>NW_025422018.1:4291672-5722230 GCF_011764305.1 Mustela putorius furo
CTTCCTGAGGCACCGAGATTCTACTAACACTAACTCTATTTTAAGTCATGCAGAGAAAAACTTGTTTAAATTTTCACCCCAATACCATTGTTATTCTTCTATATGTTAGTAGTCACTCACTCTGTTTCACAAAGATGTTGGTAAGCTGACCCTCCTCAAAGTATTCCACAATTCACTTAGATTAATTGGGAAGATTCATCTTCTTAATTGAAAAATGGGACTATCAAAAATAAATTACAGTTTACTGAGTTTGAGGATTAAAAGAGCCACTTTTCTAAAAAGTCTCGGATAAATTGTAGAGTCTCAACAGTGTCAGGGATTCATATTTCAACCACTGTTAGAAATTAGACTTGGGTTTTGATTATTAATGGCCTCTGACACAGGAATGTCCACATCTTCTCTGAAAAATATATACTCCTAGTGTGGTTCTTCAGGGAGATAATAGGCAAGAAAAAGAAAACAAATGAGAAATTGAGATGCTGTTTTATAATCTTTGAGGTGTCATTATTTTTTTAGGAAAAATTCAGTGTGAAGCTTCTTAAAGTTGAGTTAGCCATGAACCTGAGACCAAAGGCTCAGGCAGGATCTTTGATGCTAAAGCTACAGTCCAAAAATGAAGACAAAATAAAGACACTTTCAAACTTTATTAAATTGCCTGCCCAGCATTACTTTTTCTCCCTTTCTTGATATTTAAGATTAATTGCATTAATATTCCCATTTTTCCAGCAACTCCTCATCCATGAATTTCGCACTGTGACTTTGAAGCTCCTTCAATCAAAAGACAAAAATTCTCTAATCTTGAATGAAGGCCTGGCCAATAGAATGCAATATATCTGACAAGTCAATTCTGAACCTATATCTCAAGAGTCTTATGTGCTTCCCACTCTCAAACTTTTAAACTCCTGCCTCTGCCATGAGAACAAATTCAGACTATTGGAAGACAAGATACAACATGAAGCAGCTGTCAGCAGTCCTGACACCTAAGGCCATCTTACATGACCCAGCTCCACTCAATTTAACCAATAAGTGCAGACATAAGAACACACTTAGTTAAGATGGCTGAATCCAGGGGCACCTCAGTGGCTCAGTTGGTTAAGCGCCTGATTTCAGCTCAGGTCATTGGGATCAATCCCCACATCAGGCTCCCTGCTTGGGAGGAAGCCTGATTCTACCTCTCCCACTCTGCCTGCTTCTGTTGTCTCTCTCTGTCAAATAAATAAATTAAATCTTAAAAAAAAAAAAAAACAGCTGAATGGAGCCAAGACTAGTAGAATCACCTAAATATCCATACCCTTGTAAGAAATAATATATAATATTTTTATGATGCTAGGTATTCAAGTGCTTTATTAAACAGAAATAATTAAATGATACAATTGGATGCTTAATTCCTTGTTCATTTGTCCTACTTATCGCACAAGATATGGCTGAGGCTGTGCTATATGACATTTAGTGAAATGGTGAACATCACATCTAGGCATGGTCAACCATAGTAGCCTAACGCCCAGTGTAAGTGCTTTAGAAATGGACCAAAGCTGGGCCAGCATTTTACCAGAGATTTTTCAACACAGTTTTTAAAAAAGCCTTTCTCTTTTTGATGGGCCCATTAACCAAACTGAGAGTGCCATCTAGGAAACAAGGAGATAATGTATCCATGACAGAACTCTTAGAACATTATTGGGACTTTGGACTTACTGTATCTAAAAGCACTACTTTTTGCTACATAAACCAATAAATTCTTTTGTTAATTTTTTTTTTAACTGAAGCAAGTACTGTTTGGATTTCCATTATGACAAATAATTTCCAAGGATTTTATCACCATCCAGCTAGTCATATAGGAAAAAGAACTTTCAGAGACTGCCAGAGAGCTACTGTGGTCAGCCAGTCCCTCAACAGTAGGTAAGAGAAAGTAGAATATCGGGGCGCCTAGGTGGCTCAGTGGGTTAAGTCTCTGCCTTCAGCTCAGGTCATGGTCCCATGGTCCCAGGATCCTGGGATTGAGCCCTGCATCAGACTCCTTGTTCAGCAGGGAGCCTGCTTCCTTTCCTCTCTCTCTGCCTGCTGCTCTGCCTATTTGTGGTCTCTCTCTCTCTCTCTCCATCAAAAGAATAAATAAAATATTTTAAAAAAGTAGAAGATCAAACAAAGGACTGGCACATTGTATATTTGAATACATAGTGCCTCATTGGAGTGAACATGTACCAAGTCATTTCTCTGAATTTAAACTCTCATATTGTAAATCCCAATTTTCTTTGAAGCAGGAGCTAAGATTCCAAGTAGGAGGATAAGATAAAATGCTGTTATGACAAAATAAATAAAGGCTGAAAGTATTATCCCCTCTTCCACCCCTATTACTAGGCACTAAGTTGGAATGATTGGACTGCATAAATCTTTCATTTGCAAACAGTCAAAAGATGTCTCAGGATTCTACATTCGTTTTTTTTTTGAATTATTAATTTTTTTTTTACTTTTTATAAACATATATTTTTATCCCCAGGGGTACAGGTCTGTGAATCGCCAGGTTTACACACTTCACAGCACTCACCAAAGCACATACCCTCCCCAATGTCATAATCACCCCCCTTCTCCCAAACCCCCTCCCCCCAGCAACCCTCAGTTTGTTTTGTGAAATTAAGAGTCACTTATGGTTTGTCTCCCTCCCAATCCCATCTTGTTTCATTGATTCTTCTCCTACCCACTTAAGCCCCCATGTTGCTTCACCACTTCCTCATATCAGGGAGATCATATGATAGTTGTCTTTCTCTGCTTGACTTATTTCGCTAAGCATGATAAGCTCTAGTTCCATCCATGTTGTCGCAAATGGCAAGATTTCATTTCTTTTGATGGCTGCATAGTATTCCATTGTGTATATATACCACATCTTCTTGATCCATTCATCTTTGGGATTTCATCAAGATCAAAAGCTTTTGCACAGCAAAGGAAACAGTTAACAAAATCAAAAGACAACTGACAGAATGGGAGAAGATATTTGCAAAAGACATATCAGATAAAGGATTAGTGTCCAGAATCTATAAAGAACTTAGCAAACTCAACACCCAAAGAACAAATAATCCAATCAAGAAATGGGCAGAGGACATGAACAGACATTTCTGCAAAGAAGACATCCAGATGGCCAACAGACACATGAAAAAGTGCTCCATATCACTCGGCATCAGGGAAATACAAATCAAAACCACAATGCGATATCACCTCACACCAGTCAGAATGGCTAAAATCAACAAGTCAGGAAATGACAGATGCTGGCGAGGATGCGGAGAAAGGGGAACACTCCTACACTGTTGGTGGGAATGCAAGCTGGTGCAGCCACTCTGGAAAACAGCATGGAGGTTCCTCAAAATGTTGAAAATAGAACTGCCCTATGACCCAGCAATTGCACTATTGGGTATTTACCCTAAAGATACAAACGTAGTGATCCAAAGGGGCACGTGCACCCGAATGTTTATAGTAGCAATGTCCACAATAGCCAAACTATGGAAAGAACCTAGATGTCCATCAAAAGGATTCTACTTTCAATTATGGTACATTCTAGAATGGAGTGAGAAGAAATGTCAGACTGGTAATTTTCTAGGTTGTTTACAATTATAACCACTATTCTGCCTTCCCAGGTGCCTTCATTTGTTTGGGTGTGTATGCATTCAGGAGGGAAGCATCTTCTATTTAAATCCACAGAATGGGAAAAGATATTCATAAATAACACTACAGACAAAGGGCTATCCAAGATCTATAAAGAACTTCTCAGACTCAGCACACAAAAAACAGATAATCACCTCAAAAAATGGGCTGAAGAAATGAACACACACTTCTCCAAAGAAGACATACAAATGGCTAACAGACACGTGAAAACATGTTCATCATCATTAGCCATCAGGGAGATTCAAATCAAAAACACATTGAAATACCACCTTACACCAGTTAGAATGGCCAAAATTAACAAGACAGTAAACAACGAGTGTTTGAAAGGATGTGGAGAGAGGGGAACCCTGTTACACTGTTGGTAGGAATGCCAGTTGGTGCAGCCACTTTGGAAAACAGTGTCGAGATTCCTTAAGAAATTAAAAATAGAGCTACCCTATCATCCTGCAATTGCACTACTGGGTATTTACCCCAAAGATATAGATATAGTGAAAAGAAGACCCATCTGTACCCCAAGGTTCATAGCAGCAATGGCCATAGTCTCCAAACTGGAAAGAACCAAGGTGGCCTTCAACAGATGAATGGATGAAGAAAATGTGCTTCATTTATACAATGGGTTATAATGCCTCTAACAGAAAGGATGAATACCCAAATTTTATATCAACATAAATAGTACTGGAAAAGACTATACTGAGTGAAATAAGTCAAGCAGAGAGAGTCAATTATCATATAGTTTCACTTACTTGTGGAGCATAAGGAATAACACGGAGGACATTGGGAGATGGAAAGGAGAGGTGAGATAAGGGAAATTGGAGGGGGGGACAAACCATGAGATACTGTGGACTCTCATAAACAAACTGAGGGTTTTGGAGGGGTGGGAGTGGGGTCTTGGATGAGCCTGGTGGTGGATATTAAGAAGGGCATGTATTGCATGGAGCACTGGGTGTGGTGTATAAACAATGAATTTTGGAACACCGAAGAAAATTAAATTAAATTAAAAAATAAAAAAAGAAAAAAAATGAAGCCACTAGACAAATCAGGCAACTTTCAACTTCCTTTCTTGTCAATTGTCAAAAATTAAGATCACTATTTATTTTATTTTAATGTTATTTGGCAAAATTTACCTATATAAAGTTATCTTTAAATATATGATGCTTAATTTTGGGGGTTCCCAATTGGAATACATTGTGCCTTGTTTGAAATTTGGGGCAAAAATATCAGTTAAAAGTAGACAGGAAATAAGAAATACAGGAAATAATTTGCCAATTATCTTTGGTTAAAAAAGCTATTATAAATTCAGGAAGGTAACAGTTGAGAAGTTTTAGATGAATTAGAAAACTATGTTTTGATGATGAAAAACTTTTATGTTCAGAATGGAAAAGTGCAAACAGTAAAGCTAGCCCTGGAGAAATAGGATGTGAAGTTGACTTATGGTCATCAGCTTTTGCTTTAGTGTGAATCTGGAATCTTAGTAATTTACTCAATATAAGCAAAAGCCAGAAAGTTTGGCTATCTGTCCCACAATATTTTTAATAAAACAAAGAGGAGATAGTGCATTTTGTTGAATTTAGCCATGCCAAATGTATTTGTTAAAGAATTAACGATGAAAATAGTTGGTCTCTGCCTATATCACAGATGCAGTGCCTAAGTCTGTCTGTACTTGGCATGCATTGCCACTAGATGCTATCCACATTAGAGAGGGAAGACCAGTAATAAGGTTACTTTAATTTATGCCTGTTATGAAATAAGCAATTATATTAACATTCAATGGGATCTTCTCCAATAGGACTAATTTCCTTCCTTAACACTCTGGGTATTTAGTGCCTATCCATGTTAGGAATGGCTGTAAGTAAATAAAATACATGAAACTGTGTTGAATTAGGATTCACTAATTATGTAGTTGCTAGTTTTCTATTGGATACCCTTCACTGTAAACTTTTTTTCCTATTTTACATTCATTTTCAAGTCTAATTGAAAATATATAGCTTCAAGAAAAGAAAGAAACATTTCTCTTTTAAAGACAAGGGAAGCATTATTTTAAATGGAAATTAAACTGGTATTTAGCATATTTCCACTTTCAGTTCAGCAATCATTATTCTCAGATACATAAACTTGTCAGATCTTAACAGTGAATGATAGAACACAGCGTAGTGTTGGAATTTTAATTGGCAGGAAAAAGAAGTGAATGAAAAAAAGTCCCAAATACAGGGACACCTGGGTGGCTCAGTCAGTTAAGTGTCTGCCTTTGGCTCAGGTCATGATCCCAGGTTTCTGGGATAGAGCCCCACAATCAGCTCCTTTCTCAGCAGGGAGCCGGCTGCTCCCTCTGCCTGCTGCTTCCCTGCTTGTGCTCTCTCTCTCTCTCTCTCTTTGACAAATAAATAAAATCTTAAAAATAAAAAAAAAAAAAGATGAGAGAAAGAAAGAAGAAAAAGAAGAAAGAAAAAGAAAAAAGAAAGAAAGAGAGAAAGAAAGAAAAGGAAGAAAAGTAAAGAAGAATATAACAAGATAGAGAAGGAAGGAGAAAGGGAAGAAGGGAGTAAAGCTGTGTTAATAATCCAGACACTCCGTTTGGCCCTGGACATAAATAATGGCATCATTATTTACTGGATTAAAATTATACTGAAGCAGTACTTGGACTTTAGTCAATAAATGCTCTTTTCCATTGTTCCTGAGATTGTACCTATTTCACATGTTAAATTTAGAAATGTGTGACTATAATAATATGATAATGTTTCTTAAATTTTTAATATAATTTAATATTTTCAAAATATCTGTTCACAAATTATTATATGTGTTTACTATAACATAATAAAAAATTTATGCAGTATGCAGTTTGATAGATTTTATAGAAACAAAATGATGATTCTGAGAAATCTAATGATAGATGCAGAACAGAACCTTCTCATTCCTCACCAGTGCAGCACCTATTATACCTCATAGCCTTCTTAGCAGTTGTCCAGCTCAAATTCCTACAGCACTTGGTGAAATTTTAAGAAATATGTACAAATTAATGTTTAAAGTAAGTTACATGGAAGTTCTTAAAAGTATTCTTAAATAAATTTTTGAATCAAAAGAAATTGACTATAATGTCTTCTTAAATATTTTATGAATTCTATCCAAAATTACCATGGAATTTTGGATAATAAGCATACAGATTAGTATTAAGTTCTAGTTAGAGCAGTCTTCATGAAGTTTTTATGAGCTTTGGTGATAAGTAATCAAATCCATCTATGGAAGTGGTTTCATGTGGCATATATCAAGTAGCTTGTGCATGTGTTTTCATTGATGTGTATGTGTGTGTGTATGTGTATGTGTATGTGTCTGAGGACACACAGTAAATCATGACTGTCCCTATGAATGAGGGTAACTGTTCCTAAAAATGTATTTGTTTTGCACATCCTTATAATATGAACATATTGATTAGATATTAAAATCAGGTAGTTAGAAAAATCAAAACTAAGATACAGAAAAACTTGTCAGAAAAATATTCTCTTTAATAATAATTTAAGCACAATTTGATAAAACTTTGTATAAAGTGTGAGCACAGAGGGTTTTTAAATTTCAGTCATTCTTGATATGAATCATTTTCTAAAATTAATTTATTAATTACAGCAGTTAAGTGTAATTATTCTACCTATTCAAGATTTTTATTATTACTTTTTAACACTAAGATAAATTCAGTGGAGAATAATTACCATAACAATAATTCAGCACACATTTTCCAATCTGCTTGGTATTACAATATGTTCTCCAGAGTACCAGCTTCCACATTAATCAGTCATTCATGAACTTACCTCCCTGTTCAGTGAGGCCTTCTAGATGTAATTTAATGTATAATAATTTTTTTCCAAAAGGAATTGGCAGAGGAGATGTCCTTGTCCTGATTTCTGTTTTGGTTTTAATAAAAGCTTAAAATAAATTAAGGGAAAAAAATAGAAAAGTAGAAGGAAAAAGTTTATCAAATAATCCTGGGTACTAAACACACACACATAAGATAAAAATTGAACATGTATTATATTAGAAAAGAAAGGGCTCCAAAATCATGTGTCTTCCAAAGCAGAAAGTCTCAAGTCTAAGGCAGGTACCTTTATTACACACATTTTCCCAAAAATGTCAATGCACCACTGAAAACATTGCATCCAATTAGCACTGCACTGGGCACCCTGTTATCACATTCAGTGATCCATTAAGTGAAAACTAGAAAAGCACAACATGGTTATGGTGCCTTCTTGCTAGAGGGTCTACCTGCTCATAATTACATAGCTGAGTTTGTAGAATGTTTAGCACAACACTTCAAAATCACCACCTCTGGTCCAATTGTATTTCTAATACAAATGGATTGTATAAGCTTTGTTTCAGAAGCAGCAGAAGTTAGTATGCACTCATATTACACAAATGGAATCCTAAAGAGAGATTTTTTAAAAAACATTTGAGGGTTATAACTATTTCTGAATCTGATGAAATAATGGGCGCTAGTCCCATAAAACTATTAGTATCCAAATATTCTTTTTAAATGCAAGCTATTTCATGGAACCTTATTTTGTACTGTAAGTTAAGACTACATGCTCTGTCATTTTTCTAAATTATTTCTTTTACCCCATCATATCTTGCAAGTACAGTGACAAAGACAAACAGAGATTCTGGCCTTTCTATATCTTTAACAACTGACTTAATTTTTTTTTTTTACCTTTTTTTTTTTTTTTTAAGTTTACTTGTCAGAAAGAAAGCACAAGCATGGGAAATGGCAGGCAGAGGGAGAAGCAGGCTTCTTGCTGAGCAAGGAGTCCAATGTGGGGCTCAATCCCAGGACTCTAAGATCATGACCTGAGCTGAAGGCAGACATTTAACTAACTGAGCCATCCAGACGTCTCTGACTTACATTTTTTTAGTAATTTTGTTGAAGTAGAAGATTTTGTTTTTCTATTTAATTCAAATTCAGTGGGAAGGATAAGGACACCGTATGCCTGGTTATATACAGGTCTTTTTTTATTCTAAATTGATTTTAATAAATGTTACTTACAATGTGAAATTTATTGACAGTGTTGAAAATAAAAGTTATTGAAACTTTAAACCAAGCAATATGAACAAAAATATGGCCTTAGAGTTTTATACAAGACAGTGTGGAAGCATTTCCTTACTGACTGACATGATCAAGATCCCATATAGAGCTAGCAAATGCAAAATTATTATAGACATGTATACACAGCTCTTTTAATCCATCTCCATGACCAGCTGGATTGCAATACATGAAATAGACTTATAGAATTCACTAAATGTTCACAAACTCTGTTCAAACACATTTGTTTCAAGCCATTCTTTATACAGGATTTTGACCGTTTCCTAGCACCCAAGTTTTGCTCTAGCTGTGAGATGAGTTTGATGAAATTTTTCTCATGTTAAGGAAGTATAAGATTATCTAATCTTAAAATGATTCGGGGGATTTAACAAACATGAAACTTTCTAAATACAACCAAATACATAATGAATAAAAATAAATAATTTGGGAGCTGTGTAACTAAGTATGGAAAGCTCTTTGGATGGGCACTGAATCCATTCTTATATGGAAATAAACAGAATAAGCATACTAAATATAAAGAAATTAAAGTCATGATTATATTAATACCAGTTGAGTACTTAGTGAGAAGATAAATGGGAATGTCAGCACTAGCATCTCTAAAAATTTCCAGCATGGAGCCATAAATAAAATTAAACTGAAAGGGCGCCTGGGTTAAGCCTCTGCCTTTGGCTCAGGTCATGATCTCAGGGTCCTGGGATCGAGTCCCACATCGGGCTCTCTGCTCAGCGGGGAGCCTGCTTCCTCCTCTCTCTCTCTCTGCCTGCCTCTCTACCTGCTTGTGATCTCTGTCTGTCAAATAAATAAATAAAATCTTTAAAAAAAATTAAACTGAAAAACAAAGAAATAGAGATTAAAAGGAATATATACATTACCAAGAAAAGTATCAGAATACCTATATATCAGAAGGAACAAAATGATCAAAATTATAAAAGCACTCATGGAGAATATTGTAAAAGATGAAAAATAAAGTAGCATGGTTATTAAATATCAAAATTTCATGTGTAATATTATAAAATTAAGTAAACATAATTACAAAATTAACACTAAAAAGGTCTGATGTAACAATAAATATAAATGTGATAACTGATCTACAGAAATAAACGTTATCATTTTCTCCTTTTGTGATCATATTGTTAGTTATTTGAAGGTATATGTTTAATTACACAAATATCTGAGCCACCTTTAGTATGTTTTTATTTTCTGTTTAATTTCTATTTTTGATTATTTGGTCATGTATTTTAATAAGAATTGTATGTTTGAGGAATCTGCATAAATGAAATTTATGTTGAGTCTGGATAACATTATCATCTTCACAGACAAGTTTATTTGTTTCTTCTTTTCTGGCAGGCAGAGTTTCTAGGTGGATCGGTTTGACACTATCTAGTTTTGCTTTAGACTTGCTTAGGGCTAGTCATTTTTGTCCTTAGTTTAGTGCTATGGTTCTTCTACACACAATATGAAGCTTCTGGAATTTCAGAGAAAAACCTGGTTTGTTCATAAAAGTCATTCTATTTTGGAAGACCTTGATATCCATCCACTACCTCACCTGTATTGTTTAGCAACGAAAATATCTACTCTATCTTAAGTCTCCAAAAGTTCATCTTTGCCTGGGTTTCTTGAAGTTCCATTCTACAAAAGAACAGCTTTCACTTGATATAAACTTCAAAAAGAAACTTTAAATGGATTTTGGCCTTCTCTGTGAATTACAGCCACAAGTAGATATTTACATATTATTCTTCTTCTGCATATTTGTCATTCTCTACAACCTCTGAAATTAGAGATAGTGGCAACTGGAACAACGACCTGGGAGTCAGAGATGAAAGCCATATACTGAGGAAAACACAACTTTTCTGTCTTCTTTGATTGCTTGTCTCTGAAGTGTTACAGGAGAGAGAAAATAGATGAATCTGGTTTAAGCTTGTGTATTTGTTTTTTTTTTTCATTCTTGTTGTAGCAGCTTATCTTTTACCCAAAACCATGCAAGTCACACTCTATTATTTTATCTGTTTATATGACTACTTCTTCCACCAGTATATTAGAGAATCAAGGATTCAAAACTGATTTTATATGAATGCTCTCTTCATCTCCTATCATAACATCTTACATTGAGAAATTATATTATGGGGTGATTTACACTGGGAGATTATGTATATATATATTCATATTACTTTGTAAAGATTAAATAAGTTCATTCTTAGATGTTTGATGTTAGTCTTTATGTATTTGAGATAGATACAGATACAGACATAGATTGATATAAAGAACAAGGTAGATAATTTGAGAACTGGTTGACATAATTTTGAAAAAAATAAACCAAAATTTATGAGCGAATATTGAGAAACAATTATTTCTGTGATTTTAAGATTATATTTTTAAAGTTTTTTTAAGATTTATTTGTTTATTTTTTTTTTTTTTTGGACAAACAGAGATCACAAGTAGGCAGAGAGGCAGGCACAGAGAGAGAGGAAGAAGCCGGCTCCCTGCTGAGCAGAGAGCCCAATGTGGGGCTCGATCCCAGGACCCTGGGATCAGGACCTGAGCTGAAGGCAGAGGCTTTAACCCACTGAGCCATCCAGGCACCCCAAGTTTTTTTTTTTTTTTATTCAAGAGAGAGTGAGAGAGAGATAACCCAAGTGGGAGTAAGGAGGGGCAGAGAGAGAGAGAAGCAGACTCCCTGCTGAGCAGGGACCCCCCCCCCCCCGCCGCAATGCAGGGCTCTATCATAGGACTCTGGGATCATGACCTGAGCTGAAGACTGATACTTAATCAACTGAGCCACCAAGGTGCCCCTGTGATTTTAGCATTATAAATTGAAACAAATGCACTTCTGCAGATATAATGGAAAGATCTGATATATTCAATGTCATAGGCAAATATATAATTAACGTTCAAAAGTTTAAAGTATAGTGAAAGTTAAGATACTGTATCATATAGAAATCAGGGATTTATTTGTCAATGACAATTAGTAATTTCTAGCCATGATTCAATAAATTTCTTAATTAGAACATATACATTTTTCAAGATTTTTATGGGTGAATCTGTGTATTTGCTAGCATTTACATTGGCTTTTACATTTTGACATAAGAATACATCTCTGTAAAGTACTAAATAAAAGAAACAAAATAGAATTAAATTATAGTAGTTTATATTCTGCAAGTGTACACTAACTTTATTTTCATGATAGTCAACCCAAGGATATATGCTAATTATAATGCACTAATCATTTTACCCAAGAAAATGAAGCTGTTAAAATATTCAAAATGACCTTAAAAAAAAGTTTTATTTGCACTGAGTTTTTACCAGGAGAAATTTGACAGAAGAACGTGTTCTGGGCAATCAATCATGGTTGTCTACAATGGTATTAATCACCTCGTGGGCCAGGATGTTTGTCTTCTCATCTTTGAGGCTTAGATATTTAAAAACTTTCTGCCAAGATGCTCTTCATGTAAATGAACCATATGTTAGAAGTTTACAATCTTGCCAAGGTGTTGTTAAGACTTGTTCAAGGTAGAAAGTTTTGCTCATTATGTTTATATTTATTACTGTAGAAAACTTCCTCTAAGTCCTTAATAGGACAGTCCAAACGTTCAAAGTTTGGAAAATGAAAATAACATTGATATATTATCATTATAGCTTCTTTCTTACATATGGTTTATCAGCACAGGTTTATCAGCAAAGAACGATTTGGGGGGGATTTTTTTTTTCCTAGTTCTCAGAGGGAATTAATATATCACATACATGATATCAGTATTAGGTTTTTTCCTTCTGGGAAAATCTGACATCTATTGAATTAGTTGTAATTAGATAACTTGATATTATTTTTACTAATATCAAGTGATTTTTACCTATAAATTGGTTTTTAAATGTTTTACTATTCATTTAATCATTGAAATATTTTCATTTTATTTCCAAAATAATATTAGGAATTCTTTTCTCAGAATATAGTTTAATACCACCATTCAGTTTCAGTTACACTAGGCTCAAAAAGCAATTGACAACTAAACATCAGCAATTAATAATTCATATTTACAAATGAGAGCCTGTATTAAGTGATACATAGTTGACAACATAAAAGACGTTGTTCAATTCATGATAAATAAAGTCACTACAATTTAGAGATAATTTCTAAATAAATAATTGTGAGGCAAATGAATATATAAAATAGAGTCTCTTAAAAAGGAATATACAGGGGCGCCTCGGTGGCTCAGTGCATTAAGTGATTGATTCTTGTTTTTGGCTGGGGTCCTGATCTCCCTGTTCTGGGATCAAGACCCACCGTCTCTGTGTTCAATGCAGAGTCTGCTTCAGATTCTTTCTCTCTCTCCTTCAGCTCACACTCTCTCTCAAATAAGATCTTTTAAAAAGTAATTTAAAAATTTAAAAAGTAATATACATATAAAACTTCAGAATGAGGCTGGTAGAATAGAGAAATGTTGGGCAACTGCAGAAGGAAGGACAAGGAACAGGGAACTGACCGAACACCTGTTGAGTAACAGGATACTTGTTGCTAGGAGAAGCTACATATGTTGCATGAGGTGCACGTCATCATCCCTCCACTGGGGGCCGCTACCGGACTTCTAGTAGATAAAATCAGACTGCCTGTGCCTAGTGACTACCATTGAGCAGGCCTAATGATCTACAAAGTTCTTGGAAGTCTCTGCCAGTTCCCCAAACCCTACATAAATATTCCACCCCTTCATTATAACTGCCTGTAATATTCAGAATCCAACGTTCATCCCAGGCAACTCAGGTCAATTGTTGAGTGTGTCGGCACCCCAGTCCCTAACCTGGAGTGTGTACTTCTGCATTTTTTTTTTTTAAGATTTTATTTGACAGGGAGAGAGAGAGCACAAGCAGGGAGAGGAGCAGAGGGAGAGGGAGATGCAGGCTTCTCACTGAGCAGGGAGCCCCATGTGGGGCTTGATCCCAGATGACCCGAGCCCAAGGCAGAAGCTTAACAGACTGAGCCACTCAGGCACACTGTACACTTTTGCTTTTCAATAAAACTTCAGCTATGTTTCACTCCGACTTGGCCTTGAATTGTTTCTTGTGGTGCAGTCAAAAACCTGGCACCTGCTCTTGGTTGTAGTCTCAGGGCCGAAAACTCCCCCAGTCTCTGGTGCCAATAAGAAGACATTTGGTATAAAGGCAAATGTTCATTACAAATTTAAATTTCATGATTTTTAACAGGGAATGGAGAGATAGCCAGATAGAAATTTTATCCTCATTTGTGTATTTGTGTCTGTGTTCAAGAAGTATATTGGGGTGTATGTGTGTGTGTGTGTGTGTGTATGTGTGTGTGTGTATATATATATATATATATATATATATTTTTTGTTATTGTTGTTGTTCTGTGATGTCCTTATCTAGTTTGAAAATCAAAGTAATACTGGTTTCACAGAATAAATTGACAAGCATTTGTTTCCATTCTGAATTCTGAAAGAGTTTCATGGGATTGATACAATTTTTTTCCTTAAATATTTGATGGAGTGAACACATGTGGGACTGGAATTTTCTTTTTGAGAAAAAAAAACTCTAATTTTAAGTATCATTTTTCTAATAAAAAAAGCAATTCAGATATATATTCTTTTTTATCAACTCTTGTAATTTGCATCTACTAAGCAATTTAAATTTGTCATCAAGGTTGTAATCTTTATTGGCATAGTGCTGGTCTGCTGTTAGGCAGTTAGTTAGGCATGAGCAAGGAGAGATAAAGCAGATGCTGGCCACATCCTCAGTGTCAACCCCGAGAGTTAAGAGCCACATCTTCACACCTTCAGAGCCACCTCTAAGGGCTAACAAAAGGGGAAAGCCCTAGCCACAGGGCTGTTTCAAAAGCCCCAAGGAGTGCAGCCAAAATTGTAACCATAGGAGGCAGTGGGCTCCCCGAAAAATCTCAAGGAAAAGTACTGTAAGCAACAGGAATAGCTATTGGTCAGGCTCTAAAGGAAAGAGTGGAGAGATTCAACCAGTTGGCCTGAAAGTTGGCGATAAATGTCTTCTCCCAGAATATGGAGGCCTCGGGGTAGTTCTAGATGATGTGGACTATTTTCTTACTTAGAGACCGTGGCATTCTGAGAAAATATATAGACTGTAATAAATCAGAAGTGAGCTGATCACAAAGGGTACAGCTTGTCCTCGCCTAACTTTAAAGGTCACAACAAAAGCTCATTAGGCGCTCATAAATGTATAATATGTAAATAAATGTAATTATAAGAAAATGCATCGTGGAGAGTCACATGTGCAGAAGCCAAAATGTAATACAACCACCAGCTGTCAATAAAAAATGTCAATCAAAGCCAAATTTACATATGCACAAAGCAGTCTAGAGCTATTCAATAAACTATGTCTCCCCTTTCTCACCTCAGGCTTCCAAATCTTTGGTGCATCTGGAACAAAATCCCTGTGACCAGTAATACCACATATTCCCATACTGATTTCATAACATACACAGAATCAGCAGTTATGCCCCTTCTTTCATTTCCAATTTTGATAATTTTGCTCTCTTTTATTTTTATGAGTTTGTTTAGCAATTTTAGATCTTTCTAAAATTTGATGCCATTGATTTTCTCCATTGTTAATTTGTTTCCTATTTCATTTTCCATAACTCTTGATCTTTGTATCATCCTTTTTGGGAGGTCAAATCTTATCAGATTTGATAAGACTTTATCCATTATTGATTCAAATATTTTATGCTTCTCCCTTTTCTGGGACTTGATAGAAGACTTAATGTTTAGAAGTTGGGCGAGAAAGAGGTATTCAGAGGAAAAACTCCTAGTTCTCTGACACTTATAACTGAGAGAGGAATGAGTCATTTTGCTGTTAGAGTAATTTGGGGTCAACGAATAGTCTCTGACCTAAGGGGATTTCTGTGCATGTAGAGAGTTACGGTCAATGAGAATTAAGTTAGAAAGCAAACATAATGACAATTAAAGATTTTTCACTTCTATATTTGGTGTTACTGTGTGCTATTATTTTTAGAGAAAAACATTGAATTTTATCTTTTTTATATTTTCTTAGTGAATTTCCCAGAAAGTGTAGTATACATGCTCAAACTTAAAAAGTGTTTAAAGATGATGATGAAGTGGATCAACAAAGGATTGTTAAACTGCTGTGTGTTGGGCTGGTTGATGAACTTTAATCATAATTTTCCCTTTATTTCTGGACTAGTTAACTCACATTAATCTCTCAATATTTGCTATAAATCAGCTTGAGTGTCATGCTTATAATTACATGAAAATACCTAAGAATGAATAATATTTTGAGCATATGATATTAGGATATAAAATCATTAAGATCTGCTTTATGGAAATATCAAATATTTTCTACTATGTAAACGCAGTGAAGAAGAACTAATTCTAACCTAAAGAAGATAAATACATTATAAACCTCATGCTAAAATCTTCCAAGAACTTAATTTTGGAAATATTTTTCTCCTTGTCTCTTTTTGTTGGTTTCATTCTATATTAACTTTATACTCTATCTCCTCCTTTTTCTGTTTCCCATATATACACTCAAGCACACTTTTTAGGTTGAATAGATTTGTGAAGAATTTGTTTGCTTTCAGTGAGTTTATTGCTTGGAGAAAAGCTAAGATTTTGAAAAGGAAATGTAAACTTTTTCAGTCCAGTCTGACAGGTCTATTATATTTCAAATTTAGAAGAAATGATTCATAAGCTCCTTAGATTGATGGGACTATCCTACCTGTTTAGCAGAAACTCAGCTTCAGGGCATCCATCCATTTGTTAGTGGGGTTTTTCTCAGTGCAGGTATCATAGATATTAATGTTCATAAAGAAATTTTAATTAATGAAAACAAAAGGCACAACATACTACTCTTCCAACTGATAAGATAAGTAACATGTATTGAGAGCTTATTACACACTAAGCAATGTTATAACCATTTTTATGTGTTAACTCATTTAATTCTCACATAAGCAATAGGAAGTAAATAGCATACACATATCTATTTTATACATGAAAAAAGTGAAGTGCCTGCAGTGTAGGCAACTTGCCCAGTTTCACAGTAAGTAACTGTATTCAGGTTTCAACCCAGACTCCTGTGTTCTAAAATTTATTTGGTAAAAAACATTATGGTTAGTTTTATCCTTGCTGAATATGTGCCACTATGAAAGCTTTAGTGGATGCCTGAATTAATTGTAGCTGTATTTCTGTGGGTAACCTTTGCTCTTTTAGGTTACTGCTTTGCAACACGTATAAATTTTAGGGAATTTTCAGTAGAAATACTAATTGATATCAGTGATAGTACTCAAAAATTTCAGTCCATATTTCTGATTATTGATCTAAATGAAGTGCAACATTATGCTTTATGTGAATTTTTTGAAGTTTTTATTTATATTCTATTTTAATATATAGTGTAATATTGGTTTCAGGAATAGAATTTAATGATTCATCATTAACATATAACACATGGTGCTCATCACAACAAATGCCCTCCTGAAACCCATCACCCAATTAGCCCATCTTCCAACCACATCCCTTCCAGAACCCTCAGTTTTTTCTCTAGAGTTAAGAGTCACTTATGGTTTGCCTACCTGTCTTCTTTTTTCTCCAATTCCCTTATGTTCATCTTTTTTGTTTCTTACATTCCACATATGAGTGAAATCATATGGCATTAGTCTTTCTGTGATTGACTTATTTCACTTAGCATAAGACTCTCTAGCTCCATTCATGTTGTTGAAAATGGCAAGATTTCATTCTTTTTGATGGCTGAGTAATATTCCTGTGTGTGTGTGTGTGTGTGTGTATGTGTATGTGTGTCTGTGTATGCCACCTCATCTTTATCCATTCATCAGTTAATGGATGTTCAGAATCTTTCCACAATTTGTCTATTGTTGATAATGCTGCTATAAACATCAGGGTGTATGTATTCCTTCAAATCAGTATTTTTGTAACTGTTGGGTAAATACCTAGTAGAGTAATGGCTGGATTATAGGGTAGTTCTATTCTTAACTTTTTGAGGAACCTCAGTACTTTTTTTTTCAGAGTGGCTGTACCAGTTTGCATTCCTACCAACAGTATAAGAGGGTTCTCCTTTCCACATCCTCACCAACACCTGTTGTTTCCTGTGTTGTTAATTTTAGCCATTCTGACAGATTTGAGGTATCTCACTGTGGTTTAGATTTGTATTTCCCTGATTTATGAATAATATTAGCATCTTTTCATGTGTCTGTTAGCTATCTGTCTAATAATGTCTTCTATCCCTTTCCTAATTGGGTTGTTTTTGGGGTTTTGATTTTGACAAGTTCTTTATAGATTTTGGATACTAACTCTTTATCAGATATGTCATTTGCAAATATCTTCTCCCATTCTGAAGGTTTCCTTTTAGTTTTGTTCATTTTTTCCTTCACTGCACAGAAGCTTTCTATCTTTTTTTAAATATTTTATTCATTTATTTATTTATTTGAGAGGGAGGGAGGAGGAGAGAGAGAGAGAGACAGAGCGAGCACAAGGAGGGGAGGGGCAGAAGGAAAGGGAGAAGCAGACTCCCCGCTGAGCAGGGTGCTCAATCCCAGGACCCTAGAATCATGACCTGAGCTGAATCACAGATGCTTAACCAACTGAGCCACCCAGGTGCACCAGAAGCTTTCTATCTTGATGATGTCCCAACAGCTCATTTTGCTTTTGTTTCTCTTGCCTCCAGCAGCATATCTGGTAAGAAGTTGCTATAGCTTATGTCAGAGAGGTTACTGCCTATGTTCTCCTCTATGATTTTGAAAGTTTCTTATCTTACATTTAGGTCTTTGATCCATTTTTAATTTATTTTTGTGTACAGTGTGAGAAAGTGGTCCAGTTTCATTCTTTTGCATGTAGCTGTCTACCTTTCCTAACACCTTTTGTTGAATAGATTGTCTTTTTTTCTCTGGATATTCTTTCCTGCTTTGTGGAAGATTAGTTGACTATGTAATTGCGGGTGCACTTCTGGGTTTTTTGTTCTGTTCCATTCATCCCTATGTCTGTTTTGTTTTGTTTTGTTTGTTTGTTTATTTTTTTGTTTTTGTTTGTTTGTTTTTGTGCCAGTAGCATACTGTCTCAATGACTACAACTTTGTAATATAGCTTGAAACCAGGAATTGTGATGCCTCCAGGCTTGGTTTTTTTTTTTTTTTTTCCAAGATTACTTTGTCTATTTGGGGTCTTTTGTGGCTACATACAAATTTTAGGATTGTTTGTTCTAGCTCTGTAAAAAATGCTGTGGTATTTTGATAGGGATTGCTTTAAATGTGTAGACTGCTTTTGTTAGTATGGGCATTTTAACAATATTTGTTTTTCCAATTCATGAGCATGACATGTTTGTGTCATCTTTGATTTCTTTCACAAATGTTCTTTAGTTTTCAGAGTGCAAATCTTTTACCTTTTTGGTCCTAGCTATCTTATGGTTTGGGGTGTAATTGTTAATGGGATTGATTCCTTGGTTTAGCTTTCTGCTGCTTCATTATTGGTGTATAGGAATTTCTCTACATTGATTTTGTATCTTGCAACTTTGCTGAATTCATGTATAAATTCTAGCAATTTTTTTAAGTCTTCTGTGTTTTCTACATAGAGTATCATGTCATCAGCATATCAAGAAAGTTTGACTTCTTTTTTGCTGATTTGGATGCTTTTTATTTCTTTTTGTTGTCTTATTGCTGAGACTAGGACTTCCAGTACTATGTTGAATAATAATTGTGAAAGTAGACATCCCTGTCTTGTTCCTGACTTTTTAGAGGAAAGGCTCTCAGTTTTTCCCCTATTGAGGGTATATTAGCTGTAGGTCTTTCATATATTGCCTTTATGATGCGACGTATGTTCCCTTCATCTGCTCATTGTTATTGTTTTCATCAACAATAAATACTGTATTTGTCAAATGCTTTTTCTGCATCTATTGAAAGGATCATATCCTTTCTTTTATTAACTTCATGTATCACAATTGGTTTGTGCATATTAAACCACCCTTGTAGCCTAGGAATAAATCCTACTTGACATGGTGAATGATTCTTCTAAAGTAGTTTGAATTTGATTTGCTGGTAACTTGTTGAGGATTTTTGCATCCACGATCCTCAGGGATATTGACCTATAATTGTCCTTTTTAGTAGCATCTTTTTCTGGTTTTGGAATCCAGGTAATGCTGGCTTTGTAGAATGAGTTTAGAAGTTTTCCTTCCATTTCTACTTACTGGAACAATTTGAAAATAGATATTACCTCTACTTTAAATATTTGGTAGAAATGCCCTTGGGACCCATCCGGCCCTGGACTTCCATTTATTGGGAGATTTTTTTTATTAGTGATTCATTTTCTTTGCTGGTTATGGTTCTGATCAAACTTTCTATATCTTCCTGTTTCAGTTTTGGTAGTTTGTGTGTTTCTAGGAAGTTATCCATTTCTTCCAGATTGCCCAATTTGTTGGCATATTAATATTCTCTTATAATTGCTTGTATTTCTGTGGTGTTGGTTGTGATCACTCTTATTTGTGATTTTTTAAAAAGATTTCATTTATTTATTTGACAGACAGAGATCACAAGTAGGCAGAGAAAGAGAGAGGGAAGCAGGCTCCCCACTGAGCAGAGAGCCTGATGCAGGGCTCGATCCCAGGACCCCAGGATCATGACCTGAACTAAAGGCAGAGGCTTTAACCCTCTGAGCCACCCAGGTACCCATGATATATATATATATATTTTAATGTGGGTCCTTTCTCTTTTCTTTTTGATAAATCTGGCTAGGGCATATCAATTTTATTAATTCTTTCAAAGAACTAGTTCTTAGTTTTATTGATCTGTTCTACTGTTTTTTGTTTCTTCTTTGCATAGCATTTGTTTCTGCTCTAGTCTTTATTATTTCCCTTCTTCTGCTGGATTTAGGCTCTATTTATTCTTCCTTTTCTAGCTCCTTTAGGTATAAGATTAGTTTGTATATTTGACACTTTTCTTGCTTCTTGAAGTAGGCCTACATTTCAATATACTTCCCTCTTATGACCACTTTTGCTGCATACCAAATGTTTTGGACTATCCTGCTGTTTTCATTCTCATTGGCTTCCATGCACTTTTTTTTTTTTAATTTTGTCTTTAATTTCCTGGTTAATCCATTCATTCTTTAGTTGGATATTCTTTAATCTCCATGTATTTGTGGTCTCTCCAAAGTTTTTCTTGTGACTAACTTCAAGTTTCATAGTCTTATTAGTCTGAAAATAAACATAGTATGATGTCAGTTCTTTTGTACTTGTTGAGGCCTGATTTGTGACCCAGTTTGTGATATATTCTGGAAAATGTTCAATGTGCAATTGAAAAGAAAGTGTATTCTGCTGCTTTAGGATGAAATCCTCTGAATATATCTGTTAAGTACATCTAGTCCAGTGTGTCATTCAAAGCCCTAGTTTCCTTGTTGAATTTCTGCTTAGAGGATCTGTCCATTGCTGCGAATAGGATGTTAAAGTCCCTTATTATTATTATATTGTTATTAATGAGTCTCTTTATGTTTGATATTAACTGATTTATATATTTGGGTGCTTCCAATTTGGGGTCATACATATTTACATTGTTAGATCTTGTTAGATAGATCTCTTTATTATTATATAGTGCCCTTCTTCATCTCTTGTTACAGTCTTTTGTTTAAAATCTAGTTTGTCAGATATAAACATGACTACTCTGGCTTTCTTTTGGTGTCCATTAGCATGATAAATGCTTTTCCATCCCTTCACTCTCAATATGCAGGTGTCTTTGGGTCTAAAATGAGCCTCTTATAGGTAGCATATAGATGGGTCTTTTTTTATTATTATTATTCATTCTGATACCTTATGTTTTTTGATTGGAGCATTTAGTCCATTTACATTCAGAGTGGTTATTGACAGTTATGAATTTTGTGCCATTGTATTACTTGTGGTCAATATATCCAGTTAGTTTTTCATCTTGATTATAGCATTTTTTATTTCAGCTTCACTACTTTTTAGGTCTTCTATCTCTGTGGTAAGGGACTCCCTGGTGTCGTCTATGCTTTCTCAAGTCCAGCTAGTAAATTTATGAATGTTATTTTAAAATCTGGTTTAGGGCTTCTTGCTCATATCTGTTTTGATTATATCCCTGGCCATGACTTGTTGTTCTTTCTTTTGGGGTGAATTCCTCCATCTTGGCATTTGGTCTAGCTCTCTGTGTGTTAGGAAGGCCTGTTATGTTTCCTGCTCCTGAGAGTAATGGCTTTATTAAGAAGACATAGTATACTGTCCAGGGACTGGTACTTCAGAAAATGTTGCTAATGTATGCTGTGTGCACTCTGCTATTGCATTTTGGCTGCTCTTTCCCCTGGGTAAGTCTTGTACAGATTTCCTCTTGCTTGCAGTGGGGAGCATTTAGAACATGCCCAGTGTGTGGTGAGTTTTAATTAGGTGGGTTTTGGTCTGCTTGTTAAAAGAAACTAGATCCTATTTCCCTTAAAGCTTAAGTGTTGTGCATTCTATGGTCACTAGACCTGGTAAATGAGGAAGGTTTGTGCTGGTCTTCTTGTGGAAGGGTCTGCTGCTGCTCTGACCTTCAGGCATACTTGCCCTAGCTCAGAAGAACCTGCAGAGTGCAGGGTGGGGAGGACTTGGTGTAAGAGGCTCAAACTTCCACTGTGGGATATTGTGATGCTCCCTGAGGCCGATCCCTACAGATGGCTCTCTCCCTGGCAAGGGAAGTTCACAACTTTCCCTCTTCAGGAAGCCTTCACAGGTGAGGGAACTATTTACCCTCATTAGTCCCAGACATCCCTCAGATCCCTGGTTTCACCCTGTTTCTGTGCTGTTTGCCTGCCTGCTTGCTGGCTTAGTAGTCTAGTGTTTTATCTCAGGCATGTGGGCTGGATTTCAAAACTCTAAATTTTAGGGACACTGCAGGGACTGAGACCTTCTAGGGGAGTGTCTTTGTGGCTAGTTCTGGTTTATCACAGAAAGCCAGTTTTAGGAATGCACAGGGTCTTGGAGTTTATGATAATACACAGCAAGAAGTCAGTGTCCAGGTCAGCTGCCCTCAGCAGGCATCTCTGCTTATGTGTTAAATATAACAGTTCAATGGCGCCTGCATACTCTTTTGTCCCTGGGGAGGTAGGGCCACCTGTACCACATGCACTCCAAGAAGGGGAATTGTCTCTCCCAGTATGACTGAGGGGAGACATACCACACTGTCCTCCAGAGAAGCACCTCTACACTTCCTAGGACATACCTCTTGATGCACAGACTTCTAAAATTTTAGACTTTGAGTTCCACTGCTTGTGAACACTAGTAATAATCAGCCTCTCTCTTCTCCCCCGTTCATGGTTTTGGTGAAGTGTTTTTCTTGTGCAATGCCCTATACTTGGTTCACTCTCTCTCTTTTTCTCTCCTCTCTTCCTGATCAGAGTTCCATCTCCTCCAAGGCATCAGTGATCCTTTTCTTCAAATCAAGTCTTTGTATCTTCCTTCCACAATGTGGCCTCTTTTCTCCCTCTAGTTGTACAGCTTGTTTTCTTAGTGCTCAGATCAATTTCCTGGGTATTCAGAATGATTTGATATTTACCTAGCTGTGTTCTAGACATGAGGCAAATATAAGGTCTTCCTACCATTCGGCCATCTTAACTCCTCAGCTTCAGAGGGATTATTTGAACCAATGATATCTGACATCTTACACAACTGTACATTAATGAGTGTATTTAAGATTTAGTTTGTTGATGATATAAATTTTTAAGGAAGCACTATCTTATTTATAATGACAAAATAACCAATATTCTGTGGTTTGTTAGTAAATGATGCATTTTATATATTTTTTCAAATTTTATTTTATTTTCAGTGTTCTGAAATTCATTGTTTATGCACCACACCCAGTGCTCCAAACACACAGTCACTCATGGTTTGTCTCCCCTCCCATTTCCCCCAAATCACTTCTCTCCATCTCCCAATGTCCTCTCTGTTATTCCTTATGCTCCACAAGTAAGTGAAACCATATGATAATTGACTCTCTCTGTTTGACTTATTTCACTCAGCATAATCTCTTCTAGTCCCGTCCATGCTGATACAAAAGTTGGGTATTCATCCTTTCTGATGATGATACTACCAAATACTGATGATAATAATACATAATACTACATTGTATATATGGACTGTATCTTCTTTACCTATTAGTCTGTTGAACGGCACCTTGGTTCTTTCCACAGTGTGGTGACTTTGACCATTGTTGCTATGAACGCTGGGGTACAGATGGGCCTTCTTTTCACTACATCTGTATCTTTACAGTAAATACCCAGTAGTGGAATTGCAGGATGATAGGGTAGCTCTATTTTTAATTTCTTAAGGAATCTCTGCACTGTTTTCCAAAGTGGCTGCACCAACTGGCATTCCCACCAACAGTGTAACAGGGTTCCCCTTTCTCCACATCCTCTCCAACACACGTTGTTTACTGTCTTGCTGATTTTGGCCATTCTAAATAGTGTAAGGTGGTATCTCAATGTGGTTTTGACTTGAATCTCCCTGATGGCTAATGATGATGAAAATATTTTCATGTGTCTGTTAGCCATTTGTATGTCTTCTTTGGAGAAGTGTGTGTTCATGTCTTCAGTCCATTTTTTAATGTGATTATCTGTTTTGTGTGTGCTGAGTTTGGGTAGTTCTTTATAGATCTTGGATATCAGCCCTTTGTCTGTAGTGTCATTGCAAATATCTTCTCTCATTCTGTGAGTTGCCTCTTTTTTTGTTGACTGTTGTTTTTGCTGTGCAGAACCTTTTAATCTTGATGAAGTCCCAAAAGTTCATTTTTGCTTTTGTTTCCTTTGCCTTTGGAGACATATCTTGAAAGAAGCTGCTGTGTCCGCTGTCAAAGAGGTTACTGCTTATGCTCTTCCCTAGGATTTTGATAGATTCCTGACTCACATTGAGGTCTTTTATCCATTTTGAGTTTATCTTTGTGTATGGTGTAAGAGAATGGTCAGTTTCATTCTTCTACACATAGCTGACCAATTTTCCCAGCACCATTTATTGAAGAGACTTTTTTCCACTATATATTTTGTCCTGCTTTGTCAAAGATTATTTGACCAAAGAGTTGCAGGTCCATATCTGGGCTCTCTACTCTGTTCTACTGGACTATGTGTCTGTTTTTGTGCCAGTACCATGCTGCCTTGGTGATCACAGCTTTGTCATAAAGCTTGAAATCACACAACAAAATGCCCCCAGTTTTGTTTTTCTTTTTCAACATTTCCTTAGAAATTTAGGGTCTCTTCTGGTTCCATACAAATTTTTAGGATTGTTTGCTCCAGCTCTTTGAAAAATTCCAGTGGAATTTTGATCCAGATAGCATTGAAAGTATACATTGATCTGGGCAGTATAGACATTTTAACAATGTTTATTCTTCTGATCCATGAGCATGGAATCGTCTTTCATCTTTTTGTGTCTTCTTCATTTACTTTCATAAGTGTCCTGTAGTTCTTCGAGTATAGATCTTTTACCTCTTTGGTAGGGTTTATTCCCAGATATCCTATGGTTCTTGGTGCTATAGTAAATGGAATTGATTCTCTCACTACCCTTTCTATTTTTTTGTTGTTCATGTATAAGAAAGTAACTGATTTATGTGCATTGATTTTGTATCCTGCCACATTAGTGAATTGCTATATGAGTTTTAGTATTTTGGGGGTGGAGTTTTTTTGGGTTTTCCATATAAATTATAATGTAATCTGTGAAGAGAGAGAGTTTGACTGCTTCTTTGTCATTTTGAAACCTTTTATTTCTTTTTGTTGTCTGAACATTGTTGCTAGTATTTCTAGAATTATGTTGAACAACAGTGGTGAAAGTGGACATCCTTGTCATGTTCTTGATCTCAAAAGGAAGGCTGTCAGCTTTTTCCCATTGAGGATGATATTTGCTGCGTGTTTTTCATAGATTTTATGAAGTTGGGAATGTTCTCTCTATGCCTATACTTTGAATCGTTTTAATCAGGAATAGATGCTGTATCTTGGCAAATGCCTTTTCTGCATCAATTCAGAGAACCACATGGTTCTTCTCTCTTCTCTTACTGATTTTTTCTATAACATTGATTGATTTGTGAATGTTGAACCACCCTTGCATCTCATGGATAAATCCCCTTTGGTCATGGTGGATAATCTTTTTAATGTAATGTTGAATCCCATTAGCTAGGATCTTGTTGAGAATCTTGGCATCCATATTCATCAGGGATATTGGTCTGGAATTCTCCTTTTTGGTGGGGTCTTTGCCTAGTTTGGGGATCAGGGTAATGCAGGCTTCATAAAAAGAGTCTGGGTGTTTTCCTTCTGTTTCTATCTTGTAGAACAGCATCAGGAGATTAGGTATTATTTTGGCTTTGAATTTTTGGTAGAATTCTCCATGTACTTCATCAGTTCCTGGGATCTTGTTTGTTAGGGAGGTTTTTTGATCACTGCTTCAATCTCGTTACTAGATATTGGTCTATTCAAGTTGTTAGTTTCTTCCTGATTCAGTTTTGGAAGTTTATAGGTTTTCAGGAATGCATCCATTTTGTCTAGATTGCTTAATTATGGTCATATAACTGTTGGTAATAATTTCTGGTGATTGTTTCTATTTCCTTGGTGTTAGTTGTGATCTCTTCATTTTCATTCATAATTTTATTAATTTGGGTCCTCTCTCTTTTCTTTTGAGTTAATTTGGCCAATGGTTTATCAACCTTATTGATTCTTTCAAAAAATCATCCTCTAGTTTTATTGATGTGTTCTACTGTATCCCTAGTTTCTATCTCATTGATGTCTGCTCTAATCATGATTATTTCTTTTCTTGTGTGTGGTGTTGGCTTAATTTGTTGTTGATTCTCCATTTCTGTAAGGTGTAAAGAGAGCTGGTGTATTCTGGATTTTTCAGTATTTTGGGGGGAAGGCTTGGATGGCTATATATTTTCCCCTTAGAACTGCCTTCGCTGTATCCCATAGGTTTTGTACCAAAGTGTCTTCTTTCTCACTGTTTTCCATGAATTGTTTTAAGTTCTTCTTTGATTTCCTTGTTGATCCAAACATTCATAAGCAGGGTGGTCTTCAGCTTCTAAGTGTTTAAATTACTTCCAGACTTTTTCTTATGATTGAGTTCCAGTTTCAAAGCACTGTGGTCTGAGAATATGCAGGAATAATCTCAATCTTTTGGTATTGATTGAGCCCTGATTTATTACCCAATATATGGTCTATTCCTGAAAAAGCTCCATGTGCACTCAAGAAGAATGAATGTTCTTTGTTTTAGGGTGGAATGTTATGTATATATCTATGAGGTCCATCTGGTACAATGTGTCATTCAATGCTCTTGTTTCTTTATTTATTGATTTTCTGTTTGGATAATCTGTCTATTACTGAGAAAGGCATGTTAAGATCCCCTACTATTATTGTATTCATATCATTATGACTCCTTATCTTGATTAACAGATTTCTTATGTAGTTGGCTGCTCCCATATTGGGGGCATAAATATTTACAGTTGTTAGATCTTTTTGGTGGATAGATCTTTTCAGAATTATGCAGTGTCCTTCTTTGTCTCTGACTACAGTCTTTAGTTTAAAATCTAATTTATCTGATATGACAAGCTTCTTCATCCTTTCACTTATAGTCTGGATGTATCCTTAGGTTCCAAATGGGTCTCTTGTAGACAACATATGGATGGGTCCTATTGTTTTATACAATCTGCAACTCTGTGCTGTTTTATGGGAGTGTTTAGGTGGTTCATGTCAAGAGTGATTATTGAAAGATGTTTTTATTGCCATCTATTGCCTGTGAATTCCTTGTTTCTATAAGTTGTCTCTGTAAATTTCTGTTCTATGACACTTTTGGGTTCTTTCTTCTTTTATAGAACCTTCCTTAATATTTCTTGTAGTGCCGGCTTGATGGTCATATACTCTTTTAAACCCTGCCAGTCCTGGAAGCTCTTTATTGCTCCATCTATTTTGAATGTAAACCTTGCTGGGTAAAGTATTCTTGGCTGCATGTTCTCTCATTTAGTGTGCCAGGTTTCTGTGGACAGGTCTGACATTATTCTGATGGACCTTCCTCTGTACCTAATTAATCTTCCCCCTAGCCTCTCTCAAAAGCTCTTGTCTAATATTATAATTCATCAGTTTAACAATCAAGTGTCTCAAGGTCTTTCTAAATTCATAGATCTTGGGGGGTGATCTTTCTGCCTTTAGGATGTGAACACTGGTTCCATTTCCCAGATTGCAAAAATTTTCATGGAGATTTTGTTCAACTATATCTTCTAGTCTTTCTTTCTCTTCCCCCTCAGGGATCCCAGTAATTCTGACATTGGAACATTTCACGGTGTCATTTATTTCCCTAATTCTGATTTCATGACTTCTGTGCTCTTTGTTCCAGGCCTCCTCCTGATCCTTATTCTTTATCAGTTTGCCCTCTATGTCACTAATTCTATCTTCTGCCTCAGTTACCCTAGATGTTAGAGTATTTAGATTAGATTGGATCTCACTGACAGCATTTTTAACTTCTTCCTGGGAAGCTTTTATTTCTGCCCACTTCAATTCCATGTTGTCACTAATGGCTTTCTCCAACCTAGCCATTGCCTGGATAACTGTTACCCTGAATTCCCTTTCCAACATACTGTTTATGTCCATATCCAATAGCTCTGATGGAGAGGACACAGTCTGTACATTTTGCCTCTGTTGTTTTTTCTCCTCCTGGTCATTTTGGTGGGGGGTGGTTGAGAGGATATATTGCTGAATATGTCAACTGTGATCCAGGCAAGGCACACCCCGGAACACCTCTGAACATTTGGAAGTCACCACCAAAAAGAAAGAAAAATGGAAAAATGAGAGAGAGAAAGAGAGAAACAGGAAAAAAAAGGAAAGAAAAACAAAACAAAACAGAAGATCCAGCTAAAATGGGCCTCAAAGGTAAAATTTATAAGGTATACAAATAAAAATGGACAAACAAAAAGAACAACAAAATTAAATGACAAGAAAAAAAAATCAGCCAAAATGAACGCCAAGGGTGAGATTTATATAATACCAGAACAAAAACAAATACATAGAAACACGGAAGAAAAAGCTAGGAGGCTGTTATAAATCCTCAGTGTGGGCAAGGAAGGTTATTTTGATTCTTCCTGGGTGTATCTTGATATCTTGATATCTTTTTCCAGAGATAAAGGGAGATTAAAACTGGTTTATATTTAGGGATAGTATTGATTAGGGAAAGAAGATTACCTTGAAGCTTATAACTATATGTGTACTTAAAAAATGAATTAGAAAAGAAAAAAGAAAAATATATGTATATGTATGAAAAAAGTTCATATTAAAAGGTTATTATGGAATATGTTGTATTAAACCTCTAGTTGTAATGATAAGTAGGTTAAAAAAATAAACAGAGTAAGAATAATGAAAAAGAATTAAAAATAAAACTTGTATCTATGAAATATACAGGTTTTAGGGCAATACCAAGAGCTTAATATATTGTTTTCCCCTTGTACTGGGGTTTTACAGTTTTATGGGGACTCTGTGGTGGTTTTCTTCTCGTTTGTTTGGCTGGCTCTCTGGGGGAGGGGGTCTGCCAAGTTGTTTTTCAGCCAGTCTTTCTTGGGTTGAGTCCTCCTGCTCCCTATCAAGGGCTGGGCTCTGTGGAAATGGGTTCTCTGAGGTTTTGTTCTTTGACAGCTTTTAGTGGCTTTTTGAGAGTTTAGTGGAAAGCAAACTGCACCCAGACCTCCAGTCTCAGAGAGAAGCCTCAGCCTCTCCTCTGTGGGTGGTGCAGAACACACAGACTCTGCCTCTGCAAACCTTTCTGAGCCATGCAACCTCTGACAGGCAGTGCACATCCCCAGCCACCATTTCTGGAGTTGCCTGAAGCGCCCACCTGTCCCTGCTCCCCCAAGCCAAAACCACAAGCGGTAATGGTCCAGGGAGCCCTCTTCCGGTGGCTGCCTTGGCGGGTACTGCTGTCTGGGGTAATTCTTTCAAGTCCAGGCTGGGAGTGTTCAGACTCTCAATTGGTCCTGAGACCACCAGCTAGCACTTGCACGGATGACTGTCAGGCATCAGTGGGGAGCGCGGTTCAGACCTTGGTCACATAGTAGAGATTGCAGAGTGCAAAACGCTGTGGTTCTAGAGAGTGCCCACCAGAGGCCCTTAAGCCGCACAACTCTGGGGCCAGGAACTGGAGTCTCTGCCACCATACTCTCTCTGGCTGGGGTGGTCTCCGGCGGTGGCCATCCTGGGTCCATGTGCTTAAGCCTATGGCCATAACCACCTGATTCCACCAGTTGCCCTTTAAGATCTTTTGCTCTTTTTGAGTGCTTTAAACTAGACTCCAAGTCAATGTTGGCCCCTATCACAGAACACTTTCATATTGGAATATTACTTTCCAATGGTTTGCTTCTCATGGCTCCCTTCCCCTTCTGTTTATCCTTCAGTATCAGTCTGATCATTCCCAGTATTCTTTACCTGTCCACTGGTGTCTTCTATTCCCATAGAGATCCAGAAGTGTATAAAATTGTCCATCTCAGGGTGGTTCCATGGGTGTTCTTAGTGTTCTAGTAGATAATTAACTCACTTTAGGGGACAGGTTGAAAGAGGGTTTCCTACTTCTATGCCATCTTGTCCCTTCTCCAATAAAAGGTTCATTTTAAATACATTCCATTTACTTTAAATGGCTGCAATAAGCGAGTTGGGCCTATGACTTTATATCATATCATTATGTACATTTTATATCTCACATAAATACCATGAAGTATTTGCCTTAAATGGGGGATATAAAATCAATGGTTCACCTGATTAAAAAATTATTTAGGTACACCCTTATAAATTTTATATATTTAGAAGAATTAGATCCTGAAGAAGCAGTGGTTAAATGTCTGTTCTTAAATACTGAGCCATGATGAGCATGATACTCAAATGGTCAACAGAGACTAAGTGATAAAAATAATGACTTAACTGGTAAGGATCATCATGATGTCCCAAGTACTGAATTATAATTGGGTCTATTAAGATCTTGATAGATTTTTATAATGACTTTAAAATGAACAAACAAAATAGGAAAGGCAGTTTAGATCTGTTGAACATCCTGTCTACTTTATCTACAATAGAATGTTAGTAGTTTCTCTGATTTTCCAGATATAAGCAGCTAACAGACTCAGAGCCCCTTGAGCTCTAACCATAGCTAAGAAATACATACTTTAGGTTTTTCTCCTCTCCTTTCCAAAAGGGACTTCCAGCTCATTATCATATTAAATAAATGCTGTGGAAAGGGACATAGCTAGAGTTTTCAGGTTTACTGATACTGTCTCTGAAGTGATCATCATTGGACCCCAATTACCACCGCATTTTGAAACAAAAAGACTAGAATCACTACATTCATGCTTTAAGATCCTTTAGTGTCCTCACCTCAGATTGTAACTTATTGCAATTTTTTTAAATTTTTTTATTTTTTATAAACATATATTTTTATCACCAGGGGTACAGGTCTGTGAATCGCCAGGTCCACACACCCCACAGCACTCACCAAAGCACACACCCCCAATGTCCATAACCCCACCTCCATTCTCCCAACCCCCCTCCCCCTAGAAACCCTCAGTTTGTTTTGTGAGATTAAGAGTCACTTATGGTTTGTCTCCTTCCCAATCCCATCTTGTTTCATTTATTTTTCTCCTACCCACTTAAGCCCCCATGTTGCATCACCACTTCTTCATATCAGGGAGCAGATAAAGGACTAGTGTCCAAAATCTATAAAGAACTTAGTGAACTCAACACCCAAAGAACAAATAATCCAATCAAGAAATGGGCAGAGGACATGAACAGACATTTCTGCAAAGAAGACATCCAGATGGCCAACAGACACATGAAAAAGTGCTCCATATCACTCAGCATCAGGGAAATACAAATCAAAACCACAATGAGATATCACCTCACACCAGTCAGAATGGCTAAAACCAACAAGTCAGGAAATGACAGATGCTGGCGAGGATGTGGAGAAAGGGGAACCCTCCTACACTGTTGGTGGGAATGCAAGCTCGTGCAACCACTCTGGAAAACAGCATGGAGGTTCCTCAAAATGTTAAAAATAGAACTGCCTTATAACCCAGCAATTGCACTACTGGGTATTTACCCTAAAGATACAGATGTAGTGAAAAGAAGGGCCATCTGTACCCCAATGTTTATAGCAGTGATGGCCATGGTTGCAAAACTGTGGAGAGAACCAAGATGCCCTTCAATGGACGAAAGAATAAATAAGATGTGGTCCATATACATTATGGAGTATTACGCCTCCATCAGAAAGGATGAATACCCAACTTTTGTAGCAACATGGGCAGGACTGGAAGAGATTATGCTGAGTGAAATCAGTCAAGCAGAGAGAATCAATTATCATATGGTTTCACTTATTTGTGGAGCATAACAAATAGCATGGAGGACATGGGGAGTTAGAGAGGAGAAGGGAGTTGGGGGAAATTCGAAGGGGAGGTGAACCATGAGAGACTATGGACTCTGAAAAACAATCTGAGGGTTTTGAAGGGGCGGGAGGTGGGAGGTTGGGGTACCAGGTGGTGGGTATTATAGAGGGTACAGATTGCATGGAGCACTGGATGTGGTGCAAAAATAATGAATACTGTTATGCTGAAAATAAATAAAAAATAAATTTAAAATATATATATAAATATTTTTCTGCTTAATTCCCACTTTTATTCTCACCCTTACCAGATAAAACCAGTGCAAGGACATTGCTCACTGCAGAGTGTCTGCACTGTTGTCATTACAAGAGTAAGATGAGCCACAGTTTTAGAGTTTAAGTATGACTAAATAGATTATATAATATAAATGAGATTATACTGTCCAGGCCCTTCTCCTGGTTGCCATGGAAGTGAGACACTCTCTTCATGTTAATAAAATTATAGTTAAATTAGAAATATGACAATGAATAAAGAACATGCTGGGATAGAACAATACATAATTTAATTCCACCTTAGAGAAAAAGAACTGGGGAAGTATGTGGAGTTATTTACATAGCAGAATATACATTAAATAAGAGGAAAGTGTTTAATTCTAAATAAATGAATTATATAAAAGAAGAAAAGTAAATTGTCCAGTCCCCAAAGGGAATGCATTGAGTCAGGATGATATAGAGTTCTGTAGGGTCTGTAAAACTATCACAGAGCTACTAAATTTGGTGTGGTTGCATAAACCAGTGTGTGTGTGTGTAAACATTGCCACATGTGCCCTGAATGGCACCATTACCAAGTAGAAGGAAACACTAGAGCAAACAAAGCAGATGAGAAAAATGTGTTATCTTCTACAACCTGAGAATCTTCCACATGCATGCAAACCTCTCATTACTTACTTTCCACTGACACTAGAAAATGAAGGGACACATCAGCTATTCTCAAGTCTTAAACCTAGCCCTAACTATAGTTTAGACCGTACTAGCAAGATATGGTCTCTTGCAGTAACCACCCCACCCCCCAACTACTAATTTTGCCAGGTTTTGGGTTGTGTTATTTTGTCTAATGTATCATAACTGAGGGAAGGTGATCATAATTAGATTTGTGCATTCCAAAATTAAGACATAATATCTTTAAAAAGACTCAGATTATTTTATTTTCTTTATAGCCTCAGTGTGATGGTAAAAATATAATAATGAGGAGATTGACTAAAATGGAGATTTAAAAAATCAAATAACTTTTAATTAGTCTGAAAGATATTTGTATATTTTTTTTGCAATGGTGTTTCTTAGGAACTTATTTCTATAGACTTCAATCTGTATGCCATAGATATTCTCCTGGGTGAATAAAGAATCGTGTCTGGAAAAGAGTTTTATTTTTTTTTTATTAGAAACAAACAAACAAACAAACAAACGGTTTGCCCAATTTCAGTATGAAAGTAGTTCCAGGAGTTTCCCATCAAAGCATTCAATTTCAATTGAAATTTTTCCTAATATATTTCCAGATAAGCCAATGGCATACCATAAGCTCCAACAAAATAGAAAAAACAGAGTAACTGAACATGTATTATAGTCTAGGTTATAATAACAGACACTGTTGTTTCTTTACTCTCCGAATAGTTAGACAATAAAATCAAATACGTTGTTGTGATAGCCTATGATATCATAAGTGCATGATGAATGATTAACCCTCTTTGTACAACCTGATTATCTTAAAATGACCATATTGTATAGCACATGCTGCCTGCTCACAACTTCCAATTAGGTAGAAAAGGAAGAATATAGTTTATTATTTGAATTATTTGAACAATTAGAATAATGTAAAATATGCAATAAACAACACTGGACAATTATTGGAAATAATGCACAATTATTGGAAAGTATTTGCAGCATTTTTCATGGCATGTATTATAAGATTACTTCTTTTTTTTTATTAATTCAGGATACTTGAAAGAAATTCTGGATTTTATATATGCAATTTAGTTGTATTGTTAATCACTGAGTTATAATAACTCACATTTTCATGATGCATTAAAAATAAAATTATTGATGTCCCTAAACCTATGGGGGTATAAAATATTGATTTCTGAACTTAATTTGTGCCTGTATGCTAGTACTATATATTATGTTTTTTCTTATTTGTAATACAATTGACAGTATCTTAGATTTTTTAACAGCCATTCTTCAACTAGTAGAGGCTGCTATTCATATATAAGGGAAAAGAGTATAGATAAAAACAGTAAGTAAATGACAATTATCACTAGCACAATCCTTGGAAAATAAAACCCAAGTTATATACCACTACATGATAAACAAATGGGCAGACAAATTAATTTTACCATTGAAAAATCTAATGTTTTGTAAAAGTGCAATAGTACAACTGGATTGATTTATCAGTTTATTTAAGAAATATTTATTTGTTGTCTTCTTGGTCCTCAGACTGAAGAAGTTTCTGAGGATATAATTTATGCAAACATGTTCTTATAGAGAAAATGAAAAACTAAATAAGCAATTATAATCAGCTGAATAAATACAATGATGAAATACATTCATGATGCTACAGGGGGCAACTAGCATTGAAGGAAGATTCTGTTTAATATATGGAGAAAGCAGTTGAGACATAATTTTTAAAATCATGGAAAATACACTGGAACTTTTATAGCAATATGAAATCTTATACCTGTTTGAAATAGATGCCTAATAATATATATTCATACAGAAAGAACATTGAGTATGAAGTGTTCTCTCTGGGCTGAAGACAAAACAGGGCTTATGGCAGAGAAACCATTTAGGAGAATCTGAAATAATTCAATCAAAATATACATAATAGGTATTCTTTGTGTTTGATATTGTGCTTAGAACTAAGCATAGAGTTGAAAACTGTACATTCCCTCAAAGCTTACACTACATTAGTGCAATAAACATTAAGCAAAACTGAAAATACAAATATATATGGTTGGCTTATATTACTAAGCAGTAAGCAAGTACTATCTCTAGATTTCTCCCAATTCTTACGCTTGTAACACAATGATATTTTCCCTCCATCAGTCTACATTAGGTGATGAAAACCAAGGTCAAAACTTTCAAAGTTTAAGACCAAGAAACTGGCTTTTGTTTGATTGTTTTTGCCTTGGAAAAGGGCACAGAAATCAAGTTTTAGAAGAAAAAGAAAGATAAATTTTAAAAAAGGGTAAAGGGAGAGGAGGCAGATGATAAAGCTGAGAACTGTCTATCAAAGAGAAAACAGAAGCAGAGTAGAGAAGACCAAAGGACAAAGTACGTTCCAGTGTCTCTGATTCCTCCCCCAACTCTTCATCTATCACATAACCTGTCATGAGTGAACAACCTACTATCATAGGGTACTGAAAACCTGTATGCTCCTGTGAAACACAAAGTCACAACTTAAAAACTATGTGTGTAATTGCTGACAATAGTATCCTCAGGCCCTGATGTTCCAAGAAAGAACCAGGAAGGGATTTTACTATGAGCAGAACCCTGGAATATCTTCTGTTGCTTTTACTTAAATATACAGGGGAAAAAAACAAAAAGTACTATAAGGGAAAAAGAATAAAATACTTGGAAAGAAATATCTGGGTGGAGGCGGGTTATTCGTATATATAGGCAAGTCAAGGATATTCAGGTGAAATTTAGAATGAAGAGATTTTTGAGATAGAAGACACATAATTTCAGTGATACTGGAAAACAGTAATTTCAAAAAAAACTGAAATAAGATTAGTGGGGCTCTATTAGAGGAAAAAACAAATGAAAATTATAAAATAATAAGGGTTAAATCAGGAACTGAAATTTTACTCTAAGGGCATGATCAAAATTGTGAAGGGTCTGAGATTACATTCTTCTTTTGAATTAACAAGTGAGCCTGCTTCAGTTCCACGGATGGTGGCAGAAGATACGAAGCTCCTGGATCTGAGACAAAAGACTTACTTACAGCACAGAAGTCAGCACTAGCTTCCTTCTCCCTTGCCTCTTAAGTCCCAAAGGGGCAATGAAGAAACAGGCCAGGTGGATGCTGCCCATAAAGTGGGTTTGTGTCACAAAGGATCCCCAAGTTTAGGAGACACCAATTTTGTAAAGGAGGATACAACAAACCTGACTCATCTTTGTCACAGGACAGAAAATGAACCTTTCCTCTTCTTCCAGAAGATGAGACACCATTACCCAATGCTGTTTACTATAGAGACACACATCCTTGAAAAGTTCATTATGTACAAAAGTTAGTAGGAAACCAGCAGAAATATTGAGGACTGTTCATGATGCATTCATTGCAAGCTATTCTAATTAGGTGAGTTAATTAGCCTGCTGGAGGACTGAAGAGATCAGTTTGGAGGCCAATGAGCTCCTTGTGAATAGTCGTTGTGATTGCTGCATGGAGCCTTCAGAGAAGATGGTGGTTTATCAAGGTAAGTAGCAAATGAGGATGTTGCATTATTAAGACCACACATACATTTCTAACTGAAGAACTTGGAGAAGGTAGTAGAATTGAAGGTAATAGAAAAAAGTCACAGGAACAAAGGTGGATTTGAAAGTAGTGGGTGTAAGGAATTAAGACATGAATTTAGCTTTAGTAATGATATAATTTGAAATTTTTGCACAAGAGTGGTGAGAGTGGGCACCCTTATTGTGTTCCTGATTTCAACGGGAAGGCTGCAAGCTTTTTCCCATTGAGGATGGTATTTGCTGTGGGTCTTTCATAGATAGATTTGATGAAGTTCAGGAATCTTCCCTCTATCCCTATACTTTGAAGCGTTTTAATCAGGAACGGATGCTGGATTTTGTCAAATGCTTTTTCTGCATCAATTGAAAGGACCATGTGGTTCTTCTCTCTTCTCATATTAATTTGTTCTATCACATTGATTGATTTGCGAATGTTGAACCATCCTTGTAGCCCAGGGATGAATCCCACCTGGTCATGGTGGATAATCTTTTTAATGTGCTGTTGGATCCTGTTTGCTAGGATCTTGTTGAGAATCTTAGCATCCATATTCATCAGTGATATTGGTCTGAAATTCTCCTTTTTGGTAGGGTCTTTGCCTGGTTTGGGGATCAGGGTAATGCTGGCTTCATAGAAAATGTATGGAAGTTTTCCTTTTGCTTCAATTTATTGAAACAGCTTCAGGAGAATAGGTGTTATTTCTTCTTTGAAAGTTTGGTAGAATTCCCCAGGGAATCCATCAGGTCCTGGATCAGAAGAGTAAACATTGTTAAAATGTCTATACTGCCTAGTATTCCATTGTGTATATATACCACATCTTCTTGATCCATTCATCTGTTGATGGACATCTTTTGGGAGAAGGGGGTGGGATTATGGACATTGGGGAGGGTATGTGCTTTGGTGAGTGCTGTGAAGTGTGTAAACCTGGTGATTCACAGACCTGTACCCCTGGGGATAAAAATATATGTTTATAAAAAATAAAAAATTAAAAGTCCAAAAAAAAATGTCTATACTGCCTAGAGCACTCTATACTTTTAATGTCATTCCGATCAAAATTCCACCAGTATTTTTCAAAGAGCTGGAGCAAATAATCCTAAAATTTGTATGGAATCAGAAGAGATCCCAAATTGCTAAGGAAATTTTGAAAAACAAAAATAAAACTGGGGGCATCACATTACCTGATTTCAAGCTTTACTACAAAGCTGTGATCACCAAGACAGCATGGTACTGGCATAAAAACAGACACATAGACCAGTGGAACAGAGCAGAGAGCCCAGATATGGACCCTCAACTCTATGGTCAAATAATCTTCGACAAAACAGAAAAAAATATACAGTGGAAAAAAAAACAGTCTCTTCAATAAATGGTGCTCAGAAAACTGGACAGCTATATGTAGAAGAATGAAACTTGACCGTTTTCTTACGCCATACACAAAGATAAACTCAAAATGGATAAAAGACCTCAACGTGAGACAGGAATCCATCAGAATCCTAGAGGAGAACATAGGTACTAATCTCTTCGATATCAGCCATAGCAACTTCTTTCAAGATATATCTCCAAAGGCAAAGGAAACAAAAGCGAAAATAAACTTTTGGGACTTCATCAAAATCAAAAGCTTCTGCACAGCAAAGGAAACAGTCAAGAAAACAAAGAGGCAACCCACGGAATGGGAGAAGATATTTACAAATGACAGTACAGACAAAAGGTTCATATCCAGGATCTATAAAGAACTCCTCAAACTCAACACACATGAAACAGATAATCATATCAAAAAATGGGCAGAAGATATGAACAGACACTTCTCCAATTAAGACATACAAATGGCTATCAGACACATGAAAAAATGTTCATCATCACTGGCCCTCAGGGAGATTCAAATTAAAACCACATTGATATATCACCTTACACCAGTTAGAATGGCCAAAATTAGCAAGACAGGAAACAACGTGTGTTGGAGGGTATGTGGAGAAAGGGGAACCTTCTTACACTGTTGGTGGGAATGCAAGTTGGTGCAGCCTCTTTGGAGAACAGTGTGGAGATTCCTCAAGAAATTAAAATTAGAACTTCCTTATGACCCTGCCATTGCACTCCTGGGTATTTACCCCAAAGATACAGATGTAGTGAAAAGAAGGGCCATCTGTACCCCAATGTTTATAGCAGCAATGGCCACGGTCGCCAAACTGTGGAAAGAACCAAGATGCCCTTCAACGGATGAATTGATAAGGAAGATGTGGTCCATATACATTATGCATTATTATGCTTCCATCAGAAAGGATGAATACCCAACTTTAGTAGCAACATGGATGGGACTGGAAGAGATTATGCTGAGTGAAATAAGTCAAGCAGAGAGAATCAATTATCATATGGTTTTACTTATTAGTATTCACTAATACCTACCACCTGGTTCTCCCAACCTCCTACCCCTCCCTGCTTCAAACCACATAAACAATCTGAGGGGTTGAAGTGGCGGAGGGGGGGGTAGGAGGTTGGGGTACCAGGTGGTGGGTATTAGAGAGGGCACGGATTGCATGGAGCACTGGGTGTGGTGCAAAAACAATGAATACTGTTATGCAGAAAATAAATGAATAAATAAATAAAAGTTTTGCACACGTATGCTTTTTCTAAATGTCACTGAGCATATGACAAAATAAAGCCATCCTATTACTAAATGGACCAATTTTAATTTAAAAAATCATCCTGTTTGAGAATTACAATCTGATTAAAACTCCCAAATAATAATTTTTTTACTTTCTTTTTTTATGTCTGTTATGTATAATAGGTACCCATTAAAGTTAAGTAGCTGATTTAAAATTATAAATGGGAAAATGGAACCATGTACTAATACCTTGAATAAAGAGCCTCGTGGTGGGTACTATGGATGGCACATATTGCATGGAGCACTGGGTGTGGTGAATAAACAATGAATTTTGGAACACTGAAAAGAAATAAAATAAAATAAATAAAATCACTAATTATGAAGTATTTAAAAAAAGAGTAATTATTTAATTGCAGAAGAATATAGAGATTATGGGACTTAAAATTTCCAAAAATCTGAGTCTTTATCTTATTATTATTATTATTGCATTACAGAACTTAGAGTAGATGTTGAATTTTTTTTCTTTACCTAAAGATATGCCATGAAGTATACTTTAGTGTTTACCTAGTTAAAGAAAATTTTATTCATAATTCTAATTTCCTGATTAAATACTTTAAAGCCAACTTAAGTCTCAATATCCCAAAAAGTGTGGAATTCACTATGTCAAAAGCTTTAAGATGATTTTTAGCACAGAATGGTGAGCATGTCACATCCTACTCATAATGTAACAAGATTAAATTGTATATTATCATCTAATGGGAAAAAGGAGGAAAAAAGAAGAAAGTTTAAAATAGAATACTCTCTGCTTATTCTTGTGTTTCTTTGACTCTTGTTCCTCTAGGACATCTGAAGATATTTAGTTTCATTGTTCTCTCATGAATATTTCAGTTCCAAATGGTTGAATGTTCTCTTTACTAGTCCATTTAAATTGCAGCACAAATATGTTTTTTATGTGTGTTGCTGGGAGATTTGGTGATTTAGAGATTTTACTTTTTTTTTAATACGATGAAACAGTAAACGACATGGAGACTATAACAATTATGTTTAAGATTGCACTAGAATAGATACATCACATGTTTTCTTTAATGTTTAATAATGAAATAGCTATTTTATTTTAGTAATCATATGGAATAATGGTTTTCAAACATTGAAAGCATTAGTGCTCATAAAGAGATTTGAATTAGATCATTCTTTACTTCCTTCTATAAGAAATTTCCTTTGTGTCTCTACACACAAGTCTTTTCAAAAGGTTGAAAGGGCGTATGAAGTGTTCCCTCATTACTATACTTACTTAGACTTTTGTGTGAAATATAGTACAAATAAAAATGGCCTTAAGGCCCTGGCTCTATTAATATAAAAAAATGATCTGACTGAAAATAATTTAATACATATTTATGGCACATTTTTGTACACAGAAACTCTGATTCTCATATCTCTTTCTATAATTAAGATAATCTAGGTGAATAAGAGGAAGCAGATGTTATGATATCATGTTAATATGTTCAGATCATTGGGAATTAATAAAAATCTTCTAAGGATTTTTTAAAACGAATCATCTTGATGTATATTTTTAAACCCAAATCCAAAATCCATAGCCAATTGCATATTAGTTCCAATGTGAATTATTTTTACATATGAAGAAGGAAAAATTAAACATTGGCAAAAATTACATCCAAATTTGAGTTACTAAATAAATGAAACTAGTAAAACATCACAAGAAACACAATAGGAAGAATAAATTAGCAAAATTTCTAATTTTCTGGAAGCTAGAAAAATATATACGTTAGTACTGGCTTTCCTGCTAACAGATTTTTGTCTGAACACAATATGTTTCTATAACTTACCCAAATGATCACTCACATGGAATCAACATCCATGCCCACCAGTTACTTAGAGATCAGAGAAATGTTATTACATACTATTTAAAGAAAACTATGTGAAACTTTTATCCTCAGGATATAGGATTAAAAGGAAATAACTTTATAGCAGTTACAAAAGTTTAGAGTTTAAAATAACATTTCTTTTATTAATGTTTAAGAATTCAAAAAGTGAAAATTGGTTATCTCCTTTTATATAATTTTTGTATGAGTCACTTTGCAAGAAAACACTGGGTCTAAAAGAAAAACTGTCCCACGAGGAAAAAAAAAAAAAGAAAAACAAACTTACTGAGTATATTAGATGTCTCTTTGTACAGTGTTCTTAACCTATAGTTTGGTCAAAGGTCATGGACATCATCTTAGTAGAGGCTTATTACTGCTGATGCAATGTATTCATGAGGCTTATTACTGTAGGATATGCCTTAATAGGAACACTAGTTCCTTCTCTCATAGTCTGAGGATATGTATCTCAAATAAACCACTTTGTTCTAGTAGCAATACTTGAAAAATGTTAGAGGAACAAAATTTTAAGAATCTTGCTCAACTTTTATGCATTCAATATATGAATTTCATGCTTTGGTCCTTTCAGAAACTTTTGTGTATAAATTTTAAATATTTGTTAATGATAGAGAAAATACAATATTGCATATTTTAATACATAATTAATTCTGGCTACCATTTTTCTTAAAACCCAAAACACTACAGAGGGTGTGAAGTAAAAGATATAAGATCATCTGTTAAAAACACAATGAATAGGAAGATATTTTCTGTGCTGTATGGAGAATACACAAGTATACGACAGACAATTTTTTTTGAGACATACAAAACTCCAAATATTTAAATGTGTTAATGTGAAATATGGCGTTAAAACTGTAATGATGACATGAAATAATTGCAGTAAAAATGTTAAGTAAAAGATTTAAAGCCATTTTAGAATTTACTAGAAGATGTGGAAAGTGAAAGTGAGGATCTCCTATTTCTATGTGAGAGAGATAGGAGGATCCACGTAAAACCTGCATGTTCTAAATACGGAAGGATGATATAATAGATTCTCGTAGTAAACACTTATTACAGGATTCTCTGTGTTTGAAAGTTGCTAAGAGGGTAGAATTTCTATGATTCTTGGTTCACAAAAACAAATTGCTTTTCCCCAAATTAGTTAAAAATTAGGTTGACTGGTACAACCCAGTTAAGTTTTATTTTACTAAAACAGTTTTCCCAGATATGATTTCCTAGGTGATGATTTTGTAAGGCTCAGTGACTAGAAATTTATTTTGCTATTGAGAAGAATGCATAATTACTAAATTCCCAATTCCATTTTCAAAACACACACACACACACACACACACACACACACACACATATGCCCACTTAAAGTGAAAAATCTCACTGCACCAAAAACAGTTGGCCTAAAAATCATCCAATGATTTACATCATCTCTACTGAAAAGAATAAAAGACCATGCAATTTTTAATATATGCATGAATAAGCTGATTCAGGGAGGATTAAAAAATGTAAAGGCTTAAGCCATAGGTGTGTAAAAGTTCATCAGTGTAAGATTGTTAATTGGCAATTATATCAGATGTCTCTGAAGAATGTCCAGGCATGTGTGAAGAAAAGAATATTATTCTTTCCTCATTTCCTTTGCTAGCATCAACAGAAGGCTGCTGATTTTCAGATAATTATGGATTCATGATGAAGGAAACAGGCATGTTTTTCATAGAAAATGAGATGGAGGTGCCAAAAAAGTCTGGAAGATTCTGTAATGTGATGTGACTGCTGTCAGGAGCACAACTAGTTGAAATTAAATATATTGGCTACCAGCAAAACTGGCAAAGTAAAAAAATGTATATGCAAGGCACAGAAGGGCTTTCTTTATAAAGTGTCTGATTTTGTATGTGGATATGTTCCTCCAAAGATGTGCTGTATCATGTTAACCTGTGTGTCCGAAGGAAATAATATGCAACTTGTCATGAGACACCCAATATTATGTTTTACAAGCTATGTCAAAGAACAAAAATATTCAGTATTCTTAACTAGTGCAGAGAAAGCACATCCTTCCTTGTCTGAATGAAGGCTCGAGTCCTGAAGTTATGCCAGTATTTGTATAAATAAAATACAAATATATTTTATAAATTTATTTTATACATCATATGGAATAATGGTCACCCATATATCACATGTGATATAACTATTTATTATTATTATTATTATTACTACTATTACACAGAAGAAGCTAAGATACAGAGTTAAAGTGCCAGTTAGGTGACTTTATGGATAAGATCCAGAGCCAGACCCAGATTATCTTCTATCCAAGTACTTCAGTTTCAAATATAAATAGCATTTTATTTAATAAGGTTCACAATTATTTACAAAAGTAAATAAAAATTCTCTAGAGTTTATGAAAAAGCAGATTTATGGGAGCTAGTATTTTAATAAGACTTAATAAAAATACTATTAAGTGTAAGTAGTTAATAGTAAATGTTAAAGAGACTAACGTAGTTTGAGAAGGGAACAGATATTATAAACAATTATAGGAAGAAGAAACATGTTAAGGAAAAGTATAAAGAAGGTTGTGTGGTAGGTATAGAAGGGGGAAGGATGACTCAAGTTTAGTTATTGCAGCAGTGATTTTTTTTTAAAGTTATTATAGCAATGTGACCACAAGATTATAAAAATTGAAGTACTGTGGAAAACTACCAAATGTAAAGTATGAAAAATTATAAATAATATTCTGTAGAGATAATCACTTCTGGCCTTCTTTCTATTTAGCTATTCTAGGGAGTTCTTTGTAACTCTAAACAATGCATTCATACTCAGGGGTGATATCCAATATTCTTAAAAACTAGTGCAAAGAAAGCACATCCCTCCTTGTCTGAATGAAGGCTCGAGTCCTGAAGTTATGCCATATTTGTCTCCTGAGCACCAGCTCTGTTTTTATTTTTATTGCTTAATTTATCATATGACAGTATTTTCTAGGAACCACCGTGAATAAATATAAGTGACTTAGTTCATAAACGACATTTTCCCCTCACTTGTTCCCCATCCCTTTTATTTTTTTTTACGAGCTTTTCATCAGATAACTAAATTTTCCTAAGGTTTTCTCTATAGACTATTCTATTGGAAAATTTCTTAAGAATACCAGTAAATAACTATATTCTCTGATATCTTTCTCTAGATAGATGGATGATGGATGGATAGATGTATGTATGTAGGTATGTAGGATAGATGGATAGATAAATAGGTGATTGAAAGATAATAGATATTATATATGTAAAATAGTTTTTTTTATTAATTTCCTTGTTTAGGTTTTCTGAAGTCATCTTTATTTATCTGATCTTTCATGGGCTAAATTACCTACCAGTGATATATTTCTAATCTCTTGTGTTTTCTGAGGATATAATTTCATTGTGAGTAGAGGCTCTATTATGTGTTATATATTTTCTGACATTATAATCTTTATGAAACAAATAGTCTTTGTGAATTGAATACTTTATTATTATAAAAAAATACCTATGAATGATATTTTTCCCCTGAGTAAATACTGGTCTGGTAATAAAATTTTAATATTTAAATTGTGCCTTTTCTCAACATTTGTTTTAACTTTTCTGGAGCCATTGTTCAAAATGCATCTTTTAACAATAGTATTTATTATGCTTGCCTTCTCATTAAGCATATTTTATTCCTTCACTCCCACTCATACAACTAAAAACGCTATAAATTACATATAAAATAAACATGAGAACAATGTGAAAGTTGGAGAGAAGACTAAATAGCCAAGGACTTTGGATGTAGATCCATGGAATTGCATGGTGTAAGTTATCTTAGTTTTCTTATTAAATCTTATATCCCAGACTTGAAGGTGAAGAAGTCAGAAACTGGAAATTCCAATGGGGGCACATTAAAGAAAATCCTCTTCATCTCCAAGACCATAAAATCCAGTGGTTTTCTGGAGCTACAGTTATAGTAATATTAGATGCTCTGACTTCACTTACAGAAATAGAGAGCAAATCAATTCTCAGTAAAATAAAACAGGCATTTTTTAAGTTTTAGATTCTTGGGGATTTCATTTAATTTCATAATGGAAAAAAACTTAGAAATAGATTGGATTGATGTTTTCTTAATTTTGATCCATAAGAGGTATAGATCAGGAATTCCAATTTTTTTTTAAGATTTAATTTATTTATTAGACAGAGATCATAAGTAGGCAGAGAGGCAGGCAGAGAGAGGAAAGGAAGCAGGCTCCCTGTTGGGCAGAGAGCTCAATGCAGGGCTCCATGCCAGGACCCTGGGATCATGACCTGAGCCGAAGGCAGAGGCTTTAACCCACTGAGCCACCCAGGCACCCCCAGGAATTCTATATGAATCAACACCAACAATGGAGTGGATTATTTATTCTTCTAAATAGACATGCAAACTTCATTGTGCATAAACATATCTTCTCTGTTAATCTTTCTGCCTGGCTAAGGAACCCAAAAGTGATTGTTGATGTGGTATGACAGTGCTGTTCCCAGAAGTGTAATCTATTAAATGTCATTTATTGTTGACGCATGTTCACATTTTCCTCCAAAGGACTATATCATATATATTTTGACTATTTATGCAGAACTTAGTCCTAGATCTGGTAGAGAATAAAAAGAAAAATAAGATAGCTTTTTTTTTTCCTTTTATCCTCAGGATACATAAAATATTTATATATTATACTAACAGATATCAGAATAATGGAGAAGCACTTAAAAAGTACATAGTTTGTTTTGGCACTTAACAGTTTCAAAATTTTTTGTGCACCCCTATCAAAGAAATATTTAGCATGCACATTTACATATTTGTTTAGAAGATCTATATAGACACAATTTTATTAAGTTTCATAAAAGATATTCAAATTAGAAATTGAAAAGAAATTATAAAAATACAATAAATAAACTGTAAAAATGTATATACACATTTAAGTTATTATGCACTTCTTGAAGTAGATCCTTATTGCATAATATAATGATTATTTCAAACTTGGGGGTCTATTCCATATAGACTTGATATTTTTTTCAGTCTTCTTTACAGATCACCTATTTTAACCTTTAAGTATGATTAAAGAAAATTATATCAAATATCTTCTTGTGGCTTTTTGCATTTTTTAGTTTGTATTGCTATTTATTTAAAATATATCTATTTGTTTTTTAAATTCCAGTATAATTAATGAACAGTGTTGTATTAGTTTCAGATGTGCAATATACCTGATTTAGCAATTCTATACATTATTCAGTATTCATCCCAATAAATGTACTGTTAATCCTCTTCACTTATTTCACTTATCCCCTACCTATCTCCCCTCTGATAACCACCATTTTGTTCTCTATAGTTCAGTCTGTTCTTTTGTTTGTCGTTTTATCCTTTATTGTTTTGTTTCTTAAAATCCACGTGGGAATGAAGTCATGGAATTTTTCTTTCTCTGACTAATTTTATTTAGCATTGTACAGTCTAAATCCATCCATGTTGTTGCAAATGACAAGATTTCATTCTTTTTTATGGCTGAATAATATGTAATATATATATACCACATTTTTATCCATTCATCTATTGAGAGACACTTGTGTTGCTCCCACATTTTGGCTATTGTAAGAAATTTTGCAATAAATATGGGGGTGCATATATCTTTTCAAATTAATGTATTTGTAGTCTTTGGGTGATTACTCAGCAGTGGAGTTACTGGATCATACTACAAATTACTATTTGTAATTTTTTAAGGAGCCTGCATACGGTTTTCCACAGTGGCTGTATCAGTTTGCGATCCCACCAAAAGTGCATGCACAGAGGTTACTTTTTTTCCACATCTTCAGCAACACTTTTCTTGTGTTTTTGATTTTAAACACTCTGACATGTGTGAGGTGATATCACATTTTGATTTTCATTTCCCTGATGATTAAGGATGTTGAGCATCTTTTCACGTATCAGTTGGCCATCTGTATGTCTTCTTTGGAAAAACGTCTGTTCATGTCTGCCCATTTTTAATTGGATTATTTGTTTCTTTGAAGTTCAGTTATATAAGTTTTTTTTTTTAAGGTATTTATATATATATTTATTTATTTATTTATTTATTTATTTGACAGAGATTGCAAGTAGGCAGAGAGGCAGGCAGAGAGGGGGAGGTAAGCTGGCTCCCTGCTGAGTAGAGAGACCAATGCAAGGCTAGATCCCAGGAACCTGCAATCATGACCTGAGCCTAAGGCAGAGGCTTTAATCCACTGAGCCACCCAAGCGCCCAAGTTATGTAAGTTTTTTATATACTTTGGATTCTAACCTTTTATTGCATAGGTCATTTGCAAATATCTTCTCCCACTCAGTAGGTTGCCTTCTAGTTTTGATGACAGCTCCCTTTGTTGTGCAGAAGTTTTTTTTTGTTTTTTGTTTTTTGTTTTTGTTTTTTAGTGAAATCCCTACAGTTTGTTTTTGTTTTTGTTTTTCTTACCTAAGGAGACATATCTAGAAAAGTGTTATTATGACTGTCAGATAAATAACTGCCTATTCTCTCTCCTAAGATTTTCATGGTTGCAGATTAGTATGTAGGTCTTTAATCCATTTTGAGTTCACTTTTGTGTATGGTATAAGAAAGTATTCTAGTTTCTTTCTTTTGCATGTAGCTGTCTAGCTTTCCCCTCACCATTTGGTGAAGAGACAGTCTTTTTCTTATTGGGTATTCTTGCCCCCTATGTTGAGATTAATTGCCCATATAATTGTGGTTTTATTTCTGGGCTCTCTTTTCTGTTCTGTTGTCCTAAATGGCTTTTGTTATTATTGTTGTTGTTGTTTGGGGGGGGGAGTATTTTTTGTGCCAGTACCATACTGTTTTGGTCACTACAGCTTTGTTGTGTATCTTGAAAATTGGGACTATAATATCTCCAGTTTTATTCTTCTTTTTCAAATCGCTTTAGCTATTTGAGGTCTTTTGTGGTTCCATACAAATTTTAGTATAGTTCTAGTTCTGTGAAAATGCTTCTGGTATTTTGACAGGGATTGCTTTAAGTCTATAGATTGCTTTGGATAGTATGGGCATTTTAACAATATTTTTCATCCAATCTATGAGCATGAAATATCTTTCTGTTTGTTTGTGTGGTCTTCAATTTTATTCATCAGTGTTTTATTGTTTTCAGAGTACAGGTCTTTCACTCCTTAGTTGAGCTTATTCCTAGATATTTTATTATTTTGGGGTCAATTATAAATGGGATTGTTTTCTTGATTTCTCTTTCAGCTACTTTTTTATTAGTAGTATTACTTCTTTATTCTGTATTTTGTTTGTATTCTATATTAGTAGTATTACTTCTTTATTTTGTATTTTGTGTCCTTACTGAATTCATTTATCAGTTTTAATAGGTTTTGTTTTGTTTTGTTTTTTTGGGGATAGAGTCTTTAGGGTTTTCTGTATAAAGTATCATGCTATTTACAAACATTGAAAATTGTACTTCTTCTTCACCAATTGGATGCCATTATTCCTTTTTCTTATCTGATCACTGTGGCTACGACTTCCAGTATCATATTGAATGAAAGTGGTGAGAATGGACATCCTTGTCTTGTTCCTGACCTTAGGGGAAAGACTCTCAGTTTATTGCCCTTGAGTATATTTGCTGTGGGTTTTTTATGTATGACCATTATTGTGTTGAGATATGTTTTCTTTAAATCTAATTTGTTGAAGGTTTTATCATGAATGGCTGTTGTACTTTGTCAAGGGCTTTTTCTGTATCTATTGAAATGATCGTGTGGTTTTAACCCTTTCTCTTATTGGTGTAATTTATCACATTGATTGATTTATAAATAATGAGCCATCCTGGCATGCTGGGAATTAATTCCACTTGATCGTGGTCAATGATTTTTTAAATGTATTGTTGTATTTCATTTGCTAATGTTTTGTTGATAATTTCTGCATCTATATTCATCAGAGATATTAGCCTATAATTCTCTTTCCTTGTAGTTTCTTTAGTTGTTTTCGTATCCGAATAATGCTGGCCTGAGAATGAATTTGGAAGTTTTCTTCCTCTTCTACTTTTTGGAATAGTTTGAGAATGGGTATTAATTCTTCTTTAACTGTTTGATAGAATTCATCTGTGAAACCATCTGTTTCCGGACTTTTGTTTGTTGAGAGTTTTCTGCTAACTGATTCAATTTCACTGGGTAAAGCAATGTTCAAATTTTCCATTTCTTCCTGATTCATTTTGGGGAAGTTGTATGTTTCTAGGAATTTATCTATTTCTTCTGGGTTGTCCTATCTATTGACATAAAATTTTTAATTATATTCTCTTACCATCCTTTGTATTTCTGTAGTGTTGGTCATTATTTCTCCTCTTTCATTTCTGATTTTGTTTGAGTCCTCTCTCTGATTCCCTTTTTCTCTTTTTATCAGACTGGCTAGAAGTTTATCAATTAAAAAAATGAGAACAAGACAAAATAATTAATGAGAAAAAAAGGTTACTAATCCTGTTGATCTTTCAAACCAGCTCCTGGTTTTATTGTACTTTTCTATTGTTTTGTTTGTTTTTTTAGTTTCTACTTCATTATTTCACCCCTAATCTTTATTATTTTTTTTTCCTTCTACTAGTTTTGGGTTTTGTCTGTTATTTTTCTAGCTCCTTCAGGTATAAGGTTAGGTTGTTTATTTGAGATTTGTCTTGCTTCTTGAGTTAGGCCCAGATTGCTATAAACTTCCTCCTTAGAATAGCTTTTGGTGTATCCCAAAGACTTTGGACCACTGCGTTTTCATTTTCATTTGTCTCCATGTATTTTTTGTTTCTTCTTTGATTTCTTGGTTGTTCCATTCATTGCTCAGTAGAATGTTATTTAATTCCATGTGTTTGTGTTTTTTGCAGAATTCTTTTTTTCTTTTTTAGTGGTTGATTTCTAGTTTCAAAATATTGTGGTCAGAAACGATGCATATGTTTTTGATCTTTTTGTATTTATTGAGACTTGTTTTATGGCCTAATATGTGACCTATTCTAGAGAATGTTCCATGTGTACTTGAAAAGAACGGGTATTCTGTTCTTTTAGGATGGAATTTTCTGCACATATCTGTTAAATCCATCTAGTCCAATGTGTGATTCAAAGCCACTGCTTCTTTGTTGATTTTCTGTTTAGATGATCTGTCCTTTGATGTAAATGGGGTATTAGAGTTCCTACTATCATTGTATTATTATTGTTTAGTTCCTTTATGTTTGTTATTGACTGAGTGTTCCATGTTGCGTGCATAAATATTTTTAATTGTTTTATCTTCTTGTCTGTCTCCTTTAAGATAATAATGTCCTTCTTTTTGTCTTTAAGACAAAAACTTTAAGACAAGTTTTTGTCTTAAAGTCTATTTTGTCCAATATAAGTATTGTTACCTTGACTTTCTTTTCATATCCATTTGCATGATAAATGCTTCTCTATCCTTTCACTTTCAATCTGTAGGTATCTGAAATGAGTCTCTTATAGGAAGCATATGGATAAGTTTTTTTTTTTTAATCCATTCTATCACCCTAAATGTTTTAATTGGACTGTTTAGTCCATTTACATTCCCAGTAATTATTGATAGTTATATATATATTGCCATTTTGTTTCTTGTTTTATTTATTTTTATTTATTTATTTTTTTTTTGCAGTTCTTCTCTGTTTCTTTCTTCCTTTGCTCTCCTCTCTTTAACAGTTGTTTGGATTTCTTTAGAGAATATATTTGGATTCCTTTGTCTTTAGTTTTGTATATCTATTACTAGTTTTTTCTTTGTGGTTATCTTTGTGTTTGTATATAGTATCTTCTGCATAGAGCAGTCTATATTAAGTTGATGATCACTTAAGTTTGAACCCATCCTAATTGCTCTCCCTGCCATGTTTCAGATACATGATGTCATACTTTGCATCCTTTTATTTTGTGTGTCTCTTGACTGATTTTTATAGATATAGCTCTTTTTAACACTTTTGTGGTTCCTACTTTTCTTAGTCTTACTTATGATCTTTCCTTTCACTAATAGTCCCCCTTACCATTTTTTGTAGTGCTGGTTTAGTGGTGATGAATCTCTTTAGCTTTTGTTTGTCTGGGAAACTATATATCCTTCTATTCTTTATGAAGCCTTGGTGGATAGAGTGTTCTTGGATACATATTTTTTTTCTTCTTTCAGCACTTTGAATATATAATGCCACTCCTTTCTGGCCTGCAAAGTGTTTGCTGAAAAATCAGCAGCAGGGCCACCTGCATGGCTCAGTCATTTGGGTGTCTACCTTTGGCTCAGGTCATGATCCTGGGTCATAGGAAGAAGTACCTCAATCAGGTTCCTTGCTCAGCAGGGAGCCTACTTCTCCCTCTGCCTGCTGCTCTCCCTGCTTACACTTTCCCTATTTCTGACAAATAAATAAAATATAAATAAAATAATATCAGCTGGTAGCTTTATGGGTTTTTTGCTTTATGTAACTATTCTGATGCTTTTAAAATTCTCTCCTTATCACTACTTTTTGTCACTTTAATTGCCATGTGTTTTGGTACAGACCTCCTTAAACAGATTTTTTTGGGGGCTTTCTGTGTCTCCTGGATCTGGATCTGTTTTTTCCAGATTAGGGAAGTTTTCAGCTATTATTTCTTCAAATAAAAATTTCCCCCTTCTCTCTCTTTTCTGCTCGGATCCCTATAATGCTGTTACAAAATGTTACATTTGATGGTATCATTGGTGCCTTTAATCCATTCTCATTCTTTATCAATCTTTTTTTTTTTCTTTCTACTGTCCAACTTGATTGATTTCCATTACTCTGTTCTCTGGGTTGCTGGTCTGCTCTGCTTCTTCAAGTCCACTATACGGTAATCCTTCTACTGTATTTTTAATTTCAGTTACTGAGTTTTTCATCTCTGATTGTTTCTTCTTTATGTTTTCTATCTCTTTTTTGAGAGTCTTACTGAGTCTACTGAGATTCACTTTTCAAGTCCAGGGAGTACTTTTATGACCATTACTTTAAATTCTCTATCAGAAATATTACTTATCTTCATTTCATTAACCTATCTTGTTGTGATTTTATCCTGTTATTTCATTTGAAGCATATTCTTCTCTCTCCTCATTTTGTCCAACTCTGTGTCTGTTTCTATGAGTTAGGAAGGGCAGTTATGTTTCCTGCTTTTGCAAGTAGTGGCCTTATGAAGAAGAGTTCCAGTAGTGCCCTAAAATACCTGAACACCCCTGTTCATCAGAACCTGACACTTCAGAAGTGTCTCCTATGTGTGTTGTATGTGTCCTACTATTGTGACTGAGCCCCTTTTGCCTCTAGTCCAGTCATGTGCTATGGCTTTCTTTGCCTGTTATGTGTGGGGTTTGGTCCTTGTGTTGTAAATGGGCCAGTATGGGGCCACCTTGATCTTGAGTTGAATCAGGTTAGGTGTTTGCCAGAGCTGTGGTGGTCCTGAACTGTAGGACACTCTCCCTGTTTTGTCCCCTGGGAGGCTTTCGTTAGTGGGCAGGACCATAGTCAGACTGGATGTCTGTTTGAAGCCCACACTGGGGCTGCAATGGAACACTTTTGTGTGGCTACTTTGTCCTCTTCCCCAGACAGGAGTCATTCTGAAGTGGCGCTGATGCCTGTTGGGGCTGCTTAAACATTGCAATGATTGTGGTATATCCACTTTGGATATACAATTGCTGAGGCTGGACTCGAGATGCTGAGCCCAAAGGCTTGCACAGGTCTGCCATGGGAGGAAACCTGGTGCTGATGTGGAAAACTGCTGAGGACATACTGGAGGGGTGGGTCTGTAGGAGATTTAAGGAATGGAGCACACTGTTTGTAAGCTACATGGAGAGTGTTGGCACTGGTGCTGGCTCCTACAGGGGTCAGTGTATCTAGGCTGGGGGAGAGAAAGTAAAATGGTACCCACCAGCACTTCTGTTCTTGAAGAAGTCTCCCAAAGATCCGTGCTCCTCCAGCACATGCTCTGAAATGAGTAAACAAATCACCTTCCCATATATGCCAGGCATTTTTCAAACAGCTGTTTGTATCTTAGCTGTATGTTAGAGTGGCTATTGTGCTATAAGGGCAGGGTCTCAGTTTCATCTTGTCCTATAGTTTTCCAGAGCAGAGCTGCTGATTTTCAAAATTCCAGGCATTAAGCTTCACTTGTTATAAAAACCTGTGATGGTAAGCCTCTTTGGTTCTCAAAGCCACATATTATTGAGCTTTCTCTTCCCAGTTGAGGAAGGTCCTGTGCTTGGGATGCCTGGTATGGAGTCTGGTTCTCACCCTTCTCTGTGCTTGAGGTGGCCCAGCCTCCCCCAGACAATGCTGTGGGTCAGCTTGGTTCTAGACCATGTCTCTTCCATCCATTTTTATGCAGTCTCTATGTTTAGCTATGGAAAGGCGGAGGGAGAGGAAGGGAAGCAGGCTCCCTGCTAAGCAGAGAGTCCTATGTGGGGCTCGATCCCAGGACCCTGAGATCATGACCTGAGCTAAAGGCAGAGGTTTTAACCCACTGAGCCACCCAGGCACCGCACAGTCTTTGTAGGTTTTGTTTGTTTTTGTTTGTTTTGTTTTGTTGCTTTTTTTTTATGGGTTATTTACACTGATGTGGGTATTATCTAGTTGTATCCATGGAACAAGGTAAGTTAAGGATCCTCTTACTCTTTTATCTTCTCTAGAAGTCTTCTGTTTCTTAATTCTTAGTAGTATTATCTTCAACAGGATGGACTCAAAATACATTTTAACTCAATATATGTTTCATGCACTGGAAGAGAATAAGAGCTGAAAGACCACACATTCTCCACACACAGGACCTCTCATTAGTTTCTAAGAATTTCATCCTTTACTATGTGAGATGCAGAGCAACTGAGCATCTGGATGGAGAATCTGTGAAGTCACAAGAAAATGTGTAAAATTAATTTTCTCTTTTCTCATAAAAAAACACATATGAATTGAACTAATATTTCCTTTCTGTATTCTAATAAGTTACTTTTGAAACCACTGAAACATATAGTTGCCATTTTAGAAACCAGTGACATGGGTTATAGATGGAATAGGAATAGATAGAAAGGATAGATGAATTCTGGCATAATAGGGAACATCTTTACAAAGAAAAGGATGACAGAACTGGTATAAATGAATTTGGTGTAACTTTGATACTGCTGAAAAATGAAACACTACTTGAGGAACATTTATCAATAAGCACCAGAAATATGACTGGAAGGCATGAGTTAGAATGGCCTAAGTAAAATGACATTCTTATTATGAAAATGTGTCATTGAGGATATCAAGTGGCCCAGTGGCTTTTGTTAGTTTGTTTATTCTTTTTTTTAAAATTAAGACTTCTTTTAAATTAACATATAATGTATTATTTGTTTCATGGGTATGGGTCTGTGATTCATCAGTCTTACACAATTCACAGCACTCACCATAGCATATACCTTCCCCTATGTCCATCACACAGTCCCCTCATCCATCCCACATCCTTCCCTTCCAGCAACCCTCAGTTTGTTTCCTGAGATTGAGTCTCTTATGGTTTGTCTCCCTCTCTGGTTTCATCTTGTTTCATTTTTCCCTTCCTTCCCCTATGATCTGCTTTCTTGTTTCTCAAAAGTCCTCCTATATGAGATCATATAAAAGTTGCCTTTGTTTGACATATCTCCCTCAGCCTAATATCCTCTAGTTCTATCCACACCATTGCAACTAGCAAGATTTCATATTTTTTGATGGCTGCATTGTGTATATATATATGTACACACACACACACACACATATATATATATATATATATATATATATATATATATATATAACACCCCATATTTCCTTACTCCTTTCATCTGTTGATGGACATCTAGGCTCTTTCCATATTTTGGTTATTGTGGATATTGCTGCTGCAATAAACATTCAGGGGCATGTGCCCTTTGGATCACTACATTTTTATCTTTAGGGTAAATACCTAGTAGTGCAATTGCTAGGTCATAGGGTAGCTCTATTTTCAACTTCGTGAGGAACCTCCATACTGTTTTGTAGAGTAGCTACAGCAACTTGCATTCCCAACAATGTAGGAGGGTTCCTCTTTCTCTGCATCCTCACCAACACCTGTCGTTTTTTGACTTGTTAATTATAGCCATTCTGACTGGTGTGAGGTGGTATCTCATTGTGGTTTTGATTTGTATTTCCCTGATGCCAAGTAATGCTGAGCACTTTTTCATGTATCTGTTGGCCATTTGGATGTTTCTTTGCAGAAATTCTATTCATGTCTTCTGCCCATTTCTTGACTGGATTATTTGTTCTTTGGATATTGAATTTGATAAGTTCTTTATACATTTGGGGTACTAGCTCTTTTTCTGATATGTCATTTGCAAATATGTTCTCCCATTCTGTTCATTGTCTTTTGGTTTTAATGACTGTTTCCTTTGCTGTGCATAAGCTTTTTATTTTGATGATGTCCCAATCAAGTTCATTACTTCCCTTGCCTTTGGCAATGTTTCTAGGAAGAAGTTGCTGTAACTGACGACAAGGAGATTGCTTCCTGTGTTCTTCTCAAGGATTTTGATAGATTCCTATCTCACATTGAGGTCTTTCATTCACTTGAGGCTAACTAAAGAATGAATAGATCAACCAGGAAATTTTAAAATAATTTTTAAAATATCATGGAAACAAATGAAAATGAAAACACAACTATTGGGGTGCATGGGTGGCTCAGTAGGTTGAGCCTCTACCTTTGGCTCAGGTCATAGTCTCACGGTCCTGGGATCAAGCCCCGTGTCAGGCTCTCTAATCAGTGGGGAACCTGATTCCCCCTCTCTCTCCCTGCCTCTTTGCCTGGTTGTGATCTCTCTCTCTGTCCAATAAGTAAATAAAATCTTAAAAAAAAAAACAACTGTTCAAAAATCTTTGGGATGCAGCAAAGGTGGTCCTGAGAGGAAAGTATATAGCAAAGCAAATCTTTCTCAAGAAACAAGAAAGGTCTCAATACACAACCTAACCCTACACCTAAAGAAACTGGAGAAAGAACACCAAGTAAAACCTAAACCCAGAAGGAGAAGAGAAATAACAAAAATCAGAGCAGAAATCAATGAAACAGAAACCAAAAGAACAGTAGAATTGATCAATGAAATTAGGAGCTGGTTCTTTGAAAGAATTAATAAGATTGATAACCCCCTAGCCAGACTTATCAAAAAGAAAAGAGAAAGGACCCAAATTAATAAAATCATGAATGAAAGAGAGATCACAACCAACACCAAATAAATACAAACAATTATAAAACATTATGAGAAACTATATGCCAGCAAATTTGACAATCTGGAAGAAATGGATGCATTCCTAGAAATGTCTAAACTACTAATACTAAACCAGGAAGAAACAGAAAATCTGAACAGACCCATAAACAGTAAGAAAATTGAAGCAGTAATCAAAAAATTTCCAACAAGAGCCCAGGGCCAGACAGCTTCCCAGGGGAATTCTACCAAATATTTAATGAAGAATTAATTCCTATTCTCCTGAAACTATGCCAAAAAATAGAAATGTAACTTTTCCAAAAAATAGAAATTGAAGGAAAACTTCCAAAGTCATTTTATGAGGCCAGCATTATCTTGATGCCCATGAAAAAGGAGAATTACAGACCAATATCCCTGATGAACATGGATACAAAAATTCTCACCAAAATACTAACCAGTAGGATCCCACAGTGCATGAAAAGGATTATTCACCACGACCAAGTGGGATGTATTCCTGAGCTGCAAGGTTGGGTCAACATCTACAAATCAATCAATGAGATACAATACATTAATTTAAAAAAGAACAAGGACAATATGATACTCTCAATAGATGCTGAAAAAGCATTTGACAAAATACAACATCCTTTCTTGATCAAAACTCTTCACATTGTAGGGATAGAGGGTACATATCTTAATATCATCAAAGCCATCTAGGAAAAACCATAGCAAATATCATTCTCAATAGGGAAAAACTGAGAGCTTTCCCCCTAAGGTCAGGAACACAGCAGGGCTGTTTGCTATCACCAGTGTTATTCAACATAGTACTAGAAGTCCTAGCCTCAGCAATCAGACAACAAAAATAAATAAAAGCATCTGAATCACCAAAGAAGTCAAACTTTCACTCTTTGCAGATGATATGATATTTTATGTGGGAAACACTAAAGACTCCACCCCAAAACTGCTAGAACTCACACAATAATTCAGTAAAATGTCAGTATATAAAATCAATGCACAGAAATCGAGTTGTATTTCTATACACCAGCAGGACAAAAGAAAGAGAAATTAAGGAGTCAATCTCATATACAATTGTACCCCAAAACATAAGATACCTAGGATTAAATCTAACCAAAGAGGCAAATAATCTGTACTCAGAAAACTATAGAATATTCATGAAAGAAATAGAGGAAGACACAAGGAAATGGAAAAAAATTCCATGCTTATAGATTGGAAGAACAAATACTGTGAAAATGTCTATGCTACCTATAGCAACCTACACATTAAATGCAATCCCTATCAAAATACCATCAACTTTTTTCAAAGACGTGGAAAAAATGATCCTAAATTTATGTGGAGCAAGAAAAGACCCCAAAAAGCCAGAGAAATGTTGAGAAATAAAACCAAAGTTGTCAACAACACAATTCCAAACTTTGAGCTCTATTACAAAGCTGTAATCATCAAGACAGTATGGTACTGGGATAAAAACAGACATATAGATCAATGGAACAGAACAGAGAGCCCAGAAATGGACTCTCAACTCTATGGTCAACTAATCTTCAAGAAATCAGGAAAGAATGTCCAAAGGAAAAAACACAGTCTCTTCAACAAATGGTGTTGGAAAAATTGGACAGCCACATGCAGAAGAATGAAACTAGACCATTTCCTTTTTTTTTTTTTTTTAGAGTAGCTTAGAACATAGCATAATTGTGGGAAAGATACAGAGATTAACTATATACCCTCTTTCTCTATACATGCATAGCCTCCTCTATAACCAGTATCTTCTGCCAACATGTTGTATTTGTTACAAGTGATGAACCCATATTGACATACTATTATCACTCAAAGTCCATTGTTTACATGACAGCTCACTGTTGGTGTTGTACATTCTATGAGTTTCGACAAGTGCACACTAGCATGTACCCATCATTCTGATAATAGAGTATTTCCCATGCTTTGAAAATACTTAAAAATTCTTTGCATTCTGTCTATTCTTCCTTCCCTACATCCAGTATTAGTTCTTGCATCTCAATCTTTTCCTCGTCTTATTGAATTAGCTAGAACTTCCAGTATGATGGTAAAAAGGAGTGGTGAGAGATACATCCTTGCCTACTACCTGATATTAGTAGCAAAGCATTGAGTTTCTCACCATTAAGTCTGATATCAGCTGTAGGTTTTTTGTAGTTGTTCTTCATTAAGCTTAGGAAGTCACCTCTATTTCTAGTTTACTTAAGAGTTTTTACTATGAATAAGTATTACTCAATGGCTTTTCAAAACAAAACTTATTTCTTAAATAAAATCCATTTCAGGTTCAGGTGTTTCTCCAATGTAGCTGTCCTCTGTGAAGGGACTCAGCAATTAGTTTAATTCTTGAGTGATCTCAAAATCAACAAATATTATAATTTACCACTTTGAGGAAAAAGAGCATGAAGAACTTAATTTTGAAGGGACAGGGGGTGGGAGGTCGGGGTACCAGGTGGTGGGTATTATAGAGGGCACGGATTGCATGGATCACTGGGTGTGGTGCAAAAATAATAAATACTTTTATGCTGAAAATAAAAAAATAAATTTAAAAAAGGGGGGGTGCCTGGGTTGCTCAGTGGGTTAAACCTCTGCCTTCGGTTCAGGTCATGATCTCAGGGTCCTGGGATCAAGTCCTGCATCAGGCTCTCTGCTCAGCGGGGAGTCTGCTTCCTCCTCTCTCCTTCTCTGTCTGCCTCTCTGCCTACTTGTGATCTCTGTCTGTCGAATAAATAAATAAAATCATTAAAAAAAATTTTTTAAAGCCCCCCCCCCAAAAAGAACTTAATTCCAGTTCTTATGTATCTATTTCTGAATGTTATGTTTAAGTTAAGGAGTTACTTGGTTATGCTTATCTTCAAAGGATAGAAGGTATAAGACTCTGTGTCTCTGAATAATGAATAAATCCAGATATTTTGATGAATAATAATAATGTATGACATTAAATGTTCAGATATATAATGGTAGATCAGTTTTGGAACTTCATAAAAATAATATGAGAATGAGTAAAATCTGACAACAAAAACAAATAACAATGGAGCAGGCATATACAATTATCCTCACCAAAATAGAGAAACATTGCAAATGACATCACAATAAAAGGTATGTAAGAGCCTTTTATAGGAAAGGAAAAATATGATATTATTTGAACTGTTTGCAACTATTAGCTTTCTTAATTACAAAGATTATTTTATAATTTTGAAAAGAGTATTCTTTAGTTAGAATTTAGCTATGGAGACTGTACTAAGTTTAAATTCTGGAGAAGAAACTAAAAAAAAAAAAAAAAATTGGTCAGAAACAAGCCAGTACTTATAGTTAGGGCAGTCTTATTAACTAGAGGTTATTTGCTATTTCTTATAATTAGTTAATACAATTCTTAAATTCATTATTCATAACAAATTTTATATTCTGATAAAGTAATAACCATGGTAAATCCTATGCAAAATAATCCCAACATATTTATTAACAGCAAAACTATTTGTGAGCACAAAGCAAACATCCTGAAGGCCATTATGCTCGATTCTATTTGCAGATGTTAGACCTGAAAATGAACACTGAAGATAAATCTTTATGAAATGGAGATAACTCTAATCAGGATATTAAAAGATTTTTAATATCTGTCAATTAAAATGACTAATGATTTAAAGAGATTACCAAATGCAACATAAAAGACATCTTAGCTGACAGCTGAGAACATAATACTAAAAGGAAGTAAAAAGGCTCAACACCTACAGATATATTTAACAGAAGGTATTACAACCTGGAGATTTCTGAGTGCATACTGTGCAGCTAGACAGGGCTGTTATTTGCTGTGAGAAGTATTGCTTCAAATAAATTGAAGAGTTCATAAACATCATACAAATACATTACTTAGAAGCTATGCCTATTTTTTAGTATCAGTACTAAAAGCTGTGAAATCTGACATCTGATTTCTATTTTCTTATTAGAAATCAGCTCAATAGAACTTACATCTTTTTTTTGGAACTTTGTAGCTTCAAGTATCTGTTTTTATAATCAAGAAACATTGATGATACGTTTTTGAAATGCATATGAATGTTGTATAATACAATAAATAAGATCACATTAAACAGGACTAAATTGATAAGCTAATTAAAGCTTTATTATTGCATATTTTGTCTTATCCTCAAAATTTTTATTTTCTTTAAAGATTTCATTTATTTATTTGATAGAAAGAGTCAAATAGAGAACACAGCAGGGGGAAAGACAGAGCCAGAGGGAGAAGCAGGTTCCCCACTAAGCAGGGAGTCCAATCCAAGGACCCTGGGATTATGACCTGAACCAGATGCTTAACCTACTGAGCCACCCAGGTACCCTTCTCTTCAAAATTTTTAATTAAATATCTGTTATACAATGTAATTTTAATGCCAAATAACAAAAGAAATATATGCCAAAAAACTCCTTGTAATGTAATTAAAATATATGTCTGAATATTCAAGGTTATCAGTTAGGTGAGTTGGTTTGTGTTTGAGATATGTGACTATGAAAAATACTGGTGGCTAATCATGCAGCCTAACCCAATAATGATTTCTAGTCTAAGTGTATTTGTTTCTATATTCCTTTTTGGCTACTAGTGGATGGATGGTCTTCTTACTGGGAATTAATCAAAAAAGACAGGGAACTAAAGAATGCAGATAAATAAATGAAAGGAAACAATAGAAAACTGAATATTTTGAAATGAAGCTTGGGAAGATTTGAAGAATTTAAGAGAACGATTATTGGCCTTAGAACAGATGGATGGTAAAAAGATTCATTTCAGATATGGCTGAAGGCAGGCATCATTGCAGATTTATTCTCTGACATTCAGAATGTAGGTAGAAGGCAAAAGCTAGTTATTAAGTAAACTATATGCTGGATATTTACAAATAATAGAATAATCCACTGGAAAAAAGTTTAACTAACATTATGAGTATCAGCTGAAAGAAAATAAAAACAACTATAAAATATTTCTTGTCCATAGTAGGAGACAGAAAGAAATCTTACCAAATTTATAGAACCATATGGAAAATTAGATGTCCAGAGAAACCACAAAACTTTAAAAGAGAGTCAAGATGGCGGAGAAGTAGCAGGCTGAGACTACTTCAGCTAGCTGGAGAACAGCTAGATAGCTTATCTAAAGATTGCAAACACCTGCAAATCCATCGGCAGATCGAAGAGAAGAAGAACAGTAATTCTGGAAACAGAAAAACAACCACTTTCTGAAAGGTAGGACCCGCGGAGAAGTAAATCCAAAGCGACGGGAAGATAGACCCCGGGGGGAGGGACCGACTCCCTGCAAGAGGCGGAGCAACAGAGCACAAAATCAGGACTTTTAAAAGTCTGTTCCGCTGAGGGACATCACTCCAGAGGCTAAACCAGGGCAAAGCCCACGCGGGGTCAGCGGGGCCTCAGGTCCCGCAGGGTCACAGAAGGATCGGGGGTATCTGAGTGTCACAGAGCTTGCCCGTATTGGAACAGGAAAGCCAGCTGCAGAGACAGAGCTGACAGTAAGCTCGCAGCTCAGGGTTACCTTGAACCTGTCGCAGGCTCCGTGAATCGGAGCGCGGCCGGAGGTCAGGCAGATGGGAGTAACTGGGCGCTGTTCTCTGAGGGTGCACTGAGGAGTGGGGCCCCCGGGCTCTTGGCTCCTCTGGGCCGGAGACCAGGAGGCCGCCATTTGTATTCCCGTCCTCCAGAACTCTACGGAAAGCGCTCAGGGAACAAAAGCTCCTGAAAGCAAAGCAAAGCTGAGTGGACTACTCACCCCGGCCCCTGGTAAGGGCGGTGCAATTCCGCCTGGGGCAAAGACACTTGAGAATCACTACACCAGGCCCCTCCCCCAGAAGATCAACAAGAAATCCAGACAGGACCAAGTTCACCTACCAAGGAGTGCGGTTTCATTACCAAGGAGAGCAGCAGAATTCCAGAGGAGGAGAAAGCAAAGCACAGAACTCATGGCTTTCTCCCTGTGATTTTTTCTTTTTTTTTTTTTCCCCTGTAATTTTTTTAGTCTTGCAGTTAATTTAATTTTTTTTCTTTTTCATTTTTTTCTCTTCTTCTGCTAATATTTTTTTAACTTTTACCCTTTTCTTTTTTAACGTTTTTTAAATAGTTTATCTAATATATATTTTTTCCTTTTTATATTTTCCTTTATTCGTTTTCCTTTTTTAAATTCTTTTCTTTTTTTTCTTTCTTTCTTTCTTTCTTTTTGAACCTCTTTTTATCCCCTTTCTCCCCCCTCACGATTTGGGATCTCTTCTGATTTGGTTAAATCATATTTTCCTGGGGTTGTTACCACACTTTTACTATTTTACTTGCTCTTTCATATACTCTTATCTGGACAAAATGACAAGGCGGAAAAATTCACCACAAAAAAAAGAACAAGAGGCAGTACCGAAGGCTAGGGACCTAATCAATACAGACATTGGTAATATGTCAGATCTAGAGTTCAGAATGACGATTCTCAAGGTTCTAGCCGGGCTCAAAAAAGGTATGGATGATATTAGAGAAACACTCTCGAGAGATACAAAAGCCTTTTCTGGAGAAATAAAAGAACTAAAATCTAACCAAGTTGAAATCAAAAAGCTATTAATGAAGGGCAATAAAAATGGAGGCTCTCACTGCTAGGATAAATGAGGCAGAAGAAAGAATTAGTGATACAGAAGACCAAATGACAGAGAATAAAGAAGCTGAGCAAAAGAGGGACAAACAGCTACTGGACCACGAGGGGAGAATTCGAGAGATAAGTGATGACCATAAGATGAAACAACATTAGAATAATTGGGATTCCAGAAGAAGAAGAAGGAGAGAGGGGAGCAGAAGGTATATTGGAGAGAATTATTGGGGAGAATATCCCCAATATGGCAAAGGGAACGAGCATCAAAATTCAGGAGGTTCAAAATCAATAAGAATAGGCCCACACCCCATCACCTAATAGTAAAATTTACAAGTCTCAGTGACAAAGAGAAAATCCTGAAAGCAGCCCAGGAAAAGAAATCTGTAACATACAATGGTAAAAATATTAGATTGGCAGCTGACTTATCCACAGAGACCTGGCAGGCCAGAAAGAGCTGGCATGATATTTTCAGAGCACTAAATGAGAAAAACATGCAGCCAAGAATACTATATCCAGCTAGGCTATCATTGAAAATAGAAGGAGAGATTAAAAGCTTCCAGGACAAACAAAAACTGAAAGAATTTGCAAACACCAAACCAGCTCTACAAGACATATTGAAAGGGGTCCTCTAAGCAAAGAGAGAGCCTACAAGTGGTAGATCAGAAAGGAACAGAGACCATATACAGTACCAGTCACCTTACAGGCAATACAATGGCACTAAATTCATATCTTTCAATAGTTACCCTGAATGTGAATGGGCTAAATGCCCCTGTCAAAAGACACAGGGTATCAGAATGGATAAATAAACAAAACCCATCTATATGTTGCCTCCAAGAAACTCATATTAAGCCCGAAGACACCTCCAGATTTAAAGTGAAGGGGTAGAAAAGAGTTTACCATGCTAATGGACATCAGAAGAAAGCAGGAGTGGCAATCCTTATATCAGACCAATTAGATTGACCAAATAGGCCAAAGACTATAATAAAAGATGAGGAAGGACACTATATCATACTCAAAGGGTCTGTCCAACAGAAGATCTAACAATTTTAAATATTTCTGCCCCCAACGTGGGAGTAGCCAACTATATAAACCAATTAATAACAAAATAAAAGAAACACATAAACAATAATACAATAATAGTAGGGGACTTTAACACTCCCCTCACTGAAATGGACAGATCATCTAAGCAAAAGATCAGCAAGGAAATAAAGGCCTTAAACGACACACTGGACCAGATGGACATCACAGATATATTCAGAACATTTCATCCCAAATCAGAAGAATACACATTCTTCTCTAGTGCACATGGAACATTCTCCAGAATAGATCACATCCTCTGTCCTAAATCAGGACTCAAATGGTATCAAAAGATTGGGATCATTCCCTGCATATTTTCAGACCACAATGCTCTGAAGCTAGAACTCAACCACAAGAGGAAGTTTGGAAATAACCCAAATACATGGAGACTAAACAGCATCCTTCTAAAGAATAAATGGGTCAACCGGGAAATTAAAGAAGAATTGAAAAAAATCATGGAAACAAATGATAATGAAAATACAACAGTTCAAAATCTGTGGGACACAACAAAGGCAGTCCTGAGAGGAAAATATATAGCGGTACAAGCCTTCCTCAAGAAACAAGAAAGGTCTCAGGTACACAACCTAACCTTACACCTAAAAGAGCTGGAGAAAGAACAAGAAAGAAACCCTAAGCCCAGCAGAAGAAGAGAAATCATAAAGATCAGAGCAGAAATCAATGAAATAGAAACCAAAAAGACAATAGAGCAAGTCAATAAAACTAGGAGCTGGTTCTTTGAAAGAATTAATAAAATTGATAAACCCTTGGCCAGACTTATCAAAAAGAAAAGAGAAAGGACCCAAATAAATAAAATCATGAATGAAAGAGGAGAGATCACAACTAACACCAAAGAAATACAAACTATTATAAGAACATACTATGAGCAACTCTACGCCAACAAATTTGACAATCTGGAAGAAATGGATGAATTCCTAGAAACATATAAACTACCACAACTGAACCAGGAAGAAGTAGAAAGCCTGAACAGACACATAACCAGTAAGGAGATTGAAACAGTCAATAAAAATCTCCAAACAAACAAAAGCCTAGGGCCAGACGGCTTCGTGGGGGAATTCTACCAAAAATTTAAAGAAGAATTAATTCCTATTCTCCTGAAACTGTTTCCAAAAAATAGAAATGGAAGGAAAATTCCAAACTCATTTTATGAGGCCAGCATCACCTTGATCCCAAAACCAGACAAGGATCCCATCAAAAAAGAGAGCTATAGACCAATATCCTTGATGAACACAGATGCAAAAATTCTCAACAAAATACTAGCCAATAGGATTCAACAGTACATTAAAAGGATTATTCACCACGACCAAGTGGGATTTATTCCAGGGCTGCAAGGTTGGTTCAATATCTGCAAATCAGTCAATGTGATACAACACATCAATAAAAGAAAGAACAAGAACCATAGGATACTCTCAATAGATGCTGAAAAAGCATTTGACAAAGTACAGCATCCCTTCCTGATCAAAACTCTTCTAAGTGTAGGGATAGAGGGCACATACCTCAATATCATCAAAGCCATCTATGAAAAATCCAGCGCAAATATCATTCTTAATGGAGAAAAACTGAAAACTTTTCCGCTAAGGTCCGGAACATGGCAGGGATGTCCATTATCACCACTGCTATTCAACATAGTACTAGAAGTCCTAGCCTCAGCAATCAGACAACAAAAGGAAATTAAAGGCATCCAAATCGGCAAAGAAGAAGACAAATTATCACTCTTCACAGATGATATGATACTATATGTCAAAAACCCAAAAGACTCCACTCCAAAACTGCTAGAACTTATACAGGAATTCAGTAAAGTGTCAGGATATAAAATCAATGCACAGAAATCAGTTGCATTTCTCTACACCAACAACAAGACAGAAGAAAGAGAAAATTAAGGAGTCCATCCCATTTACAATTGCACCCCAAACCATAAGATACCTAGGAATAAACCTAACCACAGAGGCACAGAATCAATGCTCAGAAAACTATAAAGTACTCATGAAAGAAATTGAGGAAGACACAAAGAAATAGAAAAATGTTCCATGCTCCTGGATTGGAAGAATAAATATTGTGAAAATGTCTATGCTACCTAAAGCAATCTACACATTTAATGCAATTCCTATCAAAGTACCATCCAATTTTTCAAAGAAATGGAACAAATAATTCTAAAATTTATATGGAACCAAAAAAGACCTTGAATAGCCAAAGGGATATTGAAAAAGAAAGCCAACGTTGGTGGCATCACAATTCTGGACTTCAAGCTCTATTACAAAGCTGTCATCATCAAGACAGCATGGTACTGGCACAAAAACAGACACATAGATCAATGGAACAGAATAGAGAGCCCAGAAATAGACCCTCAACTCTACCCTAAACTAATCTTCGACAAAGCAGGAAAGAATGTCCAATGGAAAAAAGACAGCCTCTTCAATAAATGGTGTTGGGAAAATTGGACAGCCACATGCAGAAAAATGAAATTGTACCATTTCCTTATACCACCCATGAAAATAGACTCAAAATGGATGAAGGACCTCAATGTGGGAAAGGAATCCATCAAAATCCTTGAGGAGAACACAGGCAGCAACCTCTTCGACCTCAGCCTCAGCAACATCTTCCTAGGAACATTGCCAAAGGCAAGGGAAGCAAAGGCAAAAATGAACTATTGGGATTTTATCAAGATCAAAATCTTTTGCACAGCAAAGGAAACAGTTAACAAAATCAAAGACAACTTACAGAATGGGAGAAGATATTTGCAAACGACATATCAGATAAAGGACTAGTGTCCAAAATCTATAAAGAACTTAGCAAACTCAACACCCAAAGAACAAATAATCCAATCAAGAAATGGGCAGAGGACATGAACAGACATTTCTGCCAAGAAGACATCCAGATGGCCAACATGAAAACGTGCTCCATATCACTCGGCATCAGGGAAATACAAATCAAAACTACAATGAGATATCACCTCACACCAGTCAGAATGGCTAAAATCAACAAGTAAGAAAATGACAGATGCTGGCGAGGATGCGGAGAAAGGGGAACCCTTCTACACTGTTGGTGGGAATGCAAGCTGGTGCAGCTACTGTGGAAAACAGCATGGAGGTTCCTTAAAATGTTGAAAATAGAACTGCCCTATGACCCAGCAATTGCACTATTGGGTATTTACCCTAAAGATACAAACATAGTGGTCCAAAGGGTCACGTGCACCTGAATGTTTATAGCAGCAATGTCCACAGTAGCCAAACTATGGAAAGAACCTAGATGTCCATCAACAGATGAATGGATCAAGAAGATGTAGTATATATACACAATGGAATACTATGCAGCCATCAAAAGACATGAAATCTTGCCATTTGCAACAATATGGATGGAACTAGAGCGTATCATGCTTAGCGAAATAAGTCAAGCAGAGAAAGACAACTATCATATGATCTCCCTGATATGAGGAAGTGGTGATGCAACATGGGGGCTTAAGTGGGTAGGAGAGGAATCAATGAAACAAGATGGGATTGGGAGGGAGACAAACCATAAGTGTCTCTTAATCTCACAAAACAAAATGAGGGTTGCTGGGGGGAGGGGTGTTGGGAGAAGGGGGGTGGGGTTATGGACATTGGGGAGGGTATGTGCTTTGGTGAGTGCTGTGAAGTGTGTAAACATGGCGATTCACAGACCTGTACCCCTGAGGATAAAAATACATGTTTATAAAAAATAAAAAATTATATTAAAAAAATTAATTTATTTATTTATTAATTTAAAAAAAAATTTAAAAGATTATTTAATTTATATTTTTTGAAAAAGAACAACTCAGAAATTAACTTCAGGCCTGAAGCAGTAAGAGGGATTAAATGTACTACCTCTTCCATTGTACACAACTAGAAATCTAGATAAGATCTATGAAACTAATGGCTTTCACTGGAAAGCATGCAGGACGGAGAATTGACATCAGTTTACATGCTGCAGGAAAAAAGATTTGTGAATGTGGAGGCATAGCGATAGAAAGTATCCAAAATGAAACAAAAAGAGGAACATGACTCTAAACAAATATTCAGAGCACCAAGGAGTTGTAAGACTTTAGGTGGCCTAATATAAAAATAATTGGAATACAAAAAGAAGAAAGAGAATCATAAGAAAATATCTGTAGAAAAAAATGTGTAAACATTCTATATTAAATTAAATAAAATAAACCATGGATCTAAGAAGCTTAATTAACCACTTTCAGAAGAAATAAGAAAAAAAATACACCAAAGAACATCAAAATCACACTGCTTAAAAGAAAATATTATAAAAAAAAAAATCTTAAAAGTGCCTGGAGGGAAAAGATACACTACAAATAAAATAATAAAGTTAAAAATGAGAGGAAACTTTGTACCCTAACAACAAAGTATATGAAAAAGAAGTAAAGAAAACAATCCAATTTACAATAGCATCAAAAAGAATAAATTACTAAAGAATAAATTTAACAAAGGAAGTCAAGGCTCTGTACACTGAAACCTGTAAATCACTGACCAAGAAAAACAAAACAAAACAAACAAACAAACAAACAAAAAAGAACAACTCTGAAAAAGATATAAATAAATGGAAAGATATCCTCTGTACATGGATTGGAAGAATTAGCATCATTAAATGTCCCTTGTACTCAATGAAATCTACAGAGTCAATGCTATCTCTATCAAAACCCCTGTGACATTTTTCACAAAAATAGAAAAACAATCCTAAAATTTGTATGGAATCACGAAAGATCCCAAATAGCTTAAGGAATTTTGAGCAAAAAAAACAAAGCTGGATGTATCATATTTTCTGGTTTCAAATTATATTACAAGGCGATCATAACCCAAACAGTATGCTACTGCCATAAAGACAGGCACACAGACGAATGGAACAGAATAGAGAGCCCAGAAATAAAGCTGCATCATATATGTTTAATTAATTTTAACAAAGGTGCCAAAGATATACATTGGACAGAGGATAGTTTCTTCAGTAAATGGTATTAGAAAAAGAGAGAGAGAGAGAGAGGAAAGAAAGAGAGAGGGGGCGGGGGAAGGAAGGAAGGAGAAGAAAGAAAGAAAGAGCGAGAGAAGCTGGTCTCTAACACTATACATAAAAATAAACCCAGGATTGAGCAAAGATTTAAACTTAAGGCCTGAAACCATAAGGATCCTGGAAAAAAACACAGGTCCCTAAAACTTGATTTTGGCAATATTTCTTTTTTGGATTTTATGCCAAAACCAAAGACCAAAAAAGCAAAACAAGCAAGTGTGATTACATCAAACTAAGACGTTCTGCACAGCAAACAAAACCATTAATAAAATGAAAAGATAATCTACAGAATTGGAAAAAATACTTACCAACCATATATCAAATAAAGAGTTAATATCCAAACACTATAAAGAACTCATACAACTCAATGACAACAAAAAGAAGTCAGACTAAAAAAGGCACAGGACCTGAATAAGAAACTTAGATACATTACTTTGATTTCTCTGTATCATCAGTGGACACAAACATTCTAGAATTTGAGTATCTTAAGCCAAAATTTCTAAAAATATTTCTCTCATTTTATTTTTATCATTAAAATAATTTGTGTCTAATGGCAAAGCGGTCAATATTACTAGACTCCTTTGACTTTGACTTCTATGTTATGTGATAAAAAGTAGCAGTAAAAACTACTACATAAACTATTTTAATTTTACATTTGATTTTTTTATATTGATTTAATATCAATTTTTAGAAGTTTAGAAAGTTATACAGTTAATTTAAAATGTATAAAGCACCAGCTAGCTCAGTTGATTAAGCATTTGAACCTTGATTTTGACTCAGGTCATTATCTTGGGGTCCTGGGATTGAGCCCCACCTGGGTTCTGTACTCTGCTAGAGGATTCTTTCTCTGTCTTCCTCTGCCCCTCCCCCTGCTTTCTTTCTCTCTCTCTCTCTCCCTCTCTCTCTCAAAATAAGTAAATTTTTAAAATGTTTAAATCCATGGGTGCTTAGGTGGCTCAGTCAATTGAGCATCCAACTCTTGGTTTTGGTTCAGGTCATGATCTCAGGGTCCTGGGATGGAGCCCTGCCTCCAGCTTTGTGCTCAGCTGGGAGTCTGTTTAAGATTCTCTGTCTTCCTCTCCCTTCCCTTCTGTCCCTCCTCCCACTTTTATGTGCATGTGTTCTCTCTCTCAAAAATAAATGAATAAGAACTCTTTTTTAAAATAATATGTTAAATAGCTTCAAAATCTGTGAGGTGTTTAGAGATACTATAATAACACTGTTACTTGGAAATGTGAATGAAGGGTAAGCAGGCATCGAATGCATCCTATTTTGTTGTACAAAGCATTTTAAAGCCCAGGCAGGGCCATGATCCAGCACACACTGGGAAAAAAACCACAAGGAATCTAGCTGTGCACATAATGAAAAGTGCCAGCTGATGCCAATTATTGGGTAGGCTTCCTGGGGTCTCCAGTTTAGTCATGCATGAGGAGCACTTCAGAACTGGAGAGGATTCTGTGTGTGTGTGTGTATGTATATATATATATACATACATATATATATGTATGTATATATATATATTCTGTGTGTGTGTGTGTGTGTGTATACATACATATATATATATGTAATCTTCTTTCTCTGCAATTTTTCTTTTCAAATATCTATCTCATCTCAGACACTATGATGATTTCTTGATAAAGAGTTGTTTAATGAATCCGAAACAAGCAAGATGTAGAAAAAGAAACTGAATGAATGAAAGTCTACTAGAAGAGAAACCCTAAGATATTCATTGAACATGGATATGTGGAAGTTTCTTTTGTTTTCTTAATAAATTTCACCATACCTTAGGTGCACCAGGGAAGGATCTAAGTAATATAAATAAACAACTATTACTTTTCATAGGGTCTAGATAAAATTAACAATATTAAGTATACATATATATTTTAGGCTACTGAGAAATCCTTTAAAATTTCATGAAAGCCATCCACTAAAGTCAATTTGACAGGTGTACCTTGATTTTCAAACCATAAATTATGATCTAGATTATGTTATTAAAACATCTGTCCCTTGGTTGTCAGGATTTTCTACATCTCTAGCTATCTCTCTGCCAAAGGACTTTCATATTTGAATCCATTATTTACCTTTATCATCTATTCCACATATAAATCTGAGTTAGCGGAATTCTTTTACTTTACTTAGACCTGTATAGTCATGGGCATGACAGATATATATATCCAAAGTTAACCCTTGAACAACAGGTTTGTTACATCACCTTTGTCTGATGTCTATACTTTTTCTAGTCTCCATTTTTCTTTTCTGTAAAATATTATTTTATAGTGGAAAAATAAAAATACTTATTATCAGATCGTTGTCAGGATTACATGAGATAATGCATGGTAACCCCCAAAGAAGAATCCATAGCTATTTAACTACTTTGCTCAGTTCACTTCAAATGCTAATCTCTTCTACAAACTCCCTCACAGACACACCCAGAAAAAATATTTTACTAGCTATCTGGGCATCCCTCAATCCATCATGTAGATACATAAAATCAACCATTGTTTCCTTTACTTTTAAAGAAGGTTTGGTTTAATTATTTTAACATATTTTTAATGGCTACTTTTAAGATTGTCTGTTAAATCCAACAAGTTGTTTCCAAAGGCATTTTCCAGTCTGTGGGTCACTTTTTCCTGATACTTTGCATGTTTTATCTTTTTTAATTTAAAATTAGACATTTTAGAAAATATATTTTAAGAGCTCTGATGTTGCCATTGACCTTCCAGGATCGTTACTACTTTTCATTTGTTTGTTTAGCGATTGACTGGATTATTTTAGTGAAGTCTATTTCCACTATGTTGTGAAGCCTCTGATGTTAATCAGAGAGCACAGTCTTGGGACATGGACAGTCACACTGGGATGACAGTGGTTTCTGTAGGGTTGTCTTTGATTGCTCTTATTCTTACCATGCTCTGTTGTTAAGCTCCCCTAATTGGTGACTGATTATCAATTACCAAATTTTTGTTTGTGGATCCAGCTTTGATGTTATGCCTGAGAAGTCCTCACCAAACCCATGGTCACCTAGGTTTTCCTACCTATATGATTTATAAAGAGTGCTTTATTGTCCTCTAATTGTCCTTCTTCCTGCTTTTAAGGATACAATATTTTTAATATGACTCAGGGGGTTCAAATTTCATAGATTTTTTGTTAAGTTTTCTTCTACTTCTTGGCTGTCTCAGCTTAGACTCGGGTTAATTTCTATATCTCAGCCTTTGCCTTTTATGTTGCTTGTGCTCCCAACCAGTGTGATCAATCCTGGTTGTTGATTCTGTTTTAGGAATAAATGACTGTTTGGAAATTCATAATGCAGTCAAAGGGAATTTTCTATGCTGCAGTACATATAGAACTGTTTTTCCCCAAACTTCTTCCCCATGGGTGGAAACTGCATGAAAACAAAACCAGGGTGCAACAGCCCACCTGTTTTATTTGGATGTGTTCAGGCAGGGAACTGGCTGTTAGCCTGCACCTCTCCCCCAAATGTCAGAATTCCTAGTGTGAGGGTGAGATGAAATAATTTGTGGAGCAGCTGTTGTGTAGAGGAATCTTTAATTAATCCTTTTTTTTTTTTTAGTTCCATATCTAATTCTTCACCTCTCCTAAAACGTCAAACTAGGCATCTCATAAGACTTCACCAAAGAGTACTCACTACTGCTTCCATTGCTTCCATGGCAAATCACCCCTCAGTCCCAGTTGCCACCAAGTCCAGAAGTGTGACTTCCCTGCCATCTGTTACATTTCCTTCACTCTAGTGCTTCCATTCCCCTTGCACTCTGTAACACACCTCAGTGGGAATTTAGGACAGCATTTGAGTGTTGGTGTGCATTCCACTATAGACCTGGAAGCCTAAGAATGAATGCAAAATATTCTTTATATCTTAGAAACTACAAAGTTCCCACATGAAAATAAAATGAAAGAAAAATAAGTGCCAACAAAATATTGCTGAGTTAGCCTAATCGTTGTGGGATTTCATAGACTTGGGTTTATATGTGATATTAAGATATAAACTGTTAAAACAAAGAATGACATAAAGGCTATATTGAGCAGTAGATTTCATTCTCAAAACAAATAAAACTAAAGTAATAAATTATTTAAAATATTGCTGAGAAAACAGAAACAAAAATAGTTTCTTAAATCATGTTTTTTTTTAAATACATGGTGAAGTAGGGAATATCAGATGAAAATAGTAAACCTGTAGTAAAAGCATTACTTGACAAAGTATATTAATCCTTATACATAATTGGGTATAACTAAATCATTAATTACAATTACCTTTTTGGGAAGTAATTTTGGACACCTCTAAATTGGTCATAGAATTTTTTATTTTGATACTAAATACATGCACATCTCAAATTGCATTGATGAATTAATACTATTACCTATTTATTCAATGCAACATCAACGTGTTTCCTGATAGCGAGAGAGAAGTAAACAATAATACTTGTGAATGCCACCTTAGGTCTAGTTCTACTACTTCCATGTACTTCATTTGTTCTTTATCTCAATTTCTGTTTCTGTGTAAAGGAAAGGTAAATATAAGAGAAGAAATGAATAAATAAGAACTGTAAGAAAATTTGCTGCAGAACTACTGGAACTAAGAATGTGATTTCTATATCCAAAAAGCCTTTAACCAACATGCCTGCCATTGTAGAAAGTTGCTAATTCAGAATGAAGGTAATCTAGATGATAAGCAGCCAATCTCTCTCTCTCTCTCTCTCTCTCTCTCTCTGCAAACACACACATGCAAGCAACTCTGTGCACACACACACACACACACTCACAAAAGTTGGCACCTTGTCTATTGGCTGTTATCTTTGGTAAGTTACTTAAGCTCTCTGAGGCTGTCTGTAAATAAGAATAAGAATACCCACCATTGAGACTTTTGGGGACAACTGAATAAACCTGTGAAATCTAGAACAATACAGAGAATATAGGTGTAACTCATATTATGCAGGGGGCAGGGAGGTGAGAGGAATAGTAGGGTCAGAGGAAGAGATATCTAAGGATACTTCAGGGAGCCCAATTTGGGGCTGACCCTGAGATCATGACCTAAGCCAAAATCAAGAGTTGGACACTTAACTGACTGAACTGACTGAACTACCCAGGTGCCCCTTATTTAAAAGTACTTATCAAGTTCTGGCAAAAATGCCCTTGTCCTATCCAGTATTCTGCAGATACGGCAATAAACAGAAATAGACCAAACTACTTCCCTAATGAAACATATACCCTACTGGGCAAAGAAACTGGAAGGAAGAAAGATACCTACTGAGGATGTAGAAGACTGTGCAAGGAGAAGTCTGGCACTGAGGGAGAGCAAGAGTTCAAGTTTAGATAGCTAATGATATATAATTTTTAGATACCCTGAAGATGGAGTCAACTAAGCTGTTAGATTTACCATTTGGGTTCAAGAAGAAGTACAAATTAAAGATAAAAATACAAGAGTCAGGAACAAATCTCAAAGATAATATTTGAAATAGATCACCGAAAGAGAGAGAAGAGGGAAAAGTCCTAAGTGACGAGGACTCAATACTGAGGCATTTACATGGTTTACCATATTTTCCATTAAAAGGAACCAGCAAAGAGGACAGCAAGGCGGGCAGAGAGCAAATGGGGAAATGGGGCATGTGTGCTGTCCTAAAAGGGGATGAAGAACATATTGGACAGCCAGGCAGATAAATACAGTGATTGAAGTGTGGGGATGTTCTCTTTTAATTGTTCCTGTTTTCTCATTAAAATAGGAAGAAATGCCATTAACTGAGAGTGAGGATGAGGAAAGGCATGCAGGAGGTTGGAAGGAAAAATCATTGTAAAACATTCCCAGGAATGCATGACATATGGTAGATTAACATTTTATTATTGCTACTCCTGTTCTAGTTACTACTGCTACTACTACTATTATAACTATATGTTTTTAAACCAAGACCCCCTGAAAACTGTGTTTTAGCCAAAAATAATGACTTTAATAAATGAAATTCAGGATAGTATGGTAAATATTAGTGGACAGGTTTGTGGGGGACAGCTGGATCATACTGAATCTCTGAAATTGTGCTCACTCTAGACATATTTCTTTTTCTTTCCTTGGTTAGCCAACTAATTGCGGTTCTTTTCAGCTGCCTAAAACCTTTTTTGGTCACTTGAAATTGTTCTACAAGTGTAAATCCTCCTCTATACCTTCAAATTGCAGGCAAGTTTCTCATAATCAAAAAAAAAAAAATTAAATAGGTCTAAATTGCTCTTCCTTAAAAAAGATGTACGCTATTCTGAAAAAAAGTTGGAAAAGCAATTACTGGAACATAAATTATATTTATGCTTTTTATTAATATCAACTCTATTTACAAAGTGTTATATTCACTCTAAATATAAACTCAGAAATGTGTACTTACATGTATAAATATAACCACTTTTTTCATTTTTTTCTTTTTCTTTATTAACATGTAATGTATTATTTGCCCCAGGGGTACAGGTCTATGAATCGTCAGGCTTACACACTTCACAGCACTCACCGTAGCACATACCCTCCCCAGTGTCCATAACCCAACCGCCATCTTCATACACCCCTCCCCCCAGCAATCCTCAGTTTGACCACATTTTTATATAATAGCTTAAAATATGATGCTTGGTTTTCCTGTGCCTGTGTAGAATATCAGTTACACATTTTCCCCTTTTTGCCCAGAAGGGAAAGAAAACAATTTTCTTTGGCTTCAGTAGTTCTTTCTGCAAGTAATTTTGTGTGTATACAGAGAGCAGAGACTACAGACAATGGCATCAGTGAACAGAAATGAGTGACCTGAGTATTTAAAATGGTCCCTTGTTCTTAGTAGTTCTGTCACTTTCTCCTACATTTAGGTTGAGGAAGGCAGGGAGTTACTCCCATATATTTCTGCACCACTCTTGTTTTATTGCACATAAATATTGCTGGATCTGATTATCTAAGCTCACCATTAAACAACTTACCATTTTTTTAAATTTTTTATTTTTTATAAACATATATTTTCATCCCCAGGGGTACAGGTCTGTGAATCACCAGGTTTACACACTTCACAGCACTCACCAAAGCACATACCCTCCCCAATGTCCATAATCCCAACCCCTTCTCCCAAACCCCCTCCCCCCAGCAACCCTTGTTTGTTCTGTGAGATTAAGAGTCACTTATGGTTTGTCTCCCTCCCAATCTCATCTTGTTTCATTGATTCTTCTCCTACCCACTTAAGCCCCCATGTTGCATCACCACTTCCTCATATCAGGGAGATCATATGATAGTTGTCTTTCTCTGCTTGACTTATTTCGCTAAGCATGATACGCTCTAGTTCCATCCATGTTGTCACAAATGGCGACAACATGGATGGAACTAGAGCGTATCATTTGCGACAACAACTTACCATTTTAAAAACACATTGGGACAGGATCCCTGCGTGGCTCAGTGGGTTAAAGCCTCTGCTTTCAGCTCAGGTTATGATCCCAGCATCCTGGGATCAAGCCCTGCATCTGAATCTCTGTTCTGCAGGAAGCCTGCTTCTCCTTCTCTCACTGCCTCTCTTTCTGCTTACTTGTGATCTCTGTCTGTCAAATAAATAAAGAAAATCTTTAAACACACATACACACACATTGGGTCAAGAATAAGTTGTTGACTCATATTTAATAAACATTCTGTAGTTGTGGATTAGTATTATAACTATTATAACTTTTTTTTAAGATTATTTATTTATTTATTTATTTTTTATTTGACTGACAGAGATCACAAGTAGGCAGAGAGGCAGGCAGAGAGAGTGGGGGAAGCAGGCTCCCCGCTCAGCAGAGAGCCTGATGCAGGGCTTGATCCCAGAACCCTGGGATCATAACCTGAGCTGAAGGCAGAGGCTTTAACCTACTGAGCCACCCAGGTGCCCGGTGAATTAGTATTAGAATATAAAATTTTATCTCTTATTTCTCTTCATATAAATATTTGCAGATTTCAACATTCTCCAGTCCCATCTAAAGCACAGGCAGAGGATATGCATTGCCCCTCAGTTTGAAGGCAGAAATTATGAGATCTCTTACACGGGGGGGTTAACAAATTCTTTTTTTTTTTTTTAAAGTCATTTTTTAAAACTTTATTAGTACTGTTTACCAATGGGGAGATGCAGTTTATTTACACCAGCAGCCATAAGGGCAAGGGGAATACACAGTTAGTTAGCAATCTGTATAGGATGGACTACTTATGCAAAAATAATAATCTCCAAAACAAAGGACAGTGATGAGCTTCACTACACTTCCCCAATGATCCCAGCATGCGATAATGCCAGGCAATGGCCCCTGGACATGCGGTGGTGGGAACTAAATATGGAAGAAAAAGCCACAAACCACAAAAATTTGTAAAGAACCCCTTCCCCCTATACACGCACACACACTCAGATACATAATAGAATTACAGGTGATCAATATACTTAATTGAGGAAGGAAGGATAGGAATTCTGCTGTTAGAGGGAAGATAGGTAGGGAAAGGGAGAGTTCCTAACCACTGTCAACTACATGATAGGGAGCATTCACTCCCCAGAAAAAAAAGGCGTTAGACAGTCCCCTCAGGGTACCTGTTGGACCTAGCCCACCTCACACCCATGCAGGACAGGCCTAGGGCTACTGCCCTAATAATGGGAGGGGGCAAAGAAAAAACAAAAACAATAACCAAGAGGGAGGTAATATGAACCAGCGATTTTTCAAAATTACTTTCCACTTCTTCCTCCTCTAACCAAGAGAATGGCCAGAAAGGAAACAGTAATGCCATAATCAGAGCTCCCTCTCTGAAGGAAGAGTGGACCATGACCTTACCTTCAGCCTGCTTCCAGGACATTATTTGGCAGCAGGCCAGAGTTTCACTTAAACCCTCCTTTCCCTCTGCATCCCCTCAGAAGGAGAGGTCTATAAAGTCAAGGGCAGATAAGCCAATGTTGTTTTAGCTCTTACCAAGCTTTAACTTTCTAAAAAGTCAGTGCAGTTCTTGAAGACCAATCTGTAACTATACCTCAACCCTGACCAGGACAATTCTAGGTAAAATGCAAATAGACAGTCTTGAGGCCTTATCACATTATTCCTGGTATTGTTTTGCAGTTATCCACAGACCACACTCAGGCCACTGTATATCACTGTATATCTCCCTATGGGTCTTCAGCATAGGTGATGTGAAATGCTTACTTCCATGGTTACAAAGAGTGTGCAGTGCATGCCATAGCTATAGAACAAATGGAAAAGTGGTTAAATTTGTGAATTGGAGGTTCGTTATTGAAGAAACATAGCATAGTAAATAACATTGTGTGACATTAAAAGCCAAGGAAATTAGCAGAAGGATCAAGATCAAGATCTTGATCCCAGCATCAAGAAAATTTCAAATTCTTTTTGGGTAGTGCTGGCTGGTTTTCATGTTTCAAAAAAGAAAATACAGTGAGGAAAATGTTGAACCTGTAGACAACACAGGTTCCACATATTGTGAAAAATGTCCTAAGGAGAGCCATTTTTAAAATACAGCCTAGAGCAACTATTTTAGAGCAACTTTCTTGCACCATCTATTTTAAAAACTTTGAACTTGGCCAAACCACCAAGATTCCAAGAAGTTAACAAGAATGAGAAAATCCTGATTGAAAAGACTGATAAAAATAAACTTTTGCCTGGCAACCACTTTGACTGATCAAGCAATTAAATACAAATCTATCATCCTTGTCAATACTAATGAATTTATCTTTAAAAAAACTTACCTAATCTTCCCCTTTTTTTTTTCCCCATAAAACCCATAAGTCTATCTCCTATAATCAGGATCCTATTTGAATTTCTACACAAATCTGTGTATTTCAAGGTGGAATTTTTGATCCCAAATAAATGTTTTGTCTCTTAAATAGTTTTCTTGCTTTTAGGTTGACAAGATCAAGAAGCTGCAGTATTTTAAAAGTACCTGCTAAATGTTATACAGAAAGGGGGTTATTTAAAAAAGGAGATTCTCAGCATTGAAGAGATTGGCTTGTTTTAGAACAACCTGCAAATGAGCATATATAATGTAGATGGCATTTTGGAGGATAAACATGGTGAGACCAGAGGTTCATAGGAACTTAACCCTAAACTTATCTTAGGGGCAATAGTGCAGTATTCAACTTTATTTAATTTGCAGCTTTATTAAACATAATTAATGTGAGCAACAAAAATCAACTGCATATATAAGCCAGTATGAGTTTGCTGAGAACTGAGTTTTGCATTCTGCCTAAAGCAGTGTCAAGGGTGATTTTTAGAAGTTTCCCTCCAGTATCTCCAACATTCATACATTTAGTTTTACTATGTTGTGGTATATCAACCTGGCTAGGCTGAACTACAAACCACAGAATTCCCCTTTCTAGTATGTTTCTGGTTAGAGTAGGAAAGCAGAGAGATTCTCCCAAGAGTTTGATAGCTAAAAAGGCAGCAGCAATTTTGTAGCATATATATATATACTTTTCCCTATTCAATCAAACATTAGTTTGGTGCTGCTTAGAAGGAACTTTGCAGATGTAATTAAACCCCAAATCATTTATTATAGTTATTCACCAGGGAGAATACCCTTGGTAGACTGGCCTAATTAGGGGAAACCCCTTTAAAGAAGGACTAAATCAAAGACCCCATGCAACAGAAGTATGATATTGTGACCTATATATATATATTGCTTTTGTCCCCTTTTTTGGTACCAAGCTACTAAAACCCTTGAAATTTCCTATGATGAGAACAATAAAAGTGTATTTGTTGTATTAATGAGGTAACTTTTGGATCCCACCGAGGACTGGGGCTGGTTGCCAGGAGAACCAACCATGTGATTAGAAGATTGGGACTCTTAGTCTCACATCTCTAACCTCCAGGAAAAGAAGAGCTAGAGGTTGACTAAGTCACCAAGGGCCAATTATTTAATCAACTGTGCCTATGTAATGAAGTTTCCATATAAACTGAAAAGGAGGAGGTTCAGAGATTAACCAGGTTGGTGAACACATGGAGATTTAGGGAGAGTGGTATCCTTGGAGAAGGCATGGAAGCTCTGTACCCTTTCCCCACAAGTTGCCTCATGCCTCTCTTTTTTTCTGGCAGTTCTTGAGTTATATCCTCTTATAATAAACTGATCATCTAGTAAGTAAAACATTTCTCCGAGTTTTGTGAGCTGTTCTAGCAAGTAAATAGAACCCAAGGAGGAGGTCATTAGAACCTCCAATCTATAGCCAGTAGGGCAGAAACACAGATGATAATCTGGACTTCTGATTGACATCTGAAGTTGAGGGGGTAGGTGCAGTCCTGTAGGAGTAAGATTTACCTGTAGGACCTGATGCTATCTTCAGATGTCAGAACTGAGCATCCAGGTGGTTTGGGAGAATTGTTTGGATGTGTGGGGAAAAATTGAATTGGTGATTAGAATCCTTAAGAATAAAAGGACATTGGGGCACCTGGGTGGCTCAGTGGGTTAAAGCCTCTGCCTTCGGTTCAGGTCATGATCTCAGAGTCCTGAGATCGAGCCCCACATCGGGCTCTCTGCTCTGCAGGGAGCCTGCTTCCTCCTCTCTCTCTGCCTGCCTCTCTGCCTACTTTGCGGACTCTCTCTGTCAAATAAATAAATAAAATCTTTAAAAAAAAAAAAGAATAAAAGGACATTGTCAAATATTTCAACATTTTGGTACCTCAACAATAACTTGATTGTTACAGATCTGCTGATGTACTTCATTGAGCTATATTAATCAGCAGCTAGACCTCAGTTGTTCTCTGTTTCCTTGAATCATTCCTTCCTGAGTGCCCGCCTATGAATTTCTGGCTTCTTCGGGCGACTACAATTGTATACACTAATGTTCTATAATAAATTTCTCTCTCATGACAACCATATATATCTATATCTATATCTGTATTTATATATTTAAACTCCTATTAGTTTTACTTTCTCTGCTTGAACACTAAAATAATTTTTGCCAAATTACTCTTTACATATTTTCCTTACATTTTTGACTCCAATTCCTAATTCTTATACATGTTGTTCTTCCCTATCCAGCCTGACAGAAAATCTGATATTTTTGCTTTTGTCCTTTTTCTTCTTCCCTTCCTTCTTTTGTTCCTCCTATTATGTTTTACCACTGACTAATTGCTCTTGTCTTCAGCACACCATACCATAAATCAACTTTTGGATAAGAGCTCTTAGATTCTGTAGCTATAAGCTTAAGAATGGACAATTACTTAATCTTAAAAATGTGTGAGATTTTTGTAGAAAACAGAAGGACAAGAGAGAGTAATTAAGATGACATTTCAGGAATTTTCTAAATAATAAAATCATATAGCATGATGCACTTCAGAGTACTCAGTTATGGCTGGAACAACAACAAAATATTTTAAAATGCTTGAAAATGTTTAAAAAATGTTCAAAGAGGGTGCCTGGGTGGCTCAGTCAGTTAAGTGTCTGCCTTCAGCTCAGGTCATGATCCCAGGTCCTGGCTTCTCCCTCTGCCTCTTCCTCTCTCTCCATCTCTTATGAATAAATAAATAGACAAATAAATAAATAAATAAATAATATCTTTTTTAAAGTGTTCAAAGGATGTTTAAAAATAGGTAAATATGAAGCTTAAAAACAGACAGGGTACATCAAGATAAGTTTTGGGTAGCAGACATGAAAGATATAATGTTATGTATTTAACACTCTCATTTCATTTTAGTCTTTGTGGATACCAAGAAGACTCTATTTCCAAGCCCCTTCTACAAACCTGGAATTAGATTCAATCCAGATAATTTTATGTAGAAATGATATAAAAGTCATATATGTTACATGTAACATATGTTACATAAAGTTGATCTACAACATCACTTCTGGGCCTAAGCAATTAAAGACAAATGTGCTTTTCTCATGCTCTTTCTTTCAGTTCTAGCTACCTCAGAAGACACCAAAAATCCATAGTGTAGAGTAGATGAAGGCAGTTTCCGACCCATGTTAGATTTGTGTGAATGAAAAATGAATATTTTATTGGTAAATCCCCTGGGATTTGGGGATAATTTATAAAACACAGCAACTTAGCCTTAGCCTATTGACTAATGGATCATGAAAAAATGCTTGCATTTTATCATGTAACAAATTAGAGGCAATTAAACGATGTTAAGGAGAAATACAGCATGAGTCACTGCATAATCTTTGGGTCATTTTGAATTCCTTTAAAGCAGAAACATTGATTCTATCCCTTTACCCTGTACTGGTTCAAGGGTGAGCACTCTGTTGGAAGGCTGTTGTAGTAGTCTGATGGGAAATGGCAGTATTGAACTTTTTCTGTAGAAGTAAAAACAGATGGAGGGTGCCTGGATAGCTCATTTGGTTAAGCATCTGAATCTTGATCTCAGCTCAGGTCTCAGTTTCATGGATGAGAGTTCAAGCCCCAATGGGCTCCATACTGAGTGTGGAGCCTACTTTAAAAAAAAAGAAAGAAAGAAAAAGAAAAAAGAAGAAAAGAAGTGAAGATAGATGGTAGGAAACATATTGAGAGATTTGTGGGGACAGAATTGAAAAGCCTTTCTTAAAGTGGCTGAGAAATGTAAATGAAGTTATCTCCCTTGTTTATACAAGGATATTCCACTAACAAGGCAATTTAATATGTTCAAAACTAATGTCCTCTTCACAGTTTAACCAAATCCATACAACAACTCTATTTATGTTCATATACAAATGCAAATCATACATCATTACTTTCCAATAGTGATTCTCCAACCCAAGAATATCATGATGGGCTTTCAGGATATGAAAGGGAAGACTAACACCTCTATTATTTACTTTATATATTGAGTAAGTTAGGAGAGTTATTTTATAATTTATAACATTTATTTCACTGGTGTAATCTAGAACAAATCTGCTCTGTGTTAGAGGCTTTTTGCCTTGCATACTCAGCAGTCAACCAGAGTCTTTGGACTGATCATCACAATGTTTGCTTTTATCTCCTCTCTGAGTGCATTTTTCTGTTCTTTTTGAGTACCTTAGAATAGAAAGGTTTTATTTTCCTACTGAACTATACAGTCCAAAGACCAGAGTTTATCACATATTCAAACCTGTAAAGTTACAGATTTCTAGGAACTCATCAGAACTGAGCTCACACAAAGAAGGATCATTAGCATCTAATCCTTAAAAAACTGAAATACCAACATTCCAGGTATGAACAGGCCAACTATGAACTCCATGAAGGTTAAAACAAACAAACACACGTGCAAACAAACGTATGCTTGGCTAAAGGCTCAGCTGATAGTACGTAAAACAGCATCTATCACATGGTAGATTCAAAATAAACACCTCCTAAATCCACATGCATTTGGTCAATATTGATTGGGTATCTTCTCTATGCCAGGTACGCTGGTAGGTTACAGAGATTCAAAAGTGATACAAGAATCCAGGGACTCATCACCTTCATAAATAGTAGAGTACAATAATGTTTTAAGAGAATGATACATGCTATAGAAACTGTCTAGAGATATCCTGTAAAATTCCCCAGATAAGAAGATATTTGATCCAAAATATAAAGGTTGAATAGGAGTAGCACTGGACGAAGGCAATAAAAGCATAATGTTCTATACATATTGTATGTATAGAAAATACATAAAGATTTTGTAAAGGAAATAAAAAAACTCTGGAACCAAATACTGAGCACTGCATACAAATGTTATTGTGCAGCCCAAGAAAGCTGATCCAACTTACTCTCTATGATAATGTCCTAGAGAAAATAAGATAGGTTTTTAAAAAGTTTTTAGAGGTTTTAAAATTTCAAAAAATTTCTGTCCTGTATCAGGACAGTAAAGTCCCTGAAGGCTACTGGCTGGCAATATTTGGGCTAAATATTGGGCATTATAGAAGGTTCACACTCCCTGGAAGTTGTCTTCACTGAGTTTATGCAGACTCCAATCTGGGATCATGGCGTTTCATTGGCAGGGTTGCTACTTCAAGTATCCTTTAGGGACTACAATATTCCCAGATGTCATTTTAGCAGAAGACTGGCCAGGTGGACATGTCAGAGACTTTAAAATTTGGAAGGAGTTGCATGAGGAAGATAGAATATCATATTGCAACTGTACAGTTGTGAAGAATGAATGGACTGTGATTAGTAGCATTTATAAAAATAATAGAAAAAGAGCATTTAAAATGATTTGGATATAATATAAAAGTATACTAGTTTTTGCATCTAGAACTGCATTATTAGGAGAAATCTGCTCAGATCTGCTCAGTACTCAAAAGCATTTTGGAATTCTAATTAGGAAGGACCAGTTTAAATATTGTATTTAATAAGGCAACCATTTTTTGTCAAATAGATAAGTACATTGTTTTCATTAAAAATGAATTAGGGGGGTGCCTGGGTGGCTCAGTGGATTAAGCCGCTGCCTTCGGCTTGGGTCATGATCTCAGGGTCCTGGGATCGAGTCCCGCATCGGGCTCTCTGCTCAGCAGGGAGCTTGCTTCTCTCTCTCTCTCTCTGGCTGCCTCTCTGTCTACTTGTGATTTCTCTCTGTCAAAATAAATAAATCTTTAAAAAAAAAAATGAATTAGGACTTTGTGGATATGTATAACAACTTAAACTAATATTATTGATATCACAAATTATTTCAATAACTCTGTGAGATATGATTTAATTTAGTATTTGCAATGTTCTCAACCAGATTGTATTCCCATTTGAAATTTTTTTCATTTATTTATTTACAGCATAACAGTATCATTATTTTTTCACCACACCCAGTGCTCCATGCAATCTGTGCCCTCTATAATACCCACCACCTGGTACCCCAACCTCCCACCCCCCCACCCCATCAAACCCCTCAGATTGTTTTTCAGAGTCCATAGTCTCTCATGATTCACCTCCCCTTCCAATTTACCCCAACCCCCTTCTCTCTAACTCCCCATGTCCTCCATGCTTTTTGTAATGCTCCACAAATAAGTGAAATCATATGATAATTGACTCTCTCTGCTTGACTTATTTCACTTAGCATAATCTCTTCCAGTCCCATCCATGTTGCTACAAAAGTTTGGTATTTGTTCTTTCTGATGGAGGCATAATATTCCATAGTGTATATGGACCACATCTTCCTTATCCATTCATCCATTGAAGGGCATCTTGGTTCTTTCCACAGTTTGGCGACCATGGCCATTGCTGCTATAAACATTGGGGTACTGATGGCCCTTCTTTTCACCACATCTGTATCTTTAGAGTAAATACACAGGAGTGCAATGGCAGGGTCATAGGGAAGTTCTATTTTTAATTTCTTGAGGAATCTCCACACTGTTCTCCAAAGAGGCTGCACCAACTTGCATTCCCACCAACAATGTAAGAGGGTTCCCCTTTCTCCACATCCTCTCCAACACATGTTGTTTCCTGTCTTGCTAATTTTGACCATTATAACTGGTGTAAGGTGATATCTCATTGTGGTTTTAATTTGAATTTCCCTAATGGCTAGTGATGATGAACATTTTTTCATGTGTCTGATAGCCATTTGTATGTCTTTATTGGAGAAGTGTCTGTCCATATCTTCTGCCCATTTTTTGATATGATTGTCTGTTTTGTGTGTGTTGAGTTTGAGGTGTTCATTATAGATCCTGGATATCAACCTTTTGTCTGTACTGTCATTTGCAAATATCTTCTCCCATTCCGTGGGTTGCCTCTTTGTTTTCTTGACTGTTTCCTTTGCTGTGCAGAAGCTTTTGATTTTGATGAAGTCCCAAAAGTTCATCTTTGCTTTTGTTTCCTTTGCCTTTGGAGACATATCTTGAAAGAAGTTGCTGTGGCTGATATTGAAGAAATTACTGCCTATGTTCTCCTCTAGGATTCTGATGGATTCCTGTCTCACGTTGAGGTCTCTTATCCATTTTGAGTTTATCTTTGTGTATGGTGTAAGAGAATGGTCGAGTTTCATTCTTCTACATATAGCTGCCCAGTTTTCCCAGGACCATTTATTGAAGAGACAGTCTTTTTTCCACTGTATGTTTTTTCCTGTTTTGTCGAAGATTATTTGACCATATGATATATTTTTTAAAAAAAATTAAAAAAACTGATTAAGGTTACTTATCATAAAATTACAAATCCAGAAATATTGCACCTTCTTATTCTCAAGTACAGCATTTCATTCACTCTTCTATAAAGCCTTATTGACTTGATTGAAATTTAAAATGTGGGCTTTCTTACTTAAGATTTTGAGAAATTATTATAGTGAAAAAATAGTGCTTATGTTTCATTTAAGATTACTGCTGATAATTTTAATGTTCAACTATAATCATTTTCTCTAACGTATTTATTTCTATAATTAGTAGAAATGATTATATGGATTATCATTTTGGAGCCAAAACATATCACGTGTTCAAATATTCAGATTTAAATATCTAACCTTCAACTGATTTTTAACAGCAATAAACAGTCACTTTTACTAGCAGTTTGTGGACTCTGTATCGTATTTAATAAGCTTACTCCTTGAAATAAAGCAGAGACAGATAAGGTACAAAGGGAAAGAGAATTGAAATGGGAGATGTATTTGGCATTGTCAGGATTCAAGATAATAAAACCTTAAAGTGTAATTTAAATAATAGCTTCAGAGAGTTAAACAAACAAAAAAAAAACCAAAATAACTTCAAACTGCTAATCAAGTGTCTTCTAATAGTGAGCCTGACAGAATGATTGCCTTCTTAGTTATGAAGTACATGCTTTAAAATTTAGTCATAGGTCCATAATTGAAACCAAACATTCTTATGAGCAAATCACTATTAACATCAAGCATTCACAGACTATGTGCTCTGTCACCGAAAGAGCTATTCATAGATATTCACATCATGGTCGAGCTCTTCTGGATCTTTTCTCTGCATTCTTCCCCTGCTTCTACCCTGGCAGAAATGTCATTAGCATATGCCTTCAATTGAAGAACAATTTTAAAGATGCATTTATTATTGTTAAATTTTCATTATGCTTAAAGCCACTGGAATGGAAAGATTAAAAATGGAACTGTAATCTTAAGGTTGGAAGCCATGGCTATCTTATTATCTTTGCAACTTCATGAGAATTTTATGAAAGAGTTGAGCCAATTTTCTATTGAATATGTGTAGATCCATAGGAACAGTGACTTCAATCTTTTTTTGTTTGTTTGTTTGTTTCAGCATTTAAAATCTTATGTTAACTTCTTCATTTGGTTGCATTTGACTATGATTATTTTTATTCTTTGGATACTTATCAAAGTCACAAATTATTGTTATTCACTTTAATTCCCCTGTTATTTTTCTAAACCTGAGTGTTATAGATGGAAATACTTAAATCAGTTTTATAAGAATTTATTGATTTTGAAATGTTCAATGACATATTAAAAAGACACACAATCTGGATGGTTATGGTAGTAATAGAATGTTATGTGCATTTTCATAATTCCTCATATTATTGACAGTGTTGAAATTTACCTAAGCCCTGTGCTCCTTGAAAATTAAGGTGATTTAGAGACTCCTACGCTTTTGGTGTTTCAGAAAATGGTTTACTCCAAAGAGCCACCCTTCCCCAGATGAAATAGATAAGACTTGTGGATGATATCCTTGTTTTACATAGGATAAGGTCAAGGACAGACCCTCCAAATTCCCATTCTTAGTTTTGTAAGTGTTTAGCTTAACAATGTGTCACCTGATCAATCTGGACAAAATGCCCTCTCACTGAACTTTTTTTTTTCTTTTTCTTTTTAAATTAAATTTAATTTTTTTTCAGTGTTCCAAAATTCATTGTTTATGCACCACACATCCAAAATTTAGTTAGACTTTGCTCCTGCCTACAGGCCCTTCAACTTTAACCTCCCTCTGGAACTAAATAAGCATTGAAAAAGAACAACACCATAGTGGCCACACCTGAGAATCAACTAATTGTAGGGAAAAACTTCTGTGATCAAAAGTCACACCACCTGCTCATCCCAATCCCCACCACCTGGTCTTTCTAGGCTTATTTACTCCTCTCAATAAAAGAAAAGCTCATTCTTTCTGATTGTGGAGATTCTTGCACATTGAAGTAGTACCATAGTCTTTGGGAAAAAGAAGTACCATAGTACCATAGTAGTACCATAGTCTTTGGGAAAAAGAAGTTTTCTGATGTTAAGTCTTAGAGGAAGTGCTCACTGCCTTTGTTTCCTTTCCTGATTGGGAAAACTCGGATCCACAGTGGTGAGCCCATTTTCTAATCCATTCATCCATTGAAGGGCATCTTGGTTCTTTCCATAGTTTGGCGACCATGGCCATTGCTGCTATAAACAGACAATCATATCAAAAAATGGGCAGAGGATATGAACAGACACTTCACCAATGAAGACATACAAATGGCTATCAGACACATGAAAAAATGTTCATCATCACTAGTCATCAGGGAGATTCAAATTAAAACCACATTGAGATTTCACCTTATACCAGTTAGAATGGCCAAAATTAGCAAGACAGGAAACAACATGTATTGGAGGGGATGTGGAGAAAGGGGAACCCTCTTACACTGTTGGTGGGAATGCAAGTTGGTGCAGCCACTTTGGAGAACAGTATGCAGATTCCTCAGGAAATTAAAATAGAACTTCCTTATGACCTTGCAATTGCACTCCTGGGTATTTACCCCAAAGATACAGATGTAGTGAAAGGAAGGGCCATCTGTACCCCAATGTTTATAGCAGGCAAGGAGACTTTTTAACCCATGAGGCTTTTTCTGTTTTTCCTTTTCCTTTGTCCTTCAGTGAGGATTGAGTGAGGATGTTCCCTCAGCTCCTGGATTGAAGATCATCCTCTGGGGTGAGGGGTGAGCTGCTTTGGCTCCTGGGGAGTATTTGAATGGGACTTTCTACTAGCTCCTTTACAATTTATTTCTGAGGCAATTATCTAACCCTATCAGTAACTTTCAGTCTATTGGTATCCTCTCTGCCCTTCTCCTGTGGACTACATGCTTTGTTATTATGGCACTAATTCAGTTGATTACATTAAAAATGTCAACATTTTATTAAAGATCATTTAGGAGTTCTATGACCTCTTAGGAAACTTGTTATCTCTCCAAACTATTTCTCTAAGACCTCTTCCTTACCATCATCTCCACTCCCCTTTTCTGTTTTTTACAACTTTGACCTTCTCTACCTCTTTGTATCCTTCTTCTATTTTCTTCAACACCTTACCTCTTTGTCTACCCCTCTATGGACCTTGCCAGACTTATCACCTCCTTATAGTTACTCAAGCTTTATGTCCCTACTTCCAGCCAGGAGCTATTAAGGTGCTCAGGGACCCTACAAGTACTCACTTGAGGATTAAAAAGCCAATTAGAAATATTTGGGTCGTTCATTCATTACATTGGCTTTGGAAATAGCTAGTAGCTTTTTGTTTCTCCTCAGTCCCTCTCCCAAAATTGAGCCCACAGCCTTTATAAGGTTAGACAACAAGGGAAGAAAAATCTTAAAGATATCCACAGATATTGCTGAGGACACTTTAGTGCTCATATTGCTTAGGTAACCTCAAAGTGTTCTATCTGTTAAAAACTCAATCTTGGTAAAAATGTGTAGGTGGGACAAGGAGGGAAGCCAGAGCCTTTATGTAATATGAGATTTATATTTTTTTGTTTATGCCTGAATCATGACTAAAATTTATTTTCATAGAAACTAACTTTTGTGCCTCTTATTTTTCTAGTATATAGGCAAGATTATATAATCTGTTAATGCACATGTTCATTTTTGCCCAAGTGAGAATTAAGTGCATGGCCATAAAGTTGAGTGATGTAAATTCATAAACTCTGCTTCTCCAATATTTGTGTACAATAGACAGTTCACAATTATCCACCTGATAGTTTTCTCTGTGAAACAGAAGTTATTGTAGTTCAGTTGTAACCATTATTTGTAAAGGAGAATCCACCAGGAGAAATAATGGCAAAGGTATAGAGGCATGCAAGGTATAGAGGACGTCTTTTTGCTAAGGAAAAGAACAGTTTTGTCCTAAAGTAGAAGGACTGGTTGTTCCACAATTCATATAGAAAGTTGTACATTTGCAGAAAAGGATTTTATTGTGTCTGGTTAAAATTTTATCAATTTAAAAAACTTTACATTTATTATACCAATGCAAGACTAGAATTTGGTTTTCTCTGTTAAAATGACTTTCTTGGATTATCGGTGTACTCTTAAGACTTTTAAAAAGTTTATTCGCCGTCTGAAAAATCTGCTCTAAAAGGCAGCGATTTTTGTGTCTTATCAGAGAAATATCTTGTGCTTCATGTTGACTTTGTCATGTCTTTTATTATTCCAAGAGAGCCAAGTCTTTTCACCTTTGAAAGTAATAAAGTTCTTCGTCATATTACCCTCTATATTTACTTTTGAAAACTTTGTGGGCCCTTTGATCAATAGGTAGCCATGTATTTTCTCACTAATCTATGATCCTATTTTAATTAAATGTTCAAATCTCTTCATAACTTTTGACATTTTACCTTCCCCAAACAAATCCTAAATTATAGCTTTTGCACTATAAACTGTCTTTGAGATTTCCCAGAAGTCCTTGGAGAATCATAAAAGAATTGCTCTTTCATTCTGTGAAATGAGAGGCAGTATAAAAAATTAAGTTGGTATGAGTAGGAAGTATCAAATTGGAAAAGATGTCTAACACTAGTGAAATTTGTTGTGTGAATAAACTGTTAATATTTCAGAAATTATATGATCCCTGCAAAGATCATCAATATCTTGCTATGTTTCTACTACCATAGTTTCACTGCTGCTTTGCCTAAGACAAGTCATGCTTTTAGTTATGTTTAAAAAAAGAAAACTAATTTAGTCTCAAATTTACTCCTTTAATTTGAATCTAGTATGTTTTAGGCCAGTGTTGTCAAATGGGGATTCACATCACCTTTCTACAGAGGTTTATTAATTACAGATATGTAGGACCATTTAAGCCTCAATTGTCTGAATGTTCATGGGCCTCATAATCTTATGGAGCCCCCATATGAACATGATTAAATTTGATTTTCTCCCGTTAATCTGTGTCATGTCAATTTAATTTTTTATATTAGCCAAAGAGCTTGTAGAGTAGAGGAAAATATTTCTTCCTCAACAATAATATATCTGAAGATTTCTTTTTCTTTTTAAGGATTAAATTCCTTCACTTTTATAAATTAAATAGATCTATTTTTCCTGAAAAATAGGGTTAATTATGTTTATAAGTATTTTGTCAGAAACCTTTTTGGGATTGTCTTTATTTTGTTTTGAATCCCCCAAAACTCTCTTTGTTAGTTGTATTATTACTTTTGTAATAAACTCTTATCAGAATCATTTCTGGGGTGCCTGGATGGTTCAGTAGGGTAAGCATCTACCTTGGGCTCAGGTCATGGTACCAGGATCCTGAAATCAAGCTGTGCATTGCTCCCTGCTCAGTGGGGAGTCTGCCTCTCCCTCTCCATCAGCCTTTCCCTCAGTTCATGTTCTCTCTCTCTCTTGCTCTATTTCTCTCTGTTTCTCAAATAAATAAATTAAACCAAACAACCCCCACCCACCCACCCACACACATAAAAACAAAACACTTCTGAAAATTACCAGTAAGGTAACCATGGCCATAGATTTATGCCATCTACAGGAAGACTTTTGTTTTATTCTGTTTACTTGAAAGTGCCTACAAATCAAATATGGGACAGAATGTTTCATCTTTAATATAGAATGACTTGTCTTAGATACCCAAGAGAAAGGCTACTTTAGGTACTTTTGAGTACAAGGTTCTGATGGCTTTGCTCTACCTCAAGATCATATCATTGGACTGAGTCTAGGTTTCCTGAACTGTAATGAAAAGCAGATTCATGGGATTGTTAATTCCGTATTGAATAGAATAAAATTTAATTACATAGGACTATATTAACTGATGAAAGAGGTTCATAGGTTTTGCTCGGAATACTGGTAATATTTTAATGTTCTCCTTGCTGAATATAAGAAACACCTTTCTCTTTTCTCAAGTTCTTTATATTCGTGTCAATTGTTCACTATGCTATTGTTAACCTTTATTCTAGTCAATCCTTTTTTATTCTAGGCCAATCCTCTAGAATTCAGAAACTTACTGAGTATTCTTATTTTATGCCAATAGAGCTATTTATAAAGGTTAAATGAAAATCTATCCTTCTTGTTTGTTAATTGGAGATAATTGGAAACATTGGTTATACAACTAAGACTGAATAGAATGTCATTTGAGAATGATGCTTATTTAATTATAAACCATCAGATAGTTTTAAGAAAAAAAAGTCTTTTGTTTGTTTCTTTTTGTCTTTGTTTTTATGAAGCCAGTGCTTACAAAGCCTCTTGGAAAAACTGACCTCATATCTGACTTACAGGGTTCCAGTCTTACAGGTGAAATAGGAAAGATCACTTTCTGGAAAGCATAGGAATCTTCGGATATTTCAGTGACCTCAAGAAAGGAGGAATTCACCCAAAATTATAGGTAGGTACTGCATGAAATCTGATTGCAAATTCTTGAAAATTTATGAGACTTTATTTTAAAGATTTTATTTATTTATTTGAGACAGAGAGGGAATGAACAGGAGGGGTAAGGGGAGAGGGAGAAGCAGACTCCTTGGTGAGCAGGGAGCCTGATGTAAGGCTTGATCCTAGGACCTTGGGATCATAACCTGAGCCGAAGGCAGACGTTCCACCAACTGAGGCACCCAGTGTGCACTGAAAAAGACTTTTAAAAGTTCAATGTGATATTTTTGATGAAAAACTCCAAAAAAGCAAACTTTAAAAGGCTTTTATAGAAAATTATCATTCTTGCTAAGTCTACACTTAAAAAAAAATCAGGCCAAATTTAGTGAGACGGACCCTTATTTTGTGATGAAGAATAAAATTCTCTCTTAATTATTTTTGGTATAGGGAAAGGAAGGATGACTTTGAGAGAAATTTTGTGTTTCATTAGAAAACCTAGCATGTCCTTCTGTGTTATCCTATTGTGGTCCTATTCATTGTCTTGGGCTATTTTTGCTATTCCTTTTAAACTGGAGGTTACTGATAGAGATGCAAACTCTGTCATTTCTGGTAGAGATTCAAGTGACTTTTTCTTTCACTTGAAAAAAACAAACTATTACCTACCTGCAATTTGGATTGGGTCCCATCACCTTGCACAAATTGGCAACACTTAACTAAATTTCTAATTCTTCCTGTATCCTTTTAATATCTGACTACAGTTTTCCAAACTAATTTCCAAGTTTTCTCCTGCTTTCCTGGATTCATCATCAGACAACTAAAACCCTACTGCTCATATCATTAATGGTCCCTACAAAGCAACTGATAGCCAAAAGAAACATTCTCTGATCAACTGCCCAATCATGGTATCAGCTCATCTGATTTCCCACCCCGGTTCTTCTTTTTTTATTTCTCCTTATTTAAGAGCCCTTTCTTCCTACACTTAGAGGGTCTTGCAGATCTTATGGTTCTTCCTATTGCAATAGTTTTTTTTTTTTTTTTTTTTGAAGTTAGTCTTTCCTTACATAAGTCTTATTTTAAAAAATTATTTATTTGTTTTTTTTAAAGATGTTATTTACTTGCTTGACAGAGAGGGATCACAAGTAGGTGGAGAGGCAGGAAGAAAGAGAGGAAAGGAAGCAGGCTCCCCGCTGAGCAGAGAGCCTGATGAGGGGCTTGATCCCAGGACCCTGGGATCATGACCTGAGCCAAAGACAGAGACTTTAACCCACTGAACCACGCAGGCACTCCTGATTATTATTATTATTTTTTTACACTATCTTCTATTATATTCCTTTTACCTGGAATTATCTTTTCTTCTACTCTCCAAAGTTCAGATCCTCCTCCTTTTAAAACTGAAAGCAAAAATCGTCTTATCTCCGGATCTTCCTCTGATCTCTGAATTAAAATAAATTTCAATTTTATTATATTTGAATCTATGTATCACGTTCATTCTCCCTTTATGACACTTGTTTACTAAAGGCTTTTGCTAAATTAAATTCCTAATTTCTTACTCAGGAACCTGTCTTAATCACTTTCTTTTTTATAGTCCCTTGAAAAGAAGATTTGATATCCTTTTCAAAAGGATTTTTTTTAATGTATTAATATAGTCAATTACTTTCCCAAGCTTTCCCATGGGTAAGGTGGTGGTTTAGACACATTTTGAGCCACACACATATTCTCATTTATTACAAACATTCAGAAAATTATCTCTCTACCCCCACAGAATTTGAAAGCCATAAGTGACTTTATAATCCCTGATATAGGTATTCTTTTTCTTTACCTGAAAATGTTCAAGTTAGTTTTTGTCTCTGAATATGTAAACATTAGTTTTAAAATTATAAGTACAAGACTATAATTATTTGATTTCTGTCCAATTTTTGACATATTTTAGTTAGTATATCAACACAAAGTAATGATTTTTTAACTATGATATGGTACATGTCTATAAATATTTCTTGTTCCCTCCATGCCCATTTATATTATTGTCATGAAAATAAGAGTGAAGAAATAAACAACTAGTTTAAGATGAGTTCCTGTCCATAATGATTACATTGTTTCCCAAGACAATGCTGAAGAAAACTGCTTATTCTCTTGCCTTGTTTCTTTTATCTCCTGACCATTGTTTCTTTGTAATTTCAATAACATGCCGAATTATGAAAATTATTCTTTCAGACTTAGCTTGTTTGATACCTGTTATCAGAGCAACAAAATTTCTGCCTTGTTCTGTATGCCTGAGTATCTATTTTCTGAAGGAATGCAGTAAAAGGCAAGGATGAGATAAAAAGAAACAACTGCAAAATAATCCAGTGGGTGATATCAAGTATAAGCATAGTTCCAACATTAAGGATATCTGCCTTAACTTTGAGACTTTATTAGTGTTTACACAAGTAACTGTAACAAAGTCACCCCAAATGTAACAAAATCAATACAGAAATGTATTCATCTTTCATATAAAAGAACAGAAATAGTAGGTCCAGAGTTGGTAGGGAGACTATCTCTCTGCTCAAGGTATCTATTTCTTAGGCAGCTATTTTTGCACCATTTCCAGGTCACTAGGTATAGAAGAAAAATTGGGAAAGCACACATACATTCCTCTGAATGCATGACCTAAAAGTGGCATCACTTCTGTTATCCCACTGGTGAGTAAATACATATGTTCACAATATGGGGCATAAGGGGCTAGGAATTGCAGCCTCTAGCCATGCTCAGTTCTGTTATTACACAGGAGAGGGATAAATATTAGAAGGCAATTATGGATTTCTGACCCTAAAACCAAAATAATCAGAGACAAAGAACCTGTGATGATTTAAATCCTTATGGAGCAGTTATATCTATAATCTATGTATTTTTAGCACCAATTCAACCTAGGATCCACAGGAAAAAATATGGCAAGAGAAAAGTAAAATGCACAATGGAGTAAGAATACCTTGATCTACTTTTTCTGATTATTTGACTATTCAGGAAGACCAGGGGAAATATTCAAAGTAGACTAAATTATTTAACTTGGAAGTGGATGAGTTAAACACACACATACATACACACTAAAATAAGCTCATGACTTCTGGTTTCATAGTTCCATTTCTGACTAGAGCTACAGGCTTCCCTCAGTCACCAGAGACTTAACACTTCAAACTGAGACTGGATTATGGGGAATTACTTAATGTTTTAAAAGATAAAACTATGATAAGCTTGAGTAAAGATAGTTCTTTGAAGTTTGTACAAACTCCATCAGGCAGATGGAGATGAAAAAAATATTGTATCAAAGGTAAAGCAGAGCAATTGTCTTTTAGTGTGCTTGTTTAAAATGAACATAATTATTGAAGTCTAAAAATTATAATATTGTTAACAATATGGCTATGTTATCCATTGAGGTATAATCTTTCCTTTGGCCTTGCTGTTATTCTGTCATACAATACTGAACTTAATCCTATTCTCAGGCCTTTAAAATTTCAATATGAAATGCTAAAATTTCCCCCAAATCTGACTGTCACATGTGGCCATACAATACAATGCTGGTCAGTGGAATCTGTGGAAATGGTGTTTACAACTTCTAGATTATATCTTTTTAGAAAGGTAAATTTCCTCCCCTTTCAATGACCCCCTTTCCTACTGGCATGAAAGGAGAAGACACACCTTTGACCCAGGACTACCTTTTATTCTTAGTCTTTTCAATGACTTGGTGGTGAAGAAATATTCTCTAGCTCTAGATAACTCCCCTTTGGACCGGAATAAAATTCATATATATATATGTATATTAATATATATATGTGTGTGTATATATATACACACACATATATATAAAATTTTGGGTCTCCCCGATGCAGAAACTTAACCTAGACCCTAAGTAATTCAGGATAAGGAGAAGTCCAGAACTGGAAGAGTGGTCAGGTGGAATTGCAAGAGATGATACTGACTAAAAAGTTGGAGGCTCCTGAAGTTCTTGAGCCTGGTGCTTATCCCTATATGTCCCTTAGTTTACTAAAAAAGACACAACTATGACTGCCTCCTGTGATTCACTTACCAAAAGGGGTGGATGATACCACTGGAAGTATATAAACTCACAAGACAAAATTATCCTGAGTACTCAACCTATTATAAAGAAAAATAACAAATGTAATACATGATGTTAAGTTTTTAAACAGATGATTAAGAACTTAAAGTAACTGATGAACTTTATGGAACTTTATTATGGAAGAATATTAGCAATTAAAAAACTCCAAAGATAACAAAGTAGAAATTTTACTTACAATGGATAAGATAAAATGTTTGTTAGAAATAGCTAAAGGATGAGTAAATGCTGATAAAATTCTGAATGTGATTTTCTAGATCATCAATGAGAAAGATGAAATAAATATTAAATAGGGGGAAAAGTAGAATTACCTGTGTTTAGACCTAGAATACCAAAGTGAGAGCAAATGTTTGATGAAATAGTAAACTCATAAAACTTGCAAAGTTTAAAATCTCATAGTGAAATAATTTATAGGATGCCAAACTCCCTGAAGAGAATCTATTTCTACATGTTATATTAAAATTTAAGCTACTTAAAGACAAAAACCAAATTCTATAAATGTCCAAAGTGAGTATTTTTTGCATTTTTGAAAAAAAATAGAAATAGCTAAGTGTACTCATTTATTTTACGAACTTAGTGTAAATCTCAAATTAGATAAAAATAATACAAAAAGGAAAATTATAGATCTCTTTCATTTAAAAATATATGAAAAACCCCTAGATAAAATGTTAGTGAATCTGACAGTTTACTAAAATTAATGCATCATAATCCTATAAGATTTGTCCCCCAAAGTCTTTGCTGATTCAACATAAAATAGCCTTATAACTCATATTAATGGACCAAAGAAGAAAGAGTAGATGTCATACATGTTAGCAAAGCATTTGATAAAGGTTAACACTTTAAAAAAAATCAATATGAAGGAAATTTTCCTAAAATGGCAAAAGTTATGTACCAAATACCTATAGAGACACATTTAAGAACAAGACGAAGATGGGGATTCTCATTAGCACAGCCACTCTTTAACATAGTACTTAATGTCCTAGTTATAGTGTAAGAATAATGGAAGGAAGGGAGGGTGGCAGGAAGAGAGACAGATTAATGAATCATTGAACACTACATCAAAAACTAATGATGTACTAGATGCTGGCTAACTGAACATATTAAAAAGAAAGAGAGAGAGAGAGAGGGAGAAAGACAGAGAGAGAGATGGAAAGAGAGTGAAGGAAGAAGAGAAGGAAAGAAAGGGATCAGAGTTTAAAGATTATCAGTTTAAAGATTTAAATCTTTAAATGTCATTTGCAAAGAATATATTCATTGACATAGAAAAACGGCATCAAAAGCTACTAGAACTAGTAAGACAGTTGAATAGTAGTTTATATAGAAATCTGAGGTCTGGAATTATGCTCAGCTAAAGAAGCATAATAAAGCAAGTTATTTCTGAAAAGAAACTATTTTATAGATCAGAAATTAAAAAAATAAGTAACGTAAATAAATTCCTCATCAGTATGACGGGAGTAGGAGGAAAATGTTGGACAGCAAAGGCTGAGTGCAATAGCAGTTTGCGTCTTAATCAGAATAGGTCAATTGTGTGCTGGGAATCTTTTCTAGCTCTTTTGGCCAGGTTTTGCTGTCATCCTGGAGACTATAATTTATGTAATATCCAACTAAAACAATTTTATAAATAGAGCATAGTCTCTGATGCCTGGAACTGAGGGTAACTGATCTGATTATTGGTACCAGTATTGAAAGCAAGGCATTGGTCCATTATTAAGGATGTGAGAAACAGAAGCAAGCTGGCCTGGCTGACGGTAACAATACTGGGGAGCTCGAAGAAAGAAAGGGAGAGCTTCAAGGTATTAAACTCTCAAGTAGACTCGGGGTCAGGAAACTAGGACACTTTTTTCTTTTTTTTTTTCTCTTTTAGCCACGATATTTATGTCCTTGAAAATCTGATTCAAAGTTTTACCTTGCATGATCCTTAAATACAGTTTATACTGATTTCAAAGACCCATGAAGTCTCCTATATAAAAACACATGGATATAGAATTAAGTTTCAAAATTCAAAATACACTTGGCATAAATGAAGGAAATCTGACTTTTTGTGTCTAGTCACTAGTAGCTGTAAAATTAGTATGTTAACACATATTTCAAGTCCAGCCTCACTCAGAGCTACGAAATAAAATATAAAAATATATTTTTAAAATTACACCTCTAAGCTTCCTCATTTTATTCATTTGTCTTTTTTACATACACTATTAATGGGAACATATCTATATGATGTTTGAAACTTTGAAAACTATACCTATATAATTGCATAAATTATAGTTAAAGTTTTGAAATTTATTTCAGATGTTAAAATGACATATTAACTCAAGGATATATGAGTACTAAGGTAAGTACCCCAATACCAAGTTAATATAAACACTTCATTAATTAATCCAAAGGAATATAGAGATTAATTCTTAAATCAGAGATTTCTATTTGTATATGGTTATAATAAAACTAATGGAAGTAATGGGACTATTTCATAAATAAATTCTATAATTCAACCAAAATGTTCTTAGTCTAGAGGCAACAACATGGGAATCAGGATTTCATAAATTTAATCTCAGAAACTCAGTTATATTTTGTACTAGTGAAAATATTTCCCATTGTCCAAGTATTAACTCTTAACCTTTTAATCTGCTTTCCATAGTACCCACTACTGTGTCCTTTTCTTTTCTTTTAATTCTATTTACTTACTTATTTGACAGAGTAAGTGCACAAACAGAGGGAGTAGCAGGCAGAGAGAGAGGGAGAAGCAAACTCCCTGCTAAGCAGGGAGCCTGATGAGGGGCTTGATCCCAGTACTCTGGGATCATTACCTGAGCTGAAGGCAGACACCCAAACCACCGAGCCACCCAGGTACCCCCACTTTACTTTTCAAACATTTCTAAATATGTCCCACCCTTGTTCAAACTTCTTCAATAACTTTCTCTTGTTTGTTCTTAAAATGACAACAAAACTTTTTCCTATAGCCTACAAAGCCTTGCTTGATCTGAATTTTGCTAACCTATCCAGACTCCTCTTTGACTGTTTTCCCTTGTTCTAAACTGCTGCTCTACTGATATTTCATTCCTCCTATCCCATAGGCCCCAACATCCACTGGAACTTTGTACAATGATTTCCTGAAATATTTCCATTCCCTTTCTTAATTTGATAACCTACTTACCCTTCATTTTCTCAGAAAAGCCTTCTCTGAACTTTTAGACTAATTTGTATATCTCTATGATAGTCTCGTATAGCATGATGTTCGCTGCTTTGTAGCACTTATTTTATATCTGATACTTTAAAAAGTTTTGTTTTACAGTTATATGGAGTTCCATGAATATAGAAATATATCTTTCTAGTCTTAATCATTTTAAACTTAATGCTCATAGCTATACCTGCACATAGTTTGTAATTATTTGATGTGGTTTTCTTAAAGACTTATTAATTGGAGATCGAGAGCAAGCATAAGTTGGGTGGAGAAAAGGGGCAGGCAGGGGCAATGGGAGGAGAGCAGAGACTCCCAGAAGACCACCCGCTGAGTGAGGAGCCCAAGGTGGGCTTGACCCAAGCTGAAATCAAGAGTCAGATGCTTACTTATTGAGCCATCCAGGTGCCCTGAATTCATTCTTTTTAAAATTAATAATAATTAAAGTGAGAGAAGAAAAATTCATTAGTTTGGTAAATGTTTTTGAGCTCTTACTATGTTCTTTGCATCAAGGACACAGACAGTGAAGAGGACAATTTGTGTCAAATACAGAATTTAACTTGTAAGCTAAATTTGAAATGTGGCCTTTCAAGTAGAATTAAAAGTTGTCATACTGAAATATTTAGCTGATTGAAGGAAAAGAAGCTCTAGATGTAATTAAAAGAGGACTGCTATTTAGTATGCACAGTACCATATAAATAATATTTAAGAAATATATTTGTGGAAATAATAAATAAAGTTATAAGAAATATAAATGTCAGGACCGCCTTAAAAATTAGGTGGACAGAAAGAAAACAACTTGGGCAATAAGCAAAGCAATTGCAAGGTAATTTTTATCTACAGATATCTAAGGTTGGGAAAAAGGGTTTCAAGTTAATAAAGGCAAGCAGTTCCAGAGAATGGAAGATTGGAAATTCCTTGAAAGGTTAAACTGTAATTATTTGAAATGTTAAAGATTCCATAAATATATCCTCATAAATCCTCAGGTCCAAATGCCATGGATGCTAAGAATTAGCGAAGAAAGAGATTTCTGCAAAGACATCCAAATGGCCAACAGACACATGAAAAAGTGTTCAGTATCACTCGGCATCAGAGAAATACAAATCAAAACCACAATGAGATATCACCTCACACTAGTCAGAATGGCTAAAATTAACAAGTCAGGAAATGCCAGGTATTGGCAACGATGTGAAAAAAGGGGAACGCTTTTACACTGTTGGTGGGAATGCAAGCTGGTACAGCCACTCTGGAAAACAGTATGGAGGTTCTTCAAAAAGTTGAAAATAGAGCTACCCTATGACCCAGCAATTGCACTACTGGGTATTTACCCTAAAGATGCAAATGTAGTGATCCAAAGGGGCACGTGCACCCGAATGTTTACACCAGCAATGTCCACAATAGCTAAACTATGGAAAGAACCTAGATGTCCATCAACAGATGAATGGATAAAGAAGATGTGTATAGGGGCAGAGTTATTAAGTGTCTGCCTTCGGTTCAGGTCATGATCTCAGGGTCCTGGGATCGAGCCCCCCATCGGGTTCCCCACTTGGCAGAAAGCCTGCTTCCCCCTCTCCCACTCCCCCTACTTGTATTCCCTCTCCCACTGTGTATTTCCCTGTCAAATAAATAAATAAAATCCTTTAAAAAAAGATGTGATACACACACACACACACACACACACACACACACAATGGAATACTATGCAGCCATCAAAACCACAAAATCTTGCCATTTGCAATGACGTGGATGGAACTAGAGGGTATTATGCTAAGTGAAGTAAGTCAATCAGAGAAAGACAATTATCATATGACCTCTCTCATGTGAGGAATTTGAGAGGCAGGGCAGGTGTTTGTTGCAGGAAGGGAGGAAAAATGAAACAAGATGGGACCAAGAAGGGAAATGAACCATAAGAGATTTTTAATCTCAGGAAACAATTTAGGGCTTCTTGGGGGGAAAGTGGATAGGGTGGCTGGGTGATGGACACTGGGGAGGTTATGTGCTATGGTGAGTGCTATAAAGTGTGTGAGATTGATGATTCACAGACCTGTACCCTTGAAATAAATAATACATTAAATGCTAATAATAATAAAAAAGAAAGAGTGGTAGCTTTCATTAATAAAGATAATGATTAGGATTCCCATAATTCTAACAGAAAAACAGTCATATTACGTAACTGTACAAATGTAAACCACATCTAAGAAACTGAGAATCACACTCATGAAAGTGCAGTATCAGGAAAAGGAGTTAAGAATGCTTCTCTATCTTTCAAGGTTCTTAGCTGCAGCCGACAGAATCTTCTCTGCTTCTACAGGTTAACAGAGAACCTTGATAAACCCATAATCATCTTAATGGTAGCAAATGGATTCATTCAAGAAATATTTAATTATTTCCACATTCTTGGCACTGTGGCATAAAAGCAAGGGAAACAATGTCTCTGCCGTCCTGGTGCCTAGCATCTATAACTGAAAGATGGACAATAAACAAGTAAACCCATAAATATATCATCTGCCATTGACAGATGGCAACATGTGCTGTTAAGAAAAATAAGACTGGGTGTGGAGAATAGAGATTAGGGTGAAGTGCAGGAAGACTGGTGTAACATGGAGGGTTTTCAGGAAAAGCCTTGCTTCTGAAGCGATACTGGAGTAACGGCCTGAGAGAGATGATAGCATAAGACACATGGGTGTCTAACAGAACAGAATCTTCAGTAGAAGACTCAAGGCAAAGGACCTGAGACAGAAGCATGCTTTTCATGGGCCAATAAGTAAGTGTCCTTTAGTGGCTGGAGTAGAATATAGAAGAAGAGAGAGAAATAAAGTGGAAAATTAGCAGAAGTCCAGATCAAGGTCTCAGAGACTACGGTAAAGGATAGCAGTGGTCATGGTGCTTATTTGTTTAAAACCATTTCTGAAATGAAAACACATAGCATCAATAAAGTGCAAACAATCAAATGGAGGTAAAGTGTCCAAGGTCCTCAGAATTTCATAGTAGTGGTGAAAATATTTTTAATAGAACTTACAATTAGTGTTGAAAAATCTAAAACAAATTTATGAAAAGTATAAAGTAAACTGGTCTGTTTCTCATACTACCTTAGTACCTCAATAGCTTTCTTACTTTACAAAAGTATATGTGGGGCTCATTGATTCCTCCGTGGAGGGGATTTAGTAACTTTTCAGAAGAGATGTGGGAGCTTATCCTGCATTTAAATTGTGTTATTCTTGGGGTGAAGCTTTAAAAAGCAGCTTAATAGACCATGTGTACTTCATAGAATATTAGGTTGTGAATTCCCCAAAATAAGATATTTTGCCAGTATGGAATAATCTTATTTTCAGTGGAAAACAGGTGTCCATTAGAAGTAGAAGGCTTAAGTATTGTGTAGTTTAAGGTTAAATATTAATAGATTTCTGTTTGTAGCCTCCAAAAGCAAGTAAGTAGAAAACTGTATTAAGGAACTATGGAAACTGGTCAAATGATAAAATGTAAGCACAGTGAGTTTCACTGTTTCTGAAGTTCTTTGAAGGAGAAACCTGGCAATGTCCTCCAAGAGACAGACCAAGCTTCAGCTCCCTGTTTTCATGCTATATTTGTCCCCTTGAGATTCTCTACATCAGTTGCCCTAATGACTCCTTCCATTTCTTTGTGTTCTCTCCTCATGATTTTTCTTGTTGCTGTCTGAAAGTCCTGCTCCCTTACCAAAACTGCATTAATCTTTAATTTCTTCAATGATTATTTCCTTCTCCCATTCTTAATGTTACAGAGAAAGCTCCATTCTCCTTTTAGGCAGTAATTGCTTTTTTTTTTAATATAATTTTTTATTTTTTATAAACATATATTTTTATCCCCAGGGGTACAGGTCTGTGAATCACCAGGTTTACACACTTCACAGCACTCACCAAAACACATACCCTCCCCAATGTCCATAATACCACACCCTTTATTTATTTATTTATTTTAACATTCTATGCATTTCACCGCCTCAAAGTGGGATTCTCACGCCTTTCTCACTCTGAAACCCATTGCCAAGTCTCTTCTACCTTATAAACAAGTGTATTAATGAACAACAAATATGCACAGGCACATACACCTCAAACAGTTTCACTGCTGTTTGCCTACCAGTCTTCTCATTTCAAGTGTGTTTTATGATTATCAGTATTATGTCTCCTCATTTGCTGAGGGGAATCATGAGCCATGCAATTGTTTCGGTCCATGTAATACTTTGACCTCTGTTCACTGACCTCATCATCTCCAACATCCCCTCTATTCCACTCCAGCAGCCATTTCCCATAGCATAATTGACATTCACCTGAATATGCTCTGCTCTGCTTTCCAGTAAGTTAGACCTCCTAATACTCTATATTCGCCCCATTTTGTCCAGCTTACTTTTTAAATACAGTAACTTGCAAACTTCATGACATCTCTAATATTCCTTAATTTCTGTTTATTTTCAGACCACCCTTAAAATTTAGATTCCATGGGTTTCCTCCCTATTCTCTTGTCATTATTTTAACCTTCTTGATCCTTATTCTCTTTACCATGTTTGTCCATGAAAATTATACCTAAAGGATATATCAAACTTTTAAAATTTCTATAAAGAAGATAATCATAAAACTGGGATAATTGGTTTTGATATAAATTTATAGCTCCCAAACTCATAACTTATCTTCAAGCTGCCAAACACCTTTGTTCAGTTTATTTTCCCATCACCTGAAATCACTATTTTTTTTTTTTGGTGCAAAATGGTGGTTTATTAAAGCACGGGGACAGGAGAAATCACTATTTTAAACCAGCACTCCTCTCATATCTGATTTCTCCTCATTTCTCACTCCCACACCTCAGCAAGTCACTTTGCATCTTAACTGGAAGAGAAAAGAAAAGAAAAAAAACAAATCCCTTAGAGCATCTTCAATTTCTAACTAAAAAATTTACAAATATTGTTTCTAAAATCAGAGTTGATTCTCTCATCCTGACATAAAGTAGTTTTCTCCTCCACAGTTGAATATGTGTATAACTTATGATTTAAAGTTCTTTTCTACAAAATAGTGTTACCACTGATTCTGGCAATTAAGAAAATTTCAAGTATAATATTTAGTTTTAACTTTTTCTTTCACTTGAGAACCTAAGTAAGATGGGGTTTTACTTACAGTGCTAGGGGAGGAAACATAGAGAAACTGATAGTTCAACTAATATCTTAAAAGAAATAATAAATGAGGAATTGGCCAGGTGACAACAGCATACATGAAAACCTAGAGGAAAGGGAGAGCCTGACTTTGTTGAGAAATTTAGAAATTAATATGTATGGGATTCAAAATGCAAATGTATGCAGACAGTAAGAGACAAGGCATAGAAATGAGGCTAAAGGGGCACCTGGGTGGCTCAGTGGTTGGGCTGCTGCCTTCGGCTCAGGTCATGATCTCAGGGTCCTGGGATCAAGCCCCGCATCGGGCTCTCTGCTCCGCAGGAAGCATGCTTCTCTCTCTCTCTCTCTCTCTCTGCTTGCCTCTCTGCCTACTTGTGATCTCTGTCTGTCACATAAATAAATAAAATCTTTAAAAAAAATAAAAAAAAATTAAAAAAAAAGAAATGAGGCTAAAGACATGTATGCAGATGAAGGGTTTAGAATTTATATTAAAAAGTTTTTTTTTGATGGGGTAGAAAATCATTGGAAAGTTTTGAAGAAGAAAAGGCTGCTTCATGATTTGGGTATACATTGTTTCGTAAGACAGACATGGTTTTGATCTAATGAAGTTAATGGTCTACTGGGACTTAAATAAGATCATAGTTCCATTTTGAAAGAATTATTTTGGATGATTTATAAGGTATATGAGTGTACAGTAGATTTTTTCCCGAGGCTGTATGACCTGTGATATTGCAATAAGTTGAATACCAATGTAGATATGAGAACCCAGCTGATACAAGTAAGGAAGAAATTAAAAAGATTAGTGAAAATGGAAAACACAACTATTTTTCTCACTTAACTCCTTTATTGGACAGAGAATTTAGTTTACAATGTTTTTTTTTCTTTTTTTTTTTTAATCGTATTATGTACCCATTTTTTTGATGACCTTGGTAGAAAATGATATCTAGTTAGAGATGGGGAAAATATTTTTATAAGAATTTGTCTGAAATACAGAAAGCAAATTTTCTTTCCATTTTAGAGTCTGTTTTATCTGGTCAATATATATCATACATTTTTCACGAACTAAAAATAAAATTTTCTAGAACTTAAAACAAAAAAGCTCAATGCATTGCTAGCTTTAGAGAACATGTATTGTCTGTTTTTATACAAATCCTTTTCTATGGAAGAAATTGCATAGATATCCAGAAAAAATACTTTCATTTAAGATTTTTTACCAGTTAATATTGTTGAAATAATAACACTACCCATTATAAAACACAGAGATCCCTGTATGTAGGAAAAATTCATTTCATAAGGAATGCTCAAGACAGCAGAGAAACAACAGAAGAAGAAATCTAAAGAAAAAATAAAGGGAGAAGAAACAAATTCATCAATGTGAATATGTATCACTTACAGTGGTTCATTTGACTAATCACCTTTCCCAGTCCTTTCTCCTAACTTTCATCATTTTCTCACCCAGTGATTTATTCATAATTATGGCTAGGGAAAACTGGAACCAGATCTAGAAAGTCATACAGTTGAAGTTGCATGATGATATCTTTCAACTTAGAGTTTGGAGAGACAACCTTAAGTCTGCCTGTTAAAAGCTCTGAGTCCAGGATAAATATGGTTTGTGAAAGGGCATGTGTAGAATATGCAGCACTTTGGAAGCAGCCTGGGTTCAGAGATCAAAGACAAATGATTGGGATTATTTCCATCATTCACAGTCCATGACCTTCACTTCGGTATTTTAGACCATGAAAATAATTCCCCCAACAGTAATATTTCCTGCAGTTTGAGAGGCAATAAGGTATAAGTGAGGAAAATCTTGAATTTTTATTCAAACTTGACAACTGAAATTCTGTCTTTTAGGGGTAGGTGAATGTAGGTAATTTATCTATATATGTTAGTCTAATTTCTCATCATGAAAACAAGTATAATATTCTTTCAGAGAGCTGGTCAGTTTTAATGATATACATGTCGTAGAATAGTCTGTAGCACATAAGTGTCTAATAAACACTTTTACTGATTTAATAATAAAGCCATTTTATATTAGATGCCCATAAACACGAGGGTGCTCAACACAATTTGGAAACACTTTAAAATTCAAATTAGAAGTTCATTATAAAAGTTTAGTGCCAAGGGATGCCTGGATGGGTCAGTCAGTTATGCGTCTGAATTCGGCTGAGGTCACCATCTCAGCATCCAGGGATGAGGCCTATCTGGTTCTGTGCTCAGTGAGGAATCTGCCTCTCCCTTTTCCTCTCCCTGTGCCATTCCCCTTGCTCCTGTGCATGCGTGCACTCTCGCATTCTCTCGTCCTCTCTCTCTCTCAAAAAAAAAAAAAAAAAAAAAAAAGTTCGGTTTTCAGATTATTAACAGATTACTTCTTTTAAAGATTTTATTTATTTATTTGACAGACAGAGATCACAAGTAGGCAGAGAGGCAGGCAGAGAGAGAGGAGGAAGCAGGCTCCCTGATGAGCAAAGAGCACAATGAGGGGCTCAATCCCAGGCCTCTGGGACCATGACCTGAGCCGAAGGCAGAGGTTTTAACCCATTGAGCCACCCAGGCACTCCAAACAGATTATTTTTTAAAAATAAGTCTTTCATCATTCCTTTTCTCTGGCCAAAGTTCATAAAGTGATTTAACTTTTTAATCTAAAATTTTAATATCTGATGAAAATGTAATAAATGTTAAAAAAGATTTCTTTTGGGGGCTTAAGTGGGTAGGAGAAGAATAAATGAAACAAGATGGGATTGGGAGGGAGACAAACCATAAGTGACTCTTAATCTCACAAAACAAACTGAGGGTTGCTGGGGGGAGGGGGTTTGGGAGAAGGGGGTGGGGTTATGGACATTGGGGAGGGTATGTGTTCTGGTGAGTGCTGTGAAGTGTGTAAACCTGGTGATTCACAGACCTGTACCCCTGGGGATAAAAATATATGTTTATAAAAAATAAAAAATTAAAAAAAAAAAGATTTCTTTATACTTGAGAAGACATATTTCATCATAGAGTTTTCTTAGAAAAAAAAAAGAAATAAGATTTCTTTCATGAAAAATCCCACTTTAGGAACAATGATTACTTATATAAACTTACTTTCAATGTCCCTTAATACATATTTTATATATGTATACACATATTTCACATATTTATATATTATATACACATTTACATATAACTGAGTAATTTTCTTCACTTTGTCTACTGACTTGAAATCCTTAGACAATAAATGATTAGTTAATTCAACTTTCATGATTAAATGCTGTAAGTTCGTTTTCTGTTAATGTATCTGGCAATGTTCAGCTTGGGCTATTTCTTTATTTAAGCTTTTGATTTATAGCCAAACTTAGAAATTTGTTGGTTAAAGCATATTTGCTAAAAATGTGACCCTAAATCAATCTGTGTCTTGTATAATTTGGCTTTGTGTTAATGCAAAGAAAAAACTGATTGTTTTAAAACTGTGTCTATTTAAATAAGACAAAGCACATTGGTATAACTCTACAAAGAGAACTATAGGAAGATAATAAGGTATGTAAAAGTGACTATGAGCTCTTCATTTTACATTTTTCATTTCATTTTGTAATTAAACACTGGTATATACATATATGTGTATATACTCACACATATATACTCACATACACATACAAAGACACAGGCACACCTAGAGATATATAGATGCACATATACACAAATTTAGACCCCTATTGCTTAAATAGACCCATCTCCAGAAGTGTGAAATGGGATATGAGTCATTTCTAGAGATTTAATTTAACTCAAAGATATGGGATATTTTACCATTTCAAAAATTATGAATATACTATTGTACATAGTAGAAGGTCTCGTGAATTTTTTTAAGCTAAACCCAAACATTAAAAACAAACATTAATATTGCTTTGATGTTAGGAGCCCATCAATAGAAGGATGAAAAGCATCACCTTGAACTATTATGACTTTGCGTCCCTCATTATAAAAATTCTATTGGTTCTATTGAGAGAGTGTGCTAATAAATAACTTTTGTTTTACTTAATTTACAGAATTATTCATTCACTCAGGCTGGTATGCATGAACTTTTTACAACATGGCTCTATAATAATTCTCTGGCCTTAATTTCCATGATGCCATTAAATCAATTCCATTCTTCAACAAAATTTAACTCCTCAATATGCCTATATAATCAAACATAATAAAAAATCTAGAATACAAAAAAATAGGTCTTATGCCTTATTTTTATTTTTAAAATGTCAAAAATATTTAAGCCTTAAGAAATAAAGGCATGTTCTCAATGACAGAAATCAAGTTGGTGGTTAAGCCAGATCTAAAAGAAGGTCTTCTGTTGCTCAGTTTCTTACTTTATGCTAGATCACCCACTCATTAAAAAGCCCCTGCTCTCTCCTTAGGTTGGTATGTCCTTTTCTCATTCTGACTGTTATAATCCTACTCATACTTCAAGATAATTATCCTGAAATCTTTTTTTTTTAAATTCAAGTAGATTCTGATGAATATTGTATTGAATTTAATTGATTTTTTTATTATGCAAAGGGAACAGCTCCCTTAAACTTCAGCTTTTCAAAGTATTGCTCATTTGCAAGACTGTATAAATGCATTTACTTTTCTAATTTATTAATATTTTGATTAAAATCATCTAAATGTTCGCAATAGTGTGAATGAATATGAGTTAGGCAAATTGATCATTTGGGGGAAAAATGCCTTTTCAATCACTGTGATTTTAGGTGAATTCTATAAGCTTTTAAAAGCTGAAGAGTGTTTGAAAAATTAGTGCAGCTTTTAGTTATTACATATAATCCCAATTATTTGTCTTTCTATGCCTTCCTGAGGAAACAGAAGCCTTTTCAAATAAGAATGTAATGGAAATGAGTCAAATCATACATTTCCTAATAGGTATTTTTCACTTAGATTAGTCATAATCTCAAATTACTTCTAACAAGCTCTCCTGATAAAGATATACCCAATTTAGGTATAGAAAGAGGCATTAAAGGAAGCACAGAACGATTGAAGTTGTTTTAGAGACTGCAAATCAAGTAGTTTTACTTTCATTGTCAAGTACAGTTTCTTTACTGTAAATCAAAGAAATTTTTGGGTTACTTTAATTGGTAGAATCCATTATTATCAAAAGCTTCTTTTCCAAGGGCATTCTATAATATGATTGAAAAATGACTAATAGGTAATGTGTGAATTTTTAATTAGGTGGTTTCTGCCATCCCTAAAACTTTACAGAAGAAAATTTAAGTAAAAGAATTTTAATGAAGAAAACAATGTTTTTCTTAGAGGCGCATGATTTATTCCTCCTCCTCTATCTTTCTAGGGCTCCTTTTCACCCCTGCAGTTAATTAGATGTACTTCAAATTTAATTGCCTTTTCAGAAATTGTGCAACTCATCACTCTGCAATATTTTCATCCTGAACTTGAACTTCTCTGTACTTATTATCATTGATGACCTCTTTGACCATTCTGTGTGGTTCTCTTTCCATGTGCTGGTTTGATGGCAGCATCATTTGACCTTTCATGGGCCCTTTCACCCAGCTGAATAAAAATTTACAACTAGTTGAGGAGCCTCAATCCCTCAAGGCTAATTAGCTTTGCTCTGTGTCTGGGTTGGCATGCCTTGGCATGTCTACAGTACTAATTATGAAATGAAGGGATGCGATGTATAGATGGAGTACTTCTACAATTCTACTTTATATTAAATATCCAAATAATTATCCCTGGGACAGAGCAGGCCTGTCCCATTGTCCTTTGTTATTAATTTTGTATAAATGATTCAGATTTATTTTATCCCTAAGTGGAAGTAGACTCATTTGTGATGTTTATAGAAACTACAAAGCTGAAATTGTGAATTCTGCTACTTAATAAGTCTGACAAAGTAATTAACTTGCATGCACTTTTTGGGAGGAATCACCAGAAGGAGATGGATTGACAGCATCAAGTTCCAAATCACACTCATTTCAAAATCTATAAGGTAGTGTCAGTGTGCAACCACTAGAGAGGGGAGAGAATTCTGAACTTGCCTCTTAGGCTGAATAACTGAATCAAATGTGGATATTGTTCCTACATTACCATGTGTACTATAATGAATGAATAATTCCAATAACTGTTTTTTGTTTGTTTGTTTGTTTTTGTTTTTGTTTTTGGTTTTAACTCTTCTCTCAGTGGAGCACCTGGGTGGCTCAGTCAGTTGTGTCTGCCTCCCACTCAGGTCATGATCCCGGGATCCTCAGATAGAGCCTTGTGGTGGGCTCCCTGCTTGGTGGGTAGTCTGTTTCTCCTTCTGCTCCTCTCCCTCCTCCTGCTCTTCTCCTTCCTCCTGTGCTCTCTTTCTCTCTCAAATAAAATCTTTAAAAAGTAAATACTTCTCTCAGATGATTCACGAATGGTTTTACATATTTAAAAAAAGCCTATTTATTTGCTTTGATAAAATGTTCCATCATTTGACCTTAAAACACTAATACAGGGGAGAAAAACAGAGTTTCATGTTGTGCAAAGTTTTATTTTAAAGATTTTATTTATTTATTCGACAGAGAGAGAGAGAGAACACAAGCAGGGGGAGCAGCAGGCAGGCAGTGGGAGAAGGAGAAACCCGGTTCCCTGCTGACCAGGCTGGATCCCAGGACCATGACCCGAGGGAAGGCAGATGTTTAACTGACTGAGACACCCAGGTGCCCCAGTGTTGCATAAATATTTTAATTAAGACTTATTTATTTGAGAGCAAAAGAGTCACGCATGCACATTAGCAGGGGGAAGGAGCAGATGGAGAAGGAGAATCCTTAGGCAGGCATCTTGCTGAGCTGGGAGCCAAACAGGAGGCTCTATCCCAGGACCCTGAGATCCATGACCTGAGGCAAAATTAAGAGTCAGCCACATAACTGAGTGCCCCAGGTGCCCCAGGTTGTATGAATTAGAGATATAAAATAATAGACCATTAAAGTCATAAAAGACAACATTTAACACAATGTGAGCAGTATTATAGACCTTCAGAACTTATTTTTTGAAGTGATCCTATAATCTAGTAAGCCCTTTTGGTATTAAATTTTATTTTAAAATTATGTGTCTAAACTGTCATTATTTTCTAAAAATTTACTCTAAAAATGTTGATATATAATTATCACCACATAAGCTCACAGGGTTATGTTATGCTATACTACAAAATTTTTCTTAGCATATAATTATTATATATGTTTGTATACTGACAATAGATGAATTTGAAATAAGTATAATTAAGAGGTTTAGAGATCTAATGGAAAAAGGACATACTCAAGAACAGATGGGTGATATAAGCGAAGAGACAAATTCTGAGTATCAGGGAATGCTAGAAATAAAAAACCCTATAACAAAGGAAGAATGCCTTTGATGGATTCATCTGTGGACTGGAAAGTGCCAAGGAAAGAATCCGTATGCTTCAAGATATGCCAAAAGAAACTCTGTAACAACTGACATGTATACATTAGTAAAATTCTACCATACTACAATTTACGTATTTCTTCAAAGCACTATAACTTGATTTACTTTACTGTGCTTAGAGTCATCATGCTTTTCTTTGCTTAATTCATTTGGCGAAATATATTTATTTGGAAAATATTTTAAAATCTTATTTTCCTAAGCTATTTCAATATAAGCATGCAAGCTCCCTTTTTTCTCAAAATTTTATGGTCCATCAGCTTATTAAGTTAACTAGGTCACATTAATAAATGGCAGAGTTGTGATTAAAACTCAAGTCTCACTGACTTTACAGTTTCATGTTTTAATTACTGTAGCATGTAAAAATAATGCAACATTAAAGATGTATTTTAAATAAAAGATGACTTATATAAAAACTTGAGAATTTATTTAAACTTTCTACAATCTAGGACCTTCATGTCTTAAAATAAGATCATGGTACCTCTATATGATTAAAGGAGCTAATGTACAAAAATCACTGAATATCACTTAGCATGTAGTAAGTACTCAATACATGCTAGATATTATTAGCTGATACCAGAGAAAGATGTCACCAACATATGTTGGGTGATTAAGATAGAATGTTAACTTGGATGTCTCTACAGAATTTGTAAATGGGGAAATTTTGTATAAGTTGAAGTACATAAAATGGTAAACGTCTAGATGATCTAGGGCATACTAGACATGTGGACCAATAACCTGATCTGAATCCATGCAGTACAGTGTTGTGGTTAAAGACACAGAATGCCTGCTTCCATCTTTTACTGGTTATGTGACCTTGGACAAGATGCTGCTCTGAAAGGCAATATGGTATCGTGATGAAAGAAGTAGTTTCAGGAGCCATATTATCTGGATCAAATAGTACTTCTAACACTACTTCTGAAATCATGTATAAGGTACTTAATTTCTCTGTGACTCAGTTCTTCTATCATGAAGTAGAGGAAAACATATACATCAGATTATATGATTTAAATAATTTCAAATTTAAAGCTACAGTACTAGTTTCAGTTCCCATAGGTAAAGAAGTTGAAGTGGCCATTCCCATCTTTACAAGAACAACAACAAAACTGAACAAACTGAAAATCAATGACTTTTCTTGAACCCATCATAGAACGGAGGTTATAGGATCAAATTTCACCCCAAACTCTGGACAATCAAGAGAATCCAAAGTCCTAGCTGAGTTCCCCTTACCTGGAGCAGAAGCCACTGGTAGCACAAAATAGTGGAAACACTTAAACAGTAATTTTGACCAACAGTTGGAGGCTGAATGCAGACTAGCATGATGAGTGAGAAACTTCTGGGCCACAGTCTTAATGGGGGCCCGCTCATATTCATGGATATTACCTCCAGGAACCAGGGAGTGAATAGCCAAGAAAGATGACCTCATGTTTCTGGCAGGGGATGGGAGAAGTAATCATGTGAAATCTACCCAGTGTGCTATCCATATCAAAGGGGACAAGACATTAACAAGAGCCTAGTGTGTTCTTGGTTTAGGACATTTCCCCAGCTCCAGCTCCTTCTACCTCTCCTGTCTCAACAAAAATGGTATGAGAAGTGTAAAAACACCTAGGAAGGCACAGCTTAACGACACAGGCCCACCAGAAGACAGACTTCATCAGAAGGCTGTAGATGGCATCACTTGGCCCGCACATCATCACCACCACAGTGTCATAGCTGTGGCTTATAGCTGAAAGAGTACAGAGCAGTCTCAAGGAGTTTTTAGGGAGACCCAAAGAACACAGGAATGAGAGAGAAGTTGAAAACTCTTGCACTTACAACTGAAGCAAACATTAAACATGATGGAACCAGCCAGATTTACTTAAAACCACCTAAATTTAGGTCTTTTACCTCAGTCCCTATTACCTGATATGTAATGTGGGCTTTCAATTAAAACTTACAAGGCATTCTAAGAGGAAAGAAGAAAAACAAACAAACAAAGAGTCCAAAACATAACATAGATTTTGGAATTCCTCTGTGATAAGATGCCTGCACTATCATGAATCACTATTGTGTTATTTAGAAGTGGACTTAGATTAATTGTAAATGTGTCTTGCCACTCTGGGGCAAGCATTAAAAAAATACTTATAGCCTTTAAAACAGTTTCTGGTGAATAGGAAGTATAATATGTTTTGTCATTTTGCTATTATATGATAGAGACAATAATAGTTCTTAACATATTGAGTTTCATAGATTAAGATTATATACACATAGGTGTGTGAGTGCATGTGTGTGTGTGTGTACTTTTGGTTCTGTTCTCTGAAGAATTCTAATATACTTTGCCTTGACAGGTTAGGTTTCATACCCACTTCCTTTTCCAACTCTTGGTGGTTTTCTTGGTCTGCAGAAGTTAAAAGCTTTGACCTTCCTCCAGTGAAGTTTTATTTTAATGAAAATGTTACATATATAAATAGCAATGTATCAATAATAAAATTAAAGATTTCCGTGGAATTTAAGAAATTTAAAATAATGTAGAATTTTTATACAGTAATTGACTGTCCCAATGTTAATTTTTATATTTTAAGGAAATACCTATGTACTTTTAAAAATATGGTCATCTTAGCTTTTGCCCGTCTCTGATTTCTCCTGCATGACTGACCACTGTTGCCTGCGGTAGAAATGATGGTAAGGCCTATATTTATAGGCTCCATAAAGCATGAGGCTTTATTTTGTTATCTGTAGGTAACATAAAAAAAAAAAAAAAATCTTTGTAAAAAACCATGCTTGTCCTTTTGTTAAATGATAAGTGAAACCTCCAGGAAAGATAAATTAGTGCCTCTGTTGGTGTTTCATCTCCAGACATCTCATGAGTACACGGGAGGTAGTGATAAGTGCAGCTCTCACTTCTCCAGCCCTTACATCAGACTTGTGCTATCAGCTGTAAGGCTATGCTCACAAGGGACGTTAATCTTCTTTTGAGTCTTCATCAGTTTCTTCCTTTTTTATTTGCTCCTCTCCCTGCCTGTACTACCTTCTCGATAGCGTCTGTTATTTCCACTATCTCCATGGGATTTGCTTGCTGTTGCATAGTGTTACCTCCCTGTATATTTTAAATCACTCCAATTTGGTTTTGATTTTAAATGAAAATAAAAATAGCTGTTTTTCAAATAAACACCTACCATGGCCCAGGATTCGTGCTTGGATCTACTGGATATTTTGTAAAAAATTTATATATGCTGTCTTCCCACTATTGAATATAAAATGTAAGTGAAGAGCAAATCCTCTCTCCTCTTACTCTGGGGACTTTGCTTGGACTAGAGGAACTTAAATCCTTAACTCCCTCTATCCTATTTCATAGTGATTATAAGGTATTTTTGCAAGATGTTCATCATGCTTCCAGGTTAACTTAAAAATGAAGAAATAAAAAGTAATAAAGATTCTGGTGAATCTTGATTTAGATGAGACTGATCATCCATGGAGAGATGTTTCTTGTTTTTTTGCGTTATGCTTCATAGGTACGGCTTATTCCCTGAGGCTCAAAATGAAAGTGAGACAAGAATCCAGGAAATATCTCCTTAACAGAAATATCAAAGATTATATCTGCTGTGGGTCATGGTAAGTTCTGCACATTGTATCATAAATGGAATAGAACTTTTCATCCTCATTAAGAAGGTGGGCTCTGTTGTTCCTCAGATTGATCTTGGTTCACAAATGTCTTTTCTAGTGTGGCTGTGTGTGTGGGTTTGCTCCAGTAGTCACCCTTTGGATACTCACAGAAGTCAAGTAAGGGAATCCTTCTATGAAATAACTAATGATTTCGTGTTCATTTCTCTAGATTATAAGAAGACTTGTAAGAAATAAGCCACTGTCAATGTTTTTATTTTCAGTGCTCTAAGTTCCTCTAGTTAACCAGACCAGTGAGAAGAGAGCTTTGGGAACGGATAGAGAGAGGAATGAAAAGTGTGTCCTGTTACACAGTCACTGTTCCATGTGTACTGAATGTTAAAGACATACTTGTTCGATTTCTTATTCTCATGTTTAGTGACTTTTCTAAATCAGAACCATGTACCACAATGGCTGATTTTGAAAAATAACTTTAATCCAGGCTCACAAATGAGAGTCCATTCTTCCAGTCCAAGTTGTCATTTCATACTTGTTGCTCCCTAGTCCCACAGCACCTCCCCCTACTGGAAACCATCAGTTTCCTGTCTGGAAGACAAGCTTTTAAGATACTAAAAACAAAAGTTCTTATAACATACCTTACCCAGAGTAATGAATGCCTTTTTTCAGACATTGGTATATAACCAAAAAGACCTTCCAATAGAACTACTGGAGGACAAAGGGAAACATTTTTTAAATTAAAACAATAATGTTAATATTCTCTTATTTCTAAATATAATTAATTAAAAATAAAATGCAAAGAAAATTATTTTTTACATGTGCTTTCTATATCACTTCTCATTGCAATTATCAGGAAAAAATGGAAGTAAAATTTTATAGAAGATAAGGGATATGATTTTTTATAGAGAAATAAGCAAGAGAGACTATGGACTCTGAAAAACAATCTGAGAGTTTTGAAAGGGCGGGGGGTGGGAGGTTGGGGTACCAGGTGGTGGGTATTATAGAGGGCATGGATTGCATAGAGCACTGGGTGTGGTGCAAAAATAATGAATACTGTTATGTTGAAAAAAATAAATAAAAAAAAAACTGATGATGTATTATATGTTCACTAACTGAATATAAGAATAAGAAAATTTGTAATTAAATATGCGTTGAAAATAAATAAATAAACTTACCTATAAACCAAAAAAAAAAAAAAAGAAAGAAAGAAGCAAGAAAGTAGCTGATGTCAACTAAAAATAGACCTTGGACTTCACATCCAAATATCCTGTTCTGCATGAGAGAGAGTGTATATGTATGTGCATGCGTGTCTGTGTGTGTGTGTGTGTGTGTGTGATAATGTCTGAGAGTCCTACATCAGAATGTTATTATATGACTTTTAATAGATGAAGTTGTAATTGTCAAAGGGTTTATGAAAAACACCTATTTGCCAGTCCTCATTTTCAATTCTCCTGTAAGCTGAATATGTTAAAGTTTAAATGAATTTCTGCCATTTCAAGCATCAATCTTACTTACGTTTTGGATCTCATAGAAATAACAAAATAGGGATGCCTGGGTGGCTCAGTCATTAAGCGTCTGTCTTCAGCTCAGGTCGTGATCCCAGGGTCCTGGGATCAAACCCCACATTGGGCTCCCTGCTCAGCCGGAAAGCTGCTTCTCCTCTCTCCCACTCCCCCTGCTTGTGTTCCCTCTCCTACTGTCTCTCTGTCTGTCAAAAAATAAATAAAATCTTTTAAAAAAAGGAAATAATAAAATAAAAATGCTCAATACTTTGGATGGTAAGCCCAACACTGTGGAGGGAAAGATGTATTACACATGCAAAACCATCTCAGTTAAAGGAAGAGCAGATGTGGAGATTTTTTTCCAATAGAGATAGTCAAGGAAAATTAACTAATAAGGACCTTTTATTATTAGTGTAATTCTATAAAATACCATTTATGCTGCTTTGTATTCCCTAAGTTTAGGGATGCTTTTTGATGTTTATTGAACATAAAACCAAACTTCAATATTGTGTGCCTATAGCATGCTTTTCTTAACTTTATCAGCTGTGTAAATTCTTTGTCAGAAGAGTTTTCTTTTAGGGTAATGATCCTTGTAATTTGGGATAGGGCTGAATTTAGGGAGTGTATTAAGTCTGAGGTATATTGGAATTTCCCCTAGACAAACATTTTGTATTATTTTAAAATGGTTTATTAAAATCATTTGCCTGCACGTATGAAAACTTTAAAAATAACTTTTAAAACTCATAGCTTTAAATTTGGTGGCTAATTTTTTTTTAAGAATTTATTTATTTGACAGAGAGAGAGAGAGAGAGCAAAAGAGCACAAGCAAGGGAACAGCAGAGGGAGAGGATAAGCAGGTTCTCCATTGAGCAGGGACCCCAATGCAGGGCTCAACCCCAGGACCCTGGGATAATAACCTGAGCTGAAGGCAGACACTTAACTGACTGACCCACCCAGGTGCCTGTTGGTTAATTCTCAGTTAGCATTATTTAAAAATATTTACAAATTTCAAACATTTCCAGTCTAGAAACTTCTGCTTCAGACCTCAATGGGCTTCCATGTTTCTGATCAACATTATTATTTTTTAAGATTTTATTTATTCATTTGTCACAGAGAGATAGTACACAAGCAGGGGTAGCAAGCAGAGGGAGAAGCAGGATCCCCTTTGAGCAAGGAGCCCAAAGGGGGACTCTCTCCCAGGACCCTGGGATTGACCTGATTGACCTGAGCTGAAGGCAGACACTTAATCAAGAGCCACCCAGGCATCCCCATTGATGAACATTATTGATAAAACCACCAGGAAAAGCTGGAATGAAAATATATTTGTGTGTTTTAAGTCTGAGATTCTGAGCAGGAGAAAGAGATTACAGAAAGACTTCATTTAGGGTGCCTGGGTGGCTCAGTAGGTTCAAACCTCTGCCTTTGGCTCAGGTCATGATCCCAGGGTTCTGGGATTGAGCGCCGAATCGGCTCTCTACTCAGCAGGGAGCCCGCTTCCTCCTCTCTTTCTGTCTGCCTCTCTGCCTACTTGTGATCTCCGTCTGTCAAATAAATAAATAAAATCTTAAAAAAAAAGTTTTCATTTAAAAATACTTAGGGGAGGTGAACCATGAGAGACTATGGACTCTGAAAAACAATCTAAGGGTTTTGAAGGGGCAGGGGGTGGGAGGTTGGGGAACCAGGGGGGTATTAGAGAGGGCACGGATTGCATGGAGCACTGGGTGTGGTGCAAAAAGAATGAATACTGTTATGCTGAAAAGAAATAAAAAATTTAAAAAAATACTTAGGGATAGAAGAAAAAACAAACAAACAAACAAAAAACAGTTCAGGGCTGACCTGGGAGGAAGGCCTAATAAACACTTAGGAATTTCAGTTAGAACCCCAAAAAGGCTATACCGAGGTTTAAGAATAAATAATAAATATCAAATTCTCCAAAAGTCCAGCTGCAAAACAGATCAATCTTTGATTGGATAAGATAATAATACATCATTCAAAGGCATGCCAGAAATAAAGTAAAACTTTTCAGGCAGCAGGTTACTTTAAAAGGAGGTTCAATTTTAGTTCTAAAATTTTTTAGACAAAATATCTTACATTCAAGTAAAGAAAATTTGGCTTTCAGAAGAGTGCACTAAAACTCCCAGCATACATAGAAAGATAAAATAGACACAGGCCAACTTATGAAATAGAAATACAGGAGCTATTAACATTTAAATATAATGACTAACATACAAAAATTAAGTGAAAAGAGTGATACTCTCAGTGGGATGCTTAAATTTGCAAAAATAACCAAATGAAAAAATCTAGAAACTAAAAATATACTATGGGAAAGCCATGATACCTTAGATACTTCTGAAAAGAGAATTGTGAATTAGAAAGTAGATCAAAAAAGAATACCTACATTGAAATATATAGAGGAAAAAAAGTTACAACATATTTTTTAAAATAGTATAAAAGTTGTATCAGAGATGATCACAAGCCTTACAACAGGTATATTTAGAGTCCTACAAAGTGAAGAGAAACTGGTTGGGACAAGTATTTACAAAGATAACACCTGACAACTTTCCAATGTTGCTGCAAGGAAACAAAAGAAAATTTCAAGAGACTATATGTATTCCAAGCAGCACAAATTTAAAGAAAACCTCACCCTGTAAAATAAGAGTAAAACTTCTAAAATGTGAAGATAAAGTAGAGGAAAAAAAGATACTGACTTAAGGATCAACAGTAACAAAGATAATAAAGAAGGAACACCATAAGATAAAATATATAGCAACATAAAAGTTAAGGTAGAATTCAATATATAATAATATACTTTAACAAGTAAAAATATTTAGATATCAGAGGAAAAATAAAAAAACAGAATTCATCACAATGAAACCAGGATTAAGGGAGTTCAGGACAAAACACAATTATCCCCACAGCAGATAAGAGATACAGTAGTACCAAAAAGTAAGAGCTAAGGTGAACATGTCGAACAAATTACGGTTATACAAAATCAAAATAGTAATGTGTCATGGAGTTTAAAATGTACACTTGACTTTTTAAAAATATTTTACTTATTTATTTGAGAGAGAGGGAGAGTGAGAGAGATCACAGAGAGAGAGGGAAAAACAGATTTCCCCCTGAGCAGGGAGACTGACATGGGGCTTGATCCCTGGAAACTGAGATCATGACCTGAGCTGAAGGCAGTCCCCTTACCAACCCTAAAATGTGCACAAGAGGATTAAAAGACAATATGACAGTAGAACAAAAGGCAGAAAAGGGAAAATATGTTTAAAATGTTTTAAAATTCTGGCATATTCTGAAAGTGATTAAAAAAAATCCTAATTTATATGGATTTGAATAAGTGGGGCAAATATTTTAATCTTCAGTATAATATTAAAAGAAGATTAAGAAAATGTGTAACTAGCAAGGTAATGAGGATAAAAATGGAATAATAAAATTAATTCATCCAAAAGAAGGCAAGAAATGAGAGCTCAATAAAATAGGTGAGGAAACAAATGGCAAGATTTCATTTCTTTTGATGGCTGCATAGTATTCCATTGTGTATATATACCACATCTTCTTGATCCATTCATGGATGGAACTAGAGCGTATCATGCTTAGCGAAATAAGTCAAGCAGCGAAAGACAACTATCATATGATCTCCCTGATATGAGGAAGTGGTGATGCAACATGGGGGCTTAAGTGGGTACGAGAAGAATAAATGAAACAAGATAGGATTGGGAGGGAGACAAACCATAAGTGACTCTTAATCTCACAAAACAAACTGAGGGTTGCTGGGGGGAGGGGGTTTGGGAGAAGGGGGTGGGATTATGGACATTGGGGAGGGTATGTGCTTTGGTGAGTGCTGTGAAGTGTGTAAACCTGGTGATTCACAGACCTGTACCCCTGGGGATAAAAATATATGTTTATAAAAAATAAAAAAGTAAAATTAAAAAATATATATATCAAGAGCAGTCGCAAATTAAAAAGCAACCTTGAAGACGAGAACATAATAAGCTTGCAGAACATCAAATCAGTGAACTATGATAAAAGGGCTTCACAAACCATAAGTGACTCTTAATCTCACAAAACAAACTGAGGGTTGCTGGGGGGAGGGGTTTGGGAGAAGGGGGTGGGATTATGGACATTGGGGAGGGTATGTGCTTTGGTGAGTGCTGTGAAGTGTGTAAGCCTGGTGATTCATAGACCTGTACCCCTGGGGATAAAAATATATGTTTATAAAAAATAAAAAATTTTAAAAAAAATAGGTGAGGAAACAGAAAACAGATAATGATAGATTTAACATTAAAATGTTAAATAGAAAAGAAAAATAATAGATATAAGTTAAAAAATATAGAAATTATATTAAATCAGACTAAATATATTACTTAAATGACTAAGATCATCATTTATAAAATATACAAACTATGTATACCCTGATCTTGGAATTACTAGTCTCCAGAATTGTGCAAAATATATTTCTGTTGTTTTTAAGCTACCAAACCTATGGTTATTTTGTTATAGCATCCCAAATGGACTAAAACAGTGACCAATGTTTAATACCTGAAATAAAAGGTTCTTTGTCATCTTAAAATCAATCAATAGAATCTCACATTATTTCAGTTATTTAAAATGAATAAATTACTCCATACCAGTATACCTTATCTGATTCTTTCCAATAGCCACTTTGATGTAAATAAACCTACATAAAAATTAAAGTGTTTGCTAACCTCTTAAAAAAAAAAAGTAAAACAATATAATTATCATCATGTATAAGGACAGGAAATACATATACCCACTATCTATTCATAATGCAAAATCACAGTAAGTCAGAAAGAGAAGTTGTCTTAGGTCAGTTTCCTGAGAAGGACCTAGAATCCCTGAAACAGACACATATGCAAATACTTTTTAGAAAATCCATTCATCCAGAATATGCTGTAAGGGAGACAGAAACAAAGACTAGGGAAAGGACTTAGCAAAAATGAGATATTTGGCAAAAGTTAATTTTAGTGTCATTAACAGGTAATTTCTGGAATACAAATAGCAAAACTAGTTTTTCTACCTTGAAACAAGAGGGCTGGGCTTTAATCTTTGTATTATTCAGCCATCCATGACCAAAGAAAGCATAACATCTCATATTTCTCTAGGCCAGGAAGCTTCCTTTAGCCAAAGGCAATGCTCTGCAGATGATCACAATACCTTAGTCATTGTCCCCAGTACTCACAGCAACACAAAGGATATTTTGGCAATGCACTATTTAGTCTAACAAAGGAATATCCTTAATGTAATGAAGTGTATCTAAAACAAAAACAAAAACAAAAACAAAACCTTCAATAAACACAATTAATGAACAAGTATTATTAAGTTTTTGCTTTGGGACCAGCAGTGAAACTTATCACCATATTTTTTATACCGTACAAGAATTCTTTAATGATTAAACAAGGGTAAAAATAATTTTAATTTTCATTGTTGTTGTAGAGCTGTGTACAGTTGGGTGTAAGTTTGTTGCAGCTACCAAGTCTAATATTCTATTTCTAAAGCCCACATCAGAGAAATTCTATCCTAAAGTAATTTACAAACAGAAAATTTATTGGAAAAATTACTATCAAACTTCTTAATTTAAAATAAATAGATTTAATATGATTATTTTTGGAAATTATAACAAGAAAGTAAAAATTAATATATATACTATATATATAAATGTATATGCATATATGCATTTCTCTACAGGTTTTAATTCCTAGTGAAAAAGAATATGAACAGAAATCTATTATGTCTATTATTTATGATGGACTAATTCAAATATCATTTCTTCAATAATTTTTATTTTCAATGTGGCTTTATTAAATTTTATGAACTACAGTGAAATAATTTTACTGTGTTAAAAAAATATAGGGACATTTGAGAATGAATCACTTCACCATTCAAATTCAAACTGAAATATATCAACCTATTTTTACAGTTTAGCCTTCTTGTTAAAACATGCTTTGTACATATAATACTAAATTGAACCACCAGACTGAAATGGATATTAGATTATGCATAGATTTAGGTTCAAAATTTTTTACTAACTAAGCTGAAAGGAATTCTAAAAATATATAGAATAAATTTCAAGTAATATCTGAGATTTCCCAGATTACTGAAAAATGACATACTAGAATGCTGAGTTACACAATATAATCAAATAAAAGAATCATTAACTAAATGAAATTTCATGTTTCTTTTTCTAGTTATGCATGTAGCTATGCATATGTAGGACTACATATATGTACATTTGTATATACACATAACCGCATATCAAAACAGATGTATGTATGTATGCACATAAAAACACACATATAGAGGGAGTTGGCTGGATTTTGCTTCCAGTTATTTATCAAAAAAATTATTAACAACACATGATACAAATACTCCAGTGGGAACAGTTGAAATAGAAGAAAACTGAAGAAAATAACAATGAACTCCAATAGTAGTTTCCCATTGGCTGCTGTAACAAATTGCCACAAACTTAATGGTTTAAATTTATTAGCATTTATTAGCTCACATTTCTGCAGACTTGAAGTCAGAAACCTGTTTCAAAGGGCTGAAATCAAGGTTGATGCGAGCTCATTGCTATGGAGGCTTTGGGTTCTAAATTATATCCTTGCCTCTAGAGGCTGCCTGCATTCTCTGACTCATGCCCCCTTCCTTTATCTTCAAACCCAGCAGCATAGTAGCATCTTCTCTTCTCTCTGACCTTTTTGTTTCATTCTTTCTCTCTATTCCTCTGCTCCCTGTTTCCATTATCGTGTCACCTTTCATATCTGTGATCGTACTTCCTCCTTCTTTTAAGATTCTTGTAATTACATTGATCTCACTTAGATAACATAGGGTAATCTTCCTATCTCAAGATTCTTAATCACATTTGCAAAGTCCTTTGGCAACGTATGTAACTTACTCACAGGCTTGAGAATTAGGACATAAATACTGTTGAAAGGCTGTTATTTAATCTACCTCAGCCATATTTTTTTTTTTAAAGATTTTATTTATTTATTTGACAGACGGAGTACCTCAGCCATATTATAAATATACCTCAAAAATGTAAAATCTGAGAGAGATACAATTAAGCATTAGTCCTATGAGAAAAATAACTTTCAAATGATGATGGAAGAAATGAATTCCCTGAGAAATGATGTATCTTCTACACAAACTCTTAGTTAACTTGATGTCAATTTGTTTTGAATGATGGAAGATTTCATAGTGGTTTTTCTGCATTCCTGATGAATAAATCCCAATAAATCCCAAAATTAAGATATGAAATTCAATTAAAGTGGATAGGGGAATTAAAAATGTATCATCTGTAAACCCAGTATAAGTCCAGTCAATATCCCAGCAGATAATTTTGTGGATGTCAACAAACTGATGTAAAGCTTATATAGGAAGACAAAAGTTCCAGAATAGCAAATACAGTACTGAGGTAGAATGAAGTCTGAAAACTGACACTGCCTGACTTTATGACTTACTATAAGAGCAACAGTAATCAAGACAGTGTGGTACTGGCAAAAGAACAAAGAGATCAATGGATAGCCCAGAAACAGACCCACACAAATACAATCAACTGATCTTTTCGGCAAAGGAGCAAAGCCAACACAATGAAGAAACGATAGTCTTCAAAAATAATGCTGAACAACTGGACATCCACATGCAAAAAATAAAAAGTAAAGTTTCATAAATATTAACTTAAAATGAATTATAGACATTAACATAAAATATAAAACTATAAAATTCCTAGCAGGCAACATAGGAGACAATCTAGAGCATGGCAACAACTTTTTTATATGCAACCGAAAGCATGATTCAATGAAAGAAAAAGCCAAGGAGCTGGACTTTATTAAAATTAAATACTTCTGCTCTGTCAAAGACATCATTAAGAGAATGAAAAACAAATCACACCCTGAGAAAATATTTGCAACATAGATGATAAAGGACTGTTGTCCAAAAATAATGTAAAGAACACTTAAAACTCAAAAGTAAGAACACAACTCAGTTAAAAAATGGGCATGAAACCCGAACAGACACCTCACCAAAAAAGATACACAGATGACAAATAAACATATGGAAAGATGATCCACATCCAAAGTCACCAGGGAAATGCAATTTAGAAAAATCATGAGATACCAATACGCACCCATGAGAAGGGTCAAAATCCAAACCACTGACACCACCAAATGCAGAGGAGGATGCATAGCAATGGGAATTCATCACTGGTGGGAATATAAAATGGTGCAGCCACTTCGTAAGAGTTTGGCAATTTCCTACAAATTTAAAAATGCTACAAATTATCTTTTTGGCTTTCTAGGGCTAATGCCAGTGTATGTGATTAAGTCCTCCCTGCTTCCTTTGGGATAATGGCTAATGCTTTTACCCTACCTGTTAGATTTTCATTTTCTTCAACCACCATTTCCTTCTCTCGTATTCTTCAGCCAGTGCAGATGTGTGTCCTGGAGTCTCTTCACATTCTACTTACTGGACACTTCCTTGTAAATGCCCACATGTCATTTTAAATTCAGCATGCATTAAACAAGATAAATACCTTTCCCTCAAAGGAAATGGCTTTATCTCACCTCCCTATTTATATACCATTATATACCCTCAGGTTAGACATTGCCAAAAAAAAAAAAAAAGGTTGAATTTTCCCTGGTCTTTTCTACAACTAGTCAATGGGAACATTTAGTTTACGGTTTCTCAGGATGCTTCTCAATCCATTTTTTCCCAGTTTTCACTGTCATTGTCTTGCCTATTAACTCATTACTCTACCTGGATTGCTGAAATAGTTATCTGAATACTCTTCTGACTTTCGAACTTTCCCATTACAATCTGTACACCAGAGACTATCTAGATCAGTCTTTCATAACCAATTAGTGTAACTTGCTTCTTAAATGTTATCAATGTCCCATCCTTTACGCGGTCTTCGCTCAATTGAATCAAATTTTTCCCAAGCATGGCAAGTGTATTCCTAAAGCTAATATTCAACTCATGCTATTTTTATTAGGAAATGCCCACTCTACTGTTCTCCCCCTTCACCTCGTGCTGTGAAGCCTGCAGGAAGCCTAGGGAAGCAGGAAGGACATGGTGGCTGCACACTCCCCAAGAAAGGGAGGAAAGCAGGGGGTAAGAGCCCTCCTTCTACCAGCCCAGCCTTGGCTGGAGGCTTAGCGCAGACGCGGGAGTCATCTGCCAGCGGCGCCCCAGCAGCCTCCACCAGGCCAGCATAGCCTCTCTTGTCTGTGCCCTCCCTGAGTCTGCCCCTGCGGCTGCCCCTGCGGCTTGCACTGCTGGTCTCACTGGCCAAATGCTTACCCTACTTTTAAGGTACTCCAAGTATAAGAAAAATAAAAAGTGCTTTTTGGCCAGATTTGAACTTCAGATGAGCTATTTTTATGGCCCACATTGAAGGGGTTTTGTTTTGGTTTGGTTTGGTTTTGGTTTTGGTTTTGGTTTTTTCTAATCAACAGGTGGGTTCCACCACCCCTTAATTCAGTTCTCCAGATCTCATTAATCCTGTTACCCTTGGTTGCAAACTCTTTCATGAACGTGTCTTTGTCCTAAATGCACGTTGATGTAACCTAAGCTTAAGATAAATATTTCCTTTACACCTATTCTGTTATATTCTAATTTTAAAACTTAAGTTAATCTAAAATATACTTACTTGGCAGTTGATTTCAATCTTTTTTATGTCAGACACATGAAGGAAGATTGGGGGAGAAGAATTCAGTAATTTAACACACTTTAAAAAAACATAACAATTTTAAAAGCAAAATTGTATTTTCAGTCAAGTGCAAATTGTGCTGCTAACCTACATGTTAAAAAATGAGAGATGGCTCACATTATAAAGAACATTTTACTCTCCAGACTTATAAAAATTGTTGTGAACTTCTGTACATTATAGCAGTTCCTTTTTGAAATGATGAGGAACTTCCTTTAGAAGTTAATCTTTAACTGATGTGCATTCTATTTGAAAAGTTTTTGATTCTAGCTAAAGAAGTATATATATTGCAACTTAAGACAAATGATATTGCTTCCTAAGACAACAAAGCTGCCCAGAAATGTCAATTCTGAAAGAAAGAATAACCTTAGCTAATATTTAAGAAATAATGTCTTTCAAGCATGACATTTCTTTACATCTCATCCTTTGTCATAGCAAATAAGGGAAGGGCAAATGCATTTATCTTAATAATATTTAAATGTGCAAGTAATTTTGTAAATCTTTAAGCAACGTAAGGATTATTATCTTTAAATATTATTTTACATGGGATTAAAATAACCTAAGTCAATATTACCCTTATACCCACTCACCTATGTACTAATAAGAGCTGAATTTTCAGTAGGATGGCATAGTCTACAGATGGCAGAGCTTGGTAGAGCTTATGTTTAATTGGGTAAAGCATAGGGATGTGGGAGGGTTGGAAGACAATGTTTCCTTTATAAAATCCGTCAAGAAGGCAAAAGAGATTGAGGCATCAAGATTTCCTTTAAGAGGGACACCTGGGTGGCTCGGTGGGTTAAAGCCTCTGCTTTCAGCTCAGGTCATGATCTCAGGGTCCTGGTATGGAGCCCCGCATCAGGCTCTCTGCTCAGCGGGGAGCCTGCTTCCTCCTCTCTCTCTGCCTACCTCTCCACCTACTTGTGATCTTTGTCTGCCAAATAAATAAATAAAATCTTAAAAAAAAAAAAAAAAGATTTCCTTTAAGAGTAGAAGTATGACTAAGCTCTGAGAGAGAAAGGAAGAAGAAAGGAAGAAACTCAGTAGGAATAAAGGATTTGGAATGAAGCATGAGGACTAACATTTATTTGTTGTCTGCTACCTGCTAAATACTGAAATTTGTGTTTTGCAAAAGTTATTTTAGTTACATTAGTCAGCAATGCAAAGATTTATTTAATCATGTTCATATTTAAATGTGAAGCTCCCACAGAAAAATGGTAGATTATGGATATTCAGTTTAGTGTTGTTCAATTTCAAAGATAATCTTATTTTACTGACTCTCTAATTTTGACAATTAGGGTATGACAGTTAGGGTTTTGGCATGGACATAGCTAAAGGCATGTCCTTGGTGGGTAAGTGTGCTATCAATGAGTAATATCAACGAGTAAACAATAAAGCAGAATTGCTGCTTCAGCCATTAAGTTACTAGGCTAAAACTAAGTTTCAGATAAGAACTGGTCTTAGTTTGGGGAGTGACTGATCACTGTGTGTGAAACTAATATCAACCCCATTTTGCCAGCTCTTTCTTGGTAAATTGAGGGTCTTTATTTTTATGATCCCCTTTTCTGAATCATTAAAAAACAACTTATTTGAATATAACACAAAAGAGTACATTTCTTTAATATATACATAGATCTAATTTATATTAACCAATGTAAACGTAAGTACTAATTGTGCCATCTGAATTAATAGAAACTTTTGGTTTTTTTTCTAATACTTTTTCTAGGTTGGTTTTCTTTTTCTCTTTTCCACCAGTGACTTGAGAGTTGTAAGGTGATAACCATTACATCCTCAGTGGTATTTAAAAGTATCCACTTACTCCCATGCCCAAAGATATAACATTAAATCAGTTACACTTCTTCCTAACTCATACACTTTCTATCCAATTTATGATAGTTTTGCTAGTAGGGATTGCAATTTTCCCCAACTCATTAGAGTAATCATACTATTTTTATGTTTACTATTTATAGATTTATTTGAATCTTTTTAATAACTACAATCCCCATTTTTATATCATGTAAGTTCTAAGTATGAAAGGAATTCAGTATTCATGACCTGCTCATTTATGTTCTATGCTGTATTTCCCCCTTAACATGTCCTTATTTTGATTTGTCTCTTAGTTATTAGAATTTCTTTGTATGGTCATATTTCTCCAGGTCTTAAAATTTTGATCATGTCATTCTGCTGCATTCATACTCTGATGATTTATGTCACACTTTATTAAATTTTCAAATGTGGTTTTGTGTGAATATGTATGTGTTCTTTGTTTCTAAGTTAGGTAATGTTTTCCTGATGATATTGTTTTTGTGCTTTTGTTCTCTGTTACTTTTTCTCTTAGTCTCCTTTTCATATCCTTCTATTGATTTTTTTGTATCATTTTGATTCTCCTTCTCATAGATAAGATGTTATTTTCATTTTCAACATTGGCACGAAATATTTATTGCAGAAGAGGATCTATTCTGGTGGGATTTCTGCTTGCAAAACAATTTTTCTAAATTTTTTTTTTGTTCTACATGTTTTTTTTCTTTTATTATTTCCCAGTGTCTGTAGCAGTTTTCCTTTCCTTTCCTTTCCTTTTTCCCCTCTTTTCTTTTCCTTTCTTTTCTTTCCTTTTTTTTTTCTTTTCTTTTCTTCTCTTTTTTAATAATGTTCTACCCATGATTGTTAGTTGTAGGTAGCTCTATATTTGTCCTTGATTTATCCGTATGTAATGAGGGTGAATTCTCCTGGACTACCTCTCAGCCTCATTTATGCCCTGAGTGACTTTCTTCTAATATGTCATTTGAGATGTGGGTATTGTAGCCACTGTTCTGCTGCTCCAGTAGGTGGAAGGAGAGCAACAGTGCAGCTTCTTTGTAGTTCGTTTTCTGTTCATTTTTTGTATAATTTTACTAACATTCCCAAACAATTCCACACATTGCATCAGTTTATTCTCTATGGTTAGGAGTCTGTTTTTTGGTTCTTTCTCTCTCTCTTTCATTCCTTTACTTGTTGTTTTGTTTCTTAAATTCGACATATGAGTAAGATCATATGGTATTTTTCTTTCTCTAACTGACTTATTTCACTTAGAATTATACTCTGTAGTTCCATCCAGGTCATTGCACATAGAAAGATTTCATTCTTTTTTGTGGCTGAATAATACTGTACTGTATGTAGGCATGTATGTGTGCGTACATGTACATACACCACATCTTCTTTATCCATTCATCTATCAATGAACTACTTCCATAGAGCATTTTAAACTTTGAAGCATATAGAACAAACCTTACATTTCTGCTATCCAGCAAGTACAATTTCATGATTAAGATGTTAGTTTATTATCTACATGATCTAGATCAGATGTCAGCAAACTATATCCTGGGGCCATATCTGGCCTACTGTTTGTTTATGTAAATAAAATTTTATTGAAAAGCAGCTCCACTCATTTGTTTATGTATTGTGTATAGCTGCTCTTGTGCTACAAAGGAAAGGTTGAGTAGTTGAGAAAGCAATTAAATAGCCTACAAAGAGTGAAATATTTATTTTTCTTTCTTTTGTAGAAAAACTGGATTTTATTGCATAACAAACAACCCACCAAAATCAGTGGTTTAATACAACAAAATTTTATACCTTGCTAATGATTTGTGTCCATCACAGCTGATCAAGAACCCAAACTGACAGAAGCTCAAACTTCACTCTATGTGATCCATGATGATCTTGAATTATGTGACAGAGAATAAAAGATTTGAAGGGAAGGGGTGTTGCATAATGAGTTTTACATGCTTTTGCTTAGAAATGATATAACTAATGTTCTCTCATTCACAACCGATTTCCCAGAACCAGACCCAGAGATTGCCTAACAATGAAGAGAATGGGAAATGTTGGAGAGCTTGCAGATATGCAGTAAGTAGTAAATGATTGTATGAAAACTAAATAAGAAATGATGAAACTGTGTTTTTCAAGGGGTGCCTGGGTGGCTCGGTGGGTTAAAGCCTCTGCCTTCGGCTCAGGTCATGATCCCAGGGTCCTGGGATCGAGCCCTGCATTGGGTTCTCTGCTCAGCAGAGAGCCTGCTTTCTCCTCTCTCTCTCTGCCTACTTGTGATTTCTGTCTGTCAAATAAATAAATAAATAAAATATTAAAAAAAAAGAAACTGTGTTTTTCTGCTCCTCTAGGTGATATGTGAATGAATTTCAACCTACCTGCATGTCATACTCTGAAAGAGATGTTGCAAGTTTGTCATATCTGTTTCTTACTTCTTCCTTAATTGTATAGTTGCTTGTATGTTTCATGTGTTGAGATATACACACACACACACACACACAGAAACGCACACACACGCATTTATATACATATAGATGAATTTTACTAAATTTTAGCTGGGGGTATGTTTTGCTCTTTTAATTTGTTATCTTTATTCTGAAAATTCAGCTTCTTACACATTAAGGATATAGTTTATTATCACATTGAAATATATTGTTGTTACCTTGGTTTGTACTTTCTGTTATTTTGTTATTATCTTTGGTTTTTATTTTCATCTATCTGCTATTTACTTTTTTTTTTTTAAGATTCCATTTCTTTATTTGACAGAGAGAGATCACAGGTAGACAGAGAGGTAGGCAGAGAGAGAGAAGGAAGCAGGCTCCCTGCTGAGCAGAGAGCCCGATGCAGGACTCGATCCCAGGACCCTGAGATCATGACCTGAGCCGAAGGCAGCGGCTTAACCCACTTTTTATTTTTTTTTTTTTTTTTTTTTTTTTTTTAAAGATTTTATTTATTTATTTGACAGAGAGAAATCACAAGTAGATGGAGAGGCAGGCAGAGAGAGAGAAGGAAGCAGGCTCCCTGCTGAGCAGAGAGCCCGATGCAGGACTCGATCCCAGGACCCTGAGATCATGACCTGAGCCGAAGGCAGCGGCTTAACCCACTTTTTAACATTTACTTTTTAACATCACTTTTACTTGGGTTTTGCTTTCTGATATGGCATAAATGGTATTTATTTAACATATTTGCTTAATAGGAGTGTTTAGTATTAAGTTAAAAAATATACATTTTAATCTAATTTTTCAAATTATCAAGTAGTGAAGCCATATTATTTTAGGTTTCCCATGTTATATGTAAAAGTAACATAATTTGTTTTGAATTTTTAAAAAATCTTTATTTACTTATTTGAGAGAGATCAAAAGTAGGCAGGCAGAGAGAGGGAGGGAAGCAGGCTCCCTGCTGAGCAGAGAGCCCAACCTGGGGATTGATCCCAGGATCTTGAGATCATGACCCAAGCCAAAAGCAGAGGCCTAACTCACTGAGCCACCCAGGCACCCCCTTAAAATAACATAATTTTAAAGTCCTCTGGTTGTATATTAATCATTTTTATAATACCACTTATTTATATTACCTTTTTAGTCTCTTTGTAGATAGTACCTTCTGAGTCTGCTGAACTCACCCAACAGGATTCCTAGGGAAGGCAGACTAGGGATGATCAGATACTAAGGCTGTGGAATGAGAAATTTTAATCACAAATCAAGTGTGATTTGTCTCAAGGGTAGGAGGATTCTTGATTAACTGACTTATCAGGATGCTTGTTAAAACAGTATTATAGAAGAAAGTGTACAGATGGGCCGAAGGAGAAGGTTCAGGAGCCTGACTAAAATTTGATGAAGCACAGATTTTTTGTCAGTGCCTCCTCCTTACACAAGCCAGAACTTGGGTAACATTTCTCCAAAGAAATTTTCCACGGCCATTCTCCTATAAGGGCCAGGGCATGTTTCTATTAGAGCGTTTGTTATACTACACTACAAAATAGTCTTGTAAACATTTCTATAATCTTTTTCTATAACTATGGCATTAATTTTGCTGAGTTCTTAAAGCCAGTCATGCCATCTCAGATGTAATAGATGCTCCTTTTTTTTTTTTTTTGTTAAAAAAGAAATGAAGATTTAAATTTATATGAATGATAGCTTGTGTTTTTCACTAAGTAATTTTGGTAGAAATATGATGAAGATGAGATGCCTGAATTATAACCATAACCGCTATTTCTGCTTCTGTACCTTCGCTTGCTAACCCATGAGGAGATGGAAAATTACCAGCAAACTTTCTATAGGCACTCTGTAACCACACAACGCCCACCCAGAATTGAACCTAGCAGAGTGGCCGCTCCCAGACCCCCTCCCGGCTCTGGGCCGAGAGATAACAGCCATCTGGCGCCAGAGAAACCCCCACCCAGAATTGGACGTGACAAAGTGACCGCCCCCAGACCCCCCACCCAGCTTTGGTTACGGGAGATAATAATCATCTGGCACCCTGCGGCTTGACAGGGAGACTCCGACCAATCCTGAGGGGGCACATACCCTAGCAGCGCCAACTAAGCAGTTTGAAGAATGACAGTCCTTTGATCTAACCGATAATCTATTCTCAGCCTTTTCCTGCTCAGTAGCCCGCCAGTCATGTTATAGAGTTGCTGTTTGATTTTCCCGCGGTATGTAGTGATTTATTACGGGGTGCTATGATGTATGCTAAGCCCCTGCTCCCCAAAATAGAGTATAAAAAGTGCTGTTGATGAGGGAGCAGGAGGCTGGCTGAGGACAAAGCAAGAGCTGGCGCCTTGCACCCCCCCCTTCATCCGCTCCCCTCCATAGGTGTAGCATTCCTCAGGCACCCCTGACTGCCATAAAATGATAAATAGTTAACTTGCTGAGATCACAATCCTACAAGACAGGAGTCTCCCTTGGTTTGCAAATGTCCTTGAGATTACAACAAAGAAGTTACCTTATCAATAGCCCAAATTCCAAAGACACAGAACTCAGTTCCTCAAGCCTAATGTCACCCTCCCCTCCATAAAAACCGAAGGAGGTGGAGGTAGAAGGAAAAGTAAATAAAGTTAAATTTCTTCTAAACCTAAATCTCATTAACAAGGATGTTTGATGGCAGGAATGTAACATTCCACCAGGAGACTCTCAATTGTCTTTACTTGATAGTAACTAAGCCTTCAATATTCTGATAGTATTCTTTGCCCCAATAGCCCTTCTGAATACCCCTTTGTCCTCACCTACCCAACTCCTGTGTATATAACCAACCACTCCTAACAACCCGGGGCAGCCGCAGCTCTTCCTGCCCACGGGTCCTGTCCCCGTGCTTTAATAAACCACCATTTTGCACCAAAGATGTCTCAAGAATTCTTTCTTGGTCATCGGCTCCGGACCTCAGCCCACCAAACCTCACCTAGGTTCTAGAACTTCATCACTGTGATCCTGAGCGCAGGACCTCTTAGCGTCACTGGCAAAAAGTACGCGGAGGTCCAGGTTCCAACTCGTAATAAACGACCCTTGCTGTTTGGCTTTGACTCTGGACTCTGGTGGTCATCTTTGAGGGGGTCTTGGAATTTTGGCACAACAAAGATAAGAAATAAAAATCAGAAAGGGAAAATAGTATTTACTGAAAGCAAATCTCTTCTAAATTACAATTTTACAAACAGCTCTGCTGCCTGAATAAGTTAAATATATGAGCAATGACTCGTCTTGTATTCATAATATAGTTTTACAAATTTGTATATTATCAGGACACAGGTCATATTTCAGTATTTTGTGATACAAATCTAATTATTAGTAGCCACAATGGTAATAGAACATACTAATATCAGATATTTAAAATTGGTGGTTAAATATTTACCACTTAGATTTTCTTACCTGCATCTTACAAATATGCTAGTGATTTGCTGTGATAGGAAAGATTTCTACATCTCTTTACAGGATGCCAGATGGCCTTCCACTATGACCTTTGCCCCATGCTATTAGCATCCAAGGGTGCTGAGAAGCTCTGGCTCATTATCCACAACCAGATGTTTTCTACTTCTGTACACTATTGCTAAGTGGCGGTTAATGTCTAGCACAATGGGTATTTGCTTGAACCTATGATCCATGAAATGCTGTCTCTTAAAATACAAATACCACCCACCAGCAGAGACTTCTCCCCATACATTTGTAATTCAATCATTCTTCTTCATTAGAAATCCTGCTGTAATCTTAGAGGTATTTTATTTAATATTTTTTCAACTTCCCCTGCTAGCAGCAAGTAAGGATATTCTAGCCTAAGAAAGAATAAATTTATAAATTTGAATAATCCAGAAATTACTTCTCAATATTGTTTCCCATAAATGATCACAGTATGTTAGCTCTATAAACACCACATAAACTTCCAATTACCCCATCACCTCCAGAAAGCCTGTTACTAAGAAAAGGAGTAGAAACCATTCCAGTTACTACAAAGCTCTAGGCCCTGACAAGTTCAACAGTTAGTTTTCTCTAAGTTTGGCTGATGAAAGCCTGAACTATCCTGGATAAAGTGATATAACTGAAATTACAGATAGCCTTAAATTTGGAGGAACAAAGTACACTGATCTAATTAGGACATGGGGGTACATATTTATCTTATTTTGTGCCAAGCTAGGCAATATGTGATATATTATGTCTGGTGTGATTTTTTTCCAAGATTGTCTTTTAGTTTTCTTTCACAGTACCTACTGGTCTAGGAATAGCAGAAAGAAGTCTGAGTGTCTCTCAAACAAAGTCAATTCACACATCAGGATCCACAAAATGGAAGGTACCATTGTGGCCTGGCCTACCTCACACATCTAACCCTCAGTCAACCTGCACTTTCCAGAAACACCTGTCAAGGAAAACTAATATACCCCAATCACAGTCCTCTAAATCAGCTTTAGCTAGCTTACCCTAGAAAGTAGGACCTGTTAGTCTTATAAAGAATCCCAGACCTCCTAGCCAATCGTGCCCTTTCTGCATTGTCTCTTCTCATGTCATTCTATAAAACTTGCTCTCACCCAAAATTCTTTGGGAAGAGTGCTTTGGTGCTTGTGAGGTACTGTACTCCCCCAATTCATGAATCATTTTCTTTTGAGTAAATGACATCAAACTTCTTACTAAGTTGCTTTAGTTTTGTCATTTAACACTATTAGAACCTTTACATTTTGAAATTGGTAAGATATGCCACAAAACTAGTTCTTTTTGTAAAAAATATATTGCTCATAGTGGACTATACACTGTTGATTTGTCAAAATTTGTTTATTTGTCCAATTTAGTATTTGTTCTATAACAGACATTCTGTGATCAATGTTTATGTATTGGTAAGCATTGGAGGTAGATGTCCCTTTTTAAATTTTATTTTATTCTATTTATTTATTTGAAAGAGAAAGAGAGCACACAGACTCCTGCCTGAGCAGAGAGCCTCATGCAGGGCTAAATCTCAGGACCCTGGGATCATGACCTGAGCCGAAGGCAGACACTTTACCAACTGAGCCACGCTGGTACCCTGGTAGATGTCCTTTTATGGAGAATTGAGAAACCATGTTTTGATGAAAGCATCTCTTTTGGTTTCATTCTTCTTCTTACTAAAGTATGGGGCTACAGTCTTCAATAACCAAAGTTATTTCCACTTCTTTGACCCATCTTACAAATATATTTAAATCAAATTTAAACGACATGATGAGATTACAAGTCTTTTTTTTTCCCCCTTTGAAATTATTTGTCATCATAATTTTAAATTTAATTTTTCACATAACAACATAGGTGGATAAAAGGAGAGCCTGAAGATAGGGCTGTCAGTATCCCATAGCAAGTGCATTTCAAAAAATGTATCTGAGAAGATGTAGCTCCAAATCAGTATTAATGGGTTATTGAACAAATATGATTGAGGCTAGATTTTATACTGTACTTAATTTGTAAACCTGGAGACTGTGAAATACAACTTTATAACTATCTGAAGAGATACAGCCCTCAATGTGATTTGTTCCATAATTGAGCCCTCCTAGATTTGCTCTTTGACTATAGGCTCACTTTGATTTTATAAGAATAGAATGCTTCTTTGGATTAAAAATTGTGCCAATATTACAGCACTTTTTCTTATCTGACTTTTAGACAATATAGTTTGCTTCTTATATCATAAAACCATGATCATTCTTAAGGAAAGTTAACCATGTTTATTGTCCCAGATATTCTAGAAACAGAGCTAGAGGCAAAGTATTAAGTGTCAGTAGTTGTGGAGGTACAACAGCTAGGTGGTGAAGATGAGCAGGAAAAAAGGTAAGGAAATGTAGCAATATGGTTCTATATAACTTAACCTGCCTGTCTCTGCTTCCCTATGAAATGCAGAAAGGCACAGGAATCTGGTCCTCTGCAGCTCAGCATGTTTGCTCAGCATGCAAGCTTATCTGGCAACTTTGTTAAAGTAGGACATAGGAAACTAACACTCCAGATTGCATCATCTTGCCTCTCAGAGGCTGGATGAAAAGCCAAATTGTGTACTCTGCTGTAGGACATTCATCCAAATCTAGAGGCAAATGGGTGATTGGTTTCCTGTAGGCAGTAAGGAAGAAAAAGGAAGAAATAGTTGATAGAGGGAATCTGAGAATATGCGCAATATGTGTGTCCAATAACCATTCTTCTGAGCATTTCCATAGTACTAAATTCTAATGGCTAAAGGCTACAAGATCAATAGGTCTTAATCATTTGGGGTCCTTGAAAAGCTATATTGTTCCTCTTTCATGTTTAGCATATTTCCTAATACTAATAGGTACAAAGTAAATAATTCTTGGAATAATGGTGAGTTATATGAGATAAAAAGCAAAGAGAGATAGTAATTCTCACACAAAGAGTGGTTTAAGTAGCAATAGATCTAGCTATTATGTTTAAGAACAGAAAAGGAGAGGGTGTTACTTCTTCATGCCTTAGGGCAGAACTTTGGTGACAGTTTTGTCTCCACTCTTAGGGATTTTTCACCAGAATATTTTCCCTCTTCTATTAAAACACTAAGTAGAATGCAAGGAATAAAATAGTCAAAAACCTATTTATCACCACTTGTGGAATTTGGGTAGGGTTCTGGAGTGCCCTTGAGAACAGGAGAAGGATTCAGACTATTCAGGATCTCCGTGAGCTAGGCTAATAACTGCATCCTCTAATTAGAATTTATAAATCATCTATTTCTGAAAAGGCTGCCAACCAACAAACATGAAATCATATAGTAGGTTCACATGATCATTTAAAAAAAATATAGTATATAGTGTTCCTGTATTCCTTAATAACTTTTCCCTTTATTTCTGAATTATCTATACAAATTTAAATCATGTAAGAGCTGGTGAGGATGGGCCCATTTCAGGGTATAGGCTAGACAAAAAAGACTGAGTAAGGAGTGATTTTTTAGAAGCATATAATTTATGACTAAATCCTGTATCCATCTGTGTGTTGAGAGCTCCACTTACATATATACTAAATATTAAAACTTAACATGTAGGTTACTAGCAGCCTTAACCTAGTCCTAAATTATATAAAGCTCAATATACTGTGAAAGATAGAATTTTACAATTAGACAAGTTCTTAAATTTAACACATTTATTTCATTAAAAATTTTTATTATTTCATAAAAATAAAGTCACATTTTTTTTACTTTTCTAACTTTGTCATGGGTAGATTAAAAACTTTATCAGAACCCATACCACTCTTTGGCTTTGGAAATTACTAAATTTATCCAACCTTAATATTTACTCTTGAAGAGACAGTAACTAAATTGTGTATGTGATGTGTTAAAAGATAACATAGCTAGTGAGCAATAAAATTGGAATGGAAGCCTGATTTCTTTTTTTTTTTTTAAAGATTTTATTTATTTATTTGTCAGAGAGAGAGAGAGCAAGAGCGAGCACAGGCAGAGTGGCAGGCAGAGTCAGAGGGAGAAGTAGGCTCCCTGCGGAGCAAGGAGCCTGATGTGGGACTCGATCCCAGGACGCTGGGATCATGACCTGAGCCGAAGGCAGCTGCTTAACCAACTGAGCCACCCAGGCATCCCGAAGCCTGGCTTTCTAATAGTTATTTTAAGATTTTCATGCAAAACAAAGCAAATCAGTTATAATTTTATGTAAACTATGAATTGGTACATGCTTTCTTGTTAGTGTGTTTTGCTATTGGGTTTATTGTAAATATGCCCTATATCCTATATGTTATATTCCTTCCTTCTTTTACTTGTTTTTCTATTTTTTTTTCTTCCTTTTCCTATAACCCATCTCTTTTTCCTGTCGTTTCTTACAACAGAGAACTTGATTTAGGCTCTTTGTGGATAACAAACATTCTTTAAGGTAATACGGGAATCATATTTAAATGGTGTAATATACAGCTTCAGTGCTGGTAAGCATAATACAAACTCTATTTGTATACTGAAATAAACTCCGAGAAAATACAAATAGGATATGAGTCAAAATGTTGAAACTCTTCCATGCAAACTGTTATGCCCAAGTTTTCGTGTCTGAGAGACCACCAAGGAGCCAACACTGATGCAATCAGTGCAATCACACTGTGCAATCACAGTGTGATGCAATCACACAAAGGTTTATTTGACAAGCTTAAGCTTGGGCCCAAATATACCCAACACAGTGGAGTGGGGACTCAGACCACGAGGTGACATGCTTAAGCTTGAGCCCAAGTATACCTGATACAGTAGAGTAGGGACTTGGACCCTGAGGCTAGTTAAGGCAGGGGTTTTTAAGGGTCATTACAAGAGGCTTGTGGCGGTGGAGAGGAGGAGAAGTTTCAGACTTTTCTGCAGTGAGCTGAGTAGCTGTTGCTAGGGTGTTGCAGGGTAGGGTACTTTCTTGGAACTAAAGCAGGGTGGGGGTCCCTGGAACAAAAGTAAAGTAGGGGAAAGTTCAGCCCTTGGTCCCAGGGGCCTGAGATGGCTGTCAAAGCTAAGATGGCTGTACTTGTGCTAATGCTAAACCTGAGGTGGGATGGCCTTTATTTTCTCGGCCTCCACACAAACCAAATGAAAAGTCTGTAAAAATCGGTTCCATAACACACTAACCTTTAGTACATAGATCTAAGATTCATCATTTTGATATTTCTACATGGCTGTGAAATTTTAGGAGTTGGGAAGACTCTTCAGATACCTGAGATTGAAAAAAAACGATCCAATAGCTTACCTTACTCCTTATTTTGTATTTAGCAGAAAAGGAAATTACTATTAATAGACATCAGTAGACTAACAATGGTTGGTTTATGTGAAACCATTTTTCTGTGAGAGACATTCTGTACTGGAAAAAGAAATAGTTCCGGATAGAAATAGGAGTGTGATGTAAGTGGAAGAGATTCCTTTTTCTTTCCTACCTTTTTTTTCTGCTCAGCACTAGTTCTCAAGCATGTCTTTATCTTTTTCTATCCACTCTGGTCACAATTGTTTTTGTCTTCACAGTTGTTACATGTTGCAGAACTATTATAAACTCTCACTATATTGTATTTATCTGCTTTGTATGACTATAGGCTATGAGAGTTCCATTCTATTTACTCAACAATTTTTAATTTTCAGGGAATCAATAAATAAAACTCAGGGGATCTAAACGCTGCCAATTACTGGAACATACTCTGTCCCTTTGTCTGCATGTTTGTATCAGTCTAATAAGCCCTGACGTAAGCATTCATACTTCGTTTCCCATTCTTGCTATTGTACAGGATTTTCATATATTAGATAATCTTTTAAATGCATTTAAAGAAATAAGACTTTTTAGTATTCAGAAACTGTTCTTATCCATTTAGAATAGTCACAAAAGATGTTAAAAGATAATTAGAAAAAAAAAACAGGTGAAGTCATGGCTTGCATACAGTGTAATAACAAACACATATTAAGTGTTTTTACTCCTACACTATGAGGGAATAAGCAGGTATCATAACTAACTTAAAAAATGAAAACAGCACAAATTTACATGAAGTAAAAACGGATGTTGAAGTACATTGCAAATGGGGACAAAATTCATTTTTACATTGGGGAAAGAAATTCAACTAAAATCGCTCCCCAAAGAACAGGATAGAATTTACATATCAGAAAGAAATTGATGTAAGTGACTAAAATAGAGGTTAAAAGGTTTGCTCAGCTGATGGGCATCTGGGAGCATCTGAAGAGACCCAGAGATGTCCCACTAAAGCAGGCTCAGTCAGGGTTTTCATACATCAGAGAAGTTAAATACCTGGCTTTATGGTTCTGGTTTTGGTTTTCAAGCTTTATGGTTCTGGTTCAGTTCTCAGCTTTAGCGAAAACTTACAGTTGGAAATTGGTCCTATTTTCATGTCCTTTGCTTAAGATCTCTGGTATGTTGCTGAAAACCATCAAATTTGTATTTTCTGGAAACTATTTTTGTCAGTCTGAGAGGATTATCAGCTAGAAAAATTCACAGGGCAGGAGAGGTAAATTGCAAAAACAAAAAAAAAAAAATAAATAAAAAATCAAAGAAGATGGCAATAGTGGAAGTCCGGGAGGAACCCTGGGGATCCTCTAGCATGTCTGTTTTCATCCTTCTACAAATCTTGAATTTCCCTGAATAGGTTGATACTGTTACCCTCTTTTATACAAGAAAGTAAAAGAAATGGACTACTAATGACTTTAATACAGTGTGACTTCAGAGCTAGACACAATGGAATACTGTCCCTAAAGAAAAGATCCCTGTGTGAAAATCTGCCTACCATTGCAGTCACACCCCTTAAGGACCATTATGACTGACATTTTGACCACACACACAGGAAAGCACCCAGTGTTCTCTGCCATTCCTGGAATAGCCAGCTACAGTAAACCCTCCAACCCAAACACTGAACAGTTCTTCCTCTTTTGAAGTATACACAGACTGCTCACTTGACCCCTTGCAGATAACTGAAGAAAGTTCCTTCCAGGGGCGCTTAGTGACTCAGTGGGTTAAGCCTTTGTCCTCAAGCTCAGGTCATGATCTCAGGGTCCTGGGATTATCCCGCATCAGGCTCTCTGCTCGGCAGGGAGCCTGCTTCCCCCTTTCTCTCTGTCTGTTGCTCTGCTTACTTGTGATCTCTCTCTCTCTCTCTCTGTGTCAAATAAATAAAACCTTAAAAAAAAAAAAGTTCCTTCCACTTCCTAAACACCCACCTAAATAGGATACTTACCAATCAAGAACTGTCTCAGTGTTTCATCTTCTAACTTTATAACATAACTCTCCTTTCCCTGATGAAACTAAGGTGGCAAATAGATTCCCTTATTTTAATTTATAAGTAAACAGCCTTTTAAAATTTTGTTTCAGACTTAGTTTTAGTTTTACAGAACATAAAGAGACCTCCTGTTGCCTGGCTGATATGGGGATATTTTATGAAGAGGACTTTCTTTCTTTCTTTCTTTCTTTCTTTCTTTCTTTCTTTTTTTGGCAGTTGGAGGTGGGGGAATCTATGGAATGGCCATTTTCTACCTGGTTCTTTATGAAAAAAAATAAAAAGATATTTTGTGGAATGTTTGCTAGAAATTTTTTCTCCTTGATCTCTTTCTACTGTGAATTAATAGCTTCATAAGAAGGCCCAATGATGAGTGAATGGGTGAGGCAGAGACATTGAAGATATGACAAGATCAGCATCCAGTCAAGTACTGAGGCATCCCACAAATTACAAAGATATAATTGTTATACCAAGGAAAGGAAGTTTCTTAGTTTAACCTATAACCCAAACTAGAAATGTGAAGATCCATTATTGGAAACTGGAAGTGCTGTTAGGGACTTCAATGAGGAAAAATTCCAGTCTCTTTGGTATCCTTTAAAGGAAAGAAACACACACATAAAAACAAACAAAAACTTCTCGCACATGAAAAAATCAAAAACCCTAGAAAATGGAACTTTTTAGCAGTCAGAAGGGTGAACAATTATTTAGACAAAAATTTTGTAGGGCGCCCGCAGCAAGAGGGCTTAGCCAGTTGCCTCTGCCTTTGCCTCAGGTCATGATCCCAGGGTACCCTGGGATCGAACCCTTACATTGGGCTCCCTGCTCAGTATGCAGCCTTCTTCTCCCTCTCCCTCTGCTTCTCCCCTGTGCTCACTCTCTCTGAGGGAAGATCCGAACTTGACAAATGCTCTCTCTCAAATAAATAAATAAAATTTAAAAAAAACCTCTAAGTTTAAAATTAGGATAAAATGGCTTGATTGAACATTTCACATTTCATAAATCATGTTCAATCAATTCTAAGACTTTTTTTCTTTTAAAATTTCTTCACATTTATTTTTCACATAATTTTAAATATTAAATAATAGCTTCAATTTTAAAATAAACATCCTGGTTTTTTTTATTTTATAGGATTTTCTATGTTAACTATCCATTTGTTTATTTCAGATCTTCACAGTTCCTCTAATAGAAAAGAGCTTCTGAATCATTTCTATTCCAGCAATGCATAAGTTGTAGAAAAGTTTGTGGCAACTGAAATTGCATGATTTTTTTTTTTATTACTCATTAGTTTATGGACAGTTTAACTTAATCCTTTTAACAGAATTATGAATGTATTATTGGCTTACATTTGTATGCTAATAACAGCAAACTATGGATTCAGAATTAGCATAAAATACTTAATTACAAATAAATGTGACAGTAATGTGATAACTTAGAAGTTAAATTCTGATCATTTTTAATAGATGAAATAGGAACTAATTATCTGCTTTCTACTTAAATAGCGATGTCGGCAATAGCAGAAGTCACAGAGTAGAAGACAGAACTGAGTACTGGATTTTACAAAATAAATAACAAATTAATTACTCTATAAAACACTGAAGATTTTTGTTTTTATAATTATCTAAAACAAATCTGGGTGAAAAGGTTCCTTTCAGATGAACAGACTTGAACTCGACAAATGATTAAATTGAGTGTCCAGTTAAATTGATTTAAAGTTCAAGATTATAGCATAAAAACAATTTTTTTTCATTTAATTCAGGTTTTTGCCCCCAAAATGCTCAAAAAGTAAGAAAAAGGTAAAATATACTGATTCTGGGAGCAAACTAGAAGATACAAGTTGACAGACTGTGGTCAGTAAAGTTTGAAATTACATTTCTCTACGATAATCATGAAAGTAAACAAGATAACTAAGTCATTTTTACTATGATTTAGGAAAATTAATTACATATTCATACACATGCTTTAACTGTTATATGACCTATTTGCAAATGAGAAAATCGCATACAAATTCCTATTAGAATAAAAAGCTTTTAATTCCAGTAATTCAGCATTTGAGCCAATTTAGCTAATATTTGGCTGAAATTTATATTTTCAAATTGTCCACATGGTTATTTATGCTAAAATAGTGACTTTTTTTAAGGATTTCAGTTTTGCAAAAATCCATAAAAACCTATTTTATGTATATAAGCGATTCTTATTAAATCATTAAAGCAATTCTAACAATTTTCATTGTTTCTCCAGTTAGGACTGGATAGTTGTAAAAATAAATCACATTGAAGCATTTCATATTGCATATCTGCAGTAATTCATTCATGCTTTTTGCTAGAGCATTCCTCATGGGTAGTAGTGACCATTGCATTCTACATTTCTATTACAATTTAAAAAGAACAAAAAAAAAGTTTATGAAGGAAAAATGTAAATACTAAGTAATGTATCCATGGAAATAATGTGAACAATCAATAAAGGGGATATTTGCTGCCATTTTTATTTCTAACTTTTGGTTATCATATTTTATTGGCTTATTTTGCAAATTATTGTTTAAGTAGGTTTCTGATGATACACTGATTCTTGGCTGTTTCCCAGAAGAACATGTTATAAATCATAATAATATTGACCTTAAAAAGCATAATAGATATTGATATTATATTTATTTTTAAATCTAAGTATTGGTATTCTTGAGCAAACTATCCATTTCTTATACACAGTGGACTTGTGTAACCACATGTATCTTTCTAACCAATATTTAAATGAAAATTCCATGTCGAATACCAGGTCATCCCTCATAATATTACCCATGTTAAAGAACATTATCTGCAACGGTAAATGTGGAGGTTATTCTTTGAAAAAGACAAAATATTTGTGGAGAAAGAAAAACGTACCTCTACCCTTCAAAGATTCTTCTAGCAAGTCTTCTGGCAAGATTTAAATTGACATAGACAGATTAAGAAGAAAAATTCTAATATAATGTAGTATTCATGGGAACTCCACATACATCACAGGTTCAAATACAGAGTGGTAAAATGAGGTATATATGCCATCTTAAGCTAAGGAATGCGATAGGGACTCTCAAAGGGAAGGTCAATCCATAAGGCAGTAGGAAGAACAGTTGTTTAGTAATTGAATGTTTGCTCTGCCATACAGAGGGGTCACTCAGATAAAATTTATCTCTGGTAATAAAACTTAATATGGGCAAGATCAGAGTTTAGATTCTTCTAAGGAGTTAAGGGAGGGGCAAAGTTTCTCTGGAGCCTGAAGAATCTTGATTGCCTTCAGCACAAAATCGTCAAAGTGACATATGTAAGGGAGACTTGTACTGAATCCCTTCATTGTGCTAATTCTACTAAGAATGGTGGCTTGTAAATATAAATTTCTGTCTTAAGATTTTATTTTCTTACACTGAAATTTATTCTGCTTTTCACTGGAAAAAAACTTTTATGCATGTATTAAGGAGTTTTATCTCTAGAAATATTTGTTTAGCAAACATACTGCTTACAAAAAGCTTCTAAAAATAAGTTCAGCTGATCCCTTTTTCCTTTATTTTTTATGCATTTAACAAATATATTTTTACTGGTAAGCAATGAGCAGGACACAGTTCTAGGACTTAAATTGATTATATATATATATATATGTGTGTGTGTATATATATATATAACATATATATGTTATATATAATATATATGTTATATTAGATATTATATGCATATATATTATATATTTATAATATATTAATGTATATTAGATATAATATAATATATATTATACATGTATATGTATATACATATATTTAAATCATTTATGCAGAAATCTCTTTATCAAAATTTCTTGTCTTAAGTATGTAATCTTTTAAATATTGTACTCAAAGATGTATAATTATTTTTTTCACTAAAAAACTGTCTTTTCAGATAGGGCAAGGGTCAGCTTCCACTTAGCTATATATATCATAAATTTCATATAAGCTGTCTCAGTTAATTAATTTCATAATTACAACCTATTGAGAAATTACCTACTTATATATTTTTTCCATTATAACCCATGTTTGTCATCTTAATCTAAGAATTTACTGACAAGGTTATTGCAGTTTACTAAGTATGTCATTGAGAATGAGCATATTCAATTATTTGCTCATTAGTCATTCAATAACTTTCTGATTTGTTTAATTTTTGTAAAGATTTTATTTATTTATTTGACATCCAGAGAGAGGGAAGGAGACAGATTGCACACAAGTAGGCAGAGCAGCAGGCAGAAGGAGAGGGAAAAGCACCAGACATAAGATTTGATCCCAGGACCCTGGGATTATGACCTTAGCTGAAGGTAGATGCATAACCAACTGAGCCACGCAGGTACCCCAATATATATATGTTTTTTTAATTTAAATCATTTTTGAAATTTAGTTTGTGTTGGGTACTTTGCTTTCCTCTGGAAGACAAAGAAATGGAACAGGCATGACCATTTTCATGAAGTGATTTATAATCTAATGGCAAGTTAAACAGATGAAAAAAAAAGGTTTTCAGTGTTAAAAAAAATTTAGAGAATACTGGGAACATGAAAGAGACAACTGTCAGTTCAAATGGAAGGGGCCATAGACTCTGTTTCTTAAAGAAGAAAATTCGTTTTAAGCAATTAGGAGATCAAGGTTGTGGGAAGAAATTTATATTGGCAATGAAGGAAGGAGCACAAGATAAAGCCTAAAATAGGTTAGGATGTTCAAACTACAAGTATATTCTTGTTATTTAACATAGACTATAATGTGTGCAAAGAACAGCAACAAAAAATAAGATATCAGGTTGTAGAAATATGAAGATGCCAGATAATGGTGGCTAGAAATGGACAGTACCAGCCAGAAAATTCACAATGTATTTGGGAGAGCTAGGCTTTGAGGAACTTGAAATCATAGAATAGATCTTAAATCATAAATATTATAACTTTAATAGCTCCTTCTAGCTGATCATAGAAAGGAACTAGATAAAAACAGCCAATCCATGAAGAAGGCATAAACAGAGACTCCCTCTTTCCAGCTAAGATGGAGTAAAATGACTAGATTCACCCTTCTGCTGCAAGCAAATAAATACTGGGTTCAAAAAAAAAAAAAAATATATATATATATGTTTTTTTTTTCTTTCCAAATATTCTGTAACAGGCAACAGAGGACAATGATCAATGATTGAAGTTAAACCAAATGAAGGGATTATTGCTGGAATTGACCTAGGATTATGCCTATGGAGTTACCAGGTTGTAACACTTGGAGGCGGAACCCAGGTGAAGCCATTAAATGCACTTAAGTTGAAATGATAAAGTTGAGATTTCAAGGAAAACAAGAAATCTAGCACTAGTGCTGTACTAAATAAGATAATGGAGATCTATAGCAGTTGGAAAAGTTAAGAATTATAAGTAAGATTCTAAGTGTAGGATTGTTAAGTCCCTTAATGCCTCCAGAGAGGAATGCAGCTCTGCTGATGCTTTGATTTTTGGCCAGTGATATTCTCTTCAGGCTTCTGACTTCTAGAACTTTGAGATAATAAATTTGTGTTGTTTTAAGAGATGAAATCTGTGGTAATGTGTTACAACAATGATAGGAAACTAATACAAGAGGCTAACATCTGATTTCAGGACACATGGTAAATCAACATAGAGTGATATTGGCATCAGAATAAAGAAAATGATTAATGAAACAGAAGAGATTCATGAAATAGACCATGAGTAACTGACTTTTAACAGAAATTCTAAGACAATACATTGGTGGCCAAATAGCATTTTCAACAAGTTGTGCTGAAACATTTGGATATCTGGTTGGAAAGGAAGTGAAATACATATGTCAAAACTTACCAAATTGTGTACTTTAAGTTAAAGTTTGTTACATGTCAATTATATATCAATGAAGCTGTCAAAAAATATAAAACAATCTTTTCCTCAGTAACCGTCTAATTTTCCATAATCTGATGTGTATATTCTATTAGTTAGTGGTATTAACTCAAGATTATAGACTTCCTCTTTCTTCCGCCTGGAATGTTTTTCCTCTAAGGTTGTTGCACTATCTTACTCTGTCAGTTTATGTAGGTCTTCTAGTCAAATGGCATGTACAAAGAGTCTGTGCCTGCTTAACAGGTCACTGTGTCTGGAACAGAATGCCAAAAGTGGAACAAGATAAAATACATTAGAGAAATTGCAGGTATAGGATTTTGCAGGTTCTTGTTATCACTTCAATGACTTTTGTTTTTTCTTGCAGTGAAATGAGGCTTTGGAGGATTTAACCAATGGATTCTTATCTCACTCCAAGGTAAAACAAAACAAAACAAGACACAGTACTGACATAAATTTTAATAGGATCATTCTAGCTGCCATGTTGTGTAGGATTATATGTGGGAAAGGATGGAAACAGGAGACTAAGTAGAGAGACAGTGATTAGAACAAGCTGTTAGCTTTATCTCTATTAATTTTCTAGTGGTATGAATAATTTGCCACCAGAAATATTAACCACTTAATAACATACAGAAATGCTAATTGGTGCTGACTAAACCTTAGAGAGTGCTTCCCTCAACACAATATATTATAGACTCTTACTTGCCAAGATTCTTTACCAGTCTTTTATTTGAAATGGCTTAAATAAAAATAAAATCAACTTAAAGAATTATATATTTATTCAATTTATTTAGTTAGTTAAGAGAGAGAGAGGTAGAGAGTGCACACAATGGGGAGGAGCAGAGAGAGAAAGAGAGAATCTCAAGCAGACTCCCTGCTGAGCCCAGAGACTGATGTGGGGCTCGATCTCAGGATCCTGAGATCATGACCTGAACCAAAATTAAGACTCAGACCCTTAAACAACTGAGCCACCCAGGCATCCCAAGAATTATTCATTTTTGAGTTTATAAGCATGTGATGTTTTTGTTTCCATTGTTTTTAGACTATAATGTGTTTGTCTACTACTTTGGCTAGTAATAGTGAAGTCTGGTATGGAAACAGATAAGAGTGGATGCATATGTTAATGTGATGCATGTGTTTGACAATGAATTGTGGATGGTGTCTATGTTAGTTATAGTCATTTTTCAATCCAGTTACTTTTATCTAATAATATACAAATATTTCTCCCTGTCTTAATTCAGAGTTCCACTAGAAATCAATCTAAGGTAACCAAACCATAAAGTAGGGTCTACGATGGCCCCATGATTCCCAGTGCTTGATATCTATGCCCTTTCATGTGGATTGGAACAGGGTCTTACTTCTCACAAGTAGAATACTGCAAAACTAATGAAATGTCACTCTAAGATTAGGTTACAAAGAGAATGTATGGCTACCTTTTGTGCTCCCTTGCTAGTTTATTCTGAGGGAAGCCAGCTAACATGTAAACCGGCTAAAGTAGGAGCTCATGTTCCAGGGAAGTGAAGGTGGCCTCCAGCTACTAGCCCACAAGAAATTGAGGTCCACAGTTTGACAGCCCACAAGGATCTGAATTTTATTAGCAATCATGTGAGATATTGGAAGCTGAGCCTCCTCTAGTTGAGCTTTGAGATGACTATGGTCCCAGCCAACACATTGATTCCAACCTTGTGAAAGACTCTAAGCCAGAGGAGCCATGTAAGCTCTGCCCAGATTCCTGACCTATAGAAATGGTACAATAATGAAAGTTTGCTGTTTTAAGCTGTTATGTTTTGAGGTAACTATTTTGCACAGTGGTTTATCACTAATATACTCTCCAATATGTCATGTGATTTAGCACATTTAAATTCCTTCTTCAACTGAAATACACCTGCTTATAGCATAATATAGCATTGCTCCAGTGATTGTCTAAACATTTTTTTTTAAAATTATCATTAAAAAAACTTAGGTCCTTTGAGTACCCTTTAGTTTCACCTAAGCATAAAAAGTTAAGTGAACATGGATATAAAATTCTCCTGAACATTATTGATTATTATAGTGCTAGTTTTATATAGGTCAGCATGGTTATAATAAATAAATACAACACTGAGAACATAGTAACATGTAGGACTCATAAGGGTCATAGGTATGATTATTGTATTAGAGCTGGAGTGCCAGAGATCGTTTTTGTAATTATACCATTATCTAATATCTTGTCCATTTCATCCCAAAGCTTCTCTATCTACTAAATATAATTGTTAATTTAAAATGACACTAATTTCCATACCAAAAGCTCTATTTCAAAGATGCTCCCCTCTCTATTTGTATGCTTTAATCTGCTAAACACTTTCCTAAACTTGCGCCCCATGGGACATTAAAACTCCTTCTTAGCCGCCTGGTTGTGCAGTACCAGCATCTCTGAATTTGGTATTTGGCTAATAGCTCTATTACCTTTCATGCTGAGTCCAAAGCTTTACCTCCCTCAATCTTTACTTCTGCCAACTGGAAAATTTTCCATCATGTCAAGAAAACCTACTGTGCAGTGTGCTTAGGGAATGGGCCCTCTCTTGCTGACTGACAGCTATTCAATAGAGAAAAGAGCTGCAGAGAGATGCCGATATGTATTAAGCTCACTGAAGAGAATAAGCTTTGTATTTCAAAATGTCACTTTTCTTAGAGTTCAGTGGGAGTGAGTAGCTATAATAAGGTAATTTCTAGAGGGAACCATACTGTAGTTCATTGTATAAATAATTGATTTGATCAGCTGAAATTATTGTGCCTAGTCCTGAATGACCTTTCAGATGAATTGCTGGGTTTTCACTACAAAAGCTACCAGAGCTTATAGTAAGATGTCAAAAAAAAAAAAATCCATATACAGTAGTCTGCTATAAAAAGAAAGGGTATTTACATGGCATTATTTCCTTAGAATAGCTAAAATATGATCAGTTGTTTCCCTGTGTACAAGTAGAGACAGCATATCCTGGGTTTTACTCTTATGTTCAAGGTCAAACACTAACAGGGAATTATTTCAACCACGTCCTATATATGAATGTGTTAGAGAATATTTTACAAAACAAAACAGAAACAAATGTATAAATATAATTACACCACAGGGAGAGGTTTTCTCTTTATAATATAAAAATTTATCATTTTAATACCTTAAGAGAATAGATTCTTTTAGAAAATTAACAAAAACACTTGAAATTCTGCACAATGATAGTGTTTAATCTCACCATGGTCTCATCTCTTTCTTTTATGCCCCATTCCTGATTATAATGTATCATTGATGTCTGTTCAAGCACACTGTATATTCTCTTTCTACTCAGGAATTTTATGTAATTCCTGTAATTATATTATGCCTTTCCTTCATATGCTCTTTAACACAATTGCTTATTTTAAATTATAGAACATTATTGATCATTATTAAATATTTTCCAAATAATAGAGATTTAAAGATTTAAAAATTATTCATTACCAGTTCCCTTATTCCCTATTTCATACTTCAATTCTCACGTGTAATCATGATCTCTTTGGTTCTGCATTTTGCAGATCTTTTTGAATACATTTTAGTGCATATCTGTATCTATTTATCCATATATATTCAAATATATTCATATGAATATATTATATCTAGTATACATGTTTACATATATATCCATTTTAACATCAAACAGGTCATTCTGTGCATACTTCTCAGAATTAGCACATATTACTTAAATATCTTTCAAACATATTTTTCTCTTTTCACAATATAATTTTAATTATGGAAGTTATAAAGATACAAAGTAAAACTTTTGATAGTATAGAGTGAAAATATTACCTGACTACCCATAGACTTCTGTGCCATATACCAGAAATTCCTGCTTCATAATTTTTAAATATTTCTACCTAATTCTGGTTAGAAATTGCCTGCTTTTAATTGGTGGTTATAGTGACTTTGGTTATTTTGCTTTTTCTGTTTTCTTATTTTTTTTTCTGTTTCCCATCTGTGAGTTTTTCATTATTATTATTAAGTATTTTTTTTTTAAGTATTCTACCCACAACCTGAAGTGCTACATTCATAGTTAAAATCAGGCTGTAAAAGGCATACTTCCAAAACTGAAGTGTCCTGACTAGTCAACAGAATGTAGATAGAGCTGTTGAATGATCGGGATTTCTTACCACATGATTATAGTTCCATATAAGCCTAATTTCCACTATCTTGCTCATGTAAAGTATAAGTCTACTTTATTCAATAATGGAGTGTTTGCTTACCCTTTTGGGCTCCAGCAACTCCAAGGGTTGCCTATGATTGAGGGCACTAGTATTTTGGTGAAATATGGGTAAAATCAAGAATAGAATTATCCAGTGTTAGAATTTGAGAAATATTCCATAGGCATGTATTTGGCATTACCTGTGGAAAAATATATTTTTTGTCAATTCTTACATTTCTGGTCCACATTTTTAATTTTATCCGAACATAACTCTGCCATTTGAATATGAGAAAGGGTATGTAACCTGCACAGTTTACCATTGCTATTATTCCTTACTGTAGGAGAATTCCATTTAGTTAGGCAGAATCTGAATGTGAGCTTTTTTTAAAGATTTACTTCAGTTTCATTTTTTTTTTAAAGATTTTATTTATTCATTTGACAGACAGAAATCACAAGTAGGCAGAGATGCAGGCAGAGAGAGGAGGAAGCAGGCTCCCTGCTGAGCAGAGAGCCTGAGGTGGGGATCGATCCCAGGACCCTGAGATCATGACCTGAGTGGAAGGCAGAGGCTTTAACCCACCCAGGTGCCCCTTAATTCAGTTTTAAATAGTTAGTTCTTTAAATTCTCTACAAATATGACCTGACCCTACTCAACATCCTCATTTTAAGCCACCACATTCTACCCATACTAGTGATCTAACATTGACTCTGGGGAACCAAATAGTTTTCTAATTGCAGAACTTCAAATAGGCCACTGTCTGTTCAAAGGTCTTCCCATTGGACCAATGCCTTTCACTTGGCTAAATGTGCTGCATATTTAGCTCCAGTTATGAGGTCAACCCTGAGTCTATTCTGCTAACACTCATCTCCTCTCCCCATGTCTGGCTGGCAAAAACAAAACAAAACAAAACAACAACAACAACAACAACAAAAACAACAACAAAAAAACACCCCTACACACTATTTGTGTGAATTGTAAGCTCTATGAAGTGAGGGCAGCCGCTGCCTGACACATGCTCTATAAATATTTGTTGGTTGAAAGAAAGAAATGAATGTTGAAAAGGGAAGAAAGGAAGAGAGATGACCAGATATTAGAACATGTAATTAGGGCAGTGAGAGACAGAATATACAACTAAACAATAGCCAGACAATCTATGACAATAGAAATCTGACCCGGAAGCCCAGGAAGACAAATCACAGCCTCCACCACAATGTACTCAGAGTGATCAGGACTTGGTCAACAGCTGCCAAATTTTATGTTTTCGGCCCCATTTTCAACTCAGAAAAACAAAACACCCCAGAAAGTTAGGTGTGAGTATTCTCCCATGTCAGCAGCATCCAATCAGAACATACCCAGAGCCTTCCAGTTTTTTTTTTTTTCCAATAGAGCTTTCCCAGTCCTTTCCTGCCTTTGCACCTTTGCCAAACATAGTAATGGTAGCAGACCCCCTTGCTATAGTAATAACTGAAGAAATAGACTCTATTTTATTCTCATGCGGTTGGCCTTTTTAAATTTCCACAATATGTATGAGTGTAACATGCAATTCTTTAGGTATATAAATATGGGAACTTGACCTACTTTGATATACCACATAGGACTCATATATGTTGTGACCAGAAAGATAAGTTAGCAGAAATTTATTCTTAAATTCCATGATGACTGGTTGAAGAATCCATGATGACTTCTTGGTAGTATGCAGATATTTGAGAATTATTATTTTTAATGTTTTAAAATAATTTTAGTAAACGTTAAAAATTATTTCTTTCATTAACAGCTTTCAAGATTTTTGGTTTAGTTGTGATGGTCATGGTCTAGATAATAGGTAGCTCCTGTTGTTTTAAAAGCACAGCTCTGGGCGACTGGGTGGCTCAGTGGGTTAAAGCCTCTGCCTTCGGCTCAGGTCATGATCCCAGGGTTCTGGGATCGAGTCCTGCATCGGGCTCTCTGCTCAGCAGGGATCCTGCTTCCCTTCCTCTCTCTCTGCCTGCCTCTCTGCCTACTTGTGATCTCTGTCTGCCAAAAAAATAAATAAAACATCTTTAAAAGCTCAGCTCAAAGTATTTTGAATACTCAAAAAATATTATTCATTTACATGTGTCATAAGTTGTTTAGCTTTATATATGTTGAACTTTCATAAATGTGCTCACTTAATAAAACAAATAAAGTTAATGCATCCTCAAGATAACCAATTGCTAATAATTTTTTTAATTTATTCAACAAAAGCATCATAGATGCTTTTAAAGAAATGTACTCTCTAATAAGGAGGATAAGATCTACATGAGAAATGCATAGATGAAAACTTACATTAATGGATAAGCAATCTATACAACTTGAGGTAATATAATATTTTCTACTAGGATAATCAAATAAATCATGGATGATGTTTTAACTTCTTGTCTTAAAAGTATTTTTAATTTGGTTTAGTAGAGTCTGAGTGGAAGCAAGTAATAGAAAAGCATAAAACCAAGAACAAAATCATAGAGATAGGGAATAGGTAGTCTGGAGGACTCTGAGTGAATATGTGCAGAGTAGTTAAAAGGAAGTTTCACTAGAATATAGGTCTCATAAAGGGAAAAGTGCAGATAAAAGCCTGGAAACATAGGTTAGACTTGGATTATAAAAGTAAGCACTTATTATAAATTATTGTAATAGACTGAACAGCCAGTTATTATAGAGTGAGTTATTCATCTCTATTCTACCTTTATTGTATCCTGTACTTCTTCGTGGTAGAGGTTATAAAGCTAAAGACTACATTTCCCAGACTCACTTTTAATTCAGTTCCAATGTTGACCTGGCTTCCCCTAAGCAGAAATAGCCATATATATTTGGAAGGTTTTTGGTTTGTAACTTTGAGTATCCAGGGCAGGTGGGGAGGATTTGAAATTGGCCCCCATACTGAGAAGGCAAGAGGAAACAAAGAAGGTGGCAGACCTCTGCACATTGGTTGGTGGCAGTTTTTTAATAAGTGAAAGGACTTAAATATGAAATTTGTCTTGGGCAGCCACAAGATGAATAGATATCCACACTGCCTGCCTAAATTTTAGGGGTTTATATAGATGCCTTTACAGGGTTTAGTGTTGTATATCATCCAGATTGTCTCAGTATCATATTACTGTCTCAAAGCTATGTCCTTGAAATAGCAGCTAATATGGGGATAGTAGGTGGAATGTACATGCCAAGGTAAGGGGCATAAGGAGACTTCATGCCTGCATCCAGCTTGCTGGTTATCTGGCAGTCACATTCGCTCCATGACCGCCTGCAAATTCCTTCCCTTTTGTTGTTACACCCTTCATGATCGTCCTCTTACACAGTGAGCCTTGAGTGGTCAGCAAGGGGAGGTCTATTAACATGGAGATGACTTGCTTGGTGGCTGTCTGGCTATACTGGAGGCAGGTGCAACAATATAGGCACCTGCAAGAGAAAACATAGATTAAAATAATGACTCCCCATTCATCTGTTGATGGACATCTAGGTTCTTTCCATAGTTTGGCTATTGTGGACATTGCTGCTATAAACATTCGGGTGCACGTGCCCCTTTGGATCACTACGTTTGTATCTTTAGGGTAAATACCCAGTAGTGCAATTGCTGGGTCATAGGGCAGTTCTATTTTCTTTTTAAAGATTTTTTTTATTTATTTGACAGAGAGAAATCACAAGTAGATGGAGAGGCAGGCAGAGAGAGAGGGAAGCAGGCTCTCTGCTCAGCAGAGAGCCCGATGCGGGGCTCGATCCCAGGACTCTGAGATCATGACCTGAGCCGAAGGCAGTGGCTTAACCCACTGAGCCACCCAGGCGCCCCAGGGCAGTTCTATTTTCAACAGATGAATGGATCAAGAAGATGTGGTATATATACACAATGGAATACTATGCAGCCATCAAAAGAAATGAAATCTTGCCATTTGCGACAACATGGATGGAACTAGAGCGTATCATGCTTAGCGAAATAAGTCAAGCAGTGAAAGACAACTATCATATGATCTCCCTGATATGAGGAAGTGGTGATGCAACATGTGGGCTTAAGTGGGTAGGAGAAGAATAAATGAAACAAGATGGGATTGGGAGGGAGACAAACCATAAGTGACTCTTAATCTTACAAAACAAACTGAGGGTTGCTGGGGGGAGGGGTTTGGGAGAAGGGGGTGGGATTATGGACATTGGAGAGGGTATGTGCTTTGGTGAGTGCTGTGAAGTGTGTAAACCTGGTGATTCACAGACCTGTACCCCTGGGGATAAAAATATATGTCTATAAAAATAAAAAATTAATAAATAAAAAATAAACAAACAAACAAACAAACAAATAAATAAATAAATGCTTTTTTAAAAAAAGGTTAAAAAAATAAAAAAATAAAAAAATAAAATAAAATAATGACTCCCAATATAGGTAACAATATTTTCCTCTAAGAGTCCCATTATTCAAATCACCAATTAATTAATTTATCTATTAAGTTAATTTTGTGACTTAGCAACCAGGGTACACTGAGAAAAGCATTTGCTAAGTCCGGTATATCATAGCACAGTCCTAGCACCATGGCCAAGGCATCTAAGATGGTGGCAGTTTTGAGCACAGCCACATGGATGAGGGGAATAACCTTGTTCAGTTCTCAAGAGTCTGTGGTCATCCATTATGAGCCATCTGTCTTTTCCACCAGCCATAACAGGCCATTGAAAACACTATGAGCAGGGAGTACACCATCTACTCAGCTTAGTTCTTGGGTGGTTTCTCCTATTTCCCTATGCCTATTAGGTAATTTATATTGCTTAACAGTTACCATTCTTCCTGGGGATGGCAAGCTTACTGATGGAGGTTTGCAAAGGTTGATTTTGTAGAATGCCCAGTTTGTTCTCTTGTATTGGAGAAATATATAACCTCCTCATAATCTCATGGGGGAGAATGCCCAATCTGCTACAGCAAAGGGACTTTTCTGAACATAACCATTTGACTTCCTTAACCATAGGTGGTGTTAAGAAGGCCAGAAAACCCAGGAAATGCCAGGGCTACCACTTATTAGAGTAAGTTAGCTTCCAGTATCCACCATCACCTTTTGTCTGTGTTAGGGGTATCAGTGAATAGTGAACTCAATTCAGAGCCTCTGATCATCCAGAGTGGCTCTCACCTGGAGGTTCAAGTCCTGCATCCTATACCTGGACTTGGGAGGCAAACACCCAGAGGCTTCTGTTGGAGTAGGTGGGGCACTAGAGAGGTAGTAGAAGCAGGCCTGAACTATTACTCCATTTTTAGGGCTTCCACAGGCCAACAAACACAGCATTGAGTTGCTGTTCTATCCTTCAGGTAGGGTCCTAACAGCTATGAGGTCCAACCACATTTGCTTTCAAGTTATTTTTTTCTAGACCCTTTATAGCCTATTAGCATAGCCTTTTGGCTTTTCCAGCTCCCTGTCTGTCTCGAGTCTTTCCTACAGCCCATATACCCATTCCCAGGATTTTCAGTTTTCCTCAGGTCAGCAATGAACTGCCTAACATTATAAATGTCTATTCCACAACCAGGATCAATGTGGATATCAGCATTCTATGCTAGCATTTTATATTAGAACATCTTAACTTTCATTCCTGCAGTAGATATGTCCTGATCAGGTTTTCAAAGACAGGGTCATAGATGGCTTATCCCATTCCCTATTCCCTAAGAATGTGTTGTTCCTCCTCTGCTGATTTCCAGGGTCCTACCAAAGGAAGGTCCTCCTCATTGAGCCAAGCCTTGTGTAATTCAGAATAATTCAATCTATAAGGAGGTGAGTACTTGAAAGTTCTGAGTGCCATGCAGGTATTGCTGACAGGCAAGGTATGTTGCGATGTGTCTTACTTTTTTCCCCCTTCTTGCCTGGTGAGAGAAATGCCACCACCCCCTGTTGCCCATAACCACACTAACTATGCCAGGAACTTTTGCTGGAACTTGGCAGCTATGTCAATAAACTGAGTGAGAGTATATTCTGTCATCACGAACATTTCCTGAACTAGGGGCTGACCTATTGGCTGGAGTTGTTGTTGGTTTTTTGTTGTTGTTGTTTGTTTTTGTTGTTGTTGTTTTGTTTTGGTTTTTGTTTGTTTGTTTGTTTTTGTTTTGTTTTTTGCTTTCCTTTGCAGGGGTTGAATGGCATGCTAAGGGTTGGCACCTTGAGGCATGTCCTCTATTTCAGTGCTAATCATCACAGCATATTCCTCTTTACTCTCATCACTTTCCCAGGGATTCTACCTCTTAGTGTACTAATCAGGCTTTGTTACAAGCACTGGGACCTTATTCTACATCGGCTTGCAGTCTCCTAGCTTTGCAAAATGGCATGATAAGGTCTCTAACTTATCTTGTTCTCCCACCATCTCTGCTGGCAGAGATGTAGAATAGTAGACAACTGGATGTGCTTCTCCAATCTCAGCTTTTCTTCTAACTTTCTAACTGGAGTTTTGGCTTCTAGTTGGATACCAGTGGCCAGCTGAACTGGCCAAATCCCACTGGGGTAAAAGAAAACAATTTGCTGTGGTGCACTAATGCAGTTCCTCACACAAGAGCATTAGACCAGCTGGTACTTTTGGGGTGTCCCTGTACTTAGGTACTGGTCCATAAACATCTAACATATGGGTCATCCCTCCTCACTAAGAGGTCAATGGCAAACCTGGGATTTCCTCGTGGATGCTTCTTTTCCAAGACACATTTATTGGTCTCCCAAGTAAAATTTGAAAACAGGCACAGTACATGGGGGACAAGGAGAGACCAAAGAAAGAGGCACACCGCTCCAGACTGGTAAGTGGCAATGTGAATAAGCAAAGGAACTTAATAGATAAGATTTTTCCTTGCCACAAGACAAGAACGTCTCCACAACTGTCCACCAGAATCTTAAAAGTTTATATAGAGACTTTCCTGGGGTTCAGTCATGTATAGTGTCCAGATTGTCACAGTAATATGTGCTTGGAGTAGCTCCTAGGCCAGGAACAATGAGCGGAACATACATTCCAAGGACAGGGGAAGGAGTAAGAGCCTGCAATTGCCTAGGTCTATCTTGTGGGTCAACTGCCAGTCATGCCCTCTTAATGACTTCTTCCAATCAGGGTACAAACAGAACAGAATCAGATACCTTCTTTTTCTGCCAGTAAGCCCATCTGTGAAGACATCTGATTTTTTTTTTTTTTTCTCTTCAGTGGTACAAAAGATCCTAATGCATTCTGGGTTTGTGGCTGTGAGAGGTATAGAATAGATTATCTACTTAGCTACCATTGATCCAGGCTGAAATAATATGCCTTTGAACTAGCAGCTGAGGCAGTGTTTTTGATTTCCCAATTTATAGATAATGACAGAGACACCAGATTCCTAGTGGACAAGTTTTACAGTGTTGTTTTAAGACTATTTTCTGGGATCCTGATTTACATTTCAGCATTAAATACATTTCAGTTCAAATTAGCTAGAACAGTTTCTGTTCTAGATAACAGCATGCTGTGTGACATGCATAAACTAATCTACTAATTCTAGATCAGTGTCCAGATGTCAGAGAACATCTGGCAATGTCTGGAGACATAGTTGAGTTGTTACAACTGGGAAGCCTGTTAGTGGTGTCTGGTGGGTGGTACAGGTCAGGATGCCACTAAATATTATATAATGCACAAGAAAGCCTCTCCTCCTCCCAACTGCAAGTGAATTATCTGTTTCAAAATGTCAATAGTACCAACAGTGATGAACCCTGACCTAGATAATGTTCTAGGATTTTGACAATAAGAATGGAAAGAGGAGTATCATATAGGAAATACATTAGAACTAAAATTAATGATGAAATTAACATGAAATGTGGATGCCAAGCAGGACAGGTTTTGAAAAGGATATAATTAGTTAAAATGGGATGCACTTAATGTTTTATGTTTAATTCATAAAACAAATTCATATAACAGAGCTTTGTATATATCACACATTCATCTAAGCATATTATAATTATTAACATTTAATTTTCACAATAACTCTGTGGGATAAGTGATGTTATTACCCACAAATAAACTAACTGATAATTTTAAACCACACCCAAATATTAGTGTTTTACACAACTAAGATTTATTTTTCACTTATGTCCATATCCAATGTGAATTAACATAAGCTAGGTTCTTTTCAACATATGGCTTCTCTATCCCTTTTAGATAAAAGATCATCCCCACAATGCCGTTTTGATTCCTTAGATAAAGAATCATATGCATGTTAAAATGATTACTTTATCCCCCTAAGTTTGGGTGGTTTACTATTCACTAATAGACTGCTAGAGCATTTATTCTAGGAATACAGAATTGGCTTAGCATTCAAAATCAATCAATATAACTCACCATACTAATAGATTAGAAAAAGAATATATTCATCTTAGTTCATGAGAAAACATTTAGAAAAAAAACAAGAAGGAAACTTCTATGTTGCCTATAAATAGTAGAAAATTTCAAAAACACTTTGTGAAAAATCCATAGTTATCATTATTCTTAAAGATGAAATGCTGAATACTTATTTACATAAAGTCAAGAACAAGAATGTGTGCTCCTACCATTTCTCCCCAATTCTTTACTGGAGGGGTTGCTGGCAATAAGACAAAAAAAAAAAAAATAACAAAGATTGAAAAGAGAGAAATAAAGCCTGTTTCACTTGTAGATATTGTGGTTGTATACATATAACCATATGTAAAATACAGAAGACCTAGCAGATCTTCAAGTTAGTATAGGAAGAACATAAGACATAAATCCAGTATTTAAAAAAATACTGAAACTCTCGGGGTGTCTGGGTGGCTCAGTGGGTTAAGCCTTGGCCTTCGGCTTGGGTCATGGTCTCAGGGTCCTGGGATCGAGCCCCGTATCGAGCTCTCTGTTCAGCGGGGAGCCTGCTTCCCTTCCTCTCTCTCTCTGCCTGCCTCTCTGCCTACTTGTGATCTCTCTCTTTCTGTTAAATAAATAAATAAAATCTTTAAAAAAATACTGAAATTCTCTTACTTGTATTTCCACATATTTTTGTATTTAACAACCAATTTAAAATACTGGATGTCTTTCCATTTCTTTGAGTCATGTTGAATTTCTTTCATCAGTGTTTTATAATTTTCAGAGTATGAGTCTTTCACCTCTTTGGTTAAGTTTATTCTTAGATATTTTATTATTTGGGGTACAATTATAAATGGGATTAATTTATTTCTGCTGATTTATTATTAGAGTATAGGAATACAGCAGATTTATGTACATTGATTTAATATCTAGTGACTTTGATGAATTCATTTGTCAGTTCTAATAATTTTTAATGGAGACATAATATTATATATAATATTATTTCTTCTCTCTCATTAGTGATTTTATTTGGGGCTTCTCTCTTTCTCTCTCTCTTTCTTTCTCTCTCTATTTTAATGAGTCTGACTAGAGGTTTAAGAACCAGCTCCTGGTTTCATTGATCTGTTCTACTGGTTTTGTTATTCTCAATTTCATTTATCTCTACTCTAATCTTTATTATTTCCTTCCTTTTGCTGTTTTTGGGGTTTTGTTTTCTTTTTTCTACGTCCTTTTAGTTAAGGATAATTTAGTTAGATAATTTAGTTGAGATTTTTCTTGCTTCTTGAGGTAGGCTTGTATTGCCATAAACTTTTCTCTTAAAACCACTTTTGCTGCGTCCCAAATATTTTGGACCATTGTGTTTTCATTTTTGTTTTTTTTTTCATGTAATTTTTTATTTCTTCTTTGATTTCTTGGTTGATCCATTCATTGTTCAGTATAATGTTATTTAACCTCCAAATATTTGTGTTCTTTCCAGATTTTTTCTTGTGATTGACATAACAAGTCAGTGTTCATAACATTATGATCAAAAAAGAGGCATAGTATGCTTTCAGTCTTTTTGAATTTATTGAGACTTGTTTTGTGGTCTAATATGTAATCTATAATATTTTGAGATCATAATAATGTGATCTGTAATATGTAAGATATTTATATTGTTTATAATAACATAAAACCATGTGAGACTTTTACACTGAAAAGTACACTTTGGGGAAAAATTAAAGGTGACTTAAGCATTGAAAAGCTATACTGTGTTCATATTTCAGAAGATTCAAGTGCATTACATTAATTTTGCCAAAATTAATTTATGTAATCAAATAAATTCTATAAAATTATCTTCAGTATATTAATAAGCTAACTAAAATTCATAGGCAATGCAAAAAATGCTACTAAAATTGTTAAAGTAATTAGAAAAGAAACAAGTATGAGAATTTTTATTATCAGAGTTCAAGATTTAATATGAAGCTACCATAATTTGTGCAATATAGTATTGATGTAAAGATAGAAATGAATCTCATTGAAACAAAATAGTCCACAAATAGATTCACAATATGTATGGTCTCTGAAATATGTGTCAATTTAATTTAGTGAGGAAATAAAGATTTTTAAAGATTTTATTTATTTATTTGACAGAGAGATCACAAGTAGGCAGAGAGGCAGGCAGAGAGAGAGGAGGAAGCAGGCTCTCCGTGGAGCAGAGACCCCCATGCAGGGCTCGATCCCAGGACCCTGAGAGCATGACCTGAGCCAAAGGCAGAGGTCTAACCCACTGAGCCACCCAGGCGCCCCAGAAATAAAGATTTTTAAACCCAGAATTCCCAGTCTTTAATTCTAAGAGATCATACCTAAAAAATCCAATCCCTGACTATATTCTTATTTAATTGCTGCTTTCATCTTGTTACTCAATAATAAAGCTTTCTGGTCTCTACTCTCACCTTCACAGGTCAAATTACAGATCTAAGTAGAAAATAATGTAATATAAATTTAATTCTTTGGTTTTCTATTTAATTATTTGAATTCTACAGTTGTAAGTCTTTGATTTATACAATGTCTTTTCTCAAATATCTTTAAAGTGTCTTTTAAAGAGAACTCCAAACATGTCCCCTCATCTTTGTCTAGCTATATATAATTTGCCAGTCAGACAAGCAACATGTAGTAAATGATGCAAATATTGTAGCAAATGGAATTTTTTAAAGACAAATTTATTCTCCATAGGTTTTTACTGATTAGTCTAGATAAGTTATATAAAATTTTGAAACCCTCCTTATCTTTGAAATATTATTTTCTTTTTTTAAAATTTTTGATCCATTGATATATTGTTATTTTTTTTAAGATTGTATTTATTTCTTTATTTGAGATAGGAACAGAGCATAAGCAGGGAGAGGGTAGAAGGAGAGAGAGAAGCTGGCCCTCCCTGAGCAGGGATCCTAACCTGGGCTCCATCCCTGGACCCTGGGATCATGATTGAGCTGAAGGCAGAAGCTCCACCAACTTAGCCACCTAGGTGCCCTGATATATTACTATCTTAAGTGTGTTTGGTCTACCTATTTTGTTATTTAGACTTATTAAATCTAAAGGCAAACCAAACTCAATAGATGATATCAATTCCCTCTATGAAGCAAGTCCCCTAAAAATATCATTAACATTTGATATTTTAACTTAGCAATGGATTCTATGCCAAACAAAAATGATAGAATTATAATCATTTGTTTTGGGATAAATAGGGTAATTTTTCAAGTGATGAAAATGTAGAAAACTGTGTTTTTGAGAGATAGGTATACACTGTGTAATTTTAGGAATAATAAGAATAATAAGTGAGTTTTCTGATTGGCCAAGATTATTGGTTTTTATATAATTAAGATACTGCTAATATAATTGAACAATAGTCTGTGCTTGCAAGATCACTACCAATGTGATTCAAAAGCACTTTTTGAAGTATCATGCTAAAACCAAGATGATTATCAAAATATGAGGTAATGTTCTCATATACAGACTTTATTTTTATAATAAAAGGATGTTATATCACAAGATAATATGATCCTGTGTGAAGCAGGTGGTTAAGAAGCAAATAAATTACTAGCAGATTTCTAATTATAATACACTTTTAGTCACTCATGATAAACAACAGATGTGTGTTTATGAAAATACATTATAGTAGAATCAGGTCAATAGAGTCTAAACGAAAAAAGCTTAATTTATCTGTACTCCCATTTGAATTCAAGGGGATGGCCTATTTAAAAGAGCCACCATTTAATATAACATGAGTTCAAAAAAAATTTATTTAAATGGACCAATGAATACCTTTTTCATTAATTGTCCAAAAAGAAAGGAAGATAATTTCATAGTGCAAATAGACATGGGAGCAAATAACAAATCAAAGCAAAACCTATTAGAACAGATGTAAAAAGAGAGTATTCCAAAATAACTGAAAGCCAAATCAAATCATTCTATTTCCTAAATACTGATAGTATATTGAAACCTTTTGCTATTTAACTTTCTAACATTAAGTGATATTAAAATTTAGTGTCATTAGTTCTTTGAATTTCAATATTTTAGTTAAGAATGAAAATAACATTTATATTTAAGTACAAATAAAGTGACCAAAATAATTTAAGCATTGGAATTTATTCTATATATAAATTGGTAAAACTGAAAGGATGAAATTAAAGTTCAGAGTTGGATTATAGATCCATTTCTGTCATTTATGAGCTATAAAGCACAGTAATATCTTAAATATCTGTGTTTTCAAAAACTAAGTACATATAATTTGAAACCTTATAATGTGTTGTAAAGAGGAAGCAATATTGAAAATCATCTCAGACTTTAACTCATTCTCTATTATTACATATTACTAACGTGTATTTTAAAGAACTCCATTGATGGCTATCAAATACATATTATTTAATGCATTGAATTACTGAGTTACTAAAGATTAACTTGGGTCTATTTTTATACACACTTTTAATTTCCTATCTCCATTTTTCTATGTAGTATTTTCTATTAATTCTCTAGTTCTTTCCTTCTTTTTGAATTAACCTATAGTACTGTTACAATTTAGTATTGATACAAATCAATGTAACTATTTGATATAGTCTTCCTTTTGAAAATATATACTATAAATAGAGATATTTGGCATTTGCTCGTGTAAAACAGCAACTATACTAGTGGAGAATGACTGTTGATACCACACTTAGGTGCTTTAGAAATTTAAAAACAAGGGAATTAAGGGAATTCTTATGAAAAGTTTCATGAAAGACATTAAATTTAGTCTACATCCTTTATTTCTAGTTATCTATTGCTGTATAACATGCTCCCTCAAGATTGGTGGCTTAAAAACAACTATATTATGATATGCAAGGATTCTGTGAAGCAAGTGATCTGACAAGTACCATGGAAATGCCTTGTCTCCCCTCATGACATGATTTATGAGGTGACAGCTTGGAACACTCAGATGGCCAAAGGGTAGATCATTTGTTTTGGCTGCATAGACTGATATTTCTCAAAATCAGGACTTAGTTGAAACTGGCATCCAGAGTACCTACATAAGGCTTCTCCATTTGACTTGAGCTTCTTACCGTTTAGTGACTGGTTCTGAGAAGGTGACCCTTAGTGGGAGTCAGAGCAAGCTTTCCAGGAGGCCAAGGGAAAAGGTAGATAGCTTTTTAGAGCCCAGTATCTAAGGCCCCATAGCATCCCTCTGCTGTTTTCGGTTGGTCAAAGCAGACACAGGTTTAAGTTAAAAGAACATTAAGTCACAAACTGGGGTGCGGGGGTGGCGGTGGTCAGTGATGTTATCTACCTGTTACATAAATGAGTCCAAGAGGCTCCCTGTAAATTAGCCTTAATATCTACTTCACAGAAGGCTGGGGCACATTAGTTCAAAAGCCTGCCAGTGCCAAACTCAAAATGTTATACACCTAGTTGTTTTAAATACAGCCCAAGTAAGAAGATACTCTAGCCATGTTGAAATTGCCTACTTTGTATACCCCATAACACTGTGGCTAAGATCTGCTAGCCTTCAAAATGACAAATTCTGGGGTTATAAATGACCTCAAGCTACTGCTGCCTTTTAGAATTTTTCAACATAGACTCCCCACCTTGCTGTTAAGAGGTATCATGTACACAGGTGAGTCCCCTCTGATTTTTCTTTGCTCCTGGGAGTTCCTTGCCTTCTTCCCTTTCTGGTTAGTGGCCCCCATGCTATTTTCTTTGGAGGCCTGAAGCTGAGAGCACCTCCCCACCCCCTGCAAACCCTTCAAAACAGTAAATAAAGCTTGTTGTGTACTACTGCCACCTCGTGGCCATATATTTCTCATCACTCAGCTCCCACATCCTTCAAACTCCGTTTACTCACAAAAAGTCTGCCACAAGGGGTGTGTGTGTGTGTGTGTTGACAAGAGACCCAAGGCCTTCTGGATCAGAGACAGACTCAGCAAAATGCAGCAGCCAGCACCCCAATCTCCACAAGATAATATGATGAGAGCTGAATGTTATTTGCATATGAAGTAGATTTGTGTTACAAAGGAGAAACCCCAGAATTTTGCTTCGGTGACTGTATAGGAGTTGCACTGACCCATCTATCCTTCACAAATAAATTATTTATTAAGTGAATCATTTTGCAAGGAAGAGGAGTTCACTACCCTGGAAAATAACCAAATGTCTCTAGGGAGGAAAAAAAAAAAAAGCATAATGCCTTCAAATCTCTTAGGAAGTTTCTACTTTGAGACTGTCTGCAACTTCTAAGGCTCTTATGCAAATGTCTTTGCAGCGTCCTTTGCTTACAAGTCTTGGACTATGCAAAAATGTGAAAATGTTTAGGGAGAATTGTATAGTAGATACATAGTAGTAGTATATGTATGTATAGTAGATACATAGTATATGTATATATAGTAGTATATGTATGTATAGTAGATACATAGTAGTAGAAGATAGTATTCTTGAAGATAGTAGGAGTCCACCTCTTAAGAAGGAGACCCAACAGGAGGATAGCTTTGTAAGATCTTGACTAGGCAGACAGAAGGAGCTTGGGATGAATACTTTGTCTTGGGCTGAAAATCACTTGAAGACTTTATTCTCACATGTCTGGTGCATGGAGTATTATGGCTTGAAAGTTGTGCTGTTCTTGGGTTGCTGACCAGAACTCCTACACCTGGCTTCTCCATCTGTATTGGACTTAGAGGCTAATGGGTCTAAGAGGGAGAGAGCATCTCAGTAGAGAGCTTGCCACAAGCAAAAATTCCTAGAGAACCAGATGGAAGTTGCATGACTTTTTATTACCAACCTTGGAAATGATCTAGAATCACTTCTGAACTTAACTGATTGAAGCAATTGCAAGGCTAAGTACCATAGAATGAGACAGATAAGAACTTCACTTGCTAATCTTGTTTTGAAAGATGTTGGAAGCGTATCTTAAGGGGAGCATGTGAGCACAGTTCAAAGGTATATAAGCAAAACTAGGCAAAAATCATAAGTTTGTCAATTAGTTATAGTTACATCTGATGAGAGACCAGGTATTAGGGTAGGAATATTGGGTAATAAAAGCAGATTGGGCAAGTAATCAGTATTCCTGTATGCTGGGATATGTGTTTATGTTTCTTTTTTAGGAAGTGAGATTTGATATGGCAAGAATTAATTTAGTTATTATAGGAAAAATGAGAAATTTGTTAGACTACAGTTAGATAATGGTTTGCTTATTTACCCATTTATTTTTGTTATTATCTAGATATAGCATGATCTTTATACTATCTCTTTTGGTCTTATTATATCTGGGCTTTTAATAAGTTTTTAAATAATTAAAATACACCTTATGGCTAAAAAAAGATTTTGAAGAAAACAACAGCATATCTTTTCACAAAATTGTAAATAGTTAATTCAAAGGGATAAAACTATAACTGACAATCCCATTTATGTATAATTTAATTGCCTAACAATTCAAAAGACTCAGAAAAGTTGTTCTTATTATAGGGATTCATAGTAAGTAACTTATAATAATCTTCCCAATCAAGAAGAGATAAACTAACACAGTTTGGTGCCACAAACCAAGTGAGACACTTCATGTAAAAGCATTAATTTAACTCTAAAACCTATCCTATGTATTATTTTCCTCATTTTAAAAATTGAGGAAATAATCTTATGTGCAGAAATCTTGAGGGACTTAGACACAGTCCTATTGCCAGCTAAAGGTAGAATCAGAATTTAGACTCAGCCCTCTGAGGGCTAAAGCCTGAGCTTTTCTCCCACTATTTGTCTACCTGATATATGACGTTAGGTAATTGAGTTGTCTCATATTATTTCTTTTGTATTTTGTTGTGTATTGTCACAAATCAAGTCCAGCCTATAGAGCTAGATGTTAAATTTGTCAGCTCAAGGAAATGGAAATAATTATCTTGTTCTTTTTTTTTTTTTCATGTGAATTTAGTGATTCATTAATTACACACATGACACCTGGTGTTCACCACCAGTGCCCTCCTTTATATCCATCATCTATTTAACCTATCTCCCACCCAGTTCCGCTCCAGCAACTTCAATTTGTTTTCTATAGTTAGGAATCTATTTTCTGGTTTGCAGAAGATGTGATGTATATATGAATATATATGTATACATGCATATACATATAATGGAATATTAGTCATAAAAAAGAATGAACTCTTATCTTGTTTTTTTTTCTTATTGAAAGAAGTTATATTCTTTAGAAATTTTTCATTTTTAAAAAATACCAACTAAACATAAGATGATCTAGTTTCCCCCAAATTATCTTCCTATACATCAGTTCTATAAAGACAAGGCAAAGAGATAGTTTCAAACAGAGGTATTAAAATGTAAGTATATGACTTATATTTAGAGATTCTAAAGGGATTTAATATTTTGAATTTTTGTTTTAGAATATTTACTTCAGAGAAAAAAGGTTAATTTAGAGAGAGAAATTAACATAAGCATAAAGTTGCAAACAAATAAGAATAGCCATAACTAAATTGTTTAAATAGCAATGTCAGTAAGATTCCGTCTCACTAGCACTCAATTAAATTTAAGATATTCCTTATTGTACTTTTTAGAATCAGCTTTCCAGCTCTTTTTCTTCTTCTTCTTTTCTCTATTGCTATGGTAAAGAAGCCAAAGTCTATGAGTGCCCAGGGAAGCTGTTAAAAAAATTTCCTCTTTTACTTCTTGGCCATAAAATAGAAACTATAATATATGAAAAAAGTATAATATATGCATGTAAATAAATAGACACACATCTGATTTCCTTATTCATGAAGTTGATGCAGTCCCATGGCAGGATATATTTTGTTTTATTACAAAAGACATTTTTCTTCTGTGATTGCAGAATGACCCGTTAGGGCTTGTGCATTCTTCCATTACTTGGAGTCCACTGATGGTGTAGTGTAACTTGGTATCATTCAGCCTAAGTGCAGATTCATGGAAAGAATGTATATGATGGTTCAGTGAAAAAGAAAAAAATGAGGGGCGCCGGGTGGCTCAGTGGGTTAAAGCCTCTGTCTTCAGCTCGGGTCATGATCCCAGGGTCCTGGGATAGAGCCCCGCATCAGGCTCTCTGCTCAGCAGGGAGCCTGCTTCCTCCTCTCTCTCTTTGCCTGCCTCTCTGCCTACTTGTGATCTCTGTCAAATAAATAAATAAAATCTTTTAAAAAAAGGAAGAAAGAAAGAAAGAAAGAAAGAACGAACGAACGAACGAAAGAAAGAAAGAAAGAAAGAAAAAGTGAAAAGAGAAAGCTCTCTGTAATCCTAGGGAACATGTAGTAATAGGATTAACAAATATACAATAGTAAGAGAAATTGAATTTGTCAGGATCTCAGCAAAACCTGGTATTTAAGGGATATACCAGGAAAGAAAATGCACTTGCAAATGACTTGGAGAAAGCTAAAACTCACTACATAATTACCGTACCCTCAGGACCCACTTTCTACTTGAAAGAGGAAACCACTTGAGAGAACTGTTTTTTCTTCTATACTTGCTATTGTACCCATAGAAAGGTTAAATAAGTAAGTGTATGCACAATGGAATAGAAGAAATGAAAGAAAGTGCACACTTTGAGATATGTTCATAGAACATTTCACAGGAATCTGATTTAGAAATCAGAGTTTCATTTGGTATATTGATAAATATATTTTTTTAGATTTTAGAAACAAAATGACTCATCATCTCACTCTTCTCTCTTTCCAGAAAAATGAGACATTTTTCATTTTCTTCTTTATGGTGTTAAATAAAATCACCTAAGAAAGCAAACTCTAGGAAGAAAGAAGTATGTGGAGAAAGACGGAACACAGTGTATTAGTTTATGTCTTAAGGTTTCAAAGCTTTTCGTTTTACTTTAAGATAGATGAATGATATAAGAGTGGCCATTTTTGTCCGAAGCAGAGATTTCTAACTTCTCAAAGTAAGACGAAGGAGGTTTTCTCAACGGGTAACAAATACATGCACATTAATAAAAAATAACAGTTTCTACCATAATTACGATATATTTGTATTTATATATAACAAATAAAATTTTTGAGTTTATTCATCTTTTAGTAACTGAAAGATTAGCTGATTGTAATCTCAAAGCTCTTTTAAAAGGTAAAAAATATAAAAAGAATTTTGTTTAGTCTTCATATATGAAAAATAATAAAATTTAAATATAGTTAAATTATATACACCCATATACTTCACTTCCTATGAATATTTTAATAATTTACTTATTAAGGAATATTTGATCATATGAATATTTGAGCATTACAAATCTAGTAATTATGTGCATTAAATAGTTTTAAATAAATCTACATCTCTTCATCCCCACTGTTATTTGCCTAGTCCAGGCTATCATCATCTTTGACCTGGAATATTACAATACTTGCTAATAATGAACACTTTTGATCTATTTACCATACCACAGAGCACATTTTCTAAAATTGAAGAGCAGTGACTTCAGTCTCTTGCTGCTTGCTTAAAAACATTTTCTGGCTTTCTATTGGCTCCTGGATTAAGTGTATAAACTCCTTTTAGCATGGATTGCAGTCTTGTTCTTCATTGTCCAATACCTGGTTGCTGGCTAGGGTTCTTCCTTTCTTCTGCTTTTCCCACTGGACAGTTCAGTTTCACCAGCATGTTTGCTACTGTTAGTATGTTCAATATGCCCATGTTATCTGCTACTCTGGAGTCTTCATTTAGCTAAATTCTCCTCATTCTTGAAACTTCAAGTTAGATATCATTTTTCTATGATGCCTTCATGAACTACCTCATCTATTCTGGATTGGGATCTTTCCTCTGCGTTGCCATGGCGTGTTATTTGCTTATAGACTTGTGCATATTTTTTACTGAATTTTGTTCCCTAGGAAGATTGGGATCATCTGTCACATACCCTACATGCATATCAGATGACTAACAAGATATAATATAACTATTTCTCATGCTGTAGATGTTTAGTGACTCTTTATGGGATTAGAGACAATTACTGCAGTTGTATATACAAAAAATCATTAGTTGTTTTTTTTTTAACCTAGATTAAATTCCAGAATGTTTAAATTATCTGCATCTTAAAATGACATTTTCTCCTAAAAAAATTAGATTTTAAGTTTCTTGCACACAGAAGTCATTTGAAAATTTCTCTGGTGTGGGATGCCTGGGTGGCTCAGTCATTAAGCATCTGCCTTTGGCTCAGGTCATGATCCCAGGGTCCTGGGATGGAGCTATGCATTGGATGCCCTGCTCTGCAGGAAACCTGCTTCTCCCTTTCCCACTCCCCTTGCTTCTGTTCCTTCTCTCACTGCATCTCTCTCTGTCAAGTAAATAAATAAAATCTTAAAAAATAAAAATTCTCTGGCGCTCTAAATAATAGCCATTCCAATCCAATCCTGATTAGGAATAGGTACCCAACTTTTGACCATACTAAATACATATATTTAACATTTAATATTATCAGTAAATTTTATCTGTCCTCATCCATTGAAACTATTTCATTCTATTTTACATAGTTTTTGCTGTTGACTTCACATCTTTATGTTTTCCAGTATATTTTTTTTTAACACACCACAGTATTTTGAATTGTTTTGCTGTTTTTATATAGAGCAAAAGTTGTTCTTCATTTATTGTCATTTTAATTAATTCCCTCATGTAAATTTATTATTAGGCATATTGGATTTATGATTCTCTGCTTGTACATGTTTGTTAAGATAAATAAATGGTTTTTAAAAATTATACAGAAATGGTTTATGGAGTTTATAGATTTTTCAAAATGATAACTGAGAATTAACAAAATTAACTCCAAATGATTCTATAGCAATAAAAAATGGGGGATGCTTATAAAAATACATGACATCATAAATAGCATAAATTGTACTTTTAGTATAGTGGGATCCATGTTTTTGTATAGTATGATTTTTGAGATGAAGAGTTAAGAACAATTTAATGCATTATTAGGAATTTTCTGGTGGAGCTTCTTATCCTTTATGATTATAAATATCATTAACCAAAATAATGTTGTTTTGCTATAATATTCCTACAGATTCACCAAGTGACTCCATCAAATAATGTCTGATCTAAATGTGTACAATTATGATAAAAGGGAATGAATTATATTTTCAAGATTATTAAGATGAAGCATTATTTTGCCTGAATAGCTCAAGCATATAGAATAACTGTGGTCACTTTGCAATGATTCCTGACTCTAAACATAAATGGAATGAATTATAGAGCATTTCCCTTGGAAGGTTCAAAAGAGCTCAAATTGGTACCTGGCTCATTTAGATAATTACTTATATTCTCTGTTTTAATTGTATCTGGAAGAGACATCCTAGCAGAGTTTAAGATCTATACATTAGCATGTCTTGGCATACTAGAGAATATGAAAACATATTCTGAGTTTTGCACACAATCTTAACTGGAATTTATCCAGTGAAAAAATAGCCCCAAATTAAAAATAAGTGTAAATACAAGGCAAATATTAGAGACAACAGCAGTGTATTTCTGTGATGCCAGATAACAAAACAAAGTTTTCAGTAGGAATCAAACAAAAAGTAACTTGTAGGTAGAAATATGAGTATAAAAATAGAGTGGAGGGGTGCCTGAGTGGCTCAGTGGATTAAGGTTCTGCCTTTGGCTCAGGTCATGATCCTAGGGTCATGGGATTGAGCCCCAAGTTTGGTTCCCTGCTCAGAGGGAGTCTGCTTATTATCCCTCTCCCTCTGCCTGCCACTCCCCCTGCTTGTGTGTACTCTCTCTCTCTCAAATAAATAAAATCTAAAGAAGAAAGAAATGTGGAAGTACATGGCTCTAAAATAAGACTAATATGTAAGAATTTTAGTTAAAACTGAAGTATGCTCTTTTATGTCTCAGTTATACATCCTACTGACATTTATTATTGCTGGTGAAATGTTACTTGGGTGTTGCTAAATACGAAAAGGGATTTTGGTGGGTAAGTTTGTGTGTAAATCAAAGCATCTTCCTGTATCTGTGTGGTTTAATTTAGGAGTCATTTGGAGATGCCTCTTAAATTAATTTTCAATTGTCTGAAGAATATGATATTTGTTACATATTTATAACTTTAAAACCTAAAAGATTCATCACACATCACATATCGATCATTGGATTCTTAATATTACCTTTTTAGATAACTCTTATTAATGTGTCTCCTGTTTTTTTTTTAAGATTTTATTTATTTATTTGACAGAAAGGGTTCACAAAGAGGCAGAGAGGCAGAAAGAGAGAAGAAGGGAAGCAGGCTCCCTGCCACTGAGCCACCCAGGCGCCCCTAACATGTCTCCTATTACGAACAGGTTCTTATTATCTGTACAAGTGAATTCTTTGCATAAGTGGGTATCTGTAGTGAAGACTCTTCTCCTATTGCATATGTAAGTATATATAAATGTAAAAGTATACATATAAATACATAGACATATACACATGTGTATGCATGTATATATGTGTATATATGAATGCATTTATGGTGCATATATATGCATGTATATATGTATTCCTATGTATTAACTCAAGTATGTCAAAATTATTATGTTATTTATATATTAATTATGTACCAAAATTAAAGTAAATTTTAGTTTTTTTTCCTGCAAAAAGTTACCTGTTGCTATTGTTTGCAGATTGGAAGCAACATGTTGGAGGTTATGGCATAATGTTTGCATATTTGTGAGTATGAAGCATTAAAAAATGGAATTGTAATTTTTGCTTTTATAAAGGAATTGTATATATCTATTTATTTCTTGGAGGAGATTGGTCTCTTTTACACAGAATAGTTTATTGTAAACAGTAGTAATGGTACATATAATGATCAATTATACTTCATTATCTGTCTTTGTTTATATTCTCATGAAAATTGAAATATGCAATTGTGAGAATTATATATGTATGGCATATGGTATTCAATAAAGAGAGAACAAACACCTTTTTAAATTACTCACCCATGACTTTTGCAGCTCTGCTTTATGAATACATTTATAAATCAATGGTCCTATTTCTTAAGATGATGAATAGCAAATGTTTACTTAAACCCTGGGCTATTTACCAATACATACATCAAAAGTTTGGTATTAAACAATTATAGAAGATGACTTGCATAACTGCAAAAGCCAGAGAACCATTTCTTTACTGCTGATATGCAAATTGCAAGGGAAAGTATGAAAAAATTATAAATTTCAAAAATAATCACTTTTAGTTTATTTTGAACTTTGAAACATGTTTTTTAAAACTCTTATAAATTTATTTGTACTTGTTTAAGCTAAAATACAGTTAGCGGGGTGCCTGGGTGGTTCAGTGGTTTGGGCTGCTGCCTTCGGCTCGGGTCATAAGCTCAGGGTCCTGGGATCGAGCCCCGCATCGGGCTCTCTGCTCCGCAGGAAGCCTGCTTCTCTCTCTCTCTCTCTCTCTGCCTGCCTCTCTGCCTACTTGTGATCTCTGTCTGTCAAATAAATAAATAAAATCTTTAAAAAAAAATAAAATAAAATAGTTAGCTTTATTTTACACTTCAATATTAATATTTGAAAGCCTCTAATATTTATTTTTATTTTTTTGTCTCACAAACAGTTTTATTTTTTTATTTCTTGATTAAAATAACTAATGTTTTTCCGTCTTGTTTACTCAGATAACTTGCTTCACATGCCTATTTTAATTGGTAATGCAAAAATAAAACTTCAGTTTAGTTCACAGCTGTCTGAAAGAACTTAAGGTCTGTATATTGGATTTTATTATGTAGATAACACATTACATAAATTGTAGGATTATGTGGTACTTAGATGTGAGACTGAACCATCATAACTCTAAAAATAATACAATAATTTCAATAATAAAATAATAAAAATAATAACAATACTTTCAATGTCAATGCATTAGGTTAGTTTTATACATTAAAAAATTCAACAAATATTCATTAAGTATCTTAGAGGTAAATATTTTTCTATGACAATCATGAATAAAAGTTATTTTGCTCCAGTTATTGGAACTCACATTCTATTAAAATTGAAATGTGAGAAGTCAATATAGTGGATTAAATTTTCTGCAAATTCTGTCACTCCTCCCCATAGAGAAACAAAGCCTATTCCTTGTCCTTGAATCTGGATAGGTACTGTGACTTGTTTTGTCCAAGAGAATGCAGGGGAAGTGTCACTGTGTAACTTCAGTTACTGGACCATAAGATATCTGTAGTTTCTGTCTTGCGGTTAGGTGTAAACCTTCTTAGAACCCACCTGCGTTGCTTGGAGAAAGCCTTATCCAAGAGGAGAGGTGGAGGTTTGAAGACCACAGAGACACTCCAGTGAAAAGACCCAGTTGAGCTCTTTACTGATAGTCAATAACAACTGCCAGTTTTGTATGGGTCATTTTAAATGTTCCAGCTAGTTGAGTCTCCAGATGATTTCAGTTCCAGTCAATACTTCATAGAACAGAACAATCTCTTGTCGACACCTAGAAACATCAGAAATAATGAGCAGTCACTGCTGTGTGAAACCACAACATTCTGGGGTGCAAAGGAAAATTGAAACAAAAGGCATGTTTAAAGTTTTAAATTATGTTTGTTAAAAGATGAAAAGTAAGTGCTAATTGTAGTTTAAAAAAAAGGTGTTTGTTTTTTTTTCTATCCTAACAAAGTTTGAAAGGTAGCTAAAATAAATTATACTCAGAGTTTCATGTATTTTACAGTAAGAAACCAAAAAGCTGCTCAAGATAATTTTGCACTGGTAAGCATTCACTTAGATTATTGTTAATTTACATGAATGGAAATATCAGAGAACTGGCACTTTTTGGGACAAGCAAACAGGTGACAAATGTGGTAGTGAGAAAATAATTAGGTGACTAGCTGTGATGTTCATTAAAGGTAAAACCTCTCTAGTGGTGCCTGCATGGCTCAGTTGGTTAAGTGTCTGACTCCTGATTTCGGCTCAGGTCACAGTCTCAGGGCTGTGAGATAGAGTTCCTGTGTCAGGTGTTCCCGCTCAATGGGGAGTCAACTTGAGATTCTCTCCCTCTGCCCCTACCGCTCCCTCTAAAATCAATAAATCTTTTAAAAAAGGTAAAGCCTGCATAATTGACATGGAAATTTTTAAAGTGAAATCCAAAATATTGATATCTTGATCAGTATGTATGTTTCTTGTGAATTTAGCTAGTAAAAACCACTTCCAGTGAATTCAAAATGTATTCATAAAAATGAATTTATATTCCTGTAAATCTCAGCTAGCCAATGTCTAGGAATTCCCAATCCTACTTGCTAATAATAAAGGCATCTGGGGAATAATCAACAAGTTTTTCTAAATCCCACCCAGACTAATCAATTCAGAATTTCTGAGCATAGATCTTAAGCATAGCTTTGTATTTTCATTTTTTGTTTTTTTTTTTTTTTTCGGTTTGTTTTGTTTTGTTTTTAAAGCACTCTGGTTAATTTTACTATGTAGTCATAGTTGTGAACTATTGTCCTGGTTAACTCTGATTCTGCTAAGACAGTGTTGCCTAGTGAATTTCACTAAAGCATCTGGCCAGGCTCTATGAAATATCTCTCTTGTCATATTCTTAATTTATAAAATAATTCTTGTATAAAAATATTTTGCTGTGATAAGTCTGCATAATTAACAAGCTCACATGTTTAGCTTTTAGCACACAGATTTTGCTTTCTTGCTCTCTAGTCTGTATATCACCTGTGGCTTTAAGATGCCATGTGGGGTCAGCTTGGATTTTCTCCAGACTACAGACCACAGGTTATGACTGGGACTTCTCCACATATCTCTTATTCTGTGACCCATGCTACAGGGTCAGTTATTTTTTATGGCATAGATTCCTTATGATGAATGGCAGAAGAGAAAAAGAGCTGGTAGAACTTGCTATGTGTTTTAAGAGTTATGCTCAGAAATGGCGCTCTGTCACTTCTCTCTGCATTCCACTGAACAAATAAGTCTCATGAACAAACCCAATGGTCTGTGAGGCAAGGGCATATACTCCATCTGCAGGGAAGATGGGGCAAGGGCAGGGACTAAAGGAGGGGTTTGGAGTAAACACTACTACTTATCACAGTGCTCGTGAATATACTAATAACTCAGTGTATTTGCAGTGGCTAGAAAAAGCAATGCAGAAATTATTTTATTTTGCAGGTAGCTATCTACATGTCTATCAAGGCCAATGATGACTTTGCATTTTATTCAGATTTGACTAAATTTAACTTACTATTTCAATTTCATTTAATGGGAGAATATTTTGGTTCATTTTCTTTTCTTTTTTTTTTTTTTTTTGTTAACACTTAGGGCTTTATTATCACAGGCCATAAAGGAAGAATTCAGTTTTAGTAAGTGAATTTTTGGTTTTACAAGAACATGCTGGAATGCACAATAAAAAACTCTGATGCATAAAAAATATACATTAAGATAAGACTTTGCAGAGTCAGCAGGATAGAAATTCAAAGAAAGAAAGATGTAAAATGTTCAAATGCTACAGAAGAGCTTGTTTATTCAAAAATAGACAATAATGAGTATAGAAGTCCTATGGTGCTTAGATTCCATTGGATAAAGTCAAAAGAATAATATGAGTGATCTATTTTAAAATATCAATATTTAGAATATATTAGAAGTTACATACTTTGTATAATACTATAAATTTCCTTTGGTGTGATAATGGCATTTATTGTCTTATGACAGGAAAATGTCCATATTCTGAGGAGCTGTACCACTGTCATGAACTGTCTCCATATTCATATATTAACTGGGCTATTATTAATTTAATGCTTTTATTTCAATTGGCTCTTTTTTTTTTAATTTTTTATTTTTTATAAACATATATTTTTATCCCCAGGGGTACAGGTCTGTGAATTACCAGGTTTACACACTTCACAGCACTCACCAAAGCACATACCCTCCCCAATGTCCATAATCCCACCCCGTTCTCCCAAACCCCCTCCCCCCAGCAACCCTCAGTTTGTTTTGTGAGATTAAGAGTCACTTATGGTTTGTCTCCCTCCCAATCCCATCTTGTTTCATTGATTCTTCTCCTACCCACTTAAGCCCCCATGTTGCATCACCACTTCCTCATATCAGGGAGATCATATGATAGTTGTCTTTCTCTGCTTGACTTATTTCGCTAAGCACGATATGCTCTAGTTCCATCCATGTTGTCGCAAATGGCAAGATTTCATTTCTTTTGATGGCTGCATAGTATTCCATTGTGTATATATACCACATCTTCTTGATCCATTCATCTGTTGATGGACATCTAGGTTCTTTCCATAGTTTCGCTATTGTGGACATTGCTGCTATAAACATTCGAGTGCATGTGTCCCTTTGGATCACTACATTTGTATCTTTAGGGTAAATACCCAATAGTGCAATTGCTGGGTCATAGGGCAGTTCTATTTTCAACATTTTGAGGAACCTCCGTGCTGTTTTCCAGAGTGGCTGCACCAGCTTGCATTCCCACCAACAGTGTAGGAGGGTTCCCCTTTCTCCGCATCCTCGCCAGCATCTGTCATTTCCTGACTTGTTGATTTTAGCCATTCTGATTGGTGTGAGGTGATATCTCATTGTGGTTTTGATTTGTATTTCCCTGATGCTGAGTGATATGGAACACTTTTTCATGTGTCTGTTGGCCATCTTGATGTCTTCTTTGCAGAAATGTCTGTTCATGTCCTCTGCCCATTTCTTGATTGGATTATTTGTTCTTTGGGTGTTGAGTTTGCTAAGTTCTTTATAGATTCTGGACACTAGTCCTTTAACTGATATGTCGTTTGCAAATATCTTCTCCCATTCTGTCAGTTGTCTTTTGATTTTGTTAACTGTTTCCTTTGCTGTGCAAAAGCTTTTGATCTTGATGAAATCCCAATAGTTCATTTTTTCCCTTGCTTCCCTTGCCTTTGGCGTTATTCCTAGGAAGATGTTGCTGCGGCAGAGGTCGAAGAGGTTGCTGCCCATGTTCTCCTCAAGGATGTGGATGGATTCTTTTCTCACATTGAGGTCCTTCATCCATTTTGAGTCTATTTATGTGTGTGGTGTAAGGAAATGGTCCAATTTCATTTTTCTGCATGTGGCTGTCCAATTTTCCCAGCACCATTTATTGAAGAGGCTGTCTTTTTTCCATTGGACATTCTTTCCTGCTTTGTCGAAGATTAGTTGACCATAGATTTGAGGGTCTATTTCTGGGCTCTCTATTCTGTTCCATTGATCTATGTGTCTGTTTTTGTGCCAGTACCATGCTGTCTTGATGATGACAGCTTTGTAATAGAGCTTGAAGTCCGGAATTGTGATGCCACCAACGTTGGCTTTCTTTTTCAATATCCCTTTGGCTATTCAAGGTCTTTTCTGGTTCCATATAAATTTTAGAATTATTTGTTCCATTTCTTTGAAAAAGATGGATGGTACTTTGATAGGAATTGCATTAAATGTGTAGATTGCTTTAGGTAGCATAGACATTTTCACAATATTTATTCTTCCAATCCAGGAGCATGGAACATTTTTCCATTTCTTTGTGTCTTCCTCAATTCCTTTCATGAGTACTTTATAGTTTTCTGAGTATAGATTCTGTGTCTCTTTGGATAGGTTTATTCCTAGGTATCTTATGGTTTTGGATGCAATTGTAAATGGGATTGAATCCTTAATTTCTCTTTCTTCTGTCTTGCTGTTGGTGTAGAGAAATGCAACTGATTTCTGTGCATTGATTTTATATCCTGACACTTTACTGAATTCCTGTATAAGTTCTAGCAGTTTTGGAGTGGAGTCTTTTGGGTTTTCCACATATAGTATCATATCATCTGCGAAGAGTGATAATTTGACTTCTTCTTTGCCGATTTGGATGCCTTTAATTTCCTTTTGTTGTTTGATTGCTGAGGCTAGGACCTCTAGTACTATGTTGAATAGCAGTGGTGATAATGGACATACCTGCCGTGTTCCTGACCTTAGCGGAAAAGCTTTCAGTTTTTCTCCATTGAGAATGATATTTGCGGTGGGTTTTTCATAGATGGCTTTGATGATATTGAGGTATGTGCCCTCTATCCCTACACTTTGAAGAGTTTTGATCAGGAAGGGTTGCTATACTTTGTCAAATGCTTTTTCAGCATCTATTGAGAGTATCATATGGTTCTTGTTCTTTCTTTTATTAATGTGTTGTATCACATTGACTGATTTGTGGATGTTGAACCAACCTTGCAGCCCTGGAATAAATCCCACTTGGTCGTGGTGAATAATCTTTTTAATGTACTGTTGAATCCTATTGGCTAGTATTTTGTTGAGTATTTTCACATCTGTGTTCATCAAGGATATCGGTCTATAGCTCTCTTTTTTGGTGGGATCCTTGTCTGGTTTAGGGATCAAGGTGATGCTGGCCTCATAAAATGAGTTTGGAAGTTTTCCTTCCATTTCTATTTTTTGGAACAGTTTCAGGAGAATAGGAATTAGTTCTTCTTTAAATGTTTGGTAGAATTCCCCCGGAAAGCCGTCTGGCCCTGGGCTTTTGTTTGTTTGGAGATTTTTAATGACTGTTTCAATCTCCTTACTGGTTTTGGGTCTGTTCAGGCTTTCTATTTCTTCCTGGTTCAGTTGTGGTAGTTTATATGTTTCTAGGAATGCATCCATTTCTTCCAGATTGTCAAATTTATTGCCGTAGAGTTGCTCATAGTATGTTCTTATAATAGTTTGTATTTCTTTGGTGTTAGTTGTGATCTCTCCTCTTTCATTCATGATTTTATTTATTTGGGTCCTTTCTCTTTTCTTTTTGATAAGTCGGGCCAGGGGTTTATCAATTTTATTAATTCTTTCAAAGAACCAGCTCCTAGTTTCGTTGATTTCTTCTATTGTTTTTTTGGTTTCTATTTCATTGATTTCTGCTCTGATCTTTATGATTTCTCTTCTCCTGCTGGGCTTAGGGTTTCTTTCTTGTTCTTTCTCCAGCTCCTTTAGGTGTAGGGTTAGGTTGTGTACCTGAGACCTTTCTTGTTTCTTGAGAAAGGCTTGTACCGCTATATATTTTCCTCTCAGGACTGCCTTTGTTGTGTCCCACATTATCATTTGTTTCCATGATTTTTTTCAATTCTTCTTTAATTTCCCGGTTGACCCATTCATTCTTTAGAAGGATACTGTTTAGTCTCCATGTATTTGGGTTCTTTCCAAACTTCCTTTTGTGGTTGAATTCTAGCTTTAGAGCATTGTGGTCTGAAAATATGCAGGGAATGATCCCAATCTTTTGATACCGGTTGAGTCCTGATTTAGGACCGAGGATGTGATCTATTCTGGAGAATGTTCCATGTGCACTAGAGAAGAATGTGTATTCTGTTGCTTTGGGATGAAATATTCTGAATATATCTGTGATGCCCATCTGGTCCAGTGTGTCGTTTAAGGCCTTTATTTCCTTGCTGATCTTTTGCTTGGATGACCTGTCCATTTCAGTGAGGGGAGTGTTAAATTCCCCTACTATTATTGTATTATTGTTGATGTGTTTCTTTGATTTTGTTATTAATTGGTTTATATAGTTGGCTGCTCCCACGTTGGGGGCATAGATATTTAAAATTGTTAGATCTTCTTGTTGGACAGACCCTTTGAGTATGATATAGTGTCCTTCCTCATCTCTTATTATAGTCTTTGGCTTAAAATCTAATTGATCTGATATAAGGATTGCCACTCCTGCTTTCTTCTGATGTCCATTAGCATGGTAAATTTTTTTCCACCCCCTCACCTTAAATCTGGAGGTGTCTTCGGGCTTAAAACGAGTTTCTTGGAGGCAACATATAGATGGGTTTTGTTTTTTTATCCATTCTGATACCCTGTGTCTTTTGACAGGGGCATTTAGCCCATTCACATTCAGGGTAACTATTGAGAGATATGAATTTAGTGCCATTGTATTGCCTGTAAGGTGACTGTTACTGTATATGGTCTCTGTTCCTTTCTGATCTACCACTTGTAGGCTCTCTCTTTGCTTAGAGGACCCCTTTCAATATTTCCTGTAGAGCTGGTTTGGTATTTGCAAATTCTTTCAGTTTTTGTTTGTCCTGGAAGCTTTTAATCTCTCCTTCTATTTTCAATGATAGCCTAGCTGGATATAGTATTCTTGGCTGCATGTTTTTCTCATTTAGTGCTCTGAAAATATCATGCCAGCTCTTTCTGGCCTGCCATGTCTCTGTGGATAAGTCAGCTGCCAATCTAATATTTTTACCATTGTATGTTACAGATTTCTTTTCCTGGGCTGCTTTCAGGATTTTCTCTTTGTCACTGAGACTTGTAAATTTTACTATTAGGTGACGGGGTTTGGGCCTATTCTTATTGATTTTGAGGGGCGTTCTCTGAACCTCCTGAATTTTGATGCTCGTTCCCTTTGCCATATTGGGGAAATTCTCCCCAATAATTCTCTCCAGTATACCTTCTGCTCCCCTCTCTCTTTCTTCTTCTTCTGGAATCCCAATTATTCTAATGTTGTTTCGTCTTATGGTGTCACTTATCTCTCGAATTCTCCCCTCGTGGTCCAGTAGCTGTTTGTCCCTCTTTTGCTCAGCTTCTTTATTCTCTGTCATTTGGTCTTCTATATCACTAATTCTTTCTTCTGCCTCATTTATCCTAGCAGTGAGAGCCTCCATTTTTGATTGCACCTCATTAATAGCTTTTTTGATTTCACCTTGGTTAGATTTTAGTTCTTTTATTTCTCCAGAAAGGGCTTTTATATCTCTCGAGAGGGTTTCTCTAATATCTTCCATGCCTTTTTCGAGCCCGGCTAGAACCTTGAGAATTGTCATTCTGAACTCTAGATCTGACATATTACCAATGTCTGTATTGATTATGTCCCTAGCCTTCGGTACTGCCTCTTGTTCTTTTTTTTGTGTTGAATTTTACGTCTTGTCATTTTGTCCAGATAAGAGTAAATAAAGGGGCAAGTAAAATACTAAAAGGGTGACAACAACCCCAGGAAAATATGCTTTAACCAAATTAGAAGAGATCCAAAATCGTGAGTGGGGAGAAAGGGGATAAAAAGAGGTTCAAAAAGGAAGAAAGAAAAAAAAAGAAAAAAGAAAAAAAAAAGAAAAGAAAAGAATTTTTAAAAAAAGAAAACACCTAAGAAAAATGTAAAAAAGAAAAAATATATATATTAGATAAACTAGTAAAAAATCATTAAAAAAGAAAAAGGTAACAGTTAAAAAAAAATTTTACCCGAAGGCGAGAATAAAAAAAAAAAAATGAAAAAGAAAAAATTAAGTTAACTGCAAGACTAAAAAAAAAAATCACAGGAAAAAAGCCATGAGTTCCGTGCTTGGCTTTCTCCTCCTCTGGAATTCTGCTGCTCTCCTTGGTATTGAAACCGCACTCCTTGGTAGGTGAACTTGGTCTCGGCTGGATTTCTTGTTGATCTTCTGGGGGAGGGGCCTGTTGTAGTGATTCTCAAGTGTCTTTGCCCCAGGCGGAATTACACCGCCCTTACCCGGGGCCGGGGTGAGTAATCTGCTCAGGTTTGCTTTCAGGAGCTTTTGTTCCCTGAGCGCTTTCCGTAGAGTTCCAGAGGACGGGAATACAAATGGCGGCCTCCTGGTCTCCGGCCCGGAGGAGCCGAGAGCCCAGGGCCGCACTCCTCAGTGCGCCCTCAGAGAACAGCGCCCAGTTACTCCCGTCTGCCTGACCTCCTGCCGCGCTCCGACCTCACCGAGCCTGCGACCGGTTCAAGGTAACACCGAGCTGTGAGCTTACTGTCGGCTCTGTCTCTGTAGCCGGCTTTCCCGTTCCAATAGCCGCAAGCTCTGCGACACTCAGACACCCCCGATCCTTCTGTGACCCTGCGGGACCTGAGGCCACGCTGACCCCGCGTGGGCTTCGCCCCGGTTTAGCCTCTGGAGCGATGTCCCTCAGCAGAACAGACCTTTAAAAGTCCTGATTTTGTGCGCGGTTGCTCCGCCGCTTGCCGGGAGCCGGCCCCTCCCCCCGGGGTCTATCTTCCCGTCGCTTTGGATTCACTTCTCCGCCGGTCCTACCTTTCAGAAAGTGGTTGTTTTTCTGTTTCCAGAATTGCTGTTCTTCTTCTCTTCGATCTGCCGATGGATTTTCAGGTGTTTGCAATCTTTAGATAAGCTATCTAGCTGATCTCCGGCTAGCTGAAATAGTCTCAGCTTGCTACTTCTCCGCCATCTTGACTCCTCCCCTTGGTTCATTTTCTTAATTGAGTATATGATCTTTTTTTTTTTAAAGATTTTATTTATTTATTTGACAGAGAGAGAGAGATCACAAGTAGGCAGAAAGGCAAGCAGAGAGAGAGGGGGAAGCAGGCTCCCCGCTGAGCAGAGAGCCTGATGCGGGGCTCGATCCCAGACCCTGAGACCATGACCTGAGCCGAAGGCAGAGTCTTAACCCACTGAGCCACCCAGGTGCACCTGAGTATATGATCTTGAATAAGCTTTATGTTTCATGCTTTATATTGGCACCTAAACTGCAATGTAAAAATATGTGTTTTATATAATTTTGGTATGATATTCAAGATTTTGAGAATGCAAATATCCCTGAGACATAAATGCAATAATAATTCAAGGAATATATATTTATTAGCATGTATTTTATAGTTTCTATAGAAAAGCTGATTGTACTTTAGTTTTCTATATATTATTCTACATAATTGTCAAAATTTAACAATCCCATGATATCCTGATGTAGAAAAGTGTAATAAAAAATATTGCTGCCATATTTTTTTAAAGGTTTTATTTATTTATTTGACATACAGAGATCACAAGTAGGCAGAGAGGCAGACAGAGAGAAAGAGGTGTAAGCAAGCTTTCTGCTGAGCAGAGACCCCAACACGGGGTTTGATCCCAGGATCCAGGGAACATGACCTGGGCCAAAGGCAGAGGCTTTAACCCACTGAGCCACCCAGGTGCCCCTGCTGTCATATTTTCACTAGAGTAAGAAATGTCAGGCATATTTCTATATTAAATATTGAAAACAGTGAAATTATAATTAAAGTCTTTGTGAACAGATTTTTTGAATTATATGTCAGAACTTAATCAGCTTATTTGTTCTACTGCTTAGATGTTTCCATTCCCTCTTTCAGTATTCTGTGAAGTTACTGTGCTAAATCCTCTATTGATATTATTTTAAAGGATCACCATCAAAGCAAATTATTAAACCAATTTTGCAGAAAAGAAAGAGACCAAGAGCTTAATTATGAAACAAAATAGAGAATTACAAAATTCTAAAAAGATCATTCAATGGGATGATCTCTTTGAATTTAAAAAGCATATCACTCAAGAGTTCCAATAATTTCAACTTGATTCAATTTTATCTATTGAGACCTACTGAAGACAACATGAAACTAATTATATTCTAATTTCCAATTCCCCTGAGTAATTTATAATTCAGATATAAATAAAAGATAAAATTATTTGAAGTGGCCAGCAAAGCACTTATTAGCAATTATTTCTAATGATCTACAGCTAACTTTCAAGAAATCACATCACATAAATGAACAAAAAGGACTAGCTTAGGTGACAAGATTACCAGAGCACTGAAGGAAACTAAGGTTTTATGTTGTGTTTTAGTGGCCAAAGTTTTTCAATCTTCATACTGATTTGGCAATTACTGCTAAAATGAAATAGTAATAAATTAAGTAAACATTTATTCAATAAAGAATGTTAGCAGGTACAAAGGGTTCATTTTTATAAAATGACAGATTTGGATTAACCCAAAAATCCATGACTAAACCATTGTTTGAGTTAGAATTATGTTGAAAAGTAAAGTGGACCCATAGTAAATAAAGGTAACAGCATATAATGAGGTCATGCACATAGATGAGATGATGGTTTTATTATGTGTGATTAGATGGCGCATTAGAGTGAATAAAGTATATTCATATATATTATTTTGAGGGTCAGTTGCCAAGACCTCAAAATATCAGGATGACATAGATTTGGTAGGATTATTCACATTTGATAAATCACCCACTTGGATTAAGAAAGTTAAATAAATTATTCAAATTAGACTGTAAGTGTGAGAGCCATGAATTTAAGGCAGACTTTATGACGTAGGACCAGCATCTTGTTTACTATTTATAAAATGCTAGACATTTACTGGGTATCTATAGTACATTGTTTTTGGTTTAGTATTTTTTTTAAAGATTTTATTTATTTATTTGACAGACAGAGATCACAAGTAGGCAGAGAGGCAGGCAGAGAGAGAGGAAGAAGCAGGCTCCCTTCTGAGCAGAGAGGCCCCATGTGGGGCTCGATCCCAGGACCCTGGGATCATGAAGGCTTTAACCCACTGAGCCACCCAGGTGCCCCTGGTTTAGTATTTTTTAATCAATAGCAATCCTATAGAAATTTATCTTTAACAAATGAGAAAATGGAATTTCAGAATTTAAATAACTTGTCAATATTTGGTGAAAACAATTTTAATTTGAAGATATCTTGCTCTTTTCACTTCATCTTTCTTTGTGCCTAAGAAGATCTGGAATTTAAAAATTATAATAGGAACATAAAATATGGAAGCAGTAAAACAAGGTATCAGGCAAACTTTTATGTCATTTCTTTTGTCTTCTCTTTCTTTTCTCATTTTTCTTCAGTTTACTTTTCATTTTTATTTTCTCTTTTTTCCTTTCCTTTCTTTAATGTCCCATTTTTCTCATTTATTGGTAAAACAATTTTAAAAATTAAATCTCCTGTATAACAGGACTGCTATGTTAAATAGGAATAGTCAGCCAGTGGAGTTGGCACACCTTCCTTTTTCTCCCTGAAGCCATCTCTGAGGTTTTCTTGTAAACCACTGAAAATAAAAATGATAAAAGTGTCTGATAAAGAGACCTATTATAATTATTTGTCTATATGGCATAATAGAGAAATACAGAAAATGAGCAAAGGTCATAGACAGTAATATGGCATACCATGAGTGGTAGATTTAGTGGCAAAGTGGGACCAAATTATTAAGAAAAGAGCATTAAAATATAATTCCTAATAATTTCATAAAGGACATCCTCATTGGATGGTCTAATTACTATAATTCAGCAGATCAGAATAAATGGTCAGAGAAGCTACTTGCCTTGACTAAAATCATATATGAGAAGAGGTTCATAGGAGCCACGTTGGCCTCAGCTTCAAGCACAGATATAATTTTTTAAAAAGCTTCCTTATGGAAAATTGTGAAAATCAAAAGTATTATATATGGATGCCACTGCAAAATTAAATATCTATATTTAGATATTTTATTATGAGACTTTATGTATACATAAAGAAAAAAACTGGTAAAACATGGGAGAACTAGATAAACCCACTTTATAGTTGGAGATTTCAAAATGATTGTCAGTAGTGTATACATCAAGTAAGTAAACAATTAGTAAGGCTATTGATGACCTGAAGAGCATTATCAATTAATTTGTTTTAATTGACATTTTTAAAATACTCTTGGAAAAAAAGAGAGGAATGAACATTTTTCTCAAGGTCACATGGAACATTCACCAAGATTTGTCACAATCTGAATGATGAAGCATACACACAAAATTTCTAAAGAAATAGAAATTATGCAAAGTATTCTCTCAGACTATAATATAATTAAACATAGATTAATAATAAAGAGAAAAAATTATCAAATACTTGAAAATTAAGCTTCAAATGTTTCACACAGGAACCAAAGATGTCTCAAGATATGTTAAAAATAAATTTGAACCAAATAAAAATGAAAATGGAATTTATCTAAATTTTTAAACATAACTAAACAATTCTTAGAGAAAAACTTACTACATTAAATGCATATATTATAAATAAAGATCTAAAACCAATGACATAATCTTCTACTCTAGGAAACTAGAAAAATAAATTAAACTTGAAGCAAACTGAAGTAAAATAAAATGAGGGAGAAGGAAAATAAATAAAATTAGAGCAAAAATAAATGAAATTGAAAACAGTAAAGAAAAAAAAAAATATAAAGTCAATGAGACCAAAAATTGGTTCTTTGAAAGAAATGAATATTGACAAACCATCAGATGAGCTAATCAAATGAAAAAGGGAAAGGAGACACAAATTACCAATTTTAGAAATGATGTAAGGTTCATCACTACTGGTACCATGGATATTAAAAGGATAATAAAGGACTACTACGAGCAGTTTGTACAAACTTCATGACTTGCCAATTTCTTGAAACAAACTATCAAAAATGACCGAAAGTGAAATATATAACCTGAATAACTTTATATCTACTAAAATAATGGAATCAATAATTTCAAAATTACTAAGAAGAAAATATAGTAAGGTTATGAGACTCAAGGTTTATTTATAAAATTTAAGTGCATTCCTATATACCAGCAATGAATAACTTGAATTTGTAATTAAAGATGCCAGGGGCGCCTGGGTGGCTCAGTGGATTAAGGCATCTGCCTTCGTCTCAGGTCAGGTCCTTGGATCGAGCCCTGCATCGGGCTCCCTGGTCAGTGGGGAGCTTGCCTCCCCCTCTCTCTCTGCCTGCCTCTCTGCCTACTTGTGATCTCTATCTTGTTAAATGAATGAATAAAATCTTTAAGAAAAAAAAAATGCCAAAAAAATGCAGTAGCACCAAAGTGGAAAAAAAATATACATATAAATCTAACAAAGTATGTCCAATGTCTGTTCATGGAAAGCAAGAAAACTTTGATGAAAGATACCAAAGAGGTTCTGAACAAATGGATAGAAACATTCTGTGCTCATGGATTGGAAGATTAGATATTGTTAAGATTTCAGTTCTTCTCAAATAAATCTATATATAGCACATTTTCAAGATTCCAGCAAGTTCTTTTATAGAGATCACCAAACTATTCTAAGTTTATATGACAAGGCAAACTACCTAGAACACTCAACATAATAATTGAGAAGCAGCATCAAATGAGAGGATTTATTCCTGATTTTAAGACTTACTACAAAGCTACAAAAGACAGTGTGCTTTTGGAGAAAGAGTAGTCATAGAGGTCTTTAGTACAGAAAAGGATTGAGATAATAAATCCACACAAATATAGTCAAATAACTTTTGGCAAATTTGCAAAGGCAGTTCAATGGAGAAAGGATGGTCATTTTAATAAATGGTGCTAGAATAATTGGACATACATATGAAAAAAAATGAACCAAGGTAGTCCATCTAATGCAGAATCTAAATCAAAATGCAGGGACGCCTGGGTGGCTCAGTGGGTTAAGCCGCTGCCTTCGGCTCAGGTCATGATCTCAGGGTCCTGGGATCGAGTCCCGCATCGGGCTCTCTGCTCAGCAGGGAGCCTGCTTCCTCCTCTCTCTCTGCCTGCCTCTCTGCCTACTTGTGATCTCTCTCTGTCAAATGAATAAATAAATCTTTAAAAAAAAAAAATAAATAAATCAAAATGCATAGACCTAAATGTAAAATGCAAAATTATAACATTGCTAGAAGACAAAATAAGAGAAATCTATGTGAATTTTTGTGATGAATTTTTAACTTCAATACCAAAAGCACATTCCATGAATAAAAAGTAAGTTGGATTTTAATAAAATTAAATTATTTTATTAAATTATTTATATTTATTAAAATTTAAAATTTTGCTCTGTAAAAATACTCATATGAGAATGAAAAGGCAAGTTTTTCTTGGGAGAAAGTATTTGTAAATCATAACGTATATCCAAAATATATAAAGAACTCTTAAAACTCAACAATAAAATGAAAACTGTGACAAAATATATCTTACAAATATATTGACTAACTCACTGAAGGCGTGGGGGAAAAGAAGCTGACCTAAGTAAGTTTGGAAATGAAGGGAAATTTTAAGACTAAAGGGAAAAAAAAATCTGTGCATAAGCACTATTAAATCAATGGATGCTAGATGGTGAGTCTTATGTCTCACCTGCAGTGGGAAGTTGTAGAAAAGTATGGAAGATTACAATAATTTATATAGTACTGGAATAGAGTTGGAGACAATAGGAACTCATATGATGCTTAATTATATTACAGATGGATATATAGAAAAATATTTATAGATATGTGTATATATGTCAGAAATATCAACCTCTGTTTTCTTGTTCAGATAGCTAAGAAGCCTAAAATAGATAGCCAGTAGAAGCCATCAATTATCAATTTTAATACCATTCTTCAATAAACACACTAGGTCTCTTGAAGAGATGGCTGATTTCAGGTCAGAGAAGGGGTTATGCAAGATGAATCTGGGGCATCCTATAGCACTATGAAGTAAGGAAGTCACACACACACACACACACACCCACACACAGTGAGCCAAAGAACACAAAAGCCAACTGAAAGAGCTTCCAAAGACCAAAGAACAATTTGAGCAATGAAATAATAAATAAATAATAATTAATAAATAGTAATAAATAAAGTAATAGTAAATCATAACCTAATGTATAAATAACCATGAGTCCATACTGATACAATTAAATGACTGAATATGTAAATGAATCCCTACAGAAAAATTCCTACAGAATTTTCTCTCCTACAGAAAAATTCAAAATACTTCATATAAATGCTGCTTCTCAAGAAAGTGGCACACAACACCCCATTCCTTAATGTGAACTTCATATTGTTGCTTCTTTAAAACAGTACAAATTGGGAAGGGGTAAAAATAACTGAAAGGTGAAAAAGCCCTGACAGATCATCTTACCTTTGCCAAGTGATTGTGGTTGACATTGACACTGATAATATCAACAGTTGATAGTATGTATCTTTGTGCTGATGTGATAAGAATATAATTTTATCTGTGTAGTTTTCCTCCTGAAAACATGTAACTTCCATCTAATAGTGAGAAAAAATATCAGACAAAACCCAATTGAGAAAAAAGTATACAAAATGCCTGACTAATATTCCTCAAAATTGTCAAGGCATCAAAAGTAACAAATATCTGAGGAACCGTTCCAGTCTAAAAAAATGTGTAGGAGTCTAAAATTCTAAGAGTTTAGAATTTGGGGAGTCTAAAAAAATTTGCCAAAATACAAAAAGTGTGTTGATTAATGAATCCACATGTGCCTCTTCTTCTTACCTAAATGCAAAATCACATTTTGAGTTTCTGCTAATATAATAGTCTTTCCAAGAATTGGAACCTGTTTATTTAACTACTGTCTTTCCAAGGAACAGTTCTGTGTCCTTGGCTCAAAGCCGTTGGCTGTGTTCTTGTTTGATACTGACAGACTACTCTCGAATTGTGATTTTACTTGTTAAATTACTAACGTATTGCTACTATCCCTGAGAGGTTCTGATATTCTTGTCTATGACATTGAACCTTTTGTTTAATGACATTGGTATGAATGAACTCTAAAGTCATTATATTCCCTTGCATCTAATGGTCATTATTGATGGCCAAACCAGCCCAGTGAATTTCTGGGGTACTCTTTATTCTTACAATCAGTCTTCTATTGCTGTTCTTCAGTTAAATCATCCAGGTTATACCTCTGTCTCTATACATATACATAGATGTGTGTATATATGTATTTATTTTATTTCTTTAATTTCAAAGATATTTTTGAGATTCTACTTCATGAACTGTATTAGAATTATCAGTGTAATGTTATTTATTTCAACTCCACATTGTATTCATTAAGGGGTATTCTTTTAGTTAAACTTTTATTTTAATTAACTCTGTAATTCATCTATATTTCTTTACCAAAATAGCTTCTTTACCTAATTCATCTATATTTCTTTACCTAAACAGTATAAAAGAGTTTTGACAGGTAAAATTTATCTTTATTGGCTGCCAGCTGTCTCTCTATACTGTCACTTAACAGATTTTCAAATCTAAAGATACAAAAAACAAACTTAAGATTGTCATGAAACTCTGCCAAAGAGAACTTTGTTAAATAAAAGAAAAAATGATGCCGGAGTGTCATTCTCATGTTGAAGACTGTCTTTTTCTTAGAATCTTTGAAAAGAGTTCAACAGTTGAAACAAAGTATCTGTCACTTTTCCAGGATAAGGATAAAGTGACTTAGAGTTAAACAGGTTGTATAACCATCACTTCTGCTATACAATAGATAGAAAACCTAGACAATTTACTTAATCCTCTAGTTAAGAAACATTTGATAATCTCAAATATAGTATATTGACTAGAATAATAAATGTACATGAATTAAATTCTAATGTAGTTCTTTAGGAGATATATATTAAGCTATTTACTAACAGTAATATAAAAGAAATAATTTTCTTCCAGAAAGATGACAACTGTATCTTACTTGATTAGCTGAAAGAACAATATATGAAAACTGTTCTATAAAAGTTTATATTTCTCTTATACCATCAGACTTTAACGAATGAGGGTATGGTCTTTGTAATGATTTTGGATGTGTTTGGATTTGACCAAGTATTTGAACAAGTGTGAATTTTAATGCTTATTAGACATTCTATTAATAATACTGTGTGTGTGTGTATGTATGTGTGTACATGTGCTTGAATTTAGTATAAAAAGTGGAGACTACTGCTTACACAGATTCATGTACATCTGATGTCGTTGCAGATTCAGAGTCTGGAAGGAAAATTTAATTAAGAAGGTATTTGAAGAAAAGCACTTAGTGTTGGGAAGAAATTAGAACCATTGATAATATATCATGGATACACATTTTATAAATAAAATAGTAATCAATGTTAGCATATAGAAATTGAACATGATGCTTTATTATATATACTTTTCTCAAAAAATTAGCATGAGAAATTTGGGTAGAGAAATAAATTCAGGTAGAAAAATAAAGACTCACTGATTAATATATGCTGTGTGTAATGAAGCTGTTATATACAAAATGAATTCATATGTAATTAAAATGGAGATAAAACAATCTTTTTTTTTTTTTTTTAAAACTAATTCTTTTTTTTTTTTTTTTAAAGATTTTTTATTTATTTATTTGACAGAGAGAGAGATCACAGTAGGCAGAGAGGCAGGCAGAGAGAGGGGAAGGGAAGCAGGCTCCTGCTGAGCAGAGAGCCCGATGCGGGACTCGATCTCAGGACCCTGAGATCATGACCTGAGCCGAAGGCAGTGGCTTAACCCACTGAGCCACCCAGGCGCCCCGAGATAAAACAATCTTGATGACTAGATTTGAAAGTATGGTAGAATGAGCTGCTTTTTGAAACAAATAATGTTAGCATAAATTTTTTTAATTTCAAATCCTTTCAGGATTTTCTCTCTTAAATGGAGTAGAGGAAAAGGAGAACACAGAAAATTCATATTAACTGATGTCTTTATGGTATTCTTCAAATAAATTGTAAGTAATACAATGAACTAAAAGATGAAGCATATTTAATTATCAGAGTTAAAGGAAAAGGATTGTTATAAAGAAAGAGAAAGTAAATTATGAGATAAGAAAGATACTGGGAAAGAAGGGAAATTTATGTACAAAGTAAAATAAGTCACATATAGTTAATAAATTTTAGAGAAAAATGATTAGTGACTTATGTGTTATACATTTTGGGTACCTGAAAATGCATATGCTAACCGGTGAGATTGTTTTGTAATTATTTGGAAACAGAGGTCCTTTCTAGTTATTTAAGTATTTTCTACTAACTCTGTATATAATTCTAGAAGTTGTTCTTAACATTTGCATCACTGTGTTCACATAGCTCATCTTTTTGTACTCATCCATTCATTCATCAAATATTATTGATTGCTTATTACATGTCTGATACTTTATTAGGCTTTATGAACTTCTATGTAAACAAGACAGATATGGCCTCTGTCCTCAAGTATACCATATTATATGCAACTATGCAGTAAATATTCTAAGACTAAGAAAGGAAACAAAATCTACAAATGATATAGAATGCTGAGATAGAGAAAAATGAAGATGGGCAAGCTTTTCTAGTTGAGGAAATCAAAGAACCTTCATGCTATATGAAGAGTATTAAGGATAGGGATAAGATAACCATGAACAACAATAATAGCAAAAGATCATTATAGATTTATTAGCAAAACTGAAAGTCCCTTAGCCATGTTTGTTCATCCCTACTTACATAGCTTCTAGGATGACCAAACTTGAGGAAGTACTATTCTTGAAATTCTGATTTTTCCTGGCATAGATTAATTCTATTTCCTGGAGTATATTGGTCAAAACTATGGCAGATTTTGAAGTTGTCATGAAAATGTTATTTTCATGAAGATTTTCTACAGAGTTTATTTGTCCTTCAGAAGCCTTCAGTAGAAGGGATTATTTTCTAACAAATCCTCAAATACTAGGGCACTTATCACAGGTTTCTGAGTTTACACTTACAAATTTGCTGCCATTGCTTAGAGGAAAATGGCTTGAGTAAATAACTGACCATCAGACATCAACTAAAGTTTGGTTGCTCGATCACTCTTATTTTAGTTTTATTTAGTTATTAGTTTTATAACCATTTGCTTTTTGATGGGATAAGTTTAATTCTTTGAATCCAAAAATAAAGCCATAGTGCCAATTAGAAACACATCTGGTCTTCTGTATTTTGACTGTTGCCTGCTAATTCCACAGATAATCTGGAGCTGTCTAAAATCTGACTCCCAGTAAAAATAATTAGGATACCTTGTATCCAAAGGGGAAAAAAAATAATGACTCTCTGTGCTATGTGGTGTCTCTCTTTTGATGAAGATTAAAGTATAGGAAAAGAGTTTTCAGTGTCTCTCAGTAGAATCATAGTTGACTAAAGACATCAAAGATTTTATCAGAAAAAATCACAAGAAACTGTAACAGTCTAACTTGATGTGGACAATAAGTGACAAAGTAATAACTGAGTAGTGATCTCCTCCATCACATAACACAGGGCCTGAATATTATTTTCATATTTTTCATGAGTGTCAAATTCCTTTTCACCTGCTTGAAATTGAGGAAAATGTAAATTGTTCAAGAATGTTAGATTTAGTCATTCTGAGTCTTTTTTTAAATCTCCACTTTTAATAACAATTGTTTAACTCATTATGCACTTATACCTAGCTGTTTCTTCTTTGTTTTTAATATTTTATTTATTTATTTGACAGACAGAGGGAGAGAGCATAAGTAGGGGGAGCTGTGGAGGCAGAGGAAGAAGAGGGCTCCTAGAGCCCAATGCAGGACTCAATCCCAGGACCCTGGGATCATGACCTGAACTGAAGGCAGAGGCTTAATCAATTAAGCTACCCAAGTGTGCCTATAAATTAGCAGTTTCTTAGCTTTAAAGTTGTCTTGTTTTCTGTATAATTCTCCATTTGAATTTTGATTCTAAACTTTAAAAAGCAAACAATTTATTGAGATTGACAAAGGTGCAATTTAAGACATCATTAATATATTATGTACTGAATTCTGATGTTTCTACTATATCTTATCAATTTTTACAAGTCTACTGTTACTATGTTGTTTCTATTCATATGATGGAAATCAAATGGGTTCAAATCTTTATTTTCTTTCTGAAGTACATTTTTTTTTTTTAATGCTTAAAGGCTGGCACTAGTATAAACTTTAACAGCTTAAGCATCTCTGTTCCAAAGTGTAGTTTCTTATGCTACATACTTTTTGGAATAGCAAAATTTTCCAAATGAGTGTGTGTGCACATGTGTGTGTATGTGTTTGTGACTGTGTATGTGTTGTGAGTGTACGGAGAGAGAGAGAAGGAGAGAGAGAGACTGAGAGAGAATCCTCCTCACATTTTTTTCCTGTTTTGTAAGATTCTCTGCAGTAGGTTAAATGTCCATAAGTTTTTCACCTAGAGAACTTGCTGGTTTGGGGATTAATTGGACAATAGAGTTAGTCTAAGTGCTCCAAAGAGATGGGGCTTTCAGATAGCACATCATTTAAATCAGACTACAATATTTATCTTTCCATCTAGGTTCTGTGAAGAGGCTATATAGTTCTCCTGAAAATGTTTGGGAAGTTGATTGTTACAGTTTCTTGTACTTGACAATAGAGACTTCAAATACCTCAACTAAGTGCTTCCTACTGAGCTCAGCATCATTACACATACCACTGCTTTGACTGGCAAACCACCGTTATTTGAAGGTTATATTATCCAAAGTCCTACACAATTATATCATTATTAGTCTAATTCTGGTTAGTAGAAGATGCCCTATTCAAAAAAGTCATTCAGATAACCCATGTTTCTTCTATTATGAGCTCTGCCATCTTCTATGAATGATTCTCTTCTATATTCAACCTAAAATAGTGAAAAATGGAGTCCATGAGTCTCTGGTATTAGCTAAGCCGGAAAGTGATATAGATCATTCTGCTGACATTTCATTTGCACAATTCGGTCATTTGATGTCACCAATCTGCAAGAACGATTGGGAAATGCACTTTAGCTCTGTGTCCAAATACAGAAGGAATAGAGTATGGTAAATATACAGTAATCCCTGGCTCAGAACTGACTCAAAATCTCATCAACTTTACCATCTCTGAGTAACTTTAAGCCCTAACAAATTCTGCATATAATTAGATTCAGTCAGAGAGAGATTGATTAATAGGAGACTACAGCTCCCACATGCTGTATCTAGAAGAGATCGATTGTAACTGCCTTTACAGAAAGATCACACTGAAAAATAATATCCCGTATTTGTATTAAATTCCATTTTTAGTATTTTCTAGCATTTTCATCTTCCATCAACATTCATCATATAAAGTTCATGGTGTTCATTTGGTTCTTCCATTTTCTTTAAAGCCTTCTCGGTTTCACTTCATCTCTGTCCTGTGTATCATAGTCTAGCCCTTTTTTAGTCCTTCACTTATACTCAAGTGTTCCTTTTTAGCAGGAAATGGACAAAATTCTGCATCTTTTAGTCACATTGACATCTGATGCAAAGTCACTTTGTTTTTCTAAGAGCAGTTTCTCTTTCTTGCATTTTATTTTACTTCTCCTGCCAATAACTAATTTTTACATTTGAGTATCCATCTCATTCATTGTTTTTAGGATATGAGTTTTGTTACTTAAAAACCTGACTACCTTCATATCATCATGAAGAATGCATACACACACTACACATACATATAATTAACCCACACATGTAAAATTGAAGGACATAAAAATTCTGGGGTTTAATATTAAATATATTGTCTATGAAGTTGTTACACCTTCAAAACACTAACTCAACATTTAGATTTTTCTCAGCCTTGAAAATTTTGGTATATTTTGCTTTATTTTGATCATTTTTGGCATATAAAGTATTAGAGAAAATATTATTTAAGAACTCATTAGTAATTCCTTTAGGGAAAAGATATAGCCAGGTTTTATTCTTCTTATGTGATATAAACTAAATAACTTCTTTTTTAAATTGTTTTATTTATTATTTAAATTTTTATTTTTTATTATGTTCAATTAGCCAATATATAGTACATCATTAGTTTATGATGTAATGTTCAATGATTCATTAGTTGCATATAATACCCAGTGCTCATCAACACATGTGCCCTCTTTAGTACTCATTACCCAGTAAAACCTAATAACTTCTAAGAAATATTTCCAAATGACTCTTTTTCTAAGATACATGCCACTGCCAAAGAGTCATTGCCAAATATTCCATAAAGATATTTGGATCGGTGTTTCCAAATATATTTATTTATAGATATTTCAAAGAAAGAAATGACTTCTCCCAAAAGAAAGAAATGACTTTTCTCAAAAAGTCTTTGATGTCCACAGCATTCACTTACACAGTAATTAATCCTGGAGAAGTGAAAAAGTCGACTGATATTTAGGCATCACATCAAGTTCTCCTTAGAGATATATGAACCACATCATTTAGTCTCCAGCTTTTGAAAGAAACCATCTTTTCAAAAACAACAAACACAGGAGGTGTGAACCTCCTGACACCATCCATCAACTGTTTGAGGTATTCTAATAAATAATGTGGGTGTTGTCCCACTTAGGATATGAAATTGTTACTGTCCAAATAGTTGCTCTTGGAAATGTGGTGTGCTTCAGTTTCCAGAAGTTAAAACACTGAAGAAAAAGAGTTGTTCTCTTCTCTTCCTGAAAAATTTTTCCACCTGACATAGTAGCTAGAAAATCCTCACTTTCTTCTTAATGGTCAACTGATAATAGGATATTGAAATTACATGGGCAGGCACCATGTAATAAACATAACCCTCCACTTTTAATCTGAAATATATCCTTACAAAATATAACATTGGAGACATTTCAGTAACAAATAACTCTTAGAACTCCAGGAGGCTCTTTCAGGGAGAATCCAAGATGTGCTCCTAGCTGGAGGCCCCTTGTAGGAGGAAAGAAAAGGAAATGGGGCAGTGAGGGGAAGACAAACTACTCTCAAGCAAGGGCCCTGACTGTTTCAGCAGTGTGTCACTGACCTGTATGAAGACAGGGAAATCATACACGTGAAGTTTATTGACACTGAGAATTGGAAAACTAAAGAGTATTACTAATATATTAGGTTACTGGGAATTTAACAATTTTGCTAATAGTTAACTATTTTATAGTTCAGAGAATTTAACTGTTTTGTCTGACATCTTACTCATAATCTAAAATTAATAACTATTTTATAGTTCAGAGAATTTAACTATCTTGTCCAACATCTTACTCATAATCAGTTGTAGAGAAGGAATTCTGGTCTCCTCAGTGTGCCTGGGTGGATCAGTAGGTTAAATATTCAACTCTCAGTTTCAGCTCAGGTTATGATCTCAGGATCCTGAGATAGAACCCTACTTCAGGCTCTGCACTGAGTGCAGAATCTGCTTGAGATTCTTTCCTTGTCCCTCTACCAAGGAGAGCTCGCTGGTTTGCTCTCCTTCTCTCTCTCTCAAATAAATAAATAAATAAACATCTAAAAAATAATCAGTTCTCCTTCAGGTCTCCTTATGTATATTTCATTATTCTTTCCCTGATACCATATTATGGGTGTTATAAAGTTTAATTGTGTATGGGATAACATATTTCAATAAATAACACTTAAAATTGATTTCAATTCTAAGACTTTTATAATAGTTTTTGATGAACTTATAATTTAATACTGTCATTGACAAATGATTGCCTGTAGTACAAAACATAGCATAAAACTAAGTAAATTTCACTTTTTATAATTCTACGTGGACTATACAGTATGATTATTATACTTATTAAATATCTAGTAAAATTACATATTTTTCCTTTAAGAAAGCACATCAAGAACATTTTCATAAGAAATCCTGTATATTGACTTGAATGATAAACATCATACTGTCGACAGAACAGAGTTATAAGAGTGTGACATTCTGTAAACAATTCCTGTCACACAACTCTGAATTTTGAAACTTGTTTTTTTTTAAAGATTTCATTTACTTATTTGACACAGAGAGAGAGATCCCAAGTAGGCAGAGAGGCAGGCAGAAAGAGAGGGGGAAGCAGGCTCCCTGTGGAGCAGAGAGTCCGATGTGGGGCTCAATCCCAGGACCCCGGGATCATGACCTGAGCTGAAGGCAGAGGCTTTAACCCACTGAGCCACCCAGGTGCCCTGTGAAACATTTTAACTGATGGACATTTATCCACCATGATGGGATATTATCAGGATGTAATCTGGCACAATTACTAGCAGGGGATAATCCAAGAATAAAAACTTTAGCATTTTACTTAATGTGAAAATAGAATGTTATGAGTTGTATTGATTATTTTAATCCTATGTCACACTAGAAATATTGTTAAAGGTTATGATTCCTCTTTGATTTCCATTTACCTTGCAGCAGAAGAAAACTGCAGCTGATCAATTAGTAATTGAATAGAATTAGAAATACATTGTACTATCAAATTTAATAAATGGATTAATGATTTAAAAACATTTATATCATTTCCATAGCAATGATTCAGTTACATACCAAGTTAGATGGTGTTATATATTCACACTGAAAAATTACTAGTCCTGAGATCAGCAAACAGAGCATTAACTTATATTTTGTAATTTGGAAAAAAAAAATCCCTAAACTTCTAAAAATTTTTCAAGCTACACTATGAAAAGATATATTGAACATTAAACATAATAGTCAATGACTACATTTAGATGGCTGAACATTATTATATACTCAAAAAGCAACAACAACATACCAAACAAAACAACTGTAATAAAATCCACATTTGAAATTCTTACAAAGCATCTTTTGAGAAGATGAAGGGAACTCCATATTGTTTTGGATGAAATTGTGTTTCCCCAAATTTCATAGATTGCAGCTTTAACCTCCAATGTGATTATATTTGGTGATGGGGCTTTTATGGAGATAATTAAGGTTAAATGAGGTGGTGAGATTGAGACCTTAATCTGATAGGACTAACGTCCTTATAAAAAAAAAAAAGGATGAGACAGCACAGTTCACTGGCTCTCCGTGAATGCACAGAGAAAAGATCATGTGAGGACATAGCAGGATATGACCATATGCAAGCCAGGAAGAGAGATCTCACCAGAACTTTTTCAGCATCTTGATCATAAACTTCTAGCTTCCAGAACTGTAAGCAAATAAATTTCTGTTGTTTTAACTAGTCTCTGGTAATTTGTTATGGCTGCCCAAGCAGACTAATACTTATATGTATGACAAAAAACTATGTTTTCAATGCTCATGTCACTTATGTAATTAAAAAAATCATTGAACACAAATTATATTAATCAGTCAAACTTTGGTATACTGCAAAATATCACATTGCATCACTCAACTGTACCACACAGATATATTATAATCTTATATACAAATATTAAAAAGCACTATAGAAATTGATAAAGAAATGACCATACATGCAGGTAGGAAATAGAAAATTTATATTTATTATCTTAATACTTAGGTTAAAATGAACTCATAAAGGCATATGGCTATGTAAATGATATCCACATAAGTTACCAAAAAAATAGTTATATGTTACCTAACTATGTAGATGTTGGATCCAATGAGAAGAGACAACAACTTTTTTATAACTAAAGAACAGTTATAGTTCAAAGACCACCCATGACAAATATGATTATAGAACAATTTTATTAATTTTTTTGTTTTTATGTCCACATAGATTATAAATCTTGCCCACATACCATGTTTTAAGCTTTATCAAATGTGGAAAGAAATAAAAGACTTGCAATGAAATTCTTCTTCTTGTTATTTGTTATCAAAGTATACTTTGTAGTTTTACAAGAGATAGGCAATTGTAAAGCAAAAAAATCTCACTGAGGTAAAAAAAGTACTATTATATATTACTAATAATATTACAGAAAGGATCATAAAGCCATTTAATTATTTCAAATCATATTTGAAATTAGAAAAATTAGAATAGAATTTGGAAATTAAAATGAAATTTGGGAATTTAGGGCCAGAAGTGTTCAGATCGAATGATCTATCATCTGTCTATTGATTTCTCTTTTTCTCTCTCATCTTTATATATATATTTCTTCAAATTGTGTCCCATCAGAAAAGTCTTAAGCATAATACTGAGCTTAAAATTAGGCATAATATTTTTCATTAAACTCAAGTCACTTTTTTAAAAGATTTTGTTTATTTGTCAACAAGAAAGAAAGAGAGAGCATGCCCACAAGCAGTGGGAACAGCAGGAAGAGGGAGAAGCAGACTTCCAGCTGAGCAGAGAACCTGATATCGAACTCAATCCCATGACGGTGAGATCATGACCTGAGCCAAAGGCATATGTTTAATTGACTAAATCACCCAGGGATCGCTCATGCGGTCATTTTATACGTTTTTTTCTTTTAATTTGTTTCTATTGGTTCAATTTCTGTCCACCTACAAACCATTTAATAAGAGTTGGTTTTTCAGGTAATATTATCTTTTTATTTTTAATTTATTCAGAAAGATATTAATCTAATTCTATGTGCCAGGCAAAGTGTAATTTGGGAGATGGAAAACAAAACAGACATGCTTTCATCTCTCATGTAGCTTTCTTTCTAATGAGAGAGACTGATATTAATCAAGTGATCACACAGGTAAATATATTTTTTTTAATTGAAAAAAAATTTTAGGAAGAAAAATTACAACTACTGAAATCTAACCAAAAATCTAGTAAATCTAGCAAAGTGAAATATACAGCCAATTTGTTTTTCCAAAAATGTACAAAATGTTATATTTTGATTTATTTCAAGTGCTATTTGTCTTGATGATTAATGGAATTTTATTCTTTACTAGCTTTATTCTTTTTTTTACTAGCTTTATTCTTTTTTTTAGACTTTTTTCTTCATAGTAAAATAATCCTTAAGAATGTTATCAGCCTGAAAATGTTTATATAATTTCCATTTATGCCTAAGTTATCAGGGTGATTTACTGTAGTAAACTAATACCATTGGATGATTTCTAATAAATATCTTAAAATAATTGAGTTACAAGCATATATATGAAGCCATACAATATTGGTCTTTAATATCAATATAAAAATACATTTAAACTCTACTGAGAACTTTTTATTCCATTTTAATCTCTTTCAAATTTTCATGTGGTTTCATTTTTTGTGTTTTTGTGCTTGTGTCAAGAAAGAAAAATACTTAAGATTAATGCATCAGAAAATATGATTTGCTGTTGACACAACAGTTACTGATAAACCAATTACATGGTAAAGAAAGCATAAATTGTAGTACATAGTCATTTTATAAGCAGAAATTGAAGTTTTTATATTAAAAACTCACATTTAAATTTAATTAAATATATTTTCGAGATAAGTGAATCTAACATTTTTTATTAATTAATATAATTTACATAAAATAAATTTACTGTTATTCTCAGTTTTTAATATTAAGAACAATCTACAGATCTACTTAAAATAGAACAATAAGAGCCCTTGCAATCTTAATAAAAATTTCAGGTCATTTTTAAAAAAGCTTTGATAAGTATGCTCACTATTGACTAAATTTTTCTGGTAAATAGGAATCTGAGTTAACTACAACTGCTCATTTCAACCCACATTTCACAGTAGAAATAAGAGAAGACATTTGCCTCCTAGGTACTTACCAATTTCATTAGAAGTGATGGATTTTTTTGTAGTATAGAGATTCTTAGGCAATGAAAAATACTGATTGCCTCTTCTTTCTAATATAGCAATAGTTCATGTCTTGGAACTAGTTCCATTGTCAAAGTGAATAATATTTTAATATGTTTAGGTATGGCCTTATTCTTCCTGAAAGAAAAATGGAATGACTCTTGACATTAAGGGAGTTTGTTATCAGTCACTTGAGTGGTATTGACGCCAAATATTTCTGATGATGCGTTTGGGCTTTACATACGATTCTGGAAAAGAAAATTAGAGGCTAAAATGTTTGCACTAAATCTCTCTCTTTGGGTGGTTTGTGTAAGCTGGGAATCCTGTAAAGCAGGAGAGCTTGCTGGAAAATGAGCCTTATCAGAAACAACATTTGGAATTATATTGTTTTTGCAGAGCTGCTTTTTAAACATTTGTGTTAGAGCTCTGGAAATTCTTTTGATGTAATAACCAGCTCTTGGTCCCTAAGCCTTCATAAACTCTAACACGTAGGTAGCATCAAAACCTCCAAATAGACTCTTGCCAAATCAAAAGCCCAGTCCGAAGTACAGCTAAACCCATTAAGAAATTAAAACATTGAAATAATGTTCCCATACTTAAGCAGATTATCTTATCTGCCTATGCAATCATTTGTTAAAGATTTGAAGAAACCACTCTGTGTCCTTCATATTGATAGATTTGGGGGATTATTGAAAGACAAGGTCTTTCTTATCGGGTTGGTCACACTATAGTAGAAGAGGTGAAAATAAACACAGAGTTAAAAGGTAGGAATTCTTAACATTACATGATCCAATTATATTTCCTGTTCTTGGAAAAATAAACAAGAAGGCAAGAACAGTAGAGGTAAAAGACAGAAGACTATTAAGTTTCATACATAGTCTGTTGATAGAAATGAAACCCTATGGATATATTGGATATATTTAAGCAACTTTATAGCAGCAAATGATCTGCCACTGCCTCCATACAAAATACTTTATGTAAAAATTAATTCTGTGAGAACAGCATGGTGGTACCATTGGTTCAGATGATGAAAATTATACTAACTAGTTAATACATGTGCTCATATATTCTTTGCTATTAAGCAAGAGTAAGAAATAAACAGAGAAATAAACACCCATCAATAATTACATGATAAAAAAAGGAGATGTGTCTGAGTGTACAGAAAACATTATTGGAATGTGATAGAAATATACAAAACATTGCAATCAGTAAAATCAGTAGTTTTAAAATATGCAATGGAAAATGAACTGTTCTGGATATTAATAGAATGAAGAACTTCTAACTCATTCTCACAGTTTACAGTTTTCAAAATATTGAAAAATGCACATGGCAACAAAACAAAGCTGGGAAGTACATGTTTAAATATCCAATGTAACAATGCATTTAAAAAATTCTTATCTTAAAGACTATCGGGTCAGAGCTGTCGACAATATAAAATTAAGAAAAATATAAGGTGGTAAGTAAAATTTTCGTTGGAGTAATTATCTTGACATTTTTAATTAATATGAAACAATGGTCTTAGCATTAAGAAAATGAGTCATCTAATCCAGGATTACAGGGTTGGGATGAAGTTCAACAGAGCCAAAATAGTAGTAATGAATATGATCTCAAGAGTGGCTGCATATATAGGATATCTTAAATTGTGATCCCTGTTAGCAGACTGACAAAGGAATTTGCATGCAAGAGATTTGCTCAGTAGTGTTCTTGGGAATAACACCTGTAAGAGTGAAGAAAGCAGAATTATGCAGAAAGAGAAGTTTGAATTATGATGCAGTTGCAACAGAGGCCTCAGTTAGCTTCTGGGGCCTACACTTCCAAATTAAAACAGAAGGGCCTGTGTGTATGTAAACCCCCTTTGGTTGACCATTCAATGCAGGAAGCAACTACATTTAGATGAAGCTATTTTCCAGAGACACCGCTGTGAGCAGTCAGCAATCAGCATTCCCAGAAGATGGGAGAATGAGTGCCAAGTAGTAGAGAGGGAACTATACAAAATATACTATAATGTCCATTATTGCCAAACACTTACGCTACGGATTTATTAGTCTAAGTCCATCCCATGTGGGATGTGCTTCTCTGGGACTTGTCAAAGAAAAAGAATACACCAAATGCTTGTTAAAAATGGAAAGGAAGACTTTATTCAAGACTACTGCAAGAGACTATTGCAATTGGTGAGAGATTCAACTCAACTCCACTAAAAGAAGAGAAGAGGAATTTTAAACAAAGGAGAGAGCTAAAGGAAGAATACTAGAAGATATTAGGGGAAAGTTGGTCACTAAAATTAGACCATCTGTGTTTGCTAATTGTACCATATCAAAGTTAGGCTCCTTTCTACCCACAGAGACTGGAGCCCTACATTTTCTTGAAGATTCATTTCAAAGGGATGCCTCTCAGGTCTTTGAGAAAGACATTCCTGGGTTGTAAAACTGACAGGAGGCTGGGAGATTTGCATCTCAAAGGGCAGGGAAATAATTTGCAATTTCAGATTTTCTAAAGTAAATATTCTGAGAAAAAGTAGGTCAGGGGCTTATAGTCAGGAAGAAACATGTCTAAAGTTTAGTCAAGCTTGTGGGAGTTAAAAGACTGAACAGGTCAGACTCTATTTGTAGCTTCCTGTGGGGAAAACTCCAAATAGGAAACTGGTGTCCCAGTACCTCATTCCTGTTCATAATGGTACTTGCTGGCCACTTAATATCAAGATTGGACAGGAGAGTACTTAAAAGTAACCACTTGAATCCCAGACATTTTCTCCTCTCCCCATTTTGTGTAACCCCAGACCTGTCTACCACTGATGATGAATGCCAGTTACCTCTGCCAGGGTGAATCTTTTCTTTACCTAGCTGTCTCTTGACAAGAGAAGCTCAAAATGACTGGATAACAATCATGGTTTAAAATTCACATTACATCCCCTACTGGAAGAGTGTCCTGCCTGGGAATCTGGATCTCTATGTGCATAGAGCCTAAATTTCTTGGGAAATAAAGCACACATTTCTTAATTTGGTTGTTGAAGCTAATGGTAAAACAAACAATCCTGTGTTCAGTGTTTCATATTTGAACCAATATATTCTATTTAGAGGGGAAACAGCACCCCTCAATGACTGGTGGTTTGAAGTATATAGCATATTTTGGGAGATGATACCACATTCTTGCAGAGTTGGGTTCAGCAAGACACCACCTTGTTAGGCCTTTAAAGAGGTCCTTCCATCGCTCTACTAGCTGGGTAACCCAGTGAGCACTAAATGATAGGCTCAGTGGATCCCATAGCTATGCTGCCACTGCCAGGTTTACTTTGCTATAGGGTGAGTACTTTGGATCAAGGCAAAGTGGATCATCCTCTATACATCCTCAGATAGTGGTTCTGGCTGAAGCCCTAAGATAGGAAAGAAACATCCACTTCAGGAATATATGCAGATATTAAACAATGTTAATCTTTGTCCCTTCCAGCATGGGGAGGCTTCAGTGTACTCATTTTGTCAGCAAGTTAGCATTCTGTCACTTTGAGGATTAAATCTGTGCTGGAGTTCAACAGTGGTCTCTGTTGCTAACAGGTTGGACTTTCAGCAATAGAAGAAGGGTGTATTAGCCTTTGTGAGCAAGACCCATGTTGTTGTGCCTATCTCTCACCTTCATTCCTGCTATCACTACTCTCTTCTTATACCCATTGTGCCAGTAATGGTGTGGCTAATGACAGTCTGTGTGACATTATTTAGCCAAGTCTTTCTATCTATTTAGTTCTTTCACGGGTCCTCCATAGTAGATCTTTCCCTGTGGTCATAATGTGTAATACAAAGATCATCACACCTCTGTCTCCTCCTGTAGGTCATACCACATGTCACTATCTCAAATGTTGATCCCTTAATTATTCTTTATTTTAGGCCCCAGACCAAATAGCCAAATCATTTTTCAATGCCTTAAAGGCTGTATATATTCTCACCTTGAGTCATTTCTTTTTCCACATAAAGGAGATGGCTAGGTACCCTGCCCAAGGCTCTGCCCATCGCAAAATTTCTCCTTCCTATCTTTCATATATACCCCTGATTGGACTTTATGCTGTAGTAGTTGCTGTTTTGCTTGCACTGATCTACTGAGTCAATCTCCCCAATCTACCCATGAACTGAAATTGACCTTCTTTTTTCTCTGTTAGCTTGTTCCAGGAAAGCTTCTTGTGATCATTGGTGTGACCTGAATGCACTGTTGCATAATATGGGGATGTTGCTCATCTATTCAATGCAACTTGCTTGTGTCCTATGAACCTGCTCATGCTGAATCCCTAATATACATATTTTATTATAGAATGATGATGGATCTACCTGACATTGGTTTTGTAGGTCTGAAAGAATTCAGCTGTGCTCAGTTTTAGCTATATAATCACTTAATGTTCCATGGTCACATGTTCAGTTTCCACCTGGGCTCAGAGATAACGCAGGAGCTAAGTTACATGGGTGGCTCAGATGGTTAAGCATCTGCCTTCAGCTCAGGTCATGGGATTGAGTCCTGCGTCAGGCTCCCTGCTGGGTGGGATATCTATTTCTCCCTGTCCCTCTACGCCCCCCCCAATTATTGTTGCTTTCTCCCTCGTTCTCAAATAAATAAATAAAATCCTTGGGGGCAGGCTGGGACAGGAACTACCTTTTTGAATGATGCATAGTATCTCCTGTAGATGGCTTGATCTTCTTTCATAACCTAGGATGTCTATGTTGTGTTTCTTCTATTTAGGATTGCATCAGCTCAACTCTGTACTGATAATACCAAATATTGGTGTCATGAACTCCCTTCAGAACCTTAAGAAACCTAGCCAATGTAGTGCATGTTAGGGGATGAAAGGTGCTATATGTAATCATTCAATTCATCAGAATCTATCTGATTTTTTAGGGAGCAAACTATTGAAATAAATAGGAATGTGAGAGGACTTCTATTTCTGCACAAATTCTGCACAAAGGCTAATCATTGTCATTACCCTCAGGTTGTGATTGTTTATGACCAATTAACTCACTCAGGGAGTTTGTACATTCTTAGGGGATTTTTAAGGAGATGTTTGTGTAAGAACTATAAGGTAAGAACTGTAAGAGGAACTGAGAGTAAGTAAGCAATTGTCTGATAATAACATGCTGTGCTTTTTTATGTGAAATTGTGAAATATATAATTTGCTTTAGAGAAGAAAAAATTATATTTCAAATGGAAGTCCCATCATTTTTGTCTCATTGTGAATGCCAAATATATTATAAATATTCAAAACTATAGAAAAAATATTGAATTCCTAATAGGAAAAAAATTAAATACTATTTTAAAAATACTTCTGTTAAAAATATAAACATTATAGAGCATAGCAAAACAATTACTTAGTAAAGTCACAAAGGCAGGAAAAATAATTGATTAGAAAGGAAAACTTTCTTCAGAAACACAATATACCAGTTACTCTATATGGCCTTTATTTTTGGTTTCACATTTTTTACCTTTATCTTTCCAACGTTGTTTGCTCTTTGTCTTTGTCCAACCAATTATAAATGGCAAAAGACTTGCTTATCCCTCAAGAGTTCAAGTTATACATGGTTTATCTTAAATGAAAATGATAGATGATTCTTCAATTTAAGAGGATCTGAAACACCTTGGCTGTTGAAACCATATCTCTCACACTGAAAACTATTCCATGAATACAAATGGGAAAAGAACAAATACATACTTGAAGATTGAAGATCAATAAATTTTGGAGCTCTAATATAATCTTGAAGATCCAACACACATTAATTTTGCAGATAATTTTTTACTGAATTTGTTGAATTGTGTCTGATTCCTAGGTTTAGGAATCTTTTTTAGGTTTTATTTTAGTATTTAAAATTGATAGGTTAGTTAAACGTATGTCTTGCATTAATGAAGAAAGACAAATCTATTTTTGAAATTTGTATGTGATAAATTGTAATGTCATCCACACTCACCAACTATAATGACCAAATGTTCCTTCACTACTTAATATAAACTATCTTAATAGCATTTTTTGACTATGATATTTTCTTTGTACATATTGCATTTACTTTACTAACTTTGCGAAGCATTTATATATCCCCAAATGACATGCAATGCTTTATTTCACATGAGCAAAAAATAATTCTCCAGTAGTTTACTTTCCTATACTTTATTAGGTGAATAGATTGAAATGATATAATTTTAGTATTTTTTAAAGATTTTTATTTATTTATTTGATAGACAGAGATCACAAGTAGGCAGAGAGGCAGGCAGAGAGAGAGGAGGAAGCAGGCTCTCCGCTGAGCAGAGAGCCTGATGTAGGGCTTGATCCCAGGACCCTGAGATCATGACCTGAGCTGAAGGCAGAGGCCCAAACCACTGAGCCACCCAGGTGCCCCATAATTTTAGTATTTTTTAAACTACATTTAAAGACATTGATCTCTAGCAATTTTCTTCTAAAAAATAGGGAGATTTGATAGTTGGTTATGAGTTGCTTACACATTGTCTTTACTAGCATGTATAATCAAGGCTATCATTCTTTAATCCACTTAAAATACAATATAAGTAAATTTCACATAATTCTGTTCTGAATATTGAAATAACTGACAAAAGTGATCACAACTTATGTTATTTCTAGATATTAGAAAAACTAGCAATACAGCCATTTAAAAATATAGAACAGAATATGATGAATATGCAAATAATCTGGAATGCATAATTGTAAACATAATGCATACAACATTTAAAAAAAACTGAAAACACAGAATGACTTATGCTATTCCCATTCTTGAGTTTATTGAGCAATTGTTTCTAAAATTGAATAATTTTCTGTATTTCCTTATTTTTTATTTTTATTTTTGATTACAGAGAAATTAAATGGAGAGCTAAAAGGTCTAATAAAACTATAGAAAAATAATTTTACAGTCGAAATACTTCCCCTTCCCCCCCAAGAAAGTATGTAATCTATAGTCCATATATTTAGGATATAAAGATTTAACTAATTTAATTGGGGGGGAGGGTGGGATTCTTACAATGTTGATCTTCTTGCTATTTTCTACTGTTATTATCATCACTTATAAGTCATAGACGTGTTTTTCAATGCACAAAGAAGAGAAAAGAGATTTTCTCTATTAGCAGGATTGTCTCAATGTATTTGATGCTTTAGGAGGAAAATGTTTGATGTTCCAAAAGTTGAAGATATATATATATATATGTATACATACATATATATATATTTTTAAAGATTTTATTTATTTATTTGACAGAGAGAGATCACAAGTAGGCAGAGAGGCAGACAGAGAGAGAGAGGAGGAAGCAGGCTCCCTGCTGAGCAGAGAGCCCGATGTGGGACTCGATCCCAGGACCCTGAGATCATGACCTGAGCCGAAGGCAGTGGCTTAACCCACTGAGCCACTCAGGCGCCCCTGAAGATATATTTTTTTGACATAACAGAATGTTTAGTCTCAATAAATAAATAGGTAGATGGATAAATCAGTTGATTGATAGAGGGCATGAGGAAGTCAGGAGAAGGAAGTTGAATATTGATGTTCGGTTTCTCTACCCTATTTGATTCCTTCCATACAAGGTTTGACCCCAAGATTGAATGTCCCTCTCCATTTTCTAATTTGAAAATATGGTGTTCTTGTTTCTGTTTGCCTGTGTAGTTTTATTCTAAATAATATTCCTGTTTAAACAACCAAATAAAATTAATACACAATGAAATTAATATGAAATTATTTTTCTCCTTTCATACTAGTCATTAGCTTAGAAAAATTTTTCTTCACTTCTATTATTATTTCCTCAGTTCATTGAAATAAGGTGAGGAATTAAATACATAAGGGTAAAGTAATTGTAGCTGATGTAGTGAGAACAATCACTGTATAAGTACAACAGTAAAAGACTTGCGATAGCTATTGCTCCCTGTGAGGTCTCACTTCCAAGTATTTAGGCTCCAGTGTTATTTGATTTTCTATACAAATTCTAAATATTTTGAGTTTTTATAAATTTAATTTATGACAGACTAGTTTTTTTTTTTCAATGAGTTCCAGTTAATGTAACTAAATGTTATATAATGAAGGGAAAAGTCTGTGTACTTCAAGTTTAATTTAGAGAAAAATAATGTTTGGCTTGAAAACATGTCTCTGTGAGCAAGGAATTTAACTTCTAGGATTTTTATTTTCTTAAGGTAACAGAGATCCAATAAAATATGTCAAGCACAAGAATATTAGTCATAAAACTATGTGTAATGGCACATATTGAAAACATTATAAATTCTAAAATTTGGGTTAAATAAGTTATGATAAATTCTTTCAATGAAGTCATCAGTGTTTAGAAGTATATATTTTCACACAAATATCTACAAAATATTGTTATGCAAAAAAGTTTTAAATTAAAATCCATGTTATCAGATTTATTTTCAAAAGATAATACCCTTAAAAAAAAAGAGAATACCCTTTCATTTGAGTTTGACTTATTAAATAGTATGTATTATTGTACTTGAAAATGTTAACATATATATTTAAGATGGTACTTCAAATTTTTCTCATTAATATTGAATAATTTTTTTTATAACTTTTGAACACTTACAGAAAATACTGTGGCATTCACAATGAGACAAAATGACGATGCTTCCATTGACATATAATTTATTTTTCTTCTTTAAAGAAAATCATATATTTCACTTCATAGAAATATGGTATGTTATTTATCAGCTTTACATGAATACTCAAGTTTGAGAAAAATTTCTGTGTATCTACTGCTATAGAAATGATATACAAAATATGTACATATTTGATATACGTATTTTATAAACTATGTTATTAAATTCTGAGAGATAAGCAACTTAGTAGTAGTTTTCTAGTAGTTTTTAGCATTTTGTAGTAGTTTTGTATTAGTTATAGAAAACTTTAATGAACAACACAAATTTATTATCTTATTGCTATGTAAGTTATAAGTCCAATATATGTATTACTGAGCTAAAATTGAAGTAAGAACAGGCTGTAATCTTTTTATTTATTTATTTATTTTTAAATTTTTGATCTTTAATTTTTTATAAACATATATTTTTATTTTTATCCCCAGGGGTACAGGTCTGTGAATATACTGTGAAGGTTTACACACTTCACAGTACTCACCAAAGCACATACCCTCTCCAATGTCCATAACCCCACCCCCTTCTCTCAAACCCCCTCCCCCCAGCAACCCTCAGTTTGTTTTGTGAGATTAAGAGTGACTTATGCTTTGTTTATTTATTTTTTTAAGAGAAAGAAAGAGCATGTGTGTGCAGGCACGCACCTCCATAGCAGGCAAAGGGGCAGAGAGAGAGGAGGAGAGCAAATCTTAAACTGTCTCTATGCTCAGTGCAGAGCCTGACATGGGGGACTCCATCTCACAACCTTGAGATCATGACCTGAGCTGAAATCAAGAGCGGGATGCTTAACCAACTGAGCCATCCAGGTGCCCCAGGCTGTGATCTTTTACTGATGCCATATAGGATCCATTGCCTTGCCTTTTCCATTTTATAGAAGCCACTCACATTCCTTTACTTATAGTTTCCTCTATCCATTTTCAAAGCCAGCAACAAGGCATCTCTGACCCTTTTTCTGTAGTCACTTTTCCCTCTGACTACAGCAAGGAAATGTTCTTTGCATGACTTCTTCATGTCATAATCATTAGGAAAGAGATTAAGGTAATCACTTTTCCAGTTCTTTTTGTTTTATAATGTCAGAGAGATACATGACAACAAACTGCATCGACAGTAAGAGCAAATATTCCAGAAGAATATTACATCCAGAATACAAAATATGCTGTCTATGGTGCTAGTGAATTATTCTGTAATTTTGCATACCTATCTTAACTTCTCAACACTTGTATTCCCTACAGAGAAAAATGTAGTAAAAGTCTATTGCGGAAGTGTACAATTTTTAAAGAACATAAACTTTGATGTTTGTTCTAATGTTGAAATGTAGTATTAAGATTTATTTTGGGGGCACCTGGGTGGTTCAGTGGGTTAAGCCTCTGCCTTCAGCTCAGGTCATGATCTCAGGGTCCTGGGATCAAGCCCTGCATCAGGCTCTCTGCTCAGCGGGGAGCCTGCTTCCTCCTCTCTCTGCCTGCCTCTCTGCCTAATTGTGATCTCTCTCTCTCTCTCTCTCTGTCAAATAAATAAATTTAAAAAAAAAAGAAAAAAAAAGAAAAAAATATTTATTTTGCACTGTACATTTACCTATGCATTTATGAACATTAGATTTTAAAAGGTGACAGAATTTTACTTTACATTTAGTTATTTTACAGTTTTGTTTTAATAACTGCATATGTAACTTTAGAAATTATGAAGAATTAGTCTACACAATTTTCTCCTTAATTATTTTTAAGGAAAGAGTTATACCATCAAAAGATCTGAAAGTAGTAAAAAGTAAAAGAATGCAATGACCTGGCCTTTCTAAAATACTAGGTTTATATAATTTAAATAAAAAGGAAAGAAAATGCTTTAATGAAAACTGGGACACAGGTGATACATATTAAAGTTCTCCTGTACAGGATGACTCTTACTGATAATTATAGTAGTTATAAACATCCAATATGTCAAGGTCATTCTCTATATTCTAATTATTAAGTTTAAGGTAAAGAGATGGGATTTTGAATTCATGACATTATTAACTGTTGACTTCATAGTCTTTAAGATTTATGACCTTAAAACTGTATTGCAAATTTCTTTACTTATAAAAAAGTATTTACTATCAAGTCTTGGTTTCAAATTATCAGCCAAGTGCTTTGCATATGCTCTATCGAAAACTGAACCTAAGCTAAAGAACTACTGAATTAATGGGTACATAAAAATCAGCATGTCTTAAAATGGTACTTGAAAATTACAAGTGCTTCAGAGACCTCTGACTTTCTAGAGCATAATGTTTAAGAAATACAAAAAGATGGGGTGCCTGGGTAGCTCAGTGGGTCAGTCATCTTCTTTTGGCTCAGGTCGTGATCCCAGAATCCTGGGATTGGGGCCCATCTTGGGCTCTCTATTCAGCAGGATGTCTGCTGCTCCTCCTTCTGCTTGCCACTCCCCCTGCTTGTGCTCTCTCTTTCTCTCCCTGTCAAATAAATACATAAAATCTTTTAGAAAATAATAAATACAAGAAGATGAAGACAAAATAAAATCAATGTGATGACTAAAAACAAAAACACAAATGTAATTTTGATTTTAAAGGTTGGGTAATTATTTTTTAAAGATTTTATTTATTTATTTGAGAGAGAGAGAGAAAGAGCATAAGAGAGGTGAAGGTCAGAGGGAGAAGCAGACTCCTCATGGAGCCAGAAGCCTGATGCAGGACTCTATCCAGAAATCTGAAATCATGACCTGAGCCAAAGGCAGTGTCCCAACCAAATAAGACACCCAGGCGCCCAAGGATGGACAATTATTGATGTAGTTAATGAATGTTAAGTTTCAACTTATAAGGTTGGGAAAGGTCTCTGAATACTTTCTGAATATTCAGTATTTCTGAGTATTAATTACCACATTTTTTAAACTTTTTGAATTTAATGGGTAGGTAGCACTGATAGTTGTTTTTTTGTTTGTTTTGTTTTGTTTTGTTTTCCCTACTAACCTATATTAGGCTAAACTTTGAACACAGGAATCCTAAAGATTGTAAATAACAACTAACAAGGTATTATAATTTAGTATCAGTGTTTGGATAAAACCAAATAAGATAAATTGTTAGCTTAGTACCATAAGGAAAAAGAAAAAGGTGATTATTTTTCACAGCTAAGTTCCTGAGGTGGGTTTGGTATTGATAGATAGAAGATATTACTATATTTTCTTAATTAAAACGTTAAATATTATTTCAGCTTATATTTTATATTAACCATTAGAAATTAATTATGTATGTACATTTCCTAGTTTATTTTTTACAACCATGTTATTAATAGTACTTTCAAAATCAAGTATCAGCATGTTTATGGCTTTATAGCTGATATACTTTGATTTGAATACTACTGCTTATTAATTGTATTTAATAAGCACATTATTTTACCTCCTTGAACCTCAGATATTCATCTAGAAAATTGATGGTGAATGTGAAAAGCCAATTTACATCTACAATGTATTGAAAATTTTACTATTTTTTAAATTAAAATTTAGCACAGGAAAAGTAAAATCATTTCTCAAAATCCAACTAAAAGTAAGTATATACAAAGTCAAATATTCAAACCATATTGAACAGTTTAACTTTTCAAAGTTGAAGTATGGTTGACATACAATATTATGTTAGTTTCAGGTATACCACATAATGTTTCAAATTTTATATACATTACAGATCAAATTTTACTTCACAGTGCTTCACAGTGCTCAGCACGCTAAATGTAGTTACCATCTGTCACCATACAAAGTCATTAAATTATTATTGACTATATTTCCTATGCTGTACTTTTTGCCCCTATAACATCTATTTTATAACTGAAAGTTTGTACCTCTTAATTCCTTTACCACTTTTGCCCAGCCCTTAACTTCTCCTCTCCGGCAACCACAGTTCTCTATGTTTGAGTCTGTTTCTGTTTGGTTTTCCTTTTTTGTTGTTGTTGTTTTTTGTTTGGTTGGTTTTATTAAGATTCCACATGAAAGTGAAATCATATGGTATATGTCTTTCTATGACTCATTTCATTAAGCATAATATTCTTTAGATACATTTATATTCTAATAACAAGATTTCATTCTTTTTTATAGTTGAGTAATATTCCAATGTGTGTGTATGGCAGATTCTTTTCTATTTATCTATTTTTTTTATATTTTATTTATTTATTTGAGAGACAGAAAGAGAATATGAGCAGGGGGAAGGACAGAGGGAGAAGTAGAAAAAGACTCTCTGCTGAGCAGGGACCCTGATGCAGGTCTCCATCCCAGGACCCTGGGGTCATGACCTGAGCTGAAGGTAGAGGCTTAACCAACTGAGCCATCCCGGTGCCCTCTATTTATCAACTTATGGACACTCAGGCTGGTTCTGTATCTTGAGTATTGTGAATAATGCTGCAGTAAACATAGAGCTGCTTATATCTTTTTGAATTAGTGTTTTCACTTTCTTTGAGTAAATATCCAGAAATAGAATTATTGGATGGTACGGTATTTCTACATTTAATTTTTTTTGAGGAACTTCCATACTTTTTATAGTGGTGGTATCAATTTATGTTTCTACCAACAGTGCACAAAGGTTCCCTTTTCCCTACATCCTTACCAACACATGTTATTTCTTGTCTTTTTGGTAATAGCTATTCTGATGGGTGTAAAATGCTATCTCCTTTATGGTTTTGACTTGTATTTCCCTGATGATTAGTCCAGTTGAGCATCTTTTCATGTGTCTGTTGACCATCTCTCTCTCTTTGGAAAAATGTTCAAGTCCTCTGCCCACTTTTTTAATTGGATTTTGTGTGTGTGTGTGTGTGTGTGTGTGTGTTGAATTGTATGAGATATTTATATATTTTGAATTAGAAGAGTTTAAATTTAATTTTTTTAAAAAGTATCTTCTCCATTAGTCCCTGATAAGTCTCTCTAAATACAAACATAGTTGAATATAACCAAAAAATATTTGTACATCTTTTTTTAATTTATTTTTTATTTTCAGCATAACAGTATTCATTATTTTTGCATCACACCCAGTGCTCCATGCAATCCGTACCCTCTGTAATACCCACCACCTGGTACCCCGACCTCCCACCCCCCTCCCCTTCAAAACACTCAGATTGTTTTTCAGAGTCCATAGTCTCTCATGGTTCACCTCCCCTTCCAATTTCCCCGAACTCCCTTTTCCTCTCTAACTCCCCATGTTCTCCATGCTATTTGCTATGCTCCACAAATAAGTGAAACCATATGATAATTAACTCTCTCTGCTTGACTTATTTCACTCAGCATAATCTCTTCCAGTCCTGCCCATGTTGCTACAAAAGTTGGCATCTTTAATAAAAATAAACAAGCTTTCAAACTTCCATGGATAGAGTCAATTTATGTAGTATGTTTTGCCTCACTCTCCCTTTTTTCTTGGCAATCTCGCTTGGAGAATATTTCACACAGGACAGACAGACATAAATCTAATATTTCAAAACTTGTCTCTCTTCAAACTTATAAAACATGCCCTCCAATTAATTGAAAATCAACAATGATTTTCAAGTGATGACCATGTTTCCTGTTTCCCTGATAAAATAGAAGCATTGAGAGGAAATTTTCCACAAAATGTTATCTATCAACATATTATCAATATCAGAATCACTGTATTTTGCCATTCATCCAATTACTACTCTTTATTTAACAATTATTTATTGAACATCTTCTAAGCACCAGGCATCATTTCTTTTTGTTTATATTCAATGAAACAAAACAATACAAAAGTCCTATCCAAATAGGATTTTATATAAGTTAACATTGCTTGCTCCTTTCTGAGACTGATACCTTCATTCATGTTCTGTGTTACATCACCTTTTCCTACTCAATACATCTCCCATATTTTTAATTCTCTCATAAAAATATATTTTAAATCAAACTAACCATTCCTGTTACACACTGTCCTACATATTTTTCACTTTTCTTCTAAAACAGTACTCTGAAAAAAAGTAGTCTGTATTTACTGTCTTCAATCTATTTCCTTCCATTCTGTATTGATTCCAGTCCTATCAGGTCTTCATCCATATCACCCACCACAACTGATCAATCGTCACAAATCAGCAAAGATCTTCACACTGATAATCAAATTGCTATGCTTCTATCTTACATGACTTGACTTGTCAGCAGCTTTTGCTAAGTTGGTCATTCCTTCTTTTGTTTGAAAACAAACCATTTGTCTTCTAGGATATTTTACTCTCTTGTCTTTTTTTTTTTTTTTCATCTTACCTTATTGGAAGCATTAAAATAGTATTTCTTGTTTGTATTTCCTTATGTGCTCTACCTCTTAAATTCCATGACTTAGCCCTATTTTATTTTTTCTATCTGTTGTTACTTCTGGGTGATCTCACCAGATCTCACCAAATCTCCCTTTCTGAATGACAATCTAGATCGCATGATTCCAGCCCAGAATGTGAAACTAAACTTCAGATTCTGATATTCAACCACATACTTTACATGGCCACATGGATATCTAATACACACCCCAATTTTAGAATACCCAAAATAGAATTTCTGCTTCCTCCAATTCAACATATTTTTTAAATAATCTTCCCGACTATGGCCATTTTATACATTCTTTCGTTTAGGTTAAAAATGTTGGATTTATTCTTGATTCCTCTCATTCTTCATACCTAATTGTAAATTTTTGGCAACTATATGAATTCTCTTTCAGACATTCCTAATATTAGAATATTTTCACCACTTCAACCTTTACTTTCCTGTCAAAGATACTGTTAATTCCTACCTAGGTTATTGTAGTTTCCAACTAATGGTCCTTACTGCTTCTGCATTAGATATGGTTGAACATATTCTTACTCCAGAACCCAGAGCAACTTCTTTTTAAATATAGCTTAGATTGCATTACTATTATAATTGATTGAAATGCATTTAATGTGTTTCCATATAATTAGAGTAAAAGCCAAGCCTCCCAGCCATCTCTGTCTACATACTAGATATAAAAATATTCATCTTTGGATGTGTCAGCCCAGTTAAGCTCCTCAGATAATTGAAGTCATGACTTTTAGCCTGTGGAACAGAAAAATCACTCAGCTTAGTTAAGTCAGTTTACATAATGTTGAGAGATAATGCAGTGGTCATTGTGTTTGAACACTGAGTTCTGTTGTACTTTGTAATACAGCAACATATGATCATTATAGAGTGTGGCACTTGGAAGTTAGATGCTGCTGAAGCAAAAGCATAATATATGTGGAACCCTATTTGGACTTAGCAGTGAGTAGAAGGTGGAAGATACATGAGAAGACTGTTAGTGAAAACTTGAATGAGGAAACTGTTACTGAAAGCTAGAAAAACATGCAGCTTGTTTTACATAGTAAAATTTTGGCAATAATTTCTGTGAATAACATAAAAAATAGCAAATATACCTAACTTATGAATTTGATTAAAGATTTTTAAGCAGAATGTTGAATGTGCCAACTGGGGTCTTTTAGCTTTGTATGATAACACTACAAAGAAAGAGAAATTAGCCAAAAGAAAAAAGTTTGTTCTTCAGCAAATACGGAGAAAATACTTGAAGTTCAGAACTTGCTGGGTGTCAAAATACTATTTTGAAATTCCTGTCCGTCTTATCAAAAGGACTCAAATAAGAAATGGCTCCAAGATTAAATCCAGAGCACTTTCAAGGAAATGTGGTTTCAGTATCACAAACATAAAGGTAGGCAGACATAAGTAACTTTTTATTTTATTTATTTATTTTTGTAAGCTTCAAGTTTTTATTTAAGCTCCAGCTAGTTAGTGTATGTAATATTAGTTTCAGAGTAGAATTTAGGATTTTTCACTTACATAGAACAGTCAGTCCTCATCACAAGTGCCCTATTTAATAGCCATGATCCATCTAGCTCATCCCTCTGCCTACCTCCCCTCCAGAAACCCTCAGTTTGTTCTCTGTAGTTAAGAGTCTCTTTTATGGTTTGCCTCTCTCTTTTTTTGTTCCCCCCACCTATGTTCATTTGCTTTGTTTTGTTTTGTTTTTTATATTTCACATATGAGTGAAATCACAAGGTATTTGTTTTTCTCTGTTTGACTTACTTCACTTAGCATAATATTCTCTAGCTCCATCCACATCATTGGAAATGGAAAAATTTCATTCTTTTTGATGGCTGAGTAATATTCAGTGTGTGTGTGTGTGTGTGTGTGTGTGTGTGTGTAGATTGATCAATACATATACATACATATATACCACGTCGTCTTTGCACATTCATCAGTTGATGGACATTTGGTTTCTTTCCATAACTTGGCTATTGTTGATAATGCTACTATGAACATTAGGGTGCATGTATCCCTTTGAATCGGTATTTTTTTTAAGATTTATTGGTTTATTTGAGAAAGAGAGCAGAGGCACACAAGCATCAGCAGTGGGGGGAGGCAGCGTAGGGAAAGGGAGAGAGAGAATCTCAAGCAGATTTCTTGATGAATGCAGATCCTGACAGGGGGGCTTGATTTCACCACCTGAGATCATGACCTGAACAGAAATCAAGAGTTGGATGCTTAACCAGCTGAGCCATCCAAGTACCCCTCGAATCAGTATTTTTGTATTATTGGGATAAATGCCTAGTACTGTAATTGCTGGATTATAGGGTAGTTCTATTTTTAACTTTTTGAAGAACCTCCATACTGTTTTCCAGAGTAGCTGTACCAGTTTACATTCCAAACAACAGTGCAACACATCCTTACCATCATCTGTTGTTTCCTATATTGTCCATTTTAGCCATTCTGACAGGTGTGAGGCTAACTACAATGTCAGTTATTTTCCCTGGTGATGAGTGATGTTGAACATCTTTTCATTTTCTGTTAGCCATCTGGATATATTCTTTGGAAAAATTTCTATCTATGTCTTCTGTCCATTTTCTTAACTGTATTATTTTTTGGTGGGAGGGTTAGGTTGAGTTTAGTAAGTTCTTTACAGATTTTGGATACTAACCCTTTATCAGATATGTTATTTGTAAATATACCACTTTTTGAGGTTTAATATAGTACTTATAAAGTGTTTATAAGTATCTAGAACTTGTCTAGACCACTAAAGAGCACTTGATACATGTTAGAATTATTATTATTATCATACCTTGTATAGTCTATATCAATGTTCTCCATTAATAAATAAGGATTTTTTTCATTGTTATAGTGCAGGAAAATTGTTAAAAATCAACAGAAATTTCTCTTGGATTTCTTAACAAAGATATCCAAGAAAAAAAAAAGAAAAGAAAAGAGTCTATAATATTTTAAACTAAGATATTAAGAACTTATCAATAATCTTATTTCTTACTGATTTTTAAATCTTTTAACTGGTCCTGAGATAAATACATCAGAAAACCCCATTACTTAGATCATTCTTTAAAAATCTCCAGTTGTGATGCATGTCTTGACAGTGTTAAGTGAGAAAACTGATAAATTAGAATTCTAAGCATTCTATGGGGAAATTCTTTTTAGTTGGTTAGGCTGTAGTCCTTGAATTACAACTTGGATAGTTTTTAAAAGAAGACTCGGAAAGTTAAGAGATTTTTATTGTAATGAAAATCGATAATTGGGGTCACCTGAGTGGCACAGTTGACTAAGCATCTGACTCTTGGTTTCTGCTCAGGTCATGATTTCAAGGTTGTGAGATCAAGCCCTGTGTCAGGTTCTGTACTCAGCACAGTCTGCTGGATATTCTTTCCTCCTCTCCCTTTGCCCTTTGTTCTTTCTACTTGTGTTCTATCTCAAATAAATAAATAAATAAATCTTCCCCTCAAAATCACTAATTGCATTGGGTACATAAAATAAATATATCCAGAATTTGTTGTCAGCTATATCTTACATGTATGTATATGTAAATACACACACGTTATGTACAAATATATGCATATACACACACTTTTTTCTTTTAATTTGAGAGATTTTTCCTTGACCTACTTAGTCCAACCCATATTTCGAAAATCAGAAGACACATCTAATTTTAATATCTAAAACTCTTGTATATGTTTGAGCTCATGATGTCCTATAATGAAACAACTAAAAGTCCTGGTAAGTTTATGACACCAGTTCTTTCTTTCATTCTATTATTAATCTTCTGAATCTTCAGGCTTTTTTAATCTCATTAACTTGTTTTCTACTCTAAACCCCTTTAGTTTTTCCTCAGGAAGTATATAATAGATTTGTAAAATGGAGTTCATGTAAAAATAAAGTGAAAATTCTAGGGTTTTTGAGCAACTCAATAAAGTTGAAACAGTGAACTTCCAGACTAACAGTTTTTAACCCAAAATTTATCTTACTAAAAAAAAGAAAAAGCCCTTAATTTCAGTAAAATTGTTTCATTTATATCAGCACAATGCCACACATACAGAAAAACTACACCATTATCCTGAAAGAGGGAATGATGTCTTAACAATTATTTCAATAATTACACTTAACTGATTATGATAAATCTTGAGTAAACATGAGTCTCTCTAGGATGCTTATGGATTTTAGGATGCACTTCACTGGACCAATAATGTTTTTTTTTTTTCTCCTAAGAATTATATTTGTACGATGGTTGCAGCTGGCTTAGGTGTAGTATAACACATTATAGAGTATAGGCTCAATATTTTAGAGAGAAGAAATATTTAATAATCTTTTTTAAAAGAAGCTATATTAATTCTCCCATTTTTTAATCTATTAAAACTTTCTCAGCAATCAAATAACAATGCTAATATTATGCTAATTATTATGGATTACAAACTATGCCAGTGCTTTTCATTTATTTATTATGTAATTTAATATTTTTTTAATTTTTTATTTTTTATAGACATATATTTTTATCCCCAGGGGTATAGGTCTGTGAATCACCAGGTTTACACACTTCACAGCACTCACCAAAGCACATACCCTCCCCAATGTCCATAATCCTACCCCCTTCCCCCAAACCCCCTCCCCCCAGCAACCCTCAGTTTGTTTTGTGAGATTAAGTGTCATTTATATCTTGATGATATAGGATATTTTTATGATTACTACCTATTTTAATAATTAGAGACTGAGAAACAGAGTGGTAAATAATTTTCTCTAGATTACACATAGTTAAGAAAGAAATTTAGTACAAGTATGGCTAAATACAAAACCTGGGCACTTCTTCACAAAGTTGTATGACCTATATTGCCAGAATGCTGTCCTGGGCTATCCCAGTCTCAAGTGATCATATTCTTCTAGGAAGATTTTAATTCAAATTGCTATACATTTACTGCAATTAATACCAAGAGTTTTATGTTGGTAGACATCCTTTGTGCATTTTATATGTCAGGTGCAAACTTCTTAAGTTCTAAATTTCTCTTTATTAAAACAAAAGGGCCAGGGAAGGGTTTTTTGGTTTTTTTTTGTTTGGTTGGTTCCTAAAAGTATTTGTTGATAGCATTTAAGAGGCTTATAATAGAACTCTCAAAAATTAAATTATTTTATAAATTATATTTGAGATAGAGAGACACGATTTCAATTTGGTCACCACTGACAAGCTGTTGAAACAGACAACTTAAAATACCTTCTTAACCCTTGTAGCACACAGTATCATGCTATAGAGATGTATCTTAGTGACACCCTGCATTCCATGTATGATTTACTTTGGATGGATAAAATTCTGTTCAGTGACATTACAGCTCAGATTACTATTTGTTAGAGTTAAAATATGTTTTTTTTAAGATTTTATTTATTTGACAGATCACAAGTAGGCAGAGAGGGAGGCAGAGAGAGAGGAGGAAGAAGCAGGCTCCCCACTGAGTGGAGAGCCCGATGCGGGGCTCCATCCCAGGACCCTGGGATCACGACCCAAGCCAAAGGCAGAGGCTTTAACCCACTGAGCCACCCAGGCGCCCCTAGAGTTAACATACTTTTTAAAAAAGTATGTTAAGAAAGAGAGAGCACAAGTGGAGGGAAGAGTGGCAGGCAGAGGGAGAGAGAGAAGCAGACTCCCTCTCAGCAGGGAGCTAGATGTCAGCTAGATCCCAAGACCTGATCATTACCTGAGTGAAGGCAAATACTTAACCCACTGAGCCACTCAGGTGTCCTGAGTTATAACATTTTTTAAGGTAAATTAAATTCATAGTGGACCATGATTATGGGTGGTACTAAAGACTTTATCAGGTTTCAAGATTTACTGAAGTGATAAATCCCAAACTACATGTATCTAACCCTTGCTATTATTAGCTATTGACATAACAGTATTATTTTTATGCTCAGAGTATAAAATTTTTATTACTTTTTTATTTTTCCAATATAGGAAGTGTCCAGAAATACCATTTCGTAAGGAATCCCTTTAAAATAAGCAGTTAGTCTGTCGAGTCTTAAAAATTCACTAAATGGTGTTTATCTGTTTACTTTCAATATGCTCAAGATATTACTGAGTAAATAATTCAGTCTCCATGGTTGAAAATTGAAGTTGTACAAAGAAGAGTGATAGTGCTTAATTATAAAGATAAGGGTATAAAGGTAAAAGGAAAAACAACCCATCATATTTTTGAATTTAAAAAAAAATGAACTTATGTGTACTTTGCCATTTACTTTATTTCCATAAATGTTTGCAGAATTAATGTGTATCGTCTGCTTAAACTTGTTGATGAGAAACAATGTAAATATAATTTCATTACTGGCTTCTAGGAAAATTCTTTCTTTGAGCTTTTCTAATGAAAAGATGCTATGAGGGCACCTGGGTGGCTCAGTGGATTAAAGCCTCTGCCTTCCGCTCAGGTTGTGATCCCAGGGTCCTGGGATGGAGCCCCACATCAAGGTCTCTGCTCGCCAGAAAGCCTGCTTCCCCATCTCTCTCTCTGCCTGCCTCTCTGCCTACTTCTGATCTCTGTCTGTCAAATAAATAAATAAAAATCTTTTAAAAAATTTAAAAAGAAAAGATCCTATGACTCTGAACTTCAGTTTTGTTTTTGGTCAGTTGTGACGATTTGATTATTCAGCCTCACTGAATTTCGGTTATTTTTACCCTCCCAAGAATGACTACATGCGATGAGAGGGAAGTTAAGATCATTGAGTCCTTTTCTGGAGTATATAGTTCATGAGCAAACAAATGGTTAGGTCAGGTCATGGCAGTAGCCTTCCTGTCTGCCTCAGGGACACTGCAGCTCTTATTTCAGGCAGTTCCTTATTCATTTATTCATTGCTTCATTCAAAATTTATTCAGTGCCTACTGGAGATAGTAAAGAATAACATAAAGTGCTTATATTTTAAAATTCAGACAAAACGACTAAAATCCTGTCTCTGCTACTGATGAGCTATCTGACATCATAAAAACCATAAACACTTTTTTAAAAAGATTTTAGTTATTTATTTGAGAGAGAGAGAAAGCACAAGAAAGGGGAGGGTCAGAGGGAGAAGCAGACTCCCTCTGAGCAGGGAGCCTGATGCTGAACTTGACCCCAGGGCTCCAGGATCAGGACCTGAGCTAAAGGGAGTTGCTTAACCAACTGAGTCACCCAGGCGCCTAAGCCATAAACACTCTTACCTTAGATTCTCTTTCTGTAGAAGTAAGAATAATTTGACCTAGACCAACCTCATTTATTTTTCTCTAAGATCAAATGAGAAAGAACAGGGATGCCTGGGTGGCTCAGTTGGTTAAGCAGCTGCCTTCGGCTCAGGTCATGATCCCAGCGTCCTGGGATCAAGTCCCACGTCAGGCTCCTTGCTCGGCAGGGAGCCTGCTTCTTCCTCTACCTCTGCCTGCCATTCTGTCTGCCTGTGCTCGCTCTCTCCCTCTCTCTCTGATAAATAAATAAAATCTTTAAAAAAAATGAGAAAGAACACACAAATAAGAATATTTGGACTGGGACACCTGGGTGGCTCAGTTGGTTAAGCAGCTGCCTTCGGCTCAGGTCATGATCCCAGGGTCCTGGGATCGAGTCCCACATCGGGCTCCTTGCTCGGCAGGGAGCCTGCTTCTCCCTCTGCCTCTGCCTGCCTCTTTGTCTGCCTGTGCTCGCTTGCTCTCTCTCCCTCTGTCTCTGACAAATAAATAAATAAAATCTTAAAAAAAAAAAGAATATTTGGACTGATGCACACCAATGATATGGTCACTTCTAAAATATTGGGGTAGTAAACTTTGCTTTATGTTTTCTTCCTGCCACCTTTACTCATTAACTGTATTTATTGGCTGCACCAACGTTTTCACTAAGGAATCATGTCTTCCTCACTCTCAGGCATGAACTTCAGTTAGGCCCCAACTCTAATTTAGAATATACATCTGTAAGGCTGGCCAATCAGCATTCCATATTTCTTTTGTTGTGGTGATTCATTTAAGGGTGGACATTTGATCTGGGCATGACCCAAGGCTTGACCCCTTTCTTTCCAAATTTCAAGGGACACATATTAAGGTCTTGGGATTTTTTGGTAATCTCTTTGACTTGAAATAAAAACAGTAATCACACCTTTTTCCTTGAGATAGGTGATGATGAGTAAGGGACAGATGGGGCTGGGTAGGGAGAGAGAGAGAATACTACGTGATTAGACTCACAGAAATCCCAAAAATGTGGAGGTGTGGGAAAACCAAAGGTAAGGAAACAAACCAGAGGATCATGCCCTAGGACCACCCTGCCCTAAGAGTGGGGGATGGGTGTCTTTTATGATAATCACCTGTGACCAACAAAGAATAACCAGACCCTAAAAAGGAAGTAAACTATTAAAGCTGTTATCACTAGTCCTTGCTCAATGGTTATCAATAGACATGTTAAAAGGATTGAAGTTTCCTGATTAGCTTTCTATAAAATACCAACCCTAAAGGCCCTCCTTGGCAACCCTGTCAGGACCCCTCTCACTCCTGAGAGCTTTTTCTATATATATATATATATATATATATATATATATATTTTTTTTTTTTTTTTTTGCTTTTTCTTTATCTTTACTTAACAAACTTATATTGCACTCATTCTCCATTGTCTGATTCATTCTAGACTCCAGGAGACAAGAACCTAGCTCTCCTGAATCCATGAGAAGAATTAGTCAAGAAGCTCCCTGATAGAATCATTCTCTAAATAAAAGATTCCTCCAGGGGCACCTGGGTGGCACAGACAGCTAAGTGTCTGACTTTGGCTCTGGTCATGATCTCCAGGTCCTGTGATTGAGCACCTAATCAGGCTCCCTGTTCAGTGGGGAGACTGTTTCTTCCTCTCCTGCCTGCTTGTGCCCTCTGTATCTCAAATAAATAAAATCTTAAAAAGAAAAAAAAAAATCCTTTATCTCAAATGCCTGACTCTTTTACTCTCTCAATGCATATGAAGTTTGTAAGAATCCAAAAACTGGTCTCATTCATGTCTTTGTTCAAGACCTTCGAAGTGGTCTGTTTTATAAGCCATTTTTAGTAAACATTATCCGAAGTACAATGTTTTAACAGCCAGGTACACCCAGCAAGTAAATGACAAATGACAAGTAAACCAGTTCCCAGTATTGAACTCTCCCATTACATATTCATAATAGTTATTTAGTTCAAAAATACTATGGATATATTGAAATTATATTAAGGTAATGTTGGACTAAATGTGTCATCTTGTATTCTTTTGAATATCACTTTCACCCTCCTAAACAACCAAAGGAAGAAGAAACATTGCAGAGGAATTACTTTTTGCCAGTTTCTCCTTAGTTCTACATTCTTACACACAGAAACAACATGAAGTGCCTTAATTCACATTTATAGCAGATAAATTCTGAGGAACTACATTTTTCTCATTATTTCAACAGGTGTATAGTGATTACTGGAAATACTGGTGTTGTGTTAAGTACTCTCGTGGTGAAACTTATTTTATTTTTAGGTCCTGACCTAGAGGAAGTTACAGTCTAGCTGAACATGTAACTTTTTATTTTTTGAACTATGCACAGAATAAAACAGATTTTGGTATACTATTTGTGAGAATAATGTCAAGCAACAGATTGATTTATATAAATTAACTCCATCTGACTCTTCTGTTTATAAAACCATGATGGTGTGATTTAAAGTCCTTGAACTTTATGTCTCTTTTTTTAAGAAAAGCTAGGTATTGATGACTTGATAAAGCCAACTTCCCTAATACCTTATATATCTAACATCTTAGCAATTAGAACTGTCACCACCTAATTGGACTCCCCTTTTCTTGTGCCCATTCTATAACTATATTTAGTCAGAGGAAAGGTATAAAATACTATGATAAATATGTACTATTAAAGGGATAGACACCACAGGACAGAAAGACATATGGCAATATGAATGAGGAAGGAGAATGTGACAAAAAAAATAGATGACACACGTAGCTTAGACACCTGAGTAGGGACAGTTTCGATGAAGATGAAAGACAGGAAAATTAAAACTAAGAGAGAAAGAAAAAAAAAATAAGGGATTACTGGAAAATGATATAGACCTTTTAGGCATGGTTTGGAAAGCTCCCTGAGATAAGAAAAGCCTTTAAAAGGATAGATCATTAATCACTGGTATTTCAATTAGCTAATATTGACTAGGATGGCAATTACGGCATTGATAAGAAAGGGCTTTTTTTCCTGGAGGTAACACATGCTGTTTCCTGACATATTCTGTGAATAATCCACAAGGAGCCTAGGCTATTTTACACTTAGCCCTAATGTGGCTGGGGAATGAGACAAGGATGAGAAATAAGATAGCAGTATAAAGTCATCTAAAGTCTAGTGATCACAATGTCATCAGAATGTCAATGCCCTTGAGGTTATATGTGAAGGTGACAGAACAGAGTGCTAAGCTTCAGTAAATAAATACAATAAACCACTAGGAGATGTGGAATAAGGTTTTAAAAGTTGATTAAAATAAATTTCAGTAAATTTATGAAAAAAGTCTAGAATGGCAAATCATAGACTTTCATACTATAGAAAAGGTTTTGTTTGTGTTTTTGTTTTTGTTTTTTACTTTGAAAGCAAATGTAGTAGTTCTATTTTCCAAATATTGTCCTTTGGTGTTGGGAGGAATATAATAGCCTTAAAACATCCTTTTAAGGGATTGGCGTATCAGAAGTATCAGAATAAGTCTGTTTGTATCTGTTGTTGGTTGATATGTGTGCGTCGCTTTAAATGCAATTCTCTCCAAATTGCCTGAAAGTAAAAGTACCAGAGTGTAATCATAACATATGTAATTAATACAAATAGGAAAATATATTGAGAAGAGAAAAATGGTAGCATATTAATGCTTTGTAGTTTTCAAAAGCAATATAAGTTCAAACTCACACTAATTTCAAATGCAACACTTTTTAAATACCAAAAAGAAACATGGATGTTCAACTGTGAACAGAAACTTTTGTTTCTGAGTAACAAAATGAGTAATAAAATGATGTTTCTTTGAAATGAACAACAATAGAAATTTAAAATTGACATTTTCATTTTCAAAAGTGGAGAAAATTAAAAGAATATGTACTGAATAATTGTATTTTAAGTTCAGCACACAATATATGTTGCAAATATATTTCACTAAAAAATCTTAACCTATAGTACACTTGCATACATTAGGCACTGTGACAATAATGCTTCATTAAAATACAAAAAATAATTAGCACAATTTGCTTAATTCTAAATAACTGATTAATTAATTTTATATATTTATAAGTCAGGACCCCAGTAGGAAAAAAAAAGTGCTGTACACAGACCATTATGGGTTTTTTTTTTTTTTGGTTTTTGTTTTGTTTTGCTTTTATTTTTAAAAATATTTATTTATTTATTTATTTATTTGAGAAAGAGAGAGAGAGAGTGTATGCATGTGAGCTGGAGGAGGGTCAGAGAGAAAGAATATTCAAACAGACTCCCAACTGAGGATGGAGCCTGATGCAGGGCTCAATTTCATGACCCATGAGATCATGACTTAAGCAAAACCAAGAGCCAGACACTTAACCTACTGAGCCACCCAGACACCCCTTGTTTTGCTTTTATAAAGAGATGTCGTGCTTTTATAAAGTGTCATGGTGTAATGAAAATGCAAGGACCTCAGGGTTAGCTGCACAGTGGAGTGATCACCAACCCTGGATTCTAAGGGAACAAGGGAAGGAGAAGTTAATGGGATATGGAAAGAAAATCATGTGGAGGCCATTGCCTGGAAAAGAGAAGTGGCATTTTATATATGGACCTAGACAGCCCAATATGACCCTTCAAGAAAGGAATCTGGAGGAGCACCTGGTGGCTCAGTAGGTTAAACAGCTGACTTGTGAGTTCAGGTCAGGTCATGATCTCAGGAACTGTGAGATGGAGCTCTGCATCAAGCCCCACATAGAGTCCTGGGTGGAGCCCTGAGTCAGGCTGCCAGGAGTCTGCTTGAGATTCTCTCTCTCTGTCCCTCTCCTCACTCACTCACACACACACTCTCTCTCTCTCTCTTTCTCAAATCAATAAATCTTAAAAATAAAAAGAAAGGAAGGAAGGGGGGGTGGAAATTAAGCCCTGACCTAGTTTACCTTATAAAGGTGGCCGCTTGGTTCCCATTAGTATAACCCATGAGGAAGCTAGTGGGCATATGGACATATTGTCAATCTCTACAAGTCACAAAGCTATGGTGTAAAGCAGGATGGAGCAGAGCAGGTAGGAATCTGAAAGAGTAAATGAGGCACATCCATTTTGTACATTTGCATGTACAAAATAGTACATGTAAAGGTCTATGTAGGCATAAACTCCTAAGCTTTAATTTTACTGAGTTAAAGTTAAGTGGGATTTATACCACTTGTTTTATAATCTTTTGGTTTTAAATTTTGCCCATCATTGCATATATATATATATATATATATATATGTATATATATATGTATATATGCATATATATACATATAGCATATGACTAGTCATATTTTCAGAAAAGATAGGAGACTGAAGAAAAATGGATCAAATTTCTGTTTTCTGTCAGATACTCTAGAGCCTAGGATTTAAAGAAAGTAGTGTAAAAGTATATTGGGTGTAAATCTCTGTCAGTTACTAAGGGTGAATTCTGTATAAATTAACCATAAACTAAGCTGTGAATCTGATCTCTAAGAGTTATTAGCAGGAACCAATGAGAGAGTATTTACATTCATCCTTCATTTCTTCAGTGTTTATCTTGAGGCCATTAACATGACTTTAGAAAGTTGGCCTTCCATCTCTCATCTAGGAATTGTGGGTAAAAATTTCTCCTTTTTAGAAAGACTGCATGCTCATGCTACTTCCAGTCATTGTCTTGAACTCTTGTTCTATATTGTACAAATGTAGTTTATAATTTCAGGAGCTTGGAGGAAAGATATTTGGCACTAAATTTAGTAGTTCTTTGAATCTAGAATATTCAATATATAGAAATCAGCTTCCTCATTTTTTGGTCTTAGTTGTAGTTCTTAATATAAGATGAAACCCCCCCCCCCACCCCTGGGACTACATGATTGTCCTGTATTTTACCTATTACAGCTATCCTGTGAGCTGATTTCCCAGGGTGTCATGAGGCCAGTTTTACCTGGCCAGTTTACCTGGCCCTCTCTATTTTTTCATGTTATCAGATTAAGAAATAACAACATAGGGGCGCCTGGGTGGCTCAATGGATTAAGCCGCTGCCTTCGGCTCAGGTCATGATCCCAGTGTCCTGGGATCGAGCCCTGTATCGGGCTCTCTGCTCAGCGGGGAGCCTGCTTCCCCTTCTCTCTCTCCCTAAATCTCTGCCTACTTGTGATCTCTGTCAAATAAATAAATTAAATCTTTAAAAAAAAAAAAAGAAATGACAACATAAATAAAAACTGAAAAGAAAATAACATCTTAATAAAATATTTTTGTAACAAAATTTAATGTTTACTATGATTGTTTTATTTAAAAATACTCAAAATAGTAAAATAGGATATAAAATATTATGTACAATATTAATGGAAGTGTGTCAACTAAATTACATGGTTTTTCAACTTTAATTAAAGAAACAAGGAATTATCCTAATATATTCTACACTAATGCTTGAAACATTGTGGCTCATAATATCAATTGTCAAGTTTTCAGGCACAGGTTGTTACTTAATAATTTTTTTAACCTCTTTTACTGCTAATGATAATCATAAATGTTGATTATTTATTTGGGCCTGGGCCTATGCCAAATGACTTATGGTCAGTCTTTCCTTTAATACACACAGCACAGCAACAGTGAAGGTTAGATATTATCACTCTCAGTGTACAGATATGAAAATGGAATCATAAAGAGCTTAAGTACATGCCCCAAGTAACCTAACAGGAAAAAAGTAGTGTTAAGATCTAAATATAAGTTTTCAGACTCCTGGTCTCTTGCTTATTTATCTCCATACCATCATGATGCCACACAATTTGCTTCTTTTTTGTTCCATCATTGTGCTTTGCTGTTTTGTTTTCACTGATGCTACTTTTTGTGAGGGGTTTTTATCAATCTTTCTCATACTGACTGCCTCCCTTACCATAGGTAGTTTTGCCAAAGAATTCTTCCCTTATGCCTCAGTATTTCTCTGAAGTTGACTTTTATTTTTTTTTAATTTTTTAAAGATTATATTTATTTATTTGAGAGAAAGTGAGCAGGGGGAGGGGCAGATTCCCAAGCAGACTCTACACTATGCATAGAACCCATGGTGGAGCTCCATCTCAAGATCCTGAGCTCATGACCTGAGCCAAAATCAAAAGCCAGTTGCTTAACACCTGAACTAGCTATGAAACCCTGAAGCCACCACTTTTAAAGGCCACTGAACCTTTTGGATTTTGTTGCAGAATAGTCACAGGTGATAACCAGAGGCAATTTCTATACCATTCTCTTCTCTTAACTTACACCACTCCCTCCTTATTTTTTAATGTAACTACTATTAGTTTTCTTACTCATTTTTCTTTTGGGATACATTATTTGTATTATACTTGAATTATTTATCTTTCTTTTTTCAATTTACCTTCCCTTAATGGATTTGGGAAACATATTTCAGTTCAAAGCCCACTTTCATCATTTACCAGGTGTGTGAACTTTTAGATTGCTATCAAGTACTTCTGAGCTTCACTTTCCTTACAGAAAACAAAACAAAATGATAATACATACCAGCATCAGACTGGGTCAAATCACGAGATAACTGCAGAACAACAGTTTAAGTGGAACTTTCAATAAAAAAAATTATTAAACTATGATAAAAGAGTACAGGATGTAAGAATGCAAGAATAACATAAGAGTGTCATATAAGGAAATGCTGTATTGTACCCTACCTAGGACTAAGAATCCTCAAAAGAGGTCAAATTTCCAGAGTTTAAGATCTTACAGGAAAACATATAGTCTAGTTCAGAAGATAGAATTAGATGCTGTTCTACAATCATTGGGCAAATAGCTATTCCTCAAATCTCAGGCAATCAGTAGTGTGGGCATGCAGATGGAATAGAAGCTCAAGAAGTAAGCTTTCGAGTGCAGATGGGGCACAGGACATCTGTGGGCACCTTTGGGGGCAGATGGAATGTCTGAGGGCCTACAGCAAGAATCTCTTCACTGGCACCATTGAAAACATATGGATGTATCCTTCACATTTTGTAGTATTTACTGAAACTTAATTAGGAGATTTTCATACATTCATTATTTATGCTAACTAATCCCACCTTAATGTATAGCTAACTAGCATATTTTCTTATTCATTCCAATATCCCTGATACCTACCAGGATGCCTGACAAAAAAATAAATGCTGAATAAAAATTGGTTGACTGGACCTCATAGATATATACAGAGCATTCCACTCTCAAACAGCAGAATCCTCATTCTTCTTGAGCACATGGAACCTTCTCCAGAATAGACCACGTACTGGGTCACAAATCAGGGCTCAGCCAACACCAAAAGATTGAGATTACTCCCTGCATATTCTCAGATCACAATGCTTTGAAACTGGAGCTCAACCACGAGGAAAAGTTTGGAAGGAATTCAACCACCTGGAAGCTAAAGATCACCTTGCTTAAGAATGTTTTTAATTTAAAATTGAAATTCATCAATTTCAACCAGGAAATCAAAGAAGAACGTAAAGAATTCATGGAAACCAATGAGAATGAAGACACTTCGGTCCAAAACCTATGGGATACAGCAAAGGCAGTCCTAAGGGGGAAATACATAGCCATCCAAGCCTCCCTCAAAACAAAGAAAAAAAAGGAAAAATCCAGAATATACCAGCTGTCTCTACATCTTAAAGAACTGGAGAATCAACAACAAATTAATCCAAATCCACACACAAGAAGGGAAATAATCAAGACTAGAACAGAGATGAATGAGATAGAAACTAGAGATACAGTAAAATGCATCAATGAAACCAGAAGCTTGTTTTTGGAAAGAATCAATAAGATCAATAAACCATTGGCCAAACTAATCAAAAAGAAAAGCGAGAAGGCCCAAAATTATAAAATTATGAATGAAAAGGGAGAGAACATGATTAACACCAAGGAAATAGAAACAATCATCAGAAATGATTATCAACAGTTATGTGCCAATAAGTTAAGCAACCTAGATGAAATGGATGCATTCATAATAAAATAAAATAAATAAAACTATAAATTTCCAAAATTGAACCATGAAAAAATTGACAACCTGAATAGACTGATATCTAGTAATGAGATTTAAGCAGTGATCAAAAACCTCCCAAAAAACAAGAGGCCAAGATCTGATGGATTCCCTGGGTGGTGCCAGGAATCCTTCACTGCAGTTACTTCCAGAGGACAGATGGTCCTTTCTAATCAGGAAAATCCAAACAGAAACTTTCCCCTGCACTCAGCAGTCTCTGCAATTCACAACTCTAATGCATATAGACCCCCAAATGACCAGTACTGACCCATAGGTAGGGACATCTTTATGCCCCTATTCAGCAGGAAGAAGATAACAGAAGATAAGACCTTCCTCCTTGAACAACTTTAATGACGAAAGGGTCTAAACTGTTCAGGAGGACATGAGGAGGGTGCGGAAGGTTAGCTGAGTACAAAGCAGAAGCTGGCACTCTACATAACCCCTCCACAACATTTGATATGGGTGACATTCCTCAGGTACTCTGGCTGCTCTACAGCCCAGGAAAGGAAAAAGCAGATTCTTCACAAATAGATATCAAAACACTGCAAGACCTGAGTCTCCCTTAGTTTACAAATGTCCTAGTGATTGCCAAGGAATAGGGTTGCTTGTCAATAGGCTAGATAACTTCCAGAAACCTGTAACTCCATTTCCTGAAGCCCTAACATCTCCCTCACCTCCATAACACTGAGGGAGGCTGAGGCAGAAGGAAATACGAATAAAATAGAATTTCTTCCCAATCCTGCAGTCCCTTGAGAAGGACCTGTGAGAGGAAGAAGGTAACATTCCTCCATGAAGTTCCCAACTATCTTTTATTAATACCTTCCTAGAAGGAAAAACCACCTTCACTTGACAAGAGCAAAGTCTCCAGTATCCTGTGTGTCCTCTGTCCCACTGCAACGTTCTTGCAAAACCTCCCTTTTGCATGACCTCCCCCAATGCCACTCTAGAGACTCAACCTCCCTTCATGACCCCAACATAGCAACCCTTTCTATCTGAGGGTCATGTCCCTGTGCTTGAATAAAATCACCTTCTGCCAAAATAAATAAATAAATAAATAAATATAATAAATTGGTTGACTGAATAGAAATTGGTTGAACAATTGAGTGATTGAATTAGGTTTTTATCTTTGTAGCATTACACTCTTCTCAGAAAATGGTTACTTTTTTTAATCCTTTTTGAATAAATAAGATAACTATTCATCTCCCCTCTCCCACACATTCTCTCTACCCCCCACTGAATGCTTATTAATGTTATCAATTACAAAGACATGTCAAGGAAGGTTTTTGATTCATGTCCTAATTTAGAAAAAAAACAGTAAGTATTATCACACTTTCTTATTCTTTCTCTTTAAATCTTTGCAATAAATGTTTTTTCAATATATTTTGTTAGAATAACATGAATATTTTTAAGATTATCAGACAGTTGTATGGGTAATACTGATAAACAAAACCTACAACTGATTCATTGAGAAAATCTGATACCATATTTTTCATCATTTTGGGAAAGATACAGAGGAAATGTAATTGTGAATGAAAGAAATGTTCTAGCTTGTATCTTTTTATCTTTAATATAAACATATTTTTATTTTCATGAGTTCAAAGTGATTTTGTGGTTCTCTTTTGGCTATTTAGTTTTTCAAGTAGACAATGACTGGAAAACTAATGGGGAAACAAGTTGTTTGCTGCACAGAGTCCTTGGACAGAATCTTTTTCATTATGTTATTTAGGTAAGTACCAAGGAAGTTTATTTCCCTCCTTTTTTTTTTTTTTAATTAACTGACAATCTTGAAATTGACTTCAGATTCAGAGATATCCTCATGATGAGAAAATCTTTTTCACTTTTGATCATAAAACATAAATGGGCTTTCTCATTTTTTAAAATGTATTTTATCAAATACTTTACTAAAAAAACTTTATTATTAGTCTCAATTATTTTCCTCCACTTATTAATCAGCTGCTTTTTGAATAAACATTTCCTCAAAAAAATTCACCCAGCTCTATTTAAGAACTTAAGGAAATTTATTATGTACATTAAAAATCAAATAAATGTCAATATAACTCTGTAATTACAAACTTTTAAACAAAGCAAAAATTCTAAAATTGAAATTTACTAGAGAAACTGACTAAAAATAATTTGGAAAAAATACTGATGCCTTATGTCTCCTATAAAAGTATAGAAAGTAAACAAATCATTAGGTTGTTTTGCTAGAGGAGGGAAATGTAAATCCAGGGAGATAGGATTTTTATCACTATAAAGAGACATTGTTTAGATTTCACCTAGAGTCCTTAATGCAAAACTGTCCACCATAGACCGTAATTACCCTTGAGGGCTTTGGTGAGAATTGAATTTTCATTCAATAAGGTTGACACTGGGCCTGTAGGGTAAGGGAGTCAAGCTAGCTGTTTGCAAATTAAATTATGAGGATAAGATAAAGATGCTGGGCTTGTCATTCTGTCAGCTGAATAAGATATTATTGAAGCATGTGAATAGATGGTGAGAATAATAGCAGTTTAAATCTTCCTCTTTTGACTTGTTGGATTTAGTAAACGGACATGAAGATGCAACAAAATTTTAAATTTGTGTTTAGATTTCTTCTGCTAGAAACAAAACAATTTGGGTGCATTCAGCAATAGGCATAATCTTTTATAACACAAATATATATATATTGTGAAATTACCACTTAACATGTGATCCAAATGATGAGGTTTTGGAATGCAGGTGAGGTTCGGTGGGGTGAGGTCTGGTGTTGATGACTAAGAAAGAATTCTTCAGATGTCTTTAGTGTAGAATGGTGGTTTATTAAAGCTTGGGGACAGGACCCATGGGCAGAAAGAGCTTCTGCACCAGGGTTGGGGTTGTGAGGGGTGGCTGATTATATACTATGGGGTTGTGGGAGGTAAGGAAAAGGGAGGTTTCAAAATGATTTTCATATGTTAAAGAACATCCCAGCATACTGGAGGCCTTGCCATTACCAAGTTAAGGTTGTTCTCCCCTCTAGCAAGGCTTAAACATCAAGATAGTTGGGAGATTCCTGGAAGAATGTCACATGTCCCACCCACAAGTTGGGGGGTAGAGGGAGGTTGCAGGGTGCCAACTTGTGCTTTGTCCTCAGCTTGCTTTTTTTTTCCTCATTGCAAGTAATTCTTGAAAATGTTCAATCTGCATGTAAATATTATATATTCTAAGGAGAAAATAGCTTATAATTTCAACGACCATATTAATCATACACTTTAATAAGTAACTCCATTTGTATAAGTAGGCATATATGTGTATCTTACATACATGTATGTAAATTTTATATATTGTATACATATTCTTTAAAAAAGACTTGCAGTTTTTAGGGAGGAACCATGTACTCTATCTTTCAAGGTTTTTTTGGCTGGACTTAAGAATTAAATTGAAATGAGACAGCTTAACTGGAGAAAAAGCGTCGCTCTTGCCAGCAAGAACGACCAGGAGACCTCAGCGAAGCAAGCTTTATTTCTGGGTAGCTGTTGGGATCTCCCCTTCACAGCCCACACATGTGTATATATACCAAAGTTGTACAACCAATCACTTGCAGCCACATAGATACAAGAGGCATTTTGGACTACTTCCTTAATCCTTAGTTCCGCCTACTGGCTCGCATCCAGCCGCCATCTTAATGGCGTGTTTACTTTCAGGCACCGACATCTCCCCCTTTTCTTTTATATTAGACATGCAGGGCAGGAGATCATGCCTGTCTTAGGTTGTCAGCTGCCATGAACATGCTTACCCGTCATAGGATAATTCCCCCTGGTTGGAGAACTCCTGGCTTAGGTTGCTATGTGCATGCAGCCAATCTTACCCGTCATTGACTACCGATCTAGCGCTGCCAGCCAGATTTGGGGAAATGTACCAGCTTCCAGTGCCATGCAAGCTTGTACTAGCACCAACTGTTGTCTACGTTGTTGTTTATGTAATGATGCAAAACAGCGAAACATAAGGATCAAGCTCAGGAGTAGTGCACCCATACCGGCCCACTCTTTAGCAAACAAGAGTGATTGGTTTACAACAGATACCCAATCCCGTAATGGAGCTATGTCAATCTTAGTTGCATTAATAGTGAATATTTGTTGTCTTAGCAATCTTGTCACATTATAATATTGATTGGACCATGTCCCACTTAGGTGTCTGCTTAACTCTTTCAACAGATTAGTGGCAATAGAAAGGTCATTATAGGCCACGGAGGTTATGCAAAGTCCAGAAAGTGATTGGATGCATCCGGTCGTCAATAGTTTCTGGAGAATGTCCACTTGTTCCTGGATTAGATCTACTCGCTGATTGACGATCATAATACCGGCTTGAAGGTGGCCATTAATTAGTTCTTGTGTGGCAAGGGCTTCTGCAACTCTGGTAGTTAGGTTATTAAGAGTGGGGGCAGTCTGTACAGACGTGGTGAGAGCTACAGCCGCTGCAGTTGCTGCAGCTGCAGAGGCCGCTACAGCCGCAATAATAGCACAGTGATCCCAAAGTCTCTTTTATGTCTTGAGAGCAATACAGGCAAATCGTTAGAATTTACAGAAACAGGCATGGGAATGAAAGTAGGTATACAGGAGGGAGGATGGTGGACTCATTCGTCAGTGACATGGGGTACGGCCAGGCTTTCACTATTGCCCATTGGTGCATCTGTTGAAGGGATGCTGGTGTCGCCAGGATCACTATCAGGCCGAGCATCAGGACAGGGTGGGCCATGTTGATCGATTCTTCTAATCAGTAGCTACGGGACCCAGATAGCCACTTGGGCATCCTGTGGAAAAAGACAAACAGAACCTCAGTGCCATCTTAGGACTGGGTCAGGGCCTCTCCATTGGCCTGTGAGTATATCCTTCCACTTTGCCTGGGCTAGAGTGCGTTCGGTAACCGCCGCAAGCCTGTCCGCTGCAGATGTACCATTATGGTCCAAGGACAAAAAATTTAAAATGTAAAGGGTGAGAGATGTAAGATCACGGGGTGACTTGTAGTCATCCCCTATTCCCCCTTTTCTTATTTTTTGTAAGCATCGTTTGAAGGTGCCATTGGCGCGTTCAATTATTCCTTGACCTTGTGGATTGTAGGGTATACCTGGAGTATGGACTATACCAAATTGACTCAGGAATTGATGGTTAGATTTTGATATATATATGCAGCTCTATTATCTGTCTTTATTTGTTTTGGGATACCCCAATCTGCGAAGCATTGTAGGCAGTGTGTGATGACTTGTTTTGAATTCTCCCCCATGAGGGGAGTAGCCATTATGATACCCGAATAAGTGTCCACTGATATATGTACGTGTTTTTGTTGCCCGAATTCAGGTACATGTGTGACATCCATTTGCCACAGGTGATTAGTTTGAAGGCCTTTGGGATTTATCCCCAAGGAAGGCTGAGGGAGTAATGTGGCACAATTCCCACAGGTCCTTACTATATCTCTTGCCTGTTCTTTGGTGATATGGAATCTATATCTTAAGGTATTAGAATTCACGTGCCATTTGCTATGGAACAGCTTCGCCTGTTCTAAGGTAGGGCAAATAAGTTGGAAACGACTATTGTGGTCTGCTAGAGCATTGCCCTAGGATAATGGTCCCGGTAGGCTCATATGGGCTCTGATGTGATCTATCTCCGGTGTTAGGACCATTTGGGCGGCTGCTCTGATATCGAGCCCTGCTGATCCAGAGGTTGCGCACCTTTCTCTGAGGGAGGATACCATGTCCTGGGCATTTGCGTTAGCGCCCCATAAATTTGTATCGGGCCCCGGGGCGCAGGGCCCTGCTTCCCGTTTTTTGAGTCATTGGATGGAATCCAGTTATTCGGTGGCAGGGGATTTCCTTGAATATCTTTCTGGGACCTACATTCATTAGCCCAATGATTCCCTTTACGGCAACGAGGGCACAACCCAGGTGCGGGCTTGACTGGTCTAGGAGATCCTTTACCCTCTGGACAATCCCTCTTAAGATGACCGTCCCTTCCACAAAGGAAACAAGCCTTGGAAGAACTCCTGGTTCCTCCATTGAAACTTCTTATCCCTTGGGCTACTGTTGCTGCCATAACTTGGCCCTGAACAACTGTATCAGTGATGTCTCGACACACTTTGATATACATAATCAGGTCCTTAGACTTCCAAGGGTGGATAGCCTCTGTACACCATTTATTTGCTTGTTCATAGGTTAATTGTTTAACAAGGGGCATTGCTTGGTCCACATCCCCAAATATGCGCCTTGCTACTTGGAGCAGACGATCTACAAAGTCAGCATAGGGTTCATTAGGCCCCTGCAACACCTTGGAAAGTTGTCCCTGCAAATCGCCAGAACCCTGTATGGTCTTCCAAGCCCTAGTGGCTGCAGCTGCTATCTGTACATACACCCCTAGGGGGTACCCAATCTGATTGTTTTGTCCCACAAATTGACCTCCTCCCATGAGCATGTCAATATTCCAGTGGGGATTCCCTGATGCGGCGTTATGCCGGGCAGTTTCTGAGCTGCACTCTTGCCAAGCAGTTTTCCATATCAAGTATTGTCCACCAGACAGAGTTGCTTTTGCCATGTTAGTCCAATCATCTGGAGTAAGGTTCATGCTACCGACTGCTTCCAAAAGTGAAAGTGTATAAGCAGCCTGTAGCCCATAAGTAGTGACTGCTTCCTTAAACTGTTTAATAAGTGTGAAGTCTAGTGGTTGATGAGACCTCTGTTGATTTTGATCTTCTAACACTGGGTATGCAAGAGGGGAGGGTTTAGTAAAGTCCGTAATGTCCCTCCATCCTGCATTTCTACATTCTGGACAACCGCATGCCCTGTGGGAGCATGTGTTATATGGTGATGGCCATTCTGCAGGTGACGCTATAGGCCTACATTCAGGGGTAGGAATTCTTGACCTTCTGACAGAGGGCGCTAGGGAGTCATATTTTTTCCCGGCTTCTTTGTATGTCCTTCCCTTTAAAGGTTCCTTAGGGACTTCCTCTTTTAATTTTAAGTGCGTCATGGCTTCCCCAAGCTCATCTTCAGAGGAGCTCTCCTCTGAACTTTCTCCCCCTCTGCTAGATCCTGCCTTAGAGGTTTCTCTGACCTGCTCCATCACCTCAACACCTTCCTCGATAACATTTTTAACAGTTTTATGGTTCTTCCCCCAAATGTTCCCATTGAGGAATATTAAGAAGTCCTCAACCTTTTTCAAGAACTGCCGAGCTGCTTTCGTTTTTAGCGGAGTGCCGTTAGCCTTAAGCACTTCTGTCAGTAATCCCTCCATCTTAGTAAACTTTGATCCCATTATTTCTCATCCTATGCCTAGGAACCCTTTTACTTCTCGTCCTATTCTTAGGAACTTTCTTACTTCTCGTCCTATACTTAGGAACTTTCTTATCTGAAATTTTGTGCGCACTTACCGGATCGTTGCGTTCAATGAGAACTCCTTGGTTTCCGAAGGTTCCTGGTTTTCGGCACCACTTGTTGCTCTCGCCAGCAAGAACAACCAGGAGACCTCAGCGAAGCAAGCTTTATTTCTGGGTAGCTGTTGGGACCTCCCCTTCACAGCCTGCGCATGTGTACATATACCAAAGTTGTACAACCAATCACTTGCAGCCACATAGATACAAGAGGCATTTTGGACTACTTCCTTAATCCTTAGTTCCGCCTACTGGCTCACATCCAGCCGCCATCTTAATGGCGTGTTTACTTTCAGGCACCGACAAAAAAGAAATTTAATGACATATTTATGGTGGTTGCATAAGAATATGAAGCCCATAGGCAGTCAGGCTATTGAGGTTTATATGTTATCAGAGCTAAGGAGATAAGGACTAGGATTTCAGAGGGAAGGAAGACAATCCACAAAAAGATGTAAAACAGTAAATGTTTGGTTAACAAATGGTTTCTGGGACATACAGAAACAAATGGGACATAGACAGGAATTTTAAGAGACAGACTCTATGTCTGTCTACCATACCTAGTTCATATTATGCTATGGTTCTTATCTATGATGATAGCTTTCTTCGTGGAGCAGGTTCTCTATCTAAATTCTTTTAGGCAGTTGGAGGGAAGTCAAAAGTTCTTCCTGAGCCTTCTGTTTCTTAAAAATAATCAGCCCAAGATAATCCACATGTCAAAGAGAAAAATTTAAGTTGGTAAATTTTGCTCTTCTACAAACTAGAACTGAAAAATTAGATTTTCTTTTGTTCTCAATTGACATTAAAGTTGACATCAGGTATTTGTCCAGAGTATGTTAGCAAATAAAACATTTATTATTTGGGGGAGGGAAGTTTTTTTTCTGTTCCCTTCAAGATTCTTCTGGCTAGTCTACAAATTATTAACATGAGACAAATTAACAGGAGAAAATCAAATGTAATTTTGTATGTATGAGGAGTCCACATGAACATAAGAGATTCCAAAGACAGGCAAATATATATATGTATATATATACATATATATATATATATATATATATATAATCAACTTGAACTAAAAAATGTGTTGGTATCTGGAAGGAAGACAATTTACAGAAAGATGCAAAGAAGTATGTTTGGTAAACACATGTTTGCTGGGGTGTCCAGAAACAATGGACACAGAGAAAAATTTTTAATAACCAGAATTTGCTAAATTCATCCCTATTTTACCACCCCCTCATTCATATCATACTGTAGTTATTTATGGTGATATCTCCCTTCTTGGAGCAGGTCCTCCACCCAAAATCTCTTGACATTTGGGGAGAAGGTCATGGGTTCTTCCTGAGTCTTTTGAATCTTGCTTGTTTTCAGCTCAAAATGATCTGCATGCCAAAATGATGTACCTTGGGTCAACTCGTTCTGAACCCCTATATTGTACAGACTGTCATGTAATAGACTACAGCAGATATTCATTGAGATCACCATTTATAGGTTGAGTCAGACAATTCACTGCTGGTATTGTTATTTTTTGTGTGAATTAGGTAAGTAGAGAACTTTTGAACTCTATATACAAGTATCATATGGCTCTTTCAGTTTAATCATTTTATGAATTGTTTAAAGTGACACAATTTGTAGTTCTATTTAAATACATAAATCTCGCAGAGCGGGTTAAGATTTGAATGTGATGTATTTTAATGTATATATTCAAGTAATTAGACTGTATTTGCTTTCTCTGGAGGTCTTGTATGAAAGAATGAAATCATACAAGTCATGTATGTTCAAATTTTAATGTCTCTTAAGGAAAATTGCCATTCAGAAAGAACCTCCATCCACCTGCAGGTATATCCGGTATTCTCCCTATTATGACTGATAATTCCAGAACCTCCTATTTGATACCAGCCCCATTGTTAGCACACTGAATTCCATGTCCTTCTTATAGATCCAAGGGTGTGATTATGATTCTTCCTTTCCTCTTCTTTGTTATCAGGTTGTCTCCTCTTGATTGAAGTATTTGATCTGCTTACCTATGGCTTTTACCTCTTCTATATGATAAACAAAACAAAACTAACACATCAAATAACAACAAAACACATCCCTCTGCCTGGTATTTATTTATTTATTTATTTGTGTACATATTTATTTATTTTGCTTTTCTATAGAAAACAACCTCTCGAGGACATTACTTTTACTCAGTGCTTCTTCTTTCAGTCTTTGAAACTCACTTCCATCTAATTTTAATTCAGTGGTATGCTGGTAAATATTTTAAACAAAAGGCTTTTTGGAAAGCAAAACCCGGATTTATAGGACTTTTTATTTTTTAATTCATGGTGTGAATATATACTACCACTAGAGTTGCTTTCAAACTGTCCAACATGTTGTTTGTACTTATCTTGCTTCCTCACATTTGTTTTTCTGTTTGTTTGGTTTTGGATTTTGGTTTTTGAAAGCCAGCTCAGGCATACCAATGTTTATACCTGAAACAGCTCTATTAAATCTACCCCAAAATGGCTTTAAGCTCCCTTCTACCTCCAAACAGCTTTGCTAAGTAAGATTACTAATGGTTTCAAGTAGCTAAATCCAGTATTTCATTTTTTGCATTTCCTTGCTCTAGTGACAACATGTTACACAATTTAATATACCACAGTCCTTTAAATACTCTCAATTGACCTCTAGGACCCTATATACTTTCTTAGTCTCCCCACCTCATGGGGTATTCTGTCTTTTCTTCTATATTCTCTTTTTGGCAGTGCAGTGGCCCACTACTAAGTTTTGATGTCTTCCCAAGCCTGTTTCTGTAAGGTTTTATAGGCGAGATAAATAGGACACCAGGCGAAGTGGGTGTAAGGCAAGACTTATTAAAGGCACTCTCCAGTGAAGTTTTAGGGCTCAGGAGAAGGGGAGCCAGGAAAGTTGTGCCGGGAGGAGGTGGGAAGCCTTGGATGAGGTTTCTCGACTCCAAAAAGGGGAGTGGGGGAAGTCACACTGGGAGGGACTTGGCAGGGGTCTTTTATCAGTTTTCTGCATAGTATCGGGTTACCTATGGAGACATGACCTGGGCATACATCCTTTGGCAGGAGAGTCAAGGGTTAAGAAAGTGGGGTGGGGGGTCATTTATATTGTTCCTCCTGCACTCCCGGAGCCCACCGAGCCAACATACTGATCTTTTTGGTGTAATAGGGGTGGCGACTCAGATCTGGCTACTTCCTACTAACAAAGGGGCATCGTCTTAGGGTCCTTCAGATGTGGGTAGGCGGGTATAGGGATGCAGGAAGAGTTGGTTGACAGTGACCCTAGAAACCTCACGGATTCGATCCTGAATGAAGCGAAGAACACAGGGGGTGATTAGTGCTAATAGGCAGAGGAGAATAAGGGGACTTAGGATTGGAAGGAGCCAGGTCATTAAGGGAGAGAGCCACCACTGAGAGCAGTTTATTCCAGGGTGATGCCAGCCACCAAGGGAGTTGAGGATTTTTGTCAGGGCACAGATATTGGTTTCAACTATACTGGATTCATTGATATAATAGCAGTATTCTTCATTGAGGAATAAACGTTCCTCCCTTGTCTGTGGTGAGCAGGTACAGGGCCACCGGTTCTATAGGGCTACCTGAGCCACTGAGGTAATCTGTCATTGTAGAGATGCCAAGGACTCAGCTGAGGCCTCCACAGCTGTTCAGAGCTGTTCGGATAAATCTCTGATAGTGTCTATGGAGTGAGCTAGGGCCTCAGTGCCCAGCCCAGTGGCCACTAGGGAGGATGCCAAGGAGATCCCAATAACCAGGGGAAGAAACACAGCCCTTTTCTGTTGCAGGAGTGGGGTGGAGAGGATGGCCATTTCTGCTAGGCCTGGCACCCTCTGGGCTGGCAATCTGTGGTGACCAGCTGATTAGACCATGTGGTGTCCCCATGGGTGTAAGTTTCCACTAGGAAGAAGTGCCACCTGAACCCAGGATTTGTGGCTGACTAAGTCCATCAGTCGATGAGAGGAGAAGATTGTGATGGGCTGTCCTAAGGTAAGTTTGAGGGCCTCCTTTGTCAGAGAAGTGGCTGCTGCTAGGGCCCTGAGGCATGGCTGCCATCTCTGGGTGGTGACATCTAGTTGCTTAGAGAGTTAATGGGGATAAGGAGACCCTGCTGCTGAAGGCGGTCACTGATCAGATTAAGTCCTCACTGGTGGGTTGCTACTACAGGTCTGGAAATGTCCCATACCTGTGGGTCTATGGAGTGAAGACAGTCCAGGATAGAGGACGAGTCATAGGGATGTAGAGGAAGGACAAGGTGAGCAGAAGTCGAGGGAGAGAGACGAATGGTGGCCTGAAGTTTCTGGAGGATGTCCCTGCCTAGTAGGGGAATGGGGCAGGAAGGGATAATGAGGAAGGAGTGTGAGAAGGGGAACCCATCCAGGCTGCACATAAGGGGTGAGGTGGCCTTTGGAGTGGAGAAAGTACCATAAATTCCCATAACTGCAACTGGGGAGGGACAAGTAGGACCCAAGTAGGAAGGCAGGACAGAATAGGTAGCCCCCATGTCCAACAGAAAGGAAATGGACTTACCCACTAACTGGAGCATAACCCTGGGCTGGGCATAGGTGAGAGGGGTGTCCGAGTCTGGGCTCCATGAGTCATCCTCCAATCTGAGAAGTTGGAAGGCAGGACTTACCATCTCAGGGTCTTCCCTGCGTGGAGGTGCCAGGAATCCCCCGAGGCTGGGGCAGTCTGATTTCCAGTGGCCTATCATGCAGCATTGAGGACACAGCCTAGTAAGCACTTTTGAATTGGGGCATTGATGGGCCCAGTGTCCCTCAGCTCCACACTTGAAACAGGTCCCCAGAGGGACACAGTTAGGTACTCCCTTCCATTGACCCCAGAACCTGCTGGCCTCAGGGCTGCTACCAGGGCTTGGGTCTATAGTTGGACCTTCTGTTGGAGTCTGTATTGGCACTTAAGTTCTGCTGCATCCTTCTGGGAGTTAAAGACTTTAAATGCCACTTTCACCAGATCAGAAATGGGAGTTTGAGAGCCCTCTTCCACTTTCTTTAATTTTTTTCTGAATGTTGGCTGCTGACTGAGAAATAAAGTGGGTAGTTAAAACAGTTGCCCTTGCCAGAGAGGCCTGGTCTAGGCGAGTGTATTGAGTCATTGCCTCAGTAAGTCAGTTAAGAAACATGGCCGGGTTTTCATTGGGTTCCTGAATAATTTCCCTTTACAAACCTTCTATGACTTTCCTTTGCATTCAGGTTTTGTCCCAAACAACCATCTAATTTAGGACAAAATTACCTCCTTTTACTTTCAACAAAATGTACTACCATTCCTTAAATCTTTCTTACATATCTTCTACTTTCCTACATACAGAGTTGCTTCCTTTATTTCCATCAGTCTTACAGTTAGCAGAATTTTGTACTCTTAGAAACACCTTTAGTTATTAACCTCTAGTTAGTTATTAATAGATTGTGAATGGTTATAACAGAATTCTTTAGATGCCAATTTATGAATCAGTTAAGCACAAACCATGCTTACTAACAGATTTAAATATTCTTATTTTCTTTGCTGTAAGAAGTCAAAAGCATAAACCTACGTTCAGTAATCAATAACTTGGCATTTTATCCTCTTTGGAAAAGACCTAAATATCCAACAAATTTAATTCCATTTGTCATCCAAGCAAAACTTTAAACTTTCAGGTTACCAAAGACTTTAAAAGCTATCTCAGCAATTACTCATTAAAACTTTGAGACAGACAATTAACCATCAGCTTAGTCATTTCTTTGCTAACAGATTTTAACAAATAACAAGAGCTTATTTAACCTTCAGTAAACTGATTAAAATTTCATGTTTACTGTGGATAACTTTGTCAGGATAACTTTGTCAGGATTTCGTATAGGAGTGGGGAAGGGGAGGGTGAGGGGTAGACGAAGGTGCCAGTTCAGAAATCCTGAACATAAGGGACCTTGGCTCATCTGCCTTGGCCTTGATATCTGCTGAGGTTATTTAGGTCCATGAAAATCTGATAATTAAACATGCCTTCTGGAGACCATTGGGACTGATTGTCTAATCAGTATTGTGGCCAAGTGACAGTACAGTAATGTTGTTTTCATAGGTCCTGGTTAGTTCTAGGGTTTTAAGATTAGCCAACAGGCCTAAAACACCCCCGGGATGTTTTAGGGTCGAATTTGGAATGGGAGGTCCCCACGATTAGTTGCAGGGCAACCCGAGGGTTGGAGGAAGGTGTCCCCTCATCCACCACTGGGTTGCAGAAAAATTGTGTTGACTGCCATAGAGGTTAGGATGTCTCACAGCTTCTCGGAGTCATTGAGGTCACCTGGTGACCAGCGAGGTCTGCCCTGACAGGGCCACGATTAGGGCAGGGCTTTCCAGAGGGAGGCACAGAATTGGGAGAAACTCACCATGGCTTCAGAAGTGGACTGGGAAAGGCAGGTCCAGGTCCAGCTAGGGAGAGGAGAGAGCCTCCCCACTGTGGTGGGGGCTCAATCTCCTCCTAGGTTTTGGGCACCAAATGTAAGGTTTTACAGGCGAGATAAACACGATACCAGGAGAAGTGGGTGCAAGGCAAGATTTATGAAAGGCACTCTTTGGTGAAGTTTCAGGGCTCAGGAGAAGGGGAGCCAGGAAAGTTGCACCAGGAGGAGGTGGGCACTCTTGGGTGAGGTTCCTGGACTCCGAAAAGGGGAGTGGGGGAAGTCACACTGGGAGGGAGTTGGCAGGAGTCTTTTATCAGTTTCCTGCATAGGTATTGGGTTACCTATGGAGACATGACCTAGGCATACATCCTTTTGGCGGGCGAGTCAAGGGTTAAGGAAGGGGTGGGGAGGAGGCTGGAAGATGGCTGGTCATTTCTATTGTTCCTCCTGCACTCCCAGAGCCCACCAACCCAACAGTTCCTATTTACTCCTTCAGTGATCTCAGCCTATCTCCTGGCTTTATATACCACTTACAGAATGGCAATACCCCATTATGTGTATCCAGCCTGGAATACTTCCCCAGACGTTTATATACAGTTGCTTAGTGGACAACAATTGGAGAAATAGAATTAAAAACAAAATCTCTTTTCCCCACAAAAGGGATTTATTTTTTTCCCATTGAAGAAAAGAAAACAATTATTTTCTTGAATAATCACTAAACCATCAGAGGCAGTCCATCAGAAGGAGTCCACTAAAAGATTACAAGAATAGAAAGAAATCTCACTCTTCTATATAACCAAGACAAGATACAACCCATTACATACATGTTCTCAAGATAAACAATAACTAGTCCTCAAGTAAAAGGTCTTCATGGCACCATTTGCCACACATAGTTCATCCTAAATTGGGGTAAACATTTGTGTTAGCTAATTGGTTTTCTCCACAGGAAAAAGAAATCTATCATATCTTTATGAGAAGATGAGTTTTTTAACCTGGAGGAAAAGCCCTCTGAAGCCCTCTCACAGAAACTGGGGCTAACTTCCTTGATGATTACATTTCAAAGACCTTTCCCAGGTCTTTGAGAAAGACAAACTTAGCTCCTGAAACTGATAAGAGGCTTATTCAGCTTTTAGAAAGGTTTATATACATTTCAAAGAGAAAGAAAAAGAACTTAATACGGTTTTTTTCCTTTCTTTCTTTCTTTCTTTTTTTCTTTTTAGGTAAATGCTAAGAAAAAGGAGGAGAGGTCTTTTATTTTCAACAGGGAGAATTAGTCTCTTATTTTTAATTTGTATTTGCCTTAAAATATGTAACATTATAAAGTTTCTAGTTATCTCTGTTTCTGTTTCTACTTTTCTCTGGGCAAGTTGCAGTCCAGCCAAATATCCGACAAGCCCATAGTAAAATACAAAGTACTGCAATTATCCAAATTAAGATGGAGTAAAAAAATTACTAAATTTTTAAAAAGTCAGTATATATCCAACCCCTCTAAAAATTCCTTTGTGTTTGTTGTTTTTATATTTTATTTTATTTTATTTTTTGTTATAGGAACATTTAACAAAAACTATCCTCTTAACAAGTCTTGAAGTACAGGATACTGTATCGTTAATGTCCTGCAACAAATCTCTAGAGCCTCATTGGTGGTGATGTTATGGCTGTTTTTATATGTCCAAACTCATCAATTTCTATGGATTTAATATAATAAATTCTTCAGGTATATCTCAATAAATGTGTTTAAAATCAGTAGATTATTTGCTTTGGGAGAATGACTTTCGAATATGTCATACTGAAGCAGGAGAGCTAGGTTATTGTCTCTCACGGAGTCGAAAAATGAATCTCATGGACAAAGGAAAATGAGTAAAGAAATAGAAGTTGAATTTTTTTAAGATTTATTTATTTATTTGATAGAGCGAGACACAGCAATATAGGGTATTGTGGAAAATTGGAAGTGACCGAGGAAGCACAAGCAGCACACGGAAATCTGGGAGAACACAGCTTTATTTTCCTCGGTGGGTTCAGTGGGATCCTTCCCAAAGACTGAGCACCTGACAGGGTTAGGGGTGAGTTTTTATGGTTATGGGTGATGGGGGATGGTAATGGGACATTTTTGCAGTTTCTCCGGACCGATTGACCCCCTTTATGTGGAAGTATAATCTATATGGAGGCATCTCAGGAGAATGCTAAATGAAACCCGGGGACTTTTTTTTTTTTTTTTCCTTAACCTAACAGGACACCCATTTGGTCTTTTCTTCCACCTTAGCAGGAGCAATGACTTGTTTTCTTATCTTAACCAATGGAGATGGCCATTTGGTCTTTTCTTCTGCCTCAGCAGGAACAATGGAGAGCAGGGGACAGGGAGGGGGTCTCTATCTGCCTCATGGGCCCCCTCTTGATGATCTGCAGCAGTACCCTAGATATTATCATTATTTAGATTTAAGGAACTGTAGCCTTAAAGGACAAGGATACGGGCTGTTGTATGTTGAGAGACAGTATTTCTGATGAAATGGATGAGGCTGTTGAGGGGATAAGGACCGAGGGTAACTAGGAGGAGTAAGGACAACAAAGGGCTGGCTAGGGGTAATAGCCAGGATATCCATGATTATGGGTTGAAACCCCAAGATGTGAGTTATTTTCAATGACGTTGGATGGGTTCCCAGAGCTCTTGAACCTTGGAAGTGATGATTCCAGATTGGTTGATATAGTAGCAGTATTCTTCCTATAGGAAGAGACAGGTTCCTCCCTTTCAGCAGTGAGGAGATCTAGGGCTCACCAATTCTGGAGGGCTACTGTCGCCAGACTGGAGAGTTGTGTTGGAGGGATGTTAATGAATGTATGATACATTCCACGTTATCATTGAATTTCTGTAAAAGCTTGAAGTAAAAGTTAAGGGAAGTCCCAAAGCCCGACACACCAGTAGCTATGCTGGCAAAGGCTCTGGCCCCCAGGAGGAGTGGTAAGACTACTGCCCACCAACTTCAGGGGTGGAGAACTGGGACTGGGACTGGAAGTCTGAATAGAGTGATGCAGAGGGAGATGAAAACACAAGTATACAACCAAAAGGGGTGTTACTTTTGTTGCAGCATCTAAAGAGAAGGTTCTTTTTGCTTGAAAGGAAGATGCTTGGGGGTGGTAGTGCAGTAAGGTAGAAGAGCTGTGAAGTTCTGGCAGCTGGGGTTGGGGGCCTCTGTGCAGCAGAGGGGAAGAAAGCAGGTTAGATTGTTAGCTGGAAGCAGTAGTCTGAGTTTTGTATGGGGCCAAAATTCATAGGGTTTGTATTATTGGGCAATGGCCAGTTAGGTGGGACAAGGATACTGAAGAAAGCCAGTCGAGCCAAGGGGAGAAAGACCCAGCAGGCAGAACCAGTAGGGGAATAGATGGAGTTGAGCCATAAGTGGTAGGAGGTGTTTAAGAGCTGACGAGTATAGTTTTGAATGGTTGGTCCTGGGGCAGTTGGTCCTGGGCCATGGAAGGGGTCTGTCCTGGCAGAGAGTGAACGTCATTCTGGGGTGCTTCTTTGGAAACATACAAACGTAGTCCCCAGTGTTGTGGCCAGTCCCAGTAGGAGCCTCTGCAGTACTGTGGGGTAATTGTGAGTGTTTGGTTGGCCTGGGACATGTAAACCGGGGAGACCCAAAGGTTGTCTGATGTCACCCATGGGGCTATGGTCTCACAACCTATTGGTCACAAAAGTTTTCCCCACATTCCTCTAGCACCTGGTCTGGGCAAAGGTATATCTGGTGTCCCTGTTCTTTACATAACCTCCCTTCAAACACTTGTTCCTTGTAAGGAACCAGGAGTTGACATAGGGATATCTGGAAGGTGGGACACTCCCAGTGGTCTGATTATAAAGGACTTTGTCCTGGCCTTCCAATATCTGGGCTAATTTCCAGTCATATTTTGTTGGGTTAGTGGGGTTCCCTGGCAGAAAAAGGCAGAGGAAACTTAGTAGCCAGCTGGGCTAAGAAAGGAGAGAATGTATTTTAGAGTTCACTTCTTTAGAGTAAACTTTAGAAAGTTTGATGGTAATGGATGTGGGATCCAGGTAGCTTGGTCCTGGTTTGCCTTTTTCACTGGTGAATGGTGTATCCATGTCATGATGTTGGTAACCTTGAGGGCAATGAGAATTACTATAAGTGGGCCAGTCCAGGTTGGGTGAAGGGGTTCATTTTTCCAATCTTTTACCCAGAACTCATCTCCAGGGCATAAGGAATGGACAGGGGTTCCTAAGTATATAGGGGCCCTCTCTAATATGTGGGTGTGTAATTCTGCAAGGATTTTTCCAAGGGATAACAGTTGATCCTGGATATATGTGTTTCCTAAGATGTTAAGGTTCCCGGGAAAAGAAGACAATATTGGGGATGGCCTGCCATAGAATATTTCAAATGGGGAGAATCCATTTTTCTGAGGGGTACAGCAGGAGCAAAGTGCTGCTAAGGGAAGTAGATCTGTTTACCCTAAGGAGGTCTCAGCATGTAATTTGGATAGGGTTTCCTTGAGGGTACAGTTCATATGCTCTACTTTCCCTTAGCTCTGAGGCCAGTAGGCTTTATGGAGTTTCCAGGAGATGCTTAGGGCTGAAGTTAGCTCTCATAGAACTTCAGAGATAAAAGCCAGGCCATTGTCATTGTGTTTGGTAAGCAGCATCCCATACCGAGGCACGGCCTCTCAGAGGAGGACTTTGGTGACTTCTCTGGCCTTCTCAGTCCAGGTTGGTTATGCATCTACCCATTCTGAGAATGTACAGACCAGAACTAGCATATATTTTATACCTCAGTAAGGAGTCATCTCTGTGAAGTCAACTTTCAGGTCTTTGAAGGGAGCTGTCCCTGTGTGCTGTACTCTGGGGGCCAGGAAGGTCTGGTTTTAAGGTTGTGTCTAATACAAGTGGCACACTGATCTGTGACCAAGTTGCATAAAGTTTCAAGTCTGGCAATGTAGAAATGTTTTCCCAGCAGTGTTTCAGGCCCTGTTTTTCCCAAGTGTGAAGTTAAATGTTGTTCAGTGATGGCATAGGGGACGAGGTTTGCTGGAATGAAGAAGCGCCCACCTGGAGGATCCACCACCCTTGGGGATGGTGAATGTCTCCCTCAGTTTTGGCCCAGTCATCTCCAGCTGCTGTATTAGTGGTATTTTGTAAGGAGGGGGTAACAGGTGCTATAATGGCAGGTTATCTGTCTTGGGCAGCTTCCTGGCTGCCTGGTCAGCTAAGCAGTTGCCCATAGTTAGCTCAGCATCTCCTTTTTGGTGTCTCCAATAGTGGATGATTGCTAAGCTCCAGGGTGCCCAACTGCTTCTAACAACTGGAGGATTTCATTTTTGTTATTGATGGTTTTTCCATTGGATGTGAGGAGTCCTCTTTCTTTGTAGATTACCCCATGTATATGTAGAGTGGTGAAGGCATATCTTGAGTCAGTATATATGTTGACCTTTCTGTCCTTAGACAGAAAGAGCACCTGGATGAGGGCCCAGAGTTCAGCTCTTTGAGTTGACCATCCCACAGGGAGTGCTTTGGCTTCTAGGACTTCTGTAGCCATGGTAACGTTGTAACCCACTTTTCTTAGGCCATTGCTTAGGAAGCTGCTACCATCAGTGTATGGTGTAAGGTCAGCATTCATCAGAGGGGAATCCTTAAGGTCCAGCCAGGTGGTGTAGACTTCAGTTATGATTTCCAGACAGTTTATATTCTGGTCCCCCTGCCACCATTGGGAGGTATGTTGCCAGGTTGAGGGCCTCCACAGTCAGTAGGTTTATGTGAGGACTTGCTAGAAGTAGCCCTTGATATTGAGTGAGCCTGGCATTTGATATCCATTTCTGACACTGACTGTTCAGAAGAGTGATCACTGAGGGGGCAACTTTTACTGTGAGTTGTTGTCCTAAAGGGAGCTTGTCAGCCTCCTTGATGAGAAGTGTGGTGGCTGCCAAGGCCGGTAGGCAATGGAGCCATCCAGAGGCAAAAGGTCTAATTTCTTTGCCAGACATGCAATGGACTTTTCCCAAGGGCCTATTGGTTGGGTTAGAAGTCCTAAGACAATTTTGTTTTTTTCATGAACATATAGACAGAAGAGTTTCCAAATATCAGGTAAGCCTAGGGCTGGGGCCCTTCCAACTAAGTCCTAGAGTTCCTTGAAAGCCTTCTCTTGTCTGTCTTCCCATTGTAGAGGCTGATTACCCAGTTCCATTAGTGAATAATACAGGGGCATGGCTATGACTGTCAGCCATTGTGTCATGGGACACAATGTATCCACCTAGCTTACAAGTTCAGGATTGTCAAAAAAGTTGGCTTGTGGCTTGATCGCCAGTGGCACCCATGATGGTTATGGTTCATCCTGTAAGGGGTGCCACTGGTGTACTTACTACCAAGTGTTCTGCCCTGGTGTCCACCATGAAAGTGATCTTCTGGCCCCCCACCTTTACATCAACCATGGGCTCCCCAGGGCCTAACGTTAATAAGCCTGGTCCCCCTCAGTCCAAGTCTATGTTGGCTAGTCCAATAAAGTCTGGATCCCTGTCTGCCTGGGTTTTAGGTCGGGTGGAGGATTTGAATGTTTTGGCCTTTGATTTGGGCATTCATTCTTCCAGTACCCCATTTCCTTGCAGTATAAGCATTGGTCCTTTTTGAAAGTTCTGCATTGTTGAGGCTGTTCTCTTTAACTGTTCTGATGGTCCTCATAGCTGAGAGTTTTGTTGAAAGTCCCAGCCAGCAGGGCAACTTTTTGTTTCATCTTCTTTTCAATCTCACATTTTGCTGTAGTCTCTCAGTTTCGATAGAACTTGTTGGCTATTTCTAATAGCTGAGTGATGTTCATCCCAGCAAAACCCTCAGGTCTTTGATGCTGATGGATTTGAGGATATCAGGATATCAAGTTTTGGAGCTGATGGATATCAGGAACTAACTGTGCTTTGAAGTCTGCATTTACCATCTGTTGGTTCTCGGGTTCTTCTGGATCAAATGGAGTGTATATGCAGAAAACCTCGCAAAGCCACTCATAGTAATTACCAGGAGTTTCTTCCCCATCTTGAGTCACATCAGCTGTCTTTGACAAGTTGGTAGGTTTCTTAGCACCTTGTCGGAGACCTCACACAATGGCTTCCTGGTAGCACTTGATAGCATTATGGCCTTTTTCTGTGTTGAATTCTCAGTGGGGTCAATTCCTGGTGCAGACTCCTGAGACCATTTCTTGGTATTCATAAAACCTGCTGGAGCCACCTCCTTGAGAAGCTTACAAGCCTTCTGAAGGATTCTTCTCTCCTTGGTATTGAACAAGGTGTGAAAGAGCAGTTGACAATCTTCCTATGTTGGTCGGTAAGTTTGGAAGACGGATTCCATGAGGTCAATAACTGCCTGTGGTCTCTCTGAATAAGTGGGAGTATGATGTTTCCAGTTTGGGAGGTCCGTAGTGGTGAAAGATTGATAATAGATGATGGGCCGACCTGGTTGGGGGGTGCCATCTACACCAATCATATTGGTACCTCAAATCTCATGGAGGGGCATTTGGTAAGCTGGGATCTCCTGTGTTCAGAGACAGTGCATGGTGTTTGGGGTTTGGATTCTGGAGAAGAGTCCCTATCACAAGTTGTTGGGGATGGTATGGAAGTTGGTAGTGAGACCATTTGCGATTGGGGAAACAGAGGCCATGGGTGGGATCAGAGGTGTCAAAGAGCATGCAGTTGGTGCTGGAATGGGGAGAGGCAGGGATGAAGCCAGAGGTGGCCATTCGTGGAATCAGAGGTGCCAGAGAGGCTGCAGTTGGCACTGGAACAGGGGGAGGCAGGAATGGAGCTGGATGGACTTGCTTTTAAGTGTCCCCCCCCTCCCTGTCCCTGGAGGGGGCAGGGTCAGTTTAAGTTTTACGGCATAAACAACAAAATCCCTGTTTAACTGGATGGAATCGCTCTGGCTAAATAGGCACTTACAAAGAAAACCACCCCAGGGTCCACATAAAGCAGTAAAACCCCAATAAGAGGGGAAAACAATACATTAGGCTCCTGGTACTGACCTAAAACCTGTATATTTCATAGACACAACTTTAATTTTTAATTCATTCTAACTATTCTTGTTCTGTTTAAATTTTTTAACACACTTATGAATACAACTAGAGGTTTAATACAACATATTCCATAATAACCTTTTAACTTGAAATTTTTCATACATATACCTATTTTTTTCTTTTCTATTTTTTAATATACCTATAGATATAAACTTCAAGGTAATCCTTTTTACCTAATCAATACTACTCCTATATATAAACCAGTTTTAATCCCCCTTTATCTCTGGAAAATGGAGTCCTTCTTTAACTTTAATTTAATTTAATTTTTAAATTAATTTTTAATTTTTTAATAAACATATAATGTATTTTTATCCCCAGGGGTACAGGTCTATGAGTCCCAGGTTTACATATTTCACAGCACTCACCATAGCACGTACTCTCCCCAATGTCCATAATACAACCACCCTCCTCTCCCTTCTCCCCTCCCCAGCAAACTTCAGTTTGTTTTGTGAGATTAAGAGTCTCTTATGGTTTGTCTCCCTCCCAATTCCATCTTCTTTCACTTATTCTTTTCCTACCCCCCAAATCCCCCACATTGCATCTCCACTTTCTCATATCAGGACAATCATATGATAGTTGTCTTTCTCTGATTGACTTATTTCCCTAAGCCTAATACCCTCTAGTTCCATCAACGTCATCACAAATGGAAAGATTTCATTTCTTTTGATGGCTGCATAGTATTCCATTGTATAAACGTAACACCTCTTCTTTATCCATTCATCTGTTGATGGACATCTAGGTTCTTTCCATAGTTTGGCTATTGTAGACAATGCTGCTATAAACATTCGGGTGCACGTGTCTCTTTGGATCACTACATTTGTATCTTTAGGGTAAATACCCAGTAGTGCAATTGCTGGGTCATAGGGTAGATCTATTTTCAGCTTTTTAAGGAATCTCCATGCGGTTTTCCGTAGAGGTTGCACCAGTTTTCATTCTCACCAACAGTGTAGGAGGCTTTCTCCAATCCTCATTAGCATCTGTCCTTTCCTGACTTGTTAATTTTAGCCATTCTGACTGGTGTGAGGTGGTATCTCACTGTGGTTTTGATTTGTATTTTCCTGATGCCAAGTGATGTGGAGCACTTTTTCATGTGTCTGTTGGCCATCTGGATGTCTTCTTTGCAGAAATGTCTGTTCATGTCCTCTGCCCATTTCTTGATTGGATTATTTGTTCTTTGGTTGTTGAGTTTGCTAAGCTCTTTATAGATTTTGGATACTAGCCGTTTATCTGATATGTCATTTGCAAATATTTCTCGCATTCTGTCAGTTGTCTTTTGGTTTTATTTACTGTTTCCTTTGCTGTGCTAAAGCTTTTGATCTTGATGAAGTCCCAATAGTGCATTTTTGCCCTTGCTTCCCTTACCTTTGGCGATGTTTCTAGGGAAGAAGTTGCTGAAGCTGAGTTCGAAGAGGTTGCTACCTGTGTTTTCCTCAATGATTTTAATGGATTCCTCTCCCACATTGAGGTCCTTCATCCATTTTGAGTCTATTTCCATGTGTGTTATAAGGAAAAGGTCCAATTTCATTTTTATGCATATGACTGTCCAATTTTCCCAGCACCATTTGTTGAAGAGGCTGTCTTTTTTCCATTGGACATTCTTTCCTGCTTTGTCGAAGATTAGTTGACCATAGAGTTGAGGGTCTATTTCTGGGCTCTCTATTCTGTTCCACTGATCTATGTGTCTGTTTTTGTGCCAGTACCATGCTGTCTTGATGATGACAGCTTTGTAATAGAGCTTGAAGTCTGGAATTGTGATGCCACCAATTTTGGCTTTCTTTTTCAATATTCTTCTGCCTATTCAAGATCTTTTCTGGTTCCATATAAATTTTAGGATTATTTGTTCCATTTCTTTGAAAAAAATGGGTGGGATTTTGATAGGGATTTCATTAAATGTGTAAATTGCTTTAGGTAGCATAGACATTTTCACAATATCTATTCTTCCACTTCATGAGCATGGAACATTTTTCCATTTCTTTGTGTCTTCTTCAATTTCTTTCATGAGTACTTTATAGTGTTCTGAGTACAGATTCTTTGCCTCTTTGGTTAGGTTTATTCCTAGGTATCTTATGGTTTTGGGTGCAATTGTAAATGGGATTGACTCCTTAATGTCTCTTTCTTCTTGTTGTTGGTGTAGAGAAATGCAACTGATTTCTGTGCATTAATTTTTATCCAGTATATTCAGTATACCTTACTGAATTCCTGTACAAGTTCTAGAAGATTTGGAGTGGAGGCTTTTGGGTTTTCCACATATAGTATCATATCATCTGCAAAGAGTGATAGTTTGACTTCTTCTTTTCCGATTTGGATGCTTTTAATTTCCTTTTGTTGTCTGAATGCTGAGGCTAGGAATTCTAGCACGATGTTGAATGGCAGTGGTGATAATGGACATCCAGGCCATGTTCCTGACCTTAGTGGAAAAACTTTCAGTTTTTCTCCATTGAGAATGATATTTCTGGTGGGTTTTTCATAGATGGCTTTGATAATATTGAGGTATGTGCCCTCTATACCTACACTTTGAAGAGTTTTCACCAGGAAGGGATGCTGAATTTTGTCAAATGCTTTTTCAGCATCTATTGAGAGTATTCTATGGTTCTTGTTCTTTCTTTTATTAATGTATTGTATCACATTGACTTGTGGATGTTGAACCAAACTTGCAGCCCTGGAATAAATCCCACTTGGTCATGGTGAATTATCCTTTTAATATACTGTTATATCCTATTGGCTAGTATTTTGGTGAGAATTCTCCCATCTCTGTTTATAAAGGATATTGGTCTGTAGTTCTATTTTTTGATGGGATCCTTGTCTTGTTTTGGGATCAAGGTGATACTGGTTTCATAAAATGAGTTTGGAAGTTTTCCTTCCATTTTTTTTTTTTTTTTTGGTGGGGGGGAGCAGTTTCAGTAGAATAGGAATTAATTCTTTAAATGTTTGTTGAATTCCCCTGGGAAGCCATCTGGTCCTGGGCTTTTGTTTGTTTGTAGATTTTTGATGACTGTTTCAATCTCCTTACTCTTATGGGTCTGTTCAGGTTATCTATTTCTTCCTGGTTCAGTTGTGGTAGTTTATATGTCTCTAGGAATGCATTCATTTCTTCCAGATTGTCAAATTTATTGGCATAGTGTTGCTTGTATTATGTTCCTATAATTGTTTGTATTTCTTTGGTGTTGGTTGTGATCCCTCCTCTTTCATTCATGACTTTATTTATTTGGGTTCTTTCTTTTTTCTTTTTGATAAGTCTGGCCAGGGTTTTATCAATCTTATTAGTTCTTTCAAGGAACCATGCCTAGTTTCATTGATTTGTTCTATTATTATTATTATTTTAATTTTCTATTTCATTGATTTCTGCTCTGTTGTTTATGATTTCTATTCTCCTGCTGGGTTTAAACTTTCTTGTTGTTCTTTCTCGAGCTCCTTTAGGTGTGGGGTTAGGATGTGTAATTGAGACCTTTCTTGTTTCTTGAGAAAGGCTTGTATCACTAAACATGTTCCTTTTAGGACTGACTTTGCTGTGTCCCACAGATTTTGAACCTTTGTGTTTTCATTATCATTTATTTCCATGAATTTTTTCAATTCTTTAATTTCCTGGTTGACCCATTCATTCTTTAGAAGGATGCTGTTTAGTCTCCATGTATTTGGGTTCTTTCCAAATTTCCTCTTGTGATTTAATTCTAGCTTCAGAGCCTTGTGGTCTGAAAATATGCAGGGAATGATCCCAATCTTTTGATACCGGTTGAGACCTGATTTATGACCCAGGATGTGATCTATTCTGGAGAACGTTCCATGTGCACTAGATAAGAATGCATATTCTTCTGCTTTGGATGGATATTCTGAATATATCTGTGATGTCCATCTAGTCCAGTGTGTCATTTAAGGCCTTTATTTCCTTGTTGATCTTTTGTTTGGATGATCTGTCCATTTCAGTGAGGTGAGTGTTAAAGTCCCCTACTATTACTGTATTATTGTCAATGTGTTTCTTTGATTTTGTTATTAATTGGTTTTTATAGATGGCTGCTCCTATATTAGGGGCATAGATATTTAAAATTGTTAGAGCTTCATGTTGGACAGACCCTTTGAGTAAAATATAGTGACCTTCCTCATCTCTTTTTATAGTCTTTGGCTTAAAATCTGATATAAGGATTGCCACCCCAGCTTTTTTCTGATTTCCATTAGCATGGTACATTGTTTTCCACCCCTCACTTTAAATCTGGAGGTGTCTTCAGGTCTAAACTGAGTTACTTGTAGGAAGCATATTGGTTTTGTTTTTTTTTATCCATTCTGATACCCTGTGTCTTTTGATTGGGACATTTAGCCCATTTATATTCAGGGTAACTATTGAGAGATATGAATGTAGTGCCATTGTATTGCCTGTAAGGTGAGTGTTACTGTGTATTGTCTCTGTTCTTTTCTGATATACTACTTTTAGGGTCTCTCTTTGCTTAGAGGACCTCTTTCAATATATCCTGTAGAGCTATTTTGGTGTTTACAAATTCTTTCAGTTTTTGTTTGTCCTGGAATCTTTTTATCTCTCCTTCTATTTTCAATGATAGCCTAGCTGGATATAGTATTCTTGGCTGCATGTTTTTCTTGTTTATTGCTCTGAATATATTATTGCAGTTCTTTCTGGCCTGCCAGGTCTCTGTGGATAAGTCTGCTGCCAATCTCATATATTTACCATTTTATGTTACAGACTTCTTGTCCTGGGCTGCTTTTAGGAATTTTTCTTCATTGTTAAGACTTGAAAATTTTACTATTAGTTGACGGAGTGTGGACCTATTCTTATTGATGTTGAGGGGGATTCTCTGCATTTCCTGGATTTTGATGCTTGTTTTATTTGCTGTATTAGGGAAATTCTCTACAATATTTCTCTCCAATATACCTTCTACTCCCCTCTCCCTTTCTTCTTCTGGAATCCCAATTATTCTAATGTTGTTTCGTCTTATGGTGTCACTTATCTCTCAAATTCTCTCCTCATGTTCCAGTATTTGTTTGACTCTCTTTTGCTCAGATTCTTTATTCTCTGTTGTTTGGTCTTGTATATCACTAGTTCTTTCTTCTGCCTCATTTATCCTAGAAGTAAGAGCCTCCATTTTTTATTGCACCTCATTAATAGCTTCTTTTTTATTTCAACTTCGTTAGATTTTAGTTCTTTTATTTCTCCAGAAAGGGCTTATATTTCTCCAGACAGGGTTTCTCTAATATCTTCCATGCCTTTTTTCAAGCCCAGCTAGAACCTTGAGAATCATCATTCTGAACTCTAGATCTGACATATTGCCAATGTCCATATTAATTAGGTCCCTAGCCTTCAGTATTGCCTTTTGTTCTTTTTTTTTATGGTAAGTTTTTCTGCCTTGTCATGTTGTCCAGATAAGAATATATGAAGGAGAAAATAAAATACTAAAAGGATGGCAAAGACCCCAGGAGAATGTGCTTTAAACAAATCAGAAGAGTCCCCAGATCATGGGAGGAAGAAAGGTGATAAAAAAAATTTAAAAATTTTAAAAAGAAAATAAATAAAGAGAAAAGTATTTAAAAAGTATTAAAAAAGAATATATATATATATATATATATATATATATATTAGACTGGTGACTAGAACATGGTCACCCACTTAATTTTGGGAGTATTTTTGCCTCTTAGAAGAAGCTACCTCCCAAAATTTTAAAGAATGAAAAACATATATAAGGATAGACACATTGTAGGAATGGGATATGCTTATAAAGATGAGGAAAACATTTTTTTTTAAATTTCTGTAAAAGGATTTGATAAAGTAAGTTGGTTGAGAGAATAAAGAAAAAGAAAGTGGAGGGAATTTGCTCAGGTTGGAGACTAGAACAAGCCTGGAGCTAGATTTAGGGTATATTTACATCTATTAGGAGAAGTTGTACCCAAAATTTTTAGAAGAAAAAACACTATGTGTATAAAAAATATAGTTAGATACAATGAAGGATAAAATATGACTATGATAATGAAGTTTCAAAAAAGATTATTATAATTATTATTATTATTTTGAAAGGTATTTTTAAGATAAACTAGTTTAAAAATGTTAAAAGAGGAAAGGGTAAAGGTTAAAAAAAATTTAGCAGAAGAAAAAATAAATTAATTAACTGCAACACTAAAGAATCATGAGGAGAAAGCCATGATTTCCGTGCTTTGTTCTGCTGTTCTCCTTGGTAAGTGAACTTGGTCTTGGCTGGATTTCTTGTTGCTCTTCTTGGGGAGGGGCCTATTGTAGTGATTCTCAAGTGTCTTTGCCCAAAGCGGAATTTCCCCACCCTTACCAGGGGCCATGCTAAGTAATCTGCTCAGGTTTGCTTTTGGGAGCTTTTGTTCCCTGAACGCTTTCCATAGAGTTCTGGAGGATGGGAATGATAATGGTGACCTCCCAATCTTTGGCCCAGAGGAGCCAAGAGCTTGTTGCTCTTCTCCTCAGTGTGCCCTCAAAGAAAAGTACTCAATCACTCCTGTCTCCTTGGCCTCTGGCCGTGCTCTGAGCTCACCCAGCCTGTGACTGGTTCAAGCTAAACCTTAGATGGGAGCTCCCTCCTTGGCTTTGTCTCTGTAGCTGGCTTCCCTGCTCTAATTCCTGTGAGCTCTGCGACACTCAGACACCCCCAATCATTCTGTGATTCGACAGGACCTGGGGCCATGCTGACCCCATGTGGGCTTCACCCTGATTTAGCCTCTGAAGCAATGTCCCTCAGTGGAGCAGACTTTTAAACTTCCTGTTTTGTGCTCCACTGTTCCACCACTTGCCAGGAGCCATCACCTCCTCCCGTGTTTATCTTCCCATCGCTTTGGATTCACTTCTCCGCCAGCCTTACCTTTCAGAAAGTGGTCGATTTTCTGTTTCTAGAATTTTTGCTCTTCTTCTCTTTGATATACTGCTGGATTTGTAGGTGTTCGTAATGGTTTGATAAGCTATCTAGCTGATCTTCTGCTACCTGATGCAGTCTCAGCCTGCTACATCTCTGCCCTCTTGACTCCTCCAGAAAGTTGAGTCCTTTAACAAAGATCAAGATATACTCAGAAAAAATCAAAATGTCCTTCCTCATCTACTTTGAGGATTTATAACCACACTCCCATCTTTTTCTTTTGTCAGTGTTGCTGTGCATTTGTTTTTGTTCTGGTATTATATAAATTTTATATTTGGGATTCATTTTGGCTGGGTTCTTTTTTTTCTTTCTTGTTATTTACCTGTGTAATGTCTGGTTTTGTTTGTATACCTTATAAATCTTACCTTTGGAGCCCATTCTGGCTGGGGCTTTTTTTTTTTTTTTTTTTTTTTTTTTTTTCTGTCTCTCTCTTTCTCTCACTCATTTTTCATTTTTTTCTTTTTTTGGTGGTGACTTCCAATTGCTCAGAAGCATTCCAGGGTGCACCTTGCCTGGATCACAGTTGATATATTCAGCTACACATCCCCTCAACTACGTCTCACTAAAATGACTAGGAGGAGGGACACCCAACAGAGGAAAAAATTCAGAGACTGTGCACTCTCCATCAGAGCTATTGATTATGGACATAAACAGTATGTTGGAAAGAGAATTCAGAGTAATAATTATCAAAGCAATGACCAGGTTGGAGAAAACCATTAGTGACAACATAGAATTGATTAGGGCAGAAGTGGAAGACACTTAGAAAGAAGTTAAAAATGCTATCAATGAGATCCAATCTAATCTAAATACTCTAACAGGTAGGGTAACAAAGGCATACGATAGAATTAGTGATCTAGAGGAAAAAAATGATAGAGAAAAAGGATCAGGAGAAGGCCTGGAAGAAACAGCTTAGAAGCCATGAAAACAGAAAGAGGGGGAAAAATGATGCCATAAAACATTCCAGTGTCATAACCACCCTATTTAAGAATGTTTGGATTAACCAGGAGATCAAGGAAGAACTTAAAGAATTCATGTAAACTAATGAGAATGAAACACTCCAGTCCAAAACCTATGGGATATGGCAGAGTTGGTCCTAAGAGGGAAATCATAGCCAACCAAGCCTCCAAAAATAAATAAGTAAATAAATAAATAAATAAATAAATAAAAATTAAAAAAAAAATCCAGAATACACCAGCTCTCTTTACTCCTTGAAGAACTAGAGAATCAACAACAAGTTAAACCAATCCCAGCTCTTTAAAGAATACTGGTGTAATTTTGATCGGAATGGCATTAAAAGTATAGATTTCTCTAGGCAATATAGACATTTTAGCAAGTTTATTCTTCCTATCCAAGAGCACGGAATGGTCTTCCATCTTTTTGTGTCTTCTTCAATTTCCTTCATGAGTGTTCTGTAGTTCCTCAAGTACAGATCCTTCACCTCTTTGGTTAGGTTTATTCCCAGGTATCTTATGGTTCTTGGTGCTATAGTAAATGGAATTGATTCTCTAATTTCCCTTTCTGTATTTTCATTGTTAGTGTATAGGAAAGCCACTGCTTTCTGCACATTGACTTTGTATCCTGCCACGTTGCTGAATTGCTGTATGAGTTCTAGTAGTTTGGGAGTGGAGTGTTTTGGGTTTTCCATATAAAGAATCATGTCATCTGTGAAGAGAGATTTTTTTACTTCTTCATTGCCAATTTGGATACCTTTTATTTCTCTTTGTTGTCTGATTGCTGTTGCTCGGACTTCTAATACTATGTTGAACAAGAGTGGTGAAAGTGGGCATCTTTGTCTTGCAAGGGTGGGAAGGGTGCAAGCTTTTTCCCATTGAGGATGATATTTGCTGTGGGTCTTTCATAGATAGATTTGATGAAGTTCAGGAATGTTCCCTCTATCCCTATACTTTGAAGTGTTTTAATCAGGAATAGATGCTGGCTTTTGTCAAATGCTTTTTCTGCATCAATTGAGAGGACCATGTGGTTCTTCTCTCTTATCATATTAATTTGTTCTATCACATTGATTGATTTGCAAATGTTGAACCATCCTTGTAGCCTAGGGATGAAACCCACCTGGTCATGGTGGATAATATTTTTAATGTGCTGTTGGATCCTGTTTTTTAGGATCTTTTTGAGAATCTTAGCATCCACATTCATCAGTGATATTGGTCTGAATTTCTCCAGGGTCTTGGCCTGGTTTGGGGATCAGGGTAATGCTGGCTTCATAGAAAGAGTCTGGAAGTTTTTTTTCTGCTTTAATTTTTTGAAACAGCTTTAGGAAAATAGGTGTTATTTCTTCTTTGAAAATTTGGTAGAATTCCCCAGGGAATCCGTCAGGTCCTGGGCTCTTGTTTTTTGGGAGGTTTTTGATTACTGCTTCAATCTCATTACTAGATATCAGTCTATTCAGGTTGTCTATTTCTTCCTGGTTTAATTTTGGGAGTTTATAGTTTTCCAGGAATGCATCCATTTCATCAAAGTTGCTAAGCTTATTGGTATATAATTGTTGATAATAACATCTGATAATTGTTTCTACTTCCTTGGTGTTAGTTGTGATCTCTCCCTTTTCATTCATCATTTTATGAATTTGGGCTCAAAATTCCACTGCAATTCTTCAAAGAGCTGGAGCAAATAATCCAAAAATTTGTATGGAATCAGAAGAGACCCCGGGGTCTCAGACACTTCTCCAATGAAGACAGCCAAAGGCTATCAGACACATGAAAAAATGTTCATCATCATTAGCCCTCAGGGAGATTCAAATTAAAACCACATTGAGATATCAACTCACACCAGTTAGAATGGCCAAAATTAACAAGACAGGAAACAACATGTGTTGGAGGAAATGTGGAGAAAGGGGAACCCTCTTACACTGTTGGTGGTAATGCAGGTTGGTGCAGCCTCTTTGGAGAACAGTGTGGTGATTCCTCAAGAAATTAAAAATAGAACTTCCCTATGACTCTGCCATTGTGCTCCTAAGTATTTACCCCAAAGATACAGCTGTTGTGAAAAAAGGGCCATCTGTACCCCAATGTTTATATCAGAAATGACCACGGTCGCCAAACTATGGAAAGAACCAAGATGCCCTTCAACGGATGAATGGATAGGAAAATGTGTTCCATATACACGATGGAGTATTATGCCTCCATCAGAAAGGATGAATATCCAACTTTTGTAGCAACATGTACAGGACTCGAAGAGATTATGCTGAGTGAAATAAGTGAAGCATAGAGAGTCAATGATCATATGGTTTCACTTATTTGTGGAGCATAACAGCATAGAGGACATGGGGAGTTAGAGAGGAGAAGGGAGTTGGGGTAAATTGGAAGGGGAGGTGAACCATGAGAGACTATGGACTCTGAAAAACAATCTTAGGGGTTTGAAGTGGTTGGGGGGTGGGAGGTTGGAGTACCAGGTGGGTATTATAGAGGGCACAGATTGCATGGAGCACTGGGTGTGGTGAAAAAATAATGAATACTCGTATGCTGAAAATAAAAAAATTAATTAAAAAAAAATAAACCAATCCCACACACAAGAAGGGAAATCATCAAGATTAGAGCAGAGATCAATGAGATAGAACCTGAGATATAGTACAACACATCAGTGAAACCAGAAGCTGTTTTTTTTTTTTTTAAAGAATCAGTAAGATCTATAAACCATCATCCAAACTAATTCAAAAGAAAAGAGAGAGGACCCAAATTGATACAATTATGTATGAAAAGGGAGATATCACGACTAACACCAAGGAAATAGAAACAATCATCAGAAATTACTACCAACAGTTATTATGTCAATAAGTTAAGTAACCTAGACAGAATGGATGCATTCCTGGAAACCTATAAACTTCCTGAACTGAATCAGGACGAAATTGACAACCCAAACAGACCAATATCTTATAATGAGATTGAAACACTGATCAAAACCTCCCAATAAAACAAGAGCCCAGTACCTGGCAGATTCCCTGCAGAATTCTCAAAAAACATTCAAAAAAGAAATTATACCTATTTTCCTGAAGCTGTTTCAAAAGGTAGAAAACGAAGGAAAACTTCCAGACTCTTTTTATGAAGCCAGAATTACTTTGATGCCCAAACCAGGCAAAGACCAATATCCCTGATGGATATGGATGACAAGATTCTCAACAAGATTCTAGCTAATAGTATCCAACAGTACATTAAAAAGATTACCCATGATGACCAGGTGGGATTTATCCATGGGATGCAACCATAGTTCAGCATTCACAAATCAATCAATGTGACAGAGCACACCAATAAGAGAAGAGAGAAGAACCACATCATCCTCTAAATTGATTCAGAAAAAGCATTTGACAAGATACAGCATCCATTCCTGATTAAAACCATTCAGAGTATAGGGATAGAGGGAACATTCCTCAACTTCATAAAATCTATCTATGAAGAACCCACAGTGAATATCAAACTCAGTGGGAAAAAGCTAACAGCCTTCCCTTTGAGATCAGGAACACGACAATGATGTCCACCCTTGCCACTGTTGTTCAAAATAGTACTAGAAGTCCTAGTAACAACAGTAAGACAACAAATAGAAATAAAATGTATTTAAAGTGGCAAAGAAGTCAAACTCTCTTCGCAGATGATTTGATACTTTATGTGGAAGCCCAAAAGACTCCACCCCCAAACTACTAGAACTCATACAGGAATTCAGTAACGTGGCAGGATACAAAGTCAATGCACAGAAATCAGTTGCTTTCTCTTACACTAACAATGAAAAAATAGAAAGAAAAATTAGAGAATCGATTCCATTTACTATAGCACCAAGAATCATAGGATACTTGGGAATAAACCTAACCAAACAGGTAAAGGATCTGTACTCGAGAAACTCCATAAAATATAATCTACCATAGAAATCAGGAAACTGCGACATCTGGGTGGCTCAGTTGGTTGGACATTTTCTTTCAGCTCAGGTCATGATCCAAGTCCTGGGATTGAGCCCTGCTCATCACAGAGGGTGTTTCCCTCTCTGCCCATCACCCCACTTGTGGTCTCTCTCTTTCTCTTTTGCACCCTCTCTCTCTTTCAAATAAAAGAAATAAAATCTTTGAAAAAAATTATCAAACAGAATAAAAAAAGCAAATTATTTACACTTTAAGTATATGATGTGAAATAAGGTGAAATGAATCCAGCCACATAGAAAAGCATGTTACACTAAGAACTTGGGCTTTTATTACTTTTTAAGCATCACTAACTTCATTTTTCATTCTGAATATCAGAAAACACATAAAAAAACTGAAGAAAAGCAAATTGAAACAGAATCACTAAACTGAATACTGACTCAGCAAATTAAACTTTGTCTAACAACATAGTAACTTTCTATTCATTTGTCATTTCACACTAATTTTACAAATTAATCTGGGGTACTACAGAATATGGATTATTTCAATTATAGAAATGTGGCTTCCTTTATCATTACATTATTATTCCATTCTCCTTGTATTTATGTTAATAAGTCTCAAAAATATCTTTGCCTCATAATTCACTACTAGAAATCTCTCCACCAACAACCCCTTTGCTAAGCATGGTTACCCAGGATTCACATTTGTCATTGTATTTAAGTATTGTTTCCAAGGTTGAAATTCTTATTGCCTTTAGGTGAGAGGCTAAGCATTTAACATAAATAATAATAATAGTAATAATAAAATGAATAAATATAAGATGTGTAGTCATAAACTTTTAATATCCCCAAATGTTCCAGGGAGTCACTTGGGAGGTGTTTTAGTGTGGATATGCCAGACACAAAACTCTCTGCTAATCATTGCTGTGTCAATTACTAGTCATGTAAACTTTCCAATCCTCATTTATCTTTTGTATAATTTGAGAATAATGGTCAAAATTTACTTTGTAGGACTGTTATTGTAAGAAATAAATAATAAAATTTATGTAAAATACTTAGCTGAGTTCTATTTTCACATGTATGTTTAAAAAAGACTTTGGGGAAAAAATTGAAACCATAATTATATGATTAGTATTATTTTTTAATGGTAATGTCTGATTAGTATTATTTTTTAATGGTAATGCACATTTCCCAGCCTCATAAGTCAAAAATCACAATCATTTTTAGTATCTTCCTATAGCCTCAGCCACTAGATACAATGAATTTTTATTCTCATATGGACTATTCTTATTGTCTCATATATCACCAGATAATACTAGTTGTCAGCTAATTGATGATCAGTTTCTTAGTCTAGAATTCATGTCGCCAACCACCAACCTAATATTTAACTTCTGTTCATGTTTCTCTAATTTTATGACCTGCCATTTAAACTGAAGTAACTATTATTTTTTTTTTTAAAGATTTTATTTATTTATTTGTCAGAGAGCGAGCGAGAGCGAGCACAGGCAGACAGAGTGGAAGGCAGAGTCAGAGGGAGAAGCAGGCTCCCTGCGGAGCAAGGAGCCCGATGTGGGACTCGATCCCAGGACGCTGGGATCATGACCTGAGCCGAAGGCAGCTGCTTAACCAACTGAGCCACCCAGGCGTCCCTGAAGTAACTATTATTGCTAAAAATACAGAATGCTTGTCTAAGGTTTTGCCTATGCACATATTGTTTCATTTCCCTGACATTCATTACTTTCCCCATTTATCAATGTGAATTATTATTTCTCCTTGAAAAATTCTTGCTGTTATCTCCACCAACATACACAATCTATTACAATCTGTTAAAAAGAGAGAGAGAAATGGAGAGAGAGAGAGAGAAAGAGAGAGAGAGAGATACAGTAGGCCCAAATAGAGTCTCTTGGTCTAAGCCCATGTCACTAAACAGAAACTTAGTATTTCATTTAATTATAATTTCAACACCTCCCAGAAATGGAATCTTAAGCGATTCAATCTGAAATTACCTGGTCAGCACCATTTAGGTAATCTTCTTGATAGACCCCTACAGTCCCCCAAAGTAAAGTGACCTGGCCACAATACACTGTTTGCCAGTAGATGCTTTCTCTCACCCGCTTCTGCATATAAAAGTCTTCAATTTTGTACAGCTCCTTGGAGACAATTCCTGTTTCCTAGGTGATATACTGCCCAACTCATGAATCATTAAACAAAACCAATAAGATCTTTCAAATTTACTTAGTTGAAAAAAAAAATAACAGATCTGGTCACAGTATCAAGATCCAAAGGAAACTCTTGACAGCTTCATGGAGGGAGAAGCAGGCAAGAGTTTCTTGGTATTTCCCACCATTTCTGAGAGCCATGGGTGTCTTTCAGTTCTGAACTCTGCCATCTTTGTGTTGAGTTCCTCTTATAATTGGCTTTCTAGTCTAGTCAACTTGAGATGACCTATGTTCCATGCACAACCCAAGTACCTAGCCCTTGGATAAGTCTGTAATTCCCCAGTTGTTTGGAATCCCTCTTCATGTTTCACACTGAGAGCTTCTGGTGGCTGCTAGTCAGAGTAGAGCTGGGTCTGATTTAAAAACCTACTGGGTCTGTAGTCAGACTAGGTACAACTTAAGCAGGAATTGGTCATGTGGGGTACCATAGATGGATAAAATTTTGATTTAAGACTGAATAAGCGGTTTATCCCAGTCTGTGGCCCCTGTTTGTTGGGGTCTCCTGGTTCAATGCTTTCCTCAGTCACCAGTTCTACACTGGGAATTGTTGGTAGCGCAGAAAGGTCTTATACTGGCCAGTCCACAGAATATATATTTTGTTATTGCTGGTGTGTTAATGTGCACAAGCTTGCTTGTCTTATTTTATGTGGGTAAAAGCTATTGCTGATGGAAATTTTGGCAGTCAAAAGCTGCAAAATTTGTGGGTTTGGGTCAAGAACTGAAAAGCTTCTATAGCACTTGCCACCTAACTTTAAGACTCTGATGTTAGGATGAGTTGATCATGGAATGGGCTAGATTGACACGAGGTCACCTCCCAATCTGAAGAAAATTTCTGTTTGATATGGTACACTATAAAACACTACATAATCCCCAATACAGTGGAAATTTCTCTTAGGTACTAATTTGGTTCTGAGAGACCCACATCTTAGTTAAAAAAAAAAAAATCCTTAAGTTCTGAAAAGTTTAATGTGTCACTTTTCAGTACACTCACTCATTCTATGCCTGAAAACTATAATCCTGTAAGGTGTGGATATCTACAAAATGTCTATATCTTACTACATAGAAGTTATTTTGAATCTTGAGAACATGACTTGGAAACTGTGATGCTGGGGGCTCCAGAATACGGCTGGGCAAAAATGTGGGCATATTTCATTTGCAGTTATATATGGCTGGACAGAAATGTACATTGCCACCCTCTCCCTACCTCCCCACCCCCCAGCAACCCTCAGTTTGTTTTGTGAGTTTAAGAGTCTCTTATGGTTTGTCTCCCTCCCAATCCCATCTTGTTTCATTTTTTTCCTTTCATTTTTTCCTGGACAGAAATGTACATTGCCACCCTCTCCCTACCTCCCCACCCCCCCAGCAACCCTCAGTTTGTTTTGTGAGTTTAAGAGTCTCTCATGGTTTGTCTCCCTCCCAATCCCATCTTGTTTTATTTTTTCCTTCCCTACCCCCAAGCTCCCTGACATGCCTCTCAACTTCCTCATATCAGAGAGATCATATGATAATTGTCTTTCTGTGATTGACTTATTTCACTCAGTATAATACCCTCTAGTTCCATCAACGTTGTTGCAAATGGCAAGATCTCATTTCTTTTGATGGTTTCACAGTATATATTGTATATATACACCACCTCTTATTTATCCATTCATCTGTTGATGGACATTTAGGTTCTTTCTATAGTCTGGCTTATAGACATTGCTGCTATAAGCTTTCATGTGCACATGCCTCCTCGGATCACTACATTTCTATCCTTAGGGTAAATACCTAGTAGTTCAACTGCTGGGTCATAGGGTAGCTCTGTTTTCAACTTTTTGAAAAACCTCCCTGCTGTTTTCCAAGTGGCTGCACCAGCATGCATTATCACCAACAGTGTAGGAGGGTTCCACTTTCTCTACATCCTAGCCAACATCTATTGTTTCCTTACTTGTTAATTTTAACCATTCTGACTGGTATGAGGTGGTATCTCATTGAGGTTTTGATTTGTATTTCCCTGATGTTGAGCAATGTGGAGCACTTTTTCATGTGTCTGTTGGCCATCTGGATGTCTTCATTGCAAAATTTCCTGTTCATGTCCTGTGCCCGTTTCTTGATTATTTGTTCTTTGGATGTTGAGTTAGATAAGTTCTTTATAGATTTTGGATAGTAGCACTTTATCTGATATGTCATTTGAGAATATCTTTTCCCATTCTCTCTGTGCAAAAAATTTGATCTTGATGAAGTCCCAATAGTTCATTTTTGCCCTTGCTTCCCTTGCCCTTGGTGATGTTTCTAAGAAAAAGTTGCTGTGACTGAGGTCGAAGAGGTTGCTGCCTGTGTTCTCCTCAAGGATTTTGATGGATGCCTGTATCGTATTGAGGTCTTTCATGCAATTTGAGTCTATTTTTGTTTGTGGTATAAGGAAATGGTCCAGTTTCACTCTTCTGCATGTGGCTGTCCAGTTTTCCCACCATTTGTAGAGAGACTGTCTTTTTTCCATTGGACATTCTTTCCTGCATTGTCGAAGATTACTTGACCATAGAGTTGAAGGTATATTTATGGGCTCTCTATTCTGTTCCATTGATCTATGTGTCAGTTTTTGTTCCAGCACCATGCTGTCTTGATAATTTTGGCTTTGTAATAGAGCTTGAAGTCTGGAATTGTGATGTTACAAACTTTGACGTTCTTTTTCAACATTCCTCTGGCTATTCAGGGTCTTTTCTAGTTTTCTATAAATTTTAGGATTATTTGTTCCATTTCTTTGAAAAAAAAATGATGTTATTTTGATAGGGATTGCATTAAACATGTAGATTTCTTTAGGTAGCATGGACATTTTCACAATATCTGTTCTTCCACTCCATGAGGATGGAACATTTTTCCATTTCTTTGTGTCTTCCTCAATTTCTTTCATGAGTACTTTATAGTGTTCTGAGTACAGATTCTTTGCCTCCTTGGTTAGGTTTATTCCCAGGTATCTTATTGTTTTGGGTGCAATTGTAATTGGGATCAAGCCTGTAATTTCAATTTCTTCTGTCTTGCTGTTGGTGTATAGAAATGCACCTGATTTCTGTGCATTGATTTTATATCCTGACAATTTACTGAATTCCTGAATGAGTTCTAGCAGTTTTGGAGTGGAGTCTTTTGGCTTTTCCAGATAACGTATCATACCATCTGCAAGGAATGAGAGTTTGACTTCTTTGGTAATTCAGATAACTTTATTTTCTTTATGTTGTCTGATTGCTGAGGCTAGGACTTCTAGTACTATACAATGGTGATAGTTGACATCCCTGCCATGTTCCTGACCTTAGGAGGAAAGTTCTCAGTTTTTACCCATTGAGAATGATATACACTATGGATTTTTAATAGATGGCTTTGATGATATTGAGGCATGTATCTTCTATTCCTATGCTTTGAATTGTTTTGGTCATGAAGGGATGCTGTATTTTGTCACATGTTTTTTCAGCATCTATTGAGAGTATCATATGGTTTTTGTTCAGTCTTTTATTCATGTATTGTATCACATTGATTGATTTGTGGATGTTGAACCAACCTTGCAGCCCAGGAATAAATCCCACTTGCTTGTGGTGAACAATCCTTTTAATGTATTGTTGGATCCTATTGGCTTGTATTTTGGTGATAATTTTTGTATCCATATTCATCAAGGATATTGCTTTGTAATTCTCCATTTTGATGGGGTCTTTGCTTTTGGGATCAAGGTAATGCTGGCTTCATAAAATGAGTTTGAAAGTTTTCCTTCCAAGTTCCTTTTTCTTGGAACAGGTTCAGGAGAATAGGTATTAATTCTTCTTTAAATGTTCAGTAGAATTCCCCTGGGAAGTTGTCTGGTCATGGGCTCTTCTTTGTTGTTGGGAGATTTCTGATGAGTGCTTCAATTTCCTGACTGGTTATGTGTCTGTTCAGGTTTTCTATTTCTTCCCAGTTCTGTTTTGGTAGTGTATAAGTCTCTAGGAATGTGTTAATTTCTTCCAGATTGTCAAATTTGTTGGCATGTAGTTGCTCATAATATGTTCTTATAATTGTTTGTGTTTCTTTGATGTTGGTTGTGATATCTCCTCTTTCCTTCATGATTTAATTTACTTGGTTCCTTTCTCTTTTATTATTGATAAGTCTGGCCATAGAGCTTATTAATTCTTTCAAAGAACCAGCTCCTGGTTTCATTGTTTTGTTATACTGTTTTTTGTTGTTGTTGTTGTTGTTTGTTTGTTTGTTTGTTTTCATTTGTACTTCATTGATTAAGGCTCTGGACTTAATTATTTCTCTTCTCCTGCTGAGTTTTGGCTTTCTTCGCTGTTCTTTCTCCAACTCCTTTAGGTGTGGGGTTAGATTGTGTACTTGAGACCTTGTTTTTTTTTTGTTTTTTTTTTTTTTTGTGAAAGGCCTGTATCACCATATAATTTCCTCTCAGGACTGCCTTTGCTGTATCCCAAAGATTTTGAGCAGTTGTGTTTTCATTTTTTTCCATTTTAATTTCCTGGTGGATCCATTAATTCTTTAGTAGGATGTTCTCCATGAATTTTAGTTCTTTCCAACTTTCCTTTTGTGATTGAGTTCTAGCTTCAGAGTATTATGGCCTGAAAATATGCAGGGAATGATTTTAAAAAAAAAAAAAAAACAATCTTTACCAGTACTTAACAATTTTTTACCAAGATTTTTACCAAGCTTTTGGTACTGATTGAGACCTGATTTTTTGACCCAGGATGTGATCTATTCTGGAGAATGTTCCATGCGCACTAGAGAAGAATATGTATTCTGCTGCTTTGGGATGAGATGTTCTGAATATATCTGTAATGTCCATCTGGTCCAGTGTGTCATTTAAGGCCTTTATTTCCTTGTTGATCTTTTGCTTGGATGATCTGTCCATTTCAGTGAGGAGTGTGTTAATGTCCCCTGCTATTATTGTCAATGTGTTTCTTTGATTTTGTTATTAATTGGTTTATATAATTGGCTGTTCCCATGTAGGAGAATATGGATATTTAAAATTGTTAGATCTTGTTGGAAAGACCCGTTGAGTTTAATATAGTGTCCTTCCTCATCTCTTATTATAATCTTTGGTTTAAAATCTAGTTTATCTGATATGAGGATTGCCACCCCAGCTTTATTTTTATGTCCATTAGCATGGTTAATTGTTTTGCACTCCCTCACTTTAAATCTGGAGTTGTCTTTGTGTCTAAAATGTGTTTCTTGTAGGCAGTATATTGACGGGTTTTGTTTTTTTATCCATTCTGATACCCTGTGTCATTTGATTGGGGCATTTAGCCCATTTTACATTCAGGGTAACTATTAAAATGTATGAATTTAGGGTGATTGTATTGCTTATAAGGTGACTGTTACTGTATATTGTCTCTGTACTTCTCTGGTCTACTATCTCAGGCTTTCTTTGCTTAGAGGATCCCTTTCAATATTTCTTATAGGGCTGGTATTTGCAAGTTCTTTTAATTTTTGTTTGTCCTGGAAGTTTTTTTTTTTTTTTATCTCTTCTTCTATTTTCAATGACAACCTAGCTGGATATAGTATTCTTGGCTGCATGTTTTTCTCATTTAATGCTCTGAATATATTATGCCAGTTCTTTCTCTCCTGCCAGGTCTCTGTAGATAACTCTGCTGCCAATCTTATATTTCTGCCACTGTATGTTACCCGGTTCTTGTCCCCAGCTGATTTCAGGATTTTCTCTTTGTCACTAAGACTTGTAAGTTTTATTATTAGATGACAGTGTGTCAATCTATTTTTGCTGATTTTCAGGGGGGATTCTCTGTACCTCCTGGATTTTGATGCTTGTTCTCTTTGCCATATTAGGGATATTCTCTACTATAATTTGCTTCAATCTACCTTCTTCTCTCTCTTTCTTTTCCTTCTGGGATCCCAATTATTCTAATAATGTTTCATCTTGTGGTATCACTTATCTCTTGAATTCTCCCCTTGTGGTCAAGTAGTTGCTTGTCCCTCTTTTGTTCAGCTTCTTCATTCTCCATCCTTTGGTCTTCTATATCACTATTCTCTCTTCAGCCTCATTTATCCTAGCCAGAAGAGCCTCCATTTTTGATTCACCTCATTAATAGCTATTTTTATTTCAACTTGCTTTGATTTTATCTCTTTTATTTCTCCAGAAAGGGATTCTCTAATATTTTCCATGCCTTTTTTCAACCCAGCTAGCACCTTGATAATCATCATTCTGAACTCTAGTTCTGACACATTACCGATGTCTTTATTGATTAGGTCCCTAGCTATTGGTACTGCCTCTTGTTATTATTATTATTATTTTGTGGTTTTTATGCCTTGTCATTTTATCCAGATAAGAATATATGAATGAGAGAATTAAATACTAAAATAGTGGTAAAGACTCCAGTAAAATATATGGTAATCAAATCATAAGAGACCCGAAACTGGGGGAAAAGGAAAGAGGGACAAATAAAAACAAAACAAAACAAACAAACAAACAAAAATATATGACTGCTGAATAGAATATAGCCACCCACTTCATTTTGGGTGTATTCTGGTCTTAGAGGAAACTATCTCCCAAAATTTTAAATAAAGGAAAACTTGTATATATGAAAATTAAGAAGGGATGAAATGTAATTGTATAGATGAAAATTAAAATAAGTTTCTAAAAAAAGAATTGATAAGTTGGCTGGAAAAATTAAAAAAATAAAGAAAGGAGAGAATGTGATAAGGCTGGAGACTAGAACAAAGCCATGTGCTAGATTTAAGGTATATTTTGATCTATGAAAAGAAATTGTATCCCAAAATTTTAACAAAAAGGACCTATACAAAATATAAGGTTAAATACAATGAAGGGATAAGATATGACTATAACAATGAATTTTTTTAAAGTTTTTTTAATTTTTGTTTATTTATTTGTCAGAGATCATAAGTAGGAAGACAAACAGGCTGATATAGAGTGGTAGGGGGAAAGCAGGCTCCCCACTGAGCAGAGAGTCTGACATGGGACCCAATCCCAGAACCCTGAGATCATGACCTGAGCCGAAGGCCGAGGCTCAACTGACTGAGCCACCCAGGCCTCCCTAAAAAGATTTTTTTTTTAAAGATATCATTAAGATAAAATAGTTAAAAAAAAATTAGGGTTCCCTGGGTGGCTCAGTGAGTTAAAGCCTCTGCCTTCGGCTCAGGTCATGATCCTGGGGTCATGGGATTGAACCCCGTGTTGGGCTCTCTGCTCAGCCAGGGAGCCTGCTTCCTCCTCTCTCTCTGCCTGCCTCTCTGCCTACTTTTAATCTTTGTCTGTCAAATAAATAAATGAAATCTTTTAAAAAAATCATTAAAAGAGGAAAGATGAAAAGTTAAAAATAGAATAAAAAATTTAAAATAAAATAAAAATAATATAATAAAATAAATAAATAAATAAAATTTAAAAAACAGAATAAGAAAAAATTAAAATAAAATAAAAAAATTAACTTTGCAAGACTAAAAATCATGGGGGAAAAGCCATGAATTCTATGCCTTGCTTTCTCCTAGTTCCGGAGTTTAACAGTTCTTGTTGATCAATAGATTTGGTATTGGCTGGATATTATTGCTGATCTTCTGGTGGTGGGGCCTGTTGCAGTGATTCTCAAATGTCTTTGCACAAGGGAATTACATCATCCCTGCCAAGGGTCAGGCTAAGTAATCTCACACGAGTTTTATTTTGGTTTATTTATTATGGTTTCTTTTATTCCTTGAACATTTTTTGTACAGCTTTGGAGGATGGGAATGAAAATGGCATTCTCCCAGTCTGGAGAAAATGGCATTCTCCCTGGCCTGGAAAAGCTGAGAGCTTGGGGCTCCTCTTTTCAGTGCGCCTGTGACTAAGAATTTCTATCTCTGGTGCACAGCCCCATTTGGTCTCCAAACCCAGCAGATTCCTGCTTCATGTTCCTGCACTGCTCCTCCTAGAGGAGGAAGGAGGGGGTCTCTCCAGATCTTCTACTTATGGGGTCCTTACTCAAAGAGCAGTGGCCCAACTGTGCCTTGGATCACAGTTTAAGGTAGCTCCAAGCTGAGAGCTCGCTTCTTGGCTCTGTCTCTGTAGCTGGCTTCCTGCTCTAATACCTGGCCACTCTGCCACACTCAGATACCCTCGATCTTTCTGTGACCCTGGGGGTCCTGACACCACGCTGTCCTCATGAGAGCTCCACCCCTGCTTAGCCTCTGGAGTGATGTTCTTCAGTGGAGCAGGCTTCTAAAAGTTCTGATTTGGGGCTTTTCTGTGCCACTGCTTGCTGGGAGCTGGACCCTTCCTCCCCACGGGCTATCTTCCCATCACTTCAGATTCACTTCTTTGCACATCCTACCTTCCAGAAAGTGGTTGATTTTCTGTTCCTAGAATTGCTGCTCTTCTTCTCTTCTATCTCCTGTTGAGTTTGTAGATGTTTGGAATGGTTTGATAAGTATCTAGTTGAACTCCTGGGACCTAATGATATTTCAGTCTGCTACTCCTCTGCCATCTTGTTTCCTGTCTTGGCTCAAGTGAAACATTTTAAGTACATAAGTCATTTATGAAATGCATTTGAAAGCAAGGACTCTCAAATCAAACAATTACATGGAATACCTATTTCAGTTAGCATGCAAATATTGCCAAAAGCCTTCAAAATTCCAAAGTAGTTTAGTTGATAGATTCATTTCAAAGGGTTAATGAGAAATTAAGGATGTGAAAGGTACCTAAAATAGAAGATGATAAGACTGATATGATTCCTATTGTTCCTTTCTGTTCTCCTTTACCTGAGTGAGTACCTGAGCCAGTATCAGTACTGTTCTTTATTTGAGTCCTTTACCTGGTTACACAGTCTACTCATCTTCTATCTGAATTGCCTTTCCACACTGAAGATACTATTAAATAACTACCTTTTAAGAATAATACCAACAGGTGATCTTTAGGTATCTTTCACTTTTTGGTCAAAGGCCAAAATTAATGCAATCATTAAAGAATTTCCTTAACACAGGGAGGATTTTCATAAGTTTTGGTGAACGATTTATTTTCTAAAGTTGTAGATTGACAAAATGACAGGCAGAAAATATTGTGGAAGGCCACCGATCTGAATGAAGAGTGACCATAGCTAAGCAATTTGGGAAAAAAAAAAAAAAAAAACAATCTTTGGAATAAGACCATAATCAAGTTAGTGGCCTTATAGATCTCCCCATATACATCCTTGGAAGAGGGCCTCCATATGGGTTCCTCCATGGAATGACAAGATTCTGAGGGATTTTCTGATAAACTTCTATATTATTAAGGAAAACTAAAATTCAATAGCCAAGGGAAACTAAAATTAAATTGCTGGAAAACCTTGTTGAATTTTGGTAGACATGAGAGCTATACTATTTAATTTAAATACCACTCAGAACTTTGCAAGCAGGATCCTGGGAAAACTGACAGAATCTGTGGGTGAGAATTTTACCAGAGTCAGTTAGTATCTGCCTGCAGTGCCCAGTTTAGAGAGGAAAATAAAATTTCACATTATCTCTTCCTTTGCTATTTGTCTCAGCTGAAAAGATAATTGAAAGGGTTTCATTTTTTAATTTCTTTTCTTGTCTTTGTCTTTTTCTATCTCTTTTTCTTTCATTCATTTTTTTTCCCTAAGTAGCTCTGTCATCAGAAATTGGTCAGACTGAAAGCTGATGTTAAGAGGCTGATGGGAACCTATTTTTAGGCCTTCTCTCCTAACCTAAAATGAAACTATATACCCTAGGGGTGGGAGTGGGGAGAGCTCCTGAAGCTCTTGTGAAAAGATGTACTAAAACATTCTAAACTTCTATGTTTGAAGATATGTGGTTGGATATGCAGATCAGACCCTTGATATCATTTAGGCTACAATCTGATTCTTTGAGGAATTAAAAGCAACTGTTCTTAACTTACATATCTGTGCAAAACAGAAATGCTTCCTAGAAACAATTCAAAGTTTACCTATACTTATTACTAATCCCAACACCTACTGTATTTTTTTTTCTCAAAAAGCTTTTAATTAATATAAAATTCTGGTCATGAGAAACCAAGTCCTTCTTGGAGGAACTCATATTCTTTTCAAAACTGTGCCTTTTTGACATAAATGTTCTACTTGGTCTTTCTTTACGTCAAAAGCACATGATATCAAAAGCACATGATACTGTCAATCTGAATAGTAAAAATAGTCTAAAATTAGTTTACAAGAAAAATGAGTTTATTTGGGAATAGTAGAGGAATTGCAATTTGGGACATAACAGCTAGGGTGAAATAGGAAAGTCTGGAGAACAAGTTCACTAGCAAAAGAGCAGTTCTTTTATGGAAGAAAGAAGGAAGTGAGAAGGGCTGTCACTGAGACCATAAGGTATTAAACTGTATTCTGTTTTCATTAGTGAAACAGAAAAGGAAATGTCTAATAATGAAGAAATGTTAGAATGTACCAAACATTTAAAGGTACCAAAAAAAAAAAAAAAAAAACCTGAACTCTGATAGCAGTGTATTCCAAGGTATGTCATATGTGCGTTTTTGAAAACACAGGTTAAAATATTTAGAAATTTTTCTTGACCAGACTTCTCGGAGCTGCAAGCTTAATAATATATGCTGTGAATTTCCATAAGGATATGTATTTGTGTCTGGGATGTAGTTACCCACTTGAAAGCCTGTTACTATCTCATTGATGCTGGCAGAAAACATGAGACTCCTGGCAAAGAGAGAAGATAATTTATTATAATTTATTACTCACTTTTTGTGTCATGAAAACAGCATGAATATAAGATGTTTATTGATACCTCATGTACACACGGTTCCATAGACATGGAATGGAGAGGTACAGATGGTTACTGCCCATGCAGTAGGTCTGTGTTACAGATGATAAACAATAAGCCTAGGCAATCCACTTCTTTCATAGGAAGCAGGAAATAAGCCTAATGTTTGTCCCAATGAACGATATTACCTCATCCCTTTAGGTTGCTTCTTACAAACAAAGCCTTAGAAATGTCCCAGGTATAGAGTTACCATGGCTTGCATTCTTGACACACCCAGCAAAAACACGCAGGAATGCCCAGGAACCATGGCAGTCTCACAACAATCTACTCTTAGTTCTACATGTTCTTAGAAGAACTTAATTTTCACATATATGTGCTACTTCATTGTCCACTCTGATTAATTTAAGTGACAGAGGCTATGATCAAATCCATTCAATTTGTTTCATACTGTCTTTAATTATCTCATACTGCCTATAACTATCAACAGAGCTCCAAACAGAGTAATGAGAGCAACATGTAGTAGTGACCGCAACCATTTTCACCAGGTTGTCAGAATTGGCAATTATGAACATGTCCCAGGGAGAACCAATTGGTCTTACTTCTGACAGACAAGATGTAGTTTAAGACTATCCCTTATCCATTATTATACATACAGGAAAGATAAGATTGACTGATTTTTGGTGTCATTCCAGGGGGTCAAAAAAAAACAATTCCCATCCTCAGTGGAGGGCATTATGAGGCTCACTTCCCTTTATATACAAACATTTAACCTGAAAGTCACAACACTTACTAGTTAGCAATTTACATTAAACTTGACTTGGATCACTGTTACATTGGTTAATGTAGGTGGTGTTATTAAGTATCTACAGCCGTACATAGCATACATAGTTTCCATACACAGCATGATCCAAAGCCACTTGGGTATCAACAAAAGCATATAAATTTGTAAAAGTCAGAAAGAAACAAAGAAACAAAGAAACAAAAAACATTGTGCTGGCTGCTGGCCCGTTTGTAAACATATAGAGGTGAAGACAGAGGCAGACTACATGTTCAGGAGCTGCCACAGATGGTGTTAAGAATATCTGAATAGGAAAAAAAAGAGAGAGAGAGAGAAGAAAAGAAATAAAGAAATAAAAAAGAATATCTGAATAGTTCTGGACCAGCCAAGTTTCCTTTTTTTTTTTTTAATAGTGCATAGACAGGAATGACAAACTACATAAAAGTTCCGATTGTCAAGTGCAGCTGCTACTTTACTTAAGGAGACCATGATTGTTTCTCTAGGTCGTGGTGCTAGATCTAGTAGACAAAGATAAATTAATTGTACCCCATTCCAAAATTGGCTACTCTGAGGTATTCCCTCCCTATGCGTCAAAGCTCTTGCTCTCTCTGAACCAACACAAAGTTAATGTGTATCGTTAAAATATTTTTTTTTTCAGAGCCCCATTATACGCATCACATTTGCCCACATTGCCCACAGAAGGCCACTCTAATAAAGACCAACAAACAGTGTATTCAGCGAAGATGTCAGTGTCTTTATCATCTAAGGGTATGTTAGTCCAGCAAGATGATCTATGTGGCTGAAGCAGAATTGAGTTTAAATGTCCAATACCTTACTTTGACTGGATTGGCACCTCAGGGGTATCCCAATCAGGCTGCTCTAGGGTTCCAGTAAGGAAAAACAAAGATTCATTATGTCTGGAAATGGATTAGGTGAAATTATAACTTTTTGATGTATGTTTATATAATTCTATACCCTGCTTATCCTGATAATTATCCAGGAATTGGACAAGAGAAAATGAACCATTTCAGTGGATAACCATAATCAGTGACCAAACTACCTTTTTGAATTATTTGGATCAGAAGAACTGAGGGATATAGAATTGACTTTTTAAAGTCCATTCTACCATTTAATAATGCCAGCATCTTGGATTTGATGAGATTAATAAGATGACCATAAAATACCATGAATATTCCCCATTTACAGGTATTCTTTGTGGTAAATTAACACTAGTGTCAGACTATAAATATTTTGGACAACAGGAAAAAATATACAAATTTAGTTTTAAGGATTATACTGCTGTGACCAGTTTATAGTGGTGGCTGTGTTGCCATTTCTGGTATGGAGGTGAATCTCAGTGCCAGTGGCAGAAATATGGGTGGTATAGATTTCAACAGCAGCTTGATTCCAATTGATCTCAACAGAAAATGAACCCTTACTTGTGACTGTCTCCATGAGTAATCTAGTCTATTCAATCAGCAGCTGTGATTTGTTTTTACAGTTTGCAGCCAAACCAAAATGAGAAGTCTATGACCTTCTTGTTGGTTGTCTAGTGTTGCCACTCATTTTGGATGATGGCTGCCTTCTAATAAACACCATTAGATTTTCACTTGGCCAAACCATGAATGAACCAAGCCAAGAATTTAGGGAGATCTTTGTCAATCAAGGGCTTTGCTTCAAGTGGGGTGGTGGTGGGGGGGGGGGGGAGTAAAGTATTCCTAACTGGTGTAGTTGTGACTTTCTCATGTAACAGCAGGCTAGTGACACTCTCATCATGTACCATTTTCATATGAAGAGTAAGCTCTCTTAGGTACTTCCCTTGTTAGTCATCAAGTCTGAATTGAAAATTTCCAAAATGCAGATGTCAAGTTAGACAATCATAAAACTACCGAGGGTCAAACATTCAGTTTCCAAAAGAGCTCAGTTGTTGGATTAATGGTTGTCTTTGATTTCTAAAGGCTTTCAGAGAGGCTGTAGGGGACAGATGGTGCTACTACACTGGGAAATGGTCTCTCCGAGTATAGTCAACCATCAAATATTTTCTGCCTTCTCTGGATTTTATATTTTACCTCTGTTAGACCCCATAGGAAGAGACAGGAATTACTTCTCTATATGTAGCTATCCTTGAATGGGTGAATTCCCTCTGATATGGCTGGACATTCACAGTACTTGCACAGTAAACATCAATATCAATTACACATTTAAAGTAGAAGGCACAAAAAGAGTATGTTCAATTGGTCCAGCAGGTCTCTCACAACCAACCAAGGTCAGGTTAGCTTCCTGCCCCTACCAAGAACCCTTCCCAAATCTAATTAGTTGAATTCTGGAGCTTCTTCCCTCCGTAGGAGGGATGGCTTGTATGCATGGAGTGCAGGAAAAAGGGAAGGTTAGAGAAGGGGATAGGCAGGATCAACAGGGAGGATTTTTTTCTCCTTTAGGGTTAGCTCCAAAGTCAGGACACGTAAGAGAGTGTTAATTCTTCTCTTAAATACTGCCAATGTCTAGAAAGCACCTGGACAGAATAACCTTGTTCTTTCTGCCCTGTGCGTGCCTCTATTGCTCTGCTTCATTACAGATTACCCAGCAGCGGAGAACAGCTCCATGTTAGTAAGCAAAACTTTGATTGATTTTTGCATTTGAGTTCCACTTGTTTGTTGCTCAGCCAAACAAATTTCTATTGTTTCAAGCTCACCTCAAGCTCTATATCAAATAAGAAAGTCCTTATTTCTGATGCCCTTTATTTCAACCCTGAGAACTCCACAGACATAGCAGCATTGCCTTTCAGCTGTGGCTATGGGACTTGCTGCTGTATTGCCTTCACATCAGCCTTCCCTTCTACATTCCAAAGGAAAATAAGAAATAGCTATATTATTCATGGTTTTGTTTCAGTTTTACCTCTCATTGTTCAGCTTTATTAATGGATAAGGTATCAAGACATCCTTACATTTGTCCAGCACATCCCTTGGGCAAAAACAAGTCCAGAGAAGGTGCCCATATCCTCAAATCCAAATTGTAGGTCCCTTGATCATTTCTTTGTTTAAAGCCATTTTAAACATTCCATAGTCATCAACTTCCCATATTCATTACCCAAATTGTTGGTCTAGGATTTGATATTATCCTACTTCCAATCTAATATGTTAACCTATTACTATTTTATGATACAGGCAGAAGACATGAGGCTCCTAGATCAGAGTCAAAAGACAGCACAAGAAGTAGAATGACTGTCAGCAAGCACATCAGTTCCCCTTCTCATCAAGTGCCATGGTGGGGAGGGGTGCGAAATTGACCTTGCACAAGCAGTGAATTTGCATCAAAGCTGAGGTGTATTGACCTAGGAAATCCACTCTTCTAAAACAAGCAGTAAGGAATTTTCTTCTTGGCTCCAGAGGGTGACTTTATCTCATCCCTCAAAGTTGCTCACTGAAAGCACATTCCTGAAAAACAGCGCCAGCACAAAAATGTTCAAGCCTCCCAGTCTTGGCATACAGTTATGCAGGGATGCTCTGAGTCTATGGCGATTGTCTTTTTCATGTAATATTCTAACATTTCCCCCCAAATCACAATCAATTGGCATTACTCTGGAAGTACAAGCCATGTAATCAATAGCAATGATAAAAAAAATCTCAAAGTATCAAATTGTAGAGATCAAAAATTGGCATCAATTTTTATAACATTTGTAAACCTGAAAAATATGAGTTAAAACAAAATGGTTATATATATATATATATATATATATATATACTCAAATCTATATATTTATATGTGTGTTATAATATATTTTATAAATATAAATAATATATTTATAATACATTTTATAAATATAAATATGTATAAGAATAACATATATGCATATATAAATCATACATGTTTTATATAGGAAACATGTCAGAAAAATGTTTTGTTAATATACGAAAATTATTAAGTTCTTTTTACAAACTGTGTAAGAAATGGAAGGATAGATCCACATAGAGACTATAACTTCACTTCAGTGAAGAACATAGAGGCAGGTCAAATTACATGGAAAGAGGGGGCACCCACGTGGCTCAGTCAGTTAAGCATCTGCCTTCAGCTCAGGTCATGGTCTCAGGGTCCTGGGATTAAGCCCCACATGGGGCTCTCTGCTCTGCGGGGAGCCTGCTTCCTCCTCTCTCTCTCTGCCTGCTGTTCTGCCTACTTGTAATCTCTCTCTGTCGAATAAAAAAAAATATGTGGAAAGAAATATGATCTCATAAATATTTTACTTCCTCTAAACTTAATCTTTTAATCTAATGCAATTTTCATCAAAATCCCACCAGGATTCTCTATTAGAACTTGACCTATGTATTCTAAGGTTCACTTAGAGTTATGAATTTTTGGGAATTGACACTCCTAGATCCAGTGGAATTGACCTATTTACCTGAATATAAGCAAGCACACATAAGTGTATGAATTTTAGAAAATGAAAATAAAGTTATTTGAAATTCATGTTTCCCTAAAAACAGTGACAGTTACCCAATTCCAAAGGTATGAATGGATACTTCTGCAAGCAAGTGAGAAACTTTCAATCTCAGATTTGATATTACCTTTCAAAGAATCCATTATTTGCACTTTTATAGAGAACTGTCTTGTGTGAGGTTATATCAGTTCTTCAAAGGAACCCTCTTACTACAATTTTGTTTGCATGAAGAGCACAGTGTATTATAGCATGATCTAGTTAACTTACTAGTTAAGTAGATGACAGCATCCATCCTGGGCCCATTTTATTAATTTCATTTTTTCACATCCTATAGCAATGTAAGCTTCCAAATGCCCAAATCCTGCTTCTCTACTCACAAAAGAATTAAGAGAGCATACAGTTAATACTAAGCCACATTTTGGGGGATAAATAGAGCATGTGATTGTGTGTGTTGTGTGGTCCTTGCTATATGATGTTAATTATATGAAGGTAATATGGACTAGGAAAGAGATCTATTGATTGATAGTATGATTAATAGAAGCTTAAACAAGTGTATAATTAAGTATATGTGCACATTTATATGTAGGATATATCTAAACATAACATGATTTTATTGTAAAAAACTGAATACATGTTTGAAGAAAAATGGAATTATGACCTAATTCAAACACTGGTAAATAGGTTTTATATTTATTAAATGTAAAACATCTTTTAAAAGTATTGAATGAAACACTGGCAAATATTAACACTAAATATTACATATTCTCTTTAACCATACATCCAGTTTATAAATTACAGTGTAAATACAGAAAGATCCATCTGTGTAACATTATAAACTATGTTCCATAAAATCCTGCAAATAGAAGAGTCAAATGATTATAAAGGGAAAATAAATGGAATGTGTGTGACTTTCATTATTTTAACAAACAAGTAAGAAAACATCTAATACCTCCCAGAACACCAAGAAAGAATAATGAAAATATAACTTATAGGGGAAGATAATTACTTTACAAATCAATGTCAACATTTTTAAACTTATACAAAATTAAAGTTAAAAATAATTGAAATAAAAATGAAAAGCTACTTTTTAATTTTTACTACCAGATTGGATCCCCCCACCATCAGGGGAGAGGGAAGAGGAATGATACCAATCATTCTTGATAAGTGTGATATGGCAGGATTATATTTTGAATTTATATTATATGCACTGTCAAAATATGTCTGGAAGTCTGTATGAAAATACTGGCAAAACCTCAAAGTATGTAGTAGGATATTTATTTCCATTGCAATTCAAAACCACTTTCTCTTCCTTTTGTTTCCTTTCTCTCTCTCTTCTCCCTTCTCTCTCCTTTTCTTCCTTCCTTGCTGCTAACAGAGGAGGTTACTTTTATTTTTTATTTTTATACTTTATTTTTAATTTTACTTTTATTAGGTATACTTTATATATTCAAATTATACATAATTCAAATCATAAATAAATTCACAGTATATATAAAATTATTATAATTAAAAATTACATATAAGTCAAATTACGCACACACACACATATATATATAAATTTTAAAGGTGTCTATTTCTGAAACTTTAATTGAAACATACTGCTTTATCTTGGTTTTATTTATTTTTAAAAAGATTTTATTTATTTATTTGACACAGAGAGAGAGATCACAAGTAGGCAGAGAGGCAGGCAGGGTAGGGGGGAAGCAGGCTCCCTGCTGAGCAGGGACCCCCCCCCCCCAAAGCAGGGCTCCATCCCAGGACCCTGGGATCATGACCTGAGTTGAAGGCAGAGGTTAATCCACTGAGCCACACAGGCGCCCCTTTATCTCAGCTTTAAATTGCATCAAGTCCAAGATGCACTTTTCTAGTTCATATTTTCTCATTTTGTAATTTATAATTAAATTAATCTATCTGCTTATATTTATTACATAGGTGATAGAACTGTTTCACAATGTAATTGATGTATATAAAATGCTTAGAACAATGCATGTTACAATAAATGGTTATGTTAAATATTTTGAGACAAATAAATAAATCATATGTAAGTATGAAGAATGACCAGAAGAGATAAAATGGAAACAAATGTGGACTTCAGTATCTTTACAGATTATGTCAGAAGCCATATTATTAGGATCTATTATTACAAATAAGATGTATATATGAAGTGTATACAAGATGTATCTATGTATATTTTTCTAATGAAGTGGGTTTGCCATAAGACTAATGAAGCTTAATCTTCTGGACCCCTAACTTACACGACTTCTTTCAAGTCCCTACATACTTAAAATTAAAATTTTAATTTTATGTTGTTTCTCTTAAGGATTTCATGGTCCATACACCACAATTACATTACCTTCAGTCCCTTCAACCATTCAGCTTCTGCCTCAGAGTATACATGTTTACACCATGCATGTCAGTTAAAAAAAAAAAAGGAAAGATGAATCCAGCACTACTTAGCACATTTTAAAAATGGTTGTACTAAAAACAGTAAGTCTGATTACTTGAGGAAATGTGGGATGCCAGATAATGACAGTCTTGATTGTTGCTAACAACTAAAACAAAATCCAAGTCGAGCTTTAGTTTTTCTTATTGAGATACAAGCAACATAAGAACAAATCAGCCAGTAGTTTTTTTAGACTGCACTGCATTATCTATTTAATCATCATTTTGACAATATTAATCAAAGTAAGAAAAGAATCCAGCTACAACATAGATGGATGCCATAGCATCAAAGTGTTACATGCTCAGACTTCAATGTATATAGCTCAAAAGATGTGTCATGTTTTATCCCCTTGAATAATAATCAGTTTTACCTGCTGAGGGCTATCTTTTATGAGTCTCACAATTCATCATTTGCTACCTTGTAAGTACCAAATATGCTTTTATCATCATAAATCTGAAGAAGCTTAGTCACTCAGTAAATCACTTAAGGGTCAAGAAACTTTCTTATATCTAATTCTGTTGCCACTGCCTTGGCTTAAAATTATATCCCATAAGATGTAAATAATACCAGGCACATTTTCTGTTGAAGCTGAATTTTTAGAAACAGAAACTGATTTAAGTAATGGTTAATTGTCTGCTTGTTCCAAAGAGTATATGATCTTTGGGAAGTCATTTAATGTTTTTTAAGATTATTTCATCAAGGATTATTGGTTTTTTGTGAAGATGAAATCAATTAACATTAATTCAGGTAGATCTGTATGGAAACTGTTCCCAAATGTTAGCTGTTATTAATCAGTTATATTTCTTTTTTTTTTTTTTAAAGATTTTATTTATTTATTTGAGAGAGAAACAGTGAGAGAGAGCATGAGCTAGGAGAAGGTCAGAGAGCGAAGCAGACTTCCCATGGAGCTGGGAGCCTGATGCGGGACTCGATCCCGGGACTCCGGGATCATGACCTGAGCCGAAGGCAGTCGTCCAACCAACTGAGCCACCCAGGCGTCCCAATCAGTTATATTTCTAATAAAAATATGTTGATTAACAGTATCTAAAATATTTAAGAAGGAATATGCAAAGGTGAAAAGGAGAACATAGAGATATAATTTAGCAGTGGGATTCAAATGCAGATTCTGATTAGGGAGCTATGTTAAGCATGGAGACTGACACAGGGCTTTCTGTGACCCTGATATCATGACCTGAGCTGAAATCGAGAGTCGGTCAGGCCAGAGGAGGGGCAAAGGAGAGAGAGAGAGAAACAGACTGCCCAGTGAGCAGGAAGCCCAACATGCAGCTGGATCTCAGGACCCTGAGATCATGACCTGAGCCAATGGAAGGCAGACACTCAACAGACTGGGCCACCCAAGCATTCTCCTTAAGCTGTTTTCTAGTGGATGTGCCTGTAAGCTTCCACCAAACACTGTTACATAGTGACATGATCCTCCTTGCTAAAAAGGAAGTGTTAAATGTATTCTTCAATACTGAGGGAGTCATATGACTCTCCAAAATTTTTATTACTACTGAAAAGGAAATGGATTGAAGACATAACTTGCCAATCTCTACAAAAGTGAGACATAATCTTTCAACCTCTATTAAGTATCTACTGTGTTGTATCTTGTATCCTGTGACCCCTTACCTATGAAAGAAACTCCTAGCTTAACCTGAGACGCATTAACAGAGGGTTCTAGCTGCAAGAAATGGGATTTAGAATCTCTTTAAAGACTAAAGTAAGTAGGAGCACCTGGGTGGCTCAGTGGGTTGGAGCTTCTGCCTTTGGCTCGGGCTCTCTGCTAGGCAGGGAGCCTAGTTCCCCCACCTCTCTGCCTGCCTCTCTGCCTACTTGTAATCTCTCTGTCAAATAAATAAATAAAATATTTTTTAAAATACTAACATAAGTAAACAGCTAAAGAATATTCTATAGAGGACTGCTTACTCAAAGAAGGATTTTTTTTTAAGTTTTAAAAATCAAATTAATAAACATACTGAAAATATTTTTTTTAATCTTTTCATAACAAGACTCTTACTAAACACTGAAAGAATAAAAGGTAAATGCCTGGAAATGTCAATATTAACTGCAATTAATTAAAAAGGATTTGTGGCAGGTGCTTCATTGTCTCAGTCCATAAAGCATGTGACTTTTGATCTTGGGATAGTGAGTTTAAGCCCCATGTGTGGTGTAGAACTTACTTAAAAATAATAATAATAAAAATTTTTAAAAAAGGATATGTGGGAAAGAAGTAGTAAGTAAAAATTTAAGCTAGTCAAGAGACATATTCCCCTAAATAGATATTTCATGTCTTTTTTATTTTGTTGGTTTTTTATACTGATTTTAGTAAAATCTAGATTTGAATTTTAACTATTTGCTTATTAAATACTTTATTTATTTATTTGCCAGAGAGAGAGAGAGCACAAGCAGGGGGAATGGCAAGCAGAGGGAGAAGCAGGTTCCCCATTGAGCAAGGATCATTGTCCATCCCAGAGTCCTGAACCAAAGGTAAACACTTAACTAACTGAGCCACTCAGGTGTCCCCTGAATTTCAACTTTAAATAAAATATGTTAATTGTCTATTAGTCTTTATCTTTACCTAACTTTAGTCATTTAAAGAGTATAAAGACTAGGACGTCTGGAACGTCACTAGAATCTCAAGTTCTCTTTCTTCCTCCTTCACTCCCTCTCTTCTTTCCCTCCCTCAGGTCTTTGCTTGCCCCCCCTCCTTCTTTTCTTCCTTCTCTTCTCTCATTCCTTCTATCCCTTCTTCCGCCCATTGTGTTTATTTTAGTATAATTAATTTTAACTGTCCATGAAGAGAAACACATTTTTAAAATGTATACACCTTTAGATTTCAAAGCCATTTATCTTCATTAAAGATACTTAATGAGCTAGAATTTTGCTAAAATGTGTGTCACCTATGTTATTTACCCATTTTTACATAAATAAATGTGCATTTCTAGTAACTGTATCACTTGAGGAAGGACTATAACTTTCAAGAATATGACATGAGTGGGTGAAAAAATATTGTGGCTTTGGCTTCAGATATTTTACAGCAAGTGTTTGAAGGACTGAGCTCCATGGAAATACTCTTTTGTAAAAGAAGCAAGCCTCTGCTGTCTTTATAGTAACCAATTAACATGTGTGACTCTGGAATCCTCTCAAAGTATACGTGACAAAGCTCTGTAGAATTATGTAGGACATTCTTTCATTTGGAAATACCATTCACCTTTAATATTCCAGAATTTTCTCTATGTTTGATTGTAAGTTCTTAACTAAATCCTCATGAGAATTTGTCAGAAACCTCAAAATACCATGCCTGTCGTAATCCCTTTTTACTCCTTCATTATGGATAACTGTCTAAATCAGTGGGATAGCTTAGCAGTATCTTTTCTGATACTTTGTACATTATATAATTAGTTGAGCTATTTAAACAAACTTTATAAAATTTTGCAGTTGGGTTTTAGTTTATTATTGATTAGTCCTAGCCTCAGCAGCTCTTGACATTTTAATACTAAGAGAGCAATATGTTTTCTTTTTTGTTAAATATTAACAGAATATTTTTGTTAAATATTAATATTATTAAAAGAAATCTTTTAGCAAAATTTACTTAACGTTTTCAAATTACTTATCAATACTTTGATGTGACCTCTTCTACTTCCTTCTTATGTTTTAATTTGCATTATGAAAAAGTGGATATACATCTCAACAGTAGCCAATGAATGAAATTGCAGAGTTATAGTGAAGTGTGTGTGTGGACTATATGGTAACACAAACTTTTAGCTTCAGATGAAATATTTGCTCTTTACTAGCCAAGTCACCCTGGGCACATTTCTTTACATATAGAGTGAGAATAATAATCTCCACCTGGTAAATATTTTTTATAAAAAATAAACTAGATAGCATTCTTAAAACGATCAGCATAGTGTTTAATATACAGTGAACAACAGATATTTGCCATTATAGTTACTATTTTTAGTGGTAGTAATAATATTAATAGTGCTGTAGTAGCAGTAATAGTAGTAATGTCTGTAGTAGTAGGATTATTAGTAGTAATTTGGGAAATTCCTTGCAAAAGTATTTTCTATCTAATTCTAGAATTCTAAATATTAAAAACTCTATATTTTTAAATTCTCAACTTTTTCAAGTAATGCTAATGTCGAAATCTAATAACATACAATATTTTAGATGACACAAAAAGACAACTTGTATAAAATCTAAACGTGGGGATATACTTCTATTTTTGTGTATATAAAATATATTAATTCTGAATAAACATTTATGCTAACTTTCTTGTATCTGTAGATGACAAGTTTCTGAGTAAAATTTCGTTACAAATTTGATACTCTGCGACATATCTTTACTCCCAAACCAAACAATTCTTTTGATAAGCAACCATTAGAGTTGAAAAATGACACTTAATTACGTATCAAATGCTCCAAGCTGTACCTGTCTATCTTGATTTCAAAGAGTGCCTTTCTCTTTTCTTTTGGGGGAGTAACTCCCCTCCTTCCCAATTTAGTGTAATATATTAAAATATCAAATATAATGCTATCATTGTTTCATATGTAAACATCCCTATTACAAATATTCCTGAGAGTTTCATCATATTAGATTATCTGCTGAATCACAAATTATGTTCCAATTTCAAAATATCAATTCCAAGCTTGTTTAATTCTTAAATCTTTCAACAACTTAGAACAAATTCTGTATCCCTAGAGCCTTCTTTTTTGATGAATAGAAGAGCATATTTTCTGCTCTCAACCCCTTAACAGCTGTCTAGTGTTCTTTCCATCTCCACTCTAAGTTAAAACACAGTTATAAATCCTTTTAATGGGTGTACTGTAACCTTGATTTTACATTCTAACCAAGATGTTTTATGGCATGTCTGGGAATATACACCTTTCCAAATTCTTTGCCAAATATTAATTAGCAATTTTATAGCAGGGTTTCAAGGATCAAGAGAATACACTTTTAAAAAGAAATATTAAGGGGCCTCTGTCATCATATTTTGGGTTTTAACTCTGCAATGAGTACTAAAGTGAGCATTCCATTTTCACGCTAAGGAAGTAAGGATCATGTTGCACTTCTAGCAAAATCTCAGCAATAGCCTCTCCACTTCCATTCTCTTCCCACATTTTTTTATTGAACAGTGTTGAAATCTATTATTTATTTATTTTTAAATTTTATTTTCTTTCTTTTTTTTTTTTATTTCTCTATAGTGTAACAGAATTCATTGTTTATGCACCACACCCAGTGCTCCATGCAATACGTGCCCTCCATAATACCCACCACCTGGCTTCCCCAACCTCCCATCCCTCGCCCCTTCAAAACCCTCAGATTGTTTTTCACAGTCCCTAGTCTCTCATGGTTCATCTCCCCTTCCAATTTCCCTCAACTCCCTTCTCCTCTCCATCTCCCCATGTCCTCTATTCCCACATTTACCACATATCCTCTTGATTCTCTCTCATGAATCGATCTTTAAACATTTTACCACCTAGCTTCAAAGAACATTTTAGCAAAACTAAATGCATGACACTAAAATACCTCTATTTTATTCAATATTAAGGAATTCTACTTATCTTGTTAATTTTTTTGATAAAATCTTGTTTTGTTCCATGAAATCCTACCAGAATCCTTGCCTTTTCCTCTTCCCTCTTACATGATGTAGTCAACTCCAAATTAGTCTCATTTTTCCTCAAGGAAACCTTTCCTTTTCACCCAGAGAAGATCTGTTCTCATTCTTGTTCTTATAAAGCCCTGCCTGTTTTTATCAAAGAATATAATGAGGTTGTTTTTATCACTAGATTATAAGATCTAAGGGGAGATTCTTGATCAGTTGTTTAGATCAGAATTACTAAGAGTTAATAAAATACACAGCCCACCTTAGCCACACTTATATAGTGAATGAATCAATTACTCAAATTGTTATTGCACATCATTTTTTTTTACTGACATCTTTTTTTTTGCAAGTAAATGTCAGCTTTCCTATTTATAACTGTGTTTAGAACTAATTCCTTAAATCCATATTTGTGAAATTTCTTTAAAAAACTATAATGATAAGTATTTTCAGTGCTACTATATGTTATAAATCCACTGTTTGATTGACCATGATTCCTAATAGGCATCATCACATAATATGTTAAAAAGTTTTCCTGATTTGAGGCACCCAGGTAGCTCTGTTCTTTAAGCATCTGTATTTGGCTCAGATCATGATTGCAGGGTCTGGGGATTGAGCTCCATGTATAGGCTCCCTGCTCAACAGGGAGCCTGCTTCTCCCTCTCCTTTTGCTCCTCCCCCCACTTGTGGTCCCTTATTCTCTCTCTCTCTCAAATAAATAAATAAAATCTTTATATACATACATATATTTGCATTATGAAAAAGTGTGTATATATATATATATATATATATATATATATATATAGATCGATTGATCTATCATCTATCTGTCTATCTATCTATCTATTCTTGATTCCTTTATCTCCAAAATCTACCAATTCCTGGAGTGCCTCATTTAAGTAACTGGTGTCTCTCATCACCCAGTTGTTTCTGTGAGAAGTTTTAGAATTATCATTTTGAACTCATACTTTCATATTTTTCATCCAATCCATCAAAAAATACTGGTGACTTGCTCTTAAAATATAGCCCACATATCTATATCTATATCATCTATATCTATATGTATACCTATATATTTTTTTGGTTTTTTTTTTTTTCCTGTACCACTAATATCCTAGTCCAAGGAAGTCTGAAATGTCCCTTGGAAAAATGCTTAGCTTCTTACTTGTATGTTTTCAAACTCGTGCACAACCAACTCCTGATAGTTGACTCTCCCACAGCAGCAGAGTGAATCCTTTAAAAATATGATTGTATTACTCCTTTGCTCTGATTCTCATCATTCCACAAATAGAATATCCTTGTTAGTTTATACATTTAGGAATGGTCTTAGACATACGGTAAGAAAATTATTATTTTTAAAATTATTATTGTCTTATTATCTTTTTTTTTAATTTGCAGAGAATGTACCATGAAAATGGTATGTTTCTATACTTAATGTACCAAAAAATGACTGCTTCATTACTTGTAAGATATGTAGTCTTACTCTCTACTTGCATTTTTTTCTCTAACTCAATCTCCTTACCCACTTAGATGTTTTGTGTATTTTGAGAATTAAATAAATTAGTATTTTACACACATGGTATTAGAATTTTCATGCACATTATCACTGAGAAAGCCCCTGTCCACTTCAGGCTTTCACTCTCTGGTATTCATTTATGCACTGAATTACCTTGGACTTTTCTGTCTTATTGAATGATTTGTTTAAATTTGTTTTTGCCTTAGTTGAAGTTTGTGTGGTCCTAGAAAGGCTTATTTTAATATAATTCTTTTATGTTCAGCAGAATGTTCTTCATCCATGTACCATAATTCAGGAAAAGGACTTGAGTTGTTGTATACCTATATCTTCTCAAAAATGGTACTCATAACATGAGTTCTGAAGATTCAGAAATGGTTATATGAACAAATTATTTTGGCGTACATTACATTAAGGAAAGTTAAGTAAGTAATTTTACTGTAAGACTATTTAGTAACATGCTCAAGAGTATATCATGGTGCTGTTATTTGTTCACATCGTGTTGGAATAGTATTCTTCTAAATACAGTATCTGACTAAGAATGCTTAGAAATTTCAGCAAGAATCTGGGATGCCTGGGTGGCTGAGTCAGTTAAGCGTCTGCCTTCAGCTCAGGTCAGGATCCCAGGATCCTAGGATCGAGTCCCACGTTGGGCTCACTGCTCAGTGGGGAGTCTGCTTATCCCTCTCCCTCTGCTGTTTCCCTGCTTGTGCTCACTCGTTCTCTCTCTCTCTCTGTGTCAAATAAATAAATAAAAAATTTTAAGAAATGAAATGTCAGCAAGAATCTGAGCAAAGCAAAACAAAATCTGAGGAAAGCAAAAAAATCTCAGGAAAGCAAAACAAAACAAAATCTCTTGGAGATGATGCATAGGATATGGAGCTGTGGTTGGTGGTTTTGTTCTAATATTATTATTATGGCCCTCCTTCTGGATCATCTTCTTTTATATTAAAATTCACATAGCTGAATTGAAACTTTTGCTGTGGCAGCTATTAGTGGATATTGAGCCATTGTGGAACATAAAGTTGAATAGTGCTAAAAAAAACAATGAACAGACATCTTTGATTTTCATCTTTGGGGGAGATACACACACATACACATATGGTATTATTACTACCATCTAGTAATAGAAATACTACTGCCAGTTAGTAGCGCTAATACTGACACAGTATTCTGTGAACATTTGTAGCATGCAAATATATTATTTGAAGTAGAGGAGTTAACATAACTGGGTGAGGTTATTTGGAGACACCATCACAAGGAAAGTTTAAATAGGTGAGGAAAAAAGAAGCCTCTCCATATGGAAATTACAAAGTGTGCCAAGTGTCAGTTGAGAACATCAAGAAATGTGCATGGTGCCAAAAATAATTTTCAAAGGTTCTAGAATATATGAGTACAAATGGTCTGACCCTCCACTTAAACTTAGTCATGATAAAATATGTTCATCTTTCAACATATGCTTATCGAGTTCTCAATATGCATAAAGGGCTGTTAAATGTTAGTGATGCTGCAATATACAAGTAGAGTTATGGGAGAAGAATTTAAATAATTCTTTAAACAATTTTTAATATAACCATAATTTATATAAGGGAAGGATGGTTTTGTATAATGAATTTTCTTTTATATAAATTTTAAACTCTACCATTTTTTGTATAAAATGGAGCATGAATGATAAATATATGACATTAAGAATGTTGAATGTGGATGTAAGGTTGATCTGGCTGTGACATCTGCCACTCTATTGATCAGCAGGGTTGAATCAGCTGATCTGGTTGGCTAGACAGGTGCCCCCTCTTTCCCTCACAGCTCTGCGTGCATCTCTATTGAAGCAGTGCACTGAGTTGAAGAGGAAGACCTTCCCCAATAGAAGAGGACCATTTTCCAGCATAGCCATGCTTTCATGACAGAATTTCCAAACAAGTTCTCAGGAGAAAGTGGAAGAATCAAGCTTCCAAAACTCCAGACACATCCAAATGAGCTGCTGCATGTGGCAGTCTGCCTTTATTAAGAAAAAAAAAATACATATATATATATATATCCCTTATTGCAATATTTTATATTTCTATCATTTTCTGTGGTCAAACTATTCTAGTTTGATATTAAATTAGATGTAGTTCACAGGAAGTTTAATGAAGATTCTATTTTTAATGGTTCAGACATTAAGATATTTTCCCCATTTAGTAAAACTACGTATTTGCTTTGACAATTAGTTAATTCATGATTTACTATATATCCAAGCAGAATATGAAATATAATAATATTGCTTTTATATTTTACACACTTTTTAATTTTTCAAGGCTATATGCTATGTCTGCTATAGGATGAAGATAGGAAATGTTTCTTTTTAAATTCCAAAATCAAAGTTAATTCGGTGGTTTTTTTCTCTTCCTCTGAAATGCAATATAAATCTATTCTGTTATGGGATCCTATAATAATATTTTCTTCATCTACCTGTGAAAGATTATTTACCATAGTGCTATGGACTGAATGCTGTTCCCTCAAATTTCATATTTCATAGACCTAACTCCCAGGTGACTATATTTAGAAATGGGCCTTGAAGGAGGTAATTAAGGCTAAATGAGGTCATAAGGATGGACTGAGGTCTTTATAAAAAGAAGAAGAGACACCAGCAATCTCTTTCTCTCTACAACTGTATAGAGAAAAGATCATGTGAGAACATAGTGAGAAGGTGTTCATCTACAAGTAAGAAAGAGAGACTTCATCAATAACCAGCCCTTCAGCATCTTGATCTTGGACTTCTGCCTTCTAGGAACATGACAGAATAAATTTCACTTGCTCAAGCCACCTAATCTGTGATATTCTGTTATGGCAGCCCTAACCAAAAAAATAGTAAAATAACTGATTAAGTTATTTTAATCAGTTAAGTTATTCACTTAATCAGTTATTTTAAATATTTGACTTGGGATAACTATTTAATTGCAGGCCTTTTGAATGGATAAAAATTCAATATTATATCTCTTAGTATACAAAGTATACTCAAATTACCTGTAAATGTATGTGTTCTCTGCATTTCACAAGTAATAGGTTAAAATGATCATATTCTTCTCATAAGTACTAGGAATTAAAAGTGCTGTGTTTCCTTTTAAATTTTACTGATCTATATAGTCCATAAGATATATTAATACACTGAAGAGTTTTTATCATGTACTATAGTTCAAATAATGTGATTTTAAATACACTTATGCAGGAAGAACTAATAACTAATAATTAAAAGAAATCACATGCAACTCTTGAAACAGTTTCTTAATTGCAACTCATTAAACTAAATTGCAGAATATTATCTCTATTATAATATCCAAAATAGAATTTTGTAATGGTCTTTCTGTCATTCTTCCATGCATTTTTAGCATTAATTTATAACATCTGATATTAAAGGAACTTTTATAATCAGGTAGGCTTCATGTTATAAATCATAACATAAGTTGTTTTTATATCTCAGAAATTATTGGTAGAATAATAGTTGAATTTCCAGTCAATATTAATAGCTCACTCAAGGTTTTAAGAGCCAAGCTAGATAAACACAGTTTTTATCATTTCCATAAGCTCTTTTAAATCAACTTTATGTTTGCAATAATTCATGCTACAGTACTTTAATATGCTATATTGCTAAGAAAAAAAATGATTCTACTAAAAAGTTACAAAATTAAAATGCCATACTGAAATGAGTCCATATCTCCCATTACAAGTGAAATCTCAAGCATTTAAATGGAAATCACAAATATTCTGATATAATTCTATTTTGTGAGTTGGCTAGACTACTCTTAGTCTAGTATATACACATTAAACTTACTATTTATCCTAAATACCAATAACATTATGCAATCACTGTGGAAGTTATAGATGAAGATTTACATGTAGAAACCAATATCTCTTATTGAGTTTATATGTGTTATGACTATGGAAAGCCAGTGTACTGCTGAGGAAGTAAGCAAGCAATGGGGAAAAAAACAAAACAAAAAAATCCAAACTCTGTCAAAGAATTCAAATTTTGCATAAGTTTTTAATTGTCTTAGATAGTTTAATAACTAAAGAACATAGTGGTTCATGCATATAAAGGCAGTCTTTGTCCACTATCTCTGCTTACAGAATAAAGATCATATTTTTAGTTTGTTTATGATTGGGTGTTTTATTGCAAATCTTAGCATAACTTATATCATCCTTAATGTGTACATTAATATTTTTGAAAAATCCAACTGCTAGTTATATCATGATATCATCCTTTCATAATGTTTTATGCCTTTCAATTTTGTTTTCTACTTCTCCAACGAAAGAGGATTAATTTGCTGTGAACTTTTTTCACTAACAGTTCTTCCCAGCTCCACATATATCCGATCAATTCCTGATTTTTGCCACAGAGATCAGATTTTGAAGCCAAGTGCTGCTTTGTCATCAACTGAACTTTTATCAACTCTTTGTATTCTGGGTATTTCTGTGTGTGTATGCTAGAAAACCCAGTCAGATATCTTTATTAAAAAAAAAAAACAACACATAATAGCAAACTAAAAATTCTTTCTTAACTTTGTCACTTTAATTAAATCTTTTGCTCTCCATTTACTTATAGCCAGTCAATCATTCTGTGCTCTCTGTTGCCTTCCTCTATCATTTTCTTTTCCAACTAGTACAGTGTCTTCCATGTCATTGCATGTATGAAACTACTATAGGTAAACTCACCAAGTGGAAAAGACTGTCTTTATCTTAGATTTCTTTGTGGCATTTGATGTGGTTAATCATTTTCTTCTTGTTTGAAGCACAAAACTACTAATATTTACATGATACCATTTTCTTACCTTTGGCCTCAGTTTACTTTGTAATTCTTACAGTCCTTTTGTTTTTACTTTTTACTATTTCTTTCTCTCTTGACTTAGGTAATGTTGTTTTCCCGAGTTCTAGTCTTAATTCACTTGGCTTAACACTTTCTCTGAGAGGTTTAATTAGTTCCAACCCACAGCTTTAGCTTTTAATTATTGCCTACCTAGTCCTGTTACCCTTGACTAAGCCACTATCATCATACACCTGGATTACTATACAGAGTAGCCAGGATTTTTTTTTTTTTTAACTATAACTCAGCTTGGGACTAACACTTGCTTGAAATACTCATGCAGATATTAAACATAAAATCCAACCTCTTTACCATGGTCCTCATCTGCTACAGTGGATGTTATGGTGCTCTATGAGATCCTCTTCAGGATTGGGTCCCTATATTCTTAGCTGCTGCCAGCATTGGCTCCTAAGACTCAAGGCTTAGACCTCTCCAGAAAATGCCTTCATTCAGAGAGAGTCACTTCACCCAGGACTGTGGCCTTTCTGAAGGAAACCTAAGCTTAATAGTAGGTATATATAGGCCTGGCTCATTTGTACAACCTAGCTATCCCAGCTCCACAGATCCTCACTGAGCTCTTAACTCTATTATAGTTCAACTCCTCACTGCACACTTCCACTTCTTTTACTCCTCTACATGTGCTGTACCTTAGAGCAACTCCCCAATAATTTCTTGGATTTCTAATCTCTGTTTCATGGGAACCTGAAAGAAGGTACTTGTTCTGAGTCACATAACACACACATTTATACTACACTCGCCTCTTCCTAGAAGAAGCTTCCTTCTATCATAATTTCAGTCTCAGTTCCACTTTCATCTCCATAGAGAGATCCTCCTGGAGTAAATCTAACCCTTCGTTGTTTCTGTTTTCATATTCTACCACATTGAAAAGTTTCATTTTTTCTAAATGTGTGTCACATTATCTGAATTTACCTTGCTTATATCTTTGTATATATATATTATTATTTTCCCTTCCAAATAAAATATAAGCTACCAGAAGGAAGAGGATCAATCTCTCTTGTTCACCTGTGAATTTAACATAAGGTAGACATGTCTTAGTTTGGGCTTCTATAACAATACAATGGCCTGGGCATCTGAAAGAGCAAACATTTATTTCTTACAGTTCTTGAAGCTACACAACTGATTGGTGTCCTACAAGGCACTCTTTCTGGTTTGCAGATAGACATCTTATTGTATGCTCACATGGTGGGAATGGAAGAAGGAGGGCTCTTTCCTGTCTCTTATAAGGACACTAACTCATCATGAGATCTTCACTCTCACTACTTAATTACTTTTAAAGTCTCCCCTGTCCAATTACCATCACACTGGGGATTAGGGTTTCAACATATGAATTTTGAAGGGGCACACACACATTTAGTATATAACAATGCATATGGTAAGTATTCAATAACTATTTATATAAATAAATATTTATATAAATAAATAAGTAAATACATATTGAAACCATCAAATCACTCCCAAATGCAAGAATTACATTTTAAAAAAGCATTTGGAAACTTCAGTTTCATGTCAAATTCATCATGTAGAAAATGGAAGAAATAATTCAAACACTGCCAAAAAATTTTTTTCATTTCCTTAGTTACCAGAATTCTCACCTTTAGCCATTTCACAAACTGCAATAAATTTTTTTGTTATTGTTACATATACTTTACTCATTTTTGATACTTATTTCTGTTTCATCATCTAAATCTTGCAAATTGGTCACTAAATGCTATAAAATCTGTCAACCCAATATCTTTTGATTCTACTCACTTTATTCATATCTATTGACAAAGTATTAAATATGGGGGGGCAAAATGGCAGGGAAGTAGGAGGAGGCGCCTTTTCAACTTGTACCCCAAAGTGAGCTGATTACCTACCAAAGAACTCCAATCACCCATGAAATCAGCCTGAGACCAGAATTATACACGTCTGGATCTCTACAGGGGGAGAAGATGCCAGTGGACAGGTAAAGCTGAGTGGGAACAGCGACTGATATTGGAAGATAAACAAAAGGGGGAGGGAGCCACCAGAGGCGACCAGTTGGAAAGTAATAGCCCAATACCAGCAAGAGTGCCCTGCATCTGGGGACCAGCATTAACTTCGAGACTGGTTGAAAGCACTCAAAAAGAGCAAAGGATCTGGGGGTGGGGGATTGTGGGAATCCGGATGGCTAAAAACAGGGGCTTAAGTCCCCTATCCCAGAACAGCCTCCCCTGGCGCTGAGGCAGAGAGAGTGCGGCAGAGAAACCAGCTCTTGGTCTCTAAGCCGCCAGCGCACCTGAGAACACATGGGTCCATTTCCGGTGAGGTGATGGGAGCCATGCCAGGTGGCAGAATTGGCGAGCCCTGCTATAGAGCCTGAGATACTCCCCTGAGAGAGGTACAAAGGCCCAGCTGGTGCCCTTTGATATGCGCCATTGTTTCAGAGACTGCACCAAACTCTCCCCCCAGAGAGGTGCTCGAAGGCCCAGCCTGGTGCTCTCGGACCTGCGCCCCATTCTCAGAGCCTCAGACCCACGCGCGAACCTCAGCCTCCCCTGAAATTGGTGCGCGCAAGTGGGGTGCTCTTAGACCCAGAAAGACCAGGCACTCCCAGCCCGGGCCAGTGGGAAAATCTCAGTGTGCGATCACTGCTTGGAACCTTCTGCTGGTCTGGAGCTGCCCAGACAGCCGCCACTGCCTTGACTTTGGGTACAAGCAAAAGATCCTGCGTCTCCAGGGACTGCAACTTGGAACCTGCTCTGCCAGCGGCCAAGGGGGAACTTATTTAGGCTCTGCAGCCAGACTGAGGCTTCTCTCTGAGAGGGAGATCAGGGTGCGGTTTGTTTTCCTCTAAAGCTACAAAAACCATCAAAAGCGGTCAAAGTGAGGGAAAAAAAAAAAGTGAACAAACATAAACACCACCATAGAACAAAAGCCTGAAAAAAAAAACCAGTTTCCTCAGAGCCCACCCCCTTAAGGGGGGCAGGAGGACTTAAGTCAGGGAATGTCACTGACTGAAAAACCACGTGGCAGGCCCCTCCCCCAGAAAACAAACCAAGAAAGAAAAAAAAAAAAAGAGGAAAAAAAAAGAACTACAAGAGAACAACCAATACTTCATAGGAAAACTTTTATTTTTCATTCATTCCTACTATTCTGGTTCATTTTTTTTTATACATAGGTAATTTTTTTAACCTAATAACCATCACAGTGAGCTGTCCAGTACATCAAATTCTGTAATAACCTTCTAACCTGAACTTTTTGATACATACACCTATGTTTTGTTTTGTTTTTTTTTTTGCATTTCCATTTTTTGAATTCCTTCTTTTTTTAAAATTTTAGTTTAGTTTTGTCTAGTTCATTCCTTTTTATTTTTATCTTCTAATATTCATATAGAGTTAAACTTCAAAGTAATCCCCTTTCCCCAATCAATACTACCCCTATAGGTAAACTAATTTTTAATCACCCTATATCTTAGTAAAGTTGAGTCCTTTAACAAAGATATCAAGATACATCCAGGAAGAATCAAAACAACCTTCCTCGCACACACTGAGAATTTATAACCACTCTCCCATCTTTTTTTTCCACAAGTGTTTCTGTGTTTTTGTGTTTGACCTGATAGTATATAAATCTTACACTTGGGGTTCTTTTTAATGAGGTTCTTCCTTTATTTACATATATATATATTTTTTTTCTCTTGTCATATACTTTTATCAGTCTTTATGTTTGTCTGTTTTTGTTTGTCTACTTCATAAATCTTACTTTGGGGCCCATTTGGGCTGAACCTTCTCTTTCATCTTCCCTTTCTTTCCTGTCTTTTTCTCTATCTCTCTTTTTTTCTTTTTCTTTTTCTTTTCTTTTGTCTCTTGTTTGGGTGGGGAATCCTGATTGCTCAGAAGTGTTCCAGGGTGCACCTTGACTGCACCATGGTTAATACATCCAGCTACATCTGTTCAGTCATCTCCCACCAGAATGACTAGGAGGAGAAATGCCCAACAGAAGAAAAATACAGAGGATGGACCTTCTGCAACAGAGCTAACAGATATCAACATAGACAATATGTCGGAAAGAGAATTCAGGCTAACAATTATCCAGGCAATAGCTAGGTTGGAGAAAGCCATGGATGACCAAACAGAATTGATTAGGGCCAAGCTGAAAGCGACCAGACAGGATGTTCACAATGTTAGGGCGGAGCTTAAAGCTACCAGGGAGGAGGTTCACAATGCTCTCAATGAGTTCCAATCTAATCTAAACTCTCTCAAAGCTAGGGTAACTGAGACAAGATAGAATTAGTGATCTGGAGGACAACAGATAGAGAGAAAGGATCAGGAGGAAGCCTGGAACAAACAGCTTATAAACCACGAAAACAGAATCAGGGAAATAAATGATGCCATGAAACGTTCCAACATCAGAATTATTGGAATCCTGGAAGGGGAGGAGAAAGAAAGAAGTCTAGAAGATATAGTGGAACAAGTCCTTCATAAAAATTTTCCCAATCTCGCGAATGGAACCAGCGTTTATGTACTAGAGGCTGAACAGTCTCCACCCAAGATGATACATTCCAAAAAAAACATCAAGACACCTGAGAGTCAAATAGAGGAATTATAATTGTAGGTATAATCTCTTGAAAGCTGCTAGGGCAAAGAGGCTCCTTACTTACAGAGGAAAGCCCATCAGAATAACATCAGACCTGTCCACAGAGACCTGGCAAGCCAGAAAAGGCTGGCAAGATATATTCAGGGCACTAAATGAGAAGAACATGCAGCCAATAATACTTTATCCAGCAAGACTGACATTCAAAATGGATGGAGAGAAAAAGAGTTTCCAAGACCGGCAAGGCTGAAAAGACTATGCAACCACCAAGCCGACACTGCAGGAAATATTAAGGGGGGTTCTATAAAAGAGGAAAAATCCTAAGAATAGCATTGAACAGAAATATAGAGACAATCTACAGAAAGAAAGACTTCAAAGGTAACTCAATGTGAATAAAAACGTATCTATCAATAATCACTCTCAATGTGAATGGCCTAAATGCACCCATAAAATGGCACAGGGTTGCAGATTGGATAAAACGACAGGACCTATCCATATGTTGTCTACAAGAAACCCATTTTGAACCTAAAGATAAACCCAGACTGAAAGTGAAGGGATGGAGAAGCATGTTTCATGTCAATGGGCTTCAAAAGAAGGCTGCGGTAGCAATTCTCATATCAGATAAATTAGATTTTAAACTAAAGACTGTAGTCAGAGATACAGAAGGACACTACATAATCCTTAAAGGGACTATCTACCAAGATGATCTAACAATTGTAAATATCGATGCCCCCAATATGGGAGCAGCCAATTACATAAGAAAACTGTTAATCAAGATAAAGAGTCATATTGATATGAATACGCTAATCGTAGGAGATCTTAATATGCCTCTCTCAGAAATAGATCATCGAAGCAGAAAATCAATAAAGAAACAAGAGCATTGAATGACACATTGGAACAGATGGACCTCATAGATATATACAGAACATTCCACCCTGAAACAACAGAATACTCATTCTTCTCAAGTGCACACGGAACCTTCTCAAGAATAGACCACATACTGGGTCAAAAATCAGGACTCAACAGATACCAAAAGACTGAGATAATTCCCTGCATATTCTCAGATCACAGTGCTTTGAAACTGGAGCTTAATCACAAGGAGAAGTTCAGAAGGAACTCAAACACCTGGAAACTAAACGCCACCTTGCTTAAGAATGCTTGTATCAACCAGGAGATCAAAGAATAACTGAAACAATTCATGGAAACCAATGAGAATGAAGATACTTCAGTCCAAAACCTATGGGATACAGCAAAGGCGGTCCTAAGGGGGAAATACATAGCCATCCAAGCCTCCCTCAAAAAAATTGAAAAATCCAGAACACAGCAGCTTTCTCTACACCTTAAAGAACTGGAGAATCAAGAACCAATCAAACCAACTCCACACATAAGAAGGGAAATCATCAAGATTAGAGCCGAGATCAATGAGGTAGAAACCAAAGATACAGTAGAACATATCAATGAAACTAGAAGTTGGTTTTTTGAAAGAATCAATAAGATCAATAAGCCACTGGCCACACTAATCCAAAAGAAAAGAGAGAAAGCCCAAATTCATAAAATGATGAATGAAAAGGGAGAGATCACAACTAACACCAAGGAAGTAGAAACAGTCATCAGAAGTTATTATCAACAATTATATGCCAATAAGCTTAGCAACCTTGATGAAATGGATGCATTCCTGGAAAACTATAAACTCCCAAAATTGAACCAGGAAGAAATCGACAACCTGAATAGATTGATATCTAGTAACAAGATTGAAGCAGTAATCAAAAACCTCCCAAAAAACAAGAGCCCAGGACCTGATGGATTCCCTGGGGTATTCTACCAAACTTTCAAAGAAGAAATAACACCTATTTTCCTAAAGCTGTTTCAAAAAATTGAAACAGAAGGAAACCTTCCAGACTCTTTCTATGAAGCCAGCATGACCCTGATCCCCAAGCCAGGCAAAGACCCTACCAAAAAGGAGAATTTCAGACCAATATCACTGATGAATATGGATGCTAAGATTCTCAAAAAGATCCTAGCAAACATGATCCAACAGCACATTAAAAAGATTATCCACCATGACCAGGTGGGATTCATCCCTGGGCTACGAAGATGGTTCAACATTTGCAAATCAATCAATGTGATAGAACAAATTAATATGATAAGAGAGAAGAACCACACAGTCCTCTCAATTGATGCTGAAAAAGCATTTGACAAAAGCCAGCATCAATTCCTGATTAAAATGCGTCAAAGTATAGGGATAGAGGGAACATTCCTGAACTTCATAAAATCTGTCTATGAAAGACCCACAGCAAATATCATCCTCATGTCTTGTTCCTTGAGATCAGGAACAAGACAAGGATGCCCACTTTCACCACTCTTGTTCAACATAGTATTAGAAGTCCTAGCAACAGCAATCAGACAGCAAAGAGAAATAAAAGGTACCCAAATTGGCCATGAAGAAGTCAAACTTTCTCTCTCTTCACAGATGACATGATTCTTTATATGGAAAACCCAAAACACTCCACCCCCAAACTACTAGAACTCATACAGCAACTCAGCAAAGTGGCAGGATACAAAGTCAATGTGCAGAAATCAGTGGCTTTCCTATACACTAACAATGAAAATACAGAAAGGGAAATTAGAGAATCAATTCCATTTACTATAGCACCAAGAACCATAAGATACCTGGGAATAAACCTAACTAAAGAGGTAAAGGTTCTGTACTTGAGGAACTACCGAACACTCATGAAGGAATCTGAAGAAGACAAAAAGATGGAAAACCATTCCATGCTCTTGAATAGGAAAAATAAACATTATTAACACGTCTATACTGCCTAGAGCAATCTATACTTTTAAAGCCATTCCGATCAAAATTCCACCAGTATTCTTCAAAGAGCTAGAGCAAATAATCCAGAAATTTGTATGGAATCAGAAGAGACCCCGAGTTGCTAAGGAAATGTTGGAAAACAAAAATAAAACTGGGGGTGTCATATTACCTGATTTCAAGCTTTATTACAAAGCTGTGGTCACCAAGACTACATGGTACTGGCATAAAAACTGACACATAGACCAGTGGAACAGAGTAGAGAGCCCAGATATGGACCCTCAACTCTATGGTTAATTAATCTTCTACAAAACAGGAAAAAATATACAGTGGAAAAACGTCAGTCTCTTCAATAAATGGTGCTGGGAAAACTGGACAGCTACATGTAGAAGAATGAAAATCGACCATTCTCTCACACAGTACATAAAGATAAACTCACAATGGATAAAAGACCTCAACGTGAGACAGGAATCCATCAGAATCCTAGAGGAGAACATAGGCAGTAATCTCTTCGATATCAGCCACAGTAATTCTTTCAAAGGCAAAGGAAACAAAAGCACAAATAAACTTTTGGGACTTCATCAAAATCAAAAGCTTCTGCACAGCAAAGGAAACAGTCAAGAAAACAAAGAGGCAACCCACGGAATGGGAGAAGATATTTGCAAATGACAGTACAGACAAAAGGTTGATATTTAGGATCTATAATGAACTCCTTAAACTCAACACACACAACACAGGCAATCATATAAAAAAATGGGCAGAAGATATGAACAGACACTTCTCCAATCAAGACATACAAATGGCTATTAGACACATGAAAAAAATGTTCATCATCACTAGCCCTCAGGGAGATTCAAATTAAAACCACCTTGAGATATCACCTTACACCAGTTAGAATGGCCAAAATTAACAAGACAGGAAACAACATGTGTTGGAGGAGATGTGGAGAAAGGGGAACCCTCTTACATTGTTGGTGGTAATGCAGGTTGGTGCAGCCTCTTTGGAGAACAGTGTGGTGATTCCTCAAGAAATTAAAAATAGAACTTCCCTATGACCCTGCAATAGCACTCCTGGGTATTTCCCCCAAAGATACAGATGTAGTGAAAAGAAGGGCCATCTGTACCCCAATGTTTATATCAGCAATGGCCATGGTCGCCAAACTATGGAATGAACCAAGATGCCCTTCAACGGACGAATGGATAAGGAAAATGTGTTCCATAAACACTATGGAGTATTATGCCTCCATCAGAAAGGATGAATACCCAACTTTTGTAGCAACATGGACGGGACTGTAAGAGATTATGCTGAGTGAAATAAGTCAAGCAGAGAGAGTCAATTATCATATAGTATTACTTATTTGTGGAGCATAACAAATAGCATGGAGGACATGGGGAATTAGAGAGGAGAAGGGAGTTGAGGTAAATTGGAAGGGGAGGTGAACCATGAGAGACTAAGGACTTTGAAAAATAGTCTGAGGGGTTTGAAGTGGCAGGGGGGTGGGAAGTTGGGGTACCAGGTGGTGGGTATTATAGAGGGCACAGATTGCATGGAGCACTGTGTGTGGTAAAAAAAAAAAGAATACTGTTATGCTGAAAATAAATACATTTAATTAAAAAAAGTATTAAATATGAACTCATCTTTCCACATCTTCTCTATTATAAGAGCTATATAATAATTTTTACTCCATTTATATATCTTCACAAGTTATATGACAATATTTTTTTTAATTAAGAGATCTTATAATTAAGAATAAAAAAGTATCTAAATATTTTAGGTCTGATGCATGGTATCTGATGTTTAGGCCTCTGTACAGATTTTATCTCTCATCTCCTTCTCCTATAATTTGTAGGATTCTCTGCATATGCACCTATTGTTCAATTTTCTTGGAATGCATTTTCTCCTGTTGACTGGAAAATTCTTAAGATTGTACTAAAATGTTACTTCTTTGGAAAACATTTTATTTCTCCAGATTTGAAGCTCTTTTTTCTGTAATTTACTAAGAATTTGTTTAAATTCCCTGTTATTTATTTATTTATTTTTGCATGTCTATCTCCTTCAGAGACTTGTAGATAATTAAGGCAAAGTTTGTGTCTTACTCATCTTTGTTTTACCAGTGTCAAGTATTGTTCTTGGCCCTTCTACTGCATTCATAAAACACTGAGGGAATGAATGAACGTTTGATGAATAAAGAGTGTGTCAGGTTCAGAGAGAGGAATGTGAAGTAAGAACTTGATAAGAAGCAATTGATTCTCAAGGGATTGTGAAAATAATGTTGGATAATACAGAAAATAATTTATGATCAAATAAAAGATAATTTAGTTATTTGGGTTAGAGAGAGAATGAAAATATTAGTAGTATTTGATTTAAACTTCAACAGGTGTATGCCAAGGTATATAGGTATGGTATTTACAGTTTTATTTGTTAAAGGCATTCAAGTCAGCATTTCTAGAAAACTTACAATGAAAAAGAAATTGGGAAAAAAAGAAATTGGGTATTTTAAATAAATAAAATTTTAAAATGTAATGATAAGTACTGGGACTATACATTGTGATGTTAAATGTCATAATTTTATATGATTATTTATTTCAGGAAAGCCAGATGATATTTACTTTATGTCTTTGTTTTAACTAATGTCAGAATGGTCATAATTAATTAATGTCTTAACAGCTATTTTCCATATCAATATTAGATTTTTTCCAAATTTTTCCTTCTATTTAAGTGAGAAGGAACTGTTATCCTGATATTTCTTTCATGATTCAATATCCCTATATTACTAAATCTCATTTCATGGTTATTGTGGTAAAAAACACATTAAAAATAGGTTAGATAGGGGTGGCTTGGGGCTCAGTCAGTTAAGCATCTACTTTTAGCTCAGGTCATAATCCCAGGGTCTTGGGATAAAGCCTGCCTCTGGCTTCATGCTCAGTGGGGAGTCTGCTTCTTTTTCTTCCTCTGCCTCTCCCCTGTGTATGTGATCTCCCTCTCTCTCTCAAATGAATAAATAAAATTTTTTTAAAAAGTAAAAAAATGTTAATCAGTTGATAAAATAAAACATATGGAAAATAATATTATTGAATATTTATGTAGTTTATTGGTAGAAAATAATATTATAGTCACAATAAATAAAACACAAGGAAAGATTAATGTATTTTTTAAATGTTTTCACAAAAAAACACAAAATTAAAATGATGTGTATGTATATATTTACAAAGGTGAATTAATGTATGAAGAATTCTCAAATCATAAAATGATAATCTTAGTGTTAAGTGGTAGGTATCAAAAACAAAATATTATAATCAGTTATTAATTGTTTCAAATATACTGGTTCACCACATTTCTAGGTGTGTAACCTTAGGGACACTACACCATTTCTCTTGGGTTCAGTATTTTTCTTAGGTCGATGGGGGATGGCAATAGTATGTAGTATGGATGTGGAAAATAAAAGAGGTATTAATGTGGCAAGTAGCCTGGTGCCTACTTCAGAGATTATAATAGTTGTTAAAGTTATTATTATTCTTGGACAACGTATAGGATAAACCCACCTTTAGGAACACAGATATGCTGGATTACATTTTGATAGTTTATAGTAAGTAGTAAGAAGTGAATATTTTGTCCAAGTAATTCTATCTGAAGTAATTATTTAAATTATGGTCGGTATAAATAAATGCAATTCTTGAACTCTCCAGTTTACACATAAATCATATAATTTGAACTTATTCATGACTAAGGCAAATAGTATTTGTGGATGAACAGCTAAGACATTATAGAATTTTATTTTTTCGCAACCACACTGAATAATGGTGCCTTAAAATATGTAAACTGTGTTTCAGGCCAAGAATTCATGATTCAGAATTACCTGACTTCAACCAAAAAAATATCTGATGAATGAAAGAATATAATTTCTCTGAAAATTCTGTGACACAACTTCTGAAAGAAATGATTTAACTTTTGTCATTTTAAAGATATAATGATAACAGTTTACTACATTTTATTATGCCTCAAAAGAATTATCACAAACATATTATTGCATATGTTATAAAATTATTTATATCTTTTGAAATATAAATGCTCTGAAGATACAGGTTGCAATAAGGATGCCATTACAGAGGACAACATGTTTGGAATAGAATTAGAAAACAAAGCATAGTATAGCTGTATGAATGGTCTGAAGTTGGAATAATTAAAAGACGAAAAATAAGAAAACCAGAGACATGTGAATAAACATGTGTCAAAATTGAACATTATTAAACTGTAATTCTTACATCTAAAAGTGAATAAAAAGACCCAGAATGTTATTTGTTTCTTCTTTACTACATATCGATCTGATTTCATTCTTTTTAAGTCATATCCATAAAAATAACATTTATTTCCATCCCTTTGGTTGCAGAGATTTAGACTTTCTTCATAGACCCCATGAGGGAAAGGAAGATGACCTAAAAGGGAGAAGGAGTGATGCAATATTCTGTTATTTATAACCAGAGCTCAATGTCATTAATCAAAATTGAAGATTTGATCAACCAGATCTGGTAAAGTTGACCTCTCTGCCCGCCCCCCATTCTGGGAAGAGAATTGTGGGCCGGGGGAGGCAATCCAAATACAAAAAACAATTTAAGACATCAGTTTCTAGCTTTCACCTAATAATTGAAAAGTTTGAGTTCATGGAACTTTCTCTACAGTGTGTGTTTGTGTGTGAGAGAGAGAGAAATTGTTTTAATTTTAAGCTGAAGGATTTTTCTATAAATCACAAAGTTAGGGAAAAAATTAAATGCAATGAAATATAATAGACTATAAAGTCTCATATACAGTTATACATTTTATATGAAGGTTTTTAAAAAATTATCAGTTATTTAATCTCATTTACATATAAGTATTACTTTCGGTCAAGTTTTGAAATCCTAAGTTTCTTATTACAAATTATCTCGATTGTTGGTGGTGATTCAGATCATTCAGAGAGAGTTAACTTGTTTTAGTCAACATTCCATCCATTATTGTCTCTTCAAGCTTTTGTTGTTGTTGTTGTTGTTGTTGTTTTTAAATTTCTCATCAGTATATAGCAGGATCTTGTTGAATAGCAAATAGCTAAAGTAAAATGAAGCATGCATTTTCAGAGTAAAATAGTAGGCATGTGAAGTATCTCCTTAAGGTTAGGTTTTTCTACAAAATATATCAATTACAAAATGGAAAGCCTTTTTTAAAAGAGGAGTAACAGGTATTATCAAAATAAATTAGTACGTAATGGATAAAGTGGAATAGGTAATTCCTACCCTAAATTTTATAGTTTGGATTTCAAATCTTTACTATTTACCTGCTGTATATATTGCTTGAGGATAGGTACTGGATTAAAAGTCATGTCTTTTGATGTCTAGTTCAGGGATCTTAAGCAAACCCTGTTTTCTACATAAAACATTTATTTTTCTTCAAATGATGATGGATGATGATTTAAAACCACAAAGGGATAAGATATTGGTAAAATACAATAATGTACTGTACAAGAATAAAGATAATGAACATAATGGATGATAAAACTAAATTGAAAACACAGATGGAAATTAACAAAACACAAATAAAATAGGCTAGGAGAAGCATGAAGAATACCTCTTAGATTTATTAGAATAACAGTTTTCTTGTCCTAGTAATTGAAAAGTCTACAAATAGAATAGCTTAAATTTTTCAAAATTTCTGTGACATCCATATCACATATGCAGTTAATTTCTAGTTTTTATTCAGGTAAATGAAGGCTTAATAGTTATCTACAATTAGAGAATAACATTGATTACTCTAGTGATTACTCTGGTGGCTGAAAAATGAACATTCAGTTATTTTGTTTAGAGATCCCCAACATAATATTTACCTTTTTTATTGATTTGTCTAAATTTTCAAATTATTATCTTCATCTATGTAGTGATCAAAGTCAATGGAGGGAAAACTTCATTTGTACAAACACAATTCCAACTGTAAAAGGAAGGGATAGCTTTTTAAATCACTTCAACAGAAGTAATTTGTAGCCTCAGGTCTGGACTGTGGCAGTCTTGGTCTTGCTAGATTGAATAACTTGCCTTTCACTTTTTATCTGTGTCTATAATTTGATTATCATTAAATGAACCAGAAAATAAATTTGCTTCAACAATGAAAACCCACAGGCTAATATGTCAGTCTTTTAACAAGATTTATTCTTTAATAGATAGAAATATAATAAGAAAAAAATACCTAATAAAAGACAAAATAAAAATTCTTATTACATAGCTTCAAGCCACAAACTGAAAATTAGAGAATAAATGTAATAAGGCCTAATGCCTAAAACATAGTAAAAGTTCTATAATAATGTAATAGTATACACCTGGCCAAACTCTGGAAAGGAGTCTGGAAAAGCATCAGAATCTTCATAGTGGCAACAAAATCAGTGGCCTCAGCTCCCCCAGTCTATGTCCAATATCTTCATTTCCCTAGAGAAACATGACAGAGGAAATCCTTTCCTGACAATAGAACAACTGCTTTAACTGTCACTTGGGTCCTCCTATAATTCAAGGATTTGTGGATTCTGTTTTCTCCTAGTCACAGGTATCTTGTTTCCAAGTCACACTTGATTTTATCTTACACTACTTTTGTCTGTTCTTATTGTTTATTTCTGTAACATTTTGCCTTCCCTTTTTGTAGCCATTTTTCCTAGTATAACCATATTATGCATTTGCAGCATATAGTGGGCCTTTGTGGGAATTGAGAAAAAAAGCTTCACCTCTGTTGTGACCATTCTACAGAAACAGAATAGACACTTCCCCAAAATCTGGTTTAAATGTTAAGACTGATGACAATACATATGCACCAAGAAAGAATGAATATATTCATTTAAAATCATATAATGGCAAATATGGTGGTATCCAAGCAGGACTGAAAATGGTTTGAGAGGCCATGAGGCTGACTTTGGAGGTGTTTTTTTAATAGTGATTAGGGCATGAGGCCAGAATGAGGGTTGCCTGTGGGCAAAGTGCTATGTGGTTTTACCTCCTCATCAAAGGAGGGGCATTCAAGATTTCTTATCAGTTTTCCCAGATCAGGATGAGAGGAAAAAGGAGGTTGGCATGGTTGACAGTTGTCACCAGCACAATATCAAAAGAATGGACACCTTCTACTACATCTCATGAAGGATAAATTTAAAAAAGGAATGCCCCATCTAGGAAGGACTATTATTAAAAAAAAAAAAAAAAAGCCTTCTTCCAGCACAGCACAGCTTCATGATCCATAGCTTAAGTAGTAGTGCTGATTGGATTTTCATCCCTAATTACATCACCTTGGTCACTGACTTTGATTTGGACACAACTTGCATGACCATTCATGGAATGGATGGAGATAATGTTAAAAGAACATGGAATTTAAAGTAAGGAAGGATGAGAACCTATGGGCTGATTAATGAGATTAGAGACAATTCCAGAAGAATTGGTAACAATATGTTGGAACTCACTGTATGATCAATGAGCAATAAATTTTATTGGGTATTAATAAGAAGACATTCAGGAGATGATTTCAGGGAGAGTTCTGGGAGATGTTGATTCAAAGACAGTCATACAAAAGATCCTTGAGGATCAGGAAAATGGTGGAAGACTTGCCTCACAAATATAACTAGATAACTATTAAATCATACTAAATACCCCAGAAATTGATCCAAGGACTGATGGAATAAACTCCACAAATCAAGGAGATAAGAGACAACATCAAAGAAGGTAGGAAATACAGAGACATTGTTTAGGGGAGAAAGGAATCCCTCACAGCGCTGTCTGGGAAGAAAGCCATGATCACAGAGAAAGGCAAGAGAGACGAGAACACAGGGGAATGCACAGGCTAACATTTCCCCAAAGCTGAGGTTTGGAAAATGAGAGGAGCTGAATTTTGTGTGTTCTTACAACTAGTGAGGTTTAAAGGCTAGAGTTTTAAATGTCAGCAGACATGGCTGGGATAGAGCCCAGAGAAGCTGCATTGCTCCTGGAAAGAGGACAGACAGACAACCCATGGGCAGATGGTTTGGAAAGAGCAATCTGAAGACTGTTTGGGGAATACAATGCGGAGATTATTTGCTCTTGTTGGGGCACATCCTTGAACAGCAGCATTCATGGAGAAAGATCTCCAGAAACAAAGAAGCTGGCCATGCCATTTCCCTCTCCTCTCAACATAAGCACAGAGCCACCTGTGGGAAGCAGCTCAGTGCCAACATTGGCTGCCTAACTTGCATAACTAAACCCCCTTCTTTATGCTGTGGTGGAACTTTCCTTCTCAGTCAAGCTTGCCTCAGTCCGAACACAATGGACCCTTCCCCATAAGACCAGCCCAAACCTCTGACTACACCACATTTCCTGATCAGAGAGTTTTGCAGCACCTCAGTTCTGGTGGAGGTAGTGACAGATCATTTCACAAGCAGACCAGAGTACACCTAGTTAAAACTTATTACATTCAGCCCACAGACCAAACACTGCCTGTAGCAGGCAAGGGAAACCTCTTCAGACAACTGACCTGAAGGATTGAGCAGGCAAAACATACTAACAGAGTGCCATGCAGCACACACTGGAGATACCCCCTGAAGCACCAGGCCCTAGGCACTATACGACCTCCTCTTTTTTTTTTTTTTTTAAGATTTTATTTATTTATTTGACAGAGAGAAATCACAAGTAGATGGAGAGGCAGGCAGAAAGAGAGAGAGAGGGAAGCAGGCTCCCTGCTGAGCAGAGAGCCCTATGCAGGACTCGATCCCATGACCCTGAGATCATGACCTGAGCCAAAGCCAGTGGCTTAACCCACTGAGCCACCCAGGCGCCCCGGACCTCCTCTTTATAGGGCCATTACTTTCAGAAGCAGGAGACACAACTGGCTTTTCAAACACAGAGAAGAAAGCAGAGACTGAGACAAAAGACACAGAAATTTATTGTAAATAAAAGACCAAAATAAGGCCACAGCCAAAGATCTAAGTAAAACAGATATAAGTAACATGCCTAGTGGAGAATTTAAAGCAATAATCATAATGATATCCTCTAGCTTGAGAAAAGAATGGAATAAATCAGAAACCTATACCACAGAGATAAAAGAATTAAAATCCAATCAGAAATGAACAATACAGTGATGGGGATTCAAAATAGACTAGATGTAATGAACACAAGGATTAAAGAATCACAGCAAGGAACAAGTGATATAGAAGATAAAATTGAGGGCTGCCTGTGTGCCTGAGTTGGATAAACATTTGCATTTGGCTCAGGTCATGGTTCCAGGGTCCCTGCATCAGGTTTTCCGTTCAGCAGGGAACCTCCTTCTCCCTCTCTCTCTGGCCTCCACTCATGCTCTCCCTCTCACTCTCTATTTCAAATAAATAAATAAAATATTTTTTAAAAAAATCAAAAACGGAAGATAAAATGGAAAATAATGAAGCTGAACAAAAGAAAGAAAGAATTATGGATCATAGAACAGACTTCAGGAACTCACTAGCCCCCAAAAATATAATAAGATTCATATCACAGGACTCCCAGAAGGAGAAGAGAAAGAGAAGGGGGGGGCAGAAAATTTATTTGAGGAAATAACAGCTGAAAAATACCCTAATCCAAGGAAAGAAAAGACATCGAAATTTAGGAGGCACAGAGAATTCTCATCAAAATCAACCAAAGCAGACCAACACCAGGACTTGTTGTAATTAAATATGCAAAATATAGAATAAAGAAAACATCCTAAAATGAGCAAGACAAAAGAAGTCCCTAACTTATAAGGGAAGACACATAAAGCTAGCTGGAGTTATCTCAATAGAAGCTTGGCAAGCTAGATGGGAGAGGCATGATATATTCAACATGCTAAATGAGAAAGATCTGAAGCCAAGAACATGGTATCCAGCAAGGCTATCCTTCAGAGTAGGAAGAGAAAGTTTCCCAGACCAAAAAAAAAAATAAATAAAAAATAAAAATTAAAGAAAATTCATTATTACTAAACCAATCTGAAAGAAAACTAATCTGAAAGAAAGGATACTTTTTAAGTGCAAAGGAGAAACTAAAATTTTAAGTAAAAAGCAAGAAATACAAAAGAAGTAAAAATGAATATTTCTGTAAAAAACCAGTCAAGGAACTCACACATAAAAAAGGTATTTTAGGTATATACCATATACTTAAAATGTGGGGAGGAGAGGAGAAAAGAATGGGCTCAAACTTGAATGACCATCAACTTAATATAGACTGCTATTTGCAGAAGAGGTTATATACAAACTTAATGGTAACCTTATATCAAAACCACTAATAAATGTGCAAAGAATAAAGAGAAAGAAAGCCAAATATATTACTAGAGAAAATCAGCAAAACATGAGAGAAAAAGACAAGAAAGGATCAGAAAAAAATTCCCAGAATCAACCACAAAACAAGTAATAAAATAGTAATAAATATGCATCTATCAATAATTGCCTTGAATGTAAATGCACTAAACACTTGACTTGAAAGATACAGGGTACCATGGGCACCTGGGTGGCTCAGTCTGTTAAACAACTAACTCTTGATTTCAGTTCAGGTCATCATCTCAAGTCATGAGTTCAAGCCCCTAGTCCAGCTCTGCTCTCAACATGGAGTCTGCCTGAGATTCTCTCTATCCCTCCACATCTTCCTCTTCCCCCTAAACTAAATAAATAAACAAACAAACAAACAAACAAATAAATAAATGTATACATATATATATACACACACACATATATATACACACACATATATAAAAAATACATAGGGTGTCAGAATAGATAAAAAGAAATCTATCTATATGCTCTACAAGAGACTTATTTCTTTTATTTCTCTTTTTATTTATTTAAATTTAATTAATTAACATATAGCATATTATTGGTTTCAAAGGTAGAGTTCAGTGATCAGTCTTATGTAACACCCAGTGTTCATTACATCACGCATCCTCCTTAAGTCCATCATCCAGCTACCCTATCCTCCCACCTCCCTCCCCTCCAACAACCCTCAGTTTGTTTCCAGTGATTAAGAATCCTTTGTGGTTTGTCTTCCTCTCTGATTTTGTCTTGTTTTACTTCTTCCTCCCTTCTTCGATGCTCCTCTGTTTTGTTTCTTAAATTTCACATATGAACGAAATCATATGATAATTGTCTTTCACAAGAGGCTTCTTTTCTTTTCTTTTTAAGTATTTTATTTATTTGATACAGAGACAGAACATGAGAGGGAGAAAGCACAACCAGGGGAAAGGGACAGAGGGAGAGGAAGAAGCAAACTCCTTGCTGAGGAAGGAGCCCGAGGTGTGCTCAAGACCAGGACTCTGGGATCATGACTTGAGTAGAACTCTACCTCTGAAACTTAACCAACTGAGCCACCCAGGTGCTTTGACACTCATTTTAGACCTAAAATCACCTGTAGATTGAAAATGAGGGGATGGAGGAACATTTATGATACAAATGGATGTCCAAATAAATTCAAAGTAGCAATAGTTATATCAGGCAAACTGGACTTTAAATCAAAGCCTGTAACAAGGACAAAAAAGGGCTCTGTATAATAATAAAGGAGACAATCCAACACAAAGATAAAACAACCCAACATGGGGGCACCTACATATACGAAACAATAACAAACACAAAGGAACTCATTGATAATAGTACAATAATACTAGAGGACTTTAACACCCCACATATGTCAACATAGGCAGAAAATCACCAACTAAACAATGGCTTTGAATGACACACTGGACCAGATGGACTTAAAATATATACTCAGAACATCCCAACCTAAGCAGCATAATGAACATTTTTTTCAAGGCACATGGAACTTATTCCAAAATAGGTCACATATTAGGTCACAAAACAGGCCTCAAAAAAAAAAAAATCATTTTATGAACCTTTTCTGACCACAAGACTATGAAACTAAAAGTCAATCACAAGAAAAAATAAAGACCACAAATACATGAGTGTTAAACAACATGCTACTAAACAATGAATATATCCATCAGGAAATCAATAAAACAAAAATACATATTAGAAAGGAATGAAAATGAAAACAAGACAGTACATTTGGGATGCAGCAAAGTGGTCATAAGAAAGTAGTATATAGCAATATAGGGCTACTTTAAGAAGCAAGAAAAATCTCAAATAAACAACCTAACTTTACACCAAAAGGAGCTACAAAAAGAACAATAAATAATGCCTAAAGCCAAGAGAAGGAAGAAAATAATAAATATTAGAGCAGAAATAAATGATACAAAAATTAAAATAATAATAATAATAATAATAATAATAATAATAGAAAAGACCAGTGAAACCAGGATATTGATAAACCCCTAACCAGACTGATGAAAAAGAAAAGAGAAAAGATATAAAGGAAATCACAAATGAGAGAGGAAAATAACATTCAACACCACAAAAGTACAATTTTACAATAATGTTATGAACTATGAAGAAGTGGGTAAATTCCTAGAAATATATAAATTACCAAAAATGAATCAGGAAGAAATAGAAGAGTTGAACAGATTGATAACCAGCAAATAAATTGAACCAGAAATCAGAAAAAAATGCCCAACAAAACCAATCCAGGACCAGATGGCTTCCCAGGGGAATTCTACCAAATATTTAAAGAAGAGTTAATACCTATTTCTTCAAACTATTCCAAAAAATAGAAAAGGAAGGAAAACTTCCAAATTCATTCAATGGGGCCAGCAATATCCTGATACCAAAACCAGATAAAGACACTACTAAAAAAGAGTACTATGGGCTAATATCCCCAATGAACATGGATATAAAAATTCTCAACAAAATAGCAGCAAATCTAAACCAACCATATATTAAAAAAATCATTCACCTTGATCAAATGGGAGTTATTCCTGGATTGCAAGGGTGGTTCAATATTCATAAAATAATCACTATGATACATCACATTAATAAAATAAAGGATAAGAAATATGATCTTTTCAATAGATGCAGAAAAAAATTGACAAAGAACATCATCCATTCGTGGTAAAAATCCTCAACAAAGTAGATTTACAGGGAACTTAGCTCAACACAAGGCAGTATATGAAAAACTCAGAGCTAATATCATCCTGATTGGGAAAAAAACCTAGAGCTTTACCTTTACTGTCAGGGATAAGATAGTGATAGTCAATTTCACAACTTTTTATTCATCATAGTATTAGAAGTCTTAGCCTTAGCAATCAGACAACAAAAAGAAATAAAAGATCCAAAATGATCAAGAAGTCAAGCTTCCACTATTTATGGATGACATGACACTCCATTTGGAAAACCTAAAGACTCCATCAAATGAACTGTTAGCATTACAAAATGAATTTAGTAACGTCAAAGGATACAAAATCAATATATGGTAGTCTGTTGCATTTCTATATACCAATAATGAAAGAAAAAGCAGAAAGAAAAATCAAGGAATCAATCACATTTACAGTTAGACCAAAAATAGTTAGATACCTAGGAATAAATCTAACCAAAGAGGTGGAAAGACTTGTACTCTGCAAACTATAAAACAGTGATGAAATAAATTGAACATGACACAAAGAAACAGAAAAACATTTTGTGTCAATGGATTGATATTGATATTAGGTATTAGGTCAAGATGGCAGAGAAGTAACGGGCTGAGACTACATCAGGTAGCAGGAGATCATCTAGATAGCTTTTCTAAACATTGCAAACACCTACAAATCCAATGGGAGATCAAAGAGAAGAAGAACAGCAATTCTAGAAACAGAAAATCAACCACTTTCTGAAAGGTAGGACTGGCGGAGAAGTGACTCCAAAGAGACGGGAAGATAGACTGTGGGAGGAGAGACTGGCTCCCGGCAAGTGGCAGAGCAACAGAACACAAAATCAGGACTTTTAAAAGTCTGTTCCGCTGAGGGACATTGCTCCAGAGGCTAAACCGGGGCGAAGCCCAGGTGGGGTCAGCATGGCCCCAGGTCCTGTAGGGTCACAGAAGGATAGGGGTGTCTGAGTGTTGCAGAGCTTTCAGGTCTTAGAACAGAGCTCCTGAGGAGTGAGCACTCAGCTTGGGGTTACCTTGAACCGGTAGCAGGCTGGGTGAGCTTAGAGTGTGGCTGGAGGCCAGGAAGACCGGAGTGATTGGGCGCTATTCTCTGAGGATACACTGAGGAGTGGGGCCCCAAGCTCTTGGCTCCTCCTGGCTGGAGACTGGGAGGCCGCCATTTTCATTCCCATCCTCCAAAACTCTACAGAAAGCATACAGGAAACAAAAGCTCCCGAAAGCAAACCCGAGTTGATTACTCAGCTCGGTCCCTGGTAAGGACAGTGCATTTCTGCCTGGACCAAGTTCACCTACCAAGGAGTGCAGGTTCAATACTGAAGAGAGCAGCAGAATTCCAGAGAAGGAGAAAGCAAAGCACAGAACTCATGGCTTTCTTCCCATGATTCTTTAGTCTTGTACTTAATTTAATTTGTTCTCAATTTTTTTTTCTTCTGATAATTTTTTTTAACTTTTACTCTTTTCTTTTTTAAAGTTTTTTAAACTAGGTTATCTAATACATATGCATATTTTTCTTGTTTTATATTTTTTTCTTTATTTGTTTTCTTTTTTTAATTGTTTCTTTTTTTTTTTTCTCTGAACCTCTTTTTATCCCCTCTCTCTCCCCCATGATTTGGGTTCTCTTCTGATTTGGTTAAAACGTATTTTTCAGGGGTCTTTGCCACCCTTTTAGTATTTTACTTACTCCTTTATATACTCTTATCTGGACAAAATGACAAGGCGGAAAAATTCACCACAAAAAAAAAAAAAAAAAAAAAAAAGAAGAAGAAGAGGCAGTACCGAATGCTAGGGACCTAATCAATACAGATATTGGTAATATGTCAGATCTAGAGTTCAGAATGATGATTCTCAAGGTTCTAGGCAGGCTTGGAAAAGGCATGGAAGATATTAGAGATACCCTGACTGGAGAAATAAAAGCCCTTTCTGGAGAAATAAAAGAACTAAAATCTAACCAAGTTGAAGTTAAAAAATGGAGGCTCTCAGGGTGTCTGGGTGACTCAGTGGGTTAAAGCCTCTACCTTTGGCTCAGGTCAGATCCCAGGGTCCTGGGATCGAGCCCCACATCAGGCTCTCTGCTCCATGGGGAGCCTGCTTCCTCCTCTCTCTCTCTGCCTGCCTCTCTGCCTACCTCTCTGCCTACTTGTGATCTCTGACTGTCAAATACAAAAAATCTTTAAAAAAAAATATGGAGGCTCTTACTGCTGGGATAAATGAGGTGGAAGAAAGAATTAGTGATATAGAAGACCAAATGACAGAGAATAAAGAAACTGAGCAAAAGAGAGACAAACAGCTACTGGACCATGAGGGGAGAATTCGGGAGATAAGTGACACCATAAGATGAAACAACATTAGTTAATTGGGATTCCAGAAGAAGAAAGAGAGAGGAGAGAAGAAGGTATATTGGAGAGAATTATTGGAGAGAATTTCCCTAATATGGCAAAGGGAACAAGCATAAAATTCCAGGAGCTGCAGAGAAACCCCTCAAAATCAATAAGAATAGGTCCATACCCCGTCACCTAATAGTAAAATTTACAAGTCTTAGTGACAAAGAGAAAATCCTTAAAGCAGCCTGGGACAAGAAGTATGTAACATATAATGCTAAAAATATTAGATTGGCAGCAGTCTTATTCACAGAGACCTGGTAGGCCAGAAAGAACTGGCATGATATGTTCAGAGCACTAAATGAGAAAAACATGCAGGCAAGAATACTATATCCAGCTAGGCTATCATTGAAAATAGAAGGAGAAATAAAAAGATTCCAGGACAAACAAAAACTGAAAGAATTTGCAAATATTAAACCAGCTCTACAGGAAATATTGAAAGCGGTCCTCTAAGCAATGAGAGACCCTAAAAGTAGTAGCTCAGAAAGGAAAAGAGACAATATATAGTAACAGTCACCTTTCAAGCAATACAATGGTACTAAATTCATATCTTTCTTTCAATAGTTACCCTGAATGTTAATGGACTAAATGCCCCAATCAAAAGACACAGGGTATCAGAATGGATTAAAAAAAAAAATCTCTATGTTGCCTACAAGAAACACAATTTAGATCCGAAGACACCTCCAGATTTAAAGTGAGAGGGTGGAAAACAATTTACCATGCTAATGGACATCAGAAGAAAGCAGGAGTGGCAATCCTTATATCAGATCAATTAGATTTTAAGCCAAAGACCATAATAAGAGATGAGGAAGGAAACTATATTATACTCAAAGGGTCTGTCCAACAAGAAGATCTAACAATTTTAAATATCTATGCCCCTAACATGGAACAGACAACTATATAAACCAATTAATAACAAAATCAAAGAAACACCTCCACAATAATACAATAGTCATAGGGGACTTTAACACTTCCCTCACTGAAATGGACAGATCATGCAAGCAAAAGATCAACAAGGAAATAAAGGCCTTAAATGACACACTAGACCAGAAGGACATCACAGATATATTCAGAACACTTCATCCCAAAGCAAAAGAATACACATTCTTCTCTAGTGCACATGGAACATTCTCAAAAATAAATCACACCCTGGGTCTTAAATTAGTTCTCAACTGGTATCAAAAGATTGGGATCATTCCCTGCATATTTTCAGACCACAATGCTCTGAAGGTAGAACTCAATCACAAAAGGAAATTTGGAAAGAACCCAAATACATGGAGACTAAACAGCATCATTCTAAAGAATGAATGGGTCAACCAGGAAATTATAGAAGAATTGAAAACATTTATGGAAACAAATGATAATGAAAACACAATGGTTCAAAATCTGTGGGACACAGCAAAGTCAGTTCTAAGAGGAACATATATAGCGATACAAACCTTTCTCAAGAAACAAAAAAGGTCTCAGGTACACAACCTAACCCTACATCTAAAGGAGCTGGAGAAAGAACAAGAAAGAAACCCTAAGCCCAGCAAGAGAAGAGAAATCATAAAGGTCAGAGCAGAAATCAATAAAATAGAAACCAAAAAAGCAATAGAAGAAATCAATGAAACTAGGAGCTGGTTCTTTGAAAGAATTAATAAGATTGATAAACCCCTAGCCGGACTTATCAAAAAGAAAAGAGAAAAAAACACAAATAAATAAAATCATGAATGAAGGAGGAGACATCACAACTAACACCAAAGAAATACAAACAATTATAAGAACATACTATGAGCAACTCTACGCCAACAAATTCGACAATCTGGAAGAAATGGATGCATTCCTAGAGACATATAAACTACCACAATTGAACCAGGAAGAAATAGAAAACCTGAGCAGACCCATCACCAGTATGGAGATTGAAACAGTCATCAAATAATTCCAAAAAAATAAAAGCCCAGGACCAGATGGCTTCCCAGGGGAATTCTAAAAAACATTTAAAGAAGAACTAATTCCTATTCTCCTGAAACTGTTCCAAAAAATAGAAATGGAAGGAAAACTTCCAAACTCATTTTATGAGGCAGCATCACCTTGATCCCAAAACCAGACAAGGATCCCATCAAAAAATCGAACTACGGACCGAAATCCTTGATGAACACAGATGCGAAAATTCTCACCAAAATACTAGCCAATAGGATCCAACAGTACATTAAAAGGTTATTCATCATGACCAAGTGGGATTTATTCCAGGGCTGCAAGGTTGGTTCAACATCCACAAATCAATCAATGTGATACAACACATTAAGAAAAGAAAGAACAAGAACCATATGATACTCTCAATAGATGCTGAAAAAGCATTTGACAAAGTGCAGCATCCCTTCCTGATCAAAACTCTTCAAAGTGTAGGGATAGAGGGTGCATACCTCAATATTATCAAAGCCATCTATGAAAAAACCCACTGCAAATATCATTCTCAATGGAGAAAAACTGAAAACTTTTCTGCTAAGGTCAGGAACATGGCAGGGATTCCATTATCACCACTGCCGTTCAGCATTGTGCTAGAATTCCCAGCCTCAGCATAAAGACAACAAAAGGAAATTAAAGGCATCCAAATCGGCAAAGAAGAAGTCAAACTATCACTCTTCACAGATGACATGATACTATATGTGGAAAACCCAAAAGACTCCACTCCCAAACTGCTAGAACTTGTACAGGAATTCAGTAAAGTGTCAGGATATAAAATCAATGCACAGAAGTCAGTTGCATTTCTCTACACCAACAAGACAGAAGAAAGAGAAATTAAGGAGTCAATCCCATTTACAATTGCACCCAAAACTATCAGATACCTAGGGATAAACCTAACCAAAGAGGCACAGAATCTATACTCAGAAAACTATAAAGTACTCATGAAAGAAATTGAGGAAGACACAAAGAAATGGAAAAATGTTCCATGCTTCTGGATTGGAAGAACAAATATTGAGAAAATGTCTATGCTACCTAAAGCAATCTACACATTTAGTGCAATTCCTATCAAAATACCATCCATTTTTTTCAAAGAAATTTAACAAATAATCCTAAAATTTATATGGAACCAGAAAAGACCTTGAATAGGCAGAAGAATATTGAAAAAGAAAGCCAACGTTTGTGGCATCACAATTCCAGACTTCAAGCTCTATTACAAAGCTGTCCTCATCAATACAGCATGGTACCGGCACAAAAACAGACTCATAGATCAATGGAACAGAATAGAGAGCCCAGAAATAGACCCTCAACTCTATGGTCAACTAATCTTTGACATAGCAGGAAGGATTGTCCAATGGAGAAAAGACAGGCTCTTCAATAAGTGGTGTTGGGAAAACTGGACAGCCACATGCAGAAAAATAAAATTGGACCATTTCCTTACACCACACAGGAAAATAGACTCAAAATGGATGAAGGATCTCAATGTGAGAAAGGAATCCATCAAAATCCTTGAGGAGAACACAGGCAGCAACCTCTTTGACCTCAGCTGCAGCAACGTCTTCCTAGGAACATCACCAGAAGCAGGGGAAGCAAGGGCAAAAATGAACTATTGGGATTTTATCAAGATCAAAAGCTTTTGCACAGAAAAGGAAACCGTTAACAAAACCAAAAGACAACTGACAGAATGGGAGAAGATATTTGCAAACGATATATCAGATAAAGGACTAGTGTCCAAAATCTATAAAGAACTTAGCAAACTCAACACTCAAAGCACAAATAATCCAATCAAGAAATGGGCAGAAGACATGAACAGACATTTCTGCAAAGAAAGCATCCAGATGACAAACAGACACATGAAAAAGTGTTTCATATCACCTGGCATCAGGGAAATACAAATCAAAACCACAATGAGATATCACCTCACACCAGTCAGAATGGCTAAAATTAACAAGTCAGGAAATGACAGAGATGCTGTTGAGGATGTGGAGAAAGGGGAAACCTCTTACATTGTTGGTGAGAATGCAAGGTGGTGCATCCACTCTGGAAAACAGCATGGAGGTTCCTCAAAATGTTGAAAATAGAACTACCCTATGACCCAGCAATAGCACTACTGGGTATTTACCCTAAAGTACAAACGTAGTGATCAGATGGGGTACATGCACCCGAATGTTTTTGGAGCAATGTCAACAATATCCAAACTATGGAAAGAACCTAGATGTCCATCAACAGATGAATGGATAAAGAAGAGTGGTATATATACACAATGGAATACTATGCAGCCATCAAAAGAAATGAAATCTTGCCATTTGTGATGACATGGATGGAACGAGAGGGTATCATGCTTTGTGAAATAAGTCAATCTTTAAAGACAACTATCATATGATCTCCCTGATATGAGGAAGTGGAGATGCAACATGGGGAGTTAAGAGGGTAGGAGAAGAACAAATGAAACAAGATGGGATTTGGAGGGAGACAAACCATAATTGACTTTTAATCTCACAAAACAAACTGAGGGTTGCTGGGGGGATAGGGGTTGGGAGATGGGGATGGGGTTATGGCCATTGGGGAGGGTATGTGCTATGGGGAATGCTGTGAAATGTGTAAACCTGGTGATTCACAGACCTGTACCCCTGGAGATAAAAATAAATTATATGTTTATTAAAAAAAAATCATGTTAAAAAAAAAGTCTATATTACCAAGAGCAATCTACAGAGCAGGTATGTTTTTTAATTTTACCTGAGCCACTTGTGAATATATACCAACAAGTAAGGTCATTATTATGGTAATTATTATTTAGGAAAAAATATTTTTGGCATCTCTTTATCATCTGAAAAACTTATAACAGGGGCGCCTGGGTGGCTCAGTGGGTTAAGCTGCTGCCTTCGGCTCGGGTCATGATCTCAGGGTGCTGGGATCGTGTCCCGCATCAGGCTCTCTGCTCAGCAGGGAGCCTGCTTCCTCCTCTCTCTCTCTGCCTGCCTCTCTGCCTACTTGTGATCTCTCTCTGTCAAATAAATAAAGAAAATCTTTAAAAAAAAAAAAAAAAAAAAAAACTTATAACAAACACACAAATAAGTGTGAATATATATATTCACATATTTGTATGTGTATATATATATATATTCACACTTATCTGTGTACATATATATACATATATATTTGTATCTCTATACATATATTCCATATAAATAAAAATAGAGAAAAAATCATTTACAACTCCCTTTCCAAATTTTTTTTTCTATTTCATAATTTAATAGATTCCACGTTGCCCTAAATCTTTGTAATACAAAAGTATTTGTATTTGGAAATAATCTGAAACTTTTTAAAATCGATACTTGACTTTTAAATAAGTAAACAGAATTAGTTTTCTTCATTGTGCCATAAATTTAGCATTTTCAAATTATACACATAAAAGTATTTCCATAATCATCATATAAACTTCTTCCGTATTCTGAAATCATGTATCTTTGGTTAGTTACTATGATATATTCATAAGTTCTTTTACTTTTACTAAAAACAAAGTTAAAGAGTGACTTGAAAAAATTTAGTGATAATAGAATAAAGTTATCCAATTATCAAACAAGTTATTAAAATATTTCTCTATTGATCATTTCTTTTTTCAGTATCATTTTTTTGGGTACTTTTGATTTCTTTATTTGCAGTATTAAATAAAGACTAAGTCCTAGAAAATATTTAAAACATCGAGAACCACCATAATATAATTTTCCTCAACTCTAGCCAAGCATGGGGTCAAATGCATACTACTTAATTTTTTAATAAGAATGTGCATGTCTAAAGAATCATAGAGATTTTTCTTTGTTTTCTGTGAAAACAGAAATCTTGAAGGCAGGCTGACACAGATGTACAACCCAGAAAGTGAAGTTTGCCAGGCAAAATTCCTGTACAAGCTCTACTACTTACTACACAAGGAAATTTAAAAGAATTGTCTAAATTTTATGTTGTGCTTTCCTTATCTATTAAATGGCATAATAATAAATGTGCCTTGCCCAAAGAAGTTAGCTATTATGAGAATAAAATTGTGTGTGTATGTTTATATGTTTTTTTTAAAAAATATTTTATTTATTTATTTGAGAAAAAGAGAGAGAGAGCACTCAAAGCAGGGGGAACAGCAGGCAGAGGGAGAAGCAGGCATCCTGCTGAGCAAGGATCACGATGTGTGATGTGGGATTTAATCCCTCCCAGGACCCTGAGTTGATGACCCTAACCGAAGGAAGACACTTAACTGACTGAGCAATGCAGGCATCCCATGTTTAAATGTTCTAAGTATGTTCCAGTGTTTAGGAATTAATGAAACACGTGTGGTATACAATTATTATTAATTTTAGATAAAATGAAACTATCTTTTGAACTTCTCTTTAGCTGTTTAAATAGTCAGTCCCCAATGTTATTCCAATTCGATATAGGTAGCAAACATACTTGGGCCAAATTCAAATTATAATGGGTACACCATTAAGAGAAGTTGATGAAGTTCATACTTGGGAAAATACAAACAATTCTCTTTTGCCCTTCGAGGGTATGGTAAAAAAATTTAGGCAGAATTTCCTCTTTCTTGCTTTTTACATCTGCATCTTAAACATTAGACACAAACTATATTCTTGCTCTGAAAACAAGATATTTTAGCTCTCATTTAGGATATATTCTTCACTCCATGCTTAACTATCCCTACAACTCTATCAATTGGAGTAACAGTACTCTCAACTTCACAAAATAAAGAATTTAGACTAGAAGAGTGGCTCTGTAATGCACGTCAATTACATTCTCTAAATGACTTCAAGACTGTTTCCATTATTTAATTAAATTATATACAACAGTATTATTACAGAAGAAGAAACTTTATTAGAGTATGTGAATTCTTCATATCTTGCCTTTTGGGACACTTTACTCATTTCAAGCTTTCAGTAAAATAAGAACCTCAATGTAGAATGACAAGGAATGAAGCAGCTTAGGTAAAGCAAAGCAAGCAGTCAGTCTTTGTTTTGCTAAACTGCCAGAACTATTATCCTGCCTGGAAGGTGTTACAATCACAAAATGAAATAATTTATTTTCAATTCTTATACTGAGGGCATAGCAAGATAGCTAACACTCTCATATAAACCATTGGCATGATCTGAATCCAAATCTAAGAATATATATTTTTCAATCTCTTTGAAATATTTCCAGTACCCTAGACCCTTTTCCTTCCTTGTGCCTCCTTTTCTATACCAAAATTTATATTTACATGCACAATTACTGTATGACCTACTCTATGAAATTGTATGTGGTTTTTTTTTGCTAATCCTGATAATAATATTCTCATTTTGAAGATTATATCTCTGTAGACATGAATTCAATGTCATAAGTATATTTAATCCTAAAATTATTCTTCATAAGAGAAAGATTCACCAAATTTTTCTTTCTGATTTCTTAGACATTAGATATAAAGCCTCATCTCATTTATCTACTCTTAGTTTTGGTGGTAGTTAACTTGGTAACACCATGAAAACACCAAACAGTAAAAATGATTTTGATGTATATAAGGATATCCTTAAGAAAGATGTAAGTGAAAGATGAGCCCCTACTCCTTTTTTTTTGTACACTCAGGTTTTATCAAAATATATTTAAAATGAAACAAAACAAAACACAATGAAAAACATGAGCACAACTTGGAAATAATTTTACCCAATAGATGGCACTACATTCTTTGAAATACACTATTCAATATGATCAAGATACTTTGATGTGAAAATCTCTTACAGTTTCTCTGACAAATGACAGATTAAAAAAAATAGGCATTTTAATTTTTTGAAACCAGAAAATGTTATTATAGGAAACACAAAAGAACGAACTATTTCTGAGGCATCTGGGTGACTTAGTTAAGCATCTACATTCATTTTAGGTCATGATCCCAGTGTCCTTGGATCTAGCCCCCTAACTGGGCTCCCTGGTTAACAGGAAGTCTGCTTCTCCCTCCCCAGCTCTTATTATCTCTTTCTCTCTCCCTCTCAAATAAATAAAATCTTAAAAAAAAAAAAAGAACTATTTCTTTTAAGGCAATCATGAATTTAATCTATAGAATTGGAGTTATTATAGTCAGCCTTACTAAATGTAATTTAAGAAAAAGGACTATAGATTCTTATATCAAAGGAAGTATCTGTATTTCTGAAAAGTAGAATGGAAGATCTCAATGTTAGTAAATTCAACACTAACATTAGAGGAATTATGTCTATGTACATATTGAACAAAATTAATGAAAATGTGTAAATAGAATGTCTGAGAAACCCGTAATATTTTTGGTTTTCATTTTATTTGTTATTTAGAAACTAGGGTCGATTGGTTTATTTTTTTGCAACAGACGTGTGTAGCATTTGAATTATATGTTTGAGACTTATGACATTATAATATATATTGAATCTGGCCCAGATAAAGGTATTAATTGAAGTTATAATGGGAATTTACAAAAAATACATAAGTTGAATTAAAAAAAAACTCATATCTTACACATTGATTTGAATATATAAATTTGAATTAAAATTTGTGTATTATATTTAAAGATCTAGAAATTAAAATCTAGACTAGTGATAGAAAATATGAAGACTGAATTTACATTCAGTGTTTTTTCCAAGCATTATTGAATGATGATTATATACCATTTGGAGTTAGAGATTTTTTTCAACATATTAAAACAAACTAATGGAGAAGTAATTGTTATGATTCTAACAGATTTTATTTTCCCCCTCCTTCTTCCAGACCTCAGATGTTTTTATAATCTGTGAATTTTTACCACCTCTCGTTATTTTCCAGATAAGCAGTAGAATGAAATCAGAGTTTGTCTTCTGATCTCATTAGTAAAGTTTTATAATAGTTATTCAAAGTTAAAAGAACAATAGAGTATGATTTTTTTTCAGCACTGGCTATCTGCCACATATGAAAAAGTTCAGGGTATTCTTACAGCAGGGTGATCTTAGGTACTTATGTTTATAATTATATAACCAGCCCAAGTACTGTGCAGCCTTCAAAAGCAGAAAAATATAGAAGTATTTGGAGTTATTATCCTTTTAATGACTCAACAGAAAACTATTAGACAGAATATTTTAACCAAGCAAAAGATGAATCTGAATGAAAATCACAAGAAAGTTAAAGAATATAGTAAATAATAAAGGTCATTGATCCTTTTGATATAAATATAGCTAAAGCAAAAAAGAAAATTTTCCCTTGAAAATTTAATATAAGCACTAAATGAGGACTACATAAAGGTAGTAAAAAATGTAAAGATAAATGCCTTAATGATCTAAAAGTAAAAAGAAAACAAAATAAAACAACTATCTCATAGACTCCTAGCCATGGACACAGGAATTAAGAAGGACCCAAAAATCTTTTACTGGGGGAAGAGTGAAGAGAATAGAGAAGACAAAGTCAATAAGATCAAGGTATCATTTTAGTGGAGCACCAGATACCAGGAGAAAGGGGTTGTCATGGTGGCAGAAATAAGTGATAACTTCTTTGAAATAAGAAGAAGCTTGCCTCTAATTATTGGTATGTCAGTGGAAGATAAGCATTAACTCATAGATAAGACAATACACAGAACTGCTTTCAAATAAACAAGTTGAAAACTTGGAATAAATAGCAACATGATCAAACATAAAGAATGAGGGAATAAAAATGTGAATATTTATGGAAACAAAAATTAAGATGAGAAGAATATAAGTAAATACTTCAATCATTACACTAAATATGAATAGGCTGGATTTCTCAAGTAGTATAGTATGAAAGTGGAAATAATTTCCTTATAGAAAGAACACTTAAAGAAATATAGTTTGAAAGCATAAAGAAAGAAAGATGATGCAAATGAAAATAAAATAGCAAAAGCAGGCATAGCAATATTGAAAGCATTTTTCAGGTAAAAAGGGATACTTCTAACACACACACACACACACACACAATAAAGTTCTAGCATCAGAGATAAAATAGGAAAAACCATTCACTAAAAGAACTTCATATTGCTTATACATACAGTCTTTCATATCATATCAATAAAAATATATTCCTCACTTTCTTAAAGAAAATCTCAGTAGTAGGCACCAAACCTGAATAATTTGAATGAATGTAGTTACACTGTAGATCATGTACTTTGGATGTAATCCAATAAAATTTGAAATAAAAAAAGCAAAAAGTTAGGGCACCTGGATGGCTCAGTGAGTTAAAGCCTCTGCCTTTGGCTCAGGTTCCTGGGATGGATCCCCACATTGGGCTCTCTGCTCCCTGGGGAGCCTGCTTCCTCCTCTCTCTTGCTGCCTGCATCTCTGCCTACTTGTGATCTATGTCTGTCAAGTAAATAAATAAACAAAATCTTAAAAAAAAAAAAAAAGCAAAAATTTGACCAAAGATATCTTAGCTAAGAATAGTTGGGGCACCTGGGTAACTCCGTTGTTAAGCATCTGTCTTCAGCTTAGGTCATGATTCCAGGGTCCTGGGATGGAACTGCACATTGAGCCCCACATTGAGCCCCATATGGGGCTCCCTGCTTGGTGGGAAGCCTTCCTCTCCTTCTCCCACTCCCCCTGCTTGTGTTCCCTCTTTTGCTGTCTCTCTCTCTGTCAAATAAATAAATAAAATCTAAGAAAAAGATGTTAAGAATAATTGAAAATCATAATGTGAAATTATATTTCTACAAAAGAAGATATTATAAGAGCAATTATAGACTACCTGGTGAGTAATATAAAATAAAATGTTTTATACCAAAAACTTTGTTAACAAAAAAAAAAAAAAAAGGAAAACATTGGTATAACTTTCAAAGTCTCAATAATTTAAATAAAAACAAAGAGAAATAGTAAAGAATTTAGGATTTGTCTTAAGAAATGAGAATAAATCAACAAATTAAATTATAATTAAACAAATTAATAAAATAAAGGAAAGTTTAAGTTAATGATGTAGATAAAATGATAAAAAAGCAATTTAAAAAATAAAAAGAAGTAAATAAATATGGTTGTGATTCCTTTTATAGACCATGTGAAAGTTAATTCCAAGAGACTTAGAAGTAACTGTGGTCCACATTCATAGTACAGGTTTATGGAGGTTAGGTGATTAGTGAAGTTTTAGTTTGTGTCTATCTTACAAAGGGTGCCATCATATTTTCCCAGTTCCAGAATATATAATTGGAATTAACATACTCATCCACTGACAGAATTCCCACATTGCCTCCCTGCCTGAGGTGTGAGGGCTAATATAGTGAGAAAAGCCAAGAGGAAGCCACTAGAACTGCTTGTAGCCAGGAAAATTGTAAATCCAAAGCAGTATTTCATGTCTGGAGGAATTGCAGTGATAATTACCACCACCAATGCCTTGACAAATGCAATAGTAGAGATTTCCAGCACATACTCAACCAACTTTCATATTTGCCCTGTGCAGAAGGTAGATACTGGAGAATGACAGTGGATTTTTTTTTTTTTTAAGATTTATTTATTTATTCTTAGAAAGACAGAGAGTGAGAAAAATTATGTAAGCATGGGGGGTGGGGAGGCATAGAGAGAGAGAATCTCAAACAGACTCCCCACTGAGTGCAAAGCCACGGTGCTTCTGATCTCAGGACTCTGGGATCATTACCTGAGCTGAAACCAAGAGTCAGATGTTTAACCAACTGAGCCACTCAGGTGCCTTGACAGTGGATTATTTTCAGCTTAACTGATGGTGACTCCAGTTGTAGCTGTTCTACCAGATGTGGCTTCATTGCTTGAGCAAATTAACAAATCTTCTAAACCTGATATGCAGCTGATGATCTGGCAAATGCTTTTTTTCTCCATTTCTATTATTAAAAATTTCTGGACAATTTGTTTTGAACTGTCAAGGCCAGCAGTATACCTTCACTGTTTACCCCAGGGGTATATCAACTCTTCAGCTCTATATTATAATTTAGTTCATAGCAATCCTGATCACCTTTCCCTTTGACAGCATATTACTCTGGTCCATTACATTGATAACATTAGCCTAATTGGACCTAGAAAGCAAAAATGTGTGACTATTCTAGAGTTATTGGTTAGATATTCACGTGTCAGATGGTAGGAGATACATCCAATAAAAGTTCAGGGCCTTCCACCTCAGTGAAATTTCTAGAGATCCAAGTATAAGAAATGACCAGATAATCCTTCTAAGATGTAAGATAAGGTGTTGCATCTGATTCCTCCTCTAGTCAATAGGGACACAATGCCTAGTTGACTGCTTTAGATTTCAGAGGCAACATATTCCTGAGTTTGGTGAATTACTCCAGTCTATTTACTGAAGGACCCCAGAAGCTACTAGTTTTAAGTGTAACATGGAATGAGAGGAGGCTCTGAAATAAGCCCAGGCTGTTGTGCAAACAGTTCTAATCACTTGGATAATATGATCCAGTAGTTCTAATGGTGCTCGAAGTTGCAGTGGCAATAAGGATGCTGCATGCATCCTTTGGCAGATCCCTATAGGTGAATCACAATACAGGCCTTTGGAATTTTGGAGCAAAGCTCGGCCATCCTCTGCAATTAATTAATCTCATTTTATAAACAGCTTTTGGCTAGCTCCCAGGCCTTAATAGAAACTAAATGCTAACCATGACTTGGCAAGTTATCATGAGACATAAGTTGCCCATTATGAACTGGGTATTCCTTGACCAACTAAGACATAAATTTGGTTGTGTTCAGTAGTACTACATGATTAAATGGAAGTTATGTATGTGAAATTAGGCCTGAGCAGGACATAAAAGTACATGTAAGTTATGGGAAGTAATGGCCCAAATGCCCATGGTCTCCATTCCTGCTTCTCTCTTGTGGTGAATATATGGCTTTACAGAGAGTTTCTTATGATAAGTTAATAAAAGAAGGGAATATTCTTTTTTTTCCCCCCAATGTTTATTTATTTATTTATTTATTAAAAAAAATTCTATTTATTTATTTGTCAGAGAAAGGGAGAGAGAGACCACAAGCAGGGGGAGTGGCAGGCAGAGGGAGAAGCATGCTCCCCACTGAGCAGAAAGCCCCATGCAGGACTCCATTCCCGAATCATGGGATCATGACCTGAGCTGAAGGCAGAGGCTTAAGTGACTGAGCCTACAGGCATCCCAAAGAAGGGAAGATTCTGGCCTGGTTTACAGGTGGTTTGGCAAAATATATAGACACCACACAAAGTTGGACAGCTATAGAGCTACAGTCCAGTTCTGGGATACTCATGAGTAATCATGAAGGGAAACCCTCCTAATGGAAGGAAGTTCAAGCAGTGCACCTTGCTGCTGGTTGTTCACATTTTGTATATTTATGAGTGTATATATGTATACACACATACAATAATGAAGCATCACCAACAGTTCCACAAGGAGGTGGGACTTGAATAGTCAACCTACCAGGAGTGGGAGGAAGCAATATCCAATTACAATGTGGTCTCACCATCATGAGATGAACAGGTCAGTTTGGGGCAGTGGTCATAAATATGGCATACATCTGCCACAGAACATGGAGTCATCTCTTTTAGTACTTGGCTGTGGCAGTTTCATCAGAGAATTAATCTTTAAAATGAGAATCTAAATGAACAGCCCAGACAATTCCCTCAGCAGCTATGATTTGCTTCTTCAGTTTTAGTCTTCAGAGAAGGATATATTTAATCTATTTAATCAGACATTCTACAGGTTTCCAGTAGTAGTCCAAAAAAGGTATATTTTTGGAAAAAGTCCCAGAGTCTGAGATACATTCACTGAGCCAATAACCTATACCCACCGTTGAAACAAAAGCAGTGGACTTTGGATTTCAGCTTAGGAAAAGCATCAAGCAGCAAGCCACAGGTATTTAGGATAACCCTAGGGAACTGAGGGTCCAGTTGACCCAGTAGCTTTTTTTCAGGCACTGCAGTGGAACATAAATTGTCCCTATAAGCTAGTAGATGCCCTTTTATCATGTAAAGCCAAGATGCTATTGGGGCCAAACAGACTATATTTTTGAATATATCGTTCACCTTTTGAGCAAAAATGTTTGGATCCTTCCTCACTTGTTAGTTTTAGAGTTGAGCTGACAAAGGAGAATTTCAGGCCAGAGAGTAAAAAGGACTCTGGAGGTCAGGTATGGACAAGAGTTTAGCTGCAAGCTAATAGCCACTTTTAAAAAGTGTGCATCTATCAGACATGTTAGGGAGGCCATAAGTCCAAAATTCCAAGAGACATCTATCTCTAAGTGAATTGGCAAAATCATCAGTTGTAGAGCTGTATTATTCCCAGTACCTGATAGGTGCTGGGGATAATACCCAGTAGTACCCCTGGCTAGTACTGGATAGTACCCCAGTATCCCAATAGGTGCTGGGAGGTGCTGGGCCTTCCTTTTGATATCGTACCCAAAAGACAAAATATTTCCTTTGAATATCAAAGAGATTCAGCTTTGTGAATCTACCACATAGTCTCACTTACTGAAAAACAGAAATCTGAATTTTAAAGAGATTTTTTTAAAGAACCTCTGTTCCAGAAAGATAACTACATCACAGGGCCTCTGACACTGAGACTTCAGACTTGATAACCAACGGCACATCAACTATATTAAAAAAAAAAAAAAATGAACATCAGAGAGTAGAGGTGGTCATGCTAAATCTCCATTTACCCATTGGTGGCAAATGATAGTGGAATTTGACCAATAGCAGCTTTCTATCTGCAGCTCTTTCACTGTTGAGATAATCCTCTCTGGCTAATCCCCATATGGCCTGGTAAGTACAAGCATGTAATACATCACTTCCTAGTTTTCATTCAAATGTAGAAGCAAGGAAAATATTACATGGAACTGGCTCAAAGATCTCCATGTTCTGGATTCAATGATTAAAATATTTTCATGTTTCTGTACACATAGGCCTTTTCTGGGTGAGGACAACTGGCTTTAAGGTAAAGAATGATCAATGATCCTTGAAAGCTAGAGGATTTTGGCAAGATTTAGTGAAATCTTCTCTGGAAATATTTACTTGCGTTATGAAGGGTAATACAAACATCTTCCCACAGGAGTTGGAGGCTCCTATAAAGCTTCGTAATTTCATGGTTCTCTCTGTGTAGGTATAAACTCCTGTACTCACAGGCACATCTCATTCTCATTGCTTGGCTCTTGCAGAATTGGGCCGTAAGAAATAGGAATAAGGTCTCCATATATTTTCCTATATTTTAATAGTATATACTATAATATTTACATTTTACATATGTACATATATATGCACATATTAACATATATGGAACAATGGCATACTACTTCCTAAGTTGCAAGTAGGATGACTTCTCAGATATGAAATCACAATTATGGACTTAAATTCCACAAGGACACATTAGCTTTCTCTCTCACTGTTAACCCTGTCTAAATGTATCAGTTATACTGGCCATCTCCCCTACTCATGGGTATGAGTAGGATGGTTGCTTGAGTGTTTGTATTTAGTAGAATCATGAAAGTTTGAGTCTCTTCCCTCTTCCACAACTTTTCAACTTTTTTCTTTAAAATGCTGAGGTCAGAGTAGAAAAAAAAAGAATCTGAGGGTGCAGAAAGAGAGCTAATATATGATATATATTTAGTTTCATTCTTTTACACATCAGGGAGAAGTATAAAATATTTTTCAGTGAAGTACTATGTTTAATAGAGTATGTCCATTGATAAGAATTAGTTTAAAATAAAGTAACCAATGCATACCACAAAATATTTAGCAAAAGTAGAAGAAATAATGAAAGTTTATAACTAATGAAAAGGTTAACAAAATATATTTAAAGGAAGAAGAGCAAATTAAAGAAACTGTACACAGCAGGTGTTGGCAAACTATGGTTCCTGGGACAAAATCAAACCATGGTCTGTTATTGTATATCACATGAGCTAAAAATGGTTTTTATATTTTATAAGATGGGGAAAAAAAGGAAGGAGAGGGGAAAGAGGAGAAGGGAAATGGAACATAGGGGGAAAGAAAAGTTAGAGGGAAGAGGGGGGAGAGGAGGAAGAAAAACCACTACAACTGAGACCATATATAGTCAGCAAAGCATAAAATACCCACTATCTGACTCTGTATAGAAAATATTGGCCAACCCTTGGGGTACTGCAAGGTAATATTTTTGAAACATACAGGCACATCATAAATACACTAACATTGTACAGTTAACATATATATCTAATTTTCAAAATGTATACATGTTTTTAGAAGGACACATCAAGCTCAATACCTATTTTATCAGCAATAACTTCATATGAACCTAACCAGAATTTTCTTTCTAATAATATGAAAAGTGAATACAAATATTCTTTAACAAATCATTATTTAAAATACACTTGGGATGCCTGTGTGGCTCAGTTGGCTAAGCAGCTGCCATCAGCTCAATTCAAGATCCTATAGCTCAGGGATCAAGCCCCATGTCAGGCTCTTTGCTTAGTGGGGAGCCTGCTTCTCCCTCTCCTTTTGCTTGCTACTCTGCCTGCTTGTGCTCTCTCTCTCTCTCTGTCAAAAAAATAAATTAAGTCTTTAAAAAAATAAAAAATAAAAATAATATAGTTACATTTTATGTACTTTTCCATAATTTTTTCCTTAACATTGTCTTATAGAAATACATCTTTCAATTAATATACAATTAATATGTTAAACATTGATTTACTACAAAACATATATCAAACATGTATTTTTCTAATCTTGATTCTTTTTTTTTTTAAGAATTTATTTATTTATTTGACAGAGAGGGAGAGATCACAAGTAGGCAGAGAGGCAGGCAAAGAGGAAGGAGGAAGCAGGCTCCCTGCCGAACAGAGAGCAACCCGCCGAACAGAGAGCCCGATTCGGGGGCCGATCACAGGACTCCAAGATCATGACCTGAGCCAAAGGCAGAGGCTTAACCCACTGAGCCACCCAGGCGCTGCTCAATCTTGATTCTATTAATAAAGATTCAGGTGTTTTTTAGTATAGACTATTGTGTGTGGGTGTGTATATGTGTGTGTTTTAATTGGAACAATAGTGCAATAAACAAATGCCTGTATTTGTAATACTGCTGATGTTCTTTATATTGCATAGATCCCCAAGAGTCAAATTTCTAGTTTTTATTATTTATTTATAGTGTTAAATTTAACAGCTATTGCTGCATTGCTTTCAGTGCTGAATATAACAATTGTAATAGTTTACATTTCCCCAGCAATGTATGAGAGAGACTCAGTTAAACTCTAACAGATATTTTGTTATTATTCTTTTTATTTTTACCACATTCACTCTGATTTATAAAATGTAGTTTTTCCTCTTTTTTTTCTCTTTTTAAAGATTTTACTTATTTATTTGACTGAGAGAGACACAGTGAGAGAGAAAACACAAGCAGGGGGAGGGGGAGAGGGAGAAGCAGGCTTCCCACCAAGCAGAGAGCCCAATGCATCTTCTAGTCTTCTAGACTATAAACATATATAGTGCTTTTCTTTTTTTTTTTAATTTTTTATTTTTTATAAACATATATTTTTATCCCCAGAGGTACAGGTCTGTGAATATACTGTGAAGGTTTACACACTTCACAGTACTCACCAAAGCACATACCCTCCCCAATGTCCATATCCCCACCCCACCCCCCGTCTCCCAACCCCCCTCCCCCCAGCAACCCTCAGTTTGTTTTGTGAGATTAAGAGTCACTTATGGTTTGTCTCCCTCCCAATCCCATGGAATACTATGCAGCCATCAAAAGAAATGAAATCTTGCCATTTGCAACAACATGGATGGAACTAGAGCATATCATGCTTAGCAAAATAAGTCAAGCAGAGAAAGACAACTATCATATGATCTCCCTGATATGAGGAAGTGGTGATGCAACATGGGGGCTTAAGTGGGTAAGAGAAGAATCAATGAAACAAGATGGGATTGGGAGGGAGACAAACCATAAGTGCTTTTCTTTTCTTTGAATAGCTTTCCAGTGGTATTGGAAACCTGAAACATCAACAATTAGCTAAGGATAAGCTAAAACCAAAATAACAGTGAAGACATAAAGAATCTGAGTCCATATTGACACTCAAGAGTTATTGAATCATTCAGTTCTAGAATTGTCTATATTACATTTGCAATTTTTGAAATAAAGTATTTTTATATTGTTGAAGCTATTTTAAAATGGTATTTCTGTAATCTGTGAACAAGATCATACTAAATGAAACACATCACTAGAGTTCAGCAATGAAGCTTGTATTGTTATTTAAAAAAGAATAGCAGTATTTTATTTCTAACTGGTAAAATCTGCTTTACATGGGATATAAATTATTATAATGACTGTACTTTAAAAAATTAATTAAAATAAACCATTTTTTCTTAAAACAATAAGATAAAATGTTTTCATTTTTATATTTAGGACATTATGTATAAGTGTTAAAAATTATGCAAAGCATAGTCAGAAGAAAGAAAAATATATATAGTATTCAGAGAAAAAAACAAGTGTGTAGATTTGTCAATGTTATTAATAACAGAAATACACAGTGGAATTGTTTTCAAATTGGAAAAATCAATACAGTTAAAATAGTGATTTTGATTAAAAGATAAAAATATTTTTATCTTTATCACACTATCATTGGCAAATTTCTCTTGAACAGGACAAAGAAAGCAATAACTATAAAGGAGAGAAAAAGATTTTCCAATGGTACTTCATAAAATTTAAAACTTAATTTCAGCAAAAGACAGCATTTACAATGACTGGGAGAAGATACTTACAATATATATATGTAAAAAAAGCTAATATTGACAATATATAAATAGCTCTGGGAAATGGATAAGAAAGATCCAATACAAATAATCAAGATACTCGAACAGATACAATTCCAAAATATTTCAAGTTTCCAGTAAGCATATGAAAAGTGCTCAAAGTAATTTCTCCCAAGTTAAATAAATTTAAAAAAATAAAATACTATTACAAACCCAAAATGGTTAAAAATAAATAAATAAATAAAAATAAAAAAAAAATAAAAATACCGGAAACGTTTAATAATAGTAAAGATGTAAAGCAACTGGGAATCTCATAAGTTGCATGTAAATTAATATAAATCAGCAAAACCACTTGGGTAACTGGAAATATTTATCAAGCCTTAAGGATATGTTTACCCTATGATCTGTCAAATCTGCTTTTCCATTTATGCCTCTGGTGGGCAGAATAATAACCCCCCTTCCAAAGGGGGAGAAAAAAAAAAGGCCGGGGGCGCCTGGGTGGCTCAGTGGGTTAAGCCGCTGCCTTGGCTCAGGTCATGATCTCAGGGTCCTGGGATCGAGTCCCGCATCGGGCTCTCTGATCAGTGGGGAGCCTGCTTCCCTCTCTCTCTGCCTGCCTCTCCGACTACTTGTGATTTCTCTCTGTCAAATAAATAAATAAAATCTTTAAAAAAAAAAGGCCCATGAATATGTTTACTTTACATGGCAAAACAGACTTTGCAATATGATTAAAATAAGGATCTTGAGATGGATTATCTGGGAGTGCCCAATGTAATCAATGTAATCGAAAGTGTCTTTATAAGGTTGAGAGAGTTAGGAGTGAGTGTGTCACAATGTGACTCATTGTTTGCTTTAGGATGGAAGGACAAAGAGCTAAGGAATGGGGACAGCCTGTAGAAGCTGGAAAAGGCAAGAAAACAAATTTTTCCTTACAGCTTGCAGAAAAAATGTAGTATAACCAACACGTTCGTTTTAGCGCAATGGGACACATTTTGGTCCTCTGACTTCTATCAATTAAATGCCTTGATCTCTGTCCTCTTGTTCTAATCATCATTCTTTATCTAGTTCATCTCTAGTTTCACCTACTGTTTGTTGTGCTTTGGTCAATGACCACTCTTCCCAAGCTTAACTGTATAATTCTCTTTTAAAATAATTTAATTCAGTAAGTCTAGTTGGTGCAACCAGATTCTTACTGCCTTGGATTAATCCCAAAGAGAGCTGATGTTCACAAACTAAGACATAAAGAGTTTATTTATATCATACCATATCAAATTTCCTTAATTAACATGATGATTTTCTTTAAAACACTGTTTATTTTTCATAGCTTTCAGAATTTATTTAGCATTTCCTTACATGAACGAAGGTCTAAGTGTTAGAAGCTTAAACATTGCAATTCACTTCATTTGGATTTGCCAATAAACTTCATGGTTGTTGTAAAAATGAAATTTTACTCTTGTACCTGCTCATATAGGACAACTCTGTGCCATCTTTCTGTTGCACCAACATGTTTAGATGATGGCAAATTTACAACCCTCTTCCAATGAAAGCCATGTGTTCTACTGCATAATATTTTATAATCCATTCCAGATCATTATAATGAAAGTTTCTTTTCATAAAAAATGTTATGCCAAGGTTTAGGTTCTTTGTCTTCTAACTCTCTGTCATTGAATTCTGCCTTAATTGCTGATGTTTTCTATAATATGCAAAATTCCTCCTCAACATTGATAATGAACTCATTTTATGTTCTTCAAATTTTACCCTATTTTACACATTAGGCTGATAGCCTTTCTTACACTGAATATATTAAGTCTCCTATTTTATCTACTTTGATGATGTAAAATAAATTTTGTATTGTAAGCTAGTAATTAGAAATAAATTCCACCAAGAATAAGAACTAAAAGTAAACATTTGCCATTATCATTACGGTAAGCTATTTTCCCCTGAATATTCACTGCAAAAGATTCCTCTCAATGAGTGATTTTTTTTTTTTAAACTTATGGGCACAAAGTAGATTTTTTATCTCAAAGGAAACACTTTGAGAAACACTGACATATATCACGTAGGTTAAATTACACATTTCTTTCTACAAGAGTAAATAAACATTCACCTCATACACTGTTGTATTAAATCCTGAAATTCCTATGTGTTAACAATTAAACATAGCTATTGATATGAATGACGAGTGATTTGTGTTTTAAAAAAAAACACAAAAACCTATAACTTTGAATTTATTTTATGTAAACATCAAATTCAACAAAAGGAGAGAGCTTCAAAAAGCAGTGTTTTATTTTTTTTAGTATAACAAGTCATTGCAAACTTATTAACTCTATAATCAGTTACATATCAAAAAATAGATTCTGTGCTTTTCTCTTAGAAAATGAGGACACTTCTTTTAGAAGTATTATATTTAAAATAATCTCTTCTTTCTAGTTGACTATAATTCAGCTTTTAACTTCTATATGACTGTAGGTAAGGAACTTGAATTGCCTATTCCTTATTGAATTATCTATGATATATATTTGTGCATGTCCTGCATAATAAAATTTAACATTTCAATATTTCCAAAATATAACACAAAACAACTTAATACAGCATCTGCATTTTTGAATTATTGGCATCTTAGATACTTAACACATACTAATATCTGTTCATCCTAACACAGATAGTAGTGTCAAGCCTTGATATAAATGAAAAATGCCATCATCTATATCAGTATATTTGTGTATCTATAAATGTATGTGTGTTTTATACATCTATTAAACTCTATACTCTGTCTTTTCTTCTGCCTAGCTATCTTCTATCTACCTATCATCTATCAATCTAATCTGTCATCTATTAACTATCTTTTACCTATCATCTATCTCATCTTTCTGTCTATCCATCCATATACATCTTATAAAAAGGCCTTATATTAGAAAATATTACAAAATTCATTTTTGTCAAATATCATCTATTTTTAGTACTGGTTACAGTAGAATGAATATAGAAAATTGGAGCAATCTGTACTTTCCCAGTTTTCTAAGTTGGTTGCAGCAGTTAACTGATAAATAGGAGGATAGAACATGTGTATTACCTTTAGTCAGCTCTGAATTATAGAAAAAATCCTAGATTCTAAAAGATCAATTATTTAATTACCTAATAAGTAACTAATAGCAATCTTAACACACCACACTGGAATTATATTTAAATTGGAAAACTTTTTTGTTTGTTTTAAGTTTTTACTTAAATTCCAATTAGTTAACATATAGTGTGATATTAGTTGTTTCAGGAATAAAAGTTAGTAATTGACCACCTACACATAGAACCTAGTATTCATCACAACCAGAACCCTCCTTAATAGCCACCATCCATTTAACCCATTCCCTTCACTCCCCTCCCTTCCATCCACCTTCAGTTTGTTCTCTACAGTTAAGAGTCTGTTTTACAATTTTCCTCTTTTTTTTTTCACTCTTACATTCATCTGTTTAATTTCTTAAATTCCACATATAAGTGGAATCATTTGGTATTTGTTTTTCTCTGGCTGACTTATTTCACTTAGCGTAATATACTTTATCTCCATCCACATCATTGCAAATAGCAAGATAAGATTTCATTCTTTTTGATGACTGAGTAATAGTCCTGTGTGTGTGTGTGTGTGTGTGTGTGTGTGCGCGTGCTCTTCCTTTTTTAAATAATTTTCTTTTTTTTAATATTTTATTTATTTGACAGGCAGAGATCACAAGTAGGCAGAGAGGCAGGCAGGGGTGGGGGGAGCAGGCTCCCTGCTGAGCAGAAAGCCAAATGTGGGGCTAAATCCCAGGACCCTAAGATCATGACCTGAGCTGAAGGCAGAGGCTTAACCTGCTGAGTCATCCAGGTGTCCCTGTATCACATCTTCTTTATCCATTCATCTGTCAGTGGACACTTCAGCTCATCCATAATTTGCTATTGTTGATAATGTTGCTATAAACATTGGGGTTTATGTATCCCTTTGTATCAGTATTTTTGTAACTTAGAGTAAACACCTAGTAATGCAATGGTTGGGTTGTAAAGTAGTTCTATTTTTAACTTTTTGAAGAACCCCCATACTGTTTTCCAGAGTGGGTGTAGTAGATTTGCATTCCTACCAAAAGTACAAAAGGGTTCCTCTTTTTCAACATCCTTGCCAACATCTGTTATTTCCTGTGTTGTTAATTTTAACCATTCTGATATATGCAAGGTGGTATCTCATTGTAATTTTGAGTTGTATTTCTCTGAAGATGATGATGATATTGAGCATCTTTTCATGCATCTGTTAGCCATTTGTATGTCTTCTTTGGAAAAATGTCTAGTCATGTCTTCTGCCCATTTTTAAGTTGGATTTGTTCTTTGTTTTTTGTGGGTTTTTTGGGGGGTGTTGAGTTTGGTAAATTCTTTATAGATTTTGGACACTAACCCTTTATCAGATATGTCATTTGTGAGTATCTTCTTTCATTCCCTAGGTTGCTTTTTAATTTTTCTCATTGATTCCTTTGCTTTGCAAAAGATTTTTATTCCAAATAGTTTTTTTTGTTTGTTTGTTTTTAGTTTTTTTGCTTTTGTTTTGTTTTGTTTTGTTTTGCTTTTGCTTCCCTTGCCTGAGGAGATGCAACTTCTAGTAAGAAGTTGCTATGACTGATGTTAAAGAGGAAACTCTCTTGCTTTCTTAATGAGCCCCTAAAGTTTACTTTTTGGCTAAGCTTTCTAATGGATAAAACACCGTCTGATATTTTAACCTGTTTTCCACTGTCACATTTAAATAACAACCACTAAACTAAATTTTATCAAACGAAATTGAATTCACTACTTTTATTATAATGTAGAAGAATTATTGCCACGACATTGCCTCAGTAATGTCTCAAAAGGAGGAATTTGGTAAAAGGTTTGTAGAGTTTGGGGGTTTGAACGTGAGGTTTCCAGGGGAGATCACAAACTAATTAGGACTGGGCAAGTTTCCTAATAGAGTATGTAAGATTGTTGAACTCAGTAGGGTGAAAAATGTTGAAAAGGGTTGTGATGAGCAAATTTTTGTCCTGAAAAGTGAGCAGTTTATTAGCTAAGGAAACTGTTGTCAAGAATAGAAAGGTACTCAGCCAAGTGAATGCATAATTTGCCTACAAATTTTATTTACCAGAATTTTTTACAGCAAGCAGTGGTTATTATCTGATCTTCCTGGTTAAGAATTCTGAGAGCAAACTGTTAAGTGATGTCAACATAGGTCACCTCAGTTCTTATTTCTGTTAGTTGTGTTTAAGTAGATCATCTCTTTCTGTCATTCATTCATTCTTTATCTGAAACTGAAATTTCAGGCACCATTTTCTAGGTATGTACTCAATTCAAATCTGCACTGCTGTTTGAAGTGGTAGACTGTATATCAAGTTCCCCAAGATGACTGTTTGAGCATCTATAAACAACAAATATTCCAGTTCTATTTGTCTATTTGTTGGATTATCTGGGTTTTTTTTGGGAGGGGGTGGGGAGAATTACTTTTTTTTTTTTTTTTGTCTGTGGCTGTACAACAGTATTTAAGACTTAATGACTGAAGTGTATATCTAAGCTAATTATCCTATTTTCTAAATACTAGAACAATTGGAGGAGGTTTTCTTATTTGATATAATCTGTTTAAGAAACATTCATTTTACTAATTTCACATTTTTATTCAAAATTTTAGTAGCATGAAGATTGAAAAATGATCCCTCAGAAAAAAATATACCAAATTCTTGACAAATGCCTATTGAGATTTACTTTGGGAAACTAAAAGAACATCGAAGTATTTATATATTTACTGCACCTTGTATAATTCTAGTGGTCTTGGAAGTAATGTCCATACTGTAAGGGTCTTGTTTTAGTCATGAAATGGCAACATGTAACTATTCTGGCTTTCTGAGACTTCCTATATCAATTGAGTCATATACTATGAATTTCTCCCTATCTCGTATAGGTTTTATAAAATCTTTCAGCGATGACTTTCTTTGTTCATGCTAAAACTAGACTTGAAGTCACAAATGTCTTGCTCTGCTTTTAAGCAAGTTTAACTTTAAGAGGACGTTGGATTTGGGATGTTTCTGATTGACCCAGGGGAAAATAAAAAAGGTTAAAAGAGAAGATGTGAATTGAGGGTAATGGTAGATTATAGACTAGGAGGGGAAATGGTGGAATGAAAAGCAGTTTCCAGTTGTATTTTGAGGATATCTAGGGCTATTAAAAAATGGTATGATATGAGTTTGTTTTGGAAACTTCTTCATAATGAAAATAAAGGATGTTTAGGTTATTGATCCCTTTTTTCTGTGTTATCTTTCAAACATTTTCATTCATATCAAAAGTCTACCAGAAAGGACGAATACCCAACTTTTGTAGCAACATGGATGGGACTGGAAGAGATTATGCTGAGTGAAATCAGTCAAGCAGAGAGAGTCAATTATCATATGGCTTCACTTATTTGTGGAGCATAACAAATAGCATGGAGGACATGGGGAGTTAGAGAGGAGAAGGGAGTTGGGGGAAATTGAAAGGGGAGGTGAACCATGAGAGACTATAGACTCTGAAAAACAATCTGAGGGGTTTGAAGTGGTGGGGGGGTGAGAGGTTGGGGTACCAGGTGGGTATTATAGAGGGCACAGATTGCATGGAGCACTGGATGTGATGAAAAAATAAAGAATACTGTTATACTGAAAATAAATAAATTAATTAAAAAAAAAAGTTCTCCAGTGTTACCACTGTAATTACAGATTATATTTGGTGACATCATGCCACTTAGAAAAAATATAAGTTTATAGAAACATGAATCCAGGCCAGAGATGGCAAGGACTTAGCCTAAAACGAATCCAGCACTTTTGGTCATATATGTTGTTTGCCTCCTTGGTGTCTTGGCTGCAAACTAATGATAAGCTGTCTAAAATTTCAGTATACCCCCATTCCCCAATTTTAAATACCAGTAGAAAGTATATTTAGGAAGGAGATCTCTCCTGGAATCAGGTTCTCACAAAGAAAAAAAAAAGACAAAAATATGTAAATTTTCAAAATTTTGAGGTGAACCAAATGTAGTATTTTTCCTAAAAATATAGATTCCAGTCTGAAAAAAACTTTCTGACCTTGTTATCATTAAGGCCAGCCTAAGAGATGTTTGTATCAGATCCTTACTTGTACTCTGCCTTTTAGACTCAAAGCACAAAGAGATTAAGGGAGACAAATATTAATAAGTAACTCATAACATGGCAGATTTTCATTCAGAAGACTTTTCAAATGTTACTGAGTAAACAATCTTCTCACAAAAGAGAGTTCCTCATTTTTTCCACATCAAATAATTTCAATGTTCTGCATCTCAGTGAAAAGGAATTAGAGCTTACATGAAACAGTGGACCTACCTTACCATCATGGTCAGAGAGACCTGCCTTGTAATGATAGGAGCAGTGATTGGAGCAATGTCTGCAGGCCATAGAACATCAGTGATCAATGACAGTCATCAGAAGTTAGGGAGAAGTAAGGAAGGATCTTCTCTGAGACCTTAGAGAGAACATGGCCCTGCCAAGACCTTCACTTCAAAATTCTAGTCTCTAGTACCATGATAGAATAAATTTATTTTTTAAGTCGCACAGTTTGCGGTAATTTGCTACAGTAATACTAGGAGACTAGTATAAATATAAGAAGTTTTCTGAAGCAAGCAGTAAAATTATTTATTGGATTTGTTGATTTTTACTCATATTTTCTGAAGCAATAATTTTGTAGAACAAACAGTTAAATCACATTGACATAGGTGTCCTCAGATCTCAATCCCCAAAATTGTTATGTTGAAGCTGATAGAATTAGTTCTTATCAACTATCTTGGCATCATGTGTTTGGATAGATTATTGTATCACTTATTAAACCTGATAATCAGAATCATATAGAAAGCGTAAATGCACACACATACAGACACACACACAGACACATACACTTTCCAAGGACTCACCCTCAGATATGATGAATGGCAATGATACAGTGGCTTCTTTTCCAAATGTAAAAGATTCCTTGAAATCAGAGATGATAAGCAGTTTTTATTGATTAACTTATAAAGTATGCTTTTACCAAGAATCAATCATAGGCTGTTTTTAAATAATATTTTTTCATGCTCCAGCAAAGTCCCACTTTTTACAAAAACTTATTTATAGCTTCCCTTCTAGTTGTTTTATTTCTATGAGACATCATAATTAAATGTACTTTTATACATACACATATATCTGTCTTATGTATATATACAGGAAATTAGATAATGAGATCCAACATAAAAAATGTATCATTTAAAGTTTCTCCAGAGCAACGAAAATACTTTGAGTATGTTTCTAAATTGTGATTTTATAGAGTGTATTAAATAATTGATTTGACCCATTCTCTTTAGGTTTTGAGCTACTGGATTCATAGGAAACTCCTAAATTTATAATATTTCCACCATTTTCCTATTATTTGTTTATTTATTTATTTGACAGAGAGACACAGCAAGAGGGGGAACACAAGCAGGGGTAGTGGGAGAAGGAGAAGCAGGTCCCCTGCTGAGCAGGCCTCCTGATGCAGGGCTAGCTCCCAGGATCTTGGTTTTATGACCTGAGCTGAAGGCAGACACTTAAGGACGGAGCCACCCAGACACCCCTCCTGCTATTCTTCATACCTTGTATTTTGCACATACCATACATTTATATAGTGATACCCTTGTTTTTGTGAAGGTAGTCTCCTTAGACATATCTTCTAAGTAGTCTCTTTTTAATCAATAATTTTACGCTGAGAGTCATAAAGCTCTGTATTTGGGGGCATCTTATTTTATCTAAATTGCTTATAATTCTTTATGTAGGATCCTCATCTCTTTGTTTCTCTTGCCACCAGTGAAACTCCTGTATCCACAAGTTTAATGGATGTGATAGTTAATAGAAGTACTGATCTTAAGTTTTAGCTCTATCTAAAAAAAAATATTTAAGCCTCCCTCTTTTTTCTTCCTTCCCCTATGTTCATCTGTTATGTTTCTTAAATTCTACATATGAGTGAAATCATATGGTATTTTTTTCTCTCACTGACTTACTTGCTTCTCTATCTACATTGTTGCAAATGGCAAGATTTCATACTTAATAGCTGAGTAATGTTCCATTGTGCATGCGTGTGTGTGTGTGTGTGTGTGTGTGTGTATCACATCTTCTTTATCCATTATTAACTATAGAGAACAGATTGAGGGTTACTGGAAGGGAGACAGGTGGGGGATTGGCTAAATGGATGATGGGCATTTAGGAGGGCATTAAGGATGAACACTGGGTGTTATACGTAAGTGGTTAATCACTAAATTCTACTTAACCAATATTACACTATATGTTAACTAAGTATAATTTAAATAAAAACTTGAAACAAGAAAAAATAAGAGTATTTTTTTTTAAATCAGTTTTTGATTTAAGGTGATTTAAGGTGAGAACCATTTTACATTCAAAAAGGAATGTAAAATGCACTCCTATCCCTTGCTTCATTGTTACTTCTTTTTAATCCTTTTAGGCTCTCTTTAAGACTGAGAAGTCACTCTTAATCTCACAAAACAAACTGAGGGTTGCTGGGGGAGGGGGCTTGGGAGAAGGGGGGTGGGGTTATGGACATTGGGGAGGGTAAGTGCTTTGGTGAGTGCTGTGAAGTGTGTAAACCTGGCAATTCACAGACCTGTACCCCTGGGGATAAAAATATATGTTTATAAAAAATTAAAGGTTAAAAAAAAAAAAAAGAAATCCTTGCCTTCTCCAATGTCAAAAAAAAGACTGAGAAGTCCATATTGCCTTTCTAACTCTTAGATGATTCCCAATTTCTCTCTCCTATAAAATAAATTTTCACCACTTCCTAGTGGACAAGCAGTCTACCATTTTTGAGATCTGGGATTTTATGCTTCATATATTTTTGGAACTGGAGACCAGAGACAGCAAATAGAAGAACAAAAATAACAGATGTTCATTTACTTGGGCAGTGGAAGAGTGGAAGAAGGATATTTGGGTTGGAGCAGACTGGTAGAGAAAAACAAAGCTGGAAAATGTAAATCTTGCTTGATATTAGAGTGTCTTCTTCTACTATAAACAAAATATTCTTCAGGACTAGGAAGCTAACATTTCTCTCTCCTGATACTGTGCATTCTGAGTAAGAATTAGAGAGTCATATATTTAAAATAGTGATGGAAAAAGATGGTTGGAAAAAGAAGAAGAAAACTTTTATTTGTAAAAGCTTGATGGCTTTGTAATTATGTTGGAGGAGGTAATTTGAAAGGATGGGATAAAAGAACACTGCTGTATAGGATAAGAATGCAGGTCCTAAAGCACTCAGTTTTGTGCTTATTTTTGTCTAAACCACTTAACTGGCATCAGTATTAGAGAACCCCATGCATATTCTATACCTGAACTTGTAGCTGATATTGAACAAACATTAACCTGGGCAATCCTAGCCTAAATCAGACTACTTCTATGTGAGCAAAATGCAAGAATTGATATTTTTAATGTAAGAGTATAAAAAGAGAGGTTGCTGAGAACAGTGTGAGAAGAAAACCTTATAGATTTCATATGTTTATAAAAGATTTTCCATCATGCCTGCAATCCACTTATTATGGACATCATAATTCACAGTATTTCCATGTTATGTAAACATTATTGAATATGTTAGATTAATTTAGTGGAGTGTTTGATTAAAATATTCAAGTTATGCATTCCAAAATTATAGTCAATAATAAAAGCAATATTTATATTTTATCTTATAATTAGTAATGCATATTTTCACAAACACAACGCTTAAGGTCTAACTTAATTACATGTGAAAATTAGGTTTTGCATATCAGTCTTTTTTCACATTACATTGTATGTTAGAAAAAATTGCCTTAACTTTGTTTTAGTCAGGGGCACCTGGGTGGCTCAGTGAGTTGAACCTCTGCCTTTGGTTCAGTTCATGATCTCAGGGTCTGAAATCAAGCCCCAGGTGGAGCTCTCTGCTCAGAGGAAGACTGCTTCCCCTTCTGTCTGCCTCTCTGCCTACTTGTGATCTCTCTCTCTGTGTGTCAAATAAATAAATAAAATCTTAAAAAAACAAAAACAAAAACATTGTTTTAGTACAAACTATAAAAGAAAAAAGAGAAAAAGTATTGTTATTCTACATGTAATTAGTGATTGAGAACTTTTTAAAGGTCTTGAATTTGTGAATGGACAGACACAATTTTAAAATTGCTATTTTAAAAATAATATAAAATGTTAACTGTCACTAAGCCAATTTTTAGTTCTCCAAAGCAGGTTTAAAGTAGTGAACATTTAAATTCTAATATTTAGGGCATATTTTTTAGGAAGGATGATAGGTGTAAGTATTTCATCTAAAACAAAATAGAACACTATTTTTAGCTGCTTGTCCCTATTCACAAAGCAACCCATATAATCAACTTCAGAGCTTAATAATATTGCTTGAGTAATAGAAATATAGAAAGCAAGACTATAGAAAACCAAGTGAATGTAATAGTACACTTTACTTTTGCAATTGGACAGGTAATTACTATTTCTTAGGAGACCATAGTCCAGCAATTAAAAAATTTAAAATTAATTTTAGAAATCTTAATTAAAAGAAATTAATGGTTTTATTATAAAGAATTGGCAAAAAGACTTTTGTAGAATGATAGTAGCTTATTATTGGGTTTTACATTAAAAGTTAGGATATCTTTCTCTATAATTTAGCTGAATTTCTGATAGTTTAAAAAACTATTAACATATAATTTGAAAACACTTTGAAAATATTCTATACTATTAATGTAGTATTCGCCATTTTAAAAATCCAGAGTATCTATTTTTGAAACGTGTAAAAATAGCAAATGTAAGCAATACTTATTACAAAGATACTAATGTAGTATATATAAAGTATCAGTGTGTCATAATGTTATCATTATTAACTGATACTTCTATTCAAAAACAGTGTAGAAATTTTTATTGCTAAAATTTAATATACTTTAAAATTTTACATACATACAAACACATTTTAATTGAGGTAGCATTTACATATGGTGAAATAAACAAATCAAATGTATTAGTGAAGAATTTTTTGCAAAAAATACAAACCTATCAAGAAACAAAACATCTGTCAGCCTAAAAGCTACTCTGTGACTCTCCCAGTCAAAATTCCACTCAGAAAACACATATAATGTGTTTTCATATGCCAACAAATGGTAACTTGGAAGAAATAGATAAGTTAGTAGAAATATACAACCTACCAAGAATAAATCATGAAGAATTAGAAAATCAGAATAGGTCGATAGTGAGGAAGGAGATCGGTCAGTAATCAAAAACCCCTCAACAAAGAAAGGTCCAGGTCCAGATGACTTCACCAGTGAATCCTACCAAACAGAAGAATTAACATCAATCTATCTCAAACTATTGCAGGAGAAATTATCAATTATTTCAACATTAGCTAGTTTTATTTATATTATAAATTCCAATAAATGCAATAATACAGTTTTTAATCTTTTAAAATTTGCTTCTTTTCAATGCTTTATATATTTATTCATGTTGTTGTGTATATCAATATTTTAGTCTCATAGCTACTGAGTATCAGTCTTCCATATGAATTTGCCACATTTTTATTGTTGATTCACCAGTTGATGGACGTTCTATAATGGTAAATGCTGCACATGCAATTGAGTATAGTGTAAATTTTAGTTATTATTTTTACTGTTATTTATTTGTCAAGTTAGTTGATAATTGTTCAGATGTTTCAAAGCAGTTCTATTTTTGTTTGTTGTTTGTTTGTTTGTTTTCTCTTAGAATTCTTTCAAGTATTGAGATAAGGATGAAATAAATCTTTCAAATATAATTGTGTATTTCCTTCTCTAGTTCTTTTGGGTTTTGTTTTAGATATTTAGAATCTTTGTATTTGGGCAAATTGATTTGATTGGTAGATCTATATAAGTAATCAATTACTGCGTCATTACACAGTAGCCCTTGAAACCTATTCTTGGGATTCTTTGTTTTGATGTCTGCTTCCCTAGTTTACTGTAGTCATTCAGATTTTGCCATGATTAGTATTTCTACTCTACTACTGTTAATCTATTTTAATATTTATATATCTCTTATGATTAACATATTTATTCTTCCTTTTTAAATGCAGTTTCATAAGCTTTTCCTTTTAATTGTGATATGGTTCCACTTATATTTAATGTTAGCTATTTACACAGTTTGGATTTGATCTACTGTCTTACTCTTTTTTTTCTTGTTTTGTTTGACACCTCTGGTGTTCAGTTCCTTTTTTTCCTTTTATTTATACCACATTTTGGGTTAATCCATTATTTCTTAGAATTATATTTTATTTCTTTTATTGTTTTTTTTTCAGCCAAAGGTATTTGTGTGTGTATTAATATGAATTTATTCTATACTAGGGCTTAAATATGCATTTAACCTAATACCATATTTTTTGAAAGAATTTTATATTACTTCAGGTGAAAAGTAAGAACACTACAGCAACATACTTTCATTTACTTCATTAAGTCTTTGTAATTCCATCTGGTATTGTTAACTTTCTCCTGCAATAGTTTGAGATAGATTGATGTTAATTCTTCTGTTTGGTAGGATTCACTGGTGAAGTCATCTGGACCTGGACCTTTCTTTGTTGAGGGGTTTTTGATTACTGACCAATCTCCTTCCTCACTATCGACCTATTCTGATTTTCTAATTCTTCATGATTTATTCTTGGTAGGTTGTATATTTCTACTAATTTATCTATTTCTTCCAAGTTACCATTTGTTGGCATATGATTGTTCAGAGTGGTTTCTTGGAATCCTTTGTATTTTTGTGGTTTCAGTTAATGTCTTTCTTTCATTTCTGTTTTTATTTATTTGAGTCATCTTTTTTTTTTCTTAGTCTAGCTAAATGTCAATTTAGGTGATCTTTTAAAAAAACAGCTCTTGGTTTCATTAAACTGTTGTTTTTCTAGTCTCTGTTTCATTTATTTCTGCTTTGATATTCGTTATTTCCTTTCTTTGGCTAAGTTTGGGCTTGGTATTTTTTTGTTGTGGTTTCTATTTTTGTATTTTGTACTAGTTACTTGAAATGTGACGTTAGGTTGTTTATTTCAGATCATTCTTTTTTCTTAATATAGGTATTTGCCATTCTAAACTTCCCTCTTACAAGTGCTTCTGCAGAATCCCATACATTTTGATATATAGTGCTTCCGTTTCATTTGTCTGGAGATAATTTTGATTTTCCTTTTGATTTTTTCTTTGATCAATGGTTGTAGAGGAGTATATTATTCAATTTCCACATATTTGTGAATTTTTAACTTTTCTTTCTGTTGAGTTCTAGTTTCAAATCTTTGTGATTGGAAAAGATACATCATATGACTTCATTCTTCTTAAATTTGCCAAGATTTGTTTAGTGACCTACCGTATAATCTATCATAGATAATGTTTCATGTGTGCTTAAGAAGAATGTGTATTCTGCTGTTGTTAAATGGGATGTTTTGTATATATCTGTTAGGTCCATTTAGTCTAAAGTATAGGTCATGTCTAACATTTTCTTTTTGATTTTTAAAAATTTTTAAATTTAAATTCAATTTAGTTACAATAAAGTGTATTATTAGTTAAGGGGTAGAATTTAGTGATTCATCAGTTGCATATAACAACCAATGCTCAGGGGCACCTGTGTGGCTCAGTTGTTAAGTGTCCACCTTCGGCTCAGGTCATGATCTCAGGGTTCTGGGACTGAGCCCCACATTGGGCTCCCTACTCAATGGAAAGCCTGCCTCTCCCTCTTCCTCTGCCTGCTTGTATTCCTTTTTGCACCGTCACTCTCTGTGTCAAATAAATAAATAAAATCTTAAAAAATACCTAATGCTCATTACATTAAGTGATGTTCTTAATACCCATCACCCAATTAACCATCTCCCACCCCCTTTCTAGCAACCCTGTTTGTTTCCTATAGTTAAGAGTCTCTTATGGTTTGCCTCCCTCTCTGTTTTTATCTTATTTTATTTTTTCTTCCCCTCCCCTATGTCTGTCTGTTTTGTTTCTTAAATTCTATATATGAGTGAAACCATATGGTATTTGTCTTTTCATGACTGACTTATATTGCTTAACATAAAACCTTCTAGTTCTATCCACATTGTTTCAAATGGCAGGATTTCATTCTTCTTTATATATATATATATATATATATATATATCATGTACACACGTACCACATCTTCTTTATTCATTCATCTGTTGATGGATATCTGGGATTTTTCCGTATTTTGGCTATTGTTAACACTGCTGCTATAAACACTGGGGTGTGTATGGCCCTTCAAATCACTATGTATGTATCCTGGATAAATACCTAGTAGTACAATGGCTGGGTCATAGGATATCTCTATTTTTAACTTTTTGAGGAACCTCCATACTTTTTTCCAAGTGGCTATACCAGCTTGCATTCTCACGAACAAGGTAGGAGGATTCCCATTTCTCTACATCCTTGCTAACACCCATTGTTTTCTAAGTTGTTTATTTTAGTTGTTCTGACTAGTGCAAGGTAGGATCTCATTGTGGTTTTGATTTGTATTTCCCTGGTGCTGAGTGATGTTGAGCATTTTTTCATGTGTCTGTTAGCCATTTATGTATCTTCTTTGGAGAAATATCTGTTCATGTTTTCTGCCCATTTCTTGGCCATTTTTTGTTTGTTTGTTTGTTTGTTTTTTGGGTGTTGAGTTTGATGAGTTCTTTATAGATTTTAGATACCAGCCCTTTATCAGATATGTCATTTGTGAATATATTCTCCTATTCCTTAGGTTGCCTTTTAATATTGTTCCTTGTTTCCTTTGCTGTGTAAAAGGTTTTTTTATCCTGATGAAATCCCAATAGTTCATTTTTGCTTTTGTTTCCCTTACCTTTGGAGACATGTCTTTCAAGAAGTTGCTGTAGTTAAGGTCAAAGAGGTTGCTGCCTTTGTTCTCCTCTAGGATTTTGATGGATTCCTATCTTACATTTAAGTCTTTCATCCGTTTTGAGTTTATCTTTGTGTATGGTGTAGGAAAGTAGTCCAGTTTTATTCTTTGGCAGCATATAGTTGTTGTTGTTAATCTATTGTTAATCTATTCAGCCACCATACATCTTTTTATTGCAGAATTCATTCCATTTATATTTAGAATAATTATTGATAGGTAAGAACTTACAAATAGGATTTTTTTTTTATTTTTTTCTGGATTTATTGCATTCTTCTGTTGCTTTCATCCTCTTGCTGTCTTCCTTTGTGAATTGATGATTTTCCTTAGTGGTACACTTCAATTCCCTTCTCCTTATCTTATATGAATCTACTGTACATTTTTGCTTTGTCCTTACCATGAAGCTTACCTTAAACATGTTACATATATAATAGTCTACTTTATACTGATAAAAATTTCAATGATGTATGAAAGGTTTACTTTTTTACTTCCCCTTTTTACATTTTTGATATCATTATATACATATTTTTATTTTTGTACCGAATTGCTACAAATTTCTGTAGTTCTAGCTATTTTTAATACTTTTGTCTTTTAGCCTGTATACTAGAGTTAAGTTGTTAACAAATCACCAAATTATAGCATTAATGTGTTCTGAATCTGACTATACGCTTATCTTTAGCACTTTGTATGATGTTTGCATGTTTCTATTGTAATAATTAGGGTACTTTCAGCTTGAATAGCTTTCAACATACTTTATAAGGCACATATAGTGGTGAACATGTCATCTTTTGTTTATTAGGGAAAATCTTTATCTTACCTTCATGTTTGAAAGACACTTTTGCTGGGTAAAGAGTTCATGGTTGGCATTTTCTTTCTTTCAGTGTTTTGAAAATATCATCCCATTCTCTGCAGGACTGTAAAGTTTCTATTGAGAAGTCCACTGATGGCCTTATCTGGGGGGTGGGCTTCTTTTGTATGAGAGAGGGAAAATTCTGTTCTTGTCTTTGTTTTGAGAGAGTTATATTATAATGTGTCTTGAAGACCATTCTGAACTGAAAATTTCAGGTAACCCATTAGCTTCATGAAACTGGATGTTCAGATTTCTCTTCATGTTTGGGATATTTCAGGCATCATTTATTTAAATAAACTCTCTACTCTTTTCTCCTTTGCTTCTCTTTGTGGAACTCCAGTAATACTTACATTATCTTGATATACTGAGTCTGCCAATGAGACACTTGTAAAAAGAAAGCCAATGAAGTCTTCAGGGATTCTGTGGCAGCTGTGCTGGCTCTTGGTTCTTTCTTCAGTGGCAAAATCTACTGAATTTGTCAGCAAAGCAGGTTTCTGTGACCCACAGTTTCTTCCCCTGCATGGATGCTATTAATAGTCCCTGCTTTCTTTTCTGATCTTAGCTGTCTTTACACATCTCAGTTTTACCAATGTTGGAAGAATGAAACTGAAGTGGGACTTTGTGCAGTGTCCTGACATGCTGAATATGCTGGTCACTCATCCTGCTTCTCCATCACTGGAGACGAATACCCTTCTTAGCTGGAAAGCTTCCTCTTGGCACTGAGCAATGTCATCTTGGGGGATAGGACATTGCTGGGAAAATGAAGCTATCTTCCTTCTCCTCTTGTGCAGTAATTCTCACTTTTTTTTGGTACCATTGTATTGCTAAAATTTCTTAAGTGGACTCTAGAGTTCCTCAAGGGTTGTTTTTGTTTATGGATAGCTATCTGTTGATCTTTGTTGGGGGACAAAAAGGCTAGTGTCTTCTCCTGTGTCACCATATTGGCATTGGTATTTGGTACCTGCTTTTCTTTTCTTTATCTTACCTTTTTCCATTGGCTGTCTTTTATCCTGAAATTGTGACCACTGAAAAGGTGACCAAGTGGGAGCAGGGCATCATACTTACTATTGTATTAGCTGTGCTCAGAAGATTCTTGATATGTACTAAACACCATATAAATATTTGTTGACTAAATTAGAAATTAGAATGTTAATGCAAGATTATCTTCAGCACTGTTGCAGAACTGTAGAATCAGATTGGAAATATTTAGGAAAATATTAACTAAGAAACAGAAGATCAGAAATGAGAATCAACTCTCTAAATTGAATTATTTGAAATTCTTTGGCAAATCTAACTTGATGAATAAAAAATTAGAAATACTACTTTATATGAAATGTTCAAACTGTATGTACTTATTCATTTATATTTTTTATATGTTGTTATTTTTTCAACTATAGATGTTTTATGGGTAGAGCAATTCATTTAAAAAACAAACAACATTCTCTTAAACACCTGATGAAGTTAGAATAGTTCCCTGGGAAAGATGAAAATGTGAGCATGTTTCTAAATTTGTTTCTAATGTAATATTGTCAGCACAAGGGAATGGTTTTTCTGCATACTGCTAAATGTCTCAGCCAAATGGAAAAGGAACACCACATAATGCATATGCTGATCCATTTTTGTTAATCTTAGAAACCTATCAACTTTTGACTACTTAAGTACAGGAAAGACTTTTTAATTGCCTACATAATTAAGGAAAGTGGAAGATTTCTTTTCTTAGTATTAAAGTTATTTTTAATTTAGATTGGTTCACTGCAGTGTTTAAAACAACAATAACTTTTATGCTATATTTTGTTTTTAAATTTTTTTTGTTTTATGAGTATTATCATATTTAATACGGATTGGCACAGATTGCATACTATTATTGTTTTTAGAATAAAATTTTGACTTCTATCACATTTACAATATGATTTCCATTTTAAAAATCACAAAGAAAATAAACATGTTTTATATATATGCTTATAATTATTACTATAATTAATAAATTATTATGATATAACTTAATAGTTGTTTAATGTAAGCTTGCTTATATTTCATCTATGTAAGATACCTTTGAAGCATGTATTTTGGGGATGCCTGGGTGGCTCAGTGGTTTAAAGCCTCTGCTTTCAACTCAGGTCATGATCCTCAGTCCTGTGATCAAGCCCCGCATCAGGCTCTCCGCTCCATGGGGAACCTGCTTCCTCCTCTCTCTCTGCCTGCTTCTCTGTGATATCTGTCAAATAAATAAATAAAATCTCAAAAAAAAAAGCATGTATTTTGAATCTCTAAAATTAATATTTAATTCTATCATGAGTAGTAATTTGTCTTAAGTAGCCATTAATTTAACATTCATTTGATTTCAGGGAAATAGATACTCAGAATCCATTTCTCACAAATAAGCATAAAAAAGATTTCAGAAATAAGAATGAATTTATTGGAAGTTATCCAATTGTAAAAGAGGAATCATATAATGGTAACTAACAAAGACTCCTTGAAAGAGTTAGAATGGTAACATAGTAAAGAAGGGGCACTCTTTGGTGGCTAGCATTAAATTATCTTTAAATTGTTTACATGATACAAGCAAACAAAAAGATTTTGATATTTTTAATCTCATATATAGCTAGTATATTTTCTTATAACATGAGATGTTTTATGATATACCTTTAGTAGTGGATATCCATATGTTTTTGTTTTTAAGTAGGATCCATACCCAGAATGGAGCCCTACATGATGCTTGAACTCAAGACCCTAAGATCAAGACCTGAGCTGAGATCAAGAGTTTGAGAGTTAATTGACTGAGCCACCCAGGCATCCCTACATATGTTTTCAATAAATAAAAATAGCTTTAAAAAACAGGAACTATTATGGAAGATATTTATTTTTTGTGTAAGTGAAGTTGACACATTAATGATTTCTATCATGTGCTAGATGTATATTTTCTCTAAACATCTGTCCTTCACATATTCTCTTATAGGTATTATTAGAGAAAACTTACACCAATCTGCTAGATCATCTGATTATACTGTCATCACTTTTACTTCAAATTCAAATATTTCTCTCTTCACCCTGCTTACATTTCATGAAACTTCTTTGAGTTCCAAATAGGCTGTAATATTGCAGTGTGATTGTCATGGTGTATTGGAGTACAATAACATTCTCTAAGAAAAAAAAATTCTATATTGTATTTTAATTCTAAAAATGTTTTTAAAATATTTTTCTTCTTATATAATTTTTCTATCATTTTCCTTTTTCATAAAAATCTTGAAAGTGAAAAAGGATGAACTATTTAATAAATATAATGAGAAAATTAAAACAAACAATGTAAGTAAGAAATGATTTCTTAAGGTAAATTAGTTTATATGTTTCCTGCTCATTATTTTTCATATGTGACTCCTAAGTATTCTTTAGTCAGACACTTTCATTAGACTCCACCACACTCCTGAGACAAACCACCAGGGGGGCTGACCATGTCTATTTTTGTATAAATACTGAAGCATACTTCCTCTACCCAAGGCTGAGGATTCATTCTTGTTCCTGCCTCTTGTCTAGCTTATCCCAGGATAAATTTTTTTCTGTCTCCAAGGAAGATTTCAATCTTCACCTCCATGTGTTTTGATAGGTGAAATGCTATTTCTAAGATATCCACAGTTTGGTTGCCAGGTCAAGTGTGGATCATGCTTACATAACAGTCAAAGATATAAACAGAGAGAAACAGAATAAAGAAGCAAAAACTCATGGAGAGAAAAAGAAAGGCACAGACAGAGAAATAAAAGGAGGTACAAAGATGGAAAAAAAAAAAAAGCAGAATCATTCTTTTTTTTTTTTTTTTTTTTAATTTGACAGAGAAAAATCACAAGTAGATGGAGAGGCAGGCAGAGAGAGAGAGAGAGGGAAGCAGGCTCCCTGCTGAGCAGAAAGCCCGATGCGGGACTCGATCCCAGGACCCCGAGATCATGACCTAAGCCGAAGGCAGTGGCTTAACCCACTGAGCCACCCAGGCAACTGAAGCAGAATCATTTTTCATCAGAATATTTGAAGGCCCAATTGACATATTACATTTTTTCCCTTTTTCCCAGTCATAATTATTGCTTCCTTCCTTCATGTTTTCCATAACATTTTCTTCATATATTTCTGGAGTATTTACAACAATCTCCCTTGAGTTTCTTATTTTTTGTGTGCATATGTTATCTCCATCACTCAATAATAATATAATATAATATAATATAATATAATATAATATAATATATATAATATAATATAATAGTATGGATATATTTCTATATTGTGCAGCCTTCAAATAATCTAGAACATTCTTTATTCATTGACTTGAATTGATGTCTCCCGACTAAGGAGGATACAAGCATATATTTTATACATTTTCCTCCTACCATGGTATCATTAAGAAAACAAGAAAAGAAAGATAACTTGTAATCAGGGATAAATAAAACAAAATGCAATCCGGGAACGGAAGGAAAAATAAAATATGAGGTAGAAAAAAACAAAAGAAAAAGAAAAGATAAATCAAGTTGGTAAGGAATTAATGCAGTTAGGGGAAAATACTATCATGCTGTGGATTGAATTGTATCACCCACCCCTCCATTCATATTTTGAAGCCCTGACCCACATGTGATGGTTTTTGGAGATGGAACTTTTGGGAGATAATTACATTTAGATGAAACCATGGGGGTGGAGACCTCACATTAGGATTAGTACTCTCTTATTATGAGAAACACTAGGGAGTTTGTTCTCTCTCAGTCTTTCTACCTTTTGAGAACATAGGGGGAATGTGTGAGAATATAGTGAAAAAGTAGCCTCTGCCAGCCAAGAAAAGAGATCTCATCAGAACTCAGCCATGCTGGCACCCTGGCCTCCAAAATAAATTCAGAGAAAATAAATTTCTGTGTTTAAGCATCCCAGCCTATGGTATTTGTAACAGTAGCCCAAACTGACTAAGATTTTGTTCCTGAGAGTAGAATGCTGCCATAACAAATATGTAAACTCATGGAAGTGGCCTTAGAATTTGGTAATCAGAAGTGGCTGGGAGAGTTTTAATGTGCATGGTAGAAATATAGATGTGAAAAATGATTCTGATGAGGTCTTGGAAAAAAAGAAGAATGTGTTATTGGAAACTGGAAGAAAAAAATTCTTATTATAAGAAAAGTAATTGACTGAATGTTTTTTTTTAATGTTTTGCAGAAGGACAAATTTGTGGGTGATGAAATTGGAGTTTTAGCTGGTATTATTTCTAAGCAAAGTGTTGAAGGAGTAGCAGCTTGCTGCCTTCCAACTACTAATAGTTCTGTATTGGATATTTTATTATTTTTAATTGATGCATTAAATATGTCTCCATTTTAAAAGATTAAAACCATGCACTTTTATAATTTCACTGTTCTGTAGGCTAGAGATCTGAACAAGCTTGCTGAGTTCTTTGCTTAAAATCTCCCAGGAAGAAAATCGATGTGTCAACCATTCAGGGATGTTACCTTGAGGCTTTAGTAATCAATCCTCTTTCAAGCTCATTTAGTTCCTTGTGGTTGTAGGACTGAAGTACCTATTTCCTTGCAATTTGTCACATGGGAGTTACACTCAGCATCTAGAGGCTGACAACATCCCTTATCATGGGATCCTCTAACTTCAAAGCAACATCCTTTTTGTTGTTTTTGTTCTTTTTCTTCTTCTGTGAGCAGCTGTAAAAAGCAGCTGTAAAAAGCACTTTTTTTTTTTAAATTAACATATGTTATTATTTGCTTCAGGGGTACAGGTCTGTGAATCACCAGTCTTACAAAATTCATAGCACTCACCATAGCATATACCCTCCACAATGTCCATCACCCAGCCACCCTATCCCTCCCTCATCCACACCCCAGTAACCATCAGTTTGTTTCCTGAGATTAAGAGTCTTATGGTTTGTCTACCTCCCTGGCTTCACTGACGTTTAAAAGGCAGACACGTTCAGGTTAGGACTTCTTAGATAATTTCTCTTCTAGTTAATTCAAATTTAAGTGATTAATAAACTTAATTACATCTACAAAATCCCTAGTTAGTGTATTTGTTAGGCTTCTTAATATTCACCTTTCCTAGGAATAGACAAGAAAACCAGGGTGGGGTATTTTAAGATGCTGATCCCCACAACACCCTGTCACTCAGATATTTTGCAAATATTTTTCTTAGTTTTGTTCCTAGTTTCTCCTCCTCCTCTTCCTTCTTCTACTTCTGTTTTACAAATACTTGATTATTTTATGTTTATACAAAAAAATTCTTCTTTGTATATATGAAAACTTGCTACCTACAGTCCATCAAAGTTGTTTAGTAATTTTTTTTTTTTTTACATATGGGATTCAGTTTTGTTATATTATAAGATACAGATACTATATATTTTTTTTCCAAATGATGGTGATTAACTACTTGGAACAATAATATCATCTACAAACATTACTCTCTTCATTGCATTTTTTTAAATAATTAAAAAAAATTTTTTATGAACATATAATGTATTATTAGCTCCAGAGGTAAAGGTCTCTTAATTGCCAGGTTTACACACTCCACAGCACTCACCATAGCACATACCCTCCCCAATGTCCATAACCCCACCACCCCCTCTCTACCCCCCCACCCCCCTTCAACCCTCAGTTTGTTTGGTGAGATTAAGAGTCTCTTATGGTTTGTTTCCCTCCCAATCCAATCTTGCTTTATTTATTATTTTCCTACCCTCCAAACTCCCCATGTTGCATCTCCACTTCCTCATATTAGGCAGATCTTATGATAGTTGTCTTTCTCCAATTGATTTATTTCACTAAGCATAATACCCTATTTCCATCCATGTTGTCACAAATAGAAAGATTTCATTTTTTGATAGCTTCATAGTATTTCATTATAGATATACATACCACCTCTTCTTTATCCATTCATCTGTTGATGAACATCTAGGTTCTTTTCATAGTTTGGCTACTGTGGACATTGCTGCTATAAACATTCAGATGCACATGCACCTTCAGATCACTACATTTGTATCTTTAGGGTAAATACCCAGTAGTGCAAATGCTGGGTCATAGGGTAGCTCTATTTTAAACTTTTTGAGGAACCTCCATGCTGTTTTCCAGAGAGGCTACACCAGCATGCATTCACACCAACAGTGTAGGAGGGTTCCCCTTTCTCTGCATCCTCACCAGCATCTGTCCTTTCCTGACTTATTAATTTTAGCCATTCTGAAGGTGTGAGGTGGTATCTGACTGTGGTTGATTTGTATTTCCCTGATGCTGAGTGATGCAGAGCACTTTTTCATGTTTCTGTTGGCCATTTGGATGTCTTCTTTGCAGAAATGTCTGTTCATGCCCATTTCTTGATTGGATTATTTGTTCTTTGGGTGTTGAGTTTGCTAAGCTCTTTATAGATTTTGGACACTAGCCCATTATCTGATATGTCATTTGCAAATATCTTCTCCCATTCTCTCAGTTGTCTTTTGGTTTTGTTAACTGTTTCCTTTGCTGTGCAAAAGCTTTTGATCTTGATGAAGTCCCAATAGTTCATTTTTGCCTTTGCTTCCCTTGCCTTTGGTGATGTTTCTAGGAAGAAGTCGCTGCGGCTGAGGTCAAAGAGGTTGCTGCCTGTGTTCTCTTCAAGGATTTTGATGGACTCCTTTCACACATTGAGGTCCTTCATCCATTTGAGTCTATTTTCATGTGTGGTGTAAGGAAATGGTCTAATTTCATTTTTCTGCATGTGGCTGTCCAATTTTCCCAACACCATTTGTTGAAGAGGATGTCTTTTTTCCATTGGACATTCCTTCCTGCTTTGTCAAAGATTAGTTGACCATAGAGTTGAGGGTCTATTTCTGGGCACTCTGTTCTGTTCCATTGATCTATATGTCTGTTTTTGTGCCAGTACTAGGCTGTCTTGATGATGACAGCTTTGTAATAGAGCTTGAAGTCTGGAATTGTGTTGCCACCAACTTTGGCTTTCTTTTTTAATATTGTTCTGCCTATTCAAGATCTTGCTACCTAAAGCAATCTACACATTTAATGCAATTCCTATCAAAGTACCATCCATATTTTTCAAAGAAATGGAACAAATAATTCTAAAATTTATATGGAACCAGAAAAGACCTCGAATAGCCAAAGGGATATTGAAAAAGAAAGCCAACGTTGGTGGCATCACAATTCCGGACTTCAAGCTCTATTACAAAGCTATCATCATCAAGACAGCCTAGTACTGGCACAAAAACAGACACAAAGATCAATGGAACAGAATAGAGAGCCCAGAAATAGACCCTCAACTCTATGGTCAACTAATCTTCGACAAAGCAGGAAAGAATGTCCAATGGAAAAAAGACAGCCTCTTCAATAAATGGTGCTGGGAAAATTGGACAGCCAGATGCAGAAAAATGAAATTGGACCATTTCCTTACACCACACACAAAAATAGACTCAAAATGGATGAAGGACCTCAATGTGCGAAAGGAATCCATCAAAATCCTTGAGGAGAACACAGGCAGCAACCTCTTCGACCTCAGCCGCAGCAACATCTTCCTAGAAACAACGCCAAAGGCAAGGGAAGCAAGGGCAAAAATGAACTATTGGGATTTCATCAAGATCAAAAGCTTTTGCACAGCAAAGGAAACAGTTAACAAAATCAAAAGACAGCTGACAGAATGGGAGAAGATATTTGCAAACGACATATCAGATAAAGGACTAGTGTCCAGAATCTATAAAGAACTTAGCAAACTCAACACCCAAAGAACAAATAATCCAATCAAGAAATGGGCAGAGGACATGAACAGACATTTCTGCAAAGAAGACATCCAGATGGCCAACAGACACATGAAAAAGTGCTCCATATCACTCAGCATCAGGGAAATACAAATCAAAACCACAATGAGATATCACCTCACACCAGTCAGAATGGCTAAAATCAACAAGTCAGGAAATGACAGATGCTGGCGAGGATGCGGAGAAAGGGGAACCCTCCTACACTGTTGGTGGGAATGCAAACTGGTGCAGCCACCCTGGAAAACAGCATGGAGGTTCCTCAAAATGCTGAAAATAGAACTGCACTATGACCCAGTCTTTTCTGATTCCATATAAATTTTAGGATTATTTGTCCCATTTCTTTGAAAAAATAAATGGGTGTGATTTTGATAGGGATTGCACTAAATGTGTAGATTGCTTTAGGTAGCATAGACATTTTCACAATATTTGTTCTTCCAATCCAGAAGCATGGAACATTTTTCCATTTCTTTGTGTCTTCCCCGGTTTCTTTCATGAGTACTTTATAATTTTCTTTGTACAGATTCTTTGCCCCTTTGGTTAGGTTTATTCCTAGGTATCTTATGGTTTGGGGTTCAATTGTAAATGGGCTTGAGTCCTTAATTTCTCTTTCTTCTGTCTTGTTGTTGGTGTAAAGAAATGCAACTGATTTCTGTGCATTGATTTTACATCCTGACACATTACTGAATTCCTGTACAAGTTCTAGCAGATTTGGAGTGGAGTCTTTTGGGTTTTCCAGATATAGTATCATATCATCTGCAAAGAGTGACAGTTTGCCTTCTTCTTGGATGATTTGGATGCCTTTAATTTCCTTTTGTTGTCTGATTCCTGAGGCTAGGACTTCTAGTACGATGTTGAATAGCAGTTGTGATAAAAAGTTCCTGACCTTATTGGAAAAACTCTCAGTTTTTCTCCATTGAGAATGATATTTGAAGTGGGTTTTCGATAGATGGCTTTGATACTATTGAGGTATGTGCCCTCTATCCCCACACTTTGAAGAGTTTTAATCAGGAAGGGATGCTGCACTTTGTCAAATGCTTTTTCAATATCTATTGAGAGTATCCTATGGTTCTTGCTTTTTCTTTTATTGATGTGTTGTATCACATTGATTTGTGGATGTTGAACCAATCTTGCAGCCCTGGAATAAATCCCACTTGGTCGTGGTGAATAATCCTTTTAATATACTGTTGAATCCTATTGGCTAGTATTTTGGTGAGAATTTTCATATCTGTTTTCATCAAGGATATTGGTCTGTAGTTCTCTTTTTTGATGGGATCCTTGTCTGGTTTTGGGATCAAGGTGATGCTGGCCTCATAAAATGAGTTTGGAAGTTTTCCTTCCATTTCTATTTTTTGGAAAATTTTCAGGAGAATAGAAATTAATTCATCTTTAGATGATTGGTAGAATTCCCCTTGGAAGCTCTCTGGCCCTGGGCTCTTGTTTGTTGGGAGATTTTTTATGACTGCTTCAATCTCCTTATTGGTGATGGGTCTGTTCAGGTTATCTATTTCTTCTTGGTTCAGTTGTGGTAGTTTATAGGTCTCTAGGCATGCATCCATTTCTTACAGATTGTCAAATTTACTAGCATATAGTTGCTCATATTATGTTTTTATAATTGTTTGTATTTCTTTGGTGTTGTTTGTGATCTCTCCTCTTTCATTCATGGTTTTATTAATTTGGGTCCTTTCTCTTTTCTTTTTGATAAGTCTGACTAGGGGTATGCCAATCTTCTTAATTCTTTCAAAAGAACCAGTTCCTAGTTTCATTGATTTGTTCTATTTTTTTTTTTTTTTTTTTTTTTTTTAGTTTCTGTTTCATTGATTTCTGCTCTCATCTTTATTATTTCTCTTCTCCTGCTGGGTTTAGGCTTTCCTTGTTGTTCTTTCTCTAGCTTCTTTAGGTGTAGGGTTAGGTTGTGTACTTTTTGTTTGTTTGTTTATTTGTTTGTTTTTAAGATTTTATTTATTTATTTATTTGGCAGAGGGAGAGATAGCATGCAATCAGGCAGAGAGGCAGGCAGAGGTAGAGAGAGAAGCAGACTCCCCACTGAGCAAGGAGCCCAATGTGGTACTCCATCCCAGGACCCTGGGTTCATAATCTGAGCTGAAGGTAGCAGCTTAATTGGCTGAGCTACCCAGGCATCACTAGGTTGTGTATTTGGGACCTTCTTGTTTCTTGAGAAAGGCATGTATCACTACATATTTTCCTCTCACTACTGTCTTTGCTGTGTCCCACAGATTTTGAACCAATGTGTTTTCACTATCATTTGTTTCCATGAATTTTTGCAATTCTGCTTTAATTTTCTGTTTGACCCATTCATCCTATAGATGGATGAGGTTTAGTCTCCATGTATTTCAGTTCTTTCCAAATTTCTTCTTCTGATTGAGTTCTAGCTTCAGAGCATTGTGGTCTGAAAATATACAGGGAATGATCCAAATCTTTTGATACCAGTTGAGGCCTGATTTATGACCCAGGATGTGATCTATTCTGGAAAATGTTCCAAGTGCTCTAGAGAAGAATGTGTATTCTGTAGTTTTGGGAAGAAATGTTCCGTATATATCTGTGATGTCCATCTGGCCCAGTGTGTCATTTAAGGCCTTTATTTTTTTGTTGATCTTTTGCTTGGATAATCTGTCCCTTTCAGTGAGGGAAGTGTTAATGTCCCCTACTATTACCATAATATTGTCAATGTGTTTCTTTGGTTTTGTTATTAATTGGTTTATATAGTTGGCTTCTCCCATGTTAAGGGCATAGAAATTTAAAATTGTTAGTTCTTCTTGTTGGACAGACCCTTTGAGTATGATATAGTGTCCTTCCTCATCCTTATTATAGGCTTTGGCTTAAAATCTAATTGATATGATATAAGGATTGCCACCCCAGCTTTATTTTAATGTCCACTAGCATGGTAAATTGTTTTCCACCCCCTCACTTTAAATCTGGAGGTGTCTTCAGATCTAAAATGAATTTCTTGCAGAGACGATATTGATAGGTTTTAGTGTTTATCCATTCTGATATTCTGTGTCTTTTGATTGGGGCATTTAGCCCATTTATATTAAGGTAACTATTGAGAGATATGAATTTAATTCCATTATATTGCCTGTAAGGTGATTATTACTGTATATTGTCTCTGTTCCTTTCTGATCTACTACTTTTAGGCTCTCTCTTTGCTTAGAGGACCCCTTTCAATATTTCCTGTAGATCCTGTTTGGTGTTTACAAATTCTTTTAGTTTTTGTTTGTATGGGAAGCTTTTTATCTCTCCATTTTCACTGATAGCCTAGCTGGATATTGGATTCTTGGCTGCTTGTTTTTCTTGTTTAGTGCTTTGAATATATCATGTCAGTTCTTTCTGGCCTATCAGGTCTCTGTGGATAATATAATATATTATAGTATAATATAATCAGGTCTCTGCCAATCTAATATTTTTACCATTATATGTTACAGACTTCTTGTCCTGGGCTGCTTTCAGGATTTACAAGACTTGTAAATTTTACTATCAGATGACAGGGTGTGGACCTATTCTTATTGATTTTGAGGGGGGTTCTCTGCATATCCTGAGTTTTGATGTTTCTTCCCTTTGCCATATTAGGGAAATTCTCTTCAATAATTCTCTCCAATATACCTTCTGCTCCCCTCTCTCTTCTTCGTCTGGAATCCCAAATATTTTAATGTTGTTTCGTCTTATGGTGTCACTTATCTCTCGAATTCTCTCCTCATGTTCCAGTATTTGTTTGTTTCTCTTTTGCTCAGCTTCTTTATTCTCTCTCATTTGGTCTTCTATATCACTAATTTTCTCCTCTGCTTCATTTATCTTAGGAGTAAGAACCTCCATTTTTTATTACAACTCATTAATAGCTTTTTTGATTTCAACTTGGTTAGATTTTAATTCTTTTATTTCTCCTGAAAGGGCCTTTATTTCTCCACACAAGTTTTCTCTAATATCTTCCATGCCTTTTTTGAGCCCAGCTAGCACCTTGAGAACTGTCATTCTAAACTCTCGACCTGACATATTACCAATGTCCATATTGATTAAGTCCCTAGCCTTCAGTACTGCCTTTGTTCCTTTTTTATCTGTGGTGAGTTTTTCCCCCTTGTCATTTTATCCAGATAAGAATATATGAAGGAGTGGTGATGCAACATGGGGGCTTAAGTGGGTAGGAGAAGAATAAATGAAACAAGATGGGATTGGGAGGGAGACAAACCATAACTGACTCTTAATCTCACAAAACAAACTGAGGGTTGCTGGGGGGAGGGGGGTTGGGAGAAGGGGAGTGGGGTTATGGACATTGGGGGGGGAGGTGTGTGCTTTGATGAGTGCTGTGGGATGTGTGGACCTGGCGATTCATGGACCTGTACCCCTGGGGATAAAAATATATGTTTATAAAAAATAAAATTTAAAAAATTAAAAAAAAATTAAAAAAAAAAAAAGAATATATGAAGGAGCAAATAAAATACTGAAAGGATAGCAAAGACCCCAGGAAAATTTGTTTTAACCAAATCAGAAGACACTACAAATCATGGGGTGAAGAAAAGGTATGAAAAGAAGTTCAGAAAATTCAGAAGTTCAAAAAATAAAACCAGTGAACAGAACAGGGTTACTCACTTAATTTGGGGAGTATTCTTGTCTCTTAGAAGAAGCTACCTCCCAAAATTTTAAAGAATGAAAAACATATATAAGGATAAACACAATGAAGGGATGGAACATGATTATAAAGATGAACATTATTTTTAAAGATTTTATTTATTTATTTGACAGAAAGAGAGAGAGCACAAGTAGTCAGAGAGTCAGGCAGAGAGAGAGGAGGAAGCAGGCCCCATGATGAGCAGAGAGCCCAATGTGGGGCTCGATCCCAGGACCCTGAGATCATGACCTGAGCCGAAGGCAGAGGCTTTAACCCACTGAGCCACCCAGGTGTCCCAAAGATGAACATTTTTTTTTTAAAGTTTCTAAAAAAGGAGTTGATAAGTTTGTTGGGAGAATAAAGAAAAAGAAAGTGGAGAGAATTTTCCAGGTTGGAGACTAGAACAAAGTCCTGTGCTAGATTTAGGGTGTATTTTGACCTATTAGAAGCAGTTGTACCCCAGATTTTTTTTAGAAGAAAAATCCCTTTGTGTATACAAAAAATAAAGTTAGATATAATGAAGGATAAAATATGACTATAAAAATGAAGCTTCAAAAAAGTTTTTTTTTAATTTTATGAAAGGTATTGTTAAGATAAACTAGTTAAAAAATGTTAAAAGAGGAAAGGGTAAAAGTTAAGAAAAATTTAGCAGAAAAAAAAATTAACTTTGCAAGACTAAAGAATTATGAGAGAAAGCCATGAGTTTCATGTTTTGCTTTCTCCTCCTTTGGAATTCCACTCTTCTTCTTGGTAAGAGAACCTGATCTTGGTTGGATTTCTTGTTGATCTTCTGGGGGAGGGGCATGTTGTAGTGATTCTCATGTGTCTTTGCCTGTGGCAGAATTGCACCACTCTTACCAGGAGCCAGGCTAAGTAATCCACTTGGGTTTTCTTTGGAGAGCTTTTGTTCCCTGAATTCTTTTTGTAGAGTTCCGGAGGAAGGGAATGAAATGGTAGCCTCCCATTCTTTGGCCAGAGGAACTGAGAGCTTGGGGCCCCACTCCTCATGCGCCCTTGGAGAAAAGCACTCAATCACTCCCATTTCCCTGGCCTCTGGTCATACTCTTAGCTCACCCACTCCGTGACCAAGCTTCTCTGTCTCTGACACACAGCCCCACCTAGAGTTTCTGAACCCTGCATATCCCTGAGCTCTTCTGGGGGATGGTTGTCTTCCAGGATCTTGTGAGATCCATGCTTGTAGAGCAGTGGTCTGTGCCATGGATCATGATTTAAGGTAACTCTGAGGTAAGAGTTCACTCCTCAGCTCTGTTTCTACAGCCAGCTTTCCCACTCTAATACCTTTGAGCTCTGTGACACTCAGACAGCCCTGATCCTTCTGTAACCCTGCAGGACCTGAGGCCACACTGTTCCCACATGGGCTTCACCCTGGTTTAGCCTTTGGAGTGATGTCCCTCAGTGGAGCAGAGTTTTAAAAGTTCTGATTTTGTGCTCCATTGCTCCACTGCTTGCCTAGAGTTGGCCCCTCCCCCCGTGGTCTATCTTCCTGTCGCTTTGGATTCACTTCTCCACCAGCCCTACCTTTCAGAAAGTGGTCGATTTTCTGTTTATAGAATTGCTGCTCTTTTTCTCTTCAATCTCCTGTTGGATGTGTAGGTGTTCGGAATTGTTGGTAAGCTATCTAGCTGATCTCCTGCTACCTGATGTTGTCTCAGCCTGCTACTTCTCCACAATCTTGACTCCTCCCTCTTCATTGCAGATTTAAGATTGCTTTGTTCCAAAATTTTAGAAGCTTCTTGATAAAATATGACATTTTGGAAGGAAGATTTTTCCTATTGGAGCATTATTCTGGCTCAGTCTATTTATTTTTTGAAGTCTAATTGTGTTTTTCCATAGAGTATTATTATCTTATAGGTCATTATACTTGTGTTTTATTCTTTCTTTTTTCCTTTAAAGATTTATTTACTTATTTTTAGAAGGGGGGAAGGGTAGAGGAAGAGAGGAAGAGAGTCTTAAGCAGACTCTGCACCAATTTCAGAGCCCAACATAAGACTTGACTCCATGACCCTGAGATAATGACCAGAGCTGAAACTAAGAGTTGGATACTTAACTGACTATGCCACCCAGGCACCTCTGTTTTAGCATTTCCAAAAGACATAGGCAGGAGGCAGAGTTTAATCTAGGTTTGTAGTGTGATAAGAATAAAAGCTTAGGTGGAATTCAAGTTTTCCTTCTTTAGGGCCTATTCTCAAACCAGTAAATACAAAATGGATTTGTAAATATTACTTTTATTTTATGTACTACCTTTAGAATATTCTAAGAAATTCACTATTAAAGAATCATAAAATTATTAGTGTTACAGAATACAAAAATAATACACAAAATGCAACTATATTTCTATATAATGAATGATCTGAAAATAATATTAAGAAAACAATTCTATCAATAGCTTTAAAATAATGAAGAATTGAGGAAGATATTTAACAAACTAAATGTCATACCTGTACCCTGAAAACTGTAAAACAATGTTGAAAGAAACTAAAGATTTAAATAATAAAAGCTTTTCCATATAGGACTATAGAACTTAATATTATTAAAATAGTCAAAATTCCCAAACTGATCTATGGCTATGGATTCAGTACAATCTCTTTCAAAACCTTATGTGGAAAATAAAGTAATAGGCAAAATATTTTTGAAAAATAAGAATTAAATTGAAAATATATAATGTGAAAAATAAAAATTGGAAATAAAAATAAAAGTTGAAAATAAAGAATGAAGTTCATTTCTTGATATCAAAACTTAACTATCCAACTACATCAATGACAACAATCTGATATTGGCACAAGGATAGACATATAAATCAATGGGATAGACTTTGAAGTCCAGAAATAAACACTAACTTTAACATTCAATTATAAAATAAGGGCAAAGAAAATTCTATGGGTAAAGAAAAACATTTCCTACAAATGATGCTGGGACAACTGAGTATCTATATATTAAAGAATGACTGTATGAACACAGCTACTTTATATATACAAAAATTAACTCAAACTGGATTATAGACCTTAATGTAAAAGCTGAAAGTATAAAACTCTCATTTAGAAAAATGATTATTTATTGCTTAGTGTATTTTTTGAATAATTAAGTAACTTTTAGTAGTGTCCTTTCTATATTACATTTAACTCTTTATAATATGCATAATTTTTAAGTTAAGGTATATATTACTAAAGTTTTATAAGCTGTATTTGTGTGTGTATACACACACATATTTCTTAATATCTAAGGATTACTCCCCTACTCCTGGGTTGCATAGGTATTTCCAAGATTTTCTTGCAAGAAATACATTGTTTAATTCTTTTGCAGTGAATTTTCTAAATTATCTTAAATTATATCTAAATGTCATTTTAATGAAATTTAATAGAATTATGGATATGGTGACTGTTCATTTTAAAAATTTCTCTTCTTATATAACCATTTGTTCCTTCCTGGTTAATGTTATTTCTGTCTTGAGACTCTACTGGAATAGGCTGCTGCTTTAACCCTTATGTTTTGTTTGTTTGTTTTTGTCATTGCTATGTCTCCTGAATCAGCATTGAGCTTCATTGTCTCAATAAGCAGTATGATTTTAAAACTAAGATATTTATTTCTTTTTTTTTTAAGATTTTATTTATTTATTTGACAGAGAGAAATCACAAGTAGTCAGAGAGGCAGGCAGAGAAAGAGAGAGGAGGAAGCAGGCTCCCTGCTGAGCAGAGAGCCCCATGCGGGACTCGATCCCAGGACCCTGAGATCATGACCTGAGCCGAAGGCAGCGGCTTAACCCACTGAGCCACCCAGGCGCCCCCTAAGATATTTATTTCTTAATCAGGACCCAATCAATAAAACCATAAGACTATAAATTGCCTGAGTTTTAGTAAACAATTCTAAAAGTTAATTGTGTATTATATAAGAAACCAGAGAAAAAAATTCAAAATATATGCACATTTTAATGATTTTTCTGAAAACGTAAAATACTGTCTTTTCTTCATTAAACTGTTGTTTAAAATGTTCTTTTAAAAAAAAATGTGTCAGTAATGCTATTGCATTTCAGTACAGAAAAGCTGAAAGGGACCTCTAAGTCTAAAACAAAGGACAATGTATTCCATAATACTTATCTGATTATAAGCTGATTATATTTCCTCCATGCCAGCATAGATACAGAGTGAAATGAAGGAAAGTGTCCTGAGTATCAATTTACCTATTATCTCTAATGAAATTAAATAATGCATGAGGGACCACGGATTGTAATAATAAATATGCATTAAAATTCTTAGCAATGCAAAGAATAAGGTGATCTTTTTAATTCATCTGAAGACAAATAATTTTCCACCTTTTAAAAGTTAGATTACCCAGATGATTGTATAGTTAGCCTAAATATTAAAAAAAAGGTGTGTTCTTCCAGAAAAAGTAATCACTCTAATGTTAAACCACAACTCATTTCTTATCAAATGTTTCAAAAGAAGGAGTTTTACAAAATATTAGATCAAAGCAAGCAAAAAAAAAAAAAAAAAAGCTAATAACCAGAGACCATGCTTCTGAAGGAATACACATTGTATGAGTTTAGAAAATATTGCAACTTTTGGGGGCGGTATGGTGTTATTTATATCATTGTTAACTTTCTTAACAAGCTTAACATGCTTATGGTATTAGGTCAGTATTTCACATCTTCTATAGCTACCATTGCCATAAGCTATATATTTAAAATTGATAAGATATTGATGCTCTCCAATATTACTCCCCTACTTGTTTTAACATTGTGCTTCCAACATCTATTAAATAGTAGTGGAGGGGTGCCTGGGTGGCTCAGTGCGTTAAGCCTCTGGCTTCTGCTCAGGTCATGAACTTAGGGTCCTGGTATTGAGCCCCACATCAGTCTCTCTGCTTGGCAGGGAGCCTGCTTCCCCCTTCTCTCTCTGCCTGCCTCTCTGCCTATTTGTAATCTCTGTCTGTCAAATAAATAAATAAAATCTTAAAAAAAAATAGCAATGGATAATATAATGACAATTTTGTACTACATTCTTATTGCCGCTTCCAGTCTGCGATGAGAGAAGAATTAGGCACAAACAAGTCAGCTGCAAAAGACTGGGAGCAGGGGACAACAGTCGAAAAGGACTGCTGCCACGAGCAACTCCACAGTCTCACTTTTATTAGATAGAAAACAATAGCCAACAGAAGGACTGATGAAGGTCAAACGTTAATCCCGTCTTGCAGACAAGCAAGAAGGAGGATAAAGTTTATAGTTAACCAAGCACATTCAAAGGACTCATCTAACTAACAATGGGCACTTCTGGGAAGAGAACGGAGCGATAATGAAAAAGGGAAGCAAGCGGTTTTCGTTCCACCCTGAGCTGACCCGGCGTTCCGGGGTGCTCGGCTTCCCTGAAGCAGCCGGCGTTCCGCCCTCGGCAGGCCAGGCGTTCCTGGCTGCCCAGCTTGTGTGAAGGGGCGGCATTCCGCCCTGAGCGAGCCAGGCATCCCCAGCTGCCCAGCTTCATGTTCGTACATCGTCCTTCTCCCCAAAGACCTGTTGTCAGTATATGCATTTCTTAAGGCCATATCTAAATGTGCTTGGCAACTAGTAAAATCCTCCAGGGGTTACAGTTTAAGTAACAAATTGTTCCGAGGGGCAGCAGCACTTATGTTCTTAAGTTTGAACATGAACTTCATTATTATACTGCTTATGATACTGTAGTAATATATATGTGGGTAGTTACTAAATTATTAGTTTATAAGACAAAAGTGAAATTGGAAACACTAAATACATTTTGAAGTTGAGTCTAAAAGAACATTAAATAATTTAAAAAATAAACTATCACTCAGATTTGACATCATCTCTCTGGTCAAATGACACATCAATTGAATTCCAACTACATCAATTTTGAAAAAAAATCAAGCAGAATGAAACAAAACAAAAATCTATATGCTTCCAATCCTTTATCATATGCTCTGTATACAGTTTAACTGACGTAATCCTCAAGCATGCTGTCAATTTTAATAGCACAGACTTTTTTTTTAATATTTTATTTATTTATTGGACAGAGATCACAAGTAGGCAGAGAGGCAGGCAGAGAGAGAGAAGGAAGCAGGCTATCCGCTGAGCAGAGAGCCGGGTGCGGGGCTTGATCCCAGGACCCTGGGATCATGACCCAGGCCAAAGGCAGAGGCTTTAACCCACTGAGCCACCCAGGTGCCCCAATAGCACAGACTTTGAAGCCTACTGTCAATAGAGTTTGAATAGCACCCCTTGCTCTGAATGATCTTGGGGATAATGCTTACTTTCCTCAAGTCTCAAAATTATCACCAAAAAAAGGATGATCACAGTAACCATAGAATTTTTAGTGAAATCAAACTGGCATACTGCCTGCATAGGTCTTAGCATGGATCTTGTATGTAGTAAATGTTCACTAAACATTAGCCATTACCTTTATGTATAATTTTTTAAGTGTTTAATATTTTGTTTGATTATTTATTTGTGAGACAGAGCACAGAAGGAGGAGCAGAGGGAAAGGGACAAGCAGATTCTGCCCAGCATGGAGCCCACGTGGGACTCTATCTCACAATCCACAACTATGACCCCAAGATCATGACCTGAGCCAAAACCAAGAGCCTGACTCTTCACTGACTGTGCCGCCAAGGCACTCCTCTCACCATTACTGTTAACATTGTTATTCTCTGTGTGTGTGCGCATATATATATATATATATTTCCCCCCCAAGAAGCAAGTTTCTGTGGTGTGTTTTGAGCTTCAGCCAAAAGAATAATAATAAAAGAAAAAAACCACTCCTCTCACCATTACTGTTAACATTGTTATTCTGTGTGTGTGTGTGTGTGTGTGTGTGTATTCCCCCCCCCCCAAGGAAGCAAGTTTCTGTGGTGTGTTTTGAGCTTCAGCTGAAAGAATAATAATAAAAGAAAAAAACCACATTTGTTAGTGACTGAGACTGGAGAGATGAGATTAACATATATGAGGGAGGTGAAAAAGAAAGGACAGAGGAGACAAAGAGAAGAGAGAGTGAGAGAAACAATAATGGTAGGTGGTATGGGAGACAGTTTATATCCAGAGGGAATCCAGATGTTGGACAATTTAGTGTAAACTGCAACAGGAAAGAGAAAGAAGTGGTTTTACAGAGAAGCTGGAATTGAATAGTGTTGTAAATTATAGATGGGGTTTGAATTGGTAGGTCAGAAAGGGGAAGATAATTTAGTTTGATTAATGGAAGAATTTGAAAGTAATTGGGGGGAATTATTCTTGAGTAAAGAGGTACAAAATATAACTTAAGAAGATTAAATTTGACTACTGTACAGTTTGAGAGAAGAAAGGAAGACTTAAGGTAGGAGACAAAATATTCATTCAATCTAGTAATCTAGACACACAGAATATTATTTGTTTACAGTGGTAAAAGAGAGGGAAAAATGACCCTGAAAGGCATTTTAGACTGAGTAAATACATAAATGAAGAAAAGACCATGGGGTAACAGAGTTAGGTGAAGTTACATGTATTATAGGTACATCTGAATCTGATTAGTATAAATTACCACACAATTCAGATTTTCTGGATAGTTTTGCATTATACCCCTTGAATCAGCATAACCTTTGGAAGAGTTCTCTTTTGCTCTCGTAAGTGTTCTCATTTGGATACACACACACACACACACACACACACACACACACACACACACACAAATATAAAGCATGTTTGGCTTGAATGGAGAGTGGGACTGAGTTGGGTCTTTATGGGAGATAGAGTGTGACTGAGGAAAGGTTCCACTGGTAGGTTAGAAAGTTACAGGATTTAAATTTCTCAAGCAGTTCCAAAGAAGGAGATTAACAAGGACTTGTTCAGATGTGGGGTCTGGGAGAAGAAGCATTAGTCTTACAAAAAGTCAATGGTCAAATATTAGAAATATGAGTCATTCTCCTTATTATACTTACTAATTTTAGTACCATAGTTACTATGGACTATGAGATATTAACAAAGGTAGAAACCAGCAATACTATAATTTCAGGAATAGCATAAACACTTACTTAGAATTGAAAAATATATTCAAACCACTTAAATTTCCTTGAATTACTTATATGCTAATATATATTTATATTAAACTTTAATTTTCATTTTACACTTTCTTATAATAGTTAGCCTTAAAAGATTTGTGATAAAGATTATACTATGTTGTATACATTTCTAAATGTAAGTCAAGAGTAAATTGATTAAATTTCCAAAGAGTAAACATATTAAACATAAAATATAAAACCCTATCTTACATCAGTGTATTTCTGTTCTTAATATTTAGATAATATTTAAAACATTTTGTATGTTTATATACATAGATATTGTATTTTAAATATGCTGATTAAATTATATGTAATGGATATGAGCATTTACGGAAATGCCTCTATTTTCCCAACATTATATGTTGCTTTCAAAAGGTACAGGATGTTAATTCAATGCTAATGTAATTGGCAACAAATTAGATTCAGAGACAGGAAAGGGATAAAAAATGTAACAGTGGAGTAATTACAGACATTATCCTCAAATGTATATTTTCTGAAAAGAACATAAGAACATTTCAAGAAGAGCATTTCTTTTTTTTTAATATTTATTTATTTATTTATTTATTTGACAGAGAGAGGGATCACAGGTACACAGAGAGACAGGCAGAGAGAGAGGGAAGCAGGCTCCCTGTTGAGCAGAGAGCCTCATGCGGGGCTCAATCCCAGGACCCTGAGATCATGACCTGAGCTGAAGGCAAAAGCTTCAACCTACTGAGCCACTCAGACACCCTTAGAAGAGCATTTCATGTTTAACAAAATAACACATTAAATCAAATGAAACACAAGAAAGATTCCATAGATATTATATAGATCATTAAAAAGAATACATTGTACAGAATAATTCTGAGGACAAAAATAGCTTCCTCAAAATTAATTTTTCTTAGCTTCAAAATTTCCTCACTTAGATCACAGAGTGAGAGATGGATGAGGTAAAAATCTTCAGAAAATATTTTAGAAATATATGACCCTATGTCAATGTCAAGAATTATTTGTCATGCTATTCTTATGTTTGAAACAGCTTTTTCCTTCCACTTTAAAGTATTCTTCTAAAGCACCCATCCCTATGAAGCCACACTAGGCAGATCTCACCTTCTCCATTGCCCTGGAGTCACATTCCTTCTCATATAGTTAAGATCATCCCTTTTGGGAAATAAACCTATATATTTGCATTTTTTTAAGTTGACACGAATAAACACTGAACAGATATATTTTAAAAAGTGATAAAAGTTGTTTCCTCTAGGGGGTGGGAGTATGATATGGACATGGGCACAAGATAGGAATGACTTCAATTTGATCATTGTGTGTCATTTGATTTTGATTCCTGTGAATATATTACTTATTGAAAAAAATGCAAATAATAAACTAAAAGCTGCAAAGAAATGAAGGAAGAAAGGAAAGAAGGAAGGAAGGAAGGAAGAAGGAAGGAAGGAAGAAAAAAGAAAGAAAGAAAATGTCCCTTTTCTCTCACACTATTTTGGTTTTGCTTTCAACTGAATGGTCCCCATTAACATATGAACTTTTGATAATTTCTTCACTATTAAAAATAAAACAAATAAAATTCTGCCTTGAATTCATATCTGTCTTTAGCTAATCATCCATACTCTTTTCAATACAGGAAAATAAAATCATCCTAAAGGTCTTCTATATTTATGTACATAAGATTACACTTTATTTCTTATACCCATTATAATAGTATCTTAAATCATTTTTTTTTTTAAAGATCATTAGTGACTACTACTTTGCTGTAAACAAATTTAATTCTCAGTTGTCGTTTTACTTGAGAAATCATTGGATGAGTTTGCCACAGGATGTATATGTAAATTGCAAATATATAAGTATATGTTTAAAATAGCATTGTATATACCTGGATATTCTTCTAAGCTGTGGTATATTTGTAGAAAGCAAATGCACATTTTTTTTTTTTGCTTTTTCCCTCATTATTTTAAATAGAGCATATTGACAGTAGATACTGTGACAATATAGTCAAAAGGATGCAAAATAGTGAGATAAGATCATAATAGACACAAAGGAAGAATCAATCCATAGATCCTGAACATGAAGCTCACCATGAAACTTTAGGTTGATTTACTGTGGGGGACATGGTGGACCCATTTCCAATCGTAAGATAAAATTTGTATTATGTTAACAAAAGTCATAGTTCATGACTAGGAAAGGAAACCTGTGCCTGACCAATCAGATGTGTCTTTCAAGAACTTGAAATCTCAGCTGAGGTACTAATATGAACTAAATTATGTCCCTTCCAAAATTTATATGTTAAAGTCTTAGCCCCTAGTACATCAGAATGTGACCATTTTTGGAGGCCTTTAAAATGTTAATTTTAAAATTAAAATTTTAATTAACAAAAATGTTTAATTAACAAAAAATGTTAATTAAAGTAAAATGAGTCCATTAGGGTGGACCTTAATCCAATATGACTGATACCTTGTAAAAAGACTTTGACCTTTGGTCAAAGATGCAGAAGGAGGACCATATGAAGAGATAAGAAGAAGATGACCATCTACAAGGTAAGAGGAGAGGCATGGAAGAAACCAACCCCATTGACACCTTGTTCTTAGACTTCCAGACTCCAGAATTGTGAGAAAATAAGTTGTTTAAGCAACCTTGTCTCTGGTACTTTTGTCATGGCAGTATCAGCAAACTAATTCAATGACCAAAGAGACAAGGTTAAGGTAGAGATTAGTTTCTATGTTTGGGGTGATTTGAGAAACTGAGGAACAGAGAGAAATTTCCAGATCAATTCTCAGTGCTGCAAGTGTGGGGTCCCTGGAGATTGTGCCATGCAGCTTGGCCTTTCTTGAATTCTCATGAAGCCTCGCTAGTGTTCTTCTCATTCCTACTTCTAGCAGTTCAGTGAGTCATCAAACAAATGACCATTTTGCTTAAATTAGGCATAGTTCTTTTTAATTTTTATTTATTTATTTTTTAAACAAAGACCAGGAAACAAATCCAGTGGGATTGTCTTCATAAAATTCAGATTTTTACCAATCCCAAGTGATTCAGTGAGTAGAGGAAATATACCATAGGTTAACATTCCTTCATATTATTTGTCTGTTTTTTTGTTTTTTTTTTCTCTTACTATATTCTCCACAGAAAAGAGGATAAAGAAAACTATGATTTTTAATTCAAAGTGGAAGAAGAGGAGAGTTTTAAATGAGTGTCTTTTTCTTCTAGTCATCTCTTTTCTACTTCAGTGGTTCTTATTTTTCTTTCATCTTTATTTTATATGTTTATGGAATCTCTATTGTTTTGTTGAGGAATTTTTGTTTAAAAAATTCATGCTGGTTTATTTCCCATACTACCTACTCAATACTTTTCTATGCATTGGACTGAATCTAAAACATTTTTTTTAAATAATTTTTGCTCACCTTATTTTCCCACTCTCTTTTATTGCTTCAGGAGTGTGATATAACAGGTTCATGATAATGCATCACAACATTTCTCTTTCTCTTTCTACATTATGGTTTCAAAGTTTAAGGGCATGAATTTGAGATAATGTTTTGTGAAAGGCATTTATTATATCCCTATTTCAGCTTGTAATTTTTTCCTCTATAATTCTAATGTTTTTATTACAATGGCTCAATGTAATTCTCAAAATATTGACAAATGTTCATTTGTTTTTTGAAGTTGACACCTGAATATATATAAAACATAATTATTTTTAGATGCTATTGCAGTCTTAACATGTGTAGTGAAAGTTTCAAATAGAAAATGTGAAGGATCTGTTATATTTATGAGCTTTCATTAAATTACCAATTCTATAGTGAGTACATAAATTAGAATATTTACTTCCAGGGGCAACTGGGTAGCTCCAGCTCAGTTGTTAAGCATCCTACTCTTGATTTCAGCTCAGTTCATGATCTCAGGGTTGTGAGATTCAGCCCTGGGTTGAGCTCCGCTGCTAAGCAGGGAGTTTGCTTCTCCACTTCCCCCTCTATTCTTCCCTTTTCATGCTCACTCTCTTCTTGCTTAAAAAATAAATTAATTAAAAAAGAATATTTACTTTAAATATTTTATTACAGTTATGTATGAAACAACCTCAGATTTCACCACATCAAGGGGAACTTCAGGTCTCTAGCTTCAGACACTATTAGAGACTAAATGTCCCATGCGTGTGGTGTGTTGCCTTCATTCTTTAATCTTTATTTTTGTTTGAAACTCCCAAATTAAACTCCCAAAAGTGTATTTTTGTATGTGTCCTTGTAACTGGTATATGTTTTGTTCCTATGGTTTGAGGGTTGAAAACTGATATGGTGTGGATATTAAAGGGGATTAACCTTGTGACATTAAAATAAGTTCTGGAAAAATCAACTGAAATTAGGAAAGTTAATTTGGCTAAAAAAATTATATGAAATGCTAACATGTTTTAAGTATTTTCCAGTTTCAAATATTGCACAAAAATGAAAAGAATGTTACAACAACCCAAATTTATTATAATAGAATTTGGGGGATTTTCAAAATTTCCCCTCCCTCATTTCCTTACTATGGAGATAAATTTAGCCTATGGATTTTTTTTTCTTAATTGTTTCTCTTGAATATGTCCATTATTTGAATCCCTTACATTGAAAAGGAGACTGGTAAAAACCAAGAATCAAAAAATTCCCACTCTCTTCCCCTACCTCTGCAGTCCCCTCTCTATCCTTCTTTCTTTCATTCTGTATTACAGGTGAGAACTGGGTCCGAAAGAGCAAAATTGTGACTAGAAGTAGAAAAAATAGTTTCAAGGACAAGATAAATATATTTTAATGGGTAAGAGGTGATATTTGTGTGAAGGCTATAAAGATTGATAAATGGAAAATGCTAAGGAACATTAATAATGTCATGTATCCCTAATGCACACCTGTTATACTCTGTGCTGTTTATGCAACACTCTTGCCCAATCTGTGCAATAGATCTATAAATTACCTATTATTATATCTATTTAAAGATTAAGAAATTCAGTCTCTTGAAATGACAGATCCATATTCATTCTTAGTTCTCACTGACTCCTCAAACTATGATCTTTCTGCTGTGGCACACGTAACCTTTATGGGCTAATATGTTTTGAATTTCACCCTGAAGTCAGAAGAAAAATTTAAGTGTTGTAATGATGTGATCAGATTTGTAGGTTTATATGGATGGAATGTAGTCAAGTAGAAGAAATATAAAGACCTGGAGGAAGAAGAAAATAATTACCGAAAGATTTATAATTCCTCCCATCCAAGTACTAACTAGGTCCAACCCTGCTTAGCTTCTGAGATCAGACAAGATCAGGCACATTCAGGGTGGTATGGCTGTAGATGAAAGATTTATAATTCCTAAGAAGAAAAAAGTAATCTTCTTTGATGCTGGGCCTGGACAGAATTTAGCCTATAAAAGTGTATCTCCTAAGATATCATTTCACTGTCAATGGACAACATTTAGAACCATCACTGACAAAAATTACGAATTATTGTGTCAAGTGCATATGATAGAGCCACATTTCTAAAAGGAGATGCTTTCTGGATATGACAACACCAAGAAAGGGTATTTGTCAAAGATTATCAATCTTACTGATTAGATGTTGGATATTTTATTCTAAAAATCATTCTGCCTTTCCTTTTTGAAAATTTCAGACTTGATATTTATGTTAAATGTGGAATTGTTCATCATTAAAACTTTATCAATAAGGTAGGACTATGAATAAACACTGTTTTAAAAGATTATAGCATGCACATATTGTAATGTTCATTGATTGCCAAGTTTTTATTTGTTTTATTTAGAGAGAGTGAGAGATCCCTAGCAGGGGAAGGGCAGAGGAGGAGGGATGGTGAAAATCCCAAGCTGACTCCACAATGAGTACAGAGGCCCACACAGAGCTTGATATGAGGACTCTGAGATCACGACCTGAGCCAAAATTAACAGTTGGATGCTTAACTGACTCTGCTACCTGGGCATTCTGATTGCCAAGTTTCTATATAATTTGTTTAGAAAACTGGATTTTTAGGTACTATATCCTTAATTGTCTACTAGTATTTTTATGCCTATGTAATAAAATTTCCTAAATATGGAAGAAACTTGTATTAAGCGTGATCAATTTAAGAAAAAGAGGTTTGGGTTTAGGGGATGAGAGTAGAAAAAGAGCAATCTTTCTAATATTAAAATTTATAAGGAGTAAAGAAGAAATTAGTCTTTTCCATTTATACAATAGAAATGAAGATACTAGTGACTTTGATAATATTTTAAAAGGTAATTTCCTTGTTCTGTTTAATGTATGTTTAGTATAAAGTTCAAAACTTTTCTGAAATCTTTAAATGTTTATGTATTTATTTCTCACTCCAAGTGGCTAGAAACTAAGAGAGTCAGGATTTTATGAAAAGTTGTATCCAACAGGGAGTAAACATATTAAGTACAACAGCTTATCCTATGGAGATTAAAAGCCAGGTTTCTATCCAAGAGAACCACATATATTTGATATACGAATTGTATAGTAAATGTCATGTATATATTTGCAATCCCCTCTTAAGTTCTCTCCAAATTTAGATGTAATGTTTGATCTTTGACGATCCATTAATCTATAGGTTAAACATAACAGATGGTAAATTTTTATCTCATTCTTCCAGGTTTGAAACTGAAAAAAGAAATCAGTCTGCAAAACACATTTGTTTTGTGTTTTTTTTTTCTTCAAATATCATCATTCTAATGAAATTTTACTCTTCTGTTCCTTCCCAATCTGTGAATATCACTTTTTAGAAATTTAGCCAAGGCTAAACTCCTTTAAGAAGCCAAACCATGTTGTATTTCTCAATTTAGACATCTCCACTATTGAACAATACTCTCAATTTTGTCATTGTAATATAATATAAACAGTGTGCTGAATCGTCAAAGGAAAAGGATCTTGAACAAGAGGGCCTCAGTTCAAGTTCTAGCTCATACTTACTGAATGTTTTGAAAATAGAAGTCAAAATATAAAACCTATTTCCAATATCCATTATAATGAATGATTATCTGGGTGGGTTGTGTTAAAGTTTCAATAATCTAGGTGAAAATACTTTGTTAGAGCAGACTACAAAAATGTTAAAGGTTAGTACAGTGTTGATTTGGCATTTGTATACCTACTTATTTCATATTTAAATGTATTCCTTTTAAATTTATGGGTCCCTTTATTGATGTCAAAGACAAAACTACGTCTGCTACAACATACACAAAGGTTGTTTATTCACAAACTTGCCATAAGGGAACCCATCTGTCATTAATTACATTTTAACAGGAGTTCAAAGGAGTTGGAAAGGAAAGTAAGTTTTATAAAGTAAAAATGGGAAAACTGTCTCTTATGGATAAGTTTTCTATTAAGGTGAATATTTTAGATTCAGGGAGGTATTTTAGTTGGTCTTCTTGTACATTTGACAGCCTATGGTTGGCTACAAGGTGGCGGGGGAAACCTTTTGGGGTCATTTCTAAAAAAGAAGAATTATTCAGTATTAGGGGTGGGGCGTTTTCCATGGGCAGCTATTTCCTGGAACAAGTGGGAATTAATGGAATGCTTTTCTTCTGTCAAATGTCATAAACATGAAGGTTCTTTCTTTTTTTAATTGTGTTAAGTTAGTCACCATAAAATGCATCACTAGTTTTTGATGCAGTGTTCGAAGATTCATTGTTTATGTACAACACCTAGTGATTCATGCAATACTAAAATTTGTATGGAACCAGAAGAGACACCGAATTGCTCAGGAAATGTTGGAGAAGAAGAGCAGAGCTGGAGGCATCACGTTGCCTGATTTCAAGCTTTATTACAAAGCTGTGATCACCAAGACAGTATGGTACTGGAACAAAAACAGTCACATAGACCAATGGAAATGAGTAGACAGCCCAGATATGGAGCTTTAATTCTATGGTCAAATAATCTTCAACAAAGTAGGAAAAATATCCAGTGGGGAAAAGACAGTTTCTTCAATAATTATGAAGGTTCTTATGTAGAATGGGGTGGCTACCATGGCAGGGAGTTTTTCACTGACAACATCAACGTTTGGGAAAAAAAAATCTCTGTTAGGATTTATACTTTTATCTGATAACTGTTAACCTTATATGTTCATTATTCATCACTCCTTAATCTTGACATTTTCTGCTTTGGCATATAGAGCATTAAAGTATTCTTCCTGCCTCTTCAATGTTCAAAGTTTTGTTTTGTTTTGTTTTTATTAAATTGATTTATTTATTTTCAGAAAAACAGTATTCATTATTTTTTCGCCACACCCAATGCTCCATGTAATCCGTGCCCTCTATAATACCCACCACCTGGTACCCCAACCACCCACCCCGCCGCCACTTCAAACCCCTCAGATTGTTTTTCAGAGTCTCTCCTGATGTATAGACATTTCAAAAATTCAGGCCTTGGTTATCTGTTCTAAGCAGATTTCCCTTTTTATCAATTCTTCCTTTAGAATTACAACTGATGGGAAAACCCAGATTAATTAATATGATTGCAATTAGATAGGTTCTAGTTATACTCACTCAATAAATCTACAATTACATATATAGTAAATTGTTTGCAACCTCATAGCCAGCATTCTGGAGTGGCTTTCCTGATCAAAGATCTTCTCTCTAACTCTTATTTTCAGACTCTCTCTCAGGGAATTTGGGTGCCTTATTAAAACATACTGCATAGACAAAACAAGTTAAGGGGTGTTGGAGGTACAGGTGTCCAGTTGTGGAATGAATAAGTTGCAGGGATAAAATGTCCAGGATAAGGGATATATTCAAAGGTATTGTGATAGTGTTGCATGGTGACTGACGGTAGCTACACTTAGCATAGCATAACATTTAGACCTGTCTAATCACTATGCTATATACCTGAAACTAATGTAACATTGAGTGCTAACTATACTTCCATTGTAAAATACTGCAACCTACAATATGCCCTGATATCTTCTCTCTACTTAGCTTTAGATTTTAATGTGTGTGGAGTTTATAGTACAGGATGCACCCTACACCTTTGTTCAATTCCTACCTACTTACTATTTTCTGAAAGGAATAATCTTTTATGCCATTAAAACAGTAATAATAGAAAATTTACTTGGGTTAACGCTGAATGTTTTGAAATACAGCATAAAGATCATGCTACTAGTAGTATATGACAAACAAGGAACTTCCACCTACCCATCTGGTGGAGGAGTATAGATGAATCCGTCAACAAATGTTGCTTCCACAATCACGACTGAATTCAAGTTAGTGAAAACTCCTTGCATGATTTTATAATGTATTAGTTGTCATATTTGTTGTCATTATTGATGTTCTTATATATAATATATAGACATTTAACTATATATACATATATAATATACATAAGTATATAACTACATTATAATTGTGTATGCGGTGCATTATAAATAGCAGTAGATGTCTTTTGTTTCATTCAGTCATGCTTCATTCATGAAGCCAGTCAGTTGCTGACTCTCCTAGAGGCAACTCTACAGTCTTCAATAACAGCCATGAATCTGATACCTGTCCAGAATGCCTCCACCTGCAAGAAAACATTTATGACTCCCTAAGTTTGTGACTGAACATGGCATCTTCCCAGCATCAACTTTCCTCTTTGGGGAGAGAGATTCACAGTCAAATGCTCTCCAAACAAATCCTCTTTGAAATCTCTGTTTTATTCTGGATGTTGTTGAACCTTCTAAATAGTTATGGTGACTTACCTTGACATTTTTAAATGTTAATCTCTTTTTCCTTTTGAAAAGTGCCCTTGCTTTCTTCAAGTCTTGCCTGTGAGTGACATAAGGAAGCATCCCATTATAATGTGGGGAAGGGAATAGAAGAAAAAAAAATTTAAATAGTGTAATAGAGATATTAGATTTCTCTAATCATGGAAAAATAACTTTGTGAAAAGGAATAATTATAAATCAATAATAATCTCATAGAAACTAAAAGCATCAATCAGGAAAAAAAATGGTAGGAAAGTTAAAAGATAAAATTTAGGATATGTTTCTAGATTTAAAACAAACAAATAAAAAAAGGATAATGAACACAAAAGGTAAAGAAAGATAAGGTTATTTAAAGATTGGACAAGAAGTTTCAGTATTCCACCAATATTAATTCTTTGCAAAATATTAATAAAAAACAGAGAAGAGATGACCATAAAAAGAATCTTAAAAATAAAGTAATTCTAGAACTTGTTACTCAGATAAAAGGGATCTATCCAGTGCCCAGAAAAATAAGTTAATGAAGTTAATAAAGACTCACATAAAAACTATTTAGAAAGAAAACTCAAAGCACTGAGAATAAAGAAAAATAAGAATTATAAAAATAAGCAATAATAACTAGAAGTACATATATACATGTATGTATATGCATATATATATAAATGCATATATGTGTGTATGTGTTTATGTATGCATAGTTAATCAGAAACCAAGGGTATCATTTGGTGTAATAGTGAGTAATGTTAGTAGAGTCAAATAGTATAGATATTAACATTTTTAAACTAAAATTTCTGATATAATAATTTTGTGAGGGTAAAAGTAGTACTTAAGGAGCATTAAGTTTTCCGCTAATATAGTGGGTAATTGCTCAGAAAGTTGTTAACTTAAAATATAAAAATATAAGCCTTGTAAATAATTGGATTAAAAGCCAAAAGAGAAAAATATATATTAAATTATATCTTTTAATCTCTCATACTTCCCCAAAAACAATCAAAAGAAAAATTCTTTGGCTGATTTCATGGAAGCTATATAGCTTTTTATTTTCCCTTTTTAATTAAGAGGAAACTTTGGAATAGCTTAATTTTTCTTCTCATCATAAAAATAAGTTTGAGTAGCATCTTCATTTTTATTTTGTCATTTCACATGCGGCAAGCTAAATAAATTAGAATGTCCAATATGATTCTTAGGGGCTAGTTCTGTATTATTAAAAGTCTTTTATGTTCTGATTGTAGATGCACAATAATTTATTCCAATTTTTTCATCAAATGAAAATTTGCTTTTAATTGAATGCTAAGTTTTCATCATCTTACTGAGGTGATTTTAAGTACAGAGCTTCTTTGATACTGTCCACTAATACTATTAACTGTCTTTATCAAGTGAGTTGAAAATTATATAGAAAGTGGATACAAACTGCTGCCAGTAACCATTTTAAATAGAAAAACCAATTCAAGATGGTTTATAATTCTGATTCAGTGTAAAAGTAATACTGCCTTTAGATATTTTATCTTCAACTTTTCATATCCTGAAGAGAATCAGAGATAGCAAAGAGAGAAAATCTAAACAGTTATATTAAGATAGATTATAAGTTAATATTTTCTATATTTTAAGAAAATGTGGGGAAGGCAGCAGAGAAGGATGACAACATGAGTGACTGCACGAGACGGGTGAACAGTAGAATATAATTCATTTGGATTTTAGAATGAGCAGATATTCATGAGGGAATCATAAAGTCATAAAATTTTAAAAATCATAACTGACAAGTAAAATATTTATAATATAGTATTATAATACATAAAATTAAATACACAAATAGAATATGACTGCTGGATAGATTGTTGATTTTTATTTAAAAACACAGAAGGGCTTTAATAATGTAATTTCTCTGTTTTTTCAATACTAATAAACCAGTTCATTGAAAAATAAATAAATCATAAAGAGGTGAGTAATCACACATTTAGAAATTATACTTGAGTGTACTATATTATTTTCCTAAGCTTTTAGCAATTTCATAAAATATCTCAGAAGGTATGGATGAACTAAAAGATGAGTCATATAATTTTCTAGTACAAAATTTTATGAGATGAAGTGATCATGGTTTGAGACATAAGTTTAAGAGAGCGATTTTGATCCATCTTAGATGTTTGTATTATAAGTCGTCTCCTGGAAAGCTTATAAATGTATAAGATCACACTCCCAGAAATTCTGGTTCTATTGGTTTGAGCAGTCTAGGAATAGTCATTTCTTTTTTACTGCAGACTTTATTTATTTATTTATTCATTTTTAGATCAGGTCTAGGTTCACGGCAAAACTTAGAGGAAGATACAGATTCCCAAGTATTTCCTGCCCCCATTATATACAGTCTCCTCCATTATGTACGTCTTCCACCATAGAGGTAGATTTGTTACAATTGATGAACCTGCAGTGAGACATTCTTATTACCCCCAATCCATAGTTTGTACTATGGTTCACTCTCAAGGGTGTACATTCTGTGAGTTTTGACAAATGTTTAATGGCTTGTATACATTATTATATTATATAGAGTAGTTTCACTCCGTAAAACTTCTCCATGTTCTCCCTAGCCCAACCTATCCTCTAACGCCTGACAAACACTTATCCTTTTAATATCTACATAGTTTTGCCTTTCCCATAATGCTATATAGCTGGAATTATACAGTATGCAACCTTTAAGATTGAATTCTTTCACTTAATATGTATTTAAGTTTCCTCCATGTCCTTTCATAGCTTGATAGCTAGTTTTCTTTTAAAACTTGGTAACATTCCATTGTCTGGAGGTACTACAATTTATTTACCCTTTTTTTTTTCTACTGAAGGTGTCTTCATTATTGCCAAGGTTTGGCAAATATAAACAAAGCTGATCTTAACATCCATGTATATAGGTTTACTGTAGACATAAGTTTACAACTTCTTTGGGTAAATATCAAGAAGCACAATTGTTAAATCATATGATAACAATATATTTAGTTTTGGGGAAAACTTCCAAACTGTTTTCTGAAGTGGCTGTACCATTTTGTATTTCACCAGCAATGAATGAGATTTCCTATTGCTTCACATCATTGTCAGCATTTGGTGCTGTCATACTTCTTTATTTTGACAATTCTAATAGGTATATCATTATTTATTGTTTTAGTTTGTAGTTCTCTAATGCATCTAATGTGGAGCATCTTTTCATATACTTGATTGCCATTTGTATACTTGTATGTGTGCGTGTGTGAGAAAGGTGTCTGTTCAACTTTTTTGCCATGTTTTAATTGAATGGTTCAGTTTTCTTATTGATAAGGTTTAAAAGTTCTTTGCATATATTGGATAATTCTCTATTATCAGATATATAATTCAAAAATATTTTCTTGCATTCTATGGCTTGTCTTATCATTCTCTTGACATTGTCCTTCACAGAGTAGAGATTTTTATTTTAATGAGGTCCAGTTCATCAGTTCTTTCTTTCATGGATTATACTTTCAATGTTGTATTTGACAAGTCATATAACCGAAGTCTCTAGCTTTTTTTCATATATTATCTTTTAATAATTTGTCTTTGAATTTTTAGGCTGCTGTAACAAAATAACATAGATTTGGTGGCTTAAACAACAGAAATTTATTTCTCATAGTTCTAGAGGCTGGGAATTTCATAATCAAGGTGCTGGCTGATTTAATTCTTGGTGAGAATTCCTTTCTGACTTAGAGATGGCTATTATTGTCTTGTTATTCCCTTACATGGTAGTGAGAGAGAAAGAGAGGGAACTTTGGTCTCTGTCTTCTTATAAGGACACTAATTCCATATTGGAGGCCCTACCTCTGAGATCATATGTGAACTTAATTATCTTTCAGTATATGTGCTGCCGAAGCGAGCACCTTAATTATCTTTCAAACGCCCTATTCTAACTACCATCACATTGTCAGTAAGGTCTTCACAGTGACACAAGGAAAGGTGTCACAAACATTCAGTTTACACTAGAATTTTATATTTTTGTGTTTTACATTTAAGTCTCTGATACACTTTGAATTAATTTCTTGAGGGTATAAAATTTGTGTCTACATTTGTTTATTTATTTATTTATTTGCTTGTGAATCTCTAGTTGTTAATGTACCATTTGCTGAAAAGACCATCTTTGTGCCATTGTATTGTCTTTGTTTTTTGTTTGTTTTTTATCAGAGGTCACTGACTGTATTTATACAGGTGTTTTTCTGGGCTCTTTATTCTGTTCCATAGATTTTTTTTTTTTTTTTTGGCAAAATCATATTCTCTTTATAACTCTGGCTTTGTAGTAAGTTTTAAAGTAAGCTAGTATCACTCTTCCAAATTTATTCTGTTTCTTCATATTATGTTGGCTCTTCTGGGTCTTTTGCCCCTCTATACAAACTTTAGAAGTAACTTGTCAATATCTACAAAACAATTTGCTGGGATTTTGATTGTGATTACATTGAATTCATACATAAAGTTCAGAAAAATTGACATTATGACAATATTGAGTCTTCCTATCCATAAGCATGCAATATCTATTTATTTAGTTCTTCTTAGATTTCATTCATCAGAATTTTGTAGTTTTCCTCACAAAGATCTTACACATATTTTATTAAATTTATATGTAAGGTTTTCATTTTTGGATTGCTAATGTAAATGAAGTTATGTGTTTAATTTCATATTCCATTTATTTATTGATGATATATAAGAAAGTAATTGACTTTTATACTTTAACTTTAGATAAATATTATAAATATGGTACCACAACCTTTTTGTAATTGTTTATTAGTACCAGGTTTTTTTTTAAGACTTTATTTATTTGATAGGCAGAGACCACAAGTAGGCAGAGAGGCAGGCAGAGAGAGAGGAAGGGAAGTAGGTTCCCCACTGAGCAGAGAGCCTAATGTGGGGCTCGATCTGAGGACTCTGGGATTATCACCTGAGCCGAGGGCAAAGGCTTTAACCCAATGAGCCCTCCAGGTGACCCAGGAGTTCTTCTGTTTTATTTTTGACGGATCTTTCAGATTTTATACATAGATAATCATGTCATCTGTGAACAAAGTCTCTTTTATGTCTTCTTTGCTAATCAATATATATTTTATTTCCTTTTTTTTTTTCCTTGTAATATTAGCCAGGATTTCCAACTTGATTTTGAGAAAGGCACTCTTAACTCATTTCTGATCTTAGGGGAAAAGCTTCATTTCTCGTCACTATATATGTTAGCTGTAGGGTTATTTCAGAGATATTCTTTGTTAAGTTGAAGAAGTTTCCTTCTATTTAAAGTTTGCTGGGAGTTTTGATCATGAATGGGTGTTGGAATTTATCAAAATATCTGTTATTAACAAATATCATTCCTAAATGGTTCTGAGACAAGTGGTTAATGGAACAAATTTTAATATTTAATAGTTTAGACTTTGCTAAAAATATGTAATATATTCTATACTTGCTTCAGTAGTTACATAAAATTGTCAATAAAATGTAATTTTCAAAAAATAATGCATAGTAATATATACATAAATAGGAATTATTTGCATATATCTTGGAGTTTTGATGTCTTATAAGCACTAGTACTTTATTAATTTTTTAACATAAACTTCTAAATCTGAAATATTAAGAAAACTAAGATGTAAGGATAAAAATAATTACAGTGAATCATTAACTTAATTTGAAATCACCCTTTTGCTATTGTCAATACTGCTGCTACAAACATTCAAGTGCAAATATTTTATTGTTTACCTGTTTCAGTTATGCTGAGAAAATACTCAGGAGTAGAATTACTGGGACATATACTCATATACTGATTCTATGTGTAATTTACTTAGGAACTTGCAGTTTTGCACAGGAGCTATACCATTTTCAATTCCTATTAGTCATGTATGAAGATTTCAGTTTTTCTGCATTCTCACCAACACTTATTATTTTCATCTTTTTTAAAACCATCCTCATGGGAGTGAAGTGATATCTCATGTGGTCATTATATAATTTTTACATTGTTAGTATTTCCATTATGTATATACTATTTTTATTTTTTTAAGGATTTTATTCATTTTAGAGAAAGAGAGAATGAATGCATACACAGGAGTGGGTGGAGGGCAGAGGGGGAGGGAGAGGGACAAACGGACTCCATGCTGAGTGTGGAGCCCTATAAAGGGCTTGGTGTTATGACCCTGAGATCATGATCTGAGTTGAAATCAAGAGTCAGACCTTAACCAACTGAGGTAGCCAGGGACCCCTCTGTATTTACTATTTTTATATATAAGTTCAGTTTCCAATATTATTTTAATAATTACTGGATTCTGTGCTTACAGGTTATATCTGCTTTCTTATTCCTAACTGATTATCTCCCCGTCCCATTTTTTAAACTGGATTTCACTATTGTAATAAGCCTTATTATTTGTATACTCATTAATTATCATATCTTTCTTCTTTAGTAATGGAACTTGAGATTTTTCACTGGGTGTATTTTTTATGCTCCTTTGTAGATTTGTATAGCCATGTGATTAAATTTTTATCAATAGAAAGCAAACAAATGTTTTGTGTGAGATTTCCAGGCATTCTCCTTTAAATTTAGGAAACCATTCACTTCTGGTTATAATGGGATAATTTATAGAAGACAAAATCTCTCTCCAAAACAACAGCAAAAAAAGTAAAATTACATATGAAAAAAATCCCTTTTTTATCATATAACAGAGATGTTGAAACAGTAAGAGTTTATGAGACAAATAGCTAATAGAAGACCACTTTGCTTATATTTTGGAGCTGGTCCCTCAGGGCATTTGCCAATCCCTTCATAGATCTATTTCTTTCACAAGTTCAAAGATCAGCTCCTCCCCGGTTTCTGTGGGCATTTTTCCTGAAAGAAACTTAAAAGAGGAAATTAATAGGATGAGCTACCTTTACTATAGTCAGTCTTAGAGCCACAACCTGGTATCCATTCCCTTTCTTCTTTATTACACATTCAAAATTCCTTCAAATATCAGTTGACATCTCAGTAGGTTTGGTAGCTTAGCAGGTGGTGTGACTGAAACCTGAGAGGTCTGAAAACCCTTCTTAGGTTAAGATTGCTGAACATATCCATTCACAGTTATAATGTGGGAAGCAAGTACCAGAATTTATCCAACTAGATCCCCTGTTTTCAATAAATATTTCTTCCTACAGTTATGACCTAAAAACAGCCTTATTCACCAGCTCCTGTTCATCAGGGACAATCACTCTGGTCATAATTATACATCTTTAGGACTGCTGTCTTCAAGATATCAGAATTTCAGTTTCTTGGTGGTATCTATTTCTTATAGTTCAATGGGACCATGTTGGTATCTCTGGGAAGAGTTCCTCTGCTCTTCATGCAGAGTCCTGATTTAGGGGTGAGATACACAAAATCCCCTATTGTGTCATTAGTAAGGATGATAAGTGGAGTTGATCCTGCTTCCACTCCTTGGCCTTAGACTGAAAAATCCTTCCTTGTGCAAATATTTCACCATTAATGACAGTATTGGGTATTTTCAATGGGGCTTTAGGAAGTGGAAGTGGCTGACATTTCAAACTGTGCTTTTAGAAAGTTGTTTCAGTGTTATGCAAAGCCATCTTTTTTTTTTTTTTTTTTTTTTTTTTTTTTTATGTGCTGTGTAATGCAACCTGTGGCACCTACTGTGAGGTATCCAATCTTGAGCATTCTTTGATGTGAAGTAGATTCCTTAATCCTATGCTAAACTGTGGTGTATCCCATGCCTGTGCACCAGGTATTCTCCCTTGCATGGTGTGCTGGCTGAGGCTCTGCCAGCAGATGGCAAACAGATGGCAAAATAATATCTATCTGTCTGCTTTTCTGATGACAAACCACAAACCAGTCCCTTCCTGAATGAAAGGTGATAACAGATGACATTAAATGACTATGGCACAAACTGCCTTCCATCAAAACTGGATGTTTTAAGATTTACCACAACATAAGTTTAAGTGGACGGAGCAACAATCCATTATGTGATGGAAATATGATCTTTAGGATTGGACCTGAGCCAGTTCCGACAACAGAAGTGTGTTACTGGTACAGGTGCCCCAGATTCTTGCAATAGTTATTGTAATGCATCTTCTCATCTTATTCAAGTTTCACCTATGGTCTGCTGGGCAATCTTCATGATTAGTTGGTGGCAAAGGAAAATTCTTACATCTGATTTACAAAGGGGTGGCTTAATATTTTGGAACATATCTGAAAATGGATTCCTGCTAAGCTGCAATTCCATTCAAGGACGGCTCTAAACCATATTACTGAGAGGAGTTCTCTCAATTGGGCAGCATATTATTCATGGTGTTGGGAGTCTATATTGTGTGAAAAGAATTGGGAGGTCAGAATACATAAGTATTCCTGAGCACTGATCAAGTGGTTCATCTGGTTTTTCCAGGACCCTGAAGGAGCATTATTGAAAAAATTGACATAAAGGAAGTCTGGAAAAAAGTTTGTGAGGGTTGTGTTTCACATTAATGTTCACAGAACAGAAAACTTTCTACTATAGAGAGGATACTCAACAAATATGTGGGGAAAAAATGACTTGTCTTTATTTATTTATTGACTTATTTATTTCAAATTACAAGTATCTCCTAGGAAAGCTGAGAGCAAGGGCCAAAAAATTTTATAAATGAGAGAAAATAGATGTTTTTAAGAGGACCAAAAGGAAAATGAAATTATATTAGGTTGAGGGGATGCTTATAATGTTAAAGGAAGTGGTATTTCACTCAACTTTTAAAAAAGTTCTGTTCGTTTGTTTACCTTTAGCTTCCTTCAAAATGTAAAATCCAACTCCGTGATATGATACTTAAAGAATAGTTCAGTTTAGTGAAAACATAACTAGAGTTTGTACCGATTCTTCAGATTTATATTAAAAAAAACTTGACCTTGTTTAAAAATAGTAGAGTTCATTAATTCATTTTTATCCCTACTCTTTGGAGATACTTTCCTTACATCTGTTGATCACTTTTCTGTTCCAATCAATTGTTTTAATTCCTCCAACAGAGAATACATGAGAATAGGTCTAAGATGTGGAGGAAATACTTTACTACATTTACTATATTTTAAGTTGAAATAATTATTTTGATCATATCCTGAGGAAAAATAAATTCATCACAATGAAATTGAGGAAGTATATTTATGAACTAGCCCCAAAACAAAATTACATGTACTTTAATTTGAAATATGTCTTAGAAAGAGTTCCAAAGAAAATAATAAATAAGAAAAATGGTCATAGGTTAAAATACATTTTAAAGTCTACTAAATTTCCAGTCAAATTATAAATAAATGGAATGTTTAGTGTGATGACCTTATTTTCTTCAAATACTTCCTCAACTTTCAACAAGTTGCATATATAACACATGCTACCTCCATATTCCATTCATAGAAATTTAAATGATTACATGGAAATAAGTTAAGACATTTCTTTTCTTATTATTTTTTGAAATATAACATAACTCAATAATAAATTGTTTTAATGTAGAAAAAGTATTCTCCCAATTAGTATTTTCATATAAAAGTGCTTTCATTTTAAATAATGCAAATAAATGTGTTATTTGTGATTAAAGTGTTTTCAGATTACATTATACACTTATAATGGTCTATAAGTTGATTAATGTTGCTTTTCTTAATTTTCAAATATTTTCTGAATCAGTAACTGTACTTTTAACATCTATAGAAGGTATGTCTTAATAGTGAATATAGAACTTCTTTATAGTCAATATATAATATATATATTATATATACTAAACTTACGTATAGATTGAGTATACATGCACACACTTATACACACATACACTGTTTTAAGTAAAAGTATGTGACTCAGTCTCAGGGTTTTTCATCTCTCATATTCTGATCTCTGAAGGATAGTAAAGAAACAAGACTTCTTGTATGGACTTCCTGTTAAATATATGCATGACCATGAAAAAGTCATTTAACCTTTTCAACCTCAATTTTCCCTTTGTAAAATGAGAAATTCGGGCCAAATTAGTAATCTTCAACCTTCCCTTACAAGGAGCAACTTCTAATTTATCCAGCTGAAGAGACAATTGATAGCGAAGCACACTCATGAGGTCAGATGTTGGAAATGGAAAAGTTACACTGTACTTTATTGCTGTATATGGATACATTGTCACCTCCTTTTTTGTTGTTCTTAAAGATTTTTATTTATTTGAGAGAGAGACAGAGATAGCAAGAGAGAGCACATGAGTAGAGAGAAGAAGAAAGCTCCCCAATGATCAGGAGGAGGAGAGGGAGAAGCAGATTCCCCAGTGATCAGGGAGCCCCACATGAGGGTGGATCCCAGGACCTTGGGATCATGACCTTAACTGAAGCCAGCTGCCTAACTGGCTGAACCACCCAGGAGCCCCTACATTGTCACTTCTAATGGTACCTCTTTGCTCATCTGTGGACAGGAAAAAATAATGAAAGAAGGAATGTGGCATACACTAGTAGATTAATCTACTAATTTGGAAAGGTTGGATTGCTCTTTCTCAACTGTTTTCAATTTTGTTTTTTAATTTTTTTCTGTAAAAATTTGACCCTCTCGGTTAAAAGCCTCTGCCCTCGGCTCAGGTCATATTCCCAGGGTCCTGGGATCAAGCCCCATATCAGGCTCTCTTGCTCCACGGGGAGCCTGCTTCCTCCTCTCAAAAAAAAAAAAAAAAAAAAAAAAATTGGGGCTCCTGGGTGGCTCAGCGGGTTAAAGCCTCTGCCTTCGGCTCAGGTCGTGGTCTCAGGGACCTGGGATCAAACCCCGCATTGGACACTCTGCTCAGCAGGGAGTCTGCTTCCCTTCCTCTCTCTCTGCCTGCCTCTCTGCCTACTTGTGATCTCTGTCTGTCAAATAAATAAATAAAATCTTAAAAAAACAAACAAACCAACAAAAAAAAAAAAAATTGACCCTCTCTTTGTAACACACCTTTTCGGCCCTTTTATAGCACGGGGATATCAGAGAGTATATATCCCTACATCTCCTTTGCTTATTTCTTTCAAGCAAGGGCAACACTAAATGTAAGCTCCATACTCAAATCCACCTAAAATTTATTGCTATACTATGTCCATATATAGATGGCACTGTGCTGGGATCTATGTACGATCTAAAGAAGCATGATAAAGAGGATTACTCTTCAGTGCATGGTTGTTTTTAGTTTAACTCTGGAAAAATATTTCTTTCATGGATTTCATGGCGAGCAAATGTTAAGGAAAGATGATAAAGAAGTATAAATGGAAGACATTCTCCCTTTCACATATTTTTCCTTAAAATTAAAGAAACAAATATAAAATCTAGTATTTTTCTATTCCTGTAGTAAATTAATAATTATGATTTTAAATAATTCTTGCCCTATGTTTTAGATATAATTTAGGAGAGTTAAATATGATTAAAAATTTGAAATTTCCTTATTATGGTCAATTACTATTGTTTTATTCAATTTAAATATAAAAATATTTTGAATAATTTTTTAAACATATTTATTTATTTATTTATTTATTTGACAGAGAGAGAGAGAGAGAGAGAGAGACAGCAAGAAAGGGAACACAGCAGAGGGAGTGGGAGAGGGAGAAGCAGACTTCCAGCTGAGCAGGGAGTCTGATAGGGGACTTGATCCCAGAACCCTGGGATCATGACCTGAGCCGAGGGTAGACATTTAATGACTGAGTCACCCAGGTTCCCCTAAAAATATTCTTATATTCTTAAAAGTCAAGAAAAATACTAGCACAAAATACAATACATGAGAACATTTTATTGTGGTGATTTTACTAAGAATGAGACTTCCCCTACCTTTGAGCAATTTTAATTAGAAGGAAATTTGAAAATGTGGCTCATGGTTAAAAAGTAGTAACAAACTATGCTTCACGGGTATATAATAAACACACCAAGCAATATATTTTCTTTAAATAGGACTATGTTTTAAAAAATAAAGATTTTTGGTACAGATAAAATATATATGTTTTAAAATTATAGACATATTAATAGTTTATATAGTCTGTTTATAAGGTAGTATATCTAAAAATGTTATTTATTCAGTATAACAACCAAATATTTCTCAATATGAGATATCATTTTGCGATAAACTCAGAAGAAAATTTGGATTATCTGATCTTCTCAATTCTAATTAATCACCGCAATTCGAATTAATCACTAACAATAGCCAAATACACATATTCCTTGGATTTGATTTAATTTAGCTTTAATTTACTTTATTCTATTAATATATTAATAGACAATGAATTATGAAATTATGAAAAGTATGAATAAAATTATGAATAAAAGTGAATTCAAGCTAATTGCTTCCAGTTTGAACATATATATTATAAATGAAAGGAATCAAACTGAGGAGTATGGAGGGGTTGGGGGAAGGATAGGGTCGGTGGGTTATGGATATTGGGGAGGGTATGTGCTATGGTGAGTGCTGTGATTTGTGTAAAAATGATGATTCACAGACCTGTACCCCTGAAGCAAATAATACATTATATATAATGTTAATTAAAAATAAATAAATGAAAAGCATCTATACTCAATATTGCTGATTTGAGTTTATATTTAAGGTTATTTTTGTTTGGTATTATTTTTGGAATAAAGGTGTATGTACTCTGGAATGTAACAAATTAGATAGTTTCATTTGTTAATAATTTAATTGTGACAGAAAACTTACCAAAGAAAGAAAGAACCTATATTTTACCAGAAGTTTAAAATATTTAGTATGTTGAAACAATAGGTTAGACAGGTAAAAGACATCTGGAATATACTGTCTTAAATATTTCTGATTCATTTTATCTGTGTTTAATTTACATAGGTCTTTCTAAGGAAGAAATAACTTCAGATATTCAAAATAATCTGAAGGAATAAAGAAAAAAAATCATATCTAAACTTGCTTTGGGAGATGTAATAACCTGGATAACAAAACCTGACAAATATATTGCAGTAACAATTATGATAAATATTTTTCATAAACATAAATAACTTAAGTTAAATATTATTAAACTAAATTCAAATATTTAACTGTAAAAAAAAACCCAATATGACCAAATTAGATTCAGGAATATATTGGTAACTTAACATTTAACTATAACTTATCAGATTAACAGAATAAAGGAAAAGTCATAAGGGGATATCAATAGATGCAGAAAAATAATTCAATAAAATTTTTTTCTAATTATAATATAAACTCAGCCAACCAAGAACATTTTTTTAATTGAAATATAGTGAAACACAATGTTACATTATTTTTAAGGTGCGCAACATAGTGATTTAACTCTATGGGTTATGTGATATTCACCACAAGAAAAGCTATCAGCCATCACCATACAACCCTATTATATTATCATTGAATAAATTTCATATACTGCATCTTTCGTCCTGGTGACTTACTCATTCCATAAGTGGAAACTTGTACATTCCATTCCCCTTCATTTATTTTGCTCATCTCCTCATCTCCCTTCCCTTCAGCAACTGCCAGTTCTCTGTATTTATGTGTCTGATTCTGGTATTTTGTTTATTTGTTTTGTTTTTGTTTAGCTTCTACATATAAGTGAAATTCTATATTTTATTTGTCTTTATTTTTGTCTTTAGTTTTCTGACTTACTCCACTTGGCATCATACCCTCTGCATCCATTCATGTTGTCACAAATGGCAAGATCTTATGTTTTTGTTGTGGCTGAATAATAGTTCTCTGTGTATATATATACCATATCTTCTTTATTCATTCAACTATCAATGGACACTTAGGTTGCTTCTGTGTCTTGGATATTATAAATAATACTGCAGTAAACATAAGGGTGCATATATCTTTTTGAATTAGTGTTTCTATTTCCTTTGGGCAAATGTCCAGTAGTGAAATTACTGGATCATATGATAATTCTATTTTTAGTTTTTTGAGGAACCTCTATACTATTATCCATAGTGGCTGTCCCAATTTATATTCCAACCAATAGTGCATGAGGTTCCTTTTTCTTCACATCTTTGCCAACAGTTTTATTTCTTGTCTTTTTATTTCTAGCTATTCTGGTTTAAGATCATATTTCATTGTGGTTTTGATTTGCATATCCCTGATGATTAGTGATGTTGAGTATCTTTCCTTGTGTCTGTCGTCCATCTCTATGTCTTCATGGGGAAAATGCCTATTCAGATCTTCTGCCCATTTTTAAAATAGAATTATTATTATTATTATTATTATTATTATCATCATCATTATTTCTGTTGAGTTGTATAATTTCCCTATATATATATATTTTTTTAAAGATTTTATTTATTTATTTGACAGAGATCACAAGTAGGAAGAGAAGCAGGCAGAGAGAGAGGAGGAAGCAGGCTCCCTGCTGAGCAGAGAGCCCGATGCGGGGCTTGATCCCAGGACCCTGAGATCATGACCTGAGCCGAAGGCAGCAGCTTAACCCACTGAGCCACCCAGGCGCCCCCCTATATATTTTGGATATTAACACCTTTTCAAATATATAACAGATAAAATTATCTTCTCCCATTCAGAAGGTTGATTTTTCATTTTATGGATGGTTTCTTTTGCTGTGCTAAAGCTTTTCATTTTGGTGTAGTCCAAATAATTTATTTTTGCCTTTGTTTTCCATACCTGAAGAGACATATCTAGAAAAGCGTTTTTACTGCCAATGTCAAAAAGATTACTGTCTATGTTTATTCTAAGATTTTTATGGTTTTATGTCATGCATTTAGGTTTTTAATCTATTTTGAGTTTGTTTTTCTGTAAGATGTAAGAAATTGGTCTTTCCTCATTATTTTGCATGTACCTGTAGAGTTCTTCCAGTACCAATTATTGAAAAAACTATCTTTTCCCCATTGTAACTCTTGCCTCCTTTGTTGTAGTTTGACCATATAAATATGGGTTTATTTCTAGGTGCTCTTCTCTCTTCCACTGATGTTCCTGTCTGGTTTTGTGTTAGTACTATACTGTTTTGATTATTATAGCTTTGCAGTATATCTTGGTATCTGGGATTGTGATACCTCCAGCTTTGTTCTTTCTCAAAATTGATATTAATTACTGATAACCTATTTGAGTGGGTAGAAACCAAGAAGAACTTAACAATAAATTATTTGACTTAATAAGTAAATTTAGCTAGGTTATTGAATGTAAGGTTAATTAAAAAAAACACTTTATAATTATTATATACCACAAAATTTTAGAAAATAAGAAGAGGGAATTATGTTGTCTCAAAAATGCCAAATATCAAAAAGTAAGTATAAGATGATCAAGACTTCTATATAGAAAATAATAGAATATTGTTACCAAAAATTTAAATGAAATAAAATATACAAATCAGTATATTATGTTCATTAATAAACAATTTGATGTTCTAAAGTCACAGATTTTTCACAAATTTATCCTATATTCAGTGGAATCTTAGTGTACCAACATGTTTATGGGACCGAATGTGATACTGTGCCTAAGTATGGGAAACACCCCCCAAAAAAGACAAAACCCAGTATTGACTAGGCTGTAGAGCAACTGGCACTTTCACTTGGTACCATCTATTCATTGGAGTTTTGGGAAAACTACTTGATAGTATTCATATAATCATGTGCTGAAATTTCTTTCCTGGGTGTGTGTGTGTGTGTTTGTGTGTGTTCATTCATCCCCATATGCCTGTGTGTATTTTTAACAGATAAGCATGTAGAAGTTCAAATAAAGACATAAAGAAGAATGTCTGTAGTGACATTATTTGTTATTATAGAAAATAGACACATAAATATTTATAATGATTGAATAAAAAATCTTAGATGTACTAACAGAATACTATATACAGCAATGAAAATATAATCCATCTCTATGAAATAGTATGGAGGTGTCTCAAAAATATTATACTGATGAAAGGCAGCCAAGTCAAAATGTACATGTAAGCATGATTCCATTTTTTAGAGTTCAAAGACAGGAAAATTGAGTTATGTTTTTAATGATCAGAATAATAAGTTTTGGAATAGAGGTACAGGGTAATGGCTGGAAAGAGAAGTGTGGAACTTTAGAACAGTGATAATATTCTATTTCTGTTATGTGGACATTTGCACATTGTGATCTTTTGTCATGCTACTAATTTATGCTTCAATTTTTGTTTGCATGTTATAATTCCAAGAGAACATTAGAAAATAAAATAAATAAATAAATTGAGGGTGGTGGTTACTGTAATATCAACAAAGTGTCTGTTTAAAATAAAGTCTTAGTGAATAAATATGAGTTCATCACCCAGAAAAGGGACATAGGGAAATATTCTAGGGGAGGGAGAGGCAGAAGGATTCAGGTTATAACGATTAGAGTTTTGAATTTAGGACACAAGTCTGACAGTAAGAGTAGATAGGTAAATCAAGGTCTATGTATTTATAATAAGAAAGAAAGAAAATGATTATTATCTATATGGTACATAAGATTTACAAAATAGAGTAAGTGCATATTTGGATTTTATTTGCAGTAAAAGTGGCATTGTCTTCTGAAGGGAATATGATAAGTTTATTATTTCAGTGTGTTTCCATGTACTGTCCTTGATTACCCTAAGTAATCACAATGTATCCTATGATGAATATTTTTAAAAATTATATTTTAGGGACGCCTGGGTGGCTCAGTTGGTTAAGCGGCTGCCTTTGGCTCAGGTCATGTTCCCAGCGTCCTGGGATCGAGTCCCACATCGGGCTCCTTGCTTGGCAGGGAGCCTGCTTCTCCCTCTGCCTCTGCCTGTGCTTGCTCTCGCTTCTCTCTCTATGACAAATAAATAAATAAAATCTTTTAAAAAAATTATATTTTAATGCATTACATCTTTTTTTTTCCATCTTAAATATTATTAGAAATATGAGCAAATAAATGTAATAAGACATTCACAAAATCTTGACTATATCATTCATGTCTTTAAAAAAAATAAAAAACACAGTGTAGTATTGTATTCAGTGATGCATCACTTACATACAACACCCAGTGCACATCACAAGGGCCCACTATAACCATCACCCATCTGGCCCATCCTCAACCCATCTCCCTCCATCAACACTCAGTTTGTTCTCTATCTTTAAGATTCATTTTGGCTTATTTCCCTCTCTCCTTTTTATTTCTTTCCCCTTCCAATATGTTCACCTGTTTTTTTCTTAAGTTCCACATATGAGTGAAATCATATGGTATTTGTCTTTCTTTGATTGGCTTATTTCATTTAGCATAATATACTCTAGCTCTAGCCATGTTGTTGTAAATAGCAAGATTTTATTCTTTTTGATAGCTGAATAATATTCCACTATACATATACACATGTGTGTATACCACATCTCCTTTATCCATTCATCAGTAGATAGATATTTGGGCTCTCTCCATAGTTTGGCTTTTGTTGATAATGCTGCTATGAACATCAGGTGTATGTACCCCTTCGAATCGGCATTTATGTATCCTTTGTGTAAAAACCTAGTGGTGCAATTGCTGGATCATAGGGTAGTTCTATTTTTAACTTTTTGAAGAACCTCCAAAAAGATATGGATTCAGAAAGAAAAATCCCCATTATTTCTTCTTTCAGTTTTTAAGAATATGAATCAATCTAATGGTTTTATATTAATTCTAATATTCACAAGACAGAAGTGTTAGGCAGTGCATACACAATATTGCAGCTTTTTTAAACAGGTAAAATATGTACATATATATATACATAGTTACACACATGTATACATATGTGCATATATGTATCTATGTATACACAGAATAAATTATATACATTTGTAGCTATAAAATTACAAACTATAGTAAGTTATCTTTAGGCAAATATCAAAATACTATGAAGAAAAATGAAGGAAGGACTAAATTTGGGTTAGTGGCAATGGGTTAAAGAAGGAAGAACTGAGCATTTAACATTTAAGGCCATATAAGAAAAAGGAGAGGGAGTTAGGTAAATCAAGAATACATAAGCTACTATTCTGGAGACAGAAAAAAAATAATATTTTCAATGTATATAAGACTGGAAACAGGTTAGAAAGAGAAATGATTGAGGGTCAGATTAGCTGGAGTGTATGTAAGGAATTAAAAAAAAGAGAAGAAAATACTTAGAAAAGCAAACAAAGGAAAGATATTCAGACTTAACAGTCCTCCTTAAAAGATGATAAACATCATCCTAAGGGCATATAAGAAATGACATTTCTCATTTTTAGTGAATCATTTGGTGTATATTTCCCCAAAATAGTTCGTTGATTCATTTTTTTTAATCTAGTAGAATCTATGGAATATATTCCATGACAATTATTGTAGGGAAATTAACTTGACTTTCAAATATCAAGGAGGTCAGAAAAAGTTCTGAAATCATACAGCTTCTTAACAGTAGGAGTGCAACAAGATTTCACTATTCCTGCTAAAGTATTGCATTTAATTATATTATAACAATTTTCTTCCACTACATACATTAGCATCTTTGATATGTCAAACTAATAACTAAAAACAGTTTAATAACAAGGTGAAAGTGTTATATAAAAATAGCTTTTGGATTTCTTTTAATTGCCCATTTTTAAATTAATTTAATTGCAGAAAAAGAATTTGTTCCCTCTTTATAAAGTTGTGACTTGATATATCAAGTGGCAGTTTAAACATCCCCTACATTTGCTTAAAAGTTTGATTCTGAAGTGAAGGAACATCTTTTTTTCAGTAGATAATTAAGTTCTGCATACAAATGTAACTGATCAAATAAGCACAGAAAGCTTTTTATTCAAATAATAAATAATTCCTTCTTCTATATTTAAATCTAAATAAAAATATTCTGAATTCAATATATGGTAGCCAATTGGTTTTTATTTCCCATATTGAATTATAGTGGGAAGACAAACATTCAGGTAAACACATTTTTACTTACTGATTATAGAATTTGGAACTCACTGGGCAGCAAACTCTACAAAACCAATTCAAACATGCTTAGTGAAAGCACAACAAACAGACTATTAGTTATCTGGAATCAGATAACTAATAAAGCTTATTTCAGGCATAGCTGCATTAAGTGGCTCAAGAATGAGCTCACTGGTTTGCTGTCTACTTCTCTAAGATCTATATTTACTCAGCATTGTTGTCATTCTCAGGTGATCTAGACTTAGGGCAGAGTTAGAATCTTCAGCCTAGTTTCCTTTTCTTGGTAAAACAAGCAGAACTGAGAGACCTCTTTATATCTTAACTAATTGCAAGGAGAGTCCAGACCTGAGCTTTATAGTTTAATCTGGGATAAATTCCTATCTCCAAAATAATCACCTTAATCAGGGGTAAGGAATTCACTGAGTACTGACCTAAGAGTGGAGATGAAGGGTCTCCTATAATTTGGTCTCTTACCTAAAAAAAGGAATATGTAGTGCTAGAAGGTAAAAATGCACAGTTACTAGTTACACCAGTGATGTTGAATCACCAGTTAATTTAATATTGCAATTAGTATGAAATGAAAAACTCAATCTGAATAGTAGATAATAATGGTATGAGAGTTTTGGAAAGCATGCTAGACTGAAATTGTTAGTGCATCTATTTTAAAGCTTGACATTTTTATAACCTGAAATCTGAAGCTGTTGGGTTTAGTAAAGTCATATAATGAAAACAGATTTTTTTTAAATCACAATTTCATAGATACATTTTTGTACTAATGAAGGGATCCTTGGATACAATGGAATATTACTCAGCCATAAAAAAGGAATGATATCTTGCCATTTGAGACAATATGGGTGGATCTAGAGGATATTATGCTAAGTGAAAAAAGTCATCTAAGACAAATACCATAGGGTTTCATATGGGGTAATCTAAAAAAACAAAAACAAAAACAAATGAATAAACACACAAACAAAAAACAGAAACACCATAAATACAGAGAAAAAAACTTGCCAGATGGGATGTAGATTGAGAAGATGGGCAGAATAGGTGAAGGGGAGTGGGAGATACAAGCTTCCAGGTATGGAATGAATAAGTCACTGGGATAAAAGGAACAACATAGGGAAGAGAGTCAGTGGTAATTGTAAAAGCATTATATAGGAACAGATGGTACCTACATTTGTGGTTAGCATAGCATACTGTATAGACTGCTGAATCACTATGCTGCCCATCTGAAACTAATGTAGCATGGTAGGCCAACTATACTTTAAAAAAGCATTCAGTAAAAGATCCTTGGTAGAACTGCTAAAAATGTTTCTTTTTTTAAAAATCCATTACAATTTCACAAATTATGTTATCTATTTGATCTGTTTTTAATAGCTCCGTCACATTTCAAAATATTTTTCTTTATTTGTTCTGTTGTAAAATTTAATTAGGATATTTAAATAAGACTGATAGAAGAGGGACTTGTAATTACTAAGGATTGAAAAAAGTCAATATGATTCCCTCTGCACTTTGTTTCTTTTTGAGCACTGGAAATAGAGCTTCTGGTAGACAGTATCTAAAACAAATACCAATGGCCTCCACCTCTTGGTATTTGTGCCGTTGTGTAACCAGTCCTTCCCTTTGGATATGGGCTAGTTCTAGCAACTGACTTCTAATGAATTGACTACCGCAAAAGTGGTTGAATGTCACATTCAAGATCAGGTTACAAAATGAATGTGACCTCTGTCCTCTTGTCATCTCTCACCTTCTCTTTGATGGTATTCTCCTTCTGGGAGAAGCAAGCTGCCTATTGTAAGTATCCCAATGGAGAGACCCACATAGCAAGGGAGGGGGGTATTCCACCAACAGCCAGGAGAACCTGGGGCTTAGTGATAATTGTGTGAGTGAGTTGGAAGTAGGTCCTCTCAGGCCAATCAACAATCACTGAGGTTGTAGAGCTTCCCAAGAGTCACAGGAACTAAGGGATGAATTCCCTCCAGTCAAGCCTTGAGATGTTTGAAGCCCAGTGAACAGCTTGATTTCAGCCTTGTGACAGACCCTAAACTAGAGGACTTCACTAAGCTAGATCTGATTCCTGAGCAACAGAAACTGTCACAGTTTGTTTCTGTTGTTTTCAGACATTTAGCATGAAGATAATTTATAACAACAATGGATAACTAATACAGAATATCGGTAGATTATTGAGTTTCTGTACTATTTGTTTCTTCTACAAATTCTGCATGTAGGCTCAAGGAGCAATTCATTAGATTTTACAGTATCTCAGTGATGTATTCTGAAGGTATATGGCACATTTATAATTACCTAAATACATTTAATGTCTAAATATCAAGGTTAAATAGTCTATCAATAGATACTAAGAAAATAGTAATTAACACTAACTCTGTTAACTGTTATCATGATTGAATCAGATTTGCAACAGTAGTAGAAAAGATAGCATAAATTAGAGGCAAAAGTAGTAGTCTAGGATGGAAAGATAGTACTGGCTAGTTTATGATTTTAGAGTCATTTAACTTAAGACCTCATCACTTTCCTCGTATCAAAAATAAGGGTGTTAACTTTTTTTTTTGCTACAAATGTTACCTATTTACAACTGAGCATAGAAGACTTGTATTATAAGAAATAGAAAACAAGAGTCAAGAAATCAGGTTGCAATTTTCCTCCCATCAGTCATCTTTGTTCTGGTTTTGAGCAAGCTATATAATGATCCTTTGAAATATTTTCAATTTATTTTTTTTGAAATCTTTTAACCTTTAAAAAATGCTTCCTAGGGCGCCTGGGTGGCTCAGGGGGTTAAGCCGCTGCCTTCGGCTCAGGTCATGATCTCAGGGTCCTGGGATCGAGTCCCGCGTCGGGCTTTCTGCTCAGCGGGGAGCCTGCTTCCCTCTCTCTCTCTCTCTCTCTGCCTGCCTCTCCATCTACTTGTGATTTCTCTCTGTCAAATGAATAAATAAAATCTTTAAAAAAAATGCTTCCTAAAAGTCTTCAGTGTTTGAAGTATATGATATTATGATTACACTTTGATTTTGATGTTGTTATTGTTGTCACTATTTATACTAGTTGGTCAAACTGCTACTGGATTAGTTTAAATCTCTTTATTCAATAAAGAATAAATTTTCTGCTTTACGTTTTTAAATGATATTATCTACATTTACCTCAATAACTTCTTTTAATCCTCTGGCATATGATTCAATATTAGACAGGTTATTAAATTATTTCCTGTCAGCTCCCAGCCCACTCTTTCATATTCTCCCCTGCTAGCTCCTCCTTGTTGGGTTCTGTCAGTAGGTGGCAGCAGATGGACTATTTGAGACTTGGCAGTTGAGTTTCTGTGAGCATTACCCCAACCTCATCTGTTGACCTTGGCAGAAGCACTGTCTTCCTATAGCAGAGCTGGATTCTTTGAACTTTTCCCAACATTGACAAAAATAGCCTTGTTGTACTTTTGCAGAGACCTAAGTACCAAGTAGCAGATGCCCCCTGGGATGGCTTGGTGATAGATACGACACGAGCTAAGGACCATCCTCTCCTCAAGAGCTTGAGTTTCAGCTTCTCAGAACCCTCCTCTAAATTTCTAAATTTTAGTAATCATAACATCTTCTCTTGTTCATTCCTTTCTGGAGGGGTAGCTGCTACTTAAGGACTCTACTTCCTTGATGGTTGTGTTCTCCTTTTATCCATTCTGTTACTAGTTAACAAATGTATACTTCATTAATGATCACCTATATTAAATTCCCTTTTCACAAAATACTAAAGTGACTTTTGTCTCCTGCCTAGCCCTTAATTGATAAAATTGTATTGTTGGTCAACTTTTAATATCTTGAAGTGATGTAGATTGAAGTCACTGAAATATACACCAATTATACCAGAATCTGGCTAATTATACCAGAATAGTGACTTACCCTATAGAATAGGCAACTTCAAATGTTTGCACATGTTAGAAAGGTGTGCTTAATGTTTGCTATGCTTTCCAAAAAGCTTAGCTAAAAAAATTCTCCCGCTCCAGTGTTTGTATGGCTATTGCATTAGTTAATTCAATTTCTTAAAAGTGATTTCATTTTGTCCTAAGAAGCCAGCTTAAATTTTAATTGCACTGACAGTTATGTGTTCTATTTTTTTTAATATGCATTCCCTTATGTTTTAATATGCAATTTAAAATGAAATAGATTTTTCCAATAATTCCAATATTCAAATATAATCTTACCCTTTCCAACAAAAAAACTTCATAACCTAATCATTTTGATTGGATTCGTGATGATGGACTGATTAGAATACACACATAAACACACACACACACAAACCCACATATACATACACTTGAGGTTAAAGTTTTTTTATTTGTATTTCCCCTAAATGCTTCATAGTCACATATAAGTGGATTTCCAATACTCTACAATTGTATTACAGAAAGATTAGCAAGGGAATCTTGTTTGGTTTTCCTCTTGCAGTTGCCATTCTGCAGTGTTTTAGAAACTTCCCCAAAGTACTACCTAATGTGAACTAGTTGTGTCATAAAACATTTTATGATTTCTTTTTTCTCATGCATTTAAGTATTATATCATTAATTTAAGTAAATTACATATTGAGTTTGTTCAAAATGTCTACTTGTTACTTAAGTAAATATTCTGAATGAAATGTATTTTATGTAGCTAATGAAAGATAACTTTTTAATCAACATCCTGGAATAAAAAGACTTTCTTCAGGACAAATGTATTTAAATATGGTATTTCCTGCCCAAGCCATATGACATTTGTTGTTGTGGTTGTTGTTTTGAGGTTCTTTCCACCAATAACTCTTTTTTTCAAATTTTTCTCTTTTTATATCTCATTTCTAGTGAATAAGTGATCTATTATCTTACTGAGATGGATAAATGTGTCCTTGAGTCTAACACTTTTATCACCTGGTAATAATCATTAAATCATTCTTTTCTCTATATCTCATAGTAGTATGTAGTGCTTATAATAGTGATTTTTATTATTCTATTATTAATATCTGCTTAGAAATAAAGAGTTACAACTTAAAAACCCAGGCACCAAGTTTCAGCAACTGAGTGAATGAAATGAAATGAATCATTTTCATCTAATTTTCTAATTAAAAAGATGATTCCTCATGGTGCCTTGGTGGCTCAGTCAGTTAAGCAACTGCCTTCTGCTCAGGTCATGATCCCAGGGTCCTGGGATTGAGTCCCACATCAGGCTCCCTGCTCACTGGAGGGCCTGCTTCTTCTGCTCCCCATGCTAGTTCCCCACCCCACTTTGTCAAATACATAAATATACAAAATCTTTAAAAATGATTCTTGTATTGCCTCTGTATTACCTAAGATTATAATTTTCAGATGGTCAACTTAGTATACATACTTTGTGAATTGGTTAGCTTATTTATTAATAATGTTCTTTATCAATAAAGTAAAATAAAATAAAAAACTAACATCTTTTTCAGCCTGGTATTAACACATTATTGTTATTGACTTCCATATATTTTCTTACTTGAAATCATTATGCAATCATTCTATATTTTTACAATTAGCTATTTATTTTGCTTTTCAAATTTATATGATTTTCTTATAGATTACCAGTGAAAACCTTGTCACCCAAAACAATGAGGTGTTTGTTTTTTAATCAGTAATTTTACTTTTATTCTCATATCAAAATGATATTTAGTGAAATTCCATTTGCAGCAATATCTGAATAGATATTTTGCTGAACAAGTTTTCTTCTGAGAATGATTAGTAAAATAAGAGCAAAATTGTGTATTGGAAGAATTCAGTGACAGCAAGAAATAACTCATTTTTCTCAATCCGGAAAGAATGAATCCTGATTTTTATGAATGGCTTTTTGAATCATATTCATCATTGTAGAATTATGAACTGCTACAGATGAACTCTGGATTATATTTTTAAATACCCCAATTTATTTGTTTACAGCCAATTTGTAACAGTTGTTCTAACAAGTTTTAAAATATTGATTTTTCCTTCTAGTGATAGAATTCCTTTCAATAGCACAAGATTCTAGTTTTATTTTCATTTTGACATTCCCATCTTGAGCATCGCTTTTCCCTGTAAACTTTTTTCTGTTCCTCTCACTTATTACTCATCAGGATAGTTTGTATAGTATCTTATCCATACTTCTCTTTAGAATCCATAATAATTTACTAGTAGCATTAATTTTCACATTTTACTTCCTTGTGTTTAGTTATTTATGTATCTGTTTAATAGTCAAAATGTTATGAAAGCAGACATCAAGACTTTTTATTTGTGTCTCCAATATCTAGAAAACTACATAGTATAAAGTGAGAAAAATAATCATTTAATGAATGAAATTGAAAGAAGAGTTTCGAATGATGAATTTTCAAGAGTATTGGTGAATCTGTGATCATGCTTATTTTCTATAATGTATTCAAATTCTTGTTTATAGAGTTAAATTATTCTTCCTAGGTTATGTACATAATCTATGCTTTTGTCACTAACTGGCAACTCATTGTGTACAAATGTAAGTTAATAAGCTAAAGCTTTCGATGTAAAACTAGATAAACTCAATATTTTTAGTATGTGAGCCACTAAACTATTCATCCCTACAAAACCCAAATATTATAATAACAAAATTAGTTGTTATAAAATTTAGAATGTAACTTTTGTCAAAATACACAGCTAACTTAAAATAATTTCAATATTCCTTGTATCAATTTCATATTACTTGTGTCAATGGGCATTAGCTATCATCAGTCACAGGTAAACTAACTTGGTTCTAATTTGAAAATAAGGGTCCATTTATCCTTGTCTCCCACCACTGAGTCTAAATTTTTGGGTTTCTGCCACATCATTCTGTTGTGGCATGGGTCTCTTGAACATGATCTTAGCAAGTGGGCCATGACTCGTTACTTGTTTTTATCAGAGAAAAAAATGGATAATTTTGTCTTCTTAACTTATAATTATCTCTGGATGCCACAGAGCACAATATTTGTTTTCTTGTATCAAAACAGGCAAATGAAGAAGGGAGAAAGTTTCGGGGTTTTTTGTTTGTTTGTTTTAATTTTTTAAAGATTTCATTTATTTATTTGAGAGAGAGAGAGAATGAGAGAAAACTTGAGAGGAGAGAGGTCAGCAGGAAAAGCAGACTCCCTGCTGAGCAGGGAGCCCGATGGGGGATTCGTTCCTGGGACTCCAGAATCATGACCTGAGCTGAAGGCAGTTGCCCAACCAACTGAGCCACCAAGGCACCCTGAGAAAGTTTTTTTATGAGACAAAAAGGAAAGTACAATTCATGGATTAGAATGCTATGCTACTCATACATGATTCTTCTTTTAAATATGTATTTTCTATTAATCAAATATTACTCTGGCAATTCTCATTTTAATCATTCTATGAAATTCATTCATGTTTCTTTCTTTTTCTTCCTTTAATATATATTATTGCTTTGATAAAATATTTTTGTTCAAAACAAAATTTTATTACTATCAACTATATACCCCAAATTTTAAAATTGCTAACAAATACATAAAGCAGGATGGTGGCAGGGTGGGGGCGTGGTTCAAGGATTCTTATATAAGCAGCTAATTTTAAGAAAAAGAAAGCTTTGTATTTTAAATTCACACATTCTTAAAAGTTTCATGTCTATATTGGATTTTACATAGGAGGTCTGGGGTTTGGTGGTGAGAGGTGCCAGGTGTATGGAATACCAGTCTGGAGGCAAAATTAACACACTGAAGTAGCAAATGAGAAAGTCACATCTGTGTCTGAAATTGGAATAACAGGATTTCATCCCCTGTCAGTAGGATCCAATAGGGCCGACAAGCATGAAGACAGGGAATGGTGTCACACAGAGACCATAAGCAGAGTACTAGACAGTATATGCTAATTTTAAAGAGACCATAACCAGTGATTTTTTTTTTTTTTTTTTTTTTTTTCCAATTTTAATTTTTTATTTTTTATAAACATATATTTTTATCCCCAGGGGTACCAGTGATTTTTTTTTTTCAAGCTGCAGTGAGGCAAAACATAATTTGTTCATTTCTTAGTTTTAAGACTGTTTTTCTTCTTCTCTCAATATCCAATAGCCATTTTTTGTATATGCTGTCTCAGCTCTTTGTTAATGAATGTGTATTACCCATTAAGAATGTTCTATTAGGCATGTTTCTGCAATCCATGAAAAGATAGCCAATTTGCAGCATTATGAATTTAATCAGTTAGATCTCAGTTAAGATTTCAATATAGATTATCCTTCACCCCACCCCAATATTTAATTAGACAAAATGTTATGAAATTATCCTGACAGCTCACTTGTAAACTTCTTTGTTCCACTTCATTAATCTTAAACTTATCCTTTTTTAATATTTCTATGAACGAAAGCATAGTTATCATTTTTAAGAAGATACAATCATTCTGCACATATTATCTTCATTTTATCATTATTTTTCTCTCCTTAACCTTGCAATTGGAAGTATCTATTGACAGAAATAAACTAAAAAATATTTTATCTGCTCTGAATTTTTCTTGAGTATTCAGTTTCCTTAATCATATTTTTAAAATTGAAGAACATCCTTTTAGAATGTTTACTGCTTGGGGCCCCTGGGTGGTTCAGTGGGTTAAGCCTCTGCCTTCAGCTCAGGTCATGATCTCAGGGTCCTGGGATTGAGCCCTGCACTGAGCCCTGCATCAGGCTCTCTGCTCAGCAGGGAGCCTTCTTCCCCTCGCCCCCCAACCCCTGCCTGCCTCTCTGCCTACTTGTGATCTCTGTCTGTCAAATAAATAAATAAAATCTTTAAAAAAAATTTAAAAAGAATGTTTACTGCTTGAGTTTACATGTGAAATCAAATATACCTATAGACTATTCAACATACATAAGAATTTTGGGGACAGTCTTTGAGGAAAATGGCTTTTTTTTTTTAACATGCTGTGTTTCACTAGGTCTACCTGCATCAAAATCCACTGTAAGGCTAATGAAGATTCATCCAGAATTTGAAGTCAGAGATTACAGGGGTAGACAACCACTTTTGCATAGTAAAGCTTAAGAATTATAACCTTAATCTCTTTCCATAATTCAAATTCAGATATGTAGTCTAGAAACATTGCCTACTTAAGGAATATTCTTTTATAATAAAACCTCTAACAATATATTACATAAAAAATTCTGGAATAAATGAAACTAAAATTGTCAAATTTCCTTCCCCAGGAAAGGGAATTTTACAGATAGCATAAAGTTATAAAAATGTTTTAGATTCTGAGCTCTTAGTGTTTTGTAATATTTATCTCTGAAGTAACTAGTAAAAAATAAGTAGTGTTTATTACTCACATATCTGGCCTTGTTCTAAGTGATTTGTGTATAGCAGTTTTCTTAGTCTTCATTGCTATCCAGTGGGCTTGGTTCCTGTATTATCCTTGTTTTATGGTGGGGGAAGCTGAAGAACAGAAAGTTTAAGAAGCTTACCAATCAAAACAAAAGTACAGGGTGCCTGGGTGGCTCAGTGGGTTAGGCTGCTGCCTTCGGCTCAGGTCATGATCTCAGGGTCCTGGGATCGCCGCGGGGAGCCTGCTTCCTCCTCTCTCTCTCTCTGCCTGCCTCTCTGCCTACTTGTGATCTCTCTGTGTCAAATGAATAAATAAATTCTTTAAAAAAAAACAAAAAAAACACAAAAGTACACAGATGTCTCCCTAGCTCTCGGATGTGTGCTCATTGCCCCAGTGGAATAACATTTAAATGATCTATTTATTATGCATATAGGGTCTACTGTGTGAAAGTTAATTATAATGGATTATACATTTGAAGGCTTTTTTTCCCCCACTTTGAAATGTACTAAATTTATTTATTTATTTATGATTTGGTGCTTTGCATTTTATGTTTATATGTTATATATATGTGTGTGTGTTATATTTATGCAAATATATATTAATTTTTTTCCAAGGAGAAGTACATTATATTGTTTTGTTAATTAATGAATAGCAGGGTTGGTCATTGATAGACTTTTTTTTAACATCTTAATTTAATTTTTTTTCCAGTATTCTAAATTTCAAAGAATTTATTTTCAAAGAAAGTTACTTGTTAATATTCATGATCATGAAGTCATTTCTAAGTTTTCAGAACATTATCCTTGTTGGAGGCTTTTTAAATACCTATGTTTTTAAATTATATGTATATAAAACATACGTAAAAAAGAAAAAGAATTGTCTGAAAACAGCACAAGTATAGTTAGTTTGTAATAGTTTTACAATAAATGTTCTTATCTTTATATTTATTTTGGAGCTAGTAATATGCTTATAAAAAGTATTCGAAAAATATGTCTTAGGTTATTTTCTTATCCTTCTTCCCAAGACATTAATTCAAGTAATTGATTTGCCAGATTTATTTAAAACATTGATGTATTTATTTTTTATTTTGAATGAAATGTTGTAAAATTTAGTTTGAGAGTGATCTTTTAGTAAAAGTGGGTATGAAAAAGGCACAGGTGATATGGTAAGGGGAAAGCCTTTTGAATTATATCTGAGGAAGGAGGAGAGGTTAGAAGACATTAACAGACAAGGTATAAATTACAAGGTCCAAAGAACACGAGAAAGAGAGCAGTGAAAATATTTCAACTTAATCAGCATTGTTGTGGAAAAAATCGAAATTGTTATAAAAAATGTAAAATAACACATATAACACCTGAAATAGTTGTTGCATCTTAAAATTGAAGCTTATGTTTTGTTAAATTAAGCATTAAATAAACAAATATAGATTTTGAAAAGAATCATGATTGTTTCCACTTTTTTTTTTAATAAGCAGAAATCATTGTGGTTTTATAATTTTTCCAAATTCTACCGAACTAAATATTACAGTCTTAAAAATCAATGAATAAAAGATTGGTACTGCCAATCACATATGAAATCACTTCAACTTTCAATTGATATCCAATAAAATCTTTCTGGAACCAAAGAAGATTTTTCAAATACTTTAATATAAATGAATGACCAGTTGGCTTAGAAGCCTGCCTCCATGGAGACTAAGAAAAATGAAAGGAATTGAAAGGCCTTTAAATCCAAGGGCTCTGGCTAGTGAGGCTATATAGCCCTTTCTCTCTATAGTCCTGAGGTTTATTTAACTGTCTAAAGATTTACTTCCAGAGTCCCATTCTCCTTTAGCAGCTGCATTATTAAAGGTAGGCATTTTTCTGGCATCTACAGTAAAAAACGTGATATACTACTGACTGCTGAATATTGAGAGTGCGTTTTGCTGCCTGTTGTATAGAGAGGACATATCTGACTTAATTCATTGAACTTAATATGATCTAGGCACCATAATAACCCCTCCACATATATGTGCCTCGTTCACCCATCCCAGCAACTCTGTGGACATGTTACGAATTATGATCTTATTTGGTTTTTCAGTTATTTTACAGATTTCAGGTAACATGCCAATGCAAAATACTTTATATTGGTGGATCCAGGATTCAAACTGAGGATGTCTGACTCCTCAGGGTGTTTTTTAAGTTTCTATAGTTTTTAAGTTTCATCATTTTTTTTAAGATTTTATTTATTTATTTGTCAGAGAGTGGGGGGGAGAATACAAGCAGGCAGAGCAGCAGGCAAAGGCAGAGAGAGAGAGAAGGAGGCTCCCGCTGAGCAAGAAGCCTGATGTGGGACTTGATCCCAGGACTCTGGGATCATGACCTGAGCCGGAGGTAGCGGCTTAACCAGCTGAGCCACCCAGGCATCCCAGTTTTCATCATGTTTTGAATGATCCACACGAAAAGCTAAATTCTTTTTATGTAATGATCCCACACACATGTATGTGCATGCACACATGTTCACATGTGCACACACACCACACACACATACACACACACAGACACTTACCCTTACTGCTTGGGATACATTCAGATACTTTCTTTTTATATTGTGTTCTATTCCATTCCATTCACTACATTTTTAGAAGTGCTGATCTTGACCTCCTGACAGATTTTGACTTGGGTTTTGACAAGCATTGTGCTACCGTCCCCTGCCTCTGCATCAGGACACTGGCATGTCAGGTTAAGGTCTCATTTATTCTTTATGACTGATAATGAATGGGGGGTAAAAACTAGGATGTCCAAAGTTAGATGTAATTAGTGACTAAAAATTACAAATAGATATTGTCTTTTTAATGTGTATAAATATCAAATAAAAAACTTACTCGTTAATACTCTAGTGCAGCTCTTCTTTCTAAATTCTCTAATTTGGTTGAGAAATTCATCAGTACATAACCATTATTCCAGTGATATCATAACCCTAGCCATTGTCTCAATAATATATTAGTTGCAAATTGTTTGTTATACTTTTTTAATCATTCATGCAGATAGTATCTTTACCTCATTCACTGAGGATTCACTAGCTTAAAATTTGCTTTTCTTTTTTGGTCAAGTGTAATACTTCCTGAGAGACTTCAAAATCTAGTTTTTCTATCTTTCTTTAATTTATCCATAGTGATGTTGCCAAGTTACTTATTGTACTGCTTATTTCACTCCTATTTCCTAATTTAAGCAAGAATTCCTTATCAGTTGTTGAAGACCTGCCTAAGTGTCTATTATTTCAACTCTATTGGCCATTAATTCCCTACATCCCTGTTAACAATACATCTTTCATTGTGTCTTTCTTTATATATACATATATATATATATATATATATATATATATATAATCTCTGCATCCTTTATTTGCCAATGTATTTTTTTCTTCTATAACTCATTGAACCACAATATCTACAGACATAGCCAACAGAAAATGTAAGGAATTTACTTGTTCAAGAGATTAATGAAAGATCACTATGGGTATTTAAAAGCTTTGATAAGGTCTTTGTGTATAAAATAGTCATTAGCTATGAGATGTTTACAGCTTTTATTGAGAAAGGGAGAGAAAGCTGACAGAAGAAAGAGTACAGAGGAAATTAACAATGCTCTGCATAAAAATGTGAAGTGGAAACAAATACTGCCAGTTAATAAAACCTTACATGTAAGTTATATCAGAAAGAAACATGTATTGACACTTTTTTTTTCAGACAGAGTATGCTATACTTGTACAACACAATTCAAAAATGAGGAAAATATACCCTGCATACCCTCTGTAGGTTATGAACTATGTTTTCTAAAAGCTGAGGAAGATTAGAATAAAGAGAATTTTTGGAAAGTTTTGGAGAGTTTTTGAATAAGGTGTTTTGGAGAGAAATGAATTTCTCCATAAGGATCCCATCTTAACTTCTTCAAAATAAGGGATTATTCTCTTCTCTTTGTGACATTTTACTGTGATTCATTGTTTTACAGCATTGTTTTCACAATGCTGCAAAAAATTATAAGATACTAAAAGAGGGAGCTGCATCAAAAGATTTTGTTATCCTGTTATAATTTCATTTCACCAAATCTCCTAAAATTTATATTGAGTAAAAAAATTAAGTTCAGCTTTGCATATTTGCCTTTTTACTTTTTATTCTATTTGTAAGTTCTGCTTATGCATTGGACTCATTTTGTGCCAAAAGTTCTTCTAAAGCCTTTAAAATATAAATTTAACCTAAGTGAAAAATGTCTTTCTATTGTCAAACTATTTGGGTATATGAAGTTAATTCCTGATTTTCACAGTATCATATCCAATATTTAAGCAACGCAAAATATGAAGAAATTGTTCTTAGTGTTGGGAAACACAGAAAAAATTGTATTTGTAAGTTATCAGTGAGAAAGACTTTACAATGTATTGAGTAATATGCAAGTTGAGCAGTATTCTGAGTCCTTAATCCTTCATCCAGCATACCTTCCATGTACATGAACAGTATATATTCTCCTCACTTAAACTCATCAAGAAATGAGAGGCTATTTTTACTCATATTTTAATTGAAATGTTGAAATATAACCAGCATACAGAAAAATGCACTTATCGTAAGTGTACAGTTAAGAAAATTTTCACAATGTAAACACACAAGGCTAACCATGACACACATCAAAAAATAGAATGTTTGACACCTAAGAAGCTCTGTTATGACCCTTGCTAGTCACTTCTCAATGAAATGTAGCTGTTACTCTGAACTATAACAATGTAAATGGTTTTGACCATTTCAAACCTTATATATATAATGCCTTGTTTTTTTGCCTGAATACTTTTGCTCAGTATTGTTTGAGTCGCATCTATTGTGTGTGTCTGTGCAGTAATAATTTTTTATTCTTATAACTTTCTAATATCCCACTCTTTGACTCTACCACTGTTTATTTGGCCAATCTAAAGTTCATGGAAATTTGAATTGACTTTAGTTTCTGGCTATTAAAAATAAAGATGCAATAGAGAATGCAGAAATAGAGCCATACAAATATACCCAATTTAGTTTTGACAAAGGAGTAGAAACAATTCAATGGAGGAGGAATAGTCTTTCCGATAAGTGGTGTTAGAACAATTGGACATCAACTGTCAAATAAAGAACCTTTACTGAACCACACACTCTGTAGAAATCAACAAAAATAGACTTATGCTGCCTGCTGCAACAAGAGTAATAAAATCTTCTGTATCTGAAAAAAAAATAGATTATGGACTTAAACATAAAATCATAAAACTCCTAGGAAAAAGAAAAATGACAAAATCTTTAGAACCTAGGTCTAGGCAAAGACTGCTTAGATTTGACATAAAAAGCATAAGTGATAACAGGAAAATTCATAAAACTAGACCTCATGGTTTGCTCTGCAAAACAATCTGTTATGATGAAAGACAAATTATAGACAAGTAGAAAATATTTGCAAATAACATATCTGACAGAGGGCTGGTGATAACAAAAGTATTTAAATGACTCAAAGCTTAACATTAAAAAAATAAGCAAAACAATTAAGAAATGGGCAAAGATGTATACACACTTCACTAAACAAGATATATAGAGATAAAATAAGCACTTGAGGATATTAAACATAACTAGCCACTAAGAAAATGAAAATTAAAACTACAATGAAATATCAGTACATACATATCAGAATATGTAAAATAAAAAATAGTCATAACACAAAATGTCATTAAGGATGTACAGTCACAGGTCGCTCATATGTTACTGGTGATAATACGAATTAGTAGAGTCACCGTGGAAAACATTTTGTTAGTTGCTTATAAAAGTGAACATGTATTTCATGAACATGAATGTGGATTTCTGCTATGTATTGCCAGGAATGGAACTGCTGAATTATCAGTGTGTGTATGTTAAACTTTACTGGATGTTGATAATTTTTCAAAGTAAATATAAAAAAAATTAAACCTTCATTATCAATGTATGTGCCAATGCCTTTGCATCCTTGTTAACATATGATGTTGTATTTTTCATTTTAGTCATGCTGATATGTGTGATAATACTATAATTTGAGTTTGCATTTCTTTGATCACTAGTGATGCTGAGTGCTTTTTCATATGTTCATTGCTTATTTAGATATCCTTTTAGCAAGTGTTGTTGAATTCTTTTGATCACCTTTTCTTTTGGTTTTTCTGCTTCTTTCTTTCTTATTCAAGTTGATACAAAGAATTAATTTAATTAAATATGGACTAACTTTGTCAGACACATGTATTATAAGTCATATTCTTCAATTTTGTGGCTTTATTTTGTCTTAATATTTTGGTGAAGGGCAGTTCTAAATAATATAATCAAATTTATCATTGTTTCTCTTTATATTTAATGATTTTTGAGTACTTACACAAAATTTTTGCCTACCTCGCAGTCATAATCACATTACTATGAGTCCTGGATGGTCATCAGGGTGCCTTTTCAGCTGTATACCTTAGATCCTAGTGATTAGAATAGCTATAGTATTTATGCTCTGCTTTCAAGAAACATTCTACTTAATTTCTTAGTCTCCTTTGTATAGCTTTTGGTTGCAGCCTATTGGATTGAGGGGAAAAACAGAGCAAGTGATTCAATTCTATGCTTTGCTTTTCTCACCAGGATCTTCATCCTCATAGTTTCTAATATTGTCCCACAAAACATCTCAAGTTTTTGTTTGTGTCTCTGCATTTTCATTTTGACCAGCTAAGTGGACTCAGATCCTTAGCTTCTATATACAGAATTGGCAAATGTCTCAGGAAAGATTCAGCTGCTCTCAGGCTAAAAGTCATCTCCCTTCTTTATGTTTATGATCCTGTCCTCAATTTGAGGTCCTGGTTTCTTTAGAAGATGTCTGATGTCTTCAAACAGACAAGTAGATAAAATAATTTAAAAGAATATATAAATACACACACACACAAACACACACACACACACTTTACTTAATATTTGCCTCTGGGAAATGCCTTTAATTTCTAGCCTATGGTACTTATTTGTCTCAGTTCTTATTTATATTATAGGGTCCCAAACAAGTAAGGGTAATGCATACTCAGGCATAAAGTTTTATTTTTGTTTATTTCAAGTTTTTATTTAAATTCTAGTTAGTTAATATATAGTGTTATATTGGTTTCAGGTATAGAATTTAATGATTCATCACTTTCATGTGACATCCAGTGATCATCACAAATGCCCTCCTGAATATGCATTATCCATTTGGTCCATTTTCTATCCACCACCCCTCCAGGAACCCTCAGTTTGTTCTCTATAGTTAAGATTCTTATGTTTTACTTCCTCTCTCTTTTTTCTTCATTTTCATGTTTATCTGTTTTGTTCTCTAAATTCTACATGAGTAAATTATATGGTATTTGTTTTTCTCTGACTGACTTATTTAGCTTAGTATAATGCCCTCTAGTTCTGTCCATATAGTTGCAAATAGCAAGATTTCATTCTGTTTTGATGGCTGAGTAATATTCTACTGTGTATATTTATCACCTCTTCTTTATCCACCTATCAATATATATATATATATATATATATATATTTGGGCACTTTCCATAATTTGGTTATTGTTGATAATGCTACTGTAAACATCAGGGTGTTTGTGCCCTTTAGGATCAATATTTTTGTATTCTCTTGGTAAATACCTAGTAGTGCAATTGCTGGGTTGTAGGATAGTTCTATTTTATTTTTTTTTTAAAGATTTTATTTATTTATTTGACAGAGAGAGATCACAAGTAGGCAGAGAGGCAGACAGAGAGAGAGAAGGAAGCAGGCTCCCCGCTGAGCAGAAAGCCCGATGTGGGACTCGATCCCAGGACTCTGAGATCATGACCTGAGCCGAAGGCAGCGGCTTAACCCACTGAGCCACCCAGGTGCCCAGGATAGTTCTATTTTAAAAGCATAAAGTTTTCTTGTGATCTGAATAGTTTCAGAAGCAAAAATTAAGTTATTATTTTGACAAGTATGCACTTACGTTTTGTGTTTTTATGTATGGGGTCAAGATAATGAATGACTGTATTAAATACATCTATACATTTACCATTGAAATATAACATCCCCAAATAATTCTCATTAGATATTAGAGTAAAAAAAAAAAAAAAGCAACTTTCTTTTATCTGATGGTATTGTATGAGTCATTTTATTGGAAAGTAAAATCTGCATAATTCATTTTTATTCCATTTTTTTAACAAACTGATAAAGACACTGAGTTAATTTTTAGGTTTAAGAGTTTATGCTTAAAATAATTAATTATTTTTAGTAAATTTAACTATATGTCTCTTTATTATGTGTACTTTGCCCTTTAATCTTTATTTTCAAAGTATCAGCTGCATTCAGGCTATTATAATCAATGTGATTGTATTTTAATTTACTTTATGAGCCTTTACAAGAACATTTTTAAACAATTTGACATCAGTTACTTAGAACAAGAAAATGTGTATTGCTATGGTTTCTTGAAAATTATAATAAATAAGTTTACCCAGTTGTCTAACCAAGAATTGTTTTACATTGCATAATCTTTCAACAAAAATGCTCATTTTTAATCCAAATCAGAGTATTTCAAAAAGACTTGGACTAAATCGGAAGGACTTTCCAAAATATCTAAAGAGCCAGGACAAAATAATTATGTTTTCCTTTGCTTCTTCCAAATAAATGTAAGAAGTCACACAAAGTACCTGGCAGTAAGAAAGATGATAAATGTGATTTGCACATTTTCCTATCAACCAGACCTCAAACAAATGAAGATTATCTCTGTTTTTAAAATAAACATATTAACAAAATTCCATACAGTATATTTTATTTGGTTAATTATGTCTTTAAACAAACTGTTCTTTTGGACAGACTTACTGAAATGTGGTCAAATTAGGCCATCAGAGAAAAATGCTTTCTGGTTCCCTAAGTAGTTCCAACAGGTAGCTTTTTATATCCTTATTATCTTTTTGTTTGTTTGTTGTTTCTTAACACCCTTAAGCACTAATTAACATGGCAGTAAATCTATACTCATTTGTTCTTTCCAAAATTAGGCTTTTGTGGATTCCTGTGGCAATTTCCTTTTTAAAAAAGCTGAAAGCGATTATTCATTTTCACAAAACTTATGTATAATGGGTCTTAGAGGATGCAAGGTTTGTACATGAAGTCCCGACTGAGTAAAATTTATCAATTCCTGCTTTGCTTTCCTATATTATAGCCATTAGCCACATGTGGATATTTAAATTAAAATTAATTAAAAGGAAATAAAAGTTCAGTTCTTCTGTACTACTAGCTACATCTCAAATCTTAGTAATGAGTTGGGGTTAGCTGCTAATACATAGGACAACACGTATATGGAACATTTTCATCATTAGAAAAATTTCTGTTGGATAACATTTGACTTGATAACATTTATATTGAAAATTTTCTGTTAAAATCGTGGCTTTATATGACAGCATTATACAAAATACAATTAGCCTACTCTTTCCCTCATGTTTAACGGAGGGCTTTTTAGGTCGTTAAGAGTATATTTATAAATCTCAAAAAAAAAACCAAAAAACAAAACAAAACAAAAAAACAAACCAGAAGCAACAAAATCACTCTTGCTAATTTGTCTTCTGAAAAATAATATTTAAGAACGGGGGCCCCTGGGTAGTTCAGTTGGTTAAGCATATGCCCAGGGCTCAGGTCGTGATCTTAGGGTTCTAGGATTGAACACTGTGGTAGGCCCTGATTAGCAGGGAGTCTGCTTCTCCCTCTGCCTCTGCCTCTTCCCACCACTCATGCTTGCTTTCTCTCACTGTCTCTATCAAATAAATAAATAAAATCTTTAAAAAAAAATTACTTCCCCAGGACTAGAAAACTCACTACCTTATGTTAGCATTTTTTCTAAGTTTCAAATTTTTCAGGAGAATGTATTTCTTTACATGTATTTGTACATGTAAAGTATTCTTTACATGTAATGGATTTCTTTACATTTATGGGTGCACACATACATACATTCTAGAAATTTTATCATCTTGGAAAGATTTCAGTATTTACCATTTTAGAAGCAGGGTGGATGCCTAAATGGAGAAAATATCTTTAACTTTATTATAATTAAGAGATTATGTTGAGTAATTTACCTGAGCACACAGGTTTTGTAGCTATTATAAAAGTATATAGAGCTTCCAAGGGACCAAAACCATATCTATTTTATCGTTAATGTCTTTATAAATACCTGTTCAAATAGCTATTGAGCACAACATACAAGGTTCTTTTTTCCCCATATATTCCTCTGATAGAAGATTCATTATTCACTCACTCAGACTTTTTTTTTTTCAACCAAAAAGTATATTTAAAATCACAGAGAAAGCATTGTGAGGGGTATGAATATTAAGTCAGATTTAGAACTATCTCTTGGAAGTCTAATAATTCCATATAGGTTAAGATCTGCAAACACACACATATACACAGAATTGAATGTAGGAAGAATTAAGTGCCATAACAAAGAATATATAAATAATATCTCTCTCTCTCCCTCTCTCTCTATATAGGCACACACATATATATATACATAAATATCTATATGTATGTAGATATATTGAATATGCATGTATGTACATGAATACATTTATGCCATCATCCTAAATTATATGTATATATTTTAACATATTGTCTGGCACAAAGAAAATATTCAAATAAATTCTACTATTATTACTTATATTACAAATTGAGAATTCAAAGATGAAGAGTTTATTTGTAGGTGTGTAACACAGCAGTCTTGTAGATTAAAATGACTTATTTGAGCTGGGTACCTAAGAAGATGTCCAGCAGTTTATTAAAAATTGAACAATGACAGTGAGACAAGAAAATGTAGTAAATCTGTGGGAGTATTAAATACTATATTTTATCCATTCAAAGGGAATTATTTCAATGGAAAATAAAATATGAGCTGAAACAACAGTAAATATGCTTCTATAATATTAGAAGATAAAAAGAGGCTTGTTTTGCATTCAATTAAATCCTTCAAATGAAACAACTAACTGCTAGTAATTGCAACACACTCCTTCCTTGTAGATCTCCAAAAGCATAGGAGAGAATTTATCATTTATGTCTTTAATCCTTATCTTCATTCTATGTCTCTTACTCAGTGGTTTAAGAGAGACATTGAGGAATTATTTCACCTTGTCCTTAATATTGCATTAATTCTCAAGTCTTACTTAATCTGTGTTCTAACCTTATCTTGTCCCCTTCATCCTCACTACCTTTATTGTATTTTCTTTTACCTCTCTTGTCCTAGTTCTCCTTACTACTAGCAGAATGCTCAGCTTTCTAAGTAAGTCTCCCTACTTCTATTCTTCCATAATTTGAATGTATTAGATAAATAGGTTTTGCAATGCTTATTCTGCTCTACCACAGCAGTGTAGAATTAGGGCTGGATTAACAAATGCCCGAGAAACGTTAGCCTTCTTCCAGCAACAAGTTTGTTTTACTTTGAAGAATAACCAAGATAGACCACAACATTATTTTCAGAGCAACAGTATAGCAGAGTTCCCTTGTCTTCCTGTTCCAGATTTTGTAATCTGATGACTCCAATATTGTACATGTGTACTGAAATGTGACAAGTATGGGCAGACACAAACTATTTCAGCCCAAGGAAGCCACCATTTGGGGGGATCCCTCATCTTTCATGGTAAACCAGGCATTTGGCCCTGTTCAGGGATAGTGGACTCATTCTTATTCTCTTGTTCAAATGCATTTTAACAATTTTATTTATTCCCTACATAATAAAATTATCTTGGCAAAGAAGCACATGTGCTTGAACTGTGGAACATGGTGTTTGACTAGAGTCTCAATTTTCAGTATTACAAATGTACTGTCATAAATTTCTTGAGTTGGTGATACAAGTGAATTAAACCAGGGGTCAATTTTTTTAGGCATTATGGAGGGTATGAAAACTCACAGAAACAGTTATTGTTAACTTTTTATTTACAAATCTTAAAAAAAATAGTTTGTGTTGTCATTTCCCTTTATATCTTTCTATAGTTTCTCACCTAAACTAAGAAACTCCTCACATGTTATGCACAGCTATCTGGCCTCAATAATTGTTTGAGCTGCATTTCTAACAAATACACAGGATTCTTTTCTCTCACATTTTGTGTGTCTGAGCCATTTCAAATCAGTTTCTTCTCCTAACAGTAGGCCTTTGCATACAATGCATCTCCTCTTGAAAGGCTATCCTCTTTCTTTTGTAAATTCAACCACTATCCCTCACCCAACACCCTACTTTAGTTCTTACTAGAACAGGATCAATGTTGTCTTTTACTTTCTGGATGGCACTCAGTGCTTATGGTTATTGTAACAATTATCACTATATTGTAATATTTAGTAACACATGATTTAAATTGTCATTTACAAACCATTTCATGTTGTTTAAGATATTAGAAATTAATTCGCAGTTTCCAGTTTCTACTTTCTCTAACTAAAGGTCAAAAGGCTACTAGGTTTAACTTTAGAAAACATAAATGAACTAGATATCAGCAAGCTCTACTTCTCAGCAGAGTCTGAAGAACTACATAACTTGGTTAAGAAAATATCTTTTCTAGCTGTTTAAAGAGAATGTTGTAAGTAAGCCAATAAAGGAAGAATAATAACATGTACCATTGAGGATTACAGACTAAACTGATTCATTTCAAGAATAGAAGAATGCCACATTTAAAGAAGTAGCAGCTGGGAGGTGGAAGGAGAAGAAGGGAAAAGGAATAAGAATGGTAGGAGAGGAGTTAAGGTTAAAAGTGAGAGAGGAAAATCTCTGTCTCTGCCTCTGTCTCTCACACAGAGAACACTCACCCCAACACATGTAACACCTAAAATTTGTAATTATTTTCTTTAAAAATAATTTTTGACACTAGAAATAAGAGAAATAGCATTCTTTGGAAGATGATATCTAGTCATCAAAGTATTGGAAATATATGATATAACATTATGTGTTTAAGTTGAAAGTTAAGGCACTGCCAAAGTAGATTGCAGGTCTTCTTTCAAACGGCACAGGTAAACAGGAAAGACATCAAAGACTATTTTTTTTTTTAATTTAAAGATTTCATTTATTTATCTGATACAGAGAGAGAGAGGGAGCACGAGCAGGGGAGCAGCAGGCAAAGACAGACATAGAAGCAGGCTCCCCACTGGGGCAGGTAACCAGACATAAGACTTTATCCCAGAACCCTGGGATCATGAGCTGAAAGGAGACAAACGTTTAATCAACCATTCAGGCATTTCTTAAAGACTTTTTTTTTTTTTTGAAAGAACTCAAAATCTTCAAAATATCAACTATAGAATTTCCGAGTAAGTTAAGATTGCTTTTTGAATTCTGGAATTAGTTTCAAAAGATTAAATAACTGGTTGGTGAATATTAAGTAAGAGAAGATAGGAATATCTAAGCTTTAACAAAAATTCATAAAGTCAAAGCCAAATGAAACATACTTAAATTTTGACAAGACTATTGGCCACTCATGAAGGGAGTTTTGTTGATTGCATCATATTTAGATGTTAGATATTTAGAAAATATTTTAATATATTATTTAGAGAAATATTATATATATATTATATATATAGAGAGAGAGAGAGAGAAAGAGAGAGAGAAAGTGAAAAAATGATTTCTATGTGATAAAACATTTACACAAACCTATAATTGGGTCAGGAACTATATCACAACTTTCAGAAAACTGTAGAAGCACTATAGAATTTTGTATTTGACTTGTTTCTAGTAAGTATTTTTAAGAACTACATAGAAGGAAAATGTAATTCACTCTAAATTGGACTGCAAGACAAAACTAAAAAGGATGATCTGTGACATAAGCAGAACTAAAATAAAATCTCATCAGGTCACAACTAAGAGGGAATAGACAAAGTTACACACAGTTGATAAGACAGTTGAATCTGAACAACATGTTTACTTGAATATGCATCCCTATTAAGAAGTCATTCTTGTTTTAATTTTTGGGTACACTGTTTCAAATATTGTTATACTGTTTCAAATATGGCAAAATCATAAAATCTAATTTATATTAGATTATATTAATGCAAAATTAGAGTCCAAAATAAAGAAATACTAGTTTTATATCACTATACATTAGCAAACTACAGCTGAAATAGTATCTTGAGTGCTGAAATATTGTTTTATTTCTTCACTCTATAAAATTCTAGAAGGTTGTTTCTAAAATGAGGGTATCCAGAACAGACAGAATGAAAACTCAGAAGCTCACATGACTTCATGCATATGTTAATTTATGGAGCAAGGTTAAAAGAATGTATATGTAAATGCAGGGATTATTGTCCTCTTTTTTTCTTTCTTTTTTCCCTCTTTTTACAATTATATCTGCATTACCCAAGCCTCAATAAATATTTAATGATAATAGGTAAACCCATTTGTTAATTTTCATTCTTGACACAGGTCTCAGCTACTGAAGGAGCATACTTTCCACTCTGTCTAAATGTTATTAGAAATGTCTCAGACTTGAAAGTTTAGAGAACAATAGGGCTATATTGCAGGAAAGGTCTTTCTGACATGTTTAAGGATATTTTGGGGAAAAAACATTGTTTCTGGTATGACTGAGCTTGGAGGAGGATATTTTATTTATTTAATTTTATTATTCGAAGGATGTCATGAAAAACTTTGGACCGGGTCTATGTTTTTTCCATAATATGTCAAAACCAGGACCAAAATCATTATCTACTAGAGGCTTTATATTTTTTCATTATGAGTGACATTTATAAACATTTTTGTTTGTTTGTTTTAATGAGATGCAGTGCTATTTTTATATCATATAGAATTTCCTGTCAAAGAAAGTTTTCATCAAGAATGTAAGCAACGGACACCTGGGTGGCTCAGTTAAGCATCTGCCTTCAGCGCAGGTCACGATCTCAGACTCCTAGGATTGAATCCCACATCAGGCTCCTTGCTCAGAGGGGGAGCCTGCTTCTCCCTCTGCCTCTGCCCACCACTCCTTCTGTTTGCATGCTCTCTCTCTCTCTCTCTCTCTGACAAATAAAATCTTAAAAGTAAGAATGTAAGCAAAATAATCCTATCTAATGAAGGTTACAGGAAGAATTAAAGATCTGGATAAAGTGTTGATATTTTACTAGAATACTAATGACTTCAGTGTGCATGCTTTTATATATTTTAAAAGAGAAGAGATTTTACACTATGAAAATGAAGCTTGTGAATTCCATAAGCAAATACACACAGAACCCTTAATTTTTGCTGAGTGATACTAATTCCTGGATATGACACTTTCCCAGATCACATTAAACAAAGTATGCTTTGATGCATCAAGTCTCACATAGTGTAGTGATTCTTCCTTTTACACTTGTGATAACTGGTATATGTGGAATTTTTCCTCTTCTTTGTTATTCAAAGAATCAGCTTTTGCTTTCATTGATTTTTTTCTCAATTGCACGTTTTCTAGTTTATTGATGGTCATCCCTTAAGTCTTCCTTCCTTGTATTTGTTTGGGTTTAATATGATTTTAATTTCTAGCCTTTTAAAGTTGAAGTTTCAATATTTGATTTTTTCTCGTCCTTTTTCATTGTTAGGTACTTAAAGCTACATCTCTCTATGTACTTCTTTAGCTATATTTCATTGCGATTTGTATTTGCATTTTCATTCAGTTTAAAATATATTTTAAAAATTTCTTCTTTGACCATGCCTTACTTGGAATTGTGTTGGTTCATTTCCAGATATTTAGATTTTTCACATAGTAGTATATTTTTTAATTCTACACTGATTCCAACATCATTAGAGAATCTATTCTGCAAAATTTTAATATTTTTAATCTTGTGATGCGTTTGTGACCCAGTTTATGGCCTGTGTTTGAAATCTGATAAGTGAATAAATATTTAATGACTGCTATATCTAATTTGTGATTTTTAACTTTCATCAATATTTTTATGACATTTTATGTTCATCCTTGAAGGCAGTTTTTAAATTAAGTAAACCACACCTGTATTCTTTGGTTAACATTTAACTGGTAGATATTTTTAAATTAAAATAATAAATGATGATATATTTAAGTCTAGAGAAAATGCACCATGTGTCTAAATCTAAAAGTAATCATATGTTACATGTAAGTTAAACCCTCCATCCTGACATCCATTCCCTTTTATTCAAAGGGTCCACTTTGAGGAATTTGTGTGCACTTCTTGCCATGTACATTCACATCCCCAAATAACATGTTATTGTTTTATGTATTTCAAAAACTTTTTATAATTTGTATCCTATATTTCTCTGTGATTTCACCTTTTTTATCCCACCCAGCATCATATTTTCCTGTGATTCAACTATTTTGATTTATGAAAATTCAGGTCATCTGTTAAAATTCTATAAAGTATAAGATAATTTAAAAAAAAGTATAAGATAATTTAAATAGATCACAATTGAAGCACCTGGGTGGCTCCGTGCATTAAACATCTGCCTTCTGCTCAGGTCATGATCTCAGGGTCCTGGGATCGAGCACTGCATCAGGCGCTCTGCTCAGAGGGGAAGCCTCCTTCTTCCTCTCTCTGCCTACTTGTAATCTCTGTCTCTGTGTCAAATAAATAAATAAATAAATAAATAAAATGTTTTAAAAAATACAACACAATTGATTGTGATCACCTGGATTGTTGGCTATTATTATTTTGTAAATAATACAATAAATACATATCCTAATATAGGTCCAACCCAACAGATATGCAAAAGATTCTCTGAGATACATTTCTCTATATAGTTGATTGGGTCATGGGCAGGTGCAACTTCAGTTTTACTGGACATCATCCAGTGGCTCTTTAAAAAGTGTGTTGTATTTAAACTCCCCAAAACAACTTACGATGGATCCCTTTAACCTACATCTTTGACAACATTGAGTTTAATATTTTGAAATATTTGTCATGTTCTCAAGTTTTTCTGTCTCGGTAAATATTCTGATTTTCCCTCAGGTGGGAGCTTAAATTTGGGTGTCACTTATCCCAGAGGAGCAACTCCAGGCTAAAGGACTTTTATGTTTCATCTTATAGGCTTTCCAGGGTGGTACTTCTTTCTTTATCTGTCATTTAGGTTTTGGGTTATTAGTGCAACTTTTGAATACAGGCTTCCCTACACTCTTCAAAAAACAAAACAAAACAAAACAAAACAAGACAAAACATTCTTGTCGATTGTCATCAAAAGTAGGTTGCGATTGTACTAACTCCTCTTCAAATCCAGATCAATGTAAGAGGGTTAGGTCATAATCTTGTTTGTGATCTGTGTAATTATATACTATTTTGCAATGCCAACAATTTCTATCACAACTGGGGCTCCCGCTTAAGTGAGCCCCAGTTCACTTATGATTCAGTTATAGAAAATATGACAAAAGACTAACTCACTATCTTAATTTCATAAAACATTTTTCATATGATTTCTAAATGCTTATTTTTTTAAGATTCTATTTAAAAGTTTAAATTTATTTTAAAATCTCTGAGGTGTTATAAAAATTGCTTACAAATTTAGGTTGGAAGCTATTTAAGTATTTGGTTTGCTTAATAGCAGACTTTATTACTTTTTATGGTATAGATTATGATTATTATTTTACAAATAGGGAACATGTTTTTAAGATTTTATTTATTTATTTGACAGAGAGAAATCACAAGTAGTCGGAGAGGCAGGCAGAGAGAGAGAGAGGGAAGCAGGCTCCCTGGTGAGCAGAGAGCCTGATGTGGGACTCGATCCCAGGACCCCGAGATCATGACCTGAGCCGAAGGCAGCGGCTTAGCCCACTGAGCCACCCAGGCGCCCCGGGAACATGTTTTTAATTTTCTCCAAGTTCTCATAAAATTATGTGAAGTGGTGATCATACCTTCCATTAGGCTCCTTCCCATTACACTTAATCTTCTGTAGACGATATTTAAAAGCTCCTGAGTCTTTTATCACCTTTGAGGATACTTTGAATTACTTTCCCCCTTTTTAAGCACAGGTATGAGTTCCTATTTCAAAGAACTCAACCTATTCCATTGGATTGTTATCATTGCATTATTTTATCATTGCATTTTCCCATTTTATTGGGCTTATGTAAATTATATTTTATAGAGGGTTATCCCTTTCAAATCTTCTACTTTATTGGGATTAAGATTTTGTTTTTTTATTAAGCTTTTAAAAAATTTTATTTCATATGAACTTTTTATTACTAATGATGTTTATCTTTGTCTTTTTAAAATCAGTTTTATCAAAATACTTGCCATTTCATTAGGTTCTTCAAAAACACTCCTTTTTTAAATTTAATGCCTTGCTTTCCAGTTTATGGAATTTTCCTAAAGTTATCTAATTTGTTGGAATACACTTGCTCATGTTATTCTCTTATAATCCATATTTCTGTAAGGCCAGTAGTAGTGTCTCCTCTTTCACTTCTGATTCTGGTAATTTAGCTCTCTCTCTCTCTCTTTGTAGAATCAGTGTTTTGTTGAATAATTTTTTTCTCTACAGTTTTTAGTTCTCTATTTTATTAATTTTTATTTTAATCTTTATCATTTTCTTCTTTATTCTTGCTTTTAAGTTTAGTTTGCTTTTTCTTTTTCTTTTTTTTTTTTTTTTTAGATTTTATTTATTTATTTGACAGAGAGAGAGAGAGATCACAAGTAGGCAGAGAGTCAGGGGGTGAAGCAAGCTCCCTGTTGAGCAGAGAGCCTGATGCGTGGCTTAATCCCAGGACCATGAAATCATGACCTGAGCCAAAGGCAGAAGCTACCCAGGTGTGCTTTGTTTTCTTTTTTTGACCCATATGTTACTTAGAAGTATGTTGTTTCATTTCTGTATGTATGTGAGTTTATCAAATTCTTTTGCCTATTTATTCCTGATTCATTTCTTTGTAATCAATAACATACTTCATATCATTTCTGTCTTTTTAAAGTTACTGAAGTTTTTAATTTTTTATTATTATTTTTTAATGGCCTAGCAAATGGTCTATCCTGTGAAATGTTCCATGTGGACTTGAGAAGAATGTATAATTTTTTTGGCTTGTGAAGTGTTTTCTGTTAGATCTATATTGTCTATTGGCTTATTGTATTCTTCAAATCTTTAATTCTTCATATTCTATTTGTTCTAACCATTATTGAAAGTGGAATATTGAAGTCTCCAACTCACTGAATTATCTCTTCATTTATGTTAGTTTTTGATTCTTATACTATGGTGCTATATTAATAAGTCCATATATATTTATGCTGCCTCTTCTGATGCCATTTAATCACTCTGAATTGTTCCTCTTCATCACTAGCAACATTTATTTTTGTCTATTTTATGTAATATTAATATAGCCGGTCTAGCATTCTTGTGGTTATTACTTGCATGAAATGTCCTTTACATCCCTTTTCCCATACCTCTTTGTATCTTAAAATCTAAAGTGTAGCTTCTATAGATAGCATAGGGTTGGATCATTTTTTTAATCAAGTCTGACAATGTCTTACTTTCATTGGATTACTTAGTCCATTACTGTTTGATATTATTATTGATGTTGCCAGATTTCTATTTTCTATTTTACTTCTTGTTTTCATAAATGTCATGTATTTTCTTGATCATATATTGTTCATTTACTGCTTTCCTTGGCACTAAATAAATATTTTTAATGTAGTATTTTAATTTTTATTTCATGGTTTTTTACATATTTTTTGAGGTTTGTTTGATGATTGTATAGGGTTTAACATATACATCTTAACTAATTAGAATTAGCTTCAGATTTATACTAGTTTAATTCCATGATGTATAAAACATTACTTTTATATAGTTTGATTCTCATCCTCCCCTCTTTTTTGTTACTATTCAGTTCTTAGCAGAGACATTTAGCTCTACTTTCTTTTTATGTTTAGGTCTTATCTTATTAAAATCAGAGTCTTCTCAATACTTTGACAGTTAAAAAATCTCAAAAATTCATCCTTAGAATCAGGAAAAACACCCCCAAAAGGGTATTTTCTTTGCAGTTAGTTAATATCAGGTGAGCACCCAAAGGTTTTCTGATAGTCCCTTAGATGATTATTTCCCATTTTACTTAAATTTTCTATGTCTCATATGAACCAAGAAGGAAATATCATAGTATGGGAATTTTAGATCTACTCTTATTTTTTTTTTATTACATTTAGATCTACTCATATTTTTCTTAAGGTCGCTATTAAGACTAGTTTGCCAAAGGGACCAATCTCTTGGTTCAGTCCTATATATTCTTATGCTTCCATTCAAGCTATAATGGAAATAAATATTAAAGTGATAGTCTGCCTATTCTCTGGCTGTATAGTAGTCTATTTCACTCAAATGCAATTAAAAATAAATAGCTAAATTATTTGATTCTAACTTGAAGATTGACTGTTTCTTTGCCATTGATGCCTCAAATATTATTTGATAATATATAAAAAATAATATATAATATATAAATATATAAAGAATAATTCGTAATATAATATATAATAAATTAATCTATTATAAAATTAATATTAGTATATTAATTTCTGTAACATTCATCACCTAGAAGTGTAGGAGCAGTTAAAAAGAATAAAAAATTCAATAATAAAAGTGTGACTAAAATATATGAAAATGAAACTCTAAATTGTCATGCATCCTGGGGTGCCTGGGTAGCTCAGTTGTTTAAAGCATCTGACTTTTGGTTTTAGCTCAGATCATGATCTCAGGGTCGTGGGATGAGCCCAGTGCTGAGCTCCACTCTTAGCGTGGAGTCTGCTTGTCCCTCTCCCTGTGCTCCTCCCCTTGATCACTCATGCTCTCTCCTTCCCTCTCTTTCTAAAATAAATAAGTAAAATCTTAAAAATAAATAAATAAATAAGTAAATTGTCAGGAATCCTTTCATTTTGTTTTAGGACATCCTTTCCATTGCACAAAATGAAAATATTTTAATTTTTTAAATAAAATAGTCCTACATATGACCAAGAAGCTTGTTGCCTCATCTCTGTAGTTTTTAGATAATTTGTAATTAAATATAATCAATAAAAACAGTATCAAATATTTTCATCTTTCACAAGCATTTTTCAGAATTATCATATAACAAGTTAATTTACAGACTCACAAAACCCGGTCTCCATGTTTAAAGTGGTGGCTGGGCTCTGATCCAGTTAGACCTGCAAAAATCTACAGAGTCCATGAAGAAGACAACTATATCAAGCTGTCATTTTTTTTTAACTGAGTAATATTCTATTAAGGTTTTTGTGTTATTTGGATAAATGCCCAGTAGTGGAATTACTGGATCATATGATAATTATATTTTTAATTTTTTGAGGAAACTTCATACTATTTTCCATAGTATCTGCATCAATTTGCATTCCCATCAACAGTGCAAAAGAGCTTTTTTTTCTCTATATCTTTGCCAACACTTGTTATTTCTTGTCCTTTTAATTCTAGCTATTCTGGCAGGTATAAAGTAGTATCTTATTTGATTGTCATTTCCCTGATGATTAGTAATGTTGATCATCTTTTTGTAAGAGTGGGTTAGCATAAGTATGTTCATCTTATCATGGGCAGCCATCTCAGGCCCAAGGGCTGAACTTTCTCCTACTTTACTTTAGTTCCAGGGACCCCCTTCCTGCTTTAGTTCCAAGAAAGTACTCCAGTGTGCAACACCTGCAACATGTGCAACACCCCGGCTGCAGCTAATCAGCTTAAACCACCAGGATGGCCAGGCAGTTGCAGCACGGGGATGAGAGGTTGAAGAGAGCCTATCTTACTAAACCACCAGGGGGGCACAAGCCAAAAGTATGTATGGTCTCTGAAGTGATGGAAAGTTACTGTGAGTTGGATAGTTGGATGTTAAAAAAAAAAAAAGAAATGCTATATAAACCCTTGGCTTTGAGTGCTCAGGCTCCTTATTGAAACCCGCTGTGCTGGGCAGATACTTGGACCCCAGCTAGCTGGAAATAAACCTCGCTGTGTGACTTGCATTATCAAGAGTGTTTGCAGTATAACTGAGGGGTGGCCAGCTCCATACCCTAACATTTGGGGGTCCCACTGAGATCTCTATATATTTTTTAAGACCTTCCTCAGGGAGACAGACAACTCCCTGATACCGAGGTTTAACTAAAGGAACTGCGGAAGGAGGATTAGCCACCTCCATCTGGAGAACTTAAAGTTCTTTCCTGGAGGGACTGAAGGTCCCTATCTGGATCTGGTAGAAAATTCTCATCTGGGTGGGTGAAAGGGTTGAGACCCTGGAGGTTCCACTAGGGGGAAGTTCCTTGCCTCTCTGGCCCGACATGGACTGCCTACCCCCTCCCCCTTGCTGGTGGGAAAGCACAGCGTCTGCTCCTCTGTTGGAGTTGATAAGCTATAAAACCAGGAATCTTTCTCTGCCTTCCAGCAGCACTTTGTTTCTTCTGTCTCTCCCTTCTCATGTTTCTGCACCAACGTGCAGCCTGCATGACTAGCCTCTAGATCACGCACCATGGCTCCTTCTCTCTTCACTGTCAAGAAGCAAGAAGAGCAGCCCCTGGACCTAACACCCCCCACTCCAGATCCTCCCACCAGTGTCTCAGGTAAACATTTAAAGTGGAGTGGGCCCAGGTGGAACATAAATCAGTATTTGAACTAAGTTAAGTTTGTTGGTTTAATTAAGCTATACATGTCTTTTAAGTTATCAGCAGTAAACAGGAAACTTCAAAGTTTACTGAAGGTCAAATAAGCTCATGTTGTTTCTTAAAATCTGTTAGCAAAGAGATGACTAAACTGATGGTTAATTGTCTGTCTCAGAGCTTTAATGGGTAATTGTTAAAGTAGCTTTCAAAGTCTTTGCTAACCTGAAACTTTAAACCAAATGGGATAAAATGTTAGAGCACTAGGTGCTAGAACTAGGTTTGTGCTTTTGAAATCTGTTGGTAAACATATTTTGTGCTTAAATGACTGATAAATTTGCCATCTAAAGAATTCTGTTGTAAGAGTTCACAGTTGGTTTATATTTAATCTTCAGTAGAGGTTAAGGTATTTCTAAGAGTACAAAATTCTGCTAAGTATAATTAAGACTGGTGAAAATAAGGGAAACAACTCTGTAGAAAAGTAGGAAATATGTAAAAAGAAGAGAAAAAAATACCAGATGCCTGGTCCTGTTTGAATAAAAAAGAAAAGCAGGCCTGGGGCCACTGTCTGAGCTAGATCCTCTCCTAAAGAATGGAAGGGGAGACCCAATGGGAGGAAATGCCCAACCTATTTGAATCTGAAGATTTCCTGACTGTGTGAATATGTCTGTATGACTCCATCACTTCAGCTACAGAGTCTGAGTGGGCTGCATCCTGAGTCTCGGGGGGCGTCATATGGCATAACGGTCATCTACTCCATAGAGTAGCTTGGTCTGGGGTTTATACAGACAGATCTTAGCTAAGACGCTCCTAAGTTCCCATGAGGGATGCGAGCAGGACAGCATCTGAAAGTTCCCACTTCCTTTGTCTGCAACATCATTCACAATGGGGGGGGGGACCCAGAAAACTCATATCTTAGGACTGCAAACTTAGAAATAAGAATCTGTTCTCCTTGTAACAGGACAGCATTGGAAACACTGGTTATTTTACCAAGGCTTTGACTGGGATGTCATATTTAAAAAGACTCAGATATGACCAGACAGTTTAAAGAAACTAAAGTTGACTTTATGAAACCTGGAGCTGTAAAGCCCTTTGGAACTGTTGGCCTGATATCTTGCTTGGGAGTTCCCAGCAGCCTCACCAGGTGAGTAAAGAATGTCACTCCTTGGGAGGTGCAGAGCCTCAGGAAGAGGAATTCGCCCAAATCTGACAGGTATTGCAGGCATGTCTGATGGCAACTACGTGGCTTGGCTTCTGGCCTGGAGAGGCTACTAAAAGTTCAACCTAGAAATCCCTTATAAAAAGTTCCAGCAAGGGTGCCTGGGTGGCTCAGTGGGTTAAGCCGCTGCCTTCGGATCAGGTCACGATCTCAGGGTCCTGGGATTGAGTTCCGCATCGGGCTCTCTGCTCAGCAAGGAGCCTGCTTCCTCCTCTTTCTCTCTACCTGCCTCTCTGCCTACTTGTGATCTCTCTCTGTCAAATAAATAAATAAAATCTTAAAAAAAAAAAGTTCCAGCAAAACAAATTCTAAAAGATCTGTATGATCACACTCACTGTTCTTACTGAGCTTATGTAAATAATTAGGCCAAGTTTGCTAAAACTGGACTTGTTTTTCAAATAAATTAGTCCTGATTTGACTATCTCTGGAAATGAGGGTTATTCTAGAGAGAAAAACTATGTTTTAATAACCCACCTTTATGGGTGTTAAATCCTAAAGTTGATTGTTTTTAAATGATTGTTTACGTAAGCTAGACAACTTGAGGTAAACTTCAGAGAAGTTATACGATAGCTCGTTTAGACGATCTTGCTTTTGCCAGTCAGTCAGCCCCAGCATGAGCCTTCCCAGATGTTACTAAGCCCTCCCACTTGTATGTGGATGAAAAGGCAGGGGTAACCAAAGGAGTTTTTGACTCAGACTTTGGGGCCTTGGCCAAGGCCAGTAGCCTATCTTAGCAAAAAACCACATCCAGTAGTGGCCGAGTTCCCCCTTGCCTCTGCATAATTGCTGTCACAGCCTTCCTGGTCAAGGATGCAAGTAAACTGACTTTGGGTCAAAATCTTATCTTGACCACCACTCACGCTATTGAGGGCCTTCTCCGGACTCCACCAGACTGGTGGACAACAAATGCCAGAGTGATGGGGTATCAGGTCCTCCTCCTTAATGATGACTGATTAGTCTGTACTCAGTCACTGCAGAAATTACAGTCTGTCTAGTCCTGACATAAGTGCAGCCATCTTGATTTCTTGGGTTCTGACCTACTCAGGTTAGCACTTTAAACAGTCCCTCTCTCCTTTAATGATTGATTTTAACCCCTGGACTTAGCAACCTCTGTCTTTCATAACTCCCCTACACATTTCCCAATTGACCAGTGTTGACCTGAATAGGTAGGGACAACTCTATGCTCCTATTCAGCAGGAAGAAATTACAGAGGATGAGACCTTCCATCTTCAACAACTTTAAATATTTAAGGGTCAAAATTGTTCCAGGAGAAATGTGGAGGCTGAGAAAATTAAGGCCATCCCACCTCAAGTTTAGCTGATGTGGGAAACAGAGGCAGAAGAAAATCATTAAAATTCCTTACCTACTGACAAGCCCCTGAAACAGACGGAGTGGCTCTCCCCTGGGGACTTAACTGCCCTCACCTTGAGGTTTTGCTAAAGACAATCCTAGCCTGACCAACCTTCTACCCCAACAGGTCCGAACAGGATCCTGTAAGTCTACTTTAACAATTCCTTCATCTCTTACCTCCCTGTCAGAGGCAGTACTCCAGAACAGAAGAGGGCTTAATTTGTTGTTCCTCCAACAAGTGGGACTATGTGCCATGTTAAGAGAAGAATGCTGCTTTTATGCCGACCATACTGGGGTAGTGAAAGAATCCATGGCTAAGGTGAGAGAAGGATTAGCCAAAAGGAAGAAGGAGAGGGAGGCACAGGAGACCTGGTTTGAGGCTTGGTTTAATAGGACCCCCTGGTTCACCACCCTAGTTTCTACCTTAGTTGGCCCATTTGTTTGTTTGTGCTCATTCTAATTTTGGCCTTTGCATTCTAAATAAGCTTATTAATTTTGTAAAAGATCATGTTAATACTGTCCAGCTCATGGTCTTAAGACAGCAGTATGAAAATTTGCCCACTCCTGAGGGCCCCCATGACGGCCCTACAAATGAGCAAGATTCCTCATTATGAACAACTGAAAGGGAGGAATGTAAGAGTGGGTTAGCATAATTACAGCCATCTTAGCTTGGGCAGCCATCTCAGGCCCAAGGGCTGAACTTTCCCCTATTTTACTGTAGTTCCAGGTTAAACCACCAGGATGGCCAGGCAGTTGCAGCACGGGGATGAGAGGTTGAAGAGAGCCTATCTTACTAAACCACCATGGGGGCACAAGCCAAAAGTATGTATGGTCTCTAAAGTGATGGAAAGTTACTGTGAGTTGGATAGTTGGATGTTTAAAAAAAAAATGCTATATAAACCCTTGGCTTTGAGTGCTCGGGCTCCTTATTGAAACCCACTGCACTGGGCAGATACTTGGACCCCAGCTAGCTGGAAATAAACCTCGCTGTGTGACTTGCATTATCAAGAGTGTTCTCAGCCTAATTGAGGGGTGGTCGGCTTCGTACCCTAACTTTTCATATATCCTTTGACTATTTTTTGTCTTCTCTGGAAAAATGTCTATTCCAGACATTTTGGAATGTCTCCTGACCATTATTTAATCAGATATTTGTTTTGCTGTTGAGTTATATAACTTCTTTATATATTTAGGATATTAACCTTTTGCTGGGTATAACATTAGCAAGTGTCTGGTCCCATTCAGTAGATTGCCTTGTCATTTTGTTGATGGTTTCTTTCACTGTGAAAAATTATTCTATTTTCCCATTTTGTTTTTATTCTTTTGGGGTAGTTCCAGTATTTTATTTTTGCTTGGTTTCTGTTGCATGAGTGGACATATCCAGAAAAATGTTTTCATAGCTAATGTCAAAGTTATTACTACTTACATTTTATTACTTACTTATTACTTACATTTTATTCTAGGAGTTTTGTGATTTTATATTTCACATTCAGATCTTTAATCCATTTTGAATTTCTTCTTGTGTATGTGTAAGAAAGGCATGTTTTTAAGAAAGGGATTCTTGATTATTCACAATCTTGTTAAATAAAAGAATGAAGAAATGTGAATATCTTTACTTCATTACAAAGAAATGTCCTATATCAGCTGATAGCTTAGCTATGTTTTTCTAATCATCAGGCTGATATAACAATGCTCTCAAGAAAAGGGAATGAACAAATGGTTTTTATCCACTAACACAGGATGATACCAAAAAAAAAAAAAAAAAAAGAAAAACAAACAAAAAATAGGAAATCACTTTGTTTATACAATGACTTATCAAAACTTGATTTTAAGAAATATTTTGATACATTCATTAGGACTTGGTAAGTGATGAATATATTTTCACTGTGAAATAGTACTTGAAACATAAGGTTGTATTTACAACCAAATAAACACGATACTATAAATTAATAAAATTCTACACCATGGAATAGACCAAATATATACCTGTGGTCAAGGTGCTTTGTTTAACTTTTTTTCCCTTTATTCTTATTTGGCTTAAGAGATCTTTATTGGCTTAGACTTATTTTCTTTTCTCCTTAGAATATCTTTGAATTATGGTATTATCCTGGCTGCTAAAGACTTTTTTAATCCCCAAAATATAATATGCAACCACAGTTTGGCCCAGATTATTGCTTTTCCAAAATATTTTTTTACATATATTATGACTCCAGAATTCATTACTGCCCAGAATATTTTCTTACACAATGTGAATTCTGCGTGCATGTTTCTACCTTGCACAAGATAGCAAGTTAGTAGGAACTGAGTCCTCTTCAAATTTCATTATAGATTACTTCAATACCAGTAAATATGGCAGTTTAATGGGGAAAAATGCCATTCTAATTCTAATTTCCATCTTCTACAGTTTTACTCATGTATCTAACAATTTTTTGGGCTGTATACTAATTAAACTACTATATTCACATTCTTTTGGGATATTTTTTCCAAATTTTATTCCTTCATGTAACCACTATTTATTCATTTTCTTATATTAGAAGTGCCTCTTTGTATGTTCAAATTAACACTCTCCAAGCTAATGTGAGTTTCCCAAACCAAACAACTTCCAATGTCATAAAAGTAAAAGGTTTGTCTGTAGCAAAATTATTATCATTGAAATAATAGTGAAAAAAGAAAAATAAACATCTTAAAAAATTTTCTGTTGCTATATATATTTCAGTCACATGTAATAAGACCTGTTGTGAAATGTGTAAAACTAGTTTCAAGGGTGTGTGAAATTAAAACACTGGTATGTTGCCTTACTCTAAATGGTAGTCAATAAAGAAATTATAAATATTTTCTACTGGCTTTGAGTTTAGTTTGTACTTTCTGTCCTAGTTTACTAAGATAGATGAGTAGCCTTAGATCTTCTTTCCAATTAAAGTCTCTAAAGCTATACATTTCACCTTAAGCATTGCCATTATTTGCTAAGTCCCATAGCGTTAGTTATATTGTTCAGTATCATTTAGTTCAAAATATTTTAGTATTTTAAAATCACCTTGAGATTTCTTTTGTTAAGAGTCCTGATTATTTAGAAATACAGTCTTTAGTTTCCAAATATGTAGAGTTTAATATTTCAGTTCAGATTAGTCATATTTCATGGCTCAATAGCCCCGTATGCTAATGGCTTATCACATTAGATAATGTGAATATTCCCATAATCTGGGATAAGGGCTGTTTATATTTGACTCTAAAGAAGTCTAAATATACAGAAAATCATAAATTCAGGAAACCAGGAAAATGATAATCAGACATGGCTGGATAGTTGGAGACTAGTGGGAAATATTATTAGAAGGAAACCACTTATATTTTACAGAACCTGACTGATACAGAACATTGAAATAATATTCAAATCATAGAAGAAAAAGGCAAACTCAGAGCAGGTATGTATGTTTGAAGGGCTTACTCGTATAAATATATGATTTTTCTATTTTACCAATTCAATAGTTAGAAAACAGCATATGTTTGACCCACAAAAATTGATTTTAAATATGACCAAACATATTATAAAGATATAAACATATAAACATATTATAAAGATGTTATACACACCTCAGTTTTGACTATACATTCAGTTTTGTTTCAGACATAGATATAATTTGCATTAAGTTATATACTGATGTTTTTGTAATTTTAGAGAGATCTTACAAATAAAGAGTGTGAACTTAAAAGTTAGGATTTCTGGGGTGCCTGGGTGGGTCAGTGGGTTAAACTTCTGCCTTTGCCTCGGGTCATGATCGCAGGGTCCTGGGATGGAGCCCCACATTGGGCTTTCTGCTTAGCAGGGAGCCTGCTTCCTCCTCTCTCTCTTCCTGCCTCTCTGCCTATTCGTGATCTCTGTCTATCAAATAAATAAAAAAAAAAATCTTTAAAAAAAGGATGTCTATACAAATACAGTGTGGGTTAGATATTTAGTACTTTCATGTAACATTTTCAGTGTCTGCTAATTGTATTGCTTAAGTTTTAAAACAGCTAATTATGTAAAGTGCTCAAAATTATGCATGGTGTGTAGTAAGCATTAGATAAGTGTTACTATTATGTTTATATTTTGCACTGCATTATCAAGTAATCATCTAATTATTTCTAATGGAAATAAGTCAAAAGTTAAATGCACTTGGTATGTAGATATTTAAAAATACATTTGCATTAGTTGTTTTTCCTTTAATATTTCTATCAATAAATAGAAACAAAAGAGAATTAATGAAAAGAAGCCCTGCTTTGGTGTTTTACCAGGAAGAGCTCCTGTTAGGGAAGAATAGTTTGCGATGTATGAAATTTGAGTATATAATCTTAAGTATATTTGCAAATCATTTTATGTTGATTTCCCATAACATTAGTCATTCTTCTTTTAGGATTTTATTTATTCATTAACAATTTGACTATGTTTTTAGCAATAACCTCCCTTGACTTATGTTTTTCTGTATATTTTCTTTACTGTGTTTTCTTTGATCTTTTCAGTCTATTAGAGCTATAATGAGACCTAAATTAATACAGAATAATGCTCTCTACCTCCCACATGTGAGCCAAAACATATTTTTTTTTTTTTTTTTTAGTGCACAAGATAGTAAAATTGGGTGTTAGTATAGTTAAGAGCAAGCCAAGAAATTTCACCAAAAAGCATATACCAGAAGAAATAAATACACCTGTGTATGGAAAGAGATGTAGAGATGTGCACAACAACACATTACTATTAATTCATCAGATGATTGACCTTGTGTTTTTTCTACTCTCAAGGTTTAATGAATAACAATACTCTGAACATTCATTTATAATTTTGTGTATTGGCATATATTTTTATTATTCTGGAGTATCCTTTGTAGTGGAATTTCTGGGCTTTAATGGTAACTATATGTTGAACATTTTGAGGAACTTTCAAATTGTTTTCCAGTGTGGTAACACCATTATACATTTTCCATTAACAATTAATGACAATTTCAATTTCTCTGAATCCTCACCAACACTAGTTATTGTCTCTCATTTTGATTATAATAATGCTAGCTGGTGAGATGTGATTATGATGTGGTTATGATTTGCATTTCCATAATGTCTGATGATGTTGCATATCTTTCCATGTTCTTTGAGCCAGTGGAATGATTTCCTTGTAGAAACATCTATTCATGTGCTTTCTCTTTCTTTTTTTTGAAATATTTTCTATTTATTTATTTGAGAGGGAGAGATCACAAGTAGGCTGTGAGGCAGACAGAGAGAGAGGGGAAAGCAGACTCCCTGCTAAGCAGAGCACCTGATGCGAGGCTCGATCCCAGGACTCTGACATCATGACCTGAGCCGAAGTCAGAGGCTTAACCCACTGAGCCACACAGGTGCCCTATTCATGTGCTTTCTAAATTAACTTTTTAAAGACTTAATTTTTTAGAGCAGTTTTAGAGTCACAGCAAGATTGAGAGAAAAGTAAAGAGATTTCCCATATATCCCTGGCACCCACATATGCATATCCTTCCCCATTATCAACCCTCTCTATCAGAGTGGTACATTTGTTATCATTGATGAATCTACATTGACACATCATAATCACCCCAAATCCATATCTTAGCCTTAGAGTTTACTTTTGGTATTGCACATTCTATGGGTTTGGCTTCTTTTACTTAGTAATAAGTACCACAGTTTATTTATCCATTCATCCACCTATACATAAGTGTTTATAGTGACTTTGTTCATAATTGCCAAAACTGGGAAGCAATTGATCTGTCCTTCATTTAGGTGACTAGATTAAAAAAAATGTACCACATCTAAATAATAATATAGATATTGGAATATTATTCTACACTTCACATAAAATAAATGGTGTTTGATATAATGATCACTGTGATAACCACATGTGCCTGCTGAACATTTGCCAATTGCTAGTGTGACTATATAGCTAAAATTTAATTTTAGTTAATTTTAATTAATGAAAATTTAAATTTAGTAGTCAATGTGAATTGTGGCTACTGTATGTGATAACACATCTCTAGAATATTATTTCCTGCCCACTTAAATCTTTTAAACAATCATCTGGTGCCTGTGTTCCACACTGTCTTCATAAAATACCCATTTATTTTTGAAGCACCTTACTCATAACACTTTTGTATTCTATTGTAACTTTTTTCAGCTATCTCCTAGTCCTAATTTATCTGGGCAAAAATAAACACTCATCTACATGTGTGCAAACAAAAACTTCTTTAATTTACTTCTAAGCTTTGATCTTTCTGGGACTTACTCTACCTTTTTTTATTATGTGTGTTTATTTCAATTTATTTGTTTTATTTTTAAGCTAGAGAAAAAAGTAATAAAACCAATGACATCTTTTTATACATAATATATATATACACATTACATATTTCAAGTTACAGCTAGATATTTAATGTGGGACAATTGTATTTGTCTAATCCAGAGCTCAGCATAAATTTAAGATATTTCCTTCAATTTCTGACAGTTGTTATATGCTTAGTTTAGCAATAAAATTTTACAATGTGTAAAAGAGAAATATCATTTAACACAATTAACAATGAGAAAAACAAAACAAAACTAAATTTTGGCAGCCATCCAGAACCTCAGAAATCAGCAGAACTCAACTAATTCTACAACGTAGTAGACAATTTTAGGGAAATAAATATTAGTCTGTGTAAATCTCAAATGAGTTCATGAGAATCAGTAGTGTTTTCACTAATGTGTCACTGATGTGTCTATTGACTATGATTGCAATAATTGAAAAAGGTATTTAGAATCCACCACAGATTAATGATTTTGGAAAAAAGACTAAAACATGTAAGCATCAAGCAGTAGTCTTTGAAATTAACATATGTAAATTAAATATAAATACTCTAAGAGATACTATCTAATTGTTAGAGGAGAAAGCTTCTTTCTTTCTTTATAATCACTCTGATCCAAGGAAGTGAAATAAATAGTCAGTGAACCAAATCTGGGAGGAATAACTAAGTGCTTATCTTCACTCAGACCTTCTTTCTCTTGAACGTAACAGGGTAAATTTATGTAACAATGTGACCCAAAAGATGGAGCCACATTACATCAGGCACCACTTTATGAGGTGGATAAATATGCTTATTAAATCTCATATTTATTTAGCAGAACTGATTGACTCTTGCACTAAGGATGTCCTTTGACCTGGCCTCTGTCAGGAATATACTTAACATTTGAGTTTCTATTTTACTCCTTTGATTTATTTCTCAATATGAAGAACTTGGTTGAAATTGAAATATACCATATTTTAAGGTCTACATTAGAGATCTCAACACTGCTTAGTGTTAGAATTTGAACACTCCCTCCAGTTTCATAAAATATAACCATGTTCAAAACTTATTTCTGAACTTATTTTGCTAATAGTGAATAGGAAATAGCTTTTACAATTACAACATCATTGGATTATAAACTCTGGTACTTATGATAATATATAATAATAATAACATCCTGTGGGCCAATTCCCACAGCCTCCTGCTTTTGTTACTAAGTTCTTATCCCAATGCAACCACACCCATCCATTACTAGCTTCTGTTTGAAAAGGAAACCAATATAATTGAAACAAACACAAAAAGGGGATAGAAAATGAGTGCCGGAAGGAAAGTCTGAAAAATAAATTAATATGCATGCATGCATGTATGTATATATGTATATATTTATTTATTTTTTACTGCTTTCACACTGCAATGGCCAAGTTGAGTAATGTGATATAGACAATATAGCCCAAAAAGCTTTAAATATTTACTCTTTGTTGGTTTTTTGTTTGTTTGTTTTGAGAAACCTTGCTTAGCTACACAAGAAGCTTAACTTGTTTAGCCTGGTTCACTTTCCTTCTTTCCAGCAGACTCATTGATCAATCTATATACAGTATCAATTATACTAAGAGGTATTTATGTTCACTTTAAATTTTAAAGGTAATAGTGTTTATACAGTCTGCTTTACTCATATATAAATTTGAATATATGATCTAAAACCATTGGTTTATTTTAATGATAAATAAACTTATAAATCTGTTATTTAATCTGGTGGGTGGTAAGTAGTTTTGATGGTTAATTTCTGCTGAAGGTCAGAAAAGTGAGATGAGATTGTAATTTAGGGGGTATTTCTTTCTTTCTTCTTTTTTAAGAGTTTATTTATTTTTAAGAAAGAGAGCATGCAAGCCCTCACAAGCAAGGGGAGCAGTGAGCAAGAGAAGCAGGCTCCCTGCTGAGCAAGGAGCCCAACGAGGGATTTGAGCCCAAGACTCTGGAATCAGAACCTGAGCTGAAGGCTGAAGCATAACTGACTAAGCCACTCAGGTATCCCAGAGAGTATTTGTTTTTTCTATAGAATTATGGAGGGCATGTATTGCATGGAGCCCTGGGTGTGGTGCATAAACAATGAATTCTGAAACACTGAAAGAAATTTAAAAAACTAATTATTGGGCGCCTGAGTGGCTCAGTGGGTTAAGCCTCTGCCTTCTGCTCAGGTTGTGATCTCAGAGTTCTGGGATAGAGTCCCGCATTGGGCTCTCTGCTTGGCAGGGAGCCTGCTTCCTTCTCTCTCTCTCTCTCTCTCTGTGTCTACTTGTGATCTCTTTCTGTCAAATAAATAAAATCTTTAAAAAAAAAACACTAATTCTTCTGTTTCACTGTGGCCAATTTTCTTTAAATATATATATATATATATATATATATAATGATAATATATATATAATGTGTATATATATATAATGTGTATATATATATACACATTTTTATTCTGCTAATATAATGTGTGGTAGACAAACTACCTTCAACTTTCATAACACACTATTCAAGTTAATTTTGTTGAATTCAATTCTCATCAAATGTCTTGAGTGTATGTAAATTTGGCCAAATATAATTTATTAATTAATGCTGCCTAGACAAGTAAAGACAAATAATAGTGTGAAAAAGTCACCTTTAATCAATATAATTTCTTTAATATCTTTCATCACATGCTGTACCCTTAAAAATACATTCCCACTAAATTAACTACAATTTGTGGTTAACTACTAGCTAGTAAACTCCAAAAAAATAAATTCCATTTTTAATCAATTTTATTGAAGCATAACTTATAAACAATAAAGTGTGCTTATTTTATTTGCTGCTTAATGAGTTTTGATGAATGTCTACACCTATGTAATGACCATGCCTATCAAGATATAAAACAATTTTATTCATGAAAAAATTTACTTCTGACACTTTGCAGTTAATCCCTTTGTCCCATCCTAGGAAACTTTGACTAGTGCTGTTTGTATCTGCAGTATAACTTATTACTGAGATGTCCATGTAAGAATGCCTTACTGGAGTTTTATGACTATATGTATACATTTTACATGTATATGAACATACTATACATATATATATATATATATATACATGCATATATATATACATATGAATGCATATGCACACACATACACAAATCCTGAATCCTAAATAAAAAATGTAAAAAATAAGGAGGAAAGGAAGAAACAGATTTAATTCTGTTGTGGAAGTGAGTTATTAATCAACATATAGATTATATTAATGGAATCAGATGACATCTTGATGAAGAAAGCAAGAGCTAGAAATGCTGACAGGCAGAATCTAAAGTTAGGCTGATATATTTTTACATACACTGCTGTGGATTGAATTATCAATCAACAGATAAGTTTTATTAGTGGAGTCAAATGACCTCATGATGAAGCAACCAAGAGCTAGACATACGGACAGGCAGAATCCAAAACCAGACTGACAGTTCAGGGACCTGGATTTCAAGGACTAGGATTAGAAGCACATGGAAAAGAGGTCATGATATACTCACTCAGCCTTGTTTATAGTTTTGTCACATTATAAATGTGTATTTGTGGGACACGCTTACAGATAAAATAATTCTTCTTACATTTTAAAAACTGGTATATTTTATATAAATCTTATGGACAGTATTTGAAAAAAAATTGGAATCAAAGATGTCTTTAGGTCAATAACTTTGACATGTCATTTTATATATCAGTATTACCTTTGATAGATTAGAGTGCTATGTTATTTAAGTATTCCCAATGCATTATACAGAGATTGAATAACCTTGATACCAAATTCTGCAAAGAATTGTAAAGAAATCTTTTTTTTTAATTTTTTATTTTTTTATAAACATATATTTTTATCCCCAGGGGTACAGGTCTGTGAATCACCAGGTTTACACACTTCACAGCACTCACCAAAGCACATACCCTCCCCAATGTCCATAATCCCACCCCCTTCTCCCAACACCCCTCCCCCCAGCAACCCTTAGTTTGTTTTGTGATATTAAGAGTCACTTATGGTTTGTCTAACTCCCAATTCCATCTTGTTTCATTGATTCTTCTTCTACCCACTTAAGCCCCCATGTTGCATCACCACTTCCTCATATCAGGGAGATCATATGATAGTTGTCTTTCTCTGCTTGACTTATTTCACTAAGCATGATACGCTCTAGTTCCATCCATGTTGTCGCAAATAGCAAGATTTCATTTCTTTTAATGGCTGCATAGTATTCCATTGTGTATATATACCACGTCTTCTTGATCCATTCATCTGTTGATGGACATCTAGGTTCTTTCCATAGTTTGGCTATTGTGGTCATTGCTGCTATAAACATTCGGGTGCACGTGCCCCTTTGGATCACTACGTTTGTATCTTTAGGGTAAATACCCAGTAGTGCAATTGCTGGGTCATAGGGCAGTTCTATTTTCAACATTTTGAGGAACCTCCATGCTGTTTTCTAGAGTGGCTGCACCAGCTTGCATTTCCACCAACAGTGTAGGAGGGTTCCCCTTTCTCCGCATCCTCGCCAGCATCTGTCATTTCCTGACTTGTTGATTTTAGCCATTCTGACTGGTGTGAGGTGATATCTCATTGTGGTTTTGATTTGTATTTCCCTGATGCCGAGTGATATGGAGCACTTTTTCATGTGTCTGTTGGCCATCTGGATGTCTTCTTTGCAGAAATGTCTGTTCATGTCCTCTTCCCATTTATTGATTGGATTATTTGTTCTTTGGGTGTTGAGTTTGCTAAGTTCTTTATAGATTCTGGACACTAGTCCTTTATCTGATATGTCGTTTGCAAATATCTTCTCCCATTCTGTCAGTTGTCTTTTGATTTTGATTTTGGAAGGAAAACTTCCAAACTCATTTTATGAGGCCAGCATCACCTTGATCCCAAAACCAGACAAGGATCCCATCAAAAAAGAGAGCTATAGACCAATATCCTTGATGAACACAGATGCGAAAATACTCAACAAAATACTAGCCAATAGCATTCAACAGTACATTAAAAGGATTATTCATCACGACCAAGTGGGATTTATTCCAGGGCTGCAAGGTTGGTTCAAAACCCGCAAATCAGTCAATGTGATATAACACATCAATAAAAGAAAGAACAAGAACCATATGATACTCTCAATAGATGCTGAAAAAGCATTTGACAAAGTACAGCATCCCTTCCTGATCAAAACTCTTCAAAGTGTAGGGATAGAGGGCACATACCTCAATATCATCAAAGCCATCTATGAAAAACCCACCGCAAATATCATTCTCAATGGAGAAAACCTGAAAGCTTTTCCGCTAAGGTCAGGAACACGGCAGGGATGTCCATTATCACCACTGCTATTCAACATCGTACTAGAGGTCCTAGCCTCAGCAATCAGACAACAAAAGGAAATTAAAGGCATCCAAATCGGCAAAGAAGAAGTCAAATTATCACTCTTCGCAGATGATATGATACTATATGTCAAAAACCCAAAAGACTCCACTCCAAAACTGCTAGAACTTTTACAGGAATTCAGTAAAGTGTCAGAATATAAAATCAATGCATAGAAGTCAGTTGCATTTCTCTACACCAACAACAAGACAGAAGAAAGAGAAATTAAGGAGTCAATCCCATTTACAATTGCACCCAAAACCATAAGATACCTAGGAATAAACCTAACCATAGAGGCACAAGAATCTATACTCAGAAAACTATAAAGTACTCATGAAAGAAATTGAGGAAGACACAAAGAAATGGAAAAATGTTCCATTCTCCTGGATTGGAAGAATAAACATTGTGAAAATGTCTATGCTACCTAAAGCAATCTACACATTTAATGCAATTCTTATCAAAGTACCACCCATCTTTTTCAAAGAAATGGAACAAATAATTCTAAAATTTATATGGAACCAGAAAAGACCTCGAATAGCCAAAAGGATATTGAAAACGAAAGCCAAAGTTGGTGGCATCACAATTCCAGACTTCAAACTCTATTACAGAGCTGTCATCATCAATACAGCATGGTACTGGCACAAAAACAGACACATAGATCAATGGAACAGAATAGAGAGCCCAGAAATAGACCCTCAACTCTATGGTCAACTAATCTTCGGCAAAGCAGGAAAGAATGTCCAATGGAAAAAAGACAGCCTCTTCAATAAATGGTGCTGGGAAAATTGGACAGCCACATGCAGAAAAATGAAATTGGACCATTTCCTTACACCACATACAAAAATAGATACAAAATGGATGAAGGACCTCAATGTGTGAAAGGAATCCATCAAAATCCTTGAGGAGAACACAGGCAGCAGCCTCTTCGACCTCAGCCGCAGCAACATCTTCCTAGGAACAATGCCAAAGGCAAGGGAAGCAAGGGCAAAAATGAACTATTGGGATTTCATCAAGATCAAAAGCTTTTGCACAGCAAAGGAAACAGTTAACAAAATCAAAAGACAACTGTAAAGAAATCTTTAAGCCAATCTCACATAGAGATAAATTATTAAAATATTAGCTAACAGAAACCTCCAAAATATAAAAATAATTACTATATTATATTGAATTTGGGTTTATACATGACTGGAAATTGATGAAACAGTAGAAAATGAATCAGCAGAAAAAGCTTCTGTCTTCAGCTCAGGTCATTTCTCTGGGTCCTGGGATCCAGCCCCGCACCAGGCTCTCTGTTTAGCAGGGAGCCTGTTTTCCCTTTCTCTCTTTCTGCCAGCATCTCTGCCTACCTGTGATCTGTCTGTCAAATCAAGAAATAAAATCTTTTAAATAAACAAACAACAATTGTAAAGTAAAATAATTTGATACAGTCCAACACATACTCATAATAAAAAAATATTTAATGCAGGTTTTAGTGCATTTTTCTGTTAAAATTGTTGAAATTGTTAGGACAATGGACCCTGTACTCATATAGTTTATGTTTGTGTTATCACCATGAGAAAATCTTCCCAGGGGTAGCTGGTGTTCCTTCAGTCCACGAGGAAGAAGGAGGACTGTGTTAGCAAGGTTACTCTGCCATTATGAATCCAGCTGCACACACTTTTGAAATAAACTTTTCAGTATTCTATACCACTGGAAGCTTATGGTTGGTAATTATGCAGTAAAAACTGGTATACATTTTCTTTTTTTTTAATATTTTATTTATTTATTTGAGAGAGAGACAGTGAGAGAGAACATGAGTGAGGAGAAGGTCAGAGAGAGAAGCAGACTCCCCGTGAAGCTGGGAGCCCAATGCAGGACTCGATGTGGGGACTCCGGGATCATGACCTGAGCTGAAGGCAGTCGTCCAACCAACTGAGGCACCCAGGCGTCCCTGGTATACATTTTTCTATTTTTACCTTCCCACTTTCTTATTTTTAAAAAGTCCTTAACTCATACAACCTTTGCACTTTTGGGCTTGTGACTTGATACCTGTGTAAACGTATATACTAAGATTATAACAGATGCTTTTTTTGCATAATAAGTGTGCAACTTCTTTCCTTGCCCTCTCATGTTTCATCCACTTTTACTTCTGCTTTCCATAGCTTGTTATATATTACTTGTTATTTCTAAATATATAATTTATAACATGTTACTATAAAAGTTATTTCCATTCAGTAGGTGGTGAGTGGTGTTTAGGGAAGTTGAAGTGTGTTAAATGAAGTTCCTTGATTCCTTGTACAATCTATTTATATAAAATATATTTTGCTCTTTCTAAGATAAATATTTTTCCCAAGAATTAAATCTTTATTTTGGATATGATTTTTTTTTGTGTGTGTGTAAATATATTTGTCACATGTTTATACTAGCTATGGATAATTTATGTATAAAGATAAGAATAAAAATTAGTTAATTAAAAGTTTTCAAAATCAATATAGCTTTAACAGCTTTTAAATTACAAATTTGACATAAGTGAAAAATTACAGAGCTAGTGAGAAGCACCATAAAAATTCCACAATCGTCTGACTGATGGTCTTCAGATATTTCAAATAATTCATAATTTGATTCATCTACTGCTTTCTTAACATTGTGCTTCAATTTCCTATTAAGGGCTTATGAGAAAATTAATTATTAACTTTTCATTATATATATCAATCATTTTTAATGTAATGATTTTTTAAAAACTTGCATTAATTATTATAAAAAAGTTTCAAACTTATATTGTCCTGAATGATACAGACTTTCTTCAAGTCTGATATTTCAATTTTTTTTTTAAGCTTTCATTTATTTATTTGACAGAGAGAGACACAGCAAGAGAGGAAACATAAACAGGGGAGTGGGAGAGGGAGAAACAGGCTTCCTTCTAGCAGGGAGCCCAATGTGGGGCTCCATCCCAGACCCTGGGATCATGACTCAAAGGTGAAGGCAGACACTTAATGACTGAGCCACCCAGGTGCCCCCTTTCAATGGTTCTAGGCTCACCCATCTCCATACCTCCCTCTCCACCATAACCTTCAGTTTGTTTCTTAGAGTCCACAATCTCTCATGCTTCATCTCCCCCTCCAGTTTACCGCAATTCACTTTTCCTTTCCTTCCCCTTTCAATTGTTTCAATGAATTTTCATGTTTTTAGTGAATCCTAAAGATATCTCTTGACTTTATTCTTGGTATTTTATATTACATACTTTGCTTAAGTAATCTGTTATCATTTTTTTAAATCAACCTGTCTTTAATAAATAAATATTTACTCAATCTCCACAATTTATTAGCCATGTGTAGTGAGGATCAGCTAGGAAATAACAAGTCAATGTTCCTTCCTGGATGGATATGTCCTTCCATTTTCTGTTCATTTCTTATAATATTTGTCCCTGAAGTAAAAACAACAGTTAAATATAGAAAACATTTGAGCTTCTAAAATGGCTAATTAGGTTTATTTACAGTGTGGGAGGTGCTCTTTTTTGTTTCCGGATTTTTAAAAATTTTCTTTGCTTCTGCCAGTCCTTCAGCTTTCCTTGATTTGTTTTATTTTCCTCTTTATCAAATCTGGAGGGGCACCTCCTTTTTCCAAGTTGTTACCTCATTCTTTTATTTATTTATTTATTTTTAAATATTTTATTTATTTATTTGACAGAGATCACAAGTAGGTGGGAAGGTAGGAAGAGAGAAAGAGGGGGAAGAAGGCTCCTTGCTGAGCAGAGAGCCCAATGTGGGGTTCAATCCCAGGACCCTGGGATCATGACCTGAGCCAAAGGCACAGGCTTTAACACACTAAGCCACCCAGGTGCCCCCCCTTTTTTAAAGACCCCTCTCTGAGGCAACTCCTGGGATCATAACAACTTCCAGATGTCTTCCTCCTAATGGCCCCAGAGACAAAAGGTTGATCTTTCAGATGTCAACCTTGTTCTCAGTGTTACCAATTCTGTATGTAATTTTATTCTTCCTAGAGATCTCATCTATGCTCTCCCCTTGATGTTTCCTGAACATATTTCTTCTGTTCTGCATATACTCTGGATCTTCTGCTCTACTCTTTCTATCAGCTGGGCTCCAGGTCTCCTGGATTTTATGGTTCATTGCCCTAGTTATGGGTCATTTAAATAGATATTTTAATTTTTGTTTTTATTTATTACATTATATATATTAAATACATATTTTAATAATCTATGTCTGTTTGTAGGATGCAAGTGGATTTGTGTACATCCTTTTGATCTCTATGATTTTTGGAACTTGAATGGAGACATTTTGATTCAGGTAGTTAACACAGTATGAAACCCAAGAATACAAAGTTATTAAAGAAAACAAACAAAGTAGATTGATAAATATTGAGAGTGATGGTAGAATAAGATCTCATGTACATGGGACAGAAGGTGCAGATGTAAACTTACTTTATTTTTAAAAAGATTTTATTTATTTGACACAGAGAGAGATTACAAGTAGACAGAGAGAGAGGGTGAAGTAGGCTCCCTGCTGAGCAGAGCCGGATGCAGGCAGGGCTTGATCCCAAGACCCTGGGATCATGACCTAAGCCAAAGGCAGAGGCTTAACCCACTGAGCCACCCAGGCACCCCTAAAATTACTTTAAATAAAAATAAATGGTATAGACATTAAAAAGAGAATAAAATATATATTATGAAAAACTACAAAATGATAAATATATATGTGAGGTAGAAAAATAAGTCAAAAACACAAAGCACCCTTAACAAAATTACAAGTAAAATGAAAGATTGGAATTATTTTCAGTCATTTTGAATGTATATCTTAAAAACAAAAACAAGTACATTGAGATTATGGTTTTTATTAATAAGCTCTACCAAATTCAAGAAATAAATTATAATAATTCTATATTTTAAAGATATTACAAAAGGATAAAATATTCCCAACTCATTTTATGAGACCAAATATTTCCCCCTCTTCTTCTAAAATGGAATATATTGACACATAATGTTACATTATTTTCAGATATACAACATGGTGATTTAAGAAGTTTATATCTTATGGGAGGCCAGCTAATCTTGATATTATAACCTTACAAGGACATTACAAATAAAGAAAATTTAAAAGCAACTCTTTCTCAGGTATGTAAATTTAGAAGTCCTAAACCAACATAACCAAACTCTGTTCAGTAATACCAGAAAATGATGGTATGTGACAATGAAGATGGATTAAGTTCAGGAATTGCAAGTTTCACATATAAATCAGAATCAATATATCAAAATGTGATATATAGAGATGTAAAGCAAGCACTTAATTAAACACATTATCCAATTATCCTTTAAAAAATTAAAACCAAGATTAGAAGACAACTTCATTAGCCTGATTAAAGATATTTACATGCAGTAAAAGGCAAAAATGGTTGATATAATAAGTAGTAAAATATAGAATGTGGTGTTCCTTTAATTCAATAAGGAGACAACAGAATCTGTGCTCACTATTACTGGAATTCAACAGTATTTCAGATGCCCTAGTCAGTGCAATGAAGGATAATAAAGAAATAAAGTCACATATATATTTTAGAAATAGATGTAAAACATTATTTGCATTGTAACTAGTTTATTTTGGGGGCAGATACAAGGTCGACAGAAAAATATTGTATTTCTAGATATCAAAAACAATGATTTGGCATATTCAGTTTATAGACCAAATGTATTTCGTAGCATCAAAATATCAAATACTGAAATCTAACAACACAAATAATCTAGCAGATCTAACAAAATATGTGTAAGAACTGTGTATAGAAAATTGCAATACATTAGAGAAATTAAGTGTAGAAGATCTAAATAATTGCATATTTTATCATATTCCTGGATTGGAAAGCTTTATTATGATCTTATATACATTTATCGTAAGTTGATCTATACATTTAATTTAATCCCAATCAAAATTCACTTAGTATATTGTAGTACAAGTGACAAATTCACTCAGGTGTCTTTGTCAGCACATTTTAGTATGGTAAATTTTATTAGGACACTTCTTACATTTTTATTTAAACTGGAGTAGGATGAAAGCATCATCATGGAGAAAGTCTTTTCTAAATCATTCTCCTTATTCTACTTGTTCTTGTTGGTTTATTCATTTGCCAGAATTTGTTGTAAGAATTATTTAACTTCATGTTAAATAATAGGCTAATAGAGGAAAAAAATTTGAATTTTAGTATCCTTCATGTCTGCTGCAGCCTTAACTATGTGGAGCTTTTACAGATAATGTATGGAATTCTCCCTAAGTAGCAATAAAATTTCCAGGGAGATGTGAAGGAGTGTGTTGGTTGATATTTAAGGCAGAGACCACACTTCCTGGGTGGGATTCTATCCCCAGTGTATAACATCAACACAGTCATGAATTAAGACAAGGCACAACCCTGAGGTTAGAAACATCAAAGGAGGGACAATAGACTCCTAGAGCTGAATTTTCTGGACTAATTACTTTTCTTAATTTCTCATGCATTTGAAGGGGCCAGACTTCAAATGTTATATTCCTTAGGATTAGAGAAAAAGTGAGAAATGAAAGAAAACAAATCCAAACTGCTGATTGGATAAGTAAGTATCCATCATGGTAATTCTCCAGGGAGGCACTGTCTACTAAAAGCAGGAGTAGTTTCCTCCTCTCTTTTAAGGAAAGGCATATATTTTTTAGGCTACTGGTTCTAAGGTCTAATGGTATGGTTTATTAAAGGCTAGGATGTCTTTGATTGTCAGGAACTCTGTATATTTTTAATTTGGATGTCTGTCATGAAAGAGTAGCACTGATGTTTTAGTAGTAAATAGAACTAATTGTACTAATGAAAAGGTAAATACTTGGACAATTTGAAAATACCAATCTTTAGTTTTTCTTTAGTTTTCTCTAATCAATTGATTTAATAATTTGGAAACAAATGATTGGAATTTGAATTAGATTGTTAAGAAATTGCTACAGCTTGACAAAAGGCCCCATAATGACCAAATACCAAAAACCATTTCTTCTCCATTATTGCTAATTTGAAGGTCTTCATATTGCATAAAGTGTTATGAGGAATATTCTTTTTTTAAAGATTTTATTTATTTATTTGACTGACAGAGATCACAAGTAGGCAGAGAGTCAGGCAGAGAGGAGAAAGCAGGCTTCATGTGGAGCAGAGAGCCTGATGTGGGGCTCAATCCCAGAACCCTGGGATCGTGACCTGAGCCAAAGGCAGAGGCTTTAACCTACTGAGCCACCCAGGCACCCCTATAAGGATTATTCTTAATCAAGCTGATTTACAAGTGTACTTGGTTACATATTATATGTGTAGTGGAATAATTCATAATAGCTTTGATTAAATATAACAATAATTCAAAGACATCATTCATGGGCAAGCCTACCAATTAAAAATATCTATATCTATACCTATACATAGGTATATGTATATCTATATATCTATATCTATACATAAGTATAGATATAGATATATAATGAACTTCTGCCACCATTTTAACCTTTGTGAATATGCACACATACATACAACTTAAATGAATGTGTTCAAATATTGCATGTAGTTTCTATAGAGGGTCTTTACTTTTAATTTAGAAATAGCTTGTCATTGCTAATTAACTGTGCTATATTTTATAAGTACATTCTTCTTAAAATAATTTTTGTTACTTTTAAATGAGTAAATCAATATACCATAAAATTAAGGGAAAAACAAGCTAAATGGTTAAGGAAGGAAGCAGAAAGGGTTGAACAATGTGGAGTAAGGTGTCAGAGTAGAGTAAGGAATACGAAGCATGTGCTTTAGTCTTGATATCCAAAAGGAAGAATATCCATTCTTTTTTTTTTTGGCAGTTATAATTTTTATTTGTTTGATTTTGCTTCATTCTGAATTCTAAGAGAAACTTACCATAAAGGTCATCATGCAATATATATATATATATCATAGATAAAATGAAAATACGAGGTGTAAGATTATTCCCTTTACAATCCAAACCTATTAGATTCCTTGTATGTTATTTGGATATTTTTCTGTTATCTTTCACCTATCAGCCCCAGGAGATTAAAATTATGTAGCATTTCTCATGCACACAGGGCTGAAATTCCTAAAAAGCAACAGATTTCTCAAAGTACGTATAGCCACAGATATATGATATCTTGAATTTGTCTTCTCCTGTAACAAGGCTGTCTGCATATTTGACTATCCTCTATCCCTTTCATATCCCTTTGTTTTTCATATCCCTTTGTTTTTCATGATATTTTTCATATGCCCTAAGAATAATTTAGTATTAAGCCTGGCATGGTGAGACCTACATCACTTTCATAAATTCTGCTAATCCTTTTTAAAGATTACACCTGCTTAAAATTTTCCATTAACATAGATTTGGTAGAAATTTCCCACCACAGTCCACATTTTATGATTCTTGCTTTTGTCTCACTTACCCATAGATTTTACTTCACTTACATGTCAACACTTACATAATTAGCTAGGCTTTCAAGGTCTTCCTTGTTGGGCTCAATATATGTTTGTCTTCATCATTCTGGGTCATCCAATTTACTCAAGTATTTAATTTGATTATTTACCTGGAACAAACAAATATCATTAACCTGGCCGACTCATCGTAGTTCTTACTAAAAATAGAACTGAAGTCATAATACTTTCTGGGTTTATTGATTTTTTCCCCCCATTTGTACCTGCTGAAACACATCCTAGACCTACAACTCCATTTTATCAATTAAAGTTAATTATCGAATGAGGGGCAAGTTGACAGAGAAGTAGGAGACCCTGTTTCAAATGGTCCCCTAAGGTGAGCTAATTATCTACCAGGACACTGAATACCCAAGACATCAGACTGAGATGTAGGATTATACACTTCTGGATCTCTATGGGGGCAGAAGAGTCCAATGGAGAGGTAAAGCGGAGTGGGAAAGATGATCTCAAAAGATAAACATTAGGGGGAGGAAGCCACCAGAAGTGACACATTGGAAAGTAATACCCCAATAAGGGAGTGCCCTTTGATTGGGGACCAGCATTATCTTGGAATCGTGTTAAAAGGACTCAAAAAGAACAAAAGATCTTAGGCGGCAACTGGTGGAATAGGGTGGTCATGGGCGTGGGCCTAAACCCACAGTCCCAGGATGGCTACTGTTAGTGACCACCCATGCCAGAGAGAGTGCAGCAGAACCCCCAGGGTTGCGTGGCTTGCATCAGGGCTTGCTGGACACACTCTCGCCCCAGCATGAGGGAGTCTGGTGATGGCACCAGCCTGCACTCCCTAGAACTTTTGCACACTGCACAACCAGAGTCTGACCTGGCAGTCTCTAGGACAAGCCGAGGGTCTAAACTCTTCTAGCTGGGGGCTGAAAGGAACTCAGTGCAATGATCTCCCAAGTAGCAACCTGAGGTCTAGACCCAAACAGCAGTCCTGACAAAGGCAGCCACCAAAAGCGGGCTCCCTGGATAAATATCACTCATGGTTTTAGTAGCATGGTGGCGCAGAGACAAGCTGGTGGTTCGGGCAATCCCTGAGAGAGTGGCTGGGGACTTGCACTGCCTATGAGAGGTTGCATGATTCAGTGGAGTTTACAAATGGTGAGTCTGTGTGTTCTGGACCACCCAGACTGAGGTTTTTATCTGAGATGGAGGTCTAGATGCAGTTTGCTTTCCACTAAACCTCCAAAAAGCTGCAAAAAGCCACCAAAGGGGAAAACAGAACAAAACAAAAAACAAAACAAACAAATGAACAAAAAAAAAACCCCTCCAGATAACAAAAGCGTGAAAAACTGGTTTCTACAGAACCCCAGCCCCTTGATAGGGCGCAGGAGGATTCAACCCAAGACTGTCTGAAAAACAAGTCAGCAGGCCAGTCCCCCAGAAATACAACCAAAAGAACGAGAGGACAACTGCCACAGATTCCCTATAAAACTGTAAAATCCCAACATCAGGGGAAAACAATATGTTAACCTCCCAGTATTGTCCTAAAAGCTGTATATTTTATAGATAAAATGTTTATTTTTAATTCATTTTCGTTATGCTTGTTCTGTTTATTTTTTTTAACCCACTTACCATTACAAATAGAGGCTTAATTCAACATATCCCATAATAACTTTTTAACTTAAACTTTTTTCATACATATACTTGTGTTTTCTATTTCTTTTCTATTTTTGTTAATATCCATATACATATAAGCTTCAAGGTAATCCTCTTTCCCTAATCAATACTACCTCTCTATATGAACCAGTTTTAATCTCCCTTTATCTCTGGAAAGTTGAGTCCTTTAACAAAGATATCAAGATACACCTAGGAAGAGTGAAAATAAACTTCCTCACCCACAGTGAGGATTTATAACCACCATCCCATCTTTTTCTTCAACCAGTCTTTCTGTGTATTTATTTTTGTTCTGGTATTACATAAATCTTGGGGTTCTTTTTGGCTGGGTCTTCTCTCTCTTTTTTTCTGTCTCTCTCTTTCTCTCTCTCATTTTTCATTTTTTCCTTTCTTTTTGGGGGTGACTTCCATTTGCTCAGAAGCATTCCAGGGTGCACCTCCCCTAGATTGTGGTCGATTGTGTGTGTGTGTCTGCTTCCTCTGTTCACCTTCTGGTTTCTGCAACTCTTGGCTCCGGGTCTACAGCTGCTGATGCACCAGAAGAAATGTATGTGCCCAGAGTTGTGACATCTGCAAAACAGAAAGCTGGAAGAACAATTACAGCCCGGATCACAGGGATATGTGATTTTGCCTCAAAAAACAGAGTTAGTAGCAGCTTAGCTATAATGGGAATTTCTCCTCCCATGAGCTCAGTTGTTGTGGAAAAACATCATCCAGTCACATTGCAAACCATTCCTCAAGCTGCTGCAGCAAAGTATCCCTGGACAATTCATCTTGAAAGTAGTACCTCAGCTTCTAAATCCCTCAGAACCAGGGATCAAGTCACACCCAGTCTCTCACAGGCATCCATTCCATAAAAGTGGTTGACTAAAATGAATATGCACATATTGAGATCTCTTAATTCTTCTGGTTTTACCAAGGATTAGAAGTCTTTCATTTTTAAAATTTCATATTCTTAAAACATCATGGATACATCATGTTTATCTTTTCAAAATTACAAGAGACTTTTTCAAGTCATACCATCCTTTGTAACAATATGTTGGAATATTTTAAATTTTTTAAAATTTAAACGATTAAGTAAAACTTTTTAAAATAAAACAAAAACAAAAACAAAACAAATAAACAAAATATACCTCTCACCAAAATGACTAGAAGGAGGAAGGCCCAACAGAGGAAAAATTTGGAAACTGTGCCCTCTCCATCAGAGCTATTGGATATGGATATAAACAATATGTTGGAAAGAGAACTCAGGGTAACAATTAACCAGGCAATGGCTAGGTTGGAGAAAACCATTAGTGATAACATGGAATTGATTAGGGCAGAAGTGAAAGCTGCTTGGGAAGAAGTTAAAAAGGCTATCAATGAGATCCAATCTAATCTAAATACTCTAACATCTAGGGTAACTGAGGCAGAAGACAGAATTAAAGATATAGAGGACAAATTGATAGAGAAAAAGGATCAGGAGGAAGCTTGGAACTAACAGCTTAGAAGCCATGAAAACAGAATTAGGGAAATAAATGACACCATGAAATGTTCCAATGTCAGAATTATTGGGATCCCTGAGGGGAAAGAGAAAGAAAGAAGACTAGAATAAATATTTGAACAAATTCTCCATGAAAAGTTTCCCAATATGGGAAATGGAACCAACGTTTCTGTCTTAGAGGCAGAATGACCAACCCCCCAAGATCAATGAATCTACAAAGACCTTGAGACACTTGATTATAAGACTGATGAATCATAATTTTAGACAAGAGAGCAACTAGGGGGAAGAGATTCCTTAGGTACAGAGGAAGGTCCATCAGAATAATGTCAGACCTGTCCACAGAAACCTGGCAAGCCAAAAAGAGCTGGCAAGACATATTCAGGGCAGTAAATGAGAATAATATGCAGCCAAGAATACTTTATCCAGCAAGGTTTACATTCAAAATGGAGAGATAAAGAGCTTCCAAAACTGGCAATGTTTAAAAGAGTACATGACCACCAAGCTGGTACTACAAAAAATATTAAGGGGGGTTCTCTAAAAGAAGAAAGAACCCAAGAGTGTCATAGAACAGAAATTTACAGAGACAATCTATAGAAACAAGGAATTCACAGGCAACATGATGTCAATAAAAACATACCTTTCAATAATCACTCTCAATGTGAATGGCCTAAACGCTCCCATAAAATAGCATAGGGTTGCAGATTGGACAAAAAGACAGGACCTGTCCATATGTTGTCTCGAAGACACCCATTTGGAACCTAAGGATACATCCAGACTGAAAGTGAAGGGATGGAGAAGCATCTTTCCTACCAATGGGCCTCAAAAGAAAGCTGAGGTCGTGATTCTCATATCAGATAAATTAGATTTTAAACTAAAGACTGTAGTCAGAGACAAAGAAGGACACTACATCATTCTGAAAGGGTCTATTCACCAAGAAGATCTATCAGTTGTAAATATTTATGCCCCCAATACTGGAGCAGCCAACTACATAAGACAACTGTTAATCAGGATAAAGAGTCATATTGATATGCATACTTAATAGTAGGGGATCTTAACACACCACTCTCAGTAATAGATCATCCAAGCAGAAAATCAATAAAGAAACAAAAGCATTGAATGACACATTGGACCAGTTAGATCTCATAGATAATATACAGAACATTCCACCCTAAAACAACAGAATACTCATTCTTCTCAAACACGCATGGAACTTTCTCCAGAATAGACCACATACTAGGTCACAAATCAGGGCTCAACTAATACCAAAAGACTGAGATTATTCCCTGCATATTCTCAGACCATAGTACTTTGAAACGGGAACTCAACGACAAGGAAAAGTTTGGAAGGAATTTAAACACTGGGAAGCAAAAGACCATCTTGCTTAAGAATGTTTGGGTTAACCAGGAAATCAAAGAAGAACTTAAACAATTCATGGAAACCAATGAGAATGACGATACTTGGGTCCAAAACCTATGAGATACGGCAAGGGCAGTCCTAAGAGGGAAATACATAGAAATCCAAGCCTCCCTCAAAAAAATAGAAATATTTAGAATACACCAGCAATCTTTACACCTTAAATAACTGAAAAATCAACAACAATTAAGCCAACCCCACACACAAGAAGGGAAATAATCAATATTAGAGCAGAGATCAATGATATTGAAACTAGAGATATAGTAGAACACATCAATTAAACTAGAAGCTGTTTTTTTGAAAGAATCAGTAATATTGACAAACCATTGGCCAAATTAATTCAAAAGAAAAGAGAGAAGACCCAATTTAATAAAATTATAAATGAAAATGGAGAGATCATGACTAACACAAAGGAAATAGAACAATCATCAAAAATAACTATCAACAGTTATATGCCAATAAATTAAGCAACATAGAGGAAATGAAAGCATTTCTGGAAACCTATAAACTTCCAAAACTGAATCAGGAAGAAGCTGACAACCTGAATAGATCAATATCTAGTAACAAGATTGAAGCAAGTGATTAAAAACCTTCCAAAAAACAAGAGCCCAGTACCTGACAGAATCCCTGGGGAATTCTAACAAACATTCAAAGAAGAAATAATACCTATTTTCCTGAAGCTGTTTCAAAAGATAGAAACAGAAGAAAAATTCCCAATCTAGGAAGCCAGTATTACTCTGATCCACAAACTAGGCAAAGACCCCACCGAAAAGGAGAATATCAGACCAATATCCCTGTTGAATACGGATGCCAAGACTCTCAACAAGATCCTAGCTAATAGAATCCCACAGTACATTAAAAAGATTATTCACCACGACCAGGTGGGATTTATCCATGGGGTGCAAGGGTGGTTCAACGTTTGAAAACAATCAATGTGATAGAACAAATAAATAAGAGAAAAGAATCACATGGTCCTCTGAACTGATGCAGAAAAAACATTTGATAGGTTACAGCCTCCATTCCTGATGGGATGTCTGGGTGGCTCAGGGGGTTAAAGCCTCTACCTTTGGCTTGGGTCATGATCCTAGGGTCCTGGGATCAAGACCCACATTGGGCTCTCTGCTCTATGGGGAGCCTGCTTCCCCCTTTCTCCTGCCTACCTCTCTGCCTACTTGTGATCTCTCTCTCTCTCTTTCTCTCTTTCTGTCAAACAAACAAAAAAACCTTAAAAAATTTTTTTGGAGTATAGGGATAAGGGAACATTCCTCCACTTCATAAAATCTATCTATGAAAAACCCACAGCAAATATCATCTTCAACAGAGAAAAGCTGACAGCTTCCATTTGCGATCATGAACAAGACAAGGATGTCCACTCTCACCACTGTTGTTTAACATAGTACTAGAAGTCCTAGCAACAGCAATCAGAAAACAAAAAGAAATAAAATGTATTTGAATTGGCAATGAAGAAGTCAAACTCTCTCTCTTTGCATATGACATGATACTTTATATAGAAATCCCAAAGACTCCACTCCAAACTACTAGAATTCATGCAGCAATTCAGTAATGTGGCAGGATACAAAATCAATGTACAGAAATAAGTTGCTTTCTTATACACTAACAATGAAAATATAGAAGGGGAAATTAGAGAATTGATTCCACTAACTATAGCACCAAGAATGATAAGATATCTGGGAATAATCCTAACTAAATATGTAAAGTATCTGTACTCAAGGAACTACAGAACATTCATGAAAGAAGTTGAAACAGACATAAAAAGATGGAAGAGCATTCCATGTTCATGGATCAGAAGAATAAATATGGTTAAAATGTCTATATTGGCCAGAACATTCTATACTTTCAATGCCATCCTGATCAAAATTCCACTGGCATTTTCCAGAGAGCTGGAACAAACAATACTAAAATTTGCATGGAACCAGAGAAGACTCCAAATTGTTAAGTAATTGTTGAAAAAGAAAAACAAAATGAGGGGCATCACATTGTGTGATTTCAAGATTTACTACAAAGCTGTGATCACCAGCACAACATAGTACTGTCAAAAAAACAGACACATAGATCAGTGGAACATAGAAAAGAGTCCAGGTATGGACCCTCAACTCTATGGTCAAATAATCTTTGACAAAGCAGGAAAAAAACATACAGTGGAAAAAAATTCTCTTCAATAAATGGTGCTGGGAAAATTGGACATCTAGGATAGCTTTGTGTAGAAGAATGAAACTTGACTATTCTCTTACACAATACACAAAGATAAATGCAAAATGTATAAAAGACCTCAACATGAGGCAATAATCTATCAAAATCCTAGAGAAGAACATAGGCAGTAAGCTCTTCAACATTGGCTACAGCAAATCCTTTCAAGATATGTCTCCAAAGGCAAAGGATACAAAAGTGAAAATGAATTTTTGGGACTTCATCAAGATCAAAGCTTCTGCACAGCAAAGGAAATAGTCAACAAAATCAAAAGGCAACCCACAGAATGGAAGAATTATTTGCAAATGACATTAGAGACAAAGGGCTGATATCCAAGATCTATAAAGAACTTCTCAAAGTCAACACACAAAAAACAGTAAATCATGTCAAAAATGGCAGAAAGCATGAATAGACACTTCTCCAAAGAAGACATACAGATGGCTGACAGACACATGAATGAAAAAATGTTCACCATCATTAGCCAACAGAAATTCTTTCTGTTCATGCATAGCTATTTCTTAGCATGTTTATCCTGCTTAAATTCTTGCTTTTTCCCTTCCTACTACTTTTAAGTTTGCAGCTTGCTTTATAATTTTAAATGACAAAAATTAATACTTTACTAATATTTTCAAAATTTGTGGCACTACTTTAGAAACTTCTAACACTTGAAGCAATTGTGGGTGTAGTAGATTTTATAAAGACCAGAATGATATTTCTGATAACAACTATTCATCTTCAAAAAGATTCAATTTGTGCTGCAACTTTCCATTATCAATATTGAAGTCTTGAACTATATCACCAAGGGAGGTAAGCTAGGATTAGGGCAGTATGCTTATCTCAACATCTTTATGTCAGCTACTTCTACCTAAAGCCCAAATGGATAGGAATGCTCCAACATGACTCTTAAAAGGACTTGCAGATTGCTTCCTTGTTTGATTTTGCCTTTTCTTTCTTCACATTTCAGAGTTCACTTTCTGCTTGTAAAGACATTTTTTCCTGGCTTTCTATATCTGATTAGATTGTTCTTCTCACCAGTTTTAGGACCAGTGGCTTTTGGGGAAATGCAGAATAGAGTAAGAGAGAAGACAATTGAAAATAACTAGTAATTTTTGATACCTGACATTTTATATATTCTTGAGAATTGCGTATGGGGAATAGAGAATTCTTTTTGACTACAGTAGCAATGGCATCAAAATTGTGTGATATAATCTATAAGAGAAAGGTCCTTTCTCTTCAATATAAACCATGAAAAATCAGCTACATGACATTAAAGTTTTCAGACTACCCCAATTTGTGATTTCTTTAACTTACCTTATTAATATTTCTCCAAAGGATTGGCTTTAAATTGCCTTTGGGCATATAATTCAAGAGTAACTCTGTAGTTCTTGATTAGGATCTCAGAATAGTATTTAAGCTTTTCTTTACTTTCATTTTGTAAAAGAAAAAAAAATTAAAGCATAGACTAACTGGCTTCTTTGAGTTCTGCTAAATGATTTGTTTCATTTGGGATTCGCAAATTATAAACCCCATTTGCAAGAGAACAATCTGATCATAGCTGTGCTGCTCTGCGGTTTAAATTAGAATTTTGGAAATCTGAGGATTTAAATTAAAGCTCATACCCAAGGTAACAGAAAACCCTCCACTCTACACTCATAGAGAGAGTAATTATATATGAGAACCTGAAATTAGAAGCTGAAATTAGAGCTATATTCACTGAGTCCCAAAGAACAGCTATTTTTTCAGACCTCATAATGAAATGATTCCAGGTAAGATAATATACATGTCACAGCCATTCTGTGCCACATTTTCTTAGCTCTTATTTTCTTTTCTCAAATATATTGAATCCCTTTAACTCCCTTTCTTGGTAAAAAGGGTTTTAAACTATTTATAGAAACTGAGTATTTGACAAAATGTTTTCCCTTACATTTAGAAAGAGAAGTAAAATTTGCTATGTTTAAATAAATCTCCTTTTGGTTTTATTTATTATACATAATAACAAGTACAAATAAGAATTGATATCTTTAGTATAACTCATCATGATTATAAGGAATATAATATGTCTATTACAAAATGTTATATAACATTTTTTATAATTTATGATAAATTATTTTATAATAAAGAATATGTAGAAAATATTCACCAAAATAAAACTAGCATTTGCAGAAGCTTGTTCTGTACCAGGAATTAATTATGCCAAATGTTTCACAAATATCATTACATTAAATGTATATATACATATATATGCATGCATACATGCATGAGATGTATATATTAAATCTCAGTTGCTTTCCAGATTTTATACTTAAACATACATGGATACCTATACACATACATACCCTAATTTACCACAGGTTGAATTGTTGACTCTGTCTAACTCACTAAGATAGTTTTCCAGTGCTCAGCCTTTTGGCCTTTATAATATGGTAGAGTGGATTGCTTTTAACTTAGAGTTTTGAACATAGGAGAATTACTTATTAAAATAAATTTAATTGATGGTGCACCTGAATGGTTCAGTTGGTTAAGTCTCTGACTCTTGATTTTGGCTCAAGTCATGCATGATCTCACATTCCTGAGATGGAGTCCCATGTTGGGCTCTGCGCTGAGCATGGAGCCTGCTTAAGGTTTTCTCTCTCCCTCTGGCCCTCTCCCCACTTTGACCCCACTCTCTCTCTCCCTAAAAAATAAAAATAAAAATAAATAAAATAAAATCAGTTGATATATCTCTAATACATTGATTTTGTGTTTTGTATAATGTTATTATTGCATTAGAATACAGGTATATAAACAAGAGTATATATGTAAAAGTAAACTGCAGAAATACAAATTACTAGATTGAATAGAAGATCAAATTGAAACAGATCACTTAGAACCAGATATGGAAAGGCAGCAATTTCTAAAAATGAGCTTAATCTTGAGGAAATTGTAATGTGGTATCATTAGTAGTGGTAAAACCTACTAATGGTCTTTTGTCCTGATGACTCTATTTGTCTGATCCGCCTCAAGTAATCTTAATTTGTCAAAGATCAGAATATGTGTAAAGACTCAGAGACACAATTTATATATATTACAATGGAATCAATAATATGTTCACAAAAGCCTCACTGAGCATGCATTGGCATTCCCATTTGCTTTCTTGAGTAGTAAGGGGATTATATTTTATAGCTATTGTTTATCAATATTGATATAAAGGTATAAACTTAGATATAGAGGTATAAGCTTATGGACTATATTTCAAAGAGCTTTAGTGAAGTGTAATAAATATACAAAAAACCTGCACATATTAATACAATTTGATAAGTATGAATATATTCATAAACCCACAAAACTATCATCACAATCAAATTAGTGAACATATTGATCATCCCCAAAAGTTTCTTCCCATGCCTTTGGTTTTTATTTTATTTTATTATTTTATTTTATTTTACTTTATTTAAGTAACGATACTTAACATGAGATCTACCCTTTTAACAAATTTTTAAGGGTAAATACAGTGTCTTTTACTGTAGATGTTATGTTGTATAGCAGAAGTTTAGAGCTTATTCATTAGTAACTGAAACAGTCTACCCATTGAACGAAAACTCAAACTATGGATTAAAAAATGTTCTTTCTGTAGTGAGTCATTCTATCAATTTACCATTCTCCTAAGAAAAAAAAAATGAAAAAGTGGGACTATATGACTTTGGGCTTATTTCTAATCTTCACCTCCTGGTTTATAGGAAGAAAATCTTATAGTAATTATATATAAGTTATAATATGCATTTTTGCTTTCATTTAAAATTACTGGCTACTTTCCTTTTCTTTAAACTCTAGAAAGCATCTGCCACTTAATCTCCCAATTAAAAGCATAGAAAGTGTCTTCTTACACTGTATTAATATGAGTATAAATTGGCATGACCTTTTTAGAAGGCAATTTGGTAATGAGTTGTGAAAGCCTTAAAAATGAACAAGAAATAGCACTTCAGAAATATATCCTAAGGAGACAATTATTTGAATGAAAAGATCTACAAGAAATTTATCACAACAATGTTCATAATAACAATAAATTGGAATCTTAATTTACCGACAACATGGGATAATTTGAAAAAATGTAATGTAATACAATCTAGACATCTTAAGTCATGTTAAATCTAATAACATCAAACAACTGAGTTATACAAATATCAAATTGTAATATTAATAATATAATCAATTAAAATAATGTATAGATGCATATATATATATATATATTAATTGCTATAGTAGTATTTGAAGGATATAACTGACAGGAAATAATTGAATATAATTTTCATCCAAACAAAAGAATAGAACAGAAGAAATTCTTAAAGTAGATATGTACCAACTACTGACAATAACTTAATGTTATTAAGTTAAAGGAAGGAAGAGAACTTTTTAAAGTAAGTTCACATTTTTAATGGCATCCTCTATGTTTTTATATAAGACATTATTAGCAAGTTTACTTTGGAAAGAAATAAAGTGGAAATAGTTTTTTTTTTCTTTGTCATAAGGTAATGACCACCTCATATTATATCTACTATTAGAGAAATGCCCTTACATACTCATTTCTGGCAGGAAGATGGGCACAGTTAATTATAAAAATTGGAAACTTTGCAGTTTCCAATTGTAGCCACTTTAGATCTGTGGATCTATACTTTAATAGTTATGATGATGGCTTGTTTCCAAATGTTTACCAAAGATACCATATTTAAAGAACTTTCTAAATATGTTTTCAAGAGAAAGAAAGAAAGAAAGAAAAGAAAGAGGTGCTATGTCATTTCATCATTAAGAGAAAAATCTGTTCAACACATGAAAAGATGGTCAACATCACTCATCATCTGGGAAATACAGATCAAAACAATGAATATCACCTCACACAAGTCAGAATGGCTGAAATCAATAACACAGGAAACAATAGGTGTTGGCAAGCAGGTGGAGAAAGGGAAACCATCTTACACTGTTGGTGGGAATGCAAACTGGTACAGCCAATGTAGAAAACAGTATAGAGTTTCCTCAAAAAGTTAAAAATAAAACTACCCTATGACCCAGCCATTCCACTACTAGGTATTTATCCAAAGGATACAAACATAATGATCTGAAGGGACACCTGATCCCCAATGTTTATAGCAGCATTGTTCACAATAGCCAAACTGTGAAAAGAGCCAGATGTCCATTGACTGATGAATGGATACAGAAGAGATCATATATAATGGAATATTATTCAACCATAAAAAGGAATAAAATTTTGCCATTGGCAATGACATGCCTGGAACTGGAGTGTATTATGCTAAGCAAAATAAGTCAGTCAGGGAAAGACAAAGACCACATGATTTCACTCCTATGTGGAATTTAAGAAACAAAACAAATGAACTTGGTAAAAAAGAGAGGCAAACCAAGAAATAGATTCTTAACTATAGAGAACAAACTAATCAGAGGCGATGGTAGGAGTGAAGGGTGAAATAGCTGATGGTGATTAAGGAGCATACTTTTGATAAGCATCAGGTGCTGTATGGAAGTGGTAAATCACTATAATATACACCTAACTAATATCATACTTTGTGTTAACTTACTGTAATTTAAATTAAAACGGGAAAAAAAGAGGGATAACCTATTTATACAGATAGGTTGTATAGATATAGATAGAGTCTTGGATAACTATTTATACATGCATTATATGTATTAGAGCATTTCATATTATTTATCCCAACCTATTTTTTTTATGTTTGGTTCAAAATGAAGTATAGTGTGCAGATGACTGCCCAAGCATTTCAGTACATTTATTTCTCATTAATTTTGCATGCCTGAATAAGCTTCAATATTTTTTGTTTAAGTGTCTTGTTGCTTTGCCCAGATACAAATTTGGGTTTAGAATATAGAAGGATATAATCTTAACTTTTCCACAGATAATTTTATATTCCCCAAGGACTGAAATATGTGGATATGTAATAAAATATTTAAGAACTTACTACTAATAAATTTTCTTCCACAACACTAGAATACTTTATAGTTTATTGTTTTCATAGTCATTAATTTCATGAGATCAAAAGACTATCTCAGATATCAGCTTCTGGCATGACTGCAGAAGGAAGTCTACAGACCCACTTACCAGAGAAAGTGCTGAAAAAAAAATTTTTTTTAAACCATTTTAGGAGCACCTGGGTGCCTTAGTCAATTAAGCATCTTCCTTCTGATGTGGTCATAATCCCAGAGTCCTGGGATCAAGCCCCGCATCAGGCTTTCTGCTTAGTGGGGAACCTGCTTCTCCTTCTCCCTCTGCTTGCTTCTCCCTGCTTGTGCTCTCTCTCTCTCTCTCTGTCAAATAAATAAATCAAAATCTTAAAAAAAAGCCATTTTATTAAAAATAAACTTATGCCCTATGACAAACACTTTCTTAAGAGAATGAGAAGACAAGCCACTGACTGGGAGAAAATACTTGCAAAACGTATCTGATAAGGAACTCTTATCCAAAAATATACAAAGAACTCTAACTCAAAAATAAGAAAATAACCTGTTTAAAAATGAGAAAAGATTTGAGCAGACACCTCACTAAAGGACATATACAGATGCCAAATAAGCATATGAAAACATTCTCAACATCATATGTCATTAGAGAATCATGAAATAAAAGAACAGTGAGGTACCAGTACATACCTATTGGAATGGACAACTCCACAACATTCACAATGCCAAATGCTAGCAATGATAGGGAGCAACAGGAACACACATTCAGTCCTGGTTGGGAATGCAAAATAGTGCAGCCAATTTAGAAGACAGTTTAGCAATCTTTTATAAAACTAAACATACTCTTTTCATATGCAATCTAGTCTTGGTATTTAATTAATGGATCTGAAAATGTCTTATCACACAAAAACTGTACATGGTTAGTTTTAGCAGTTTTATACATAATTGGCAAAATATGGAAACAATTCAGGAGGTGAATATCTATATAAACTGTGGTAAATCCAGACAATGGGATATTACTATTCTGTGCTAAAAACAAATGAGCTATAAAGTCATAAAAAGACATGGAGGGGACTTGAATACATATTAGTAAGTGAAAAAAGCCAATCTTTAAAACTCTCAAGAAACAGTGGAATGTGGTGAAAGCCAGTTGGAAGATTTGTGGATATACTGAAGCTACCGTCCATGCTGTAAACTGACTGCTTTGTGAAACAGAACCAGGTAGTAAGGGGGCTGCAGTCCTGCTGGAGTCAGGATAGGTATTAACCAGCAACCTCAGAAAGAGCCAAAATTTGACTGGATTAGTTTATAAAGCAATTGATGCCCCAGGCACTGCTGAAACAATTAGTGGAGATTAGTGGGGTTTAACAGTCAAATGTGATCAGTGAAAGAGAGAGAGAGCTCTATCAAGAAATACCACTGATATTTTGAAAGAGAGTAGAAACATATTCAAATCTGCACCCTGTGGTGCAACATCAAGGGGTAAACATTTTGAGTAAGGTACAGATTTCATTAAACAAGTCCATCCAGTCACTAAAAATGATACAAGCAAAAAAACAAAAAACAAAAAACAAAAAAAAAGAAAACAAAACAAAAAACACAATAGCAAGCCCTGGTGGAGGAGTGCAGAGAGCAATCCCCTCAGTTGTTGCAATAGATTTGCTAAAATGTCTCATTTCAAGCAAAAATTTGAGGCTTGCAAAGAAACCAGTAAATATGAACACTTTGATCAGAAAAAAAAAAAAAACAGGCAACACAAATTGCCTATGTAAGTGACCAGATGTCATATTTAACAGAAAAAGACTTTAAAATAGCTCATATCACCTCTAAGTAATGAAAAGTGCCACATCAGATGGCTTCACCAGTGAATTCTACCAAACATTTAATAAAGAACACCAAATTCCTATCAAACTCTTCCTAAAAATAGAATAAAACATAATCTTACTCATTCAGCAAGGCCTGTATTATGTTGAAATGAAAGCCAGACAGAGAGACCATAAGAATGGAAACTACTGGGGTGCCTGGGTGGCTCAGTTGGTTAAGCGTCTGCCTTCGGCTCAGGTCATGATCCTGGAGTCCTAGGATCGAGTCCCACATCGGGCTGCCTGCTTGGCAGGGAGTCTGCTTCTCCCTCTGGCCCTCCCCCTTCTCATACTCTCTCGCTCTCAAATAAATAAATAAAGTCTTAAAAAAAAAAAAAAGAATGGAAACTATTGATCAAATCCCAAACATCTTCAGAAAAATATTAGCAAACCAAATCCTACAGCATATAAAAAGAATTATTCACCATGACCAGTAACAGTTTATCATAGGATTCATGACTGGTTCTACACCAGAAAATCAACCAATGTAATATATCACATTACTGAATTTTACATACACACACACACACACACACACACAGACAAATATAAGTATTATATATAAATAATATATATAAATACATATGAATATATATTATATACAGTATATAATATATGTCCTATGTGATACAAAATCATTGTAATACATCACATTAATAAGATTATGTAATCCTATTAATGTGATCTATAGTGTTATATATTAATTAATATATATTATAATATATGATAATCCTATTAATGTGATACATGTATTTATTTTATTAATTGTGATATATATATATATATATTAATTGATACAGAGAAGGCATTTGGCAAATCCAACATTTTTTTGTAAAAGAAACACTCAGAACACTGGGAATAGAAGGGAACTTCTTCAACATGATAAAAAGATTTATGAAAAACCCAGAGCTAACAAATAATATTAAATGAATGAAAATATTCCCTTAAAATAAGAAACAAGACAAAGACGTTGCTTTGACACTGCTTTTCATTTTGTACTGGAATTTCAAGCCAGAACAATATGGCAAGAAAATGACATGAAAACATCCCAATTGGTAAGAAAGAATTAAAACTACCCCTTAAGAAACTGGAAAAATAAGAGGGAACTGCAGTAAATTAAGTAGGAAGTAATAAAGATTAGAGAGGTAAATAATGAAATAAAGAAAAGAAAATAATAGAGAAAAGTCCACAAAACCAAAAACGTTGATTCCTTGGTGGGGGGAGGGTGGTGGGGAACAACTGACAAACCTGTAGCTCTATTGACTAAGAGAAAAAGAGTGGACACAAATTACTAGAAATAGAAGTAGAGTAAGAAACATTATTAATGATGTTAGAAGTAAAAATGGTCATAAAGGAATATGAACAATTGTATCCCCCTAAATTAGATAATTCAGATGAAATAGATAAATTGATACTACCAAATTGCAACTCAAGAAGAAATAGACACATTGAATAGAGTTAGAACTTGTGAAATATTAAAACAGTAATCAAAACTACCTATAATAAAATGCTCAGGCCCAGATTTCCTCACCAATAAATTCTAAGAAACCTTCAAAGAAGAATTAAAACTAATTCTTCACAAACTCTTTTAAAAAGTAGAAGAGGAGGAAACACTTCCTCATTTTTTTGATGCTTTTTTTACTCTCTTACCAAAACCAGAGCCATCAGAAGGAAACCTCAAGCCAAAATATTTTATAAATGCAGCTTCAAAAATCCTCAACAAAATACTAACAACTAAATCCACCCATGTATAGGAAAGGGATAGCTAAAGAATACAGGATTTCTTCTTGAAGTAATTCGAAATGTTCTGAAATTGACCATAATTCTGCTTGCTAATATTTGGAAATATATTAAAAATCATTGAATTGTACAGTTTAAAGCATGACTTGTATTATTTTATTTGAATTAAATCACAATAAAGCTATTTAACAAAATAGCTATACAGAGGATTTAGTCTTTTTGGACGTGATTCCTAGCCAATCTAGCATGCTTTAAGCCCCCAGTAGCTATTTGGCTTCTACAAGTAAAACTAACAAAGTGCTAGGGGAGCCAGACCTTATAATTTGAACAATTGGATCGCTTTTCTTCTCCCACCATGACCTTCACACCTCATTCTCTTCATAATAGAGAATTTAAATGTTAGTGGGGACAGATATGTGTGTTCATTTGTGTGTTTATAATGCGATTTCCTTAAACCCTGCTATTCCATTTCTTCAAGTGCTGTCAAATAATAATACAATGAGATCAATATGCATAATTTTATATTTAATGGAACCATGAAAAATTAGGTAAATTTTATTTTAACCATATATTTTATTTAAGCCAGTAAACACCCATGTGAACATTCCAGAATATAATCAATATAAGAAACTATTAATATGAAGGACATTGGGAGATGGAGAGGAGAAGTGAGATGGGGGAAACTGGAGGGGGTGACAAATAAGACAAACCATGAGACTGTAGACTCTGAGAAATAAACTGAGGGTTTTGGAGGGGAGGGAGTTGGGGGGATGGTAGTGGGTATTACCAGATGAGTCTGGTAGTGGGTATTATGGAGGCTATGTATTGAATGGAGCACTGGGTGTGGTGCATAAACAATGAATTTTGGAACACTGAAAAGAAATAAAATAAAATAAAATAAAATGGAAAAAAACAAAAAAGAAACTATTAATGATGCATTTAAGATACTTTTTCATATTGGATATTTCAAATTTTGTATTTTACACTTATAGCACATATTTATTTGACTGGTATATATTTCAAGTTTGTAAAAGTCACATGCAAGTAGGGCTTGTCAAATTAGACAAAGGTTGAGAACAAGTTTTTAATAATGAAGTGAGAGACAAATTGTCACTATTTTTTTTAGGAGAAACTACCCTGTTTGTAATGGAAATATCCATTCTAATTTTTTTTTTTTTTATCCTGAAGTTGTATGTTACCTTGATCATCTTATGATGCGTATTCCTTCTGTAGCAAACACTCAGTACTCCTGAGAAAACTGAACAGATAAAGGAGCATGTTATGTATTTGAAAACACAAAAAGAGAAAATCATATTAATAACTTTCACAGTATCAGTGTTAGTGAATAAATCAAAGCCTTGTGTATTCCACAGTTTTAACTCACTTAAGACTTGACATTATTTATGTAATCTAGGAATTAGATACTAGAACGCTAACAAGTAAAATGTATAGTAAGAAATAATTTTAGATTATACCATGCTAGATGTCTGCCTCTTTTGGTATTTTCTAATATTGATAATGATTCAACGTATTTAACAATTTGGAAAAATGGTGTGTGTGCCTGTATATGTGTGTGTGTGTGTGTGTGTGTCTGTGTATAAAATCGAGGGCACAGACAGACATTCATAAATAGACTGCATCTGCACAGTTGGCCTGTCTTTTTCCTTATTAATCAATTAGCTTATACGCTTTATGAGAACAACTAAAGACAAGAGCAATATCATTTTCAAAGTGAAAGTCATTTAATTATTCTTAATATATCTAATTAAGTCAAAAATTTCTTACCATCTGCTAAGATATTCATTATACAACCAAATCAAAGCACCCAAGATAGATCTATGGTGTCTCTCAAATTAATTTTGAATAAAAACAGTCATCACATTATTATTAACCTGCCACCCAAAGTCAGTGCTATATATTAACTGGCTTAAACTGAAACATTAAACATCAAAACAAAATTTTTATATCAAACATGAGAGAGAAAAAACCAAAAATCAAAGTTATTAGAAATTAATTAAAATCAGCAATATTGGGACCAAAGAACTATAGCAGAGTGATAGTGCACCAGATCATGGATTTTCAAAACAAGAAGAGTTAAAATTATGAAGGGGAGGGCCTACAACAAATACAAGCTCAGGTGTGTACTTCTATTTTTAAGAAAAGTCCTTTCACTTCAAAGGACTGTAAAATTCCTTATGATTTTCTTTTGTTTATTTATTTTTTTAAAGATTTATTTATTTATTTATTTTTTAATTTGAGAGAGAGAGAGGATGTGAGGAGGGCAGGGTCAGAGGGAGAGAGAGAGAAACTCAAGCAGACTCTGCAAAGAGATTGGAGCCTAAAGCAAGGCTTCATCTCAGGACCCCAAGATCAAGAACTGTGCCAAAATCGAGGTCTCCACTTAACCAACGGAATCACCCAAGCGCCCTTTCTCTTCTGTATGATTTTCTTAGTTACATTTTCTTTCTCTAGTTTACTTTATGGTAAGAATATAGTATATGAAACGTATACAAAATCTGTGCTGATTCACTGTTTATGTTATTGGGAGGCTTAGTCAAAAGTAGGCTTTTTGCAGTTAAGTTTTTGAAAAGTCAAAAGTTACACATGGATTTTCAACAGCTCAGTGAACTGGAGCCTTGAACTCTTGCATTGTTCAAGGGTCAACTGCACATCCAGCTCATTCAAATACAGGTGGGGTGGGTTCTGGTGATCTTTTAGTGGAGTCTGTTGACAGTTGTAAAAGTGACAATACCACAGTTCATTTGCTGATTCTTCTCTTGATTGTGTTTCAGATTAATTCTGATTTTGCTAATTAATAATCAGGTCATAATAAACATTATTGAACTTATCTCAATAAACATATATGAGTTACCCTACAAATATACTTAGAAATAATATTGGTTGTACATGGAAAATCCTAAACACTGTATGACCAGATTTAGACCAGATTTAGGTCTATAGTATTAGCTCCAGTTTAAATTTTCAGTATCATTGTTAGGGAATTCCTGATTCTACATATTCTCATTGAAATCAGGTACATTCACTATTTAATTTTTCCCCCAGTAATCTCTTTTCAACTGTTACTTCTCTTATATCCTCTTGAGGTCCTAATAATAACAAAGGTGAAGGAGAGGAAGGAAATCAAAGAACAATCATAATTATTGTCATATATCAAGCACCTAGAAGATGTCCATTCTATCCCGAAAACTTTCCTTTTGCTGTTTTATTTAATCCTCACAACAAATATGTAACATGGTATTATCTCCATTTTCCTGATGAAGAAAACTATATTTCAATGAGATTAGATAATTTATCATGATTACATAGAAGTTATTACTGAAGCTAGCATTTGAAACTAGATGTGGCTCATTCCAAAGCCTCTTAACCATGACATTCTACCTTTCACTGAATCTCAGTGAAGTACTTTTAGTGTTCATGTAATATTCCCTGCTTCCTACCAAGTGCTAATTGTGGAGAGATGAGCAGACACTTAAATTGTGTGATTTACCTTTAGTTGATTGTACTCATTCTTCTTGTGTGTGAAAGAAAGCAAAAATAACCTTAGGTAGTGGATATAGAAATGTGGAAAATGAAGAGTCTGGGCTTCACTTCTGGAGATTTAGATTCTTTAAGTCCTGAGACAGAGGAGATAAGTTGAACACACAGAAATCTGGGCAGTTATTTCCTCTTTAGTGCTCTTAGTACAGCTACAGATGATGCTTGGACTACATATTGAGCACAGGGAGAAAAACTGGATTAGCCTACTTCAGTTATATAGTCATGGTTCTGAATTCATTCTCTGTAGAGCCCCAGTTTCTTCATTTTGCCTTAAAATACTGTCCGTGTATGTGTGTGAGCAAGGTGAAGGGTTGAAGAAAAGGAAGATCATGGAGGATGGGTTATCAGGAGAAATGAATATTTTTCTGGAGTGGACTGAGTAATCAGCCATGTATTTTTCCTTTATTTCAAGGGCTGAGTTCATCACACAGCCTAGGTGAACACAACTTTTTGCTTCAAAGAGTCTCAAAGGCACCACCCAACACTGGTCATTTCTGGATCATAGACAGCAGTTCAACTTTAGCCAGCTCTTTCAAAATACTGCTTCCAATCAGTGGGGAGATGAAATAATGGAACTACATAAAACCATTACCACTCCGGCCAAAAAGCAGCACAAATGTCTTTCAAAAGGGACACTGGGAGTACTGCCATTCAATGGGACACAAAGGAAATCTTCATGCTTCTCTCCTACAGATACCATAAAAAAAACTGCCTGCCTTTCCTTTTTCCATTCTTCCTAGAGAACCTAAGTGGTCTTTTTCAAAGTGGAAAAAATAAAACCCTTCTGTGTTAGAGTCTGCATCAAAAACATGTGCTCCAGGAGGACAAAGATTTTGGTGTGTGTGTGTGTGTGTGTATTTTTAATGTATCGATACATTCTTGGTACTTAGAATGACACCTGATGTATAGTAGATATTCAATTAATCTTGGCAGATGCGGACCAACAGAATAAATGCATGAATTAAAAAAATGCCACCACAATGAAGTTTTCCTTATAATCATTATTATTTTATAAAAGTAATTTGTTTTCAATGGATTTTATTAAGACTTACAGACTTCTAGTTTCTGTTCAGCCATGTAAGGATCTTGGAATTTGTCTTAAAATGAAATAAGCTAAACAAACTAAAATTCAACAACAGTATTTAGTTGATCTGTCAGCAAATTGTGGTCATAAGAATAACTATGTTCCTAAAGTTGGAGAGACAGGTAGATATAGAGAATGGAGAATTACCAAAACTAAACCTAATGTAAGCTGTGGACTTTAGGTGATAATGATGTGAGGAATATTGGCTTATAGATTATAACCACTTTGATGCAGGATGGTGATGGAAAAGGGGACTATGTATGCATGTGTGAGGAATGGGTACACTGCCAAGGCTTTATTAAATTTTCTTTTCCTTCTAAAATATTTAAAGATACACCTTTGTGTTTTATTCAGTTTTTCAATGTATTTCAATGTAGGGCATTAATCTAAATTTACAAATATAAAATTTGTAAAATTTTGTATAATTTTGTAAAATTTTGTAAAATTTGTAAAATCAGTATATATTGCTATTGCCAATATTTCCCTTTTAATGTATGCCCAATCATACATACATTAAAAACTAAAAAACTAAAAAAAATCAGTGCTTAAATTAATCCAAAACAACTATTTCAAAAGGAAAAAAGCAGTGAGGGAGGTTATGTAATAAAACATTTATCATCATAAGTGGGGGCCAGTTTCTCTTTCTTAATGATAGTTGAATGTTACATTATACAGTCAATGGTATCTTGAATTTTATCAATCTTAAATATGAATAATATGTAAATATAAATACAATACTTATTGTCATAGTAATTTTCAAATATGTATTCCAAAAGTTTTCTGATAATTACTTATTAAATCCAAACAAGTGAAAATATACCCATACAGTTACAGATACCCAAGTGTGTAGAGAACATTCTCAAAAAACCATGAAGGAACTTCTGGATGACTAGATTGTGTTGATTATAAGGGTATCCCTATACCAAAATGCATTAGAAAACCTTTAAAATGAATGAACTTTACTGTTTATCTCTATTATGTTTCAATAAGTTTAAGTATTCTGAATCTTAAAAATGAGTTTCTTGTCTGATCTATCATTTTTAAAAAATATTTTATTTATTCATCTGACAGAGATCATAAGTAGTCAGAGAAGCAGGCAGAGAGAGAGGAGGAAGGACGCTTCCCGCAGAGCAGATGGCCTGATGCGGGGCTCCATCCGAGGACCCTGGGAACATGACCTGAGCCAAAGGCAGAGGCTTTAACCCACTAAGCCACCCAGGCGACCCTGGTCTATCATTTTTGAGTTTGAGTTGTTCGTTTCACTTCTTATATTTGTTAATTGTTATTATGCATATTTCTAAGCAATATAATAATTGTATTCATTTTGATAATTTTTACAAATTTAGAATTATTGACTTTACAGTTATATATAACAGAATCTCTGTTATCTTTTAAATCTTTACTATAAAATACATTTTATCTGATGCAGATACTGAGACACAGGATTTTATTTATGTATTAGCCTTTAGACAAAATAACTTTTCCCATCACTTTGTCCTTAATCATTCAATGTTATATTTTAGAGACATCATTAATATAACTGGTAGTTGGATATTTTTATTTTCTGTTCATTTCACTGTACATTTTCTATGATTAAAATGTATGTAGAATAAATATCCTGTTCACTCATGCTTTTGTTTTCACTTTATAATTTTTTTTCCTTTTTCTTCTTATTCCTTTTTTTGGTTTGAGAAATTTTTCAAAAGTGGTAGATTGTATTTTTCTCATTTTTGATTACTTTTAAAATTATAATAATCAGACTTTTAAAAACCTATAGTTATTAACTGTCTACATCCATTTCTAACTATATAAAGACCTTAGCAAATTTAATTACCCAATTCACTTATCCATACCTTGATACTGTCATTTAGTATTTATATTTTACTTTTTAAAAATATGATTTTTTAAAAATTTTATATTTGCCAAATTATTTTGCATTTCTGATGTTTTTAAAACTATCTAATTTTAATATCCTTTTTTCCCTATCCTTTCCCTTCAGTTTTATTTATCTTCTTGGTGAATTATGTTTTTAATATTGTTTTTCATAGAAACATAGAGGTGACAAAGTTTCTCAGGTCTTGTATGTCTTTTTTTTTTTACTCAATCTTGGTGAATAGTTCATCTATATAAGAAATATAAACTGTCAGTGAATTTTCCTTACACTTTGAAAACTTGACTTCATTGATTTCTATCATCTTTGTTACTGAGAGGACTCATCCCACTCAATTATTTGTTTAAAAGACATAAACTATTTTTGATACTTAAAAAAATTATCTACATCTTTGGTATTTCATATATATTTTTAAAAATTTTCCAATTCTATTTGTTTTAAAGATTTTATTTTTTATTTTTTTAAAATATTTTATTTTTATTTATTTATTTGAGAGAGAGACAGTGAGAGAGAGCATGAGTGAGGAGAAGGTCAGAGGGAGAAGCAGATGCCCCGTGGAGATGGGAACCTGATGTGGCACTCGATCCCAGGTCTCCAGGATCATGACCTGAGCTGAAGGTGGTCGCTTAACCAACTGAGCCACCCAGGCGGCCCTTAAAGTTAAAAAAAAAAAAAAAAATATATATATATATATATATATATATATATAATTTGTCAGAATGAGAGAGAAAGACAGTGAGGGAGTGCACACAAGCAGGAGGAACAGTAGGCTCTCCATTGAATATGGAAACAGATGCTGGACTCAATCCCAGGACCCTCGTATCATGACCTGAGCCTAAGGCAGATGATTAACCAACTGAGCCACCCAGTCATCTCACATATTTCATAGTTTTATCATAATTTATATTAATATAGATTTATATTAACTCTTCTTGATATTTGAGATATACCTTTGCTTAAGATACATGTCTTCCTTCAATTGTGGGGCATTCTCAAACACTGACTTTTTCTATGTTGCTTTTTTGTCAATTCCTAGGTCCTCTTTTTTTAAGTCTTATGAGATATTTTTGGAGCTTATTCATTTATCTTTCTTGCTTTTATTTGTTTGTTTGTTTTTACTTGGCTGGTCTTTTAGTTAAAAGTATTGCTCCCAGGGGCTCCCGGGTGGCTCAATGGGTTAAATGTCTGCCTTCAGCTCTGGTCATGATCTCAGGGTCCTGGGATCAAGCCCCGCATTGGAGCAGGGAGCCTGCTTCTCCTTCTCTCTCTGCCTTCCTCACTGTCTACTTGTGATCTCTCTCTCTCTATCTCTGTCAAATAAATAAATATTAAAAAAAGTATTGCTCCCAGCTATATATTGGAATTAAGAAACTCCTTAGCTGTTTAGTATAGAATCTATATTGCTGGCTTCAATTAAATGAGCACATTTTAATTCCAAGATTTACAATAGATTTATTTTGAGACTTATATGTTTTTGCTTAAACTGCCTCTTAAAAACATATCTGGATTTTTCCTTTTGTAAATTAAAATTCTTTTTAACCATCTAAGTGTATTTTTTATAAAGATTTTATTACACATGATGTGACTGGAAATTATGTTTCATTCCAGTGATCTTATATTTAGATTGTTGACTGTTTGGCAGCCTAAGATTTCTTTATATATTTTAGAATAATAGTGTTCGGTTTGTGGATTCATTTTGAAGTGTGTGTGTGTGTGTGTGTGTGTGTGTGTGTGTATCTGTGTGGTGAAGGTTTTTCTCTGCCCCCGTTCCTCTGTGTATATGGTTTTGCAATTTCCTTTTCTTGGTTTTTCAATTACAATATACATTCTAGCACAAGAAGTATATGTTCTTTTCTCACTGAGAGTTGTAAAGCAATAAGGAAAATTTGCTCAGGTCTTTATTTACAATTTTCTCTGTACTTTCACTTCTTTAGAGGTTTGGTTTAAAGCCAAAGCCCAACTTCAAGTTGAACATCTCTCTTGTGGCATATGTGTGTGTGTGTGTGTGCACGCACATGTGTGTGTTCTTTTTTCCATAATACAATTGGGATTTGAGATAAAATATAGTCACTCTTTATAAATGGTGAAGGTATTTTATTTTATTTTATTTTATTTTATTTTTTTAAGATTCTATTTATTTATTTGACAGAGAGAGATCACAAGTAGGCAGAGAGGCAGGCAGAGAGAGAGAGAGGAGGAAGCAGACTCCCCGCTGAGCAGAGAGCCCGATGCGGGACTCGATCCCAGGACCCTGAGATCATGACCTGAGCCGAAGGCAGTGGCTTAACCCACTGAGCCACCCAGGTGCCCCATGGTGAAGGTATTTTAATGATTCAATGTAATCTAATGAAAGAACTCTTTTCCTTGAAGATGATGACCTCCCAGTTTCTTCTTGAAGTGTCTTCTCCTTTCTTTATTAACACCTCAGACCATTAGTTGTCTTTTTTGCACATTTTTATAATACTTAGTACATTTGCTAGGGTATTTATTCCAGTTTGGCAATAACAAAAATGATATTTTCAGTGGAAAATGGTGTATATTTTTCCATTGTCCTATCCTAAGCAAAGTCCAGGAGACTTTGGAACTAGGCTCATGACTGGAAGATAGTAAGGATGTCTTGAGTATGTTTGTGGGAAGAAGAGAGAACCAAGCACAGGAAACTGTGTATTGGGTAAAGTGACTTAGAGTAGCAAAATGATACTAGTCACCATAAATGTAAAATTTGGAGCAGGTGGGAAAGAGTGGAGCAGTAAGGACAAATTTCAATTGGTTATATTGGAAGTTTTACACCATGGAAATTGGCAAAGAGGACTAATTCAAATAATAATTAATATATTAGTTAATATATATTAATTTTGGTCATATAGTTCACTTGTTTCAATAATTCCATGATAGTAAAAAGAGAACAAAAAAATTAAATTGAAAAAAAAAATAGTGACAGGGAAGAAAGATGGTGCAGGAGTAGCAGACCAAAATGACATCAGGCCATAGGAGTTCAGCTAGATAGTTATCAAAGCATTCCAAATACCTACAAACTCAACAGAGGATCAAAGAGAAGAAGAGCAGCAATTCAAGGAACAGAAAATTGACCAATTTCTGAAAGGTAGGACATGTGGAGAAGTGAATCCAAGGCGATGGGAAGATAGATCATGGGGGAGGGCCAGCTCCTGGCAAATATCAGAGCAATGGGCCACAAAATTAGAACTTTTAGAAGTCTGCTCCACTGAGGGATATCACTCCAGAGGCTAAGCAGGGGTGGAACACTTGCATGGACAGTGTGGTCTCAGGACCTACAGGATCATTGAAAGATTGGGGTGTCTGATTGTGGGAGAGCACCCAGGTATCAGAGAGGGGAAGCCAACTATAGAGAGAGAGCCAAGGTGTGAGTTCTCAGTTTGGGGTTACCTCAAACTGTGATTACAGCACAGTTGAACCACAGCTCTTGGAAAAGGGGACCCACAAGTGGCAGATCCAGGGATACTCCCTTTCCTCCTCTGGAAGCAGTAATCTGCTGGGTTTCAAGACTCCAGAAAGGGCTGTGCATCAGACAGAAATGCTCAGTCACAGGCTGGGTGAGCCCAAAGCATGGCTGGAGAACAGGGAGATGGAAGTGATTGACTTCTTTTCTCTGAGGGCACACTGAAGAGTGGGACCCTGAGCTCGTAGCTCTTCCAGACTGGAGATTGGGGACCGCCATTTTCATTCATGTCTTCCAAAGCTCTACAGAAAGTGTTCAGGGAACAAAAACTCCTGAGAGTGAACTCAAGAGGATTTCTTATCCTGGCCCCTGGTAAGTGGTGCAATTCCACCATGGGCAAAGACATTGAGAATCAGTACAATTGTCCCCTCCTCCAGAAGATCAGCAAGAACATCCAACCAAGACCAAGCTCACCGCTCAAGGAAAACAGTGGAACTCCAGAGATAGTGGAAAGTAATGCATGGAATTCATGGTTTTCTCCCCATGATCCTTTAGTCTTGCAAAGTTAAATTAATTTTTATTTTATTTTTTTCTTATTCTAATTTTTTTAACATTTCCTCTTTCCTCTTTTAACGTTTTTTAAACTAGTTTATCTTAACAATACCTTTCTTGAAAAAAAATCTTTTAAACCTTTATTATTATAGTCATATTTTATCCTTCATTGCATTTAGCCTTATTTTTTGTATACATGTAGGGTTTTTTTTTCCCTAAAAAAATTTGGGATATAATTTCTTCTAATAGATGAAGATATACCCTAAATCTAACACAGGGTTTTATTCTAGAGTCCAGTCTGAGCACATTCTCTAACCCTTTTTCTTTCTTCTTTCTTTTTCCAACCAACTTATCTTATTAATTCTTTATTTTAGAACTTTTTAAAAAATTTTCATCTTTACAGGCATATTCCATCCCTTCAGTATGTTTATCCTTATTTTTGTATATATGTAAGTTTTCCTTTCTTTAAAATTTTGGGAGGTAGTTTCTTCAAGAGAACAAAATAAACCCAAAATCTAGTGAGTTGCTCTTTTCTATTCACCAGGAATATATATATATATATATATATATGTATATATATATATATATATATATTAATTTTTTTAACACTTTTCTTCTCCCCCTGGTTTGGAGTCTCCTCTGATTTGGTTAGCATACATGTTTCTGGGACCTTTGCCACACTTTTAGTATTTTATTCTCTCATTCATATATTCTTATCTGGATAAAATGACAAGGAGGAAAAATTCACCACAAAAAGAAGAACAAGAGGCAGTACTGATTGATTGCTAGGGACATAATCAATACAGAAGTTGGTAATATATCAGATCTAGAGTTCAGAATGATGATTATCAAGGTGCTAGCTGGGCTCAAAAAAGGCATAAAGAATATTAGAGAAACCTGTCTGGAGAAATAAAATCCCTTTCTGGAGAAATAAGAGAAATAAAATCTAACCAAGCTGAAAACAAACAAACAAACAAAAAAGAATTAATGAGGTAAAATCAAGAATGGAGGCTCTTACTACTAGGATAAATGAAGCATAGGAAAGAATTAGTGATAGAGAAGACCAAATGATGGGGAATAATGAAGCTGAGCAAAAAAGAAACAAACAACTACTGGCCCACAGGGGGAGAATTCGAGAAATAATGATACCATAAGACAAAACAATATTAGAATAATTGGGATTCCAAAGAAGAAAACAAAAGAGAAAGAGGGCAGAAGGTATATTGGAGCAAATTATAACAGAGAATTTACCTAACATGGCAAAGTGAAGAAGGATCAAAATTCAGGAGGCAGACAGAACTCCCCTCAAAATCAATAAAAATAACTCCACACCCCATCATCTAATAGTAAAACTTATTAATCTTAGTGACAAAGAGAAAATATTGAAAGCAACTTGGGACAAGAAGCCTGTAATATACAATAGTAGAAATATTAGAATGGCAGCAGACTTATCTACAGAGACCTGGCAGGCCAGAAAGAAATGGCATGATATGTTCAGAGCACTAAATGAGAAAAAAATATGCAGCCAAGAATACTATATCCAGCTAGGCTGATTATTGAAAATAGAAGGAGAGCTAAAAAGCTTACAGAACCAAAAAACAAACAAACAAAAAACAAAACCAACCAACCAAACAAACAAACAAAAAACAACCTTGCAAACATCAAAGCAGCCCTACAGGAAATAGTGAAGGGGTCCTCTAAGCAAAGAGAAAGCCTAAAAGTAGTAGACCAGAAAAGAACAGAGACAATATACAGTAACAGTCACCTTAAAGGCAATGCAGTGCAATAAATTCATAACTCTCAATAGTTACCCTGAGTTAAATGGGCTAAATGTCCCAATCAAAAGACACAGGGTACCAGAATGGATAAAAACCAAAACCCATCAATATGCTGTCTGCAAGAAACTCATTTTAGACCCAAAGACTCCTCCAGATTTAAAGTGAGGGGGTGCAAAACCATTTACCATGCTAATGGACATCAAAATAAAGCTGGGGTGGCAATGCTTATATCAGATCAATTACATTTTAAGTCAAAGACTATGAAAAGAGATGAGGAAAGATGTTATATCATACTTAAAGGGTCTGTCCAACAAGAAGATCAAACAATTTTAAATATCTATGCCTCTAACATGGGAACAGGCAACCATATAAACCAATTCATAACAAAATCAAAGAAACACATCAACAATAATATAATTATAGTAGGGGATGTCAACAACCCCCCTCTCTGAAGTGGACAGATCATCCAAGAAAAAGATCAACAAGGAAATAAAGGCCTTAAATGACACACTGGACCAGATAGACATCACAGATATATTTAGAACATTTCACCCCAAAGCCACAGAACACACAATCTTCTCTAGTGCACATGGAACATTCTCCAGAAGAGATCACATCCTGGGTCATAAATCAGGTCTTAACCATTACTAAAAGTTTGGGATCATTCCCTGTATATTTTCAAAACACAACGCTCTGAAGCTAGAAATCAATCACAAGAGGAAAGTTGGGAAAAATTCAAATACATTGAGGCTACAGAGCAGCCTACTAAAGAATGAAGGTCCACCGGGAACCTAAAGAAGAATTGAAAAAATTCATTGAAACAAATGAAAATGAAAACACAATTCTTCACAGTCTTTGGATCACAGCAAAGGCTGTCCTGAGAGGAAATTATATAGTGATACAACCATTTCTGAAGAAACAGGAAAGGTCTCAGGTACACAACCTAACACTACACCTAATGGAACTGGAGAAAAAACAAAGAAAGCCTAAACCCAGCAGGAGAAGAGAAATAATAAAGATCAGAGCAGAAATCAATGAAATAGAAACCAAAAAAGCAATAGAACAAATCAATGAAACTAGGAACTGGTTCTTTGAAAGAATTATCAAGATTGAAAAACCCCTGGCCTGACATATCAAAAAGAAAAGAGAAAGGACCCAAACTAATAAAACCATGAATGAAAGAGGAGAGATCACAACCAACACTAAAGAAATACAAACAATTATAAGAACTTATTATGAGCAACTATACGCCAGTAAATTTGACAATCTGGAAGAAATGGATGCATCCCTAGAGACCTATAAGCTACCATAACTGAACCAGGGTGCAATAGAAAACCTGAACAGACCCATCACCAGTAAGGAGATTGAAGCGAAAAACAAGAGCCAACGAACCAGAGCCCAGAGCCAGATGGCATCCCAGGGGAATTCTACCAAACATTTAAAGAAGAATTAATTTCTATTCTCCTGAAGCAGTTCCAAAAAATAGAAATGGAAGGAAAACTTCCAAACTCATTTCATGAGGCCAGCATCACCTTGATCCCAAAACTAGACAAGGATCCCATCAAAAAAGAGAATTACAGACCAATATCCTTGATGAATGCAGATGCAAAAATTATCACCGAAATACTAGCCAATAGAATCCAACAGTACATTAAAAGTATTATTCACCACAACCAAGTGGGATTTATTCCAGGCCTGCAAGCCTGGTTCAACATCTACAAGTCAATCAATGTGTTTCAATACATTACTAAAACAAGGAACAAGAAATATATGATACTCTCAATAGATGCTGAAAAAGTATTTGATAAAGTATAGCACCCTTTCTTCATCAAAACTCTTCAAAGTGTAGGCATAGAGGGTACATACCTCAATATCATCAAAGCCATCTATGAAAATCCTACTGCGAATATAATTCAATGAAGAAAACCTGAGAGCTTTTCCACTAAGGTCAGGATCACAGCAGGGATGCCCATTATCACCACTGCTATTCAACATAGTTCTAGAAGTCCTAGCCCCAGCAAGCAGAAAACAAAAAGAAATTAAAGGCATCCAAATTGACAAAGAAGAAGTCAAACTATGACTCTTTGCAGATGATATGATACTTTATGCAGAATACCCAAAAGACTCCACTCCAAATCTGCTAGAACTTGTACAGGAATTCAGTGAAGTGTCAGGATATAAAATCAATGCACAGAAATCAATTTCATTTCTATACCCCAACAAAAAGACAGAAGAAAGAGAAATTAAGGAGTCAATCCCATTTATAATTGCACCCAAAACCATAAGATACCTAGGAATAAACCTAAACAAAGAGGCAAAGAATTTGTACTCAGAAAACTATAAAGTACTCATGAAAAAATTTGAGGAAGACACAAAGAAATGGAAAAATGTTTTATATTCATGGGTTGGAGAAAATATTGTGGAAATGTCTATGCTACCTAAAGCAATTTATACTTTAATGCAATCCCTATCAAAATCCCATCATTTTTTTATTTTATGAAGAAGTGGAACAAATAATCCTAAAATTTATATGGAACCAGAAAAGACCTCGAGTAGCCAGAGGAATTTTGAAAAAGGAAGCCACACCTGGTGGCATTACAATTCCAGACTTCAAGCTCTATTACAAAGCTGTCATCATCAAGACAGCATGGTACTGGCAAAAAATCCTACACATCAATCAGTGGAGCAGAATAGAGAGCCCAGAAATAGACCCTTTACTGTATGGTCAACTAATCTTTGACAAAGCAGGAAAGAATGTCCAACAGAAAAAAGACAGTTTCTTTGAAAAATGGAATTGGGAAATTTGGACAGCCACATGCAGAAAAATGAAAAAGGGCCATTTCCTTACACCACACAGAAAAAATAGACACAAAATGGATGAAGGACCTCAATGTGAGAAAGGAATCTATCAAAATCCTTGATGATAACAAAGGCAGCAGCCTATTCGACTTCAGCTGCAGCAACTTCTTCCTAGAAATATCACCAAAGGCAAGGAAAGCAAGGGCAAAAATGAACCATTGTGACTTCATCAAGATCAAAAGCTTTTGCACAGCAAAGGAAACAGCCAACCAAACCAAGAGACAACAGAGAATGGGAAAAATATATTCTCAAATGACATATCAGATAACAGGCTAGTATCCAAAATCTATAAAGAGCTTAGCAAACTCAACACCCAAAGAACAAATAATTCAGTCAAGAAATGGGCAGAGGACATGAACAGACATCTCTGCAAAGAAGACATCCAGATGGTCAACAGGTATATGAAAAAGTGCTCCACATCACTTGGCATCAGAGAAATACAAATCAAAACCACAATGAGCTACCACCTTACACTAGTCAGATTGGCTAAGATTAATGTCAGGAAATGACAGATGTTGGTGAGGATGTGGAGAAAGGGGAACCCTCCTGCACTGTTGGTGGGAATGGAAACTGGTGCAGCCACTCTGGAAAACAGCATGGAGCTTCCTCAAAATGTTGAAAATAGAGCTACCCTGTGACCCTGCAATCACACTACTGGGTATTTACCCCAAAGATACAAGCAGAGTGATCCGAAGGAGCACATGCACCAGAATGTTTACAGCAGCAATGTCCACAATAGCCAAACTATATAAAGAAGTTAGATGTCCATCAATAGATGAATGGATAAAGAAGGTGTGTATATATATATACAATAGAATACTATGCAACCGTCTAAAGAAATGAAATCTTGCCATTTGCAATGATGTGGCTGGAACTAAAGGGTATTATTCTAAGTCAAATAAGTCAATCAGAGAAAGAAAATTATCATATGTTCTCTCTGACATGAGGAATTTGAGAGGCAGGGTGGAGGGCTTGGGGGTAGGGAAGGAAAAAAATGAAACAAGATGGGCATGGGAGGGAGACAAATCATAAGAGACTCATAATCTCAGAAAGAAAGAGAGGGTTGCGGGGAAGGGAGGTATGGAGAGGATGGTTGAGTTATGGACTTTAAGAAGGGTATGTGAAATGGTGAGTGCTGTGAAGTGTGTAAACCTGATGTTTCACAGACCTGTACTCCTAGGGCAAATAATGCATTATATATTAATAAAAATTTTTAAAAAATGGAGCCAAAAAAAGGGAAAGAACAATAAAAAAAATAGCCTGCTCAGCATTGGTTACCTCCTTTAAAGGATAAATATGTTTTCCAGTTTTTCACAGACCTAATCTCTCATTTATTTGCATTAAAAATATGTGCCTTCATACATATTCATTATGACCTTAGTCTTCATCTCTAAGAATTAAAAAAAAAAATCTCTCTATAGATATTCTTATTATTATTCCTGGTTCAGAGCACTCTGTATTACATCTGCTACTTTAATCTAATTATAGATTATGGAAATACTCACTAAATAGCAAGCCTAACATTAATAACTAGTTGATGATTAAAATTAATACAATAGAAGAATTTTTCACACTTTTTTAAAAAATTAATTTTATTTTCTCATTATTCCAAGATTCATTGTTTATGCACCATACCCAGTACTCCATGCAGTACATGCCTTCCTTAATACCCACAACCAGGCTCACCCAACCCCTCATCCGCCTTCCCTCCAAAACCCTCAGAGTCCACAGTCTCTCATAGCTTGTCTCCCCCTACAATTTCCCCGCACCCATTTCTCCTCTCCATCTCTCAATGTCTTCTGTGTTATTCCTTATGCTCCACAAGTAAGTGAAACCATATTGTAATTGATTCATTCTGCTTGATTTATTTCACTCAGCATAATCTCCTATCCTGTCCATGTTGATACAAAAGTTGGGTATTCATTCTTTCTGATGGAGGTGTAATATTCCATTACATATATGGACCATATTTTCTTTATTTATTCATCTGTTGAAGGGCATCTTGGTTCTTTTCAGTTTGGCAACTGTGGCCATTGCTGCTATGAACATTGGGGTACAGATGTCCCTTCCTTTTACTATGTCTGTATCTTTGGGTAAATACAGTAAATACAGTAGTGCAATTACAGGTTCATAGGGTAGTTCTATTTTTTTAATTTCTTAAGGAATCTCCACACTGTTTTCCAAATTGGCTGCGCCAACTTGCATTCCCACCAACAGTGTAAGAGTGTTCCTCTTTCTCCAAATCCTCTCCAACACATGTTGTTTCCTGTATTGTTAAGTTTGACCATTCTAACTGGTGTAAGGTGGTATCTCAGTGGATTTGAATCTCCCTGATGGTTAATGATGATGAACATTTTTTCATGTGTCTGTTAGCCATTTGTATATCTTCTTTTGGAAGTATCTGTTCATGTCTTCTGCCCATTTTTTGACCTGGTTATCTGTTTTTGACATGGTTATCGGTTTTAATGTTGAGTTTGAAGAGGTCTTTGTAGCTCTTGTATATCAGCCCTTTATCCCTAATGTCAAATGTGAATATCTTCTCCCATTCCATGGGTTCCTATTTGTTGTGTTGACTGTTTTCCTTTGCTGTGCAGAAACTTTTGATCTTGATGAAGTCCCAAAAGTTCATTTTGCTTTTGTTTCCTTTGTCTTTGGAGACATGTCTTGAAAGAAGTTGCTGCAGCCGATGTTGAAGAGGTTACTGCCCATGTTCTCCTCTAGGATTTTGATATATTCCTGCCTCACCTTGAGGCCTTTTGCCCATTTTGAGTTTATCTCTGTGTTTTCATGAGAGAATGGTCAAGTTTCATTCTTCTACACATTGCTGTCCAATTTTCCCAGCACCATTTATTGTAGAGACTGTTTTTTTTTTTTTCCTCCACTGGATATTTTTTCCTGCTTTGTTGAAGATTATTTGACCATAAAGTTGTGGGTCTGTATATGGACTCTGTTCCACTGATCTATGTGTCTGTTTTTGTGCCAGTACCATGCTGTCTTGGTGATCACAGCTTTGTAGTAAAGCTTGAAATCAGGCAACATGATGCCCCCAGTTTTGTTTTTCTTTTTCAACATTTCCTTAGCTATTCAGAGTCTTTTCTGGGTCCATACAAATTTTAAGATTATTTGTTCCAAGTCTTTGAACAATGCCAATGGAATTTTGATCTGGATGGCATTGAGAGTATACATTGTCTGGGCAGTATAGACATATTAACAATGTTTATTCTTCTGATCCATGAGCATGGAATACTCTTCCATCTTTTTGTGTCTTCTTCAATTTCTTTCATGAGTGTTCTATAGTTCCTCAAGTCCAGAGCCTTAACTTCTTTGGCTACATTTATTCCCAGCTATCTTATGGTTCTTGGTGCTATAGTAAATGGAATCAATTCTCTAGTTTCCCCTTCTGTATTTTCATTTTTAGTGTATAAGAAAACAACTAATTTCTGTAGATTGATTTTGTATACTGCCACATTACCAAATTGTTTTATGAGTTCTTGTAGTTTGGGGGTAGAGTCTTTTGGGTTTTCTACATAGAGTATCCTGACATCTGTGAAGAGAGCAAGTTTGACTTCTTCTTTACCTTCTTTGAATATATTTTCTTTTTGTTGTCTGATTGCTTTTGTTAGGACTTCTAGTACTATGTTGAACAACAGTGGTGAGAGTGAACATCCTTGTCATGTTCCTGATCTCAAAGGGCAGCCTGTCAGTTTTTTCCCATTGAGGATGATATTTGCTGTGGGTTTTTCATAGATTTTATGAAGTTGGGAAATGTTTCCTCTATCCTTATGCTTTGAAGAGTTTTAATCAGAGATGGATGCTATATTTTGTCAAATGCTTTTTCTGCATCAATTGAGAGGACCATTTGGGTTCTTCACTTCTTTTATCACCTTGATTGAGTTGAGAATGTTTTTCACACTTTATAACTGACTGACTTGATTATTTATCTTCATCCACTGTGATATGTCACTCTAGGTAAAAATATTTTCACCATTCCTCATTGCTGTCAGAATAAAATACAAGTTTTATGGTGGATATTGAAATAGTTAAATTTAGTTTTTAATGTGGTGTGATTAAACTATACTATTATTAAAATGCTTACCTAATCAGATTGATCCAAAATGGACTTAAGATTAAATGTTATTCAGTTATTTCATGTCACAAATAAATGCATAAATAAATTCATGTTGTTTTATAATGTGAGGGATTATAATTTAAATTGGAAGTCTTTTTTTAAATCTTTGATGTTTTTAATTGATTTAAGGTTTATATTTTCTGAGCTTTCTAATTTGTTCCATACTTCTACTGAGAGCTCTATGTGATAATAGAAAGTATAATAAAATGCATAAAATTTATACAAATTTTAAAGAATAAGCTAATGACACAGGTAAGTTGTTGATTTTTTTTAATTTTAATAAAAATAAGACTATTTGAGGAAAACTTACTCATTTCTGAAAGAAAATTCAAATGTAATTCCTATTGATTTTGTAGCTTATTCAACTATTACAGTTACATAAATATATTTAGAATTGATACAATGATAGTAGTCTGTTTAAAACAGGCCTTAACTGAAATACTGGGTCAATCTTCTCCGATTAAAGAAGTTTAAGCTAAATTAATATATTTAAGTAGAACAAATGACAATAAGGTAAAAGAGAAAGAAATGTCTCACATAAGAGAAATGTGCTAAATGCTGGTTTTCCTTCTTGGTCCTTTAAAATAAATTTGCAGGGAAATGGGGTGCTAAGAACCATCCTTATTGTAAAAAAAGTCTGTATGTGGGCACGGGGAGGGAATTGCTAACAGAATTTTTCAAAATGAGGTGGGTTTAGTCTGGTAATAACAGTTCCTCAAGACTAGTGATGTTTAGGCATAGGCTGGCCATACTGTGACATTATAGTTGTCAATTTAATTGATTATTTTTACTCTTTTCCTTATAAACTAATGACCAAAGTGTATCATTATTTCCTATATGAATTAAAAATACTAATGAATTACAGAATTAAAGTGGACATCAAAATCAAGTCTGAAAAATCAAGCAATCAACGCATATATTTTATACATTATATATTTTATATATTATATATAAATACATATATTTTAAGCTATTATTAGCAAAGTACTAAATATTTATCAGTATAGTTTATATCCTGTATCTTTTTATCAGAAAGAAGGAGCACTATAGTTTCCTTAAGATAAAAGCTCATTTTAATCACAGTTAACATATGTATGGCATATTATATTAATAATATGGGACATCTAGTTTATGTAAAGATAAAACCTAAAACACCTGTAAACTAATCATAAGTTGTCAATTTAAAGAAAATCACTGTCATTCTATAACACTTTGGTCTAAACTGAGTCCTTAATTACTCAACCGGACTGAATTGTACGTTGCATGTCAAATGTTTCCTGTGAGGTTAACTGAGCATTCTTCTCTGGAGAAAACAATCTTCAGTATCTGGAGATTAAATGTTATAAACATTGTCCTGAAAAAGATAGAAATCTGCTACTTTATTAATTCTTGCCCAAACACTGAAGTTCTTTCTTTATTATCTTGTCCAAATAATGAAATTGCTCAAATAATAACTTATTTTTTCTAAAATAGAGTTTTTATAACAAGAATATTAATATCCTAAAATTTCCTTAATTAATGAAAAAAAAAACAGGTTAGAAATTTTCAAACTTTTCATGAATTGTTTTGAATAAATTTTCTTACCCGAACAGTGTATCTGCATTACCTGAACCTAGCAATTAGAAATGGATGTCCTGTGAAACACAGTATCTTATTTATTTATTTTTCACTTTTTCTTTAACTTAAATTTAGCCAACATATAGTACATTTTTAGTTTCAGATGTGGTATTCAGTAATTCTTCAGCTGTATATAACACCCCATATATTTTATAATAAATATGATTGTACTAGATTTCATTCTCTCCTTCCAGGTTTATCTAAGATATGATATGTATAAATATGAGAAATATCTGAAAGTAACAAATCTGCCACTTCATCTTCATGTTCACTCTTGTACTGAGATCAAATATTAGGAAAGGAGGGGAGAACACAGCATCAGGAATATAACACAGAGACCCATAAGTTCTTTCTATCAATGCCTCCATAGTCCACAATGCAAAAAGAATAAATATAAAGAATAGGATTAATTTGCTTTGAAATGCATTAAAGTGGTATAGAATGTAGCATATTAAAATAGTTATGTAAATGGTGAGCCATAAATCACTGTTCTATTTACTCTATGACAGTATACATATCACATATTATTCTTCAAGACATAATATAACAAATACTACAATATAAGCAGCATTGCACTGAAACATCCATCACCACTACCTTCTCTCTACTGGAGTACCTCTGTATTTGTTGATAGTGGAAATTGGAGATCTGAAACAAGCCCCACCTGTATTCCAACTACAAGAAACTCACTTCAAGTATAAATGTAAACTGCAGACTCTTGTAGGTTAAAAGGAAAATGATTGAAAACCAAGGGTCATGCTAACACTAATCAAAGGGAAGCCAGAAAAGGCCTTTTGCTACTGGAAGCGTATCCTGTCCCTGTTACTCCATCTAGACCTGAAACATAAATGACAATGTGTTTTTTAATGAAGCTTCTGAGAAATAGGCATTCTCTTATAAAGCTTGTGGGAGTGTGAACTATTACATCTGGAAGGAGGATGCATTCATTCCATTATAATTATAATTTTAGTATTAAAATTACAAATGGATTTATTCTTTGGCTAAATTGAGAAATAGCATATGCATGTACTTTTCTTAGTAAGGTCATTAATTACAGCTTTGTTTGTAACAGCAAAAGTAAAATGAATTAAAATAATATGACTATCTTTCAGCAAGAAAATGTTAAAATACATTACGATGTAACTAATAGTATTATGATGTGCTACTCTAATCAGTGAAGAAGCTCTCTGTTTACTTACATGAAAATAGAATTCAAGATATATTAAATGGAAAAGCAAGGACATGAGGAATACATATGTGTGTGTATATGTTTATATATATGTATCTGTATATATGTATACACACACACATATACACTGTATAAAAAATGCAGGATAAGCACATATTCATAAGTGGAAGAATTTTCTTTAAGACACTCTGGTATGACAGATGAGAAACAAATATGGTTATCTGCGGGAATTGCAGGGTTGCAGGAGCATGGGGAGAAAAGTGTGAATTTCACTGGATAATTCAATCATGTGTAGCATTATCTATAAAAAAATAAATGTAAAAAATAAAGAAAGAATATCAAAAAGGAAAGCAACAATTCCATTCTGATATAAAGAGATCCAGTCACACTGGGAATAAAGCTATTTCCTTACTTTTGTCTGGTTGTTCAAAATCAATTATTTTGTCTTTTCATTCATTTTATTTTCGTTTTTGGAAGAAGTTAATTATTTCATGTGATGTAATAAAGAAACAAAATAGAAGTTTTATTCATCGTGGCCCATATAATGAAGAAGTTAAGAATGCCATATCATAAAACTTCCAGAAAATAATGCAGAAATGAGCTGGTTGAAAACTCTTGGAATGAATTGAAAGGTCAAAAATGCATAAGCTTATCTTTGAGAACAGCTGGAATGCCAAGATTTTCACACCTAGAGTGTGTGTGTGTTTTCCTCATGGTTTTGTTGCTGGGAAAAATGAAATAGTTAATGTGCAAAGACAGCTTTCATCAGATATGTGATGAACTGTGAATGCCTTCTGGGCATGAGTAAAATGAATTTAGCTTTAAACGTTATGGCTTTGAATTAGTTATTTTAATCATATGTAAAGTTTTTTCAAGTAGAATGACTTTACCATTATTTATTTTAACATGGAATTATCAATAAGCTTTTCACATTATATAGTTTCTATAGTTTTGAGTCATTTATAGATATATTAAGTCTTATAAATTCAGATATGATCATTCATGGAGAATTTAGTGGCTATCAGGTCAATGTAATTATATTCTGTTTCATTAAAAAAATGTAAAAAACTTGAATAGAAAATTTTCTTTCCTAAAACCTGAGAATTCAATTATCAGTGGTCTCTGGACTTCAATTAAAAAAAGTAACCATGACTGATGAGTAAATCAGACATTTTTACAATTAATTTCATTCATACAATTTCAATACTTGTGGATAGGTATTTTTAACCTCAAAACACATTAAAACTGATTAAATAAAAGAGAAATAACTCATTTTTAAATGTGTCTATCTCAAAGTGTATTAATTCAAGTAGAAACTCTGTGCAATCCTATTTTGTCACAGAGTTTTCCTCTTACATTCATATCATGCATTGCTGTCACTGTAAGTGCTCAGTGATGCTACTGATTCCAGACTTGTTCTAGAGTTTGAATCATCAGCAACATCCAGTTTGCCCATATGGGAGAATAGATGTACTTCATTTCTTGCAAGGTTTTGTTTTATTGTTTGTTTGTTTGGGTTTGGTTTTGGTTTTTGGTTTTAAATCTAGAATCACATGTAAGAACGATATTTGACCTGAAAATCATTTTATTACAAAATAAAAGTGATCCATTCCCAGTTACATTATCCTATTAACCAAACATTGGCCCGTCATTGGGTACTTGGTTTTGTGTAGGACATTATGTGCCCATATGCCTGAACCTAGCAATTAGAAATGGATAGTCATTTGTCAAAAACAAATTATTTATTTTTTCATTTTTGAAACTTTTTTTTTTTAATTTGAGAATATCTTTGTAAGAAGCTAGAGGAAAACTGGATAAGTGAGAAAAAATACCATGTGATTTCAGTCAGATCATTTGAACACGTTTATAAGTATTGAGGAGAAAAAATTACGGTAACCTCTGATTATGCCTCCTGATTTGTGTGTTCAAGGGTAGAAATCTTTCTTACAAATTATTATTAATATCACTAAGCTGCAGTAAAAAGATAAACCTTTTTTTTTTTAAAGATTTTATTTATTTATTTGGCAGACAGAGATCACAAGTAGGCAGAGAGGCAGGCAGAGAGAGAGAAGGAAGCAGGCTCCCTGCAGAGCAGAGAGCCCGATGTGGGGCTCGATCCCAGGACCCTGGGATCATGACCTGAGCCGAAAGCAGAGGCCCTAACCCACTGAGCCACCCAGGTGCCCCTAAAAAGATAAACCTTAAAGGCTACTTCAGTCCAGGAGAAATATTTAACGTTTCATTAAAAACAAAACAAAACAAAACACTGTAGCATCAATAATTTTGTGCAACCTGTAAGATATCCAAGACCAGCACAGATCAGGCATTATTGTTTTTCATCCAAAGGAGAACAAATGTATGACATCCTACCCACTGGTATCATAGAGTAGAATTTTAATTAGGCTAAAATATTGTGGCAAATTTTCCAAGAAACGCAATTCATATTAAATACATTTATAGATGCGAGATAACCAAAATTGATTGAGAAATCATTCCTTATTAATAAGTAATTAATGTTTAAAATTTCTTCAAGGCAAATGGGAACAAAGAAATCCTCCAGAGCATATCAATGTAAAAAAACTAGTATTTAAAAGCCAAGTTTGAAATATGCTTATTAAGACACATAAGAATTTTTGATAATATTAACAGAAAGATATTACCAACCATTCCAAGGCAGAAGGGCATATGGAAGACATCCAGAACAGGACATCCAGAAAATGATCGGAAGAGCAAAACTCTTGAATTAAAGAAAAAAGAGAGGAGATCCCCACGGCACAAGAACAAAGACAATTACCTGCCATGATTAATACAAAGATTTTCATCATAATAAAGTTTTATTTGGGTGTGTGTAATTACAGTACTTGGAAAATTTATAATTCTCATTTTAAATTGTTACTGTAATTATTGTCAAGTTACTTTCTTTGTAGTTGTTACAAAGTACTCACTTAGATCATTCTTTCAGGTTGGGGTCAACTAACGTCAGCATTTCTCGACATGAAGGGCCTCAATCTGGTAAAAAGCATACTATGTAGAGTATTGCTTCTGTCTGGAAGTGTGCATTATTCCATGTCCACCCTACCTTAGATCTTATTAGGTCTGTATTAGTCTATTTGCATTTATAATTATCTATCTCAGTTTTACAATATAATATTTCAGGTTATACATTGCATCCTCTGAAATTTTAGGACTGACAAAGTATTCTGTCTTTTTTTCTATCCTTTTCTCTCCTAAGCTTATACTCCTCTCTTGTATTTGAGAAAATTATCAATAAATACATTTTGCATTCCTACCAGTATTTGGTGATTGGGGGATTCCTTTGCCTATTACCATATAATGCTAATGAATAACCTTGTCCCTATTTATTAAGGAGTTTTAGGACAAAGTTGATGACTAGTTACCTTTAACCTTACCAAAGGGTAAAGCAGGATAAAAGTTCATAACTTATGCACATGGTGCTTATGAGAACATAATGTCAACTTTAAAAAATGGGTAGCAAAATATGTATATTTGCCATTTTTTCTCTTATGGAAGAAAATACTTTGAAAAATAATTCATTGGTCCTTTAAAAAATTAATCTTGGAAAAACAATTTTTGGAAATACAAGTTCTTCAATTTTGTTTCTGGTAAGCTGCATAAGTACATCAGTCCAAAAAATTTTTTTTTCCAGAACTATGGTTTTCATCATTTCCTTAAATCCATAAATTTAGTGGAGAATTGGTTAATGGTGATCAAATCTTAGAAAAAACAAATGTAGTCATTTTGCCTGTAATGTCTTATACTCATAATAGCTTATGTTATCTTCAAATACTCTTTATTCACAAGTTTCATTTTAAATTGTGATTATGGTCAGAAAAGTGATAATGTAAGAAGATGACATCTATTATCTATTATTCTTTAATACTGACATCCTTGTTATTTTTTCTCAGTTTCCAAGTCAAAACATTATTTTCTTTCTGTGATGATTGCAGCTTCAACTGTTGTGTAAATATCACATTGTCTATAGTTTTTTTTTTTCCATTTTATCTCTTTAGTATTTGAGTGGGTGACTCATTTATTTTTACAGTGCTTAGAAAAAGACTGAAAATCATGAAAGAGGCATGGATAAGAAAATAATAAGTAATGGTATTGTCCATGTTTAAAATAAGTTAACATCCTGTTAAGGATGATATTAAAATAGCATTAAATAGAAAAAAAGATACAATAAGAATGATTTTATTGAATCATATTGACTTAAATATATCATTGGTGTGCATATTTAACATATCATATATTTGTAAAATAGAAGAATGGATTATATAAAAATGCAGTTATTATTATTTTAGAAGCAGTAAAGTGAATGGTTTAATATTTATTTAACAATTCCACAAGGATTTTACCACTATAATGAAAAATTTTCTCATCTCTGAGCAAGTTTATTTTTATGTTAAGTTTTCTTCTTCTTTTATCTAAAGATAGTGTTATCTTCTAGGCAGGAAGGAAATAATTTTACGATCATTAATAAAAGTACTCATGCCAATAACTATTATTTTGACAAATATATGATTTAATATTAAAAGAGTGAAACATAATTTGTCCACCCATAGAGACCAAGAAAAGGTGTTATTAGTATATCAAGGGTTTGTTCCTCATTATTATGGAGAATGATAAGGAATGTTTCAGGAAGGGACTTTGAAGGCAGAATATACACTTTCAAATGTGGCTGTACCATGTACTAACCTTGTGCCCTTACCAAACATTTACTTTATTTACTTTAATCAGTCTATTTCCTAAGCTGTAAAGTGGGCCAATCATCATTATGAAACTCTATAGGATGGTTATGAAGATTTAGTGAGAAAGAAAACACTTAGGGCTGTGCCTAATACATAGTGGCCCAATGAAGTTTATTAGCCAGTATTAAGGTGGTGATCATTTTGCATTACGTAAGTATATCAGATCAACACTTTAAGCTTATTATAGCTATATATCAATTATATCTCAATAAAACTGGGGAAAAACAAATATGAAATAAGTGTGTTATCTAATATAAAAATTCAGTGGGTGATCTTTTAGTTTTAATGATGTCTTTTCCTTATAAGTTATACAATCCTCAAGTCCCCTCCATCCATTCTTTATTGTGTTGAAAGAAGTATTAATCACTTTTATTATAGATAATTTTATTTTAAAGAAGGGAGCAGGGTGCTTGGGGAGCTCAGTTGGCTAAGCGTCCAACTCCTGATTCCATCTCAGGTCACAATCTCAGGGTCATGAGGTCAAGTGGCACATCAGGCTCCATGCTCAGTGACAATCTGCCCTCTGAATCTCACTCCCTCCTTCTCTATCTGCCTATCCCTCCTCCTCTCAAATAAATAAATAAATAAATAAATCTTTAAAAAAAAAAAAAAGAAAGGAGCTAAAGTGACAGAACAGAAAATAAAAATGAGGTTAAGCAGGTCACTTTTAACTATAAAGAAAGATACTTTCTTCTTTTGTGATATAATTTGTAGTCTTTTGTCTTCCATAGTTGTAGGGTGGGGATTTATTTTTAAACTTTTTTTCTTCTCTGTCATTATTGTTAGAGAACAAGAGAGGAAGGTGTTTTTTTTTTTCCTTGTTTCATTATTTCTTATTTAGTTTTCCATAATGGTTTTCCAACTAAATAAATATTGCACTATGCCTCAAAGTATATTCCGTGGAATATAAATCTAAGAGAAATGTCCTGAAAAATGGATTCCATGATCAAATGGCACATTTCTTGTTGAAGGATTTGAAAAGTTATAAAAGAAAAACATTTGTTTAATGCTTTACTAATGATATCCCTGTCTTGTAAATCATATATCTGCTCTGCACAACACTTTTAAAAGATGCATGGGCCAATGTTCCATGGAACACTCTTTAAGAAAGATTTTTCTGTAATGTTAAATTGAAAACTTCTGATTCCACCCTAATAAACAAAGAGCTAAGAAGAAACTCATTTAGTTCAAAAGTCACATGTTATGAGGTAGACATTTGTTGACTTGTAATGAATAAATTTCATTATTCTTTCATTTTGCAACATTAATTCAAATAATTCCTTCGCTTTTTATATTATCTGACTCCTAAACAACTCAGTTGATCTGTATTTTGGTGTAACATCTAGTCAAAGCATCAGCTAAGACTCTCCTTCTAATTAGTCAAGAGAGGTGTGGAATCTAAAACTTAATTAAAGAAAAATGATCAGGTAAAAGCAAAAACTCATACTGACAAAACTGGTAAATATTTACTTTCTTACTGATTTCTATAGACAATCTTCCTTAAATTTAAGAGTGAAATTATGTAGAAATGTTTAGGCTTCATTTACCAGGCTAGCTTTGATTTCTAGAAAATTGAAGTTTTGTATCATGAGGCACTGAGAAAAATTTTTAACAAATTTGAATATGAACCTTTATGAAATGAATATTTCTAAGGGTCAAAATTTTAATTAACTATGCTAATAAAGTTTAATCTTTGCCATGATAAATAAGATTATCATTAGAAACATAAGCCATTGTAATAATGCTATAGTAAATACTATTTTATCCCACTGAAGTATTTTGGTTGTTTTCCCTTTACTGAAATTTCCATACTACTTTATGTCTATTGTCTTCATTTTTAAAGTTCTAACCTTTTGTGTTATACTTTCCCTACTACTTATTTAATCAGTAAATCTCAGGCCTACACTGACTGTTCTATACCTAGACTTGTCCCTGTATTGCCTAGGACTAGAAGTCTTTAAACATTTGCTCAGAATCTATTTTCCTTTGGTGTGCCTAGGTGGCTCAGTCCTTGGGTGTCTGCTCAGGATCTGGCTCAGGATCCTGGAGTCCCAGGATCATGCCTGCATCAAGCTCCCTGCTTAGTGGGGGTCCACTTCTCCCTCTGATCCTCCACTTTCTTGTGCTATTTCTCTAATAGATAAAATCTAAAACAAAACAAAAACCTATCCTCATTTCAATGCCAGTTTGAATCTCCAAGATAGTTAATTAAGACTGATTTCTCAGATTTTGCGTTTTACCTTCTCACAGATGGAAGCAATATTATTGTGTTTTTATGCCGTTTTCTTTTAGGAAGCTAACAGATTTAATTCCATCTCATTGCTAGTGAGTCCTGAGATCCTTGTAGGAAACTTGGCTCCAGCTGAGGCACAGCATCATACCTCAAGAAGAATAAGATGGAGCGCTGCTTAATTTCTACCTTCAGAGCTCTGGATCTACCCTTAAGTTCTCATGGTACTGGGAGACCATGTCCACAAGGATATTCCCATTTAACATCACATCAAAGTCTAGGTTCCTTCCCACTTTAACTTCTCCATCATGCCTACTAGAATCTCTAATCAGTCATAAATAGGTGATTGTATGTCCTCAGATTCCTGTAAACATTCTCTTTATTTCCTTTCCATCTTCAGGGATGGTTTCTCTCCAATGACATGACCATTTTTATAATTTTTTTTTGGTAGCTTTATCAAATTGATGTTTTATTGAGTTATAAACCCTTTCTTTCTTTATACACACACACACACACACACACACACACACTATATACAGGATACAAACAAAATGGGGTATGTGTTATTCTCACTCCCCATTTCCACTTCCAAACCATTCTTCTCATTACTTCTTCAAAGCCACTGGTTATTTTTTTAGGTATTTCCATTTACTTTACAAATATCTGCCTCTCCTATTCATCTCTTCTATCAGACTTACTCATTGAAAAATATCAACAAAGACTAATTTCTGACTTTGAGCCATCTTTGTCATATATATGTTTCAAAAATAGTGTTTCTGCAAAGGAGGAACAGGTGGGTGTTTGTTTACAACATTGCCTTATTGCCAGTGTCTGGAATACTCAGTTTATTAAATCCATTAGTGAGTATTGTATCCTTTCTTATTTACCATCTAAGAATTGTCCAGACTACTGTCAAAGATCAATCTTCTTGATCTCTGGATCCCACACCTACTCTACCCTAGTGAATAACGTTTACTATTATGATTATTTTGTTTCTTTACTGTTACTGCTTTTGCTTCTGCTGGATCATTTTGGTATGTAGGTTTCACTTGTTTTGCTTTAAAAAAATAAGTTCTTGTGCTCTTTTTACTATTTTTTATGTTTCCCTATTCTTTCATACTAATCCCTTCTTCTAATGAGTAATTTATACATGGCATCTCCTTTATTTCCTCTTCAGTTTATTCCATTTTGATCACTCATTCTTATGATCCACAAAGATAATTCTCAGAGTCACCAAAACCTCAATCTTGGCAAATGCAATATTCATTTAACTTCCTTAACATTGCTTGAACTTTCAATACCATTTAGCTTGGTAGATGATTCTTTATTCTTTCTTTCTTTCTTTCTTTCTTTCTTTCTTTAAGTGTTCATGTTCCTTTTTTTATAATTTTATTTATTTATCTGACAGAGAGATAGAGAGAGAGCACAAGTAGAGCAGTAGACGGAGAGAGGGAGAAGCAGGCTCCCTGTTGAGAGTAAGGAGCTCAATGTGGGGCTCCATCCCAGGATCCCAGGATCATGACCTAAGGTGAAGGCAGATGCTTAACCAACTGAAACACCCAGGCACCCCATATCTTGGTAGCGCATTCTCTGAATTTTTTGCCCTATTTTTCCTATTCTAAGATTCTATGAGAACTTATTCCTTTTTTCCCCATATTTTATAATTCTCTTTCTTCTACTATGCCTAGAATGTGGAAAACTACACAGGGTTCAGTGTTAGATATTCTAGCCAATCTTACCTTAGGCAATCAGAAAAATCTCATAAATCTGCTGCCATATGTATCTTAATGTGTCTCAAGTCTAAATCTTCATCGGCTCTAGCCCTGGGCTCCAAGCACATGAAATTGTCTGTTTAGCATCTTCATTTGGAAGCTTAACTGACATCCTAAATATAATTCAGACAAAATGTACCTTTCAGTTTCTGCTATAATCTGCTCCTTCTCTAGTGCCATAAATAATAAAACCAACCATTTAGTTCACTGAAATTTTCAACAACAAAATATAGAAGATACTACTCATTTATCTCTATCCCCCATACTTTACCTAAATTATAGGCAATTTCTTTTGGTTCAAACTCAAAAAATATTTTTCCAATTTTAATTATACTTTACTGTCTTCATTTTCTACTTATTTTAAGCCACTATCATACTTTGAATGGAATATATATTCATATATATTATTAAGCAGGCTTCACATTTTATTTTTGGTACAGCAGTTACTAGGGTCTTTCATTTATATAATAAACAAGATCATTGGCATGACTTCCTTATTATCTTTTGATGGTTTTCATTTCAAGCAAAGAAATCCAAACTTCTACCATGGCCTGTAAGATGCTTTATGAGCTAACTTGTACCCACTCACTGGCCTTTTCTCCACTCCCTTTTCCTCTCACACGGGCCTGATGCTGTATCTTGACTTTTGGTTGATGTGCTTGTTTTTGTTTTTATTTCCTCTTTTAATATACATAAGCTTTTAGTGTGTTTTCTCAGGGATTTTTTTCTTTTTTCTTTACTACTTTTTGTTTGTTTCAGGAGTAAAATTTAGTGACTTTTCACTTACATACAACACACAGTGCTCTTCACAAGTGCCCTCCTTGATGCCCATCACCCTTTTAACCCATTCCCCAGTGACTTACCCACCAGCAACCCTGTTTGCTCGCTATAGTTAAGAGTTTCTTATGGTTTGCCTCCATCTTTATTTTTATCTTATTTTAATTTTTTGTTCCCTTCCCCAGTGCTCATCTGTTTTGTTTCTTACATTCCACATATGAGTGAAATCATATGGTGTTTACCTTACACTGACTGACTTATTCACTTAGCATAATACACTCTATCCTTTTTGTTGCAATGGAAAGATTTCATTCTTTTTTATCTAATATTCTATTTTCTATATATATCACATCATTTCTTGTTTATTCATTCATCAATGTACTTTCTTTTTTTTAAGGATTTATTTATTTGAGGGAGAGAGTGTGTGAACACAGGTCAGGGGGAAGAGCAGAGGAAGGGAGAGAGAGAGAGAAGCAGACTACCCTCTGAGTACAGAGCCCCAGATGGGGCATGACCTCATGACCCATGAGATCTGACCTGAGCCAAAAACAAGAGTCAGACACTTAAGCAACTGAAACACCCAGGTACCTGTCCCCTCCCCCACTTTTAAAAAGGTTTATTTATTTGTTTCAGCGAGATAGAAAGAAGTTAGTTGATGGATATTTGGTCTCTTTCCATAATTTGACTATTGTAGATGATGCTCCCATAAGCATTGAAGTGCACGTGCCCATTTAAATCAATATCTTTATACCCTTTGGATTAATACCTACTAGCGCAGTTGCTGGGTGGTAGTGTACCTTTATTTTTAACTTTTTGAGGAATCTCTATACTCTTCCAGAATGGCTACACCAGTTTACATTATCACCAAGTGTGCAAGAGGGTTCCCCTTTCTGCACATCCTCACTAACATCTGTTTTTTTCCTGAGTTGTTCATTTTAGCCATTCTGACAGGTGTGAGCTAATATCTTATTGTGGTTTAATTTGTATTTCCCTGATGATGAGTGATGTTGAACATTTTTTCATATGTCTGTTACCCATTTGTATTTCTTCCTTGGAGAAATGTCTGTTCTTGCCTTTTGCCCATTTTTTAAACTGGATTGTTTATTTCTTCTGATCTTTTATAGCTCTTCTTAGTATTCACATGATAGTTCAACTATCATGTCTTCAGATTTCATTCTTTCCACTCCAAAATATTCTCTTCCTTATTATCTTAGTATTTTTTAAAGTTACAGATTAGTGCATCACCATCTGTGTCATAATCTTTGAGTCTTTATCATGTTTATATATTTCCATAATTTTTCTCTCTCCCTTTCATTAACATATAAGGAGCTTCTCTGAGTGACTTTTTAAAAATATATTTTTTTAAATATTTTATTTAAAATTCTTCTTTTATTTAATATTTTTTATAATTTTTTACATTTTATAAACATATAATGTATTATTAGCCCCAGGGGTACAGGTCTGTGACTCGCGAGGTTTACACACTTCACAGCACTCACCATAGCACATACCCTCCCAAACATCCATAACCCCATGTCCCTCTCCCTACCCCTCTCCTCCCAGCAACCCTCAGTTTCTTTTCTGAGATTAAGAGTCTCTTACGGTTTGTCTCCCTCCCAACACCATCTTGTTTCATTTATTCTTATCCTACCCCCCACTATCCTACTCTCCACTTCCTCATATCAGGGAGATGATATAATGGTTGTCTTTCTCGGATTGACTTATTTTGCTAAGCATAATACCCTCTAGTTCCATCCAAGTTGTCTCAAATGGCAATATTTAATTTCTTTTGATGGCTGCATAGTATTCCATTATTTATATATACCACCTCTTCTTTATCCATTCATCTGTTGATGGACATCCAGGTTCTTTCCATAGTTTGGCTATTGTGGACATTGCTACTATAAACATTTGGGTACATGTGCCCCTTTGGAACACTGCATTTGTAGTTTTAGGGTAAATACCCAGTAGTGCACTTGCTGGGTCATAGGGTAGCTCTATTTTCAACTTTTAGAGGAACCTCCATGCTGTTTTCCAGAGTGGTTGCTCTAGCTTGCATTCCCACCCCATTGTAGGAGGCTTCCCCTTTCTCCACATCCTTGCCAGCATGTTTCCTGATTTGTTAATTTTAGCCATTCTGACTGGTGTGAGGTGGTATTTCACTGTGGTTTTGATTTGTATTTCCCTGATGCCGAGTGATGTGGAGCACTTTTTTGTGTGTCTGTTGGCCATCTGGATGTCTTCTTTTTTTTCTTTTTTTTTTTTTAAGATTTTATTTATTTATTTGACAGACAGAGAACACAAGTAGACAGAGGCAGGCAGATAGAGAGGAAGGGAAGCAGGCCCCCCACTGAGCAGAGAGCCCAATGTGGGACTTGATCCCAGGACCCTGAGATCACGACCCGAGCCGAAAGCAGAGGCTTAACCCACTGAGCCACCCAGGCGCCCCCATCTGGATGTCTTCTTTACAGAAATGTCTGTTCATGTCCTCTGCCCATTTCTTGACTGGATTATTTGTTCTTTGGGTTTTGAGTTTGCTAAGTTCTTTATAGATTTTGGATACTAGTCCTTTATCTGATATGTCCTTTGCAAATATCTTTTCCCATTCTGTCAGTTGTCTTTTGGTTTTGTTAACTGTTTCCTTTGCTGTGCAAAAGCTTTTGATCTTGATGAAATCCCAATAGTTCATTTTTGCCCTTGCTTCCCTTGCCTTTGGTGATGTTCCTAGGAAGAAGTTGCTGTGGCTGTGGTTGAAGAGGTTGCGTCCTGTGTTCTCCTCAAGGATTTTGATGGATTCCTTTCTCACACTGAGGTCCTTCATCCATTTTGAGTCTATTTTCCTGTGTGGTATAAGTAAATGGTCCAGTTTCATTTTTCTGCATGTGGCTGTCCAATTTTCCCAACGCCATTTGTTGAAGAGGCTATCTTTTTTCCATTGGACATTCTTTCCTGCTTTGTGGAAGATTAGTTGACTATAGAGTTGAGGGTCTATTTCTGGGCTCTCTGACTGACTTTTTTTGATCTTGTAAACTACCAAATCTTCAGGGCCTAAAAAAGTCTGCCACAACTTACTATTCAGTAATATATATTTAATGCATTCTGACATGCACTAATACTAAAATGCTGAACAAGAAAATGGCAGCACCAAGCATTAAAGAGTTTACAATCTAGCAGAAGAACAAGACAATTAAATATGCAATTCAATTAATGTTTTTAAATTTATGCTAAAAGAAGTATTTGTTGTAATAATAGATCATATAGGGATACAATGTAAATCATATGTTCAAGAATGTTTTATCCAAATGGAAATGTGGTGTAGGGCAAAGTATCCTACAAACTGATTCATATTGAGAGCTTAGCATATGTTCAGAAAGTCCACACAGCAAAAAGTAGAAAATTTCTCCAAGATAGTAAAGTTGCATCTGGGTACAACATAGTATGAATGTGGTAGAAGCTGAAGCTACTTAAGTAAGGGTGTGTCCAACTGAGTTTAAAATTAATTATAAGTAGAAATATCTTCAAGCATGAGTGCATCATGATGACATTTAAATTGTAGACTAATTATTCTGATTGACAATTGAAAATTTTTTTGAGTGAAGCAGGTTATGAAATGAGAAAATTAATTGTCTGGTAGTGGACACATGAAAATGACTCTCATTGACATGAACTCTACTTTTGTTCTTCTTTAACATAAAAAACATATTATATGAATAGTTCTACTTATTTTCTTTAGATTATGAGATTTCAGAATTTTTAAGGTAAACAAATATACATTTGTCCTACTATTTTAAGTTGCTACATAATATTTCATGAAATGAATGGCTGTATTTTTTATTAATATTATTGTGGTAAGAAGACTTAACAGGAGATCTACTCTTTTAACAAAACAAACTGATGCTTGCAATTATAAGAAAGAACAGAAAGTTAAGAACAATTAAGAATAACACAATTTAGGAATACACAGAATTTAAAGATCACTCTAAATGTCTCTGAATAAAAGTCCTGGGGAATTCAAATTAAAACCACATTGAGATATCACCTTACACCAGTTAGAATGGCCAAAATTAGCAAGACAGGAAACAACATGTGTTGGAGGGGATGTGGAGAAAGGGGAACCCTCTTACACTGTTGTTGGAATGCAAGTTGGTCCAGCCACTTTGGAGAACAGTGTGGAGATTTCTCAAGAAATTAAAAATAGAACTTCCCTATGACCCTGCAATTGCACTCCTGGGTATTTACCCCAAAGATACAGATGTAGTGAAAAGAAGGAAAGAAGGGCCATCTGTACCCCAATGCTTATGGCAGCAATAGCCACGGTCGCCAAACTGTGGAAAGAACCAAGATGCCCTTCAACAGATGAATGGATAAGGAAGATGGGGTCCATATACACGATGGAGTATTATGCCTCCATCAGAAAGGATGAATACCCAACTTTTGTAGCAACATGGATGGGAATGGAAGTGATTATGCTGAGTGAAATAAGTCAAGCAGAGAGATTCAATTATCATATGGTTTCACTTATTTGTGGAGCATAACAAATAGCATGGAGGACATGGGGAGTTATAGAGGAGAAGGGTGTTGAGGGAAATTGGAAGGGGAGGTGAACTATGAGAGACTATGGACTCTGAAAAACAATCTTAGGGGTGTGAAGTTGCAGGAGGGTGGGAGGTTGGGATGTGTATTATAGAGGTCATGGATTGCATGGAGCACTGGGTGTGGTGCAAAAATAATGAATACTGTTATGCTGAAAATAAATAAATTAAAAAAAAAAGTCCTGGGGAAAATGATATTGGTGTTTTAATTCTCTATTTCAATATTTCCCAGTGTGTGTGTGTGTGTGTGTGTGTGTGTTAAATTATTTAAATTGTTTACTGAAAGAGCCATCATAATCAATTATCCTAGGCATATATTGTTTATGTATATATATATTGAGAATATTTACATTAGAAATTCTTTGGGCATTTATTCAACAAAATTTAAAGTATTTCTGTAAAAACACATTCCAAAATAGCAAATCATAGCACTTCTAAAAAGTAGAATTAGAGAATATTCTAACACTTTAGATGTCAAATAAAACATTGTGGGTCTAGGGACGCCTGGGTGGCTCAGTTGGTTGGACCACTGCCTTCGGCTCAGGTCATGATCCTGGAGTCCCGGGATCGAGTCCCGCATCGGATTCCTAGCTCTATGGGGAGTCTGCTTCTCTCTCTAACCTTCTCCTTGCTCATGCTCTCTCTCACTGTCTCTCTCTCAAATAAATTAAAAAAAAATATTTAAAATAAAATTGTGGGTCTAGATCTCATCAATGAATACCTTACCTTTAAACTGGGCCTTCAGTATGCAAATCTATTACTAAAGAAAGAAGAGGTTAGATACCTGCCTTTATTTTTTTATTTTTTAAAAGATTTTATTTATTTATGTGATAGAGAGAGACACAGTGAGAGAGGGAACACAAAAGGCAGAGTGGGGGAGGGAGAAACAGGTCTCCCACCAAGCAAGGAGTCCAATGAGGGGCTTGATCCCAGAACCCTAGGATCATGACCTGAGCTGAAGGAAGATTCTTATTGACTGAGCCACCCAGGCACCCCAGCAATTGTCTTTATTTAAAACTAAGAGGTCTCTGAAGAAGAGAACAAAGGGAACGACCATAACAAAATGGAAGACATATTACTTTTAAGGTCAATTTTGTAGTTAGTCTCAAGTAGTAATTTGAGGTGTGGTTTAATCACTTATTGTTGAGTAACCAATGAGACTGACCAAGAAGTCTCATGAATATATCACATAACTTTTAGCTCTAAAATAAAATTTTATTTTTCAAAGATTTTATCTATTTATCTGAGAGAGAGAGAATGATAGGGAGAGAAACAGAGAGAAAGTGAGAGCAGGGAGCCCTACATGGGGTTTGATCCCAGCATACCAGTATCATGACCTGAGTCAAAAGCAGATGTTTAACTGACTGAGCCACCCAGCCATCCCTTAGCTATAAAATTGAATTTTAAAGTAATCAATAAAATATTGTTTTATTAACAGAGTAGCATGGAGTTGTTAATTATTCTTTTTACGTTATGCATTTATTTCTAATATCTACTCTCAATTTTTAAAAAAGATTTTATTTATTTCTTTTACAGAGAGAGAGAGAGATCACAAGTAGGCAGAGAGTCAGGCAGAGAAAGAGGAGGGAAGCAGGGTCTCCACTGAGCAGAGAGCCCAAGGTGGGGCTTTATCCCAGGACTCTGAAATCATGACCTGAGCATGAGGCTTAACCCACTGAGCCACTCAGGCACCCTCTCAATTTTTTTTTTTTTTTAGTTCTCAATTGTTTAAAAAAATATTAGCTCTTGAATGTGTTGTGAATTTTTAATTTTATTTTAACCTATTAATCTGAATTCTTTCTTATAATAATTTTTTGAAATTTAAGTTTATGAATACACAGGCTCAAGCTTAACCTTAATTAATCTTACCTGGCTTATTCTGAATTAAATATGCAAGGTTCTAAGTAAAACATTGAAATACTTTTGTTATTTTTTCTACTTTCCTTTGAGAAATCTTATATGAATATGCAGAATTAAACTCTTCATTTATTTTTATCATTTTTAACATGATTATTTTGAAGTAGTACACTCCTCAAATTAAATTGAATGCCCAGAACAAAGTACAGTATCACTGACAAATAAGCATTTGCCGACTGTTTTCTGAGAATATACTAAGTATGTGCTTTCATTAATGTGGAACTTAGCTTAATAGTTTTGAGAATTCTAACTCTGGATCTTTGGAGTGTCTAAAGAAAAAAAATATATAATGCTATGTCTTTTTGGATTCACTGAGTTTATTACTTTTCTAATTACAACAGAAATTACTATATCAAAATCCATCACCAATTATGAAACAATGTGGGTCTGAAAATTTTCTCAATATCCAGTAAGATAGGTGTGGGGAACAAATCAGACTTGGATTCACTGAGTCTGACTTAGTGTTGATTAATGTGACTATTGTCTTTCTTGTCTTTGATCAGTTTGCTCTCTATAAATATTTTTTTCTCAAGATTGTTTTAGCTATTTGGGGTCATTATGGTTCCATAGAAATTTTAATATTAATTTTTCTAGTTCCGTGAAAAATACCAGAAGAACACACAAACCAATGAAAAGGCTCCCAAAGGCCAATGTTGGAAAATCTGAGTAATTGATTAAATTAGATTGTATTGAATTATAACTCAAAATAGAAAATAAATATACGTAAGCTCATAGTCATAGAAATGCCATTAAATAAATAAATAAATAAATAATTTGGGAAGAATAGAAAAATCTCTGAAAAATGCTATTGGTATTTTGATAGGAATTAGATTAAATCTGTAGATTGTCTTGGTATTATGGACATTTTTCTTGCTTTTTGAGGTAGGCCTGTATTGCTATATACTTTGCTCTTAGGACCAGTTTTGTTGCATCCCAAAGATTTTGAACTGTGATATTTTCATATTCATTTGTCTCCCTGTATTTTTCCTTTTTTTTTTTTTTATTTCTTGGTTGACTCATTCATTGCTTAGTAACATGTTAGTTGAACTCCATGTATTTGTATTCTTTCCAGATTTTTCTTGTGGTTGATTTCTAATTTCATAATGTTGTAGTCAGAAAGGATTCATAGTCTGACCTCAATCTTTTTTAATTTGTTGAGACTTGTTTTGTGGTGTAACATGTGATCTATTCTGGAGAATGTTCATGTGTGTCTGAAAAGAATGTGCATTCTGTTTTAGTATCTAATGTTTTGAATTTTCTGTTAGATCCATCTGGTCCGAAGTGTCATTCAAAGCCACTATTTCCTTGTTGATATTCTGTTTGGATAATCTATCCGTTGATGTAAGTGGGGTATTAAAGTCTCCTGCTACTATTATATTACTATCCATTGCTTCTTTTATGTTTATTATTATCTGCTTTATTTGTGTGTGCCCATGTTCAGTGCATGGGATATTTATAATTGTTATATCTTCTTGTTTGATCATTCCTTTAATTTTTAGATAGTGTTCTTCACCTCTTATAACGGTCTTTGTTTTAAAGTCTATTTTGTCTGATATAATTACTCCTACCCTGGTATTCTTCTCACTTCCATTTGCATGATAATTGTTTTTCTATGACTTCATTTTCAGTCCGCATGTGTCTTTAGGTCTGAAATGAGTTTCATGTAGGCAACATATAGATGGGTCTTGCTTTTCTAAACATTCCTGCATTCTAAAGGCTCCAATAGCGTTTCTTTCATTTGCATTCAAAGTAATTATTGGTATGCATCTATTGCCATTTTGCTATGTGTTTTATGGTTGTTTTTGTAGTTTTCCTGGGTTCCTTTTTTCTCTTGCTCTCTTCTCTCATGATAAATTGGCTTCTTTAGTGATATACTTGGATTCTTTTCTCTTTATTCTTTTGTTTACCTATTGCTGGTTTTTGGTTTGTGGTTACCATTGTATTTTACTAATATATAACATCTGGTACATGTAGTAGTTTACATTCAGTTGATGGTCAATTAAGTTTGAACCCATTCTTTACTCCCTCCCAGTGCCCATTATTTAAGTGTGTGGTGTCCTACTTTACATCCTTCTATTTGGGAATCCCTTGACTAATTTTTATAAATATACTTAATTTTACTCGTTTTGTATTTCCTACTTTTCTTACTTATAATTATGGTCTTCCCTTTCCACTCAAGGAGTCATCTTTAATATTTCTTGTAGGACTGGTTTAGTGGTGATTAATTATCTGAGAAATGTTTATATCTCTTTCTATTCTGAATAATAGTTTTTCTGTATAGAGTATATTTGGTTGCAATTTTTTTTTTCTTTTAGCACATTGAATATAACATGTCACTCTCTTCTGGCCTGCAAAGTTTCTGCTGAAAAATCAGCTGATAGTCTAATGGGGTTTTCCATATGTAACTATGTAACTATTTTCTCTTCTCTTGCTGCTTTTAAAATTATTTTTATCTGTATTTTTGCCATTTTAAATAGTACATGTCTTGGTGTGGACCTCCTTAATTTTTGGAGATCCTCTGTGCCTTTTGGGTCTGGATTTCTGTTTCTTTCCCCAGATTCAAGAAGTTTTCAGCTATTATTTATTTAAATGGATTTTTATAACCCCTTTTCTTTCTCTTCTCCTTCTGGAATTCTTATAATGTGAAAGTTATTACCCTTGTTGCTGTCACTGAGTTCCCTTATTCTATTTTCATTATTTTTACATGTATTTTGTTTTCCTCTCCTGTTCATCTTGATTGCTTTCCATTACTCTGTCCTCCAGGTCACTGATCTGTTCTGATTACTCTAGTCTTCTATTTATTCCTTCTAGATTATTTTTAATTTCAGTTAGTGAGTTTTTCACCCATGATATTTTTTTATTTTTTCTCTTCATTTTGTCTAACTTTCTGCATACATTTCTGTATTGTAGGAAAGTCAATTATGTCTCCTGACCTTGCAAATAGTGGCCTTGTGAGGAAGAAATACTCTAGTGCCCTGAAGTACAAACTCCCCTGTTCACCAGAACCTGGTACTTTAGGGGTGTCCCATATGTGTGCTGTGTACAACCTACTATTGTGCCTGAGAAGAGTTTGCCTCAGTCCCGTTGTCTGTAGTGGCTCTCTTTGCCTGTTGTGGTCATAGTTATGTCCCTGTGTTGGCAATGGGCCAGTCTGGGACTGTTTTGCACTTGAGCTGAGTCAGACCAGGCATTTGGCAGATATGTAGGAGCACCAAACTGCAAGGCACTCTCCCTATGTGAAGCTTTCATTGGTGGCTGGGGTCTGTAGTCAGATCTAATATCTGCCCTCAGGTCACTGCTGGGACTGAATTTGGACTGATTTGTGTGGTTATCTTTGCCTCTCCCTGGAGCAGGGAGTCACTTCAGAGAGGTGCCGGAACCTTTTGGGGTTCTTGCATACCGCCAGACTTGTGCTACTGCTTTGGATGGATTCTGGACAAGAGGATATTAAAGAGGTTGTATTGGAGGAAGCAGGTGCACAGGAGAATGTGGGAGCAGAGCATACAATGCCAGCAAGGTCCACAATGGTCAGTTATGTGAGGGGACCTTCAGCTGTCCAGAAAATCTGCTGTCAGGCTGGGATGGAGCAAGGGTGTTTGAGAATAATGGGAGCAGGGTAAGCCATTGCAAATTATGCAGCAATTGTTGGTGCTATACTGGTTCCCACAGGTGTCTTTGTGTCTAGGCAGGTTGTGGAGGAGGAAAATGTTGTTTGCTAGCTCTTTTATTCCCAGAAGTCCCCCCAAAGATCCCTGTCCTGCCATCACTTGCTCTTATTAGTAAATAAATCTCTTTCCCATATACATAAGGTGCTTTTCAAACTCCTGCTTCTTAGCGGTACCTCCATGGGGCTCTTTGCTATATTGTCTCTTTAAGGGTGAAGACTCTGTTTCCTATCATCCTTGTGGCATTACCAGAGCTAATCCTGCTAATTTTTAAAGTTACAGATGTCTTGCTCCACTGATTGTTAGGTACCTAGTTTTCAAAGACAAATATTATGGGGATCATCTTCCCTGTGTGGAACTTCCATATCTGAGACTCCTGGCATGGAGTCTGGTTCTCTATCTTCCTTTAGCAGACAGTACCGTGGTCTATTGTGCTCCCAATCCCATCTCTGTCCTTCTTTATTTTCGTTGATGTAGACACCTGTATATTCAGCTTTGGAAAATCTGTTCTGTCAGTGTTCAGTCATTTTGGGGGTTATTTACCCTGATATTGGTGTTATATAGTTGTATCCATAGGATAAAATAAGCTTGTGCTTGCTTCAGCAGTACATATACTAAAAAAAAAAAAAAAAAAAAAAAAAAAAAAAAGGATAAAAAAGCTTAGGATTCTTTTACTCTGCCATCTTTCTCAAAAGACCATTAAAACACAAACAAAGAGAAAAATCACAAACTAACAAGATCAGAAATGAAAATAAAATATTTTTTCAATTTTTTTAATATTCTAATACTGTTTTTTCTAATCTGTACAACTAGGAAATTAAATTGTATCTGTTATACCTAACATATTAATTAACATGTCTATAATTTTATGTGGAACATATTTGTTTATTATATATGTATTACTATTTGCCAAATATGCTACTATTTGAATCATTTAGGTTCAAGGAACACAATAAATATTTAAGTTAAATTAAATAATAAGGACTTCCTTTAAAAAAATAAAAGAATTGTGAGGTACATTAAGAAAATTGTAGAATAAGGAAAAATCTGTTTATGCTGTTTATGGAAAAATGAGTTACATGTTAAAAAAATTCACAAAGGAGGATAGGGAAAAATGTCAACTTCTAATATATGGTGTTCATGTATATATGTTTGTATTAACTAAGAGAAATGTCTATTCAAGTCCTGTGTCCATTTTTAAATTGGTCTATTTACTTTTTTGCTATTGAGGTACATGAACTCTTTATAAATTTTGAATATTAACAACATAAATATCTATGGTTTCTAAATACTTTCTCCAATTCTACAGATTTGCCTTTTCAATTTATTGGTTGTTTCCTTTGCCATGCAGAATGAGTTGTTGAAGAAGTTGTTGACTGTGCTTTACATGTCTTATCCAAGAAATCACTGCTAAGACCAAGAGGCAACTTTAAAATCTCCAGTTTTTTGATAAAGGAGTTACATGCTTTTTGATCACACAGACTGCCATCAGCCATGCCTCTGCAACCTTTTGAATATATTTTCAATTACTTCTAATCAGTTAAATAACCCTTGTGAATAATTTGATAATGCTGCATTTCTGACTTATTCAATTGTGCTCTAGATGCCTTTAAAGAAATATATAGTACAAAGGATACTCACACTGCATTTAATTTTTTGAAATGCAATTTCTTAGCATCCAACATTATCTTCTAGGCTTTAATAATTTTATTATCTGATAATAATTATGTTAATAGTTCCAGGTAAGGCTTATAGGAAGTGGGAACAGAATAGACAAAAAACAAACAAACAAACAAACAAGCAAACAAAACTTAGAGGCTTATGTTAGAGAGAGAAGGAGAGGGATATAAATAGTAGATTATTTTTTTTAAAATTTTGTTTATTTATTTATTTGACAAACAGAGATCACCAGTAGGCAGAGAGGCAGGCAGAGAGAGAGGAGGAAGCAGGCTCCCCGCCGAGCAGAGAGCCCAATACGGGGCTCGATCCCAGGACTCTGGGATCATGACCCGAGCCGAAGGCAGAGGCTTTAACCCACTGAGCCACCCAGGCGCCCCTAAATAGTAGATTATTATTTGAGGTACGAGTGAAACTATATACATCAAGAATGTGTGTGTGTGTGTGTGTGTGTGTGTGTGTGTGTGTGTAAAGTTATATATGTATATATACAATACATAAAAGCTAGGAAACTATACCCTGTGTTTTGCTAATCTAAACATTTATTTAAGTGATACCTATTTCAAATCAGTAAGTCAGTTTATAATACACTAAAAGAGACCTAGTTGGCTAGTCTCATTTCAAGGGGAAATAAAACAGTATGAAATTGCCTCCCATCTTTAGAAGATGGAACTTATATTGCAACATCAGGGGAACCAAATTTCAAAGAGCTCACTTACATGAATTGTGTTCGATCATTTAAACATATTTACTGAAACTTAGAACCTCTTCATCACTGTGATGGTTCAAGTGAAATCACCTATCAATTATTTATGATGTATTCTACATAAATATTTTACTAAACACTTTGCCTATATTTCTCATATATTCCACCATAATCTTGAAAAGGGGCATAATTTTTTTAATTTAAAATGTGAAGAAACAGAGTAAGATAAAAAATCTGTATTTTACATAGCTTATCCCAACATGCAATTATAAATGTTATACATATATATACACACACACATTATGATAATTCAGTTATTGTATAAATGCTAAATATAGTGACACATTGTTAAACTTTAAGTCAAATCGTTTTATTAATGAGTTGTCTTCAAAATATGGTTTCTAAAACCATATTTATAAACAAGTTATTAAAAAATGTATTCCTAGTAGATTTGTGTTTAGCTGCTAGTTCTGTGCTGTGCTAGCTCTGTACTGAAGAATTGAGTAAAGAGAATTGTTTTGCTCATTTTTTATTTGGTGGAAATAATGGGAAAAAAATAAATATACTGTTTAACACTGCCATCTGAAAAAAGCTTTTTCTTAAGAATACAGCTAAATTACAATTTTGAATTAAATAATTTATGCTTTTAAACTTTAAACTTTATTTTTTTAATATATAGAAAACCCTAGTCTTTTAATATAGTTATTTTAATAAAATATTTACAGTCTTAAAAAAATAAGTAATAATTCCTTAGCCCAATGCAAATTGTTATCTGTGATACATCAGGAGTTGTAAATCATGCTTTCTATAAGAAGAGCTCTATTTCTTCACACTTCCAGAGACCATGCAGTCTACTTTGAAGTGTACATATTTCTTTATACAATTAATAAATTATGGGTGGTGATGTCCAAGCTCTTTCCAATGGTTTGTACTCCTTGGCAGTGTTGTCCTGCCATCTCAGGCCAGTCTACCTCAGCCACCAACAACTTGACTTCTTTTCTTTCTCTTTGTATAAACCCCTCACAGGCTGTATGTATAAACTTCCTTAGGAAATTGGCTTGGCCAAATTCTTGATTTTTTTACAGAGAAAAAGGTAAGTATACTTCCTATTAGTAGATATAAACTGTGTATGACAAACATCTCAAGTTTTATTAAAAACAATCTCACAAAATTGCTTTACTATATTTCAGTATCCATGGAGATTTATCAAAGTGGGATTTAATTAAATCCTAGAGTTAGAAAGAGTAGATGTATTTGTAGTTAAATTGGGAATTCTTGCCAGGTAATCCTTTCCACTTTGTTGTATTATAGAAACTGTAACTTTAAACACTGTTTTGCAAATCTTTTTAATTTTTCTTTCTTTGTAAACAGAATGATAGAAAGTATTTAAAAATAATAACTGACCTAACTTCTGTCTTTGTCTAGACAAATATGCACTTTACAGAACAGAAAATAACAAATTTTTACTTTCTTATAACCTTTTTCAGGAAGGTACATTCCAAAGTTTGCAAAGGATTTGCATCCATTTCACCTTTATTCTTCTTCACATTTGAATGAGACATCTCCAGTTTTATTTCTTTCTCCTTGCTTTATTGATTGACTGATCTAGAACAAATAAACTAATGTCTATCTAGGGGATGTTGACCGTGGAGCAATGTACTTTGATTTGCATTACCTGAGATAAGTTAGAGATTTCTGAACATTAGGATCAGCTTGTAAACTAATGTTAATAAGCATCTCAGAAAATAAATAGCAATAACAATAATGCACTATAAAATTATTATTCAATAACAACATTTTATTATTTTAAGAACATAAATTTATTTATAAACAAATAAAATATTTTATTAGTATAATGATAATATACTTATTTAATTAACTATATCATAAGGTGATTACACATTTTTATACTTAGCCATCATTTATAAAATGTAATTTATCATATCATGGTGATCTTATTATTTATTTAAGTCTATTTTGAGTAATTTATTTTAAAGAAACTTCTATTTATTTGGCTCTGCAAAATCTGATAAATTCATTACTATTATTATTATCAAGAATATTATAAATATTTGAACTTTTTTTTTTCTCAAGTAAGTAGAAATTCAGCTTAATTTGATTGGCTTTGATGAAAGGTGTAACAGTATTTGCCAGAAAAAAGGAAAATATAGAAATTCAAATATGAAAAGTTTAAGACATACATGCAGAAAATTCCTTTCACCCATGTCTCTCTTCTTTAGTCAAACTTCCCATAAGAGGGGCACCTGGGTGGCTTAGTGGGTTAAGCCTCTGCCTTCAGATCAGGTCATGATCTCAGGGTCCTTGGATCGATCCCTACATTGGGATCTCTGCTAAGCAGGGAGCCTGCTTCCCCCTCTCTGCCTGCCTCTCTGCCTACTTGTGATCTCTCTCTCTCTCTCTCTGTCAAATAAATAAATAAAACTATTAAAACAAAACAAAACTTACCATAAGAGAAGTAAAAGAGCCCTGATTAAACATATGTTTAAGTTGAGAAACAGAATAAGCTCATTATAAATAATATTGAGTTATGATATGTAACTTCTAATAAAAAATCAAAAGTATTATTGATTTTTTTAAATCACTTTTTCTTTTTTTTTTTTTTTTTTTTAAAGATTTTATTTATTTATTTGACAGAGAGAGATCACAAGTAGATGGAGAGGCAGGCAGAGAGAGAGAGGGAAGCAGGCTCCCCGCTGAGCAGAGAGCCCGATGCGGGACTCGATCCCAGGACCCTGAGACCATGACCCGAGCCGAAGGCAGCGGCTTAACCCACTGAGCCACCCAGGCGCCCCTTAAATCACTTTTTCTGTTAATTATTCCCCCAGCAAAACTTTCTCCTTTTACAGTTTTTCTTCATGAATAAACTTGTTCAAATTTTGGTTCTTTCAGTTTCTTAACATTATGTCAAATTCCAAATAAAGCTTTTAAAAGCAAGAAGATTGATTTTTGTTTTATAATTTTCTCTTGGTGGTTGAATGTATTTACATTTAGAATGAAAACCAAAAGCATAGCTATACCTTTACTTTCATAACTGTGAGTAAGTCATATAAAATTATAATTATGATTAATACCAAGACACCCATTTTCCAAATACTCATTCATTACTATGTAATTTAATATTTTACAGGAAGAGCTGGTAGTTTAATCTATAAATGTGACTCAAAATACGTGTTCTCCATTTGTTTTTATTACTTATATTTATTTAAAGAATTTATCACATGGAATAGATTCAACATTATAGGATAGGCTAAGTGGATTAAAATTTAGCAAATGAGGGATTTGAGCTTTATGCCAGTAAAATTTTCATTCATAGTACATAGGTTAATTAGAATAACAATCTAGATTACTAAAACTGAAGCATTTTAATAGTTCCTTTTAAACATAATTCCACTTAGGGTCTCCAGAAAAATCTGTCTGAAATGTACCTGCTACAGGATTTTCTTTTTTCTCTCCCTTTACCATTATTTTGGCAAGCAAAACTAACATGCATCAGGTGCACCACACTTATCCTTTTAAACAGTCACACTTTTATAGAAGGAACACTCTATAAGAAAGTTCTCTATAGAGAACACTCTATAAGAAAGAAATTCCTCCTCTATGAGAGGAAGAACTGTGTATTTTTTCTCCATTGCACCATAGATTAACACTGTTCCACTGAATATTTTTGGGTGAGTTAATGAAGGTACTTTGCATGTTCTACTCTCAATTTCTCTTTTCCATGACCTCAGGGTAGATAACTGGGTATATAAAAGAACTGCTTCTAGAACAAATATAACTAATAATATATACAATTGTCTTGGCTTCTCTTGAAGAACAGTTTCCTTGCTTTAGGGTGGCTGCCAAAGATTTCTATAGAAGTGAAAGCTAAAGAGGAGAATCAGTCCCAGGGTGTGTAATTTTCCAGTTGCCGCTGTTACAAATTACCACAAATGCAATGATATAAGCAGCATGAACTTCTTATTTTCTTACAGTTCTAGAGGACAGAAATCCAAAGAAAGTCTAAGAGAGCTAAAATCAAAGTGTCATCAGGTTTGTGTTCCTCCTAGAGAATTCTGGTAGAGAATCTATTTCTGGCCTCTTCCACTCCTAAAGGCTATCACACTCCTTGGCTCCTGGCCACATGAGTCCAGTCTTTGCTTTCAGCATCTCCTTCATTATAGTCAAATTTCTCTCTGCCTCCATCTTATAAGGTCACTATGATTATATTAGGCCCCATCTGAAAGATCTAGTATAATCTCAAGATCCTTAGCTTAATCACATCTGCATATAAGGTAATACTCTTGCCATATAAGGTAATACTCCTCTGGTTGCAAGAATTGAGATATGAGCACACTGCAAGTTTCTTATGCAGGCTACCACATGGGATGCATTCAGTAATCAATCTTGTCACTACTGGCTTGTGACCAATGTTCATTCCTTTCATAATCCTTTTTTCCCCCTTACTACTAAGAGAAGTAATCTTCCTCCACAATTTTCCATTTCTCCCAAATTTTCTATCAGTAGCAAAGTTGTACTGGTTTTGACTTATTTATTCCTAGTTATTAGAGCTAGAGCCTTATTTCTCTTTTTGTTAATTGCTTTATCTTATTTTTGAGTTCTATTTCATTACACAAAGGAACTGCACTTTTTTGACATTAAGATATGCTAACAATTATAAACTAATATTTATATCTTTCCCTCAGATTGCTAAACATATTAAATTTTTATAACATTTCACATTTTTCAAAACTAAATGAAAAGTAATATTTATTGAGAAATGAATAGAAATTTGTTACTGTTTAAAAATTTGTAATTTATTTTTTAAATTTCTTTTCAGTGTTCCAGAATTCATTGTTTATGCACCACACCCAGTACTCCATGCAGTACATGCCCTCCATAATACCCACCACCAGGCTCACTCAACCTCCCACCCCTCTCCCCACCAAAACCCTCAGTTTATTCCTCAGAGTCCATAATCTCTCATGGTTCATGTCCCCCTCCACTTTCCCCCAACTCACTTCTCCTCTCTATCTCCCCATGTTTTCCATGTTATTCCTTATGCTCCACAAATCAGCAAAACCATATGATAATTGACACTCTCTGCTTGATTTATTTCACTCAGCATAATCTCTTCCAGTCCCTTCTATATTGATACAAAAGTTGCGTATTCATCCTTTATGATGGAGGCTTAATATTCCATAGTATATATGCACCACATCTTCCTTATCCATTCGTTTGTTGAAAGGCATCTTGGTGATTTCCACAGTTTGGCGACCATGGCCATTGCTGCTATAAACATTGGTGTACTGATGGCCCTTCTTTTCACTACATCTGTATCTTTAGTGTAAATACCCAGGAGTGCAATGGCAGGGTCATAGGGAAGTTCTATTTTTAATTTCTTGAGGAATCTCCACACTGTTCTCCAAAGTGGCTGCACCAACTTGCATTCCCACCAACAGTATAAGAGGGTTCCCCTTTCTCCAAATCTCCTCCAACACACGTTTCCTGTCTTGCTAATTTTGGCCATTCTAACTGGTGTCAGGTGGTATCTCAATGTGGTTTTAATTTGAATCTCCATGATGGCTAGTGATGATGAACATTTTTTCATGTATCTGACAACCATTTGTATGTCATTGGAGAAGTGTCTGTTCATATCTTCTGTCCACTTTTTTATATGATTATCTGTTTTGTGTGTGTTGAGTTTGAGGAGTTCTTTATAGATCCTGGATATCAGTCCTTCTTCTGTATAGTCATTTGCAAATATCTTCTCCCATTCTGTGGGTTGCCTCTTTGTTTTGTTGACTGTTTACTTTGCTGTGTAGAAGCTTTGATCTTGATGAAGTCCCAAAAATTCATTTTCACTTTTGTTTCCTTTGCCTTTGGAGACATATCTTGAAAGAAGTTGTTGTGGCCGATGTCAAAGAGGTTTACTGGACTGCCTATGTTCTCCTCTAGGATTCTGATGGATTCCTGCCTCATGTTGAGGTCTTTTATCCATTTCAAGTTTATCTTTGTGTATTGTGTAAGAGAATTGTCAAGTTTCATTCTTCTACACGTTGCTGTCCAATTTTCTCAACCCCATTAATTGTAGAGACTGTTCCCCCTGCCCACTGGATATTTTTTCCTGCTTTGCTGAAGATTATTTGACCATAAAGTTGAGGGTCCATACCTGGGCTCTCTACTCTGTTCCACTGGTCTATGTGTCTGTTTTTATGCTGTTTTATACTGTCCTGGTGATCACAGCTTTGTACTGTAGCTTGAAATCTGGCAACATGATGCCCCCAATTTTGTTTTCCTTTTTCAACATTTCCTTAGCAATTTGGGGTCTCTTCTGATATTACTTTTTGTTTCTTTAATACTAATGGTCCACTTGTCTTCACTTGTTCTACATTATGCTGTGGTCTATTTACTAATAAGGAATCATATAGTGATTCATTAAGTATCTATCAGATTTGTTGCCACTTTGTCCAGTGAAAATTTTTCAGTAATTTTTGAAAATATGAAGGAGATATAGAAAAACTTTGGTTAAAGGATGCAAAAAACTATAATAATAATAATAATAATAATAATAATAGATAGAAGACATCATGAGAGTTTTTAAAAAATACTTCCATTGTAACCATCCGTAGTTTAGCCTCCATAATATCTGAAAATTCAGTTATATGATTTCAAATATTAAGTCAATTTAGATGAGATAATATCTAATTTATGAACGGAACTAAGAAAACAGTGTAGTGGCCTTATACTTTCTTAAGATAATAATAAATAACAAAACTTTTCATAGAATATGTTATTATATTTTTCTCCACACTTTTGTAAAGTCACTCTTTGGCCTTAGGCTTCTCTCTTCAAATTTCTCTCTTTTTTTCTCTCTCTCTCTCCATCTCTGTCTCTGTCCCTCTATCTCTCTCTTATGAGGAAAAGGAAACAACCTGATCAAAATGCTACAAAATTTCTTCATGATAGGACTGAAAGAGCTTTTAAAGTTATTCTTGTAAAATAAACATGCCAAGTTTCAATCATTCTATAACTTTTTCACAAATTATAACATACTTCTTAATAGATGAATAAAAAGTTGTTTCAGATTTTTTCTCACATTATGCCTTCACTGTACATAGAGAAGGTTCCCCAAAAGTTGCAATTTAGTTCTTTTTTTTTTTTTCTGTAGTATAGATCCTTAGGAATGTCAAAAAAAACATGAAGGTGGGCATCTGGGTGGCTCAGTGGGTTAAAGTCTCTACCTTCAGCTCAGGTCATGATCCCAGGGTCCTGGGATCGAGCCCTGCATTGGGCTCTCTGCACAGGAGGGAGCCTGCTTCCTCCTTCTCTCTCCTTGCCTGCCTCTCAGCCTACAAGTAATCTCTGACTGTCAAATAAATAAATAAAATCTTTAAAAAAACCATGAAGGTTATGAATTTTAATAAGGCAAAAATTTGATCAAACTTGATGTACACTACAGTAAAGTTTTTCATTAAGTAGGAAAAAATATACATATGTTTGATTTTGGCTTACTTGATATATTAAAAACTGAAACAGATGTATTAGAATATCTATTGTGATTTGGATTGCCAGTATCTTACTGTACTGTCAATTTGATTTGGATATCTTGGAGGTATATTAAAAGGTGAACAATGATTAATATTTGTAACACTTTCTTTAGTTGAACTGTTTATTAGCCTCTTTAAAGCCTCTTTAGTTAGGTTTATTCCTAGGTATCTTATGGTTTGGGGTGCAATTGTAAATGGGATTGACCCCTTAACTTCTCTTTCTTCTGTCTTGTTGTTGGTGTAGAGAAATGCAACTGATTTCTATGCATTAATTTTATATCCTGACACTTTACTGAATTCCTGTACAAGTTCTAGCAGTTTTGGAGTGGAGTCTTTTGGGTTTTCCACATATAGTATAATATCATCTGCGAAGAGTGATAATTTGACTTCTTCTTTGCCGATTTGGATGCCTTTAATTTCCTTTTGTTGTCTGATTGCTGAGGCTAGGACTTCTAGTACTATGTTGAATAGCAGTGGTGATAATGGACATCCCTACCAGGTTCCTGACCTTAGCGGAAAAGCTTTCAGTTTTTCTCCATTGAGAATGATATTTGCGGTGGGTTTTTCATAGATGGCTTTGATGATATTGAGGTATGTGTCCTCTATCCCTACACTTTGAAGAGTTTTGATCAGGAAGGGATGCTGTACTTTGTCAAATGCTTTTTCAGCATCTATTGAGAGTATCATATGGTTCTTGTTCTTTCTTTTATTGATGTGTTGTATCACATTGACTGATTTGCAGATGTTGAACCAACCTTGCAGCCCTGGAATAAATCCCACTTGGTCGTGGTGAATAATCATTTTAATGTACTGTTGAATCCTATTGGCTAGTATTTTGGTGAGTATTTTCGCATCTGTGTTCATCAAGGATATTGGTCTATAGCTCTCTTTTTTGATGGGATCCTTGTCTGGTTTTGGGATCAAGGTGATGCTGGCCTCATAAAATGAGTTTGGAAGTTTTCCTTCCATTTCTATTTTTTGGAACAGTTTCAGGAGAATAGGAATTAGTTCTTCTTTAAATGTTTGGTAGAATTCCCCCGGGAAGCCGTCTGGCCCTGGGCTTCTGTTTTTTTGGGATTTTTAATGACTTTTTCAATCTCCTTACTGGTTATCGGTCTGTTCAGGCTTTCCATTTCTTCCTGGTTCAGTTTTAGTAGTTTATATGTTTCTAGGAATGCATCCATACCTTCCCAATTGTCCAATTTGTTGGCGTAGAGTTGCTCATAGTATGTTCTTATAATAGTTTGTATTTCTTTGGTGTTAGTTGTGATCTCTCCTCTTTCATTCATGATTTTATTTATTTGGGTCCTTTCTCTTTTCTTTTTGATAAGTCTGGCCAGTGGTTTATCAATTTTATTAATTTTTTCAAAGAACCAGCTCCTAGTTTCGTTGATTTGTTCTAGTTTTGTTTTTTTTTTTTTTTTTTTGGTTTCTATTTCATTGATTTCTGCTCTGATCTTTATGATTTCTCTTCTCCTACTGGGCTTAGGGTTTCTTTCTTTTTCTTTCTCCAGCTCCTTCAGGTGTAGGGTTAGGTTGTGTACCTGAGACCATTGTTGTTTCTTGAGAAAGGCTTGTACCACTTTCTATTTTCCTCACAGGACTGCCTTTGTTGTGTCCCACAGATTTTGAACCGTTGTATTTTCATTATCATTTGTTTCCATGATTTTTTTTCAATTCTTCTTTAATTTCCCGGTTGACCCATTCATTCTTTAGAAGGGTGCTGTTTAGTATCCATGTATTTGGGTTCTTTCCAAACTTCCTTTTGTGGTTGAGTTCTAGCTTCAGTGCATTGTGGTCTGAAAATATGCAGGGAATGATCCCAATCTTTTGATACCGGTTGAGTCCTGATTTAGGACTGAGGAAGTGATCTATTCTGGAGAATGTTCCATGTGCTCTAGAGAAGAATGTGTATTCTGTTGCTTTGGGATGAAATGTTCTGAATATATCTGTGATGTCCATCTGGTCCAGTGTGTCGTTTAAGGCCTTTATTTCTTTGTTGATCTTTTGCTTGGATGATCTGTCCATTTCAGTGAGGGGAGTGTTAAAGTCCCCTACTATTATTGTATTATTGTCTATGTGTTTCTTTGATTTTGTTATTAATTGGTTTATGTAGTTGGCTGTTCCCACATTGGGGGCATAGATATTTGAAATTGTTAGATCTTCTTGTTGGAAAGACCCTTTGAGTATGATATAGTGTCTTTCCTCATCTCTTATTATAGTCTTCAGCTTAAAATCTAATTGATCTGTTATAAGGATTGCCACTCCTGCTTTCTTCTGATGTCCATTAGCATGGTAAATTCTTTTCCACCCCCTCATTTTAAATCTGGAGGTGTCTTCGGGCTTAAAATGAGTTTCTTGGAGGCAATATATAGATGAGTTTTGTTTTTTTATCCATTTTGATACCCTGTGTCTTTTGATTGGGCATTTAGCCCATTAACATTCAGGGTAACTATTGAGAGATATGAATTTAGTGCCATTGTATTGCCTGTAAGGTGACAGTTACTGTATATTGTCTCTGTTTCTTTCTGATCTACCACTTGTAGGCTCTCTCTTTGCTTAGAGGACCCCTTTCAATATTTCCTGTAGAGCTGGTTTGGTGTTTGCAAATTCTTTCAGTTTTTGTTTGTCCTGGAAGCTTTTAATCTCTCCTTCTATTTTCAATGATAGCCTAGCTGGATATAGTATTCTTGGCTGCTTGTTTTTCTCGTTTAGTGCTCTGAAAATATCATGCCAGCTCTTTCTGGCCTGCCAGGTCTCTGTGGATAAGTTAGCTGCCAATCTAATATTTTTACCCTTGTATGTTACAGACTTTTTTTCCCAGGCTGCTTTCAGGATTTTCTGTTTGTCACTAAGACTTGTAAGTTTTATTATTAGGTTATGGGGTGTGGGCCTATTCTCTTTGATTTTGAAGGTCATTCTCTGAACCTCCTGAATTTTGATGCTCGTTTCCTTTGCCATATTGGGGAAATTCTCCCCAATAATTCTCTCCAGTACACCTTCTTCTCCCCTCTCTCTTTCTTCTTGTTCTGGAATCCCAATTATTCTAATGTTGTTTCATCTTATGGTGTCACTTATCTCTCAAATTCTCCCCTCGTGGTCCAGTAGCTGTTTGTCCCTCATTTGCACAGCTTCTTTATTTTCTGTCATTTCTTCTATATCACTAATTCTTTCTTTTGACTCATTTATCCTAGCAGTGAGAGGCTCCATTTTTTATTGCACCTCATTAATAGCTTTTTTTTAATTTCAACTTGGTTATATTTTAGTTCTTTTATTTCTCCAGAAAAGGCTTTTATATCTCCCGAGAGGGTTTCTCTAATATCTTCCATGCCTTTTTTGACCCCGGCTAGAACCTTGAGAATTGTCATTCTGAACTCTAGTATATAAGATCTAGTATATAAGATCAAGAATTCAGAATGACAATTTCCAAGGTGCTAGCTGGGGTCAAAAAAGTCATTGAAGATAGTAGAGAAATCCTGTCTGGAGAAATAAAATCCCTTTCTGGAGAAATAAAAGAAATAAAATCTAACCGAGCTGAAATCAAAAAAGCTATTAATGAGGTATAATAAAAAATGGAGGCTCTTACTGCTAGGATAAATGAGACAGAAGAGAGAATTAGTGGTATAAAAGACCAAATGATGAAGAATAAAGAAGGTGAGCAAAAGAGAAACAAACAACTACTGGACCATGAGGGGAGAATTTGAGAAATAAGTGATACCATAAGACTAAACAATATTAGAAAAATTGGGATTCCAGAAGAAGAAGAGAGAGAAAGGGGGGCAGAATGTATATTGGAGTTAATTATTGTAGAGAATTTCCCTAGTATGGCAAAGGGAATAGGCATCAAAATCCAGAAAGAACAGAGAATCCCCCTCAAAATCAATAAAATTAGGTCCACACCCCATATTCTAATAATAAAACTTACAAGTCTTAGTGACAAAGAGAAAATCCTGAAAGCAGCCTGGGAAAAAAAGTCTGTAACATACAATGGTAAAAATATTAGATTGGCAGCTGACTTATCCACAGAGACCTGGCAGGTAAGAAAGAGTTGGCATGATATTTTCAGAGCACTAAACAAGAAAAACATGCAGCCAAGAATACTATATCCAGCTAGGCTATCATTGAAAATAGAAGGAGAGATTAAAAGCTTCCAGGACAAACAAAAACTGAAAGAATTTGCAAACACCAAACCAGCTCTACAGGAAATATTGAAAGGGGTCCTCTAAGCAAAGAGAGAGCCTACAAGTGGTAGATCAGAAAGAAACAGAGACAATATACTGTAACTGTCACCTTACAGGCAATACAATGACACTAAATTCATATCTCTCAATAGTTACCCTGAATGTTAATGGGCTAAATGCCCAATCAAAAGACACAGGGTATCAGAATGGAAAAAAGCAAAACCCATCTATATGCTGTCTGCAAGAAACTCATTTTAGACCCTAAGTCACCTCTAGATTTAAAGTGAGGGGGTGCAAAACCATTTATCATGCTAATGGCCATCAAAAGAAAGCTGGGGTGGCAATCCTTATATCAGATCATTTAGATTTTAAGCCAAAGACTATAATAAGAGATAAGGAAAGATGCTATATCATACTTAAAGGGTCTATCCAACAAGAAGATCAAACAATTTTAACCTCTAACATGGGAAGAGGCAACCATATTAACCAATTCATAACAAAATCAAAGAAACACATCAACAATAATACAATAATTGTAGGGGACTTCAACAACCTCCTCTCTGAAATGGACAGATCATCCAAGCAAAAGGTCAACAAGGAAATAAGGCCTTAAATGACACACTGGACCAGATGGACATCACAAATATATTCAGAACATTTCACCCCAAAGCCGCAGAACACACATTCTTCTCTAGTGCACATGGAACATTCTCCAGAAGAGATCACATCCTGGATCATATCATGTCTCAACTGGTACTAAAAGTTTGGGATCATTCCCTGCATATTTTCAAAACACAATGCTCCGAAGCTAGAAATTAATCACAAGAGGAAAGTTGGGAAGAACTCAAATACATTGGGGCTACAGAGCATCTTACTAAAGAATGAAGGGGTCCACCAGGAAACTAAAGAAGAATTGAAAAAAAATATGAAAATAAAAACACAACTGTTCATAGTCTTTGGATCACAGCAAAGGCTGTCCTGAGAGGAGATTATATAGTGATACAACCCTTTCTTAAGAAACAGGAAAGGTCTCAAGTACACAACCTAACAGTACACCTAATGGAGCTGGAGAAAGAACAACAAAGAAAGCCTAAACCCATCAGGAGAATAGAAATAATAAAGATCATAATAAAGAATAGAAATAATAATAATGAAATAGAAACCGAAAAAGCAATGGAACAAATCAATGAAACAAGGAGCTGGCTCTTTGAAAGAATTAATAGGATCAATAAGCCTCTGGCCCGACTTATCAAAAAGAAAAGAGAAAGGACCCAAACTAATAAAACCATGACTGAAAGAGGATAGATCACAACCAACACCAAAGAAATACAAGCAATTATAAAAACATATTATGAGCAACTATACGCCAGTAAATTTGACAATCTGGAAGAAATGGATGCATTCCTAGAGACCTATAAACTACTACAACTGAAGCAGGATGCAATAGAAAACCTGAACAGACCTATCACCAGTAAGGATATTGAAGCAGTCATCAAAAATCTCCCAACAAACCAGAGCCCAGGGCCAGATGGCATCCCAGGGTAATTCTACCAAGCGGTTAAAGAAGAATTATTTCCTATTCTCCAGAAATGGTTCCAAAAAATAATAATGGAAGGAAAACTCCTAAATTCATTTTTTGAGGGCAGCATTACCTTGATCCCCAAACCAGAAAAAGACCCTATCAAAAACAGAATTACAGACCAATATCCTTGATGAACACAGATGCAAAAATTCTCACTGACATACTAGCCAATAGAATCCAACACATTAAAAGGATTATTCACCACAACCAAGTGGGATTTATTCCAGGGCTGCAAACCTGATTCAACATCCACAAGTCAATCAAGGTGTTTTAATACATTAATAAAACAAGGAACAAGAACTATATGATACTCTCAATAGGTGCTGAAAAAGTATTTGATGAAGTACAGCATCCTTTCTGGATTAAAACTCTGCAAAGTGTAGGCATAGAGGGTACATACCTCAATATCATCAAAGCCATCTATGAAAAACCTACCGCAAATATAATTCAATGGAGAAAACCTGAGAGCTTTTCCACTAAGGTCAGGAACACAACAGGGATGTCCATTATCACCACTGCTATTCAACATAGTACTAGAAGTCCTAGCCTCAGCAATCAGACAACAAAAAGAAATTAAAGCATCCAAATTGGCACAGAAGAAGTCAAACTATGACTCTTTGTAGATGATATGATACTGTATGCAGAAAACCCAAACAACACCATTCCAAATCTGCTAGAACTTGTACAGGGATTCAGTGAAGTGTCAGGATATAAAATAAATGGACAGAAATCAGTTGCATTTGTGTACACCAACAACTAGACAGAAGAAAGAGAAATTAAGAAGTTAATCCCATTTACAGTTGTACCCAAAACTGTAAGGTTGCTCGAATAAACCTAACCAAAGAGGTAAAGAAGCTATGCTCAGAAAACTATAAATTACTCATGAAATAATTTGAGGAAGACACAAAGAAATGGAAAAATGTTCTATGCTCATGGACTGGAAGAAGAAATATTGTGAAAATGTCTATAATACCTATGCAATCTATATGTTTAATGCAATTCCTGTCTATATACCATCATTTTTTTTAAAGAAATGGAACAAATAATCCTAAAACTTATATGGAACCATAAAATACCCCAAATAGCCATAGGAATGTTAATAAAGAAAGCCAAAGTTGGTGGCATCACAATTCCAGACTTCAAGCTCTGTTACAAAGCTGTCATCCTCAAGACAGTGTGGTACAGCAAAAAACCAACACATAGATCAGTGAAACAGAATAGAGAGCCCACAAATAGACCCTCAACTGTATGGTCAACTAATCTTTGACAAAGCAGGAAAGAATGTCCACTGGAAAAAAGACAGGTCTATTCAAAAAATGTTTTTGGGAAATTGAACAGCCACATGAAGAAGAATGAAAATGGACCATTTCCCTTACACCACACACAAAAATAGACTCCAAATGGATGGAAGACCTCAATGTGAGAGAGTAATCCTTCAAAATCCTTGAGGAGAACATAGGCAGCAACCTCTTCGACCTCAGCCACAGCAACTTCTTCCTAGAAACATCACCAAAGGCAAGGGAAGCAAGGGCAAAAATGAACTATTGGGACTTCATCAAGATTAAAAGTTTTGCACAGGGAAAAAAAAAAGTTAATAAAACCAAAAGTCAACTGACAGAATGGGAGAAAATATTTGCAAATGACATATCAGATAACAGGCTAGCATCCAAAGTCTATAAAGAACTTAACAAACTCAACACCCCAAGAACAAATAATCCAGTCAAGAAATGGGTAGACAACATGAAAGATATTTCTGCAAAGAAGACATTCAGATTGCCAACAGACACATGAAAAAGTGCTCCATATTGCTCAACATCAGGGACATACAAATCAAAATCACAGTGAGATACCACCTCACACTAGTCAGATTGGCTAAAATGAACAAGTCAGGAAATGACAGATGCTAGCCCTTTAAAAAAAAGGGCTATTTATTTAATCAGCATAACAGGAATCTAGGGACATGTATGACTGCTATTTTCAAATATTTGCAGGGCTGGGATGGAGACGAGACAGCATTTAAAATTCTATGGAACAGCTACAGGCTCCCCATCACTGAACATGCTTAAGCAGGAGACTGGTGACCAGGTGTAAAGATGCTGAGAGACCAGCGGGAGCAACGTCTGCTCCACAGAACGAGTTTTGATCTCCAGTCCCCAGTTGAAGGCGAAGCCGGCCAGGCTGGTGCCACTGACGCCCGGCAGGGCCTGAAGAGGCAGCAATGGCCCTCGGCCCCTTGCGCAAGCAGGACGCCGCGCCACTGCGGGCCTGCCACCGGCCAGCCAGCACGCCCTCGCGGGGACAATGCACCCGCTATGCCCCGCCCCCACCCGGGCCATGCCCCCGGGGCAGCCACGCCCCCACGTGCTCGGGTCTACAGTGGGTCCTGCAGCCCCGCTAGCTCTGTATCGCTCCAACTCCCCCCCACCCCAGGGATCAAACCCTTTTTTTTTTTTAATATTTATTAATGATTGGGTATGTTTTGCCAAGGTGTTTCCCCTTGTGATATAAAGAATCCCAAGGCATTAAAGCCTTTTTTTTTTTTTTTTTAGATTTTATTTTTATTTATTTGACAGAGAGAGATCACAAGTAGGCAGAGAGGCAGGCAGAGAGAGAGGAGGAAGCAGCCTCCCTGCTGAGCAGAGAGCCCGATCTGGGACTTGATCCCAGGACCCTGAGACCATGGAAACCACTCTGGAAAGCAGTATGGAGGTTCCTCGAAAAGTTGAAAATAGAGCTACCCTATGACCCAGCAATTGCACTACTGTGATTTACCCTAAAGATACAAACATAGTGATCCAAAGGGGCATGTTCACATAAATGTTTATAGCAGTAAAGTCCACAATAGCCAAACTATGGAAAGAACCTGGATGTCCATCAACATAGGAATGGCTAAAGAAGAAGTGGTATGTATATACATACATGTATACACACACATACAGACAAACACACACACACACACACACACAATGGAATACTATGCAGCCATCAAAAGAAATGAAATCTTGCCATTTATGATGCCGTGGATGGAACTAGAAGGTATTATGCCGAGCGAAGTAAGTCAATCAGAGAAAGACAATTATCATATGATCTCCCTGATATGAGTAAGTTGAGAGGCAAAGTGGGGGGTTGGGGGTAGGGAAGGATAAAATGAAACAAGATGGGATTGGTAGGGAGACAAACCATAAGAGACTCTTAAACTCACAAAACAAACAGAGGGTTGCCAGGTGGAGGGGGTAGGGATAGGGTGGTTGGGTTATGGATGTTGGGGAAGGTATGTGCTATGGTGAGTACTGTAAAGTGTATAAACCTGGTGATTCACAGACCTGTACCCCTGGGGTGATAATACTTTATATGTTAATAAAAAAATGAAAAATTAAAGAAAGACCTGCTATCTATCTATATATATATATATGAATATATATATATATATATATAATTGAAATTAAGAAACTGATAGTCTGATAGTAAATGGTATCATTTTTAGATTTGTCTTGCTAATTTTTGAAATTATCTTTTGTACTAAGATCAGGTATTCTCCCCAACAACTTCATTAGGGTAAAAGCTGTAACTTGCTCAAAATAAAATGGTTAAGGGTGCTGGGTAGTTCAGTCCTTAAGTGTCTGCCTTTGGCTCAGGTCATGATCCCATGGTTCTGGGATTGAGTCCCACATCAGGTTCCCTGCTCAGAGGGGAGCCTGCTTCTCCCTCTCCCACTCCCCCTGCTTGTGTTCCCTCTCTGTCTCTCTCTCTCTCTCTGTCAAATAAAAAATAAAATCCTTAAAAACATAAATAAAGTGGTGACACTTCCTGGAAATTACTCATCAGCTTGGAGTCCTATACACACACACACACAAACACACACACATATAATTTAGATCTATAATTGAAAATTCATCTTCAAGTTCAAATGCAATATTTATTTTTAATAATAACTGTTTACAGGACAAATAAATTTACATGTGGATGTAAATTTGACAGTGAAAAAAATGAGACAAGGGATAGCATGTTAATCCAATAAAATGCACATTTAATAGAAAAAATCTTAATTTTTTGGTCAAAATTCATTGGTTTTATTGCAAATGAACTTTGCAAGTTATAAAGCTGCAAATTTTCTAACAGAGTTGTTTATACACTTTTATATGATGGAAAATGTAAGGAAAATGAGTTATTGGATTTTTCATGGTTAAATTTGTAAGGTGAGATTTTATTTCACAGCCTAAAAGGCTGTGAAAATCTCAGAAGAATGATGATCTGGATATACTATCCTTTTAAATATTTACCTTTTACAATAAATGATCATTTATCTTATAATATTTTTTCTTTTTACAAATCAATATCAAATTTAGAAGCCTAATTTTATGACTCGTTTCTTTTATTTATCTTACAAAGCAAAAATAGGCAAACACAAGTAAAACTCTTGTTTTGAAAAAAGGTTAACATCAAAGTTATTCATTAATTTATTAATAATAGAAAACAATTTGTTTATAATAAATAAGTGATAAATATAGAAGTAAGGTTTATTACTAATGTGACCATTTTTAAAGTATATTTGCTATGATGTAAATATGTGCAGATATGTATGAATATACAGGTGTATGAATTTTTTTACATTTAGTTTAATATAATTTTATTTTTTTGTGTTCCAAAATTCATTGTTTATGCACCATACTCAGTGCTCCATGCAATACGTCCTCTCCTGAATACCCACCACCAGGCTCACTCAAATCCCCATCCTTTTCCCCTCCAAAATCCTCACTTTGTTTCTTACAGTCCACAGTCTCTCATGGTTTGTCTCCCCCTCCAGTTTCCCCCAACTCATTTCTCCTCTCCATTTCCCCATGTCATCTGTGTTATTTCTTAGGCTCCATAAGTAAGTGAAACCATATGATAATTGTTAAATTATTTCCTCTGTTCAAAATCAATCATAAAATTAGTCCTAACATCTTTTGTTCTCTTACATTTTTTATTCCTTTAACAGAGTCACTTAAACATGTTTGAATGTTATCTTCTTCAGTAAAGATCAAAATTGCTTATCCCAACGTTTTCTGCTAATATACAGTTTCTACAATATCTTAACTCATATGTTTCCTTTACAAGCTTTATATACCTTTGTAAAACATTTTGCTATTTTTATGTACTCCTAAATTTTTCAATTTAATGTTACTGTGCATTAGTAACATAAATTTACAAGGGAGAAGATGTCAGAGAAATTATACAAGCATAAACACCATAACTCTAGGCAAATGATGAATGCCATGGTGTTCAAATTAGTGGACAATTACATTGAACAATTAGAAAATTTTAAGTCAAAACAAGATTTAAGTTAGCTTTGAAGATTAGTCATTTTTTGACTTGCCATACTTCAATTATTGGGACAATTGCGGGGCTAAGTAATGTGGATTTCAAAAACAGATAACAATAAGTTATCATGTATTATATTATTATTCAAAGGATTTGACATATATTTAAAATATCAGTATTGTGTGTTTCAAATTTCAAATAAAATAACTAGGAAAAAAAGCAGATTTATAGTTTTATAACATTTTGAATATGACATTGGAAATTATATTCTTCAGATTTTATGCATGAAACAATTGTATACATTAAAATAGGATATGATGTATTTTCCTAGTCCTGAAAAATAGAAATTCATTCATTCATTCATTTAATGCTATTTTATATCAACTTAAATTTTATTTTATTTCATTACAGTCAAATATGCACCAGAAGAAACAAAGAGTTAAGTCTTTGGAATAAAGCTCTTTTATTCAGTGATTAGATATATAATTTGCTCTGAAATATCTATTCACAAAAATCACAAGTTACTATAATTGTACTTTCAGACTACACACACATGCCTGTGAGAAAAATTAACCAAATTAACTAAACTGTGTCATAAATTTATATTCAGTTTCAGAAAGACATTAAGATTTATAAAATGGATATTTGATGTAATTTTGGGTAGTTAACTTACAGCTACTACAGAAAATAGTGAAACAGTGTTCTGTAATTAGTGACTTCATGAGGAGTTTACAACAATTTTAACATGATGCCAACCTTTAAAATAACCAGGGGCTGGGCACCTGGGTTGCTCAGTGGGTTAAAGCCTCTGCCTTCAGCTCAGGTCGTGAGCCCAGGGTCCTGGGATGGAGCCCCACATGGGGCTCTCTCCTCAGTGGGGAGGATGTCTCCCCCTCTCTCTGCCTGCTTGTGATCTCTGTCTGTCAAATAAATAAAATCTTAAATAAATAAATAAATAAATAAATAAGTGAAATGAAATAAAATAACCAGGGGCACTTGGGTGGCTCTGTTGGTTAAGTGACCAACTGGACTCTCAGTTTCTGCTCAGGTCATGATCTCATGGGTTGTGAGATCCAGCCCCATTTCAGGCTCTGCACTTAGTGGGGAGTCTGCTGAAGATTCTTGCCCTCTGCCTCTATAACATTCTTTCTTTATTCATGTACAACAGATGGTATTGTTATTACACACAAAAAAATTCTTCCTCAAAAAGTAGATAATCTTGGGCTATGTTGTTATGCAAAATTACTTTAGCGAAGGAGACAAGTGATAGTTGTTAGGCTGTCACAGTTTTGGCTGTGGAATGGGCTAGCTCTCCCGATGTTAGGGAGAGATTTCTTCTCATGCATTTCATTGACATTTAAGTCCAATCAATAGGAGAAAGGCTTTGCCTAGAGAGGCAAATCCAGTCATGTATGCTTCCTGGAAGTTTCTGTTTAAAGTGGCCAGAGAGGTTCAACAGAGTGGACCAATGGGAAGTTTCTAATTTGGTATGGGTGTTAACAGAGACAGTTAAGCCCCAGTAGGCATAGACCTCTGATTTTTCAGTTATCTTAACATTCCTATGACCTTGAAATGCTATCTACCTCAAACAAAAGTGAAACCAGGTGGAGTGTAAGGACTCTAGCCAACGTCTGGTTATTGATAGATTCATTAGCTTGAATTTCCTGATTGATCATTTCAAACCATGGGTCAGAGGAATTGAGATAACATTCTGAGAACTTTTCCCTTCTTAAGGAGGCCTTTTCTAAAAATCTCACAAAAAGAAAAATTTAAAAAAAAATAAAAACCTCACAAAGAGATATAAACTTATTTGTATCTCCCTTGGGTGCAGGGAAACAGACCATATCTAGATAAATGTGGAGGAACAAGGGTCATATAGCAGAAGTGAAAGTGTTTAGTTGAGCTAGTGTGGTTATGACTGCGGAAAGGTTGAAACAAGATATGGTAACAGCTGGTTGTAACAACCTAACCTAAGAGGTAACACCCATAAGCATGCAAGTAAACTTGTCAGTGGCATTTGGGATTAAAGAGACATTAGCTGCAGGTAAAACCAAAGGGTCTGTAACATTGTGAACAAATCAGAGTTTATGGTGACAGATCCAACAGTCAGAGATGTTTCTCTCTTTTGGAATGGACTGAAAATTTTATATCAGACCATTGTCTCTCCAAGAGAAAGAAGGGAAAAACAAAATAAGAAGCATCAGCAAGAAAACAGCAAGAGAATCATGGTTTGGTCATCTTGGGAAAGCCATCACCTTCTGCTGATGTATGCTTCAGTTACTAGAAGTCTTTACTTTCAGGTCACCAGTTGGTGTGCAGGACCAGTCTAGATTTGATACTTTCTTTAGATATGACATGTGAACCCAAAAGTTTATCCCCTGGAGTTTGGCAGTATAAGGATTGGTTAACAGTAATTGATAGAGGTCTTTCCAACCAGGTAGATGGAAGTTTTTCTAGAGATGTCTTTTCCAAGAGATGAAGTCTCAGAGTTGCAAAAAATGATATTTAAGGTCTCTGTTTACCAGGATCACACTGTAAAAATATTTCTCTATCAAAGCATGGTTATTTTCAACAGAAACAATTAGGTCTTTATGGTATTGAAATATGTATTCTTTTTTTCAGCTGTGGATTAAAAGAAACAAGGTCTATGTGAATTGAGCATCCTATTAGAAAAGATTTTTATTCAATTTATGTAAATAGACATTTGTCATGAAAAATAAGAATATTTGATAAGAGTTCCAGAATTTTTGAGGAATCTAGTAGGAAGAGGTAAGTGCTTCAAACTTTTTTGTAGAGATAAACTTTACCAAACTGTAGTAGTTATAGATGGCTTAAAGAAGAGGAAAAGGGCTCCTTTAAATTTGGAAAACAACACAGTAAAGCAATCAGTTTTCTGTTAGAGGTTGGGAAATTCTTACTTAGTTCAGTGTTATGACCTTAAATTTATCAAAACCTGTGTTCTAGAGTACTTGTCAAAGTCTTTTTCATGAATCTCTTTGAAAAGAAAACACTTAAAACAATCACCTTCAGGGCTGCCCGATTCCATTTTAAATGAGGTTTCCTTTATTTATGTTCAAAACAGGAATAGCTAGAGCCAAAAAGACAGATCCCAAAATAAAAACGGATAAATCAAAACGGAGCCTATAAACTTACTGTCCTTCCCCAGATTTTTATCACTTGAATAAGAAAAGTCATAGGGGAAAGAAGTGAGATAAATCAAGTTTTCTTTTGCTTTTTCTTCTTTTTCCTTTCCTTTTCTTTTTTCTTTTTTAAGATTTTACTTATTTATTTGACAGACAGAGATCACAAGTAGGCAGAGAGGCAGGCAGAGAGAGAGAGAGAGGGAAGCAGGCTCCCTGCTGAGCAGAGAGCCCAATGTGGGGCTCGATCCCAGGACCCTGAGATCATGACCTGAGCCGAAGGCAGCTGCTTAACCCACTGAGCCACCCAGGAGCCCATTCTTTTTCCTTTTCTTTTCTTCTTCTTCCTCCTCTTTTCCTTTGTTCTCTGGATAACACTTGAAGACCATTTGGATTTGGATTTGGTATTGACAGAGCTAGAAAAAAGTCCAACTTCACCAAAAGATGCAATATCTAAGTAATTTACCAATGTAGCAAGTGTATCACTTACAAGTAACTAATATTTATTTGAAAAGTTTATGCTGATTTTTCATATTGATTTCTTTTCTTAATTTCTTTGTATTCTCTCCCCTTTATTCCGGTAAGTGCTTCTTTTTTTGTAAGAAACAGCTTTGTCACAGGTGGTTCTGATGCTCATCATATTACCTCTTTCACCAAAGCCCAGAATTTGACGTGGGTGTTAAGCTAAGCAATTGTTTCTCTCCAGTATTTTTTTTTCCAAACAAAGAACATTAAAAAAATGTAATTTATTAATTTATATTAACAACTAATAGTTTACTTAATACTACACAAGCTTGCAAAATATTAACTTATCAAATACTCATAATTTCTAGTGTTCATTAAAACAAAAAATTTGATATATGAAATTGGAATATTTATACAGTTCTAAGATTATGCTTGCAAGTCTCCAGTTTACAGTATTTTATAAGTATAAATGAAAAAAAATTGTTGAGAGGAGAAGTCAGTTTCCTTTCATGCCTGTTTTATGTTGGGGGAAAATTGTCTAGTCCCAATTGTTTCCTTATATATAGGAATATAGTTACTTAGACTGTTATAATATAAGTGGGTTTGTAAATTTTACAGCTGTCCAATAATATCAGACAAAACTATATAATTCAGTTGTTGTCACTCCTAGTTCAATTCTCTCCTCTCTCCTGTTTATCTTTGAACACAGATATAGTAAAGTACTTATATATGTTTATAATCAATGACCCTTCCATCAAGGGTCACCTTTTACAGGACTGATACATTTTGAGACAAAATGGTCACTGCTACAGATCGCTAATTGAATTTCTAATCAGTCACCCAGGAGATTGAATAATTTAGTACAAAACTGTAACTTAACATGGTGATTTCTATGTTATGAAAATAAATATGCGAACCACTGGGGGGAGACAAGATGGTGGGGAAGTAAGAGGAGGCGCTGTTTCAACCTGTACCCTAAAGTGAGCTGATTATCTACCAAAGAACTCTGATCACCCATGAAATCAGCCTGAGATCAGAATTATACATGTCTGGATCTCTACAGGGGCAGAAGACCCAGTGGGCAGGTAAAGTGGAGTGGGAACATTAGACTGATATCGGAAGATAAACAAAAGGGGGAGGAAGCCACCAGAGGCACTGATTGGAAAGTAATACCTCAATACTAGAGTTCCCTGCCTCTGGGGACCAGCATTAACTTGGAGTCTGGTTGAAAGCACTCAAAAAGAGCAAAGGATTGTGGGGGGAAATTGTGGGAATTGGGGTGGTTAGGGAAAAGGGCTTAAGTTTCCTGACCCAGGACAGCCTCCCCTGGCGCTGAGCCAGAGAGAGTGTGGCAGAGAAACCAGGTCTTGGTCCCTGAGCCACCAGCACACCTGAGAATGCAAGGGATCTGCCTCCAGTGAGGGGCTGGGAGCCTCGCCAGATGGCAGAATGCCGGGCCTTGCTATCAGAGCCTGAGATGTGTACACCCCACACCCTCCCCTGGTAGAGGTGTGCACAAGTACCAGCCGGGAGCTCCCGGACCCAGAAGGACCAGGCACTCCCAGCCTGGCCCAGTGGGAAAATCTCAATGTGTGATCACTGCTTGGAACCTCTCTGGTGGTCTGGAGCTGCCCAGACTGTGCTGCTGCTGTGGTTTTGGATATAAGCAGGAGATCCTGCATCCCCAGGGACCGCGACTTGGAACCTGCTCTGCCAGCAGCCAAGGGTGCTCTCCAGCACCCACAGGGGAGCAGACTAAGGTCTCTTTCTGAAAGGGAGGTCAGGGTGCAGTTTGCTTTCCTCTCAACCTCCAAAAACCATCAAAAGCTGTCAAGGCGAGAGAAAACAGATGAACAAACATAAAAACCTCCAGAGAACAAAAGCCTGAAAAAACCAGTTTCCTCAGAGCCCACCATCTTGAGGGGGGTGGGAGGACTTAACTTAGGGAACATCATTTACTGAAAACCCAAGTGGCAGGCCCCTCCCTCAGAAAATCAACCAGGAAAGGAAAAAAAAAAAAAAGACAACAAGAGAACAACCGCCTCTACTTCAAAGATAGAACTTTTAACTCATTACCACTATTCTGTTTTTTTTCCTATATATAGATAATTTTTTAACCTATTTACCATCACAGTGAGATATCCAGTACATCAAATTCCATAATAACCTTCTAACCTGAAATTTTGTTATATACACCTGTGTTTTTTTTTTTTTTGCTTTTCTATTTTTTTTAACTTTCTTTAAATTTTAGTTGTTTAGTCTAATTTATTCTTTTTTATTTTTATTTTCTAATATTCATATAGAATTAAACTTCAAGGTAATCCCCTTTCCCCAATCAATGTTACCCCTATAGGTAAACAAATTTTTAATCCCCCTTTATCTTAGGAAAGTTGAGTCCTTTAACAAAGATATCAAGATACACCCAGAAAGAATCAAAATAACCTTCCTCACCCACACTGAGAATTTATAACCACTCTCCCATCTTTTTCTTCCACCAGTGTTACTGTGTATTTGTGTTTGTCCTGATAGTATATAAATCTTATACTTGGGGTTCTTTTTGATGGGGTTCTTCCTTTTTTGCTTATATATCTAAGCAAAAAAAATAATATATATATATATATATATATATATATATATATTTCTCTTGTCATATACTTTTATCGGTCTTTTTGTTCATCTGTTTGTGTTTGTATACTTCATAAATCTTACCTTAGGACCCATTTGGGCTGAGCCTTTTCTTTTATCTTCCCTTTTTTTCCTGTCTCTCTCTCTCTAACTTTTTTTTTTAATTTTTATTTTCTTTTTTCTCTCATTTGGGTGGGGAATTCTGATTGCTCAGAAGCGTTCCAGGGTGCACCTTGATTGCACCATGGTCGATACATCCAGCTACATCCATTCAGTCATCTCTCACCAAAATCACTAGGAGGAATGGCCCACAGAAGAAAAATACAGAGGTTGTGCCTTCTACAACAGAGCTAATGGCTATCAACATAGACAATATGTTGGAAAGGGAATTCAGGCTAACAATTATCCAGGCAATATCTAGGTTGGAGAAAGTCATGGTTGACCAAACGGAATTGATTAGGACAGAATTGAAAGCCACCAGGGATGATGTACACAATGTTAGGGCAGAACTGAAAGCCACCAGTGATGATGTTCAAAATGCTCTCAATGAGTTCCAATCTAACCTAAATTCTCTAAAAGCTAGGGTAACTGAGACAGAAGATAGAATTAGTGATCTGGAGGGCAAACAGATAGAAAGGATCGGGAGGAAGCCTGGAACACACAGCTTCAAAGCCATGAAAACAGGATCAGGGAAATAAATGATGCCATGAAACGTTCCAACGTCAGAATTATTGAAATCCCTGAAGGGGAGGAAAAAGAAAGAAGTCTAGAAGATATAGTGGAACAAGTTGTCCATGAAACTTTTTCCAATCTCACGAACGGAACCAGCGTTCATGTACTAGAAGCAGAATGGTTTCCCCCCAAGATTATAGATTCTTGGAAGTCCTCAAGATGCCTCATACTAAGAATGAGGAATTATAATTGTAGGCAGACCCTCTTGAAAGCAGCTAGGACAAAGAAGCTCCTTACATACAGAGGAAAGTCCATCAGAATAATGTCTGATCTGTCCACAGAGACCTGGCAAGCCAGAAAGGGCTGGCAAGATATATTCAGGGCACTAAATGAGAAGAACATGCAGCCAAGAATACTTTATCCATCAAGACTGACATTCAGAGTGGATGGAGAGATAAAGAGTTTCCAAGACCGGCAAGGCTTAAAGACTATGCAACCACCAAGCCGACACTGCAGGAAATATTAAGGGGGGTTCTATAAAAGAGAAAGTATCCTACAAATATCATTGAACAGAAATATAGAGACAATCTACAGAAAAAAAAAACTTCAAAGTAATACGATGTCAATAAAAACATATCTATCAATAATCACTCTCAATATGAGTGGCTTAAATGCATCCATAAAAGGACACAGAGTTGCAAATTGGATAAAATGACAGGACCCATCCATATATTGTCTACAAGAGACCCATTTTGAACTTAAAGATACACCCAGACTGAAAGTGAAGGGATGGAGAAGCATCATTCATGCCAATGGGCCTCAAAAGAAGGCCAGGGTAGTGATTCTCATATCAGATAAATTAGATTTTAAACTAAGGCTGTAGTCAGAGATACAGGATGACACTACATAATCCTTAAAGGGACTATCCACCAAGATGATCTAACAATTGTAAATATCTATGCCCCCAAAATGGGAGCAGCCAATTACATAAGAAAACTATTAATCAAGATAAAGAGTCATATTGATATGAATACATTAATAGTAGGAGATCTTAACATGCCTCTCTCAGTAATAGACATATCATCGAAGCAGAAAATCAATAAAGAAACAAGAGCATTGAATAACACATTGGACCAGATGGACCTCATAGATATATATAGAACATTCTACTCTCAAACAACAGAATAATCATTCTTCTCAAGTGCACATGAAACCTTCTCCAGAATAGACCACATACTGAGCCAAAAATCAGGACTCAACTAATACCAAAAGACTGAGATTATTCCCTGCCTATTCTCAGATCACAATGCTTTGAAACTGGAGCTCAATCACAAGGAAAAGTTCGGAAGGAATTCAAACACCTGGAAGCTAAAGACCACATTGCTTAAGGATGCTTGGATCAACCAGGAGATCAAAGAAGAACTTAAACAGTTCATGGAAATCAATAAGAATGAAGACACTTAGGTCCAAAACCTTTGGGATACAGCAAAGGCAGTCCTAAGGGGGAAATACATAGCCATCGAAGCCTCCCTCAAAAACACTGAAAAATCCAGAATACACCAGCTGTCTCTACACCTTAAAGAACTGTATAATCAACAACAAATAAAACCAACTCCACACATAAGAAGGAAAATAATCAAGATTAGAGCAGAGATCAATGAGGTAGAAACCAAAGATATAGTAGAATGTATCAATGAAAATAGAAGCTGTTTTTTTGAAAGAATCAATAAGATCGATAAGCCACTGGCCACACTAATCAAAAAGAAAAGAGAGAAATCTCAAATTAATAAAATTATGAATCAAAAGGGAGAGATCAAAACTAACACCAAGGAAGTAGAAACAATCATCAGAAATCATTACCAACAGTTATATGCCAATAAGCTAAGCAACCTAGATGAAATGGATGCATTCCTGGAAAACTATAAACTCCCAAAATTGAACCAGGAAGAAATTGACAACCCAAATAGACCCATATCTAGTAATGAGATTGAAGCAGTGATCAAAAAAACTCCCAAAAAACAAGAGCCCAGGAACTGACGGATTCCCTGGGGAATTCTACCAAACTTTCGAAGAAGAAATATCACGTATTCTCCTGAAGCTGTTTCAAAAAATTGAAGCAGAAGGAAAACTTCCAGACTCTTTTTATGAAGCCAGCATTACCCTGATCCCCAAACCAGGCAAAGACCCTACAAAAAGGAGAATTTCAGGCCAATATCACTGATGAATATGGATGCTAAGATTCTCAAAAAGATCCTAGCAAACAGGATCCAACAGCACATTAAAAATATTATCCACCATCACCAAGTGGGATTCATCCCTGGATTACAAGGATGGTTCAACATTTGCAAACCAATCAATGTGATATAACAAATCAATAAGAGAAGAGAGAAGAACCACATAGTCCTCTCAATTGATGCAGAAAAAACATTTGACAAAATCCACCATGCATTCCTGATTAAAATGCTTCAAAGTATAGGAATAGAGAGAACATTCCTCAACTTCATAAAATCTGTCTATGAAAGACCCACAGCAAATAGCATCCTCAATGGGAAAAAGTTCGTAGCCTTCCCGTTGAGATCAGGAGCACAACAAGGCTGCCCACTCTCACCACTCTTGTTCAACATAGTATTAGAAGTCCTAGCAACAGCAATCATACAACAAAGAGAAATAAAATGTATCCAAATTGGCAGTGAAGAAGTCAAAGTCTCTTTCTTCACATATGACATGATTCTTCATATAGAAAACCCAACAGACTCCACCCCCAAACTACTAGAACTCATAGAGCAATTCAGTAACATGGCAGGATACAAAGTCTATGTACAGAAATCAATGGCTTTCTTATACACTAACAATGAAAATACAGAAAGGGAAATTAGAGAATCGATTCCATTTACTATAGCACCAAGAACCATAAAATACCTGGAATAAACCTAACCAAAGAGGTAAAGGATCTGTACTCGAGGAACTACAGAACACTCATGAAAGAAACTGAAGAAGACACAAAAAGATCGAAGACCATTCTATGCTCTTGGATCGGAAGAATAAACATTGTTAAAATGTCTATACTGCCTAGAGCAATCTATACTTCTAATGTCATTCTGATCAAAATTCCACCAGTATTTTTCAAAGAGCTGGAACAAATAATCCTTAAATTTGTATGGAATCAGAAGAGACCCTGAATTGGTAAGGAAATGTTGAAAAACAAAAACAAAACTGGCGGCATCAACTTACCTGATTTCAAGCTTTACTACAAAGCTGTGATCACCAAGACTACATGGTACTGGCATAAAAACTGACACATAGACCAGTGGAACAGAGTAGAAAGCACAGGTATGGACCCTCAACTCTTTGGTCAAATAATCTTCAACAAAACAGGAAAAAATATACAGTGGAAAAAAGACAGTCACTTCTATAAATGGTGCTGCGAAAACTGGACAGCTATATGTAGAATAATGAAACTCGACCATTCTCTTACACCATACACAAAGATAAACTCGAAATGGATAAAATATCTCAAAGTGAGACAGGAATCCATCAGAATCCTAGAGGAGAACATAGGCATAACCTCTTCGATGTCAGCCACAGCAACTTCTTTCAAGATATGTCTCCAAAGGCAAAGGAAACAAAAGAGAAAATGAATTTTTGGGACACACACAAAACAGATAATCATATAAAAAAGTGGACAGAAGATATGAACAGACACTTCTCCAATGAAGACATACAAATAAATGGTTGTCAGATACATGAAAAAATGTTCATCATCACTAGCCATCAGGGAGATTCAAATTAAAACCACATTGAGATACCACCTTATACCAGTTAGAATGGCCAAAATTAGGAAGACAGGAAATAACATGTGTTGGAGAGGATGTGGAGAAAGGGGAACCCTCTTCTACTGTTGGTGGGAATGGAAGTTGGTGCAGTCACTTTGGAGAATAGTGTGGAGATTCCTCAATAAATTAAAAATAGAGCTTCCCTATGACCTTGCAATTGCACTCCTGGGTATTTACCCCAAAGATACAGATGTAGTGAAAAGAAGGGCCATCTGTACCCCAATGTTTATAACAGCAATGGCCATGGCCGCCAAACTGTGGAAATCACCAAGATGCCCTTCAATGGATGAATGGATAAAGAAGATGTGGTCCATATACACGATGGAGTATTATGCCTCCATCAGAAAGGATAAATACCCAACTTTTGTAACAACATGGATGGGACTGGAAGACATTATGCTGAGTGAAATAAGTCAAGCAGAGAGAGTCAATTATCATATGGTTTCACTTATTTGTGGAGCATAACAAATAGCATTGAGGACATGGGGAGATTGAGAGAGTCCCAAGTCAAAGGGAGTTGAGGGAAATTGGAAGGGGAGATGAACTATAAGAGAATATGGACTCTGAAAAACCACCTGAGTGTTTTGAAGGGGCAGGAGGTGGGAGGTTGGGGGAACCAAGTGGTGGGTATTAGAGAGGTGCACATATTGCATGGAGCACTGGGTGTGGTGCAAAAATAATGAATACTGTTACGCTGAAAAGAAATAAAAAGAAAAAAAAAGAAAAGAAATACGCAATTACAGAAAGAGAATCAATTTCAGATAAAGAAAATGAGGAAAACCAAGAACTAAAATACATACAATAGTTAATCCTTTAAAGGAATCATTCAAGAGAAGAAAATATATTTTCTGTGTAGAGGAGTAGCAGTTCTAAAATCCTGCACACAGACACAGAAACACACACACACAAAGAGGTGTATTTGAATAATTCTTTTTTGCCTAGAAACTCTTCATGTTTAAGTGAGAGCCATATAATGGAAGTATTGAAAGTGATACAGGGTTTCTCTCTAAGAATATTGAGAAAACACTGAAGAATATTAATAAAGTAAATAGAATATATATATATATACACACACACACGTGCATTTGTACATATATGTACAATATATTTAACAATAACTCAGGACATAACTTGGAGAATGGTTTGAGGGGAAGAAAAATGTCTAACAAGGAAAATGTTGAGCAAAACAAATATAGAGAATAATATTATGATTAGAAAAATATATAAACATTAATACAGGAATGATTAAATTAATATGATACTATTATAAAAATTTTTTGCTAAGTAGCTTTAAAATTTAAATGAAATAAACACACTTTTTTGACAAAGGAATGTACCAACCTGACTAAATAAAGAATGGGAAGACTGAGGCTTCATGTGATACACAGAGAAATGCTCTAATCCTAAACATGTCTACATCCTAATTCTCAAGTTTAACAAAATATGTATAAGATCTATGTGAAGAATACTATAAACTCAGAAAAGCAGAATCAAAAGCAACTAAATAGATGAAGTTATATTCCATGAATATGGATCAGAAGACAATGTTAGCATGATATAAATTCTTCACATTTGATCTATAAATTCAAAGCAATCTCAACAAAAATCCCAGAAATCTTCTCTGTGGATATTGAAAAACTAATTCAAAAGTTCATAGGACAGGCAAAAATCCCAGAATAGCCAACACAATATTAAAAAAGAAGAACAAAATTGGTTGACTGACACTACCCAACTTCAGGACTTAAGACAATGGGATATTGGTGAAAGAATGGACAAATAGATCAATGGAACAGAAAAGGGATCCCAAAAAACAAATCCACATTAATATAGTCAACTGAACTTCGGTAAAGAAACAAAGGCAATTCAAGGGTGCATGGTGCTGCAACAACTGGAGTCCACATGCAATCACAGCAAAACAGTGAATCTAGACACATATCTTATACCCTTCACAAAAATGAACTCCAAATGGATCACAGATATCAAAGTAAAATACAAACCTGTAAAACTTTAGAGGAAAACAGGACAAAATCTAGATGACCTTGGGTATAATAATGAATTTATAGATCAAACACAAAAGGTATGATCATGAGAAAAAATAATAAACTGGACTTATAATTAAAATGAGAACTTTTTCTCTATAAATACAATATCGAGAGAATAAGACAGGGGCACCTAAGTGGTTCAGCAGTTGAGAGTCCGACTCTTGATCTCAGCTGAGGTCTTGATATTGGGGTTGTGGGTTTGCACCCATGCTGGGCTCCATGCTGGGTGTGGAGCCTACTTAAAAAAAAAAAAAAAAGAGAGAGAGAGAGAAAGAGAAAGTCACATACAAGGAGAAAATATTTACAAAAGACATATATGTTTAAAGGACTGTGAAGAAGGACTATTATCCAAAATACATTAAAAATAAATTCTTAAAACTGAAGAATTAGAAAACAGTGTGATTTAAAAATGTTCAAAAACCTTAAAAGACACTCTCCAAAGATACAAAGAAAGCAAATAAACATATGAGAAGATATTTCACATCATATGTCATGAAAAATGCAAATGAAAACAACGAGATACTCCTACACATCTGTTAGAAAGGCTAGATTCAAAATAATGACAACACCGAATGCTGGTAAGAACGTGGAGCATGAATGAAGGAGCCCCCTTCATTGCTGGTAGAGATGCAAAAGGGCGTGGCATTTGAAAAGACAGTTGCAGTTAGTTACAAAACTAAACATTTTATTACCTAATGATTAAAAAATCAGGCATTTTGATATTTATCCAAAGGAATTACAAATGTATTATCCACATCAAAACCTGCACACAGATTTTTATCATGGTCTTATTTGCATTTTGTAAAACGTGGAAATAACAAAGAAGTCTTTTAGTAAGTGAATAAATGAATAAACTATAGTACATCCAGACAATGGAATATTATTAGGTGCTAAAAAGAAATGAGCTTAAAACTTTTGAAAGGCTTGTAGAAACTTTAAGTTCCTATAACTAAGTGAAAGAAGCCAATCTAAAAAGGCTACATTCAGTTTGATTCTGACTATATTACATTTTATAAAAGACAAAACGAAAGAATACACTAAAAGGACAGTTGTGGGTAGGGATTAGAGAGCAGGGAGGGATAAAGGCAGACCATGGAAGACTTTTGGAAACTACTCTGTATGATACAATCATGGTAAATATAGGCCATTATACGTTTTTTTTTTTTTTTTAAATTCATGGGTATCATGAGTTTTGTATAAGCTTGTGTAATACCAAGAGTGAACTATAATATCAACTGTGGCCTTTGGGTGATAATGATGAGTCAGTGTAGGTTCATCAGTTGTAAAAAGTGTACTACTCTGGAAGAGGATGTTGATATGCTGGAGGCTATCCATGTGTGGTGCAGAGGGTATAGGAAATCTCTATACCTTTATTTCAGTTTTTCTGTGAATCTGAAATTGCTCTATAAAGGTAAAGTTCTGAGAAAAAAAAAAGAACATAACAGAAGTGATGCTGCATAATTTCCAAGGTTATATTATAAACAGTTACAGGGTTTCTGCATGGCCTTTTCTCTCTTGGAGTGGTTGTTTTGAATCCAAGTATCACGCTGTAAGGAAATCCAAACCACTCCTTGAGATTTCACAATCTAATGCCTTTGAACAAAGAAACTGAGGTCCCAGTTTGACAGTAACCATCAACAATCAGACAACTGAGTGCATGAGTCTTCAGATGATTCCAGTACCCAATCTTTGGTTCTTCAGCCTGAGGCTACAGAGATCACAGAGCATATATAAGGAATCCCCACTCTGCCTTTTTCAATGTTCTGATCGATAAGAACAATATATAAGTATTTAAGGACAATATATTTGGGGATAATTTCCTACAGTGACTGAAGTATCTCCTTTTGACACTGACAATCATCATTCTTAGTTTTTACTTCTCTAAGAACCTACCTTGGATTCTTGTTCAATGGTAAAGGGATTGACTCACATAAAACCTCAGCATGTTTATCAGTTCCTCAAGTCATTATACAAAATCGGTAAAAATAACTTGGATTCAACTCTGACTACTCACAGTTACACCTCTGTAACTGAGAATATCTGGAAACAAACAAAGAAACCCACCTCAGCTTTGATGACTGGTCTCATCTTTAATTAATGACCACCAAGTCAGGTGGGCCCTTTATATTTGTTCAGAACAATTAAAAAGAAGTCACTTTATTCCATCACAGGGAATAAATAACATGTATGTTGTAGATTCTATCGAACACAGTTAACATTACAATTTATGTTTAGACCTTAGCTGAATTTGTTGTACTTTCTGATCCATTCTTTTTCACAACTCTTCTTGTAGGAATAAAATTTAAATAAATTCTGTTTTGTAAAATGTATCTTGATTTTATAGTATTAGTAGTAACAAGTCTAGAGCACCATTCTATGGTTTCCCTGTGTTTTTCTTTGTTTTTTGTTTTACCCCTTTAAACACATTAAAAGTAAAGCAATGCACTCAATTTATAAATTTTTGTGTGTTTTCATTAAAAGAAAACTATATTGCCCAAAGAAAAATAGATTTGTAAAATCTCACTTAAAGGCTTATATGGCAATATAATATTGTATCAAGTAATCAAACATTGTAGTAAATTATTAGTGCAATTTTTGTAGATGAAACTTCTGCCTCTATGCAGCATGTTAATTCTAATATATTTGAGAATCAAATTATTCAGTGACAATGATGGTTTTTCATAAAAATAAAATAAATAAAGCATCTTCAGTAATGCAGCAAAAGTAAATGACCCACATGATTTAGTAACAAAATAAAACATTAAAGTATAGAAATGATTATTATATATATTTCAAATATAAATATATATATTTTTATATATATATATATATAGTGCTTCCTTATGTAAGTGCCAGATCACATGAAGCATACTGGATCTCTGATATTTGACTGGGGGTTTTCACTTATACCAGAGAATGTTTATATGTATACATTCAGAAATCAATATTTGATCTTCACTTTCTTTGTATTTTATTCTCTATAATAAACCACATGTACTAGAATCCCTTACATTTCCAATTAGAAGACAAATTTTCTGAAAGTCTATATAATAAATTATTACAATAGAGACATCTCACTTGTACAGGTGGGATGCCAGGGAAAGACAAATAGTCTAAAGTAAAAAATGATAAAGGGAACCCACAGAGATATACATCAGACAAGTCAAAAGCTTCTTGGTTCAGTGAAGGCTCCTGGCAAAATCATTTAACACATAGTTTTAAAGTATTACAGAAAAAAAAATGTACTCTGCTTTATATAGAAACTGTGGTCTAGTGATGTATTATATATTGTTTGATTGATTTCTTTTAAAATTAGCAGTATATTAGGCTGAAATGGAGAGCCAATAGAAGTGTTAACATAATTTATACAGGCTGCAAATGTTAAGTAGTTTTATTCATTGTGGGAATAAATCTATCCCTCTGTTTGAAACTATCAATTAAGTTGATGGCTAAAATTCATTAAAATAGATGTATAGCATGCTATTCAAGACAAGTAAATGCTTCATCTATCATTGCTAAGTAAATGATTGTAAGGAAAAAAATGATATGGAAAAGATGGCACTTTAGCTTTCAATTTATAACAAATTAGAAACAAAGTATATGGTTAATTTACATTGTAAATACTAAGCACAAAGTCCCCATAAACATACCTAGAGTTCTCAAACAACATGTTTCCTTAAATTACTTTACTATTTTCATTAACAAATCTATAGAATCTTAATTTGTATAAGCACATTTGAAGCAGAAATTATTTAAGAAGAGGCAAAAATTCAATCAGTATTATTTTCAGTTAATAAAATGCAGATGAAACCATATATTTATTTCTTGTGAAATTATTCCCTTTAATAGTTTCAATGTTTGACAGGCTAGGGAAGAAGTATTGTGACAAAAAATGTAATAAAATAGACATTGAAAATCTGTACATAATTTAAGTATGACTATTATCACCATTTTATACATTAAATTAAATTCAGAAACGGTAACTATTCGTCCATAATCACTAGCTACTGTTCTAAGTCAAAATTGCAACTCATATATGTGCCATTCTAAAACATGTGCACTTTCCCATCCTCTCACGTTAAAACCATTTTGGATAATTGATAAGATTTACAATTGGATTGAAGCCATCAGAAAAAGAAAATCTTCAAAATTTGTAGGAAAAATAGTATATTTCACAAAACTTCACTATCACTTAAAAAAGGAAATCATGATGATAATTCACTGTAACACCTTACATAAATATTATCCATTAATTCTTTTTTATGTGTTTTTTAAAAGTTTTGATTCACAGACCTGTACCCCTGGGGATAAAAATATATGTTTATAAAAAATAAAAAATTAAAACTTAAAAAAAAAAGTTTTGACTATAATGTTATCAAAATTTTATTTTCTTACAGCAAATGTTGATTCTTCTTTAAATTTACCTCATTGATTTGTGAGAAATAAAAACAGTACTGATAAGAATTTTGTTTCTAAATCTAGACTTCTCTATTTCCTTTTCTTCTTATTTTTCCTCCTTTTTTGCCCCTTCACATCTGTCTCCATCTCGTTCTTCTTTCCAAATTTCTCAAGAACAAAGAAATATTTCAAATGAGGAATATATGCAATTGCCATATATTGCATATGTGGAATATATTGCAATTGAAGGTTATTGATTTCAGCAGGCTTTAAAATATTATTTAAAGATGATTATTGGGTTCCTATTTTATTACTTGTACTATTTATTTTAGAGAGAAGATATTAATTATCACCTTAAAAACTCATACTTCTATTGTTTTATTGTTACAACACTCATTTAAAAATATCTTTCTAGCAAACCAAAATATCACTGTCTGTTGACAACATGCATAGTTCCTTCTACTAGGTTGACACCGAATATGTATGTATTGGATTACTGTTCAAAACATTTGCTGCTCCTCTTAGGGAAGGATTATGCTGCTGCCCCTATCAATGTCAATGTTGGCAGTGTAATTTGCAGTGACTCTTTCTGCAGAAGGATAATCCTTCCATCCCTGCCCAATTACCTCAGACTTAGTCATTGTGATTTGTGATGATCCTCCCAGAAAGAGAACTGTACATCCTTGGAGTCTGAAATCAGGAGAGGTCACGTAAATCATTTTAACCAATAAAAATTTTGTGGAGGTAATATGTGTCACTCTAAAACCTTTAAACTCACAGTTAACCTTTATCTCTTTTTTTCGCCCTGTCAAACAATTGACATGTCCAACAGAGTATATGCTTCTTCAGCCTGGACCTCGAGGGAAGATATTTTGGAACAGAGATGCATTAACTTCACAATGGACATTTAGCACATGATAGAACTAAATTTTCTTTTCATAAACCAGTGAGCCTTAGAGATGCTGGTTAACACAACATAGCATATTATATCCAGACTAATGAATGTTATAACTGAAGTTTATTAAAATAAAAGTTGGAACAAAATAAAAACTAGCTTAATAAAGCACAACATTCTTTATGATGAAGTGGTAGAACCCACTTTATTGTGAAGGTCAGATTATTATTTTATGATAGTATACATATGATGAAAAATAACTTTTTTGATCTAAGAAATTTATCTAGAAATCCCTTTTTATGGCATTGTGATTGAATTTTGTTCATGTTGTAATCAGTTATGTTGGTACTTTAAGTCAGAGATGATGATTCTATAAATACACATCATTTCAATCACACTGATCTTAGAGATTGTGTTAGCCAGGGTTATCCAAAGAGACGAAATTTAATAGTGTATATATAGACAGTTGACCCTTGAACAGCAAGGGTTTGGACTGCACAGGTCCACTTATACAGTACAATACTGTAAATACATTTTCTCTTTCTTATGATTTTCTTAACATTTTATTTTCTCTGCCTCACTTTGAGACAAATCTATAGAGACAAGCCTATTGCATCCTTTTTTATCATTTCATTTTTCCCCCCAAATAACCCCAAATGTTAACAATTCCTCTCAATTTATTTTCTCATTTTATTTAATTTTTAATTTTTATTTTTAAAAAGATTTTATTTATTTATGTGACAGACAGAGATCACAAGTAGGCAGGGAAGCAGGCAGAGAGAGAGGAGGAAGCAGGTTCCCTGCTGAGCAGAAAGCCTGTTGAGGGGCTCCATCCCAGCACCCTGGGATCATGACCTGAGTGGAAGGCAGAGGCTTTAACCCATTGAGCCACCCAGGCGCCCCTATTTTCTCATTTTAAAAATTCATCCAATATTGGGGCGCCTGGGTGGCTCAGTGGGTTAGGCCACTGCCTTTGGCTCAGGTCATGATCCCAGGGTCCTGGGATCGAGTCCCGCATCAGGCTCTCTGCTCAGCGGGGAGCCTGCTTCCTCCTCTCTCTCTGCCTGCCTCTCTGCCTACTTGTGATCTGTCTCTGTCAAATAGATGAATAGATTCTTAAAAAAAAAAAAAAAATTCATCCAATATTAAGTGAGCATATACTGCAAGAAATATACTTTCCTGGGCATGGTGAAAAGGAATAGTGTGTATTGAGAAAGATTAGGAAGTCATTGCTACTTTCACCCACATTCTGAAATATGATAGAAACTTTTTTTCCTAAATATGCAGCAAAAGTATTCTTTTGTAAATAATCAAATTTGTAAATAATCAAATTTGTAAATTATCAAAAGATTATTTACATAAGTATTAGTAATGATCCTGCTCTTTGTCCATAAGAAACAAATTACTTTTGTAGTTTGTTTTTAATTTAAGTTGAAGAACTATAATTTCTATCCTTACTATTTCTGTGGAGAAATAGACTCCATTGCTGTCCATGTTTCTCTTACATATTTGTAAATATGTGAAAACGTCATTAAATTAACAAAGTGAATTTCCATTACCTGTGTGCCTCAAAATGTCATGTGGTGATTTGAAATTTTTAAAAGAGAATTATCGAAAACATCTCTCTCTCTCTCTCTCACTCTCTCTCTCTTTTTACTAGTTTATAGATCCAACCTAACCACAGTTACATCAAAATGTCTTAGGCCAGTGAGAAACTTTAATTATTTCTTTGGAATTCTGAGAAAACTTTTTAAAATTATCCTGAATGCACTCCTGTTTTATTTCATTATAGAATTCAATTTATATTGACAGTTGCATCTTAGGACTTTGTGTTGTTTTCAAAGGAGTATTTCTTAAGTAAATATCTTTAAAATACATTCTACACCTACAAAATCCTAATGATAAATGTCCTATATCCAAGTTTTATCTAAAAACAAGGGAACAGAGCATCATGGAATACTCATTTGTAAGAGCAAATATGTGTTCCCCCACAAGAAGAGCACAAGTTTATTTACAGTCAATTTATAATATGTTGTCATAATCCTCTTTACACAGTTTTCTGCAAACAGGATTTAACACTGCTGGATGAAATTAGTTTACTGACTTCTGTGGTGTAAGATTGATTCTGTTGATAGGTAATCAGATATTTATTCAGCTTTCACTGTGGTTTAAAAGAAGTTGCCTCAATTGATGCAGGTAAGATAAGATTCAAACTATACAAGAAACTAAAGGTCTAATTTACTTAAAAAAAAAAAAGATCTAATTTTGTGACTTAAATTTCTTTCATTGTTTCTGTGTATAGGATTTTTATCAAGTTTACAAATAGGAGGGGCACCTGGGTGGCTCAATGGGTTAAGCATCTGCATTCTGCTCAGGTCATGATCCCCGGGTCCTGGGATTGAGCCCTGCCTTGGGCTCTACTCAGCAGAAGTCCTATTTCTCCCTCTCCCTCTGCTGCTCCCCCTGCTTGTCATGTTCCCTCTCTTTCTCTCTCTGTCAAACAAATAAATAAATTTTTTTTAAAAGTTTACAAGTAGGGTAATCATACCATTAATCATATATGTGCAGTGTTACATCTGAGAGTGAAAGAAGTCTTCTTAATAAGTAGGATTTTAAAACAGATGTAAATATGTAGGTTCCTGGGACCTGGGAAAATAGGACATAAGTTCAATTTATCTATAAGTGACCTAAATAGAGATGCCACTTCCTTAACCATGATATCCTCAGCATCTGATCTGGCACAAAATGGACACTTAATAAATAGTACTCAAATTAAATGATTGATAATTTTTTTTCAAAAAATAAAAATTATGCCATCTTTATAATCATTTATTTTTTACAACATTTACCTATTAAACCTGTGATTCAAATTCTATTAGCTCTGACATTTTAGGTAATAGTCATTATAGTAATTATTTTAGGACAATTTATATCCTGTGAAATAGTCTTGACTGAACTATATTAGTAAACCCTTATCCTTTACTGAAATCATTTATATATCAAAAAATATATGTACATAAGCCTTAAATTTCTGGATGAAAGTGTGAACCCAGTGACAGAAGTGGAACAGTGGAAAGTTTGGTTACTTACCATTAAAGTGCCAGTGTCAATAATTAGGAAATTTGTAAAGATGTTTATTCCTGCTTCATTGCTTAGGATGGTATCAAGGAATCTGATAATTTGAAATAAGATAAATGACATGCAAATAATTAGTCTAAATGTAATATATGATATTGTGCATATAATTAAAGTTTAAATGGTACATGTGATCTTGTTAACACAGTTTTCAATTAAGGTCTGTGTTTATAAAATTCTAATAACATGATATTTAATAGGAAGGCTTTGAAAGTGGTTTTTGAATAAAAAATATGATGGTTACCTATTTCATAAATGGGTAACAAGTTTATGGAATTATAATGTCAGCTATAGTTTAAGAAAAGTAAAACTTCATTCTCAAACTTCTTATAAAAATTAAAATGAACAGAATTATTTTTTATAACATGTCCATGGGACATTGGTAGTAAGCCTAATTAATGAAAAAAAAAACTGACGACGTTGAGATTTTTAAAAAGTTAGTTAAAATACAATCCCAATTCATTCCTGTCATACCACAGTAAATTAAGGGAGGCAATGTAAAATTCTACTAAGGTCAATGGTGTGATACCAGGGGAGCTGGATTTTTGTCTCAAGAGCTTATCTCTTCACTTTTAGCTAATTACTTAATTTTCATTTCATCTGTTTCTTTAACAGAAAAATTAGGGATAAATAAGCATTTCTAAAAATCCATTCATGACAACCACTGGCATGTGTAATTGTCTTTTAAAAAATAATGTTGTGCCTTGGGATTAAGTCTAGGATATTCTGAAAGATTGATAATTCACATTACCTTTACAAGAAGCATTGTTGAAATAAAAAAAAAAATGCTTAATTTGTTCATAGTAAGAACCAGACTTTAGCAAAACTTTTTTCTTAAATCCCAATTTCTAGGAATTGCTTTTTTGGGGAGTTATGAGCAAAGCAATATTTAATCATTTAACCTAAGTATTATGAAGTATATTGTATGTGTTAAATCAATAATCTGGTTTATATGTATTTCCAGTGTAATGGGAAAAATTCCTATTTTTATACAGATTAAAAGTTTTTATGTTTTATAGTAACTCATATTAAATTTCTATTTCAAATCACCCAACTTACTGAATTGGGTTGATGCTGGAAGATAGAATGACAAGAGTTAAATGTGCAAATTAACAATACTATCTCATATCTTTTCAATAAATGAAATTTAATATGATTATTAACATTTCAGATAATTCCCATGTGACAATTGTCTTCTACCTTTGTAAGTTGAAACACCTTCTCAGGACGCCTGGGTGGCTCAGTGGGTTAAAGCATCTGCCTTTGGCTCAGGTCATGATTCCGGAGTCCTGGGATGGAGCCTCACTTTGGGCTCTCTGCTCAGCTGGGAGCCTGCTTCTCCCTCTCTCTCTGCCTGCCTCTCTGCCTACTTGTGATCTCAATCTCTGTCAAATAAATAAATAAAATCTTTAAAAACAAATAAACAAACAGAAAACCTCCAGGAGATATGGCCCCAATCTACTGACTCCCTACTGCTTGTTTCATGCCCATTTTCATTTGATGTAAGCAAGATTTTGTCTATTCTTTGAAGTTTTGTCAAAGCCTATAGCCTCTCAAGACTCCTGTTAATAACAATCAATGGCCTACTGGAAACAGTGATATGCTCTTTCATAACAGTCGGGAGCTGGAAGGAGCTTGAGACTGTCATTTCTTCTTTCCTGGAATTTTGCCCTATTATGCCACTTCTCACAATGGACATATAGGAATACAAAGAAATATTTATGACTTAACATGCAGATCATGCAATACCACATAAATAAGACTAATAGACCACAAAAGAGCAATTTACAGGATATTCAATATTTAAGGGGAGTATATTGAGGATTAAGCAAAATGTTCTGTTTAGTATTTTATACACACACATACACACACACAAACAAACACACACACATAATTTGGCTCTACTTTTGAAAGCCTTTTGTGTTATTACCTGTTTTCTACTTGTAGAAATTATTTTTTCAATAAAAATGTACAATAAAACAATTGAAAAGACCATATTGGAGAAGTAGTCTTCATGGGGAAAAAAAGCACTGCCAGGTAAGCCAACTTGGAATTAATACTTATAATTAATACATAAAAATAACAGAGGAATAACTTCTTAATTATTCTTTTAAAAAAACTGTCACCTAAAAGTTTTTATTTTTATTATGATCTCATTTTTTTCTGTGTACTGTTTTTTTTTCTTTAATTTTTTTATTAACATATAATATATTATCTGTTTCAGGGGTACAGGTCAGCATATCATCAGTCTTATGCAATTCAGAGCACTCACCATAACACATACCCTCCCTAATGCCCATCACCCAGCCACTCTATCTCCTCAACCCCTCCCCTCCAGGAACCCTCAGTTTGTTTCCTGAAATTAAGTGTCTTTTATGGTTTGTCTCCATCCCCAGTCCCATCTTGTTTCATTTTTCTCTCTTTCCCCCATGACCCCCGTCCTGCCTCTCAAATTCCTCATATCAGAGACAACATATGATAATCGCCTTTCTCTGATTGATTTATTTCGCTTAGCATAATACCCTCTAGTTCTATCCACGTCCTTGCAAATGACAAGATTTCATTTTTGATGGCTGTATAGTATTCCATTGCACATATATATCTTCCTTATCCATTCATCTGTTTATGGACATCTAGACTCTTTACATAATTTGACTATTATGGACATTGCTGCTATAAACATTCAGGTGCACATGACCCTTTGAATCACTACATTTTTATCTTTATGGTAAATACCTAGTAGTGTGATTGCTGGGTTATAGGGTAGCTCTATTTTCATTCTATTAATGTAAAACATGGAAATACTTCTGTTTGTTGATTTCAAAAATATATAATTGAGCTACAATTCATTTTCATCATTCATAGAAAATGTGATTTTGAGCCTTCTAGTAAATGTATAAGCATCTGATTAGTTATCAAAGCGTTTCACCAGCTAATAAGATTTGTGGTGGTGGTTGTGTTGGAAATGGTAGCAGTGCTGGTGGCAGTTTAGGTTTTATGTTCACTTGTTTGCTGGTTTTGCTTTTTGTTTTTGTTTTGATTTTATCCCTCCTCCCTATACCTTTAAAAATAATTCACCAATACTTAACATTTCATGCATCAAATATAATTGATAACACAGGAAACATGACTGAAATCTAAAGGAAGGACTTCAGAAGAGACTTTTTTATTTTACTCTTTAAAAAAATATTTTATTTATTTATTTGAGAGAGAGAGAGAGAGCATGAATGGGGGGAGGGTGAGGAGAAGCAGATTCCCTGTTAAGTTGGAAGCCTGATGCCTAGGACCCTGAGACCATGACTAAGCTGAAGTCAGGTGCTTAACCAACTGAGCCATGTAGGCTCCCCAAGATTGTTTTACTCTTATCTAGATTACTTAGGTATACATTCTTAGTTCTATGGCTCTTTGATTAGTCTGGCTTTCATCAGAACAGAACCTGAGGCAAAATCCAATTTCACTTATGGTGTTAGGGATTGAGGTGAGGAGACCAAGAAGGAGGGAAAGTAAGTATAGGATTTGTTCTTGAGTTGATAATTACTATAGGAGACTAGTTCTTGTTTGTGTTGGTCCTTCTGAGGAATTCTATCTAAAACATCCAAAATTGTTCATGATGAAAACTAAAAGTGGAAATTTTACATTCCTTTCCAGCTCATTGTGGGTTGTTTCCTTGTGTTAAGGATACCACATTTTCATTTTGTGCATTTATGAGGGCCAAGGAAGTGTGGTCTGCTTTATGAACCACAATGTGATGTTAGAGAAGCTTTGTGAAGAAGAAATGATGGCATATGTTTGAATCTTTATCAACAGAACTAATAAAATCTTGCACAGAAAAACATGCATGTTATCTAAGGTTGTAATCAGAATCAAGGCTGAGAAGATGTGAGGCAGTGAACAGCAAAGGTTTAATACTGTCTGCCCTATCAACTGTTCAGATACTCAACTGCTTTTCATTAAATCCAAGCAATGACCACACACTCAAGGTGATAGCAGCTAACTACAGTCTCCATGCAGCAATCCATGCGGGAGGTTAACAGGCTGCAGCACCAGCTATGGTAATGGTGTCTGAAGGTGCTCTTGATATTATCCTCCTATTCCCCTTCAGCTGCCTTTATAGTCAATAAACGTTTTAGTTAGGCTATGGCAATGGCCAAGAATTTCTCCCCAAGGTCAGTGACCCTGAATTGTCTTGCTCTTGATAAGTTTTGCTTCCTTCAATTGGCTATGCATAATTTTTATCAGACATGGAAGTCCAAAAATAACCCATTAATTTTCTCTTCCCATTGTTTAGCAATTTATTCTAGTTCCTTAAAAGATTAGATGTACCAGTAGATCCTCCTTTTATTTTCTTCATATTTACTAGAATGAGAACCCTGATGTGATCAGGTATAAGTTAGAACTTCAAGTTTAATAAAACCTTAATCTTTCTGCTGGTACAAATTTCTTTCCAAGCACCCAGTACCTCTAATCTGGCACAGCCAGTATTTATCAGGGTAGGAAGTAAAATTTGTATAATTGAGTCAGAGGGAGTGATTGATTGCCATTAACTCCTTAAATCATAATGTTGGGAAACCTGGAACCACATTAGTCATAGCAAATTGTTGGTGATTGGTGCCTTAGTGGTGAGATGGGCTTAAAATTAAACGTACGTGTGTGTGTGTGTGTGTGTATCCAATATATACATAAGTGTGTATATAGCATCCCAACTTGCAAGATGTGCTCTTAAGTTAGTGCCTTAGGTGAGCATTTTGTAGGTCTTTAATCATTCCTTTGGACCAGAAGAATTCAGTTTTATGAAACATGATGTGGCCAGTGGATTCCATGTTCCCTCACCTATAGACATGTAGGTGTGAGACAATTTTGTGAGGAATTTCAAGGCTATAAATAACAATTCTTCAAATATGTTGGTAGTACAGGCAAAGGCACCGTATATAGAAAAGACAAATCCACTTGGTTAATTTAAAAAAGAAATCCACAGATAGCTATATATTGAGACACTTCTCTTTCTCTAAAAACCAAATGATCAAGTATCCTGCCTAGTGATCTGCATGCTAGGAAAATATTCTTTCACTATTATTCTTTAGATTCACTCTGATTATGGCTTCAGTGTGATAGCAATTTATCTTCAGCTTATTCTAAAATGGGAACCTGATTCATCTGTCAACTGGTTCTGAGTTTTTTCATCATTCATCAGTTGCCATAGTGAAACTTCATGAGGTTGGGCATCAGTACAACACAGTTGGATGATGTGGTAGATTAGACCACTTGCTCATGGTATTTACTTGTGCCTTCTTTGTACATGGAGTCCTTATCTCAAAAGTAGCTCATATCTTATTTGATCATTATATCTGATAATACCTACATTTTGATGATCAGCTCCTTTCATATATTCACTTGAGGCCACTTGATCAGAAGCTCTGTGTTTATTAGAGTCCATTAACTTGTGAGGCTCTGCTTTTACACTGTTACAGCCTCAAGGGTCTGCCTTATGAATATTCTATTGCACCTTGTGTTGGAATCTGTATAACAACCTTCTCTACAGTTGATATCTTTAACATTGTTGGGTTGGCTGGCTGGTATGTCTAAGCAGCAGTGCAATTTTACCCACAGCCTTGACCCAATACAGGACCCTCTCTTGCAATATATTCAACTCAAAACTGGCAACATTCTGATTCACCTAAATGAATCTAAACAGTTATTTCCAAGAATGGTGTATACTACCTCTACAATCAAAAGATCCAGCAAAAACTGAGTGCTTCTTCCTTACCTTAGGGATCACAAGGAAAAACAATGTATTAGCTCTCTAGAGGGGAGGCTCTAACATGCCAGGCATAATTAGGCTTGTAAGCTTTACCAACTGGTGAGATCTCTAAATTTTCTAAGTTATTTCTCTATTAAGTTATTCAGGTCAAACATCACTTTCTGTTCAATAGAAACAGTTAACATGGTGTCACCATTTTAGTGACTGTGAGAAGCAGTGAGATATTATGTAAAATACAAAAATGACCAAAGCCCCTGTGTCTTATATTGTGAGAAAGAGCAAAATATTTAATAAGTCTTCAGAAAATAGATTGGTGGTGTCCTTCTCTTCCGAGTAAAACAAAACAGTCTTAATATTTCGTTTTGATGGAGTTTGAGAAGAGGCTCTGCTCATTTGTTTTCTAGTCTGTTTTCTTTCTTTTGTTCAGCCTGGATAATTACTACTGTTATATCTTCAAATTCACTGTGTTTAGAGACTTTTATTGACCAAAAAAATATTTTCTATGGCCCTTACTAATTAAGCTGAACTCTGTACTTTAAAAGCATTTATTCAGTCATCAATTGTACTATGTCTATTTTTTGGTAAGAGGAGGCCCAAAATATAGGATAGCATTTTTATTATATTTCATACCACTCATTTATTCCCAGGCTCTGCCTATGCTTTCCCTATTTTATGGAATTTTTTTTTCCCCTGAGGTTATTTTTTTTTTCCTTTTCTTTTTTTAACCTGTAAATGTTTCTCAGGGCTCAATTCTCAGTTCATTTTACTTCTACTCTCAATTCTTTAATGCTCATGCCTTTTTCCCCATCTTCACTGTGATTTCCATTTGCTCAAACATGTGGGCTACATTTCCAACAACCAACTAGATATTTGCTTCTAGTTGTTCAACAGAAAATTAAACAAAAAGAATTTTAAAAATAAACCTATATCATATTATCTCATAATTTTCTCATTTGAACAGAGAATGCAGAATTCTCGTAGTGGATTTTTTTTTGTTGTTGTTGTTGTTAAGTGCTTAAGAAAGGAAAGACCAAGATAAACTCAAGTCTCTTCATATATAAAATACATTGTATACAGGAGCACCTAGGTGTCTCAGTGGGTTAAGCCTCTGCCTTTGGCTCAGGTCAAGATCTCCGGGTCCTGGAATTGAGACCCGCATCGGGCTCTTTGCTCAGCAGTGAGCCTGCTTCCCCTTCTATCTCTGCCTACTTGTGATCTCTCTCTGTCAAATAAATAAAGTCTTTAAGTATGTGTGTGTGTGTGTGTGTGTGTGTGGTACAGCAGGCAAAGCCACCCTTGATTTAACATTATGAATTGTGTTTATTAAAGCAGTTAGTTATTTTTAATGTCTTTGTTCAACATTGGCTATACCCCCTCCTTTTTTTTTTTTTTTTCTCTTTTAACATCTTGGTAACTTTGCATGCTATTATTCTTGCCAAGCAGTTTGTAGCAGTGTCATATTGCTAGAGGTCATAATTCAATATATATTTTAAGTGTTTACACTTTCTCTCTTTGCTAGTCATCCCTGTTTCACCTCTTGAAAACAATGTTTTACAGGAACACTTTTTGGATTTTATTTGTATTTATTCCCCATAAATCTTCAGCCTAGCAGGCAAGTGAACTAATAACCATCTCTTTATTGCCTACAGACTGGCTTACATCCAATACCTCATTGTTAGCTGTTCTGTTTAGTCTTTTCATGTTATTTGTTTAATAGTATAATTTTTAAAAGACCTGCTGAACACTGCTGTTTTTGATGTTTCTCTTAATAGAACTACCACATGCTTACAAGAAGATATGTTTCGAAGGTCAGTAACAAAATCATGCGAATAAACCAACTGAAAATAAAAGTGTGTTGTTTAGGCAAAATTGTAATTCTGAGAAAATAAGAGAATTTTCATCATAGCTAAACAAATAAAGGACATATAGCTGTTTTCTGTTTTTTGAGAAAGAACTTTTTAGATTCCTGTATTTTGATTCCTTATATTTAAGTCCTTTTTTTTTTTTTAAGATTTTATTTATTTATTTGACAGACAGAGATCACAAGTAGGCAGAGAGGCAGGCAGAGAGAGAGGAAGAAGCAGGCTCCCTGCTTAGCGGAGAGCCTGATGTGGGGCTTGATCCCAGGACCCTGGGATCATAACCTGAGCTGAAGGCAGAGACTTTAACCCACTGAGCCACCCAGGTTCCCTGGGATAAGCTTATTTCATAAATGAGAAGTTTTCTTCCACACAGTTTATTCCAACTTCTTTTTTATTTTAATACTTCTGCTATTTGATATAAACAACTAAATATTGGAAATAGTATTGCGACTAGCATACTAAAAAAACCCTCAAGATTTATATTCTTATGGTTATTCTCTATTCTATGAGCTTAACTTTTACCAAGTTATTCACAAAATTACATTAGTAACAATACTGTTATTTAACACAGCTGACAGGATCGTCTTTGGCACATAAAAATTGGTTGGAGTTCAATATTCTGTGAAATGAATGCAATATTACTCCCACATTACTAGAATGAAAAACTATAAAATTAAAGCCTTGCATAAGCTCATGGAGTATAAAAAGATTTAGAAACAAGAGACTCAAATGATAATTATCAATACACAAAACACTTCATTAATTACATAGAAATAATAAAATTTTTAAAATGGTGAAATCTGAAAACTGATGAAGGAGAAAGGGAGAAAAGTTTGCTTTAATCTCCTTTTCTTAAGAATGCATTATAGAAGAAAAAAAATGTAAGAACTTAGGAGGTGATTTTCATGTCTTACTGTAGTCAATTGACTTCCATGGCCCTGTGGCTATATGAATGCTGATGACTAAATCCATGTGGGCTATAAAACACCATTAAAAGGTCACTCTTAGTTTCTGCTCCATATTTAATATCTCTTTGATAATGATGCAACTGTTGACTTATTTGCCTAAAAATTCATAATTTCTATTAAAAGATTGGCTGCCAAAATTTATATTATAAATATTATGTAAACTATATATAAATATTTAAAAATATATATAAATATATAAATATAATATAAACTATATATTATACTATAGTGTAAGTACTATCAAACAAATATATTTATTATTTAGTTTGCAGTAGATAATATTATTGATTAAATAAATATCAGAATCCCATTATACAAAATCTTAGGTCAATATAATGTTTTCACCATTTCCTCAATATATCTTATAAACTATAATATTTAAATCGTTTTACAATTTTAAAGTATATAAAATTAAAATATTTATTTTAATTACCTAGTTTTGAAAATCTCAACACACAGCAATATAGGATGTGAAAAAATGGTTCAGACATATTAGTACACACAGGACAATTAAGATGTACTATAAATATGCAAGGGTTTAGGTCATTGGTGGCAATAATTACAACTGTACTACTTTACTAATGATTTTGCTATCTAAAATGTTCACTTAGGGGGCACCTGGGTGGCTCAGTCAGTTAAGTTTGTTCCTTGGGCTCTGCTCATGATCCCTGGGTCCTGAGATCAAGCCTGCTGTCAGGATCCCTGCTCAGTGGGGAGCCTGCTTCTCTTCTTCCTGCCCCCTGCTCCTGTTCTATCATGCTTTCTGTCTCTCTCTCTCAAATAAACAAGTAAAATCTTTAAAAAAATAAATAAAATATTCACTTTGAAACAATGAATTATCTTTATCTATTAGTATATTTATACATCTGATGAGTGAGTGAGAGACAGGGAGATGGAGAGAGAAACAGAATTATATTAGTTTATGAAATTTAAAAAAAAACACTAGGTATATAATTTTGGTGAATAACAATGTTGTGGAGTTGATATTATATATATAAACATGGATTGTGTACAATTTGTACACAAATAAATACAAATTTGTACACACAAATTTATTTATGTATATATATAATATACAAAATATCCATGCTATCATAAACTAGAATTTCACTCAACAATCAAAGATCTTAATAAAGTGGAATTCTCTGGGGGGGAGGAGTCAAGATGGCAGAGAAGAAGCAGGCTGAGACTACTTCAGCTAGCCGGAGATCAGCTAGATAGCTTATCTAAAGATTGTAAACACCTGAAAATCCATCAGCAGATCAAAGAGAAGAAGAACAGCAATTCTGGAAACAGAAAAACAACCACTTTCTGAAAGGTGGGACCGGTGGAGAAGTGAATCCAAAGCGATGGGAAGATAGACCCCAGGGGGAGGGGCCGGCTCCCGGCAAGCAGCAGAGCAATGGCACACAAAATCAGGACTTTTAAAAGTCTGTTCCGTGGGGCGCCTGGGTTGCTCAGCGGGTTGAGCCGCTGCCTTCGGCTCAGGTCATGATCTCGGGGTCCCGGGATCAAGTCCCGCATCGGGCTCTCTCTGCTCAACAGGGAGCCTGCTTCCTCCTCTCTCTCTCTCTGCCCACTTGTGATTTCTCTCTGTCAAGTAAATAAATAAAATCTTAAAAAAAAAAAAAGTATGTTCCACTGAGGGGCATCGCTACAGAGGGTAAACTGGGGCTAAGCCCACGTGGGGTCAGCGTGGCCTCAGGTCCTGCAGGGTCACAGAAGGATCGGGGGTGTCTGAGTGTCGCAGAGCTTGCGGGTATTGGAACGGGAAAGCCGGCTACAGAGACAGAACCGACAGTAAGCTCACAGCTCGGTGTTACCTTGAAGCATTCGCAGGCTCGGTGAGCTCGGAGCGCGGCTGGAGGTCAGGCAGACGGGAGTAACTGGGCGCTGTTCTCTGAGGGCGCATTGAAGAGTGGGGCCCTGGGCTCTCGGCTCCTCCAGGCCGGAGACCAGGAGGCCGCCATTTGTATTGCCATCCTCCTGAACTCTATGGAAAGTGCTCAGGGAACAAAAGCTCCTGAAAGTAAACCCGAGCGGATTACTCACCCTGGCCCTGGGTAAGGGTGGTGCAATTCTGCCTGGGGCAAAGACACTTGAGAATCACTACACCAGGCCCTTCCCCAAGAAGATCAACAAGAAATCCAGCTGAGACAAAGTTCACCTACCAAGGAGTGTGGTTTCAATACCAAGGAGAGCAACAGAATTCCAGAGGAGGAGAAAGCAAAGCACGGAACTAATGGCTATTTCCCTTTCATTTTTTTTTAGTCTTGCTGTTAATTTAATTTTTTTCTTTTTCATTTTTTGCTTTTTTCTCACCTTCTGGTAAAATTTTTTTTTAACTTTTACCTTTTTCTTTTTTAAAGTTTTTTAACTAGTTTATCTGATATATATATTTTTTCTTTTTTATATTTTTCTTATTGTTTTCTTTTTAAATTCTTTTCCTTTTTTTTTCCTTTTTTCTTTTTTTTTCTCTTTCTTCCTTTTTGAACCTCTTTTTATCCCCTTTCTCCCCCAACACGATTTGTGATCTCTTCTAATTTGGTTAAAGCATATTTTCCTGGGGTTGTTGCCACCCTTTTAGTATTTTACTTGCTCCTTCATATACTCTTATCTGGACAAAATGACAAGATGAAAAAATTCACCACAAAAAAAAGAACAAGAGGCAGTACCGAAGCCTAGGGACCTAATCAATACAGACATTGGTAATATGTCAGATCTAGAGTTCAGAATGACAATTCTCAAGGTTCTAGCCGGGCTCGAAAAAGGCATGGAAGATATTAGAGAAACCCTCTCAAGAGATATAAAAGCCCTTTCTGGAGAAATAAAAGAACTAAAATCTAACCAAGTTGAAATAAAAAAAGCTATTAATGAGGTGCAATCAAAAATGAGGTTCTCACTGCTAGGATAAATGAGGCAGAAGAAAGAATTAGTGATATAGAAGACCAAATGACAGAATAAAGAAGCTGAGCAAAAGAGGGACAAACAGCTACTGGACCACGAGGGGAGAATTTGAGAGATAAGAGACACCATAAGAGGAAGCAACATTAGAATAATTGGGATTCCAGAAGAAGAAGAAAGAGAGAGGGGAGAAGAAGGTATACTGGAGAGAATTATTGGGGAGAATTTCCCCGATATGGCAAAAAACGAACAGCATCAAAATTCAGGAGGTTCAGAGAACGCGCCTCAAAATCAATAAGAATAGGCCCACACCCCATCACCTAATAGTAAAATTTACAAGTCTCAGTGACAAAGAGAAAATTCTGAAAGCAGCCCGGGAAAAGAAGTCTGTAACATACAATGGTAAAAATATTAGATTGGCAGCTGACTTATCCACAGAGACCTGGCAGGCCAGAAAGAGCTGGCATGATATTTTCAGAGCACTAAACGAGAAAAACATGCAGCCAAGAATACTATATCCAGCTAGGCTATCACTGAAAATAGAAGGAGAGATTAAAAGCTCCCAGGACAAACAAAAACTGAAAGAATTTGCAAACACCAAACCAGCTCTACAGGAAAGATTGAAAGGGGTCCTCTAAGCAAAGAGAGAGCCTACAAGTGGTAGATCAGAAAGGAACAGAGACCATATACAGTAACAGTAACCTTACAGGCAATACAATGGCACTAAATTCATATCTCTCAATATTTACTCTGAACGTTAATGGGCTAAATGCCCCTGTCAAAAGACACAGGGTATCAGAATGGATAAATAAACAAAACCCATCTATATGTTGCCTCCAAGAAACTCATTTTAAGCCCGAAGACACCTCCAGATTTAAAGTGAGGGGGTGGAAAAGAATTTACCATGCTAATGGACATCAGAAGAAAGCAGGAGTGGCAATCCTTATATCAGATCAATTAGATTTTAAGCCAAAGACTATAATAAGAGATGAGGAAGGACACTATATCATAAGCAAAGTGTCTGTCCAACAAGAAGAACTAACAATTTGAAATATCTATGCCCCCAACCTGGGAGCAGCCAACTATATAAACCAATTAATAACAAATTCAAAGAAACACATAAACAATAAACAATAATAGTAGGGGACTTTAACACTCCCCTCACTGAAATGGACAGATCATCCAAGCAAAAGATCAGCAAGGACATAAAAGCCTTAAACGACACACTGGACCCGATGGACATCACAGATATATTTAGAACATTACATCCCAAAGCAACAGAATACACATTCTTCTCTAGTGCACATGGAACATTCTCCAGAATAGATCACATCCTTGGCCCTAAATCAGGACTCAGCTGGTATCAAAAGATTGGGATCATTCCCTGCATATTTTCAGACCACAATGCTCTGAAGCTAGAACTCAACCACAAAAGGAAGTTTGGAAAGAACCCAAATACATGGAGACTAAAGAGCATCCTTCTAAAGAATGAATGGGTCAACTGGGAAATTAAAGAAGAATTGAAAAAAATCATGGAAACAAATGATAATGAAAATACAAAAGTTCAAAATCTGTGGGACACAACAAAGGCAGTCCTGAGAGGAAAATATATAGCAGTGCAAGCCTTTCTCAAGAAACAAGAAAGGTCTCTGGTACACAACCTAACCCTACACCTAAAGGAGCTGGAGAAAGAACAAGAAAGAAACCCTAAGCCCAGCAGGAGAAGAGAAATCATAAAGATCAGAGCAGAAATCAATGAAATACAAATCAAAAAACACTAGAACAAATCAACGAAACTAAGAGCTGGTTCTTTGAAAGAATTAATACAGGGCAGACTTATCAAAAAGAAAAGAGAAAGGACCCAAATAAATAAAGTCATGAATGAAAGAGGAGCGATCACAACTAACACCAAAGAAATACAAACAATCATAAGAACATACTATGAGCAACTCTACACCAACAAATTTGACAATATGGAAGAAATGGATGCATTCCTAGAAACATATAAACTACCACAACTGACCCAGGAAGAAATAGAAAGCCTGAACAGACCCATAACCAGTAAGGAGATTGAAAAAGTCATTAAAAATCTCCAAACGAACAAAAGCCCAGGGCCAGACGGCTTCCCGGGGGAATTCTACCAAACATTTAAAGAAGAACTAATTCCTATTCTCCTGAAACTGTTCCAAAAAATAGAAATGGAAGGAAAACTTCCAAACTCATTTTATGAGGCCAGCATCACCTTGATCCCAAAACCAGACAAGGATCCCATCAAAAAAGAGAGCTATAGACCAATATCCTTGATGAACACAGATGCGGAAATACTCAACAAAATACTAGCCAATAGGATTCAACAGTACATTAAAAGGATTATTCACCACGACCAAGTGGGATTTATTCCAGAGCTGCAAGGTTGGTTCAACATCCGCAAATCAGTCAATGTGATACAACACATCAATAAAAGAAAGAACAAGAACCATATGATACTCTCAATAGATGCTGAAAAAGCATTTGACAAAGTACAGCATCCCTTCCTGATCAAAACTCTTCAAAGTGTAGGGATAGAGGGCACATACCTCAATATCATCAAAGCCATCTTTGAAAATCCCACCGCAAATATCATTCTCAGTGGAGAAAAACTGAAAGCTTTTCCGCTAAGGTCAGGAACACGGCAGGGATGTCCAATATCACCACTGCTATTCAACATAATACTAGAGGTCCTAGCCTCAGCAATCAGACAACAAAAGGAAATTAAAGGCATCCAATTCGGCAAAGAAGAAGTCAAATTATCACTCTTCGCAGATGATATGATACTATATATGTGGAAAACCCAAAGGCCTCCACTCCAAAACTGCTAGACCTTATACAGGAATTCAGTAAAGTGTCAGGATATAAAATCAAGGCACAGAAATCAGTTGCATTTCTCTACACCAACAGCAAGACAGAAGAAAGAGAAATTAAGGAGTCCATCCCATTTACAATTGCACCCAAAACCATAAGATACCTAGGAATAAACCTAACCAAAGAGGCACAGAATCTATAGTCAGAAAACTATAAAGTACTCATGAAAGAAATTGAGGAAGACACAAAGAAATGGAAAAATGTTCCATGCTCCTGGATTGGAAGAATAAATATTGTGAAAATGTCTATGCTACCTAAAGCAATCTACACATTTAATGCAATTCCTATCAAAGTACCATCCATCTATTTCAAAGAAATGGAACAAATAATTCTAAAATTTATATGGAACCAGAAAAGACCTCGAATAGCCAAAGGGATATTGAAAAAGAAAGCCAACGTTGGTGGCATCACATTTCCGGACTTCAAACTCTATTGCAAAGCTGTCATTATCAATACAGCATGGTACTGGCACAAAAACAGACGCATAGATCAATGGAACAGAATAGAGAGCCCAGAAATAGACCCTCAACTCTATGGTCAACTAATCTTCGGCAAAGCAGGAAAGAATGTCCAATGGAAAAAAGACAGCCTCTTTAATAAATGGTGTTGGGGAAAATTGGACAGCCACATGCAGAAAAATGAAAATTGGACCATTTCCTTACACCACACACGAAAATAGACTCAAAATGAATGAAGGACCTCAATGTGAGCAAGGAATCCATCAAAATCCTTGTGGAGAACACAGGCAGCAACCTCTTCGACCTCAGCCACAGCAACATCTTCCTAGGAACAACGCAAAAGGCAGGGGAAGCAAGGGCAAAAATGAACTTTTGGGATTTCATCAAGATCAAAAGCTTTTGCACAGCAAAGGAAACAGTTAACAAAATCAAAAGACAACTGACAGAATGGGAGAAGATATTTGCAAACGACATATCAGATAAAGGACTAGTGTCCAAAATCTATGAAGAACTTAGCAAACTCAACACCCAAAGAACAAATAATCCAATCAAGAAATGGGCAGAGGACATGAACAGACATTTCTGCAAAGAAGACATCCAGATGGCCAACAGACACATGAAAAAATGCTCCATATCACTCGGCATCAGGTAAATAGAAATCAAAACCACAATTAGATATCACCTCACACCAGTCAGAATGGCTAAAATAAACAAGTCAGGAAATGACAGATGTTGGCGAGGATGTGGAGAAAGGGGAACCCTCCTACACTGTTGGTGGGAATGCAAGCTGGTGCAGCCACTCTGGAAAACAGCATGGAGGTTCCTCAAAATGTTGAAAATAGAACTGCCCTATGACCCAGCAATTTCACTACTGGGTATTTACCCCACACTTCGTTTAAAAGATGAATTTTAATTTCAGAATCAATTACATTTTTAAATAAACACTAAAAACATGAAATAATTTAGATTTCATATATTATTGCAATTTTATGTCTAGTGTTAATAGATCTCTAAAAGCTAAAATTTTCATAACAAGTTACCAGAGAATTCCACTTTTTTTTAAAATTTATTTTTTATTTATTTTCGGCATAACAGTATTCATTATTTTTTCACCAAACCCAGTGCTCCATGCAATCCGTGCCCTCTATAATACCCACCACCTGGTACCCCAACCTTCCCACTCCCCACCAGTACAAACCCCTCAGATTGTTTTTCAGAGTCCATAGTCTCTCATGGTTCACCTCCCCTTCCAATTTCCCCCAACCCCCTTCTCCTCTCTAACTCCCCATGTCCTCCATGCTATTTGTTATGCTCCACAAATAAGTGAAACCATATGATAATTGACTCTCTCTGCTTGACTTACTTCATGCAGCATAATCTATTCCAGTCCTGTCCATGTTGCTACAAAAGTTGGGTATTCGTCCTTTCTGATGAATGCATAATACTCCATGGTGTATATGGACCACATCTTCCTAATCCATTCATCCGTTGAAGGGCATCTTGACTCTTTCCACAGTTTGGCGACCGTGGCCATTGCTGCTATGAACATTGGGGTACAGATGGCCCTTCTTTTCATGACATCTGTATCTTTGGGGTAAATACCCAGCAGTGCAATGGCAGGGTCATGGAGAAGTTCTATTTTTAATTTCTTGAGGAATCTCCACACTGTTGTCCAAAGAGGCTGTACCAACTTGCATTCCCACCAACAGTGTAAGAGAGTTCCCCTTTCTCCACATCCCCTCCAACACATGTTGTTTTCTGTCTTGCTAATTTTGGCCATTCTAACTGGTGTAAGGTGATATCTCAATGTAGCTTTTTTTTATTATTTTTTTATTTATTATAAACATATATTTTTATCCCCAGGGGTACAGGTCTGTGAATCACCAGGTTTACACACTTCACAGCACTCACCATAGCACATACCCTCCCCAATGTCCATAATCCCACCCCCTTCTCCCAAACCCCCTCCCTCAAGCAACACTCAGTTAGTTTTGTGAGATTAAGAGTCACTTATGGTTTGTCTCCCTCCCAATCTCATCTTGTTTCATTTATTCTTCTCCTACCCACATAAGCCCCCATGTTGCATCACCACCTCCACATATCAGGGAGATCATATGATAGTTGTCTTTCTCTGCTTGACTTATTTCGCTAAGCATGATACGCTCTAGTTCCATCCATGTTGTCACAAATGGCAAGATTTCATTTCTTTTGATGGCTGCATAGTATTCCATTGTGTATATATACCACGTCTTCTTGATCCATTCATCTGATGATGGACATCTAGGTTCTTTCCATAGTTTGGCTATTGTGGACATTGCTGCTATAAACATTCGGGTGCACGTGCCCCTTTGGATCACTACGTTTGTATCTTTAGGGTAAATACCCAGTAGTGCAATTGCTGGGTCATAGGGCAGTTCTATTTTCAACATTTTGAGGAACCTCCATGCTGTTTTCCAGAGTGGCTGCACCAGCTTGCATTCCCACCAACAGTGTAGGAGGGTTCCCCTTTCTCCACATCCTCGCCAACATCTGTCATTTCCTGACTTGTTTATTTTAGCCATTCTGACTGGTGTGAGGTGATATCTAATTGTGGTTTTGATTTCTATTTACCTGATGCCGAGTGATATGGAGCATTTTTTCATGTGTCTGTTGGCCATCTGGATGTCTTCTTTGCAGAAATGTCTGTTCATGTCCTCTGCCCATTTCTTGATTGGATTATTTGTTCTTTGGGTGTTGAGTTTGCTAAGTTCTTCATAGATTTTGGACACTAGTCCTTTATCTGATATGTCGTTTGCAAATATCTTCTCCCATTCTGTCAGTTGTCTTTTGATTTTGTTAACTGTTTCCTTTGCTGTGCAAAAGCTTTTGATCTTGATGAAATCCCAAAAGTTCATTTTTGCCCTTGCTTCCCCTGCCTTTTGCGTTGTTCCTAGGAAGATGTTGCTGTGGCTGAGGTCGAAGAGGTTGCTGCCTGTGTTCTCCACAAGGATTTTGATGGATTCCTTGCTCACATTGAGGTCCTTCATTCATTTTGAGTCTATTTTCGTGTGTGGTGTAAGGAAATGGTCCAATTTCATTTTTCTGCATGTGGCTGTCCAATTTTCCCAACACCATTTATTAAAGAGGCTGTCTTTTTTCCATTGGACATTCTTTCCTGCTTTGCCGAAGATTAGTTGACCATAGAGTTGAGGGTCTATTTCTGGGCTCTCTATTCTGTTCCATTGATCTATGCGTCTGTTTTTGTGCCAGTACCATGCTGTATTGATAATGACAGCTTTGCAATAGAGTTTGAAGTCCGGAAATGTGATGCCACCAACGTTGGCTTTCTTTTTCAATATCCCTTTGGCTATTCGAGGTCTTTTCTGGTTCCATATAAATTTTAGAATTATTTGTTCCATTTCTTTGAAATAGATGGATGGTACTTTGATAGGAATTGCATTAAATGTGTAGATTGCTTTAGGTAGCATAGACATTTTCACAATATTTATTCTTCCAATCCAGGAGCATGGAACATTTTTCCATTTCTTTGTGTCTTCCTCAATTTCTTTCATGAGTACTTTATAGTTTTCTGACTATAGATTCTGTGCCTCTTTGGTTAGGTTTATTCCTAGGTATCTTATGGTTTTGGGTGCAATTGTAAATGGGATGGACTCCTTAATTTCTCTTTCTTCTGTCTTGCTGTTGGTGTAGAGAAATGCAACTGATTTCTGTGCCTTGATTTTATATCCTGACACTTTACTGAATTCCTGTATAAGGTCTAGCAGTTTTGGAGTGGAGGCCTTTGGGTTTTCCACATATAGTATCATATCATCTGCGAAGAGTGATAATTTGACTTCTTCTTTGCCGAATTGGATGCCTTTAATTTCCTTTTGTTGTCTGATTGCTGAGGCTAGGACCTCTAGTATTATGTTGAATAGCAGTGGTGATATTGGACATCCCTGCCGTGTTCCTGACCTTAGCGGAAAAGCTTTCAGTTTTTCTCCACTGAGAATGATATTTGCGGTGGGATTTTCAAAGATGGCTTTGATGATATTGAGGTATGTGCCCTCTATCCCTACACTTTGAAGAGTTTTGATCAGGAAGGGATGCTGTACTTTGTCAAATGCTTTTTCAGCATCTATTGAGAGTATCATATGGTTCTTGTTCTTTCTTTTATTGATGTGTTGTATCACATTGACTGATTTGCGGATGTTGAACCAACCTTGCAGCTCTGGAATAAATCCCACTTGGTCGTGGTGAATAATCCTTTTAATGTACTGTTGAATCCTATTGGCTAGTATTTTGTTGAGTATTTCCGCATCTGTGTTCATCAAGGATATTGGTCTATAGCTCTCTTTTTTGATGGGATCCTTGTCTGGTTTTGGGATCAAGGTGATGCTGGCCTCATAAAATGAGTTTGGAAGTTTTCCTTCCATTTCTATTTTTTGGAACAGTTTCAGGAGAATAGGAATTAGTTCTTCTTTAAATGTTTGGTAGAATTCCCCCGGGAAGCCGTCTGGCCCTGGGCTTTTGTTCGTTTGGAGATTTTTAATGACTTTTTCAATCTCCTTACTGGTTATGGGTCTGTTCAGGCTTTCTATTTCTTCCTGGGTCAGTTGTGGTAGTTTATATGTTTCTAGGAATGCATCCATTTCTTCCATATTGTCAAATTTGTTGGTGTAGAGTTGCTCATAGTATGTTCTTATGATTGTTTGTATTTCTTTGGTGTTAGTTGTGATCGCTCCTCTTTCATTCATGACTTTATTTATTTGGGTCCTTTCTCTTTTCTTTTTGATAAGTCTGCCCTGTATTAATTCTTTCAAAGAACCAGCTCTTAGTTTCGTTGATTTGTTCTAGTGTTTTTTGATTTGTATTTCATTGATTTCTGCTCTGATCTTTATGATTTCTCTTCTCCTGCTGGGCTTAGGGTTTCTTTCTTGTTCTTTCTCCAGCTCCTTTAGGTGTAGGGTTAGGTTGTGTACCAGAGACCTTTCTTGTTTCTTGAGAAAGGCTTGCACTGCTATATATTTTCCTCTCAGGACTGCCTTTGTTGTGTCCCACAGATTTTGAACTTTTGTATTTTCATTATCATTTGTTTCCATGATTTTTTTCAATTCTTCTTTAATTTCCCAGTTGACCCATTCATTCTTTAGAAGGATGCTCTTTAGTCTCCATGTATTTGGGTTCTTTCCAAACTTCCTTTTGTGGTTGAGTTCTAGCTTCAGAGCATTGTGGTCTGAAAATATGCAGGGAATGATCCCAATCTTTTGATACCAGCTGAGTCCTGATTTAGGGCCAAGGATGTGATCTATTCTGGAGAATGTTCCATGTGCACTAGAGAAGAATGTGTATTCTGTTGCTTTGGGATGTAATGTTCTAAATATATCTGTGATGTCCATCGGGTCCAGTGTGTCGTTTAAGGCTTTTATGTCCTTGCTGATCTTTTGCTTGGATGATCTGTCCATTTCAGTGAGGGGAGTGTTAAAGTCCCCTACTATTATTGTTTATTGTTTATGTGTTTCTTTGAATTTGTTATTAATTGTTTTTATATAGTTGGCTGCTCCCAGGTTGGGGGGCATAGATATTTCAAATTGTTAGTTCTTCTTGTTGGACAGACACTTTGCTTATGATATAGTGTCCTTCCTCATCTCTTATTATAGTCTTTGGCTTAAAATCTAATTGATCTGATATAAGGATTGCCACTCCTGCTTTCTTCTGATGTCCATTAGCATGGTAAATTCTTTTCCACCCCCTCACTTTAAATCTGGAGGTGTCTTCGGGCTTAAAATGAGTTTCTTGGAGGCAACATATAGATGGGTTTTGTTTATTTATCCATTCTGATACCCTGTGTCTTTTGACAGGGGCATTTAGCCCATTAACGTTCAGAGTAAATATTGAGAGATATGAATTTAGTGCCATTGTATTGCCTGTAAGGTTACTGTTACTGTATATGGTCTCTGTTCCTTTCTGATCTACCACTTGTAGGCTCTCTCTTTGCTTAGAGGACCCCTTTCAATCTTTCCTGTAGAGCTGGTTTGGTGTTTGCAAATTCTTTCAGTTTTTGTTTGTCCTGGGAGCTTTTAATCTCTCCTTCTATTTTCAGTGATAGCCTAGCTGGATATAGTATTCTTGGCTGCATGTTTTTCTCGTTTAGTGCTCTGAAAATATCATGCCAGCTCTTTCTGGCCTGCCAGGTCTCTGTGGATAAGTCAGCTGCCAATCTAATATTTTTACCATTGTATGTTACAGACTTCTTTTCCCGGGCTGCTTTCAGAATTTTCTCTTTGTCACTGAGACTTGTAAATTTTACTATTAGGTGATGGGGTGTGGGCCTATTCTTATTGATTTTGAGGCGCGTTCTCTGAACCTCCTGAATTTTGATGCTCGTTCCCTTTGCCATATCGGGGAAATTCTCCCCAATAATTCTCTCCAGTATACCTTCTTCTCCCCTCTCTCTTTCTTCTTCTTCTGGAATCCCAATTATTCTAATGTTGCTTCCTCTTATGGTGTCTCTTATCTCTCAAATTCTCCCCTCGTGGTCCAGTAGCTGTTTGTCCCTCTTTTGCTCAGCTTCTTTATTCTGTCATTTGGTCTTCTATATCACTAATTCTTTCTTCTGCCTCATTTATCCTAGCAGTGAGAGCCTCATTTTTGATTACACCTCATTAATAGCTTTTTTTATTTCAACTTGGTTAGATTTTAGTTCTTTTATTTCTCCAGAAAGGGCTTTTATATCTCTCGAGAGGGTTTCCCTAATATCTTCCATGCCTTTTTCGAGCCCGGCTAGAACCTTGAGAATTGTCATTCTGAACTCTAGATCTGACATATTACCAATGTCTGTATTGATTAGGTCCCTAGGCTTCGGTACTGCCTCTTGTTCTTTTTTTTTTGGTGAATTTTCCGCCTTGTCATTTTGTCCAGATAAGAGTATATGAAGGAGCAAGTAAAATACTAAAAGGGTGGCAATAACCCCAGGAAAATATGCTTTAACCAAATCATAGGAGATTCCCAAATTGTGAGGGGGGAGAAAGGGGATAAAAAGAGGTTCAAAAAGAAAGAAAAAAAAAAGAAAAGAATTTTAAAAAAGAAAATGAATAAAGAAAAATATAAAAAAGAAAAAATATATATATTAGAAAAACTGGTTAAAAAATGTTAACAAAGAAAAGGGTAAAAGTTAAAAAAAAAATTTTAGCTGAAGAAGCAAAAAGAAAAAATGAAAATGAAAAAAATTAATTTAACTGCCAGACTAAAAAAAATCACAGGGAGAAAGCCATGAGTTCTGTGCTTTGCTTTCTCCTCCTCTGGAATTCTGCTGCTCTCCTTCGTATTGATACTGCACTCCTTGGTAGGTGAACTTGGTCTTGGCTGGATTTCTTGTTGATCTTCAGGGGGAGGGGCCTGGGGTAGTGATTCTCAAGTCTCTTTGCCCCAGGCGGAATTGCACCGCCCTTACCAGGGGCCGGGCTGAGTAATCTGCTCGTCTTTGCTTTCAGGAGCTTTTGTTCCCTGAGCGCTTTTGGTAGAGTTCTGGAGGACGGGAATACAAATGGCGGCCTCCTGGTCTCTGGCCCAGAGGAGTCGAGAGCCTAGGGCCCCACTCCTCAGTGCGCCCTCAGAGAACGGAGCCCAGTCACTCCCATCTGCCTTACCTCCGGCCGTGCTCTGAGCTCACCGAGCCTGCGACTGCTTCAAGGTGACACTGAGCTGGGAGCTTACTGTCGGCTCTGTCTCTGTAGCCGGCTTTCCCGTTCCAATACCCACAAGCTCTGCGACACTCAGACACCCCCGGTCCTTCTGTGACCCTGTGGGACCTGAGGCCATGCTGACCTCCCGTGGGCTTTGCCCCGGTTTATCCTATGGGGTGACGTCCCTCAGCAGAACAGTCTTTTAAAAGTCCTGATTTTGTGTTCCATTGCTCCGCCGCTTCCTGGGAGCCGGTCCCTTCCCCCGGGGTCTATCTTCCCATCACTTTGAATTCACTTCTCCGCTGGTCCTACCTTGTTTTTCTGTTTCCAGAATTGCTATTCTTCTTCTCTTTGATCTGCCGATGGATTTGCAGGTGTTTGCAATCTTTAGATAAGCTATCTAGCTGATCTCCTGTTGGCTGAAGTAGTCTCAGCCTGCTACTTCTCCGCCATCTTGACTCCTCCACACATACACATTTTTAAAACAATGTGGACACATTAAAATCTCTTCCAATTTTCCTTCCGCATTATTGGCTCTTAAGATGGATTCACTTATTTGTGAATTTAACTTCTGGTGTTATATTCCTAAATTTCTGTATATATAGTTAATTTCCTTAATAGTTTTTTCCCTTTTAAACCTCTGCTTAGATACATGATCTACACAGATGCTTTCATTTAGTTGCCATTTTCTTACCTATAAAACTTACCTTTTACATCCACTTATTTATTCACACGTTTATAAAGACATTATTACCAGAATATTTATAGGAGAATATAAGCTCCACTAGGACAGAAACTATGTTCTAAATATACTATATCACCAATGCTTAAAACATGCCTGAACATTGTAGGTATTTATTAAGTGAATGAATGAATGAAGTAGCTAGACCTTGTTACTTCTTTTCTAAAACTATGTAATTACCTTACATTTACTTAATTTGAAGCTATCTTAAGCACAGTCTTTAGAACACTTTCTAGAAGCTTCAGTTCACTTTAACAGATATCTTGACTTTTGAAACTTAAACCATATATTTAAAAAAAAAATCTATGTACTAGATATAGTGCTTTCTCCTACAGACTTAACAATGTATCCTTTGTTTTTAAACTCTTGGTATCAAGAGTTTTGAGGTTTGCAAGACTTTAAAAATCTTTAGTTAACTTCTAATATGTAGGTCCTTTTACATTAACCAACAATTTGATCTTCAAAGTAAATGCCTTTTAAAAAAATATCTACAATCCATACATATCAGTTGGTTTAAGTGAATATGAAATAAAGTTTAAGTCAGTTACAAAATACAGTTGAGTTAGTAAGTTATTGGATATAATCATAATGACAATCAATTTTAGTAAGTTTCTTTCATGTTTCCACCAATGGTATTGATGTATTACTCAGGGTTCTCCAGAAAAAGAGAACCAAAGGCAATAAAAGATAGATAAATAGAAAAATAAGATAGCTATTATCTAATTTAATAAGATAATATTGTTAATATTATATATAATATTATATATTATTATTATCTATCATTAGATAGATATATGATGGTAGATAGATAGATGATGATAGATTGGTAATAATGACTTTTTTATAAGGAATTGTTTCACACAATATGGAGAGGAAGCTGGCAGTTTCAAAAATCTACAAAGCTAATGTCTTAGTTTGAGTCCAAAGACCAGAAGCTACCGTCAAAGCAGGAAGAGCTGAAGCTCTGTTTGAAGAACATCAGGCAGGAGAATTCTCTCTGATTCAGTGAATAGACTCTTGTTATATTCAGATCTTGAATTGATTGGATAAAGTTCTCATACTTTAGGGAGGGCAATCTACTTTACTCAGTCTTCTGATTTAAATTTTCTGTTAATCTTTTCTAAAAACACACCCTCACAAAAACATCCATAATAGTGTTTGACCAATATCTGGGCACTTCATGGCACAGTCAAAGTGACATATAAGATTAATAATCATGGGATCAAAGTAATACTAGCTTTTTAATTGAATGCTCTATTCCCAACATTGCTGAACATTAATAGTTCTGACTTGGTCTATTTTTGTTTTTCAGATTTCTGCAATACAGGACCTAATTTATGAGCCTCTTAGAAATCCCATGTGTTCATCTGCCCTTTGTGTCCTGATTGCTTGCTAAGTGGAGAGTCTAGTGACCTGTTTTGTTTTCTAGTCCCTTAATACTGCTTCCTGCATTGGCCTTTCTGAAGTGTTGTCAGCTTCCATTTATAGGCAGGATCCTTAGGAACTCCAGTGTCCCCAGACTGCCACAAATTAGCCCACAAGGTCTGTGACTTTCCCTGTGGCAGTCTGTAAGGGTTAGCAATACAACCAGGAAGTGTGTGTTAACAGCACGAAGGAAAAACTTTAACAAGGAATAAGAGGCAGGAGATCAGAGGGAACTATCATGAAACAACTTGCTCTTTTTGTTTAAGGGTGCTTGTGCCCACAGCATGGAACTACTTTCTATTTGGATGTCATTGCATGGCATTCTACTGGGTCCTTTGAGAAAAAGAGCATTTGATCATGAAACAACATGAAATGTGTAAACTTAGCTCCAGTAATGAGTTGGAACCTTAAGAACCCGTAAAGCATAAAATCAGGTGGAAGCAGACAAAATCCAGGATACAGTGGAAATGAACCCTTCAGGATAGATCTTGAGGAAATCCAAAAGGCAAGAGTAAATTGCATGAGCAGATGGCCCAAACCCCATATAATATACCACTCATATATGGGTGATTCATATATGGGTGCCTCTCTATAAACCTATGACGTAATAGAGAGATTTCTTACCTGATGGAGAAGAAGAAGATTCATATCAAGTTTTCAAACCACTAGTTATAGCTGCAAAAAACTGCTGTTGTGTTACAACCCCACTCACAGGTCAGCAGAAAACAACATTGATAGAAGAAATCATTCCGGTGGGCAGATCTACTAGTGTTACCCTTGGACATCCACTCTGTATGGGAAACACTAAGTTACAGATATTCACTGACTCCTGGTTACCAGCAGCTAGCAGCAGAAATTGACTCAGAACTCTATTTCTAGAGAAGCCAATATTGTATCCTGATGGCAGTAGGCTATATTGGAGCACTTTCACTGTAAAAGAGGCAGCTAATTATCTTTATTGCAATGGACTCACACAAAGAATATGGATTGGACTCAGACATCCCTATAACCAGGGCCTCTGAGGGCATGTTCCCTTAAGATGTTATCCTATACCATATTAGCACCTATTTTCTTAAAGAATCATTTTTCTAACCCCCCAAATTTGAAATTAATGAGCTTCTGACTATCCAGTCCTTGAGTATATATAGTCCATCATCAGACATAGTCTGCCTAGAAAAAGAGTGGAATAATATTTATAAGATTTAAGTAAGATAACAGATTGTGTATTGAGTAGTATAAATGTTAACACTGTCTTCTTGGAATACATGAATTTAAAAATCAAAAATTAGAAGCCAGAATAGAAGCGAGGTTATTCTCTTTCTCTATCACTATGAATGACTCACTTGAACAATTGAACTGCCCATCCTCACAACCCTTGTCTGCAACAGATAAGACATCCTCACTCCTAGCAGGGAAATACTTTCACTAGGTGAAATCCTATTGGGGATAGGAAGAAATTCATTGAAGTCGAAGCTGAGGCTGTCACCTGACACTCAGTGCTATCCTTGGGAAACTGGTTTGTATTTCAAACCCAGTAGAGCAACCAAGAGCTAGTGATACCAAAAGTAATATCCTCAATCAATTCTAACTCAGAATGTCTGATGATGTTCATTGCAATTCTAGTCCATCCTCATTATATCTTGATATATTGAAGTCTATGGAAAAATAGCCAAGTTTATCACCACCAAAATGTATGTGTATATGTATGTATGTATGTATGTGTGTGTGCATGTATGTGTGTATATATATATATATATATATATATATATATAACATAAATAAGATAGGAGATTATAATTCCCATTTCTGCACTCGGTCACCAAGTTAGTATTTATAATTCCCCTCTCAAAAATAATTTCCATGTTCACGTTTTCAGCACTTTAGCTTATCTATGTCACTGTCTGATTGAAAACAAAAACATCATTTCTGTGGGATCTGAATTATATGTTTCTACCTGTATCCTAACATTACTTGTTTTCCTTGGACATAAAGAGGTATTTCATTAAATAGGCTAAATTCTACTTAATTTCTTCTCTGGCATTATCTGGGAGTAAAAATTCTCTTTATTTCAAAGCCAGAAATAAAGCCCTAACCAAAACAGTAACCTCATTATCTAGTTACTAACCCATTGGCATTAAGAGCCTGAACTTGCCAAAATGACAGCCTCTGCATCCTGTTAAATAGAGTGATGGTAGTGTTTCCTGACAGAGGGAGCTGTAAATATTGTTATTATTTTTTTTTATAAAAGATAAGTATTATTTCCATGGTTACAATTTTACAATAGTTCCACATCTTCAAATATCCAGATGACATTAGATTTTTCCAATTTTGTGTTTGTATTGTTGTTATTTGTGAGGTTTTTCATTTGTTTGTTTGAATCAGGACTCAAATAATATATGTACACTAAAATGACTAATAGCCACTTAAGTTTCTTTTCTCTAACTCATTTATTTACCAATCTATATCTCATTTCTTCATCTCTCTTTCTCTCTCTTTCTCTTTTCTAGTGGGTTAGGAATTTCAGCTACAAGGTACATACCCCACATTTTGTGTGTGGTATTTGGAAAACAGTACCATTCATTTTTTGCTGGTTTATAATACTTATTATTCTTCATGACATTACTACACATTATTTCCATGTTTTCACTATGAATTTGTGAAATATAACCATTCTAATTTTTTTCATCCTACAGCTGGATAATGGGGAATATAATGAGACCAAGACATCAATGGGTATCAGCTTATTACCTTATTTTTACCTTAAAATAACTATGTTGGTTAGAAGAAATGCTGTGTAAGATATGAAAAGGTTGTGGATGTCCACAGATGGTGGTCCTGAAAGAAGTATGGTAGATATGTATATGCTTTGCTTGTGGCAAGAATACAAATGAAGGTTCATATGCTATAGATCTAAATAATTAGAAGTGACAAATCAAAATCAATGACAGTTGACCCATCTTCCTGACAAATATGCCTTCATAACAACCTGGAAAGCTATGTGTGAGTATAATATTCTCTGATTCCTTGGAGTTACATGTCAGAATTCAGTGGGTCTGAACGAGGTAGTTCCCAGAACCTGTTACTTGGTCCCCAGTCTGCAGAATGCCTAGTTTCTCTTTACTGCCTCCCTCATTTTTGCACTGCTAACAGCTATTCATGTGTTGACAACCTAGTTCAATTCAACTAACCAACAAAGTTGAATAGGTGAAAGAAACTTATATATTCAGAACCATTCACATGTCTTCCTGGCTTCAGCAAATTTAATTTTTAGCAAATTGATCTCAAGAAATCTTTGGAGTTATTTCTCAGAGCTTAAAAGCTGGTTGGACATGATAAATATTCTTAAAAAATAAAACCTTTCCCAAATATTTTGGATTATTGCCTCTTATACTTAATGAGTAACTTAGGACATCAAAATATCATATAGCTTAGTCCACCAGTGATTTAAGATTCAGCCATTTGTAAAAGTACATTCTTTTTTTTTTTTTTCAATACTCTCGGAATTCTCAGGATTCATTTGTATTCTTATGTTATAGTTTTATATAAGTTAATACTTTTTAAGTGGGCTTCTCCTTCCTGGTTTCATTCTCTTCTCATTTTCTCACCACCTACACACACATGCTGGGATATGGCTCACCTTACTAGGTATACACATAGTGAGAAATCATTGTTAGTACAGGAGAACTAAGTTCATGTCACAAGACAACATATTCAGCAAGGATTATCTAGTTCTGCTGCTACTTTTCCAAATTAACTTGTGGCCCAAGTTATATACCTTACCATTCAAGCAAGAAAATGCTTTTCTCATAATAAAGGGGAAAATGTCTTGTTTTAACTGACAAGGAAAGATCAGTGGGAATTGGTGTTTTCCTTTGTTTGTTTTTCTTTTTTTTAAAATTCTGAGTTCTTATACCATCTGTATTGCATTTCTCAGGGTCCCACTCTTTTTGTAACAATGAAAGGAAAGTCTCACTTTTCAGGCTATATCTCAAATATTAAAATAAAGTATCTACAGGAATGATTACTTTCTGTTTTAGTCTTATATGATGTGAAGTACTATCAACAATAGCTAACCCAGGCTACTGTATTTTTCTTGTTTTTCATATAGTCTTAGGGTATTTGCCATTCTAATATTTAAAGCATAATTCTCAATGAGGTCATCATTCCAGATGACAGTTTGTGACAAAGAATCATCTTCCATTTCATGCTATGGTTCCTAGATTCCTACTCCTTAGCAATACACAGATTTTCCATTTAGCCCCAACAATGCTAGATCCTACTCCCTAACTCTCCCATCACCTTCTCTTAGCCCCTTCATTATCCTTCCCTGGTAACACTTCTTGAATAAGAAAAAGCCTACTATGGTCTATTTAAGCAGAAAAGGGAATTGATTAAAGTTTAGATAACTAAATTAGTAAAGAAGACTGGAGAACCAGTCTTAGAAAATCTTCAGGAAGGGAAAAAGGTAACCAGTCAGAGCCACACAAAATCTGTTACGTTCAGAGCTTTCAGCAAAATTATAACCATGGAACTCATTCAGTGAGAAGTTGGCTCTTAATTTTCTAAGCCCCAGATACCAGATCTTACTTCCTGGCACTGGATCTTTGGTGACATATTATCCTCACTGTCAGTGCTGTTCTAAGGAACCTTGATTTGCTGCCAAGATAGCTTCTTGAGAAAGGACTTCCCATCATTCCTGCATCTTTGCCAGACTGGCTCTTGATTCACAGTGGAGAATGGTTGTGCTTGTTCAGTAAAGTCTGTATCAATGAGCCTGGTCATGCAACTCTTTAGAATTATTAGTTTCCAAAATGGAACAGTATTCTAGGAAAAGCATCATGGATTATACAATGCTGGAACAATAAATCAAAAGATGTTGAATATAGATGATATTCTACCCATCTAACCCCTCAACATCAGCATATTCTAGTTGTACAAATAAGAAACACTATTTAACAACAGAAGCCTATCTCCTCATATAATCATTTGCTTATAATAAATAAAATCAATCTACTCCGTTTGTTAATGTGCTTATTTCCATTCTGCCCGAGAAAATGCAGAATTTATTTCCTGTTACCGGAATGACATTTTAATTTCAATTTAACAACATTCCCCAGAAAGCCTTCCCTGAAGCCCCCAACTAGAGCAAGGCAACCTGGTCCATCTGCTCATGGCACTTGTACTTCTTTATAGCATCAGTTAAACAAGAAATTATGCGATCATTTTCTGTGTATCTTACTTACTGGAATATAAGCTCCAATCTGTATTGATTTTGTTCGATAGGGACTTTTTTTTTTAATTTATTTTTTCTTTATTTGCGGCATAACAGTATTCATTATTTTTGCACCACACTCAGTGCTCCATGCAATCCATGACCTCTATAATACCCACCACCTGGTACCCCAACCTCCCACCACCCTGCCACTTCAAGTCCCTCAGATTGTTTTTCGGAGTCCATAGTCTCTCATAGTTCACCTCTCCTTCCAAATTCCCCCAACTCCCTTCTCCTCTCTAACTCCCCATGTCCTCCATGCTATTTGTTATGCTCCACAAATAAGTGAAACCATATGATAATTGACACTCTCTGCTTGACTTATTTAACTCAGCATAATCTCTTCCAGTCCAATCCATGTTGCTACAAAAGTTGGGTATTCATCCTTTCTGATGGAGGCATAATACTCCATTGTGTATATGGACCACATCTTCCTTATCCATTCGTCCATTGAAGGGCATCTTGTTTCTTTCCACAGTTTGGCGACCGTGGACAAAATTGCTGCTATAAACATTGGGGTACAGATGGCCCTTCTTGTCTCCACATCTGTATCTTTGGGGTAAATACCCAGTAGTGCAATTGCAGGGTCATAGGAAGTTCTATTTTTAATTTCTTGAGGAATCTCCACACTGTTCTCCAAATAGGCTGCACCAACTTGCATTCCCACCAACAGTGTAAGAGGGTTCCCCTTTCTCCACATCCCCTCCAACACATGTTGTTTCCTGTCTTCCTAATTTTGGCCATTCTAACTGGTGTAAGGTGATATCTCAAGGTGGTTTTAATTTAAATCTTCCTGAGGGCTAGTGATGAAGAACATCTTTTACATGTGTCTGATAGCCATTTGTATGTCTTCATTGGAGAGGTGTCTGTTCATATCTTCTGCCCATTTTTTTATATGATTGTCTGTTTTGTGTGTGTTGAGTTTCAGGAGTTCTTTATAGATCCTGGATATCAACCTTTTGTCTGTACTGTCATTTGCAAATATCTTCTCTCATTCTGTGGGTTGCCTCTTTGTTTTTGTTTTTTTTTGTTTTTTTTTTTTTTTGACTGTTTCCTTTGCTGTGCAGAAGCTTTTGATTTTGATGAAGTTTATTTTCACTTTTGTTTCCTTTGCCTTTGGAAACATATCTTGAAAGAAGTTGCTGTGGCTGATACTGAAGAGATTACTGCCTATGTTCTCCTCTAGGATTCTGATGGATTCCTGTCTCACGTTGAGGTTTTTTATCCATTTTGAGTTTACCTTTGTGTACGGTGTAATAGAATGGTCGAGTTTCATTCTTCTACATATAGCTGCCCAGTTTTCCCAGCACCATTTATTGAAGAGACTGTCTTTTTTCCACTCTATATTTTTTCCTGTTTTGTCGAAGATTATTTGCCCATAGATTAAGGGGCCATATCTGGGCCTTCTACTCTGTTCTATAGGGACTTATAATGCTAACGCAATGATATACACAAAATAGTAGCTCCATAATTTTTTTTTTCAGTGTTCCAAGATTCATTGTTTATGCACCACGCCGAGTGCTCCATGCAATATATGCCCTCCTTAATACCCACCATTTGGTAATATTAGAGTGTTAGACTTATACCTAATGTCTCTTGGCCATATTTGGATGACTTTACCCAAGAGTTTGCCACAGAAAATATAGTCTCAGTGAGTTTATCTTCTACTAAAGCAATTAGAGTTTTAGAATCATAGAATGAAGGATCCAGGGCCCCAAATTGTGACAAAAGAGTATAGTTTTTGAAGTTATGGGGGAAATTTGGAATCTAGCACAACCAAAGAAAGGCAAGATATGATAATTCTATTAAAAAAGGTTTTTATTTCAAATATTTTAAAGATTGTAGAGAATAAAAAATATTCGAATATATTGAAGTAAATCAGTATTTATTAATATATTAATATTAAATAATCTATATTTTATTTTGGCCTAAAGGAAGAAGAGGTAACATGTCAGCATTTATCAGAATATGATTCTGTGTGTGAATAATACAGGAACTTACTAGTAGTAAAAAAGTAAAATCTAATTATCAACTTAGCGGGAGTATTTCATTCATAATTCTGGATTCATTTTTTTCAGAATCATCATTTGTAATGTTAATAGATTTGTTAATTCTTACCTTCATAAAAGCAAATGTCAATGATATTATTTGAAATAAGGTAACAGGCATGGATAGGTAAATTTTATTTAATTATTTATTTACTTCTTCAGCAATATAATTTGATGCTATAGCCAGCCATCATTTCCTTCCAAATTCTTACATATGAATGAATTCCTCATTTTAAACATTGTGGGGGGACCTCTGGAAAAAATAAAGAAATCTGACAGGTTTCTTATGAATTTGGCAAACACTCCATACTAAATGTATTAGATACAGTTTTTTTTGTTTTTAATGAAAAACCTTTAATATTGTTTAAGTTGGTTAAAACTTATATCTAAAGACTTGCCCATGAACATACTTTATTTTATATTTTGTGTCTTCCTAAATATCAATCTGTAATCCATTGCAGGTTTTTCACATTTTACCCCTTTTAAAATATACCCCTATATTTATAACTTTGCAGATTATAACTTTGAAATAATTCCTTATAAATTTTGAGAAATATATTGATAAAACTTGCTGTCATATATTTTAAGTATGGATGATGGCATGAAGATGCAATATTGATTTCAGTTCACATATAAATTATCCAAGATTCTTAATGCAACTTTATTGCCATCTAATTATTTGAGAAAAATTCTTTGTAAATATTTGCAATGTTTCAATGATATTATAATATCTGCCCTTTGGCAGACAGTTATTAACTCCAGATTTTACCTTAATAAATTTTCTATCTGTCCATTGGATCCAATACCTTCTGCCATCTTAGGAATTTTGTATTGCTTTGCTCTATCACTCTGTCTTTTGCCAGGAAGGGTCAGCAATCCCTGGACCGATGGATGAACGATTACTCCAAACTTTGCTGTAAAAGAGAGAAGGCAAGAGGGCCAACACACTGAGACAGATCCTTTGCTCTTCTTTGTTCCCACTTTTATTGGTCCTTCAGGATACTCACAAATCCTTATCACTGTTTCTCAAGCACGTGATGTGTGACAAGGGGTCTTACTGAAACCAGGAGGATCTGTTTACTGGAAAGATATGATATGCTAATCTGCCTGTTCTACTAAACATAGCCTACTGGACAATGCGTACATCTCTTCCAATCACAGGGTGTCTCTTTGGGCTAAGAAAGCTTCTGGAAGGCAACTCCCTGGCATTCCAATGTTAAGAGTTGTTGCACAGGCCTCAGCATTCCAAAGGCCCACCCCCTTCTCTGAAAACTTCGTTCATCCCCAGTGGTCTCCATGTGACATTTTGGCAAGCCAGATATTATGGCTGAGTTCATGCTCTACATTAACCCCAACAGTCTCTCTCTTTTCCCTCTCTGTCTTCGTCCCTCTCTCTTTCCATCCCTCCCTACCCTTTCCTTTCTTTTTCCCTCTCTTCTGGCCAATGCCTTCCTGTAAACTGGATCCATTCTATGGGTTTTAACATATGCAAGCATTAACCAAAAACCTTTAAAATTTAAAACTCAGCCCTGGTGCATTAGTTATTTCCTTTCCTTTCTCCCCAACAGATAAAATTTTGGGAAGATATTTCTTCATTTTTAAGAATTTCTATTTTCTTCCTGTATCACTCAAGTCAGTCTGTCACTCAGATGTTCTTATTAATGCGGTTCTTATTATGGTTATGGCAGCCTCTAAAATATCCAACAAATGAGAGATTTTTTTCAGTGCTCACATCATCTGATTACTAAACCACGCTTGAAGTCACTGCCTTCTTCCAAAAATGCTTTATTTCTCTGGTTTCTGAAGACATTTTCCTAGCTTTCCTCCTCCATCTCTGTGCCATTTTAGTGATATTTTGTAAGTATTTTTTCATCAGCTGGCCACTGGTAGTCACTCTGACTCAGTTGTAGGTCATAAGTTTGTATTTCATGCTACCTCTGCCTCAAGGTTATTTAACCTATGCTAATGGATTCAACTGCTCAGAAGACTCACAATTTATATATTCAGTTAGGACATCTCTATGACTTCTACACCCAATTATTTAATTGCATTTGCTTGAAAGAGTCCTAAAACTCAAAAGTATTCAACTTTCATGGTTGGTAAATGCTATCATCATCTATCCACTTAAAAATCCATCACCCCAGAAGTCATCTTTGACTCTTTCTTTCCCTTAAATGTGTATATTCAATTTACAATTTAGTCTTATTGATATTATTCCATTGCTATCTCCAACAGTAGCTTCAATGTTGGTCAACTTACATCTAATGTGCTCAATTAAAATACATTCCAGGAATGATCTTTTATCTAAGAAAAAAATGTAGATTCTACTAAGTAAAAATGAAGTTCCCTGCATAAAGTATGTAAACAGAATTTAATAAAACCAGTTTGTTCTTACTTTTAGTATTACTTTATCAATGTCCATCTCTATTACTTGAATAAAACTCATTGAAAACAAGGCCCAAATAATTTTTGAGCCATTATTTTTTTGCCAAAAATTACTAGGGACTAATTAAGCATTTTTTGAAATAAATAAAACATAACTCCATTTCTTCCAAATATTTTCCCAAACCATTTGAGGATTAATGAAAATAGTTTTTCAATATCACAGAGTCAGACCTTTGATCAAGTTTTGTGTTTTTTTCTTTATTTTTGATTCTTATATTATCAAAGAACATTTACTTCATTGTTGTCTCTATTTTATCACATTTCGACTTCTCATTTGACATGATATGGGATCCCCACAAATACTGATATTGATAGAAATACTCTATGATTATATTTATATGTGGGAAACACAATACAGAAGTACGTATAACTGGGGCAACAAAAATAAATATAGGGTGAAATATTTATATTTTGGATGGACTTACTTCAATCACAATCTTATGTTTAATAAAAAATGTTATTAGATTTCAATGACTACAAGAATAGTTTAAGCTTAATGCTCAGAACTGTTTTAGGCAGTTTATATAATATTAAAGCTAGATAAGGTGAAATTTAGATAAATTACATAATTTGCCAGAAAGGATAATGAATGGAAATGAAGATCTTGTAAAATGTTTCTATTAAATCCCGCAGTCTATGTATTTGAAGATATCTGTACACTGTGTACTTCCCATCTTATATGAGTACCTGCCATTTGATAATTCATTAATCTCTTTATCATCATGGTGAGCATAAATTAAAATAATTATTAAATTGAAATAATAATTGTGATCATGATGATGATTTATTTTTATTTTTTCCAGCATACTAGAGGTAATTATTTTATAGGCAATAAATTCAATCACGGTGTTTACTAATGCATCTTGTTCCAAGTACTAAGAGAAAGCCAAACACGTTTGCTATGAGTATTTAAAAACAGAATTAAATAGGAGCTTCTTATAAATCCTTAACTTTAAGCACAAAGTACTCAAAGTCATAGTCCTTGATAATAACAAAAGCAAGATCACAGAGGATTGGATTGACAATAGCTGGACTCAGAAGAAATACATTAATGTGCAAAGAATGTCTTCAGATAGGGTGAAAAGAAGAGAAGTCAGGGGGAAAAACACATTTATAATACACTGTGCAAAATCACTAAAGCAATAGCTTTGGAAACCTTACATCTGCAGAAAATCTTGTGGGTCTGAATTCAATCCAAACCTGTCAAAAATATTGATGAAAAAATGTGTCTTTATATTTAAGTAAACATGAATGTAGGAACCTGCTCCTAAATTCAATTTTTTTCTGTAAGAAAGGTAAAACTTTCCTGAAGGTGCATTGTTTAGGCATGAAGATTTAATTATGACACTGATGATGCCAACAAAATTATTTTTGCACTAAGGCATTGAGATAGCTATTGACAAATAACAAGTGTATGGAAAATTATAATCATGTTTCTGCAAATTGCTGTTATAGCTATTTTCAATAAATAATTAGTTTCAATAAACATAGCTTCTTTCAACACAGATTTGATCACAGCTGTTGTCAATATCTAAACTATAGTATGCTGCTAAAACAGAAGTTTGACATGTGTTAAATTTCTAAATCTATTCCACTGTGTTACTTTACTTCAGTTACCCAAGTCATGCTTAAAATTAGGCATACTTGACTATTGTGCCTACAAAACAGAATCAGAAAATATAATTAAATTTGTTTTGCCAAACAATTCTTGTCTAAATCACATGAACTAATAGATATACACATAACATATATTAGAGACACACCCTTGACAAATATGAGCAACTAGTTTCTGGAGTTTTTTTTTAATTGACATACTCCTGCTTGACAATAAAGACATATTTTCATCTTCAACTTTAAATAAACAGTCTAAAATTATCCACAGTCTTATCTCCTTGCTATGGATTATTAAAAGTTCTTAAGTTGTTAAATCAGTTTAAATGACTAGAGGTTATAGACAGTCCTTGGCCATATTGTCTCAAAATAAATTTTATTATGAATTGTTTGCAATTCACAAATTATTATCACATGCAATTCACAAATTATTAAACCATATTACTACTTAGAAAATTCATGTAGCTTTTTGAGATGTAACATCATAATAAATAAAGAGAAGAGTTCCATTACATTAAATCTTAATATCTTGGCCTGATATTATTCAGCCATATAAAAGAAGAAAATCCTGTCATTTGTCCCAATATGGATGAAAATTGAAATGAAATGAGTCAGACAGAGAGAGACAACTACTGTGTGATCTCACTTATATGTGGACTCTTAAAAAATATATATATAAACTCGGAGAATAAATTGATGATTGTGTTAGGTGGAGCTGCGAGATTTGGAGAAGTGGGTGAAGGGGGCCAAAATGTCCAAACTTCCAGTTATGAGATAAATAAGTCTTGAGGATGTAATGTACAGCATGGTGACTATAGTTAAAAATACTGTTTTGTCATGGACGGGGGATTCTGGAGGAGATTATGCTGAGAGAAATAAGTCAAGCAGAGAAAGTCAATCATTATATGGTTTCACTTACTGGTGGAGCATAAGGAATAACACTGAGGACTCGGGGAGATGGAGAGAAGTGAGTTGGGAGAAATCAGAGGGAGAGACAAACCATGAGATACTGTGGACTCAGAAACAAACTGAGGGTTTTGGAGGTGAGGGGGGTGGTGGGGTTAGGTGAGCCTGGTGGTGGGTATTATGGAGGGCACATATTGCATGGAGCACTGCGTGTGGTGCATAAACAATGAATCTTGGAACAATGAAAAATTTAAGTTAAATTAAAAAAATACTGTTTCATATTTGAAAGTTTTTGCTAAGAGAGTAGATCTTAAAGTTTTCATCACAAGGAAAGACAGTTGGGGCTGTGAGTTGGTGGATGTTAGCCAGCACCTCCACAGTCATTTCACAATACATACATGTATCAAATGATGTTGTGCCCCTTAATTTACACAATGGTACATGTCAATTATTGCTCAAAGTTGGAAAAATGTTTTGCCTTGGAAGCATTTCCAAAGAATGGTGTTAACAGAGTAACTGTCTTAATCTCACCCTAACAGAGTCAGTTCCTGAGTATGCCTGTCCCATCTGGGAGTAATGAACATTGTCAAAGACATTTTGACTAGTTTTCAGACACCAAGCACTCAAATTATGATATTAAATATAAGAATTAGCTGAGAGAAGTTCAAATTACCAAAAGGGAGAGAAGGAAAAGGAAACATGCCAATTACTTTCTTTTACTAAATATCTTAATATGTAGTAACATAACTGACAATGGCAGAACCTGTGATCAATTACTCCCATTTTTCTGTGAAAAAATTGCTGGCTCCTAATCTGGATTAAGATAAAGAGAGATATCTACAGGGTTTTTTTTTTTTTTTTTTATGTTGGGCAACACTGGGGAAGCTCATGTGAGAAGAAACTATACTAAAGAAGGTATCTCCCAGGAAATCAAAACTATTAAATGCACAAAATAAATATTAAAAGTTTTTGCTTCTTAATTAGCCAGTTGTCATTCTAAATACATTTGAAAAATATTTTTGAAAATCCCAGCATGTTAAAAAATATTTAAACAAGGTGGTAAAGAGAAACATACAGAAATATGAACACACTTTTAGGAGAAATTTTTAGAGGAAAATAAGCAAAAAACAAAACAAAACAAAACAAAAAAACAAAAAAAAACCTTAGAGCAAAGAGTGGGTTTTCTGTTTCTGAAGTAGATTACCATTTCTGAAGTAAAGGTCAAAAGATCATTTCATTTCATTTAGTGGAAGCAATTTTCGGTGTGGATTCCTGACTCCCAGCATCTATATATGAAGAATCTCAAAAGCAGTTTTAAAAAGTATGTGTTATGTATTCAGTCGGTGTTTCATAAATGTTCTTACATTGCTGGGGCAACTTTTAGCACCAGTCTTTGTTCTTGCTCATTCTTAGAAATTCCAAGATTAAATTATTTTTGATTAAATTAATATGAAGTGTATATCTTCTGTTTCATTATTACTGCTATTTTTAAATCATAGGTTTTAAAATGTCAGTTTGAAACCTAGAGAAAATAGGAGGTAGATAATTTGTTAATTGACCTCTTTAGTATGACATTGTATATGCATTTTAGTGAATACTTAGGACATTGATAAAATTCACATAACTTAAGTAAAATTTCAGTAAGTGTATGCCTATGCAATGCTAATGTAATTCTTGAGTAGTAAAATATCACAGCATCAGTTGCATATTCTGTATTCATGTGATCTAGTAAGTATGAATACTCTTTCCTTGTGAAAATGTTTAAGAACTTTTGCCAATATATAGCCTGTTTAAAATCTAGGATGTTAGCAGGGTGTTCAACAAATTTCCAGTGTAACTTACTGATAACTGACCGGGTACTGTAAGTCACTATATTCAAAAATCCAGAAATCTTTTCTTTGTTAAAAGTTATTAAAAGTGTTTATTTAGTTGTTGCTGCCCTCTATATACTGACTTTAGCATTTGAGAATATATACTCATTTAGAAAATACTTAGTCCTGTTACTATTAATTATTATCTAAACCTTTTATCACAAATCAATTTTAGAAGCATTGCAGGATATAGGACTGCATTCTATTATACAATCAATTAAAAAGAACATGGATAAGAACATGCAAGTAAACATATTGTCCATGTGTATACACACACACCAACGCACTAGCATGATTTAGTAGTACAATAATTGCTAGTTACATTTTTCATTTTTTAATGAGGCAATTTCTTGTTCCCCTCCTTCCAAGTTTTTCTTTGAAAATCTCTTTCCCTGTCATTAACCTTATTCTTGCTAACTGCATATTAGCCACACTGGCCACAACTCCTCTTTATACCTCTTTATACCTAACATAAGAGGTAATTTCTGTAGGAGTTTTACATTCTCCCTAGCAGATTATGTTGCCATTAAGAGATACTGTAAGAATATAATGCAGGAGTCAATGCTACTATGGAAGTCCAAATGAGAAAATAAACACATTCAACTGGCAGCAAGAGCAATTTGGAAGGAGTGTGCATTGGAGGCTAACCAGAAATTCATTGTTGTTAAGGCATACAGAGTATAATGCCGAGCCTGGATTCCAATTAGCCGAGCACACACAGAAAAGCAGTTAATATCATAGGTTCTTTACAAACTGTTACAAATGCAATTACTCAGCCCTTCTAAAAGTGTTTCTGATTTTTAGTAGTTTCTGCGTGCATTAGTGACAAACCAAGCACGAAAGATGTTGCTAACCTGTTTGTGACTCCTGAGCACAAGTTGCTTTCCACCTGAGTAGTACAGATAATCTGCATTTTGAACAATTGTCATGAATCGATTGTACTTATCTATAAGAAATTCTAAACTTTTTCTTAAAATAAGAGCCTTTAAAAAACAGTATCCTGAGAAAAATAATACCTTGAATATCAGGAGAAAAGGCTTATCTAAATGATTGTTATGAACTGGTTTTGGGGCGCCTGGGTGGCTCAGGCGTTACACATCTGCTTTCAGCTCAGGTCACAGATCTCACGGTTTGGGAATTGAGACTTGCGTCCAGATCCCTGCTCAACCAGGAGTCTGCTTCTCCTTCTCCTCCCTGCTTGTGCTTTATTGCTATCTCTGTCTCTCTCTCTCTCTCAAATGAATAAATAAAATCTTAAAAAAAAAAACTACTGGCTTAAATAATTTTCAATAATTAATATTTATATAATTAACCAAATCAGAATAAATTTGGCAATTATGGGAGTTTATACTTAAATTTTAATAAAGGTAAAAGATTTCTGTCTTCATTTTTCCTTCTTTTTTCTATTATACAAAGTGTGTGATCACAAATTAACCCTGATTTTAATGGAGTTTTAGAGGGAAAAATAACGTTTGTTTAGTTTGCAGCAAAATTAGTAAAAATAAACATTAGTGAAAAAATATTGCATATTTCTGAAGCTATGCATTGTATATTTATTTGAGAGTTATTTTTATAATCTTTAAATCTACTTTTACTACATTTATATTTGACTGGTTTATAATCTGATTTTGTGTATTCCAGGGACTGGTTAGGTCTCTTCTAATTTTTATGTCTGATCTATATTTTGGAACTATATCTATCTGACCATAGTTGAGCATTTAAAGATCCATTTTAACAATTTACCTCAGAGCTAAGAAAATGAAAGAGTAATCTTAGGAAATTATACAAGGGTTGGGTCAATTTTTAGAGAATAAATGCCACATCTGAAAAATATCACAATAATGTAGCACTCTCCATTGATATAACCTTTAGAAAGTTATTTTTAAGTGCTTAAAGTAATCAGAATTTTTTTTTTCATTTTTGCCTATTTTATTGTGGTGTTCTTACTGCATGACAAACCAGTTTGTATTATAAGGACTACTTAAGATCGTGAGGGATATCCTGTGCTAGGATTCTATTTGAGCTGCACATCAGTTATGCTAGCTATTCTCTTAACTGTAATTCAGTAGTTTTATTGAAGTTAACATGAAGGAATCTAGCAGAAAAACAGTATAGTGTTTGTAATTATTTTTTTTGTAAGGAAAATATGTCTTTAACACTTAAACAGCTGATAATTTACATGCAAGTAATAATATATAGGAAACTGGAATTTACAGATGAAATCACTTTATTACATATAAAGTGACACTGTATTTTTATAATTTTCCAATTTAGAAATAAGAAAATGCATACTTTTTGCAGTATAAATAATCAAGAAGAGGAACTTATTTCTAAGAATAAAATTTTACATGAATAACAAATTGAATTCTTTCAACTAATGATATGTTGAAGTCATGATCCCCAGTACCAGAGAACGTGGAATGTGACCTTATTTGGACAAAGAATCTTTGTGGACTTAATCACGTTAAGAAGTCATTAAGGCCCTAATCTGATACGATGAGCATCCTTATAAGAAGAGGGCCATGCGAAGACACAGAAATACCAGGTAAATTCAATGTGAAAACAGAATTTGAGATGGGAATGATGCAACTATAAGCTAAGCAATGCCAAGGATTTGTGGCCATTACCAAAGGCTCAGAAAGAGGCATGGGATAGATTTTCCCTCATAGTAGTTAGAAGGAATCAACACTGTTGACACCCTGATTTCAGACTTTTAGCCTCCAGAACCGTAAGAAAATAAATGTCTTTTGTTTACATCTGACTTTTTTTTGGGGGGGGGGTGATACCTTATGAGTCCTAGGAAACTAATACACTACCAATAAGTCTAGATGTTCAAGGCCCTGGTCATTTTATTCTACTTGTTAAATTTAATTAAGCTGATACTTACATAAACTACATGTGTAGAACAATGCATAAGATATTATGCTTAATTTCAGTGGTGAGATTTTGTTAAATCCTGGACTATAATAAATGTGATTCAACCCAATCTAGATCAGACTCTACAATTTTCCTGTTTCTGCTTTCTGCCACCACTGTAAATTGTTCTTTTTGTAGGCCTACTTCACACATTGTTGTTAAGAGAAAACCTCTTATTAGTCTCCAGTGTTTGCTCCCAGCATACATATATTCCAAGCCTACTTGTTTTTATGCTTCCTTCTATATTCCTCCCACGCGTTCCCAGAACACAACCTGGAAAAGAGTAATTGATGATCAATGAGTAGATAATCTTAACTTCCCTTATTTAATGTCTGTGTCTTCACAGAAACAACTCTTAAGGCTTGTACAAGTCCCTTAGATTCTTACAAATACAAACTTGATGTTTCTCCTTGCTTTTAAATAGACATCCTGATCAAAATCAATCTTCCAAACCTTACATCAACATCCTCAGTATCAGAATACTTCTTTTTCTCTTTAAATTGTGAATTTATGTAAGTTAATGACTTTCAGTTATTAGTCTTCAACATGGTCTTCACTTAATAAATAATCGGCATTCCTTGTACTGAATGACACTGTCCCCTTACTTTTACTTACTTCTCATTCCCCAGTAGGACTCATGAATCCTAATTCATAATGCTTACTTTTTGAATTTGTTAAGTATTATATTTATCAGTTTATTAAATATCATATAAATATCACATAATAAAAATATGCATGGATATCTGTGAGTTATAGAGAAATACTGATGTATATAGTATATTTTCTATAATAAAGATTAAAATTACCCTGGAGACTGTTGTGAGCCCTTGCTTGATCCTAAATCAGTCTTTTCCATCACAGACAATCACCACCCTAAATGTTACATTTCTGTTCTCTAGTTTCCTTTAGTTTTCCAAATATATGCCTTTGTCCTTGAATGGATTATGTATGATCCTGTGCCTGAATGTTTTTAAACTTTATATTAATGAAATCTCTCTCTTTGGGTACTTGACTTAACATTGTGTTCCTGAAATTCATCTATGGTCTCTGTAAATAATTAACATTATTTCTTAATTACTGGGTAGTATTCCACTGAATAACACTAGAAAAATATCAAATATAGGATTATGTTCACCCTTTTTTTTTTTTTAAGATTCATTTATTTAACAGAGAGAGAGAGAGAGCACACAAGCAAGGGGAGTGGCAGGCAGAGGGAGAGGGAGAACCAACTCCCCACTGAAAAAAGAGTAGGATCCCAGGACCCTGGAATCATGACCTGAGCCAAAGGCAGAGCCTTACCCGACTCAGCCACCCAGGTGCCCTTCCATCTTTCTGTATTGCCATGATATTCTTATATTTATTTCTGGGAGCACGTGTGCCAGAGATTCTCAGGGGTATATGCTTAAAAATAAAATTGCTGCCCTGTAGAGAATGTATCTTCATTTCTCTTAGAATATGCCAAATTTCTTTCTAAAGCAGTTTTTTAAACATGCACTCCCACCAGGAGTATAAAATTATTCCAGTTCCTTCATATCATTACTAAGACTTGATATTTCAGACTTAAATTTTTGCTAACTTGGTTGATATGGAATGATATCTCATTATAAATCAGTTTGAATCACGCCTATTATTTATCAGGTTAACATCTTCATTTTTTAATATCTAATAAGGTTTGGTTCCCAGGGAGTTCTGTCTTTTGCCCATATTATTGGATTATCTTTTTTTTCTCAATGACTTATAATCTTTATATATTCTGAATGTATGAGTTATTTCAGTTTCATATATCTTCTAATTCATGGTTTATATTTCTACCTGTTATAATTTATTCTCATAAATAGATATTTTTATTTTGATATAGTCTCATCAATCTTTTCCTTTTTCTTATGCTTTTGCCTTTGAACTTGAGAAATTCTTTATGTTATAAAATAATTTCATACACATTCTACAAGTTTTGTAGTTTTGCCTTTCATATTCAAATTTGTAATTGATCAGATCTTTGTTTATGTTGTGAGGTAGGATTTCAGTTCCATTTTTTGACATATGGATAGTTAATTATCTCAGTGTGTGTTATTGTAAAGTTCTTTCTTTCTGCAATGACTAACAATACCATTTCTGACATAAATCAAATTTCCATACGGTGATATTTGTTTCTTGGCCTTCTGTTTAATTGCTCAATTTATCTTCTCTATAGCAATATTGCATGTGCTTATTATTTTCGCAGAATAAGGTAGTCTTGTGATATAACAGAAGTCATCCCATCCTGGTAGTTTTGCATTAGGATTATCTTGTGATTCTTTGGTTTTTCACCTTATTTGTAATTTTAGAATTAGCTTGGGAAATTCCTTGAAAGACTATTAGGAAATTTGACTGAAATTGCATTGAATCTATCTACCGTATTGGAGAGCATTGCCTCCTTTATCATATTTAATCTTCTTATCTAAGAATGTAGTATATTTTAAAACTTATTTATTTAAATCTTCTTTAAAATCTTTCAATAAAGGACTGACACACATTTTTCTAGATATATATTTTACCTGACTTTATATACAAAATAGTATACTTATATTAATTGATACATTTTATTTTTTATTGATATATACATTTTAGTATAAATTTTTGTTTACGGTTATGTATAGAAATAGACCCAGTTTTGTTCATTAATTTTGCATCAAGCAAACATTTGAAACCATAGTTCCTTATCATTGTATCCATACAGTTATTTGATTTTCTATTTATAGAAATAGTATTATCTGTATGCTATTAAAGGTTTTTCCTTCTTTCTGAAACTTATTTTAATGTAGCTTTGCTTCTTTGAAATCTTCCTATGTTAAATAGACTCTTCACTGTAATGACAAATAAAACTGATGAGCGTGAGAACTCTTGAAGTTGTGCACAGCTGTGTTGGGAGCCATGAGGCCTGGTCAAGGGCATTGCCCCATTAGGTTAAGGTTTGAACTGATGTAGGCTTAATCCTGCTGAGGGCTGGATTGCCCCTCAAGATTGCTGAGGGCAGGATAACCCTGCAGATAAGCATGGTCTCATAGTCTCTTGCCTTTTTCTCTGATCCTTGTATCTCTCTCAAATAAAGAGCCCCTTGCTAATCTGCTGCAAACATCTCTCAGGCTTGTGGGCCTGAGCAACTTCAAGGAGGTAAATTATTCTGTACCTAGGACACTGAAGAACTTTAGGTGTGTAGTGCGATACACGGTTTCCTCCCTAGGTTGTTGTTTGTCCAGTGCTTTCTTAGCCGAGCCATTGATATATACACTGCCTCCTGCAAAGGTAATGCCTTCTGGTTCTCCTATATATTTAGCTTCTCCAGATAACTTCTTGTTTTCCAATAACCTATATCCTGTTTTCCTGCAGTTCCTTACTATCTAGTTCATCCCTAAAGCTTCTCGTTTTCCATTAACCTATATCCTGTTTTCCTGCAGACCCCAGAATAAGTTACCAAAAAACACATATTTGTGCTACCTCCTATAGCTTTCTGAGGGACATGATTACTCAAGAAGCAAGACCCTGTCCCCTATCCCTGCTGCCAGTCTGTACCCATTACAGCTTAACTAGAATAACGTGTGCTGAACCAAGATAAATTATCTGATGAGGGGGCGCCTGGGTGGCTCAGTGGGTTAAAGCCTCTGCCTTCGGCTCAGGTCATGATCCCAGGGTCCGCTCCGCGGATAGCCTGCTTCCTCCTCTCTCTCTTTCTACCTGCCTCTCTGCCTACTTGTGATCTCTGTCTGTCAAATAAATAAATAAATGAAATCTTTAAAAAGAAAAAATTATCTGATGAGTGCTTGAGTCCTTTGATGTACTTTGCATGAATGTAACCCCCTACCCCAAGTAAACGGCCTATTTAAGAAGTTCTAAAATCAGAATAAAGATGGAGATGTCTGACTACTGACCAGAACTTGCTGTGTGGCTCTCTCATTCCTCTCGCCAACACTGTGCCTCCTTCAGGGACACCTGGACCTGCTGAGGCTGGACTCCGGCACAGGTGTACATCCTTAAAAGTAATGCTTTCAGTGGTCTGTTAGGTAGAAACTAGATATGAACAGAGGAAAGACCATCTAGAGACAGAGTCCCACATCTTTGAAGGGGATGATAGAAACAGGAGCTGGAGACAAGAACAGTGATGAAAAATTAAATAAAAAAAAATAAAAACAAAACCAGAAACTACATGGGATGCCTGGGTGATTCAGTCAGTTAAGCATCTGTCTTTGGCTCCAGTCATGATCTCAAGGTCCTGGGATCTAGTCCAGAATGGAGATATCCTTCCTCAGCAGGGAGCCTGCTTTTCCCTCTGCTTGCTGCTCTCCCTGCTTGTGCATGCACTCTCTCTCTCTCTCTCTGACAAATAAATAAATAATATTGAAAACAAACAATCAAACAACTTAAATATTATAAGCCCTGGAGCTCAACATCCTGACCTTGTGGCTTCCAACACCTTGGGCCTAACAGACCAAGAGCCACAGAACATGCTTTCTCCTCATCTACCTCTGTCCCAGGTAAACCCCTTATAATGCATTTGCATTGAAGTCAAAGCCTCCACCCTCCCTTACATCCTTGAGAAAGGCTGCCATGGCAGTTCCTCTATAAACCCTGTGGGGTCAAAAACTCCCCCTCCCAACCTGTGGGAGGAGTTTCCCAAATAACTGGAAGCAACCTTCATTAGAGACCACCCCTTTGTATGTCACAGCTCCTGCCAGCCAAGGGACCCAATAATATCTAATTTCAAAACAACCTAGAGGCTGATTTCTCTTCAGCCTCTCTCACCTTAAGAATGTACTTTCAAGGGACGCCTGGGTGGCTCAGTTGGTTAAGCAGCTGCCTTCAGCTCAGGTCATGATCCCAGCATCCTGGGATCGAGTCCCACATTGGGCTCCTTGCTCAGCAGGGAGACTGCTTCTCCCTCTGCCTCTGCCTGCCATTCTGTCTGCCTGTGCTTGCTCTCTCCCCCCCCCTCTCTCTGATAAAAAAAAAAAAGAATGTACTTTCACTTTAATAAATTGTTTCATGCTTTCTACTTTCCTTCTGGCTGTTTTTATTGGAGAGTACATTCTCATGGGAAATCCAAGGGCCCAGACCTCCATTCACACAAAGGAGACACCCTCTCATTCCTCACAGTCCTACTAAGTATAAAGTTTTATAGGAGATTTTTACAGGGAAGTATTTATCTAAATAAGAACATTCTCTTTCATCCCTAGTTTTTGTGTTTGTTTCTATAATGTTCAGCCACAGAATTTTGAGATTTTTTAATTATCTTTATCATCTATTTTGATGATGACATGATTTTTCTTCTTCAATTGTTAATGTAAGATACCTCAATTGATCTTTTCTCATTTTAAACCAACCTAACATTTCCAGAATAATTAGAATTTCATCCAGATATATTAGCTTTTACTTAGGACTTAACTAGATCTCATCTGTTAAGTTGTTTAGAAATTTTTGCACGTATTATAATAAGTGAGGTTGCCTATAATCATTTCATGTATTGTCCTTGTGGATTTTAGTATATAGAATTCATTAATCCAATAAAAATAGGTGGAGGATATATCTTATTTTCTGTGTTTTGAAGTGGAATATGGGAAATGGGATTATTTATTTCCTGAATGCATTTTAGTAGTTGTTGGTAAAAAAAAAAAATAGAAATAAAAAAATCTCGGTTTTGTGTTTTCTTTTTTGAAGACTTTACTCAGCCAATACTTTTAAAGTTATAAGCTGAATCTGATTTTAACATTTTTTTCAAGTGAATATTCATTTATTTTCTTGATCTTTTCAAAATAATTGCCATATGTTTTTCAATTAAGCATTGATTTTTACTATACACATTGTAATGTTGTTAGACCCTTCTATCTTTGTTCATCATTTAACTTTCTACATTTCTGTTTCCTATGTTTTAGATATGTCTTTTGAGAGCACATAAATAGCTTTTGAAGGGCTTGTCCTGATAAACTTTGTGTTCTTTAATTCAAGTACTTTATTCATTTATATTTTTTATAATTATTGATTTATATACATTTATTTTTTATACCATAGGCTACCATTTAAATTTTCCTGTTTCTGCATTTTTCACTCTTTTTCTTCTTTTGTAATTATTTGTTCTAATTCCATTTCCCCTCTCTTCAGTCAAATTTACATATCTTATTTATCTTTAGTTTCTCCCCCACAATTTTAGCACTCATTAACTTAAGTCATTTGGTGTTATTACTCTTTTCACAAATAGTATTTAGAATACTTTAAATATGACTGAACTTTCCCCTAATTTTCCCAAATCACCTATTATTCTAATTCTGAATTTTTAATTCCCACAAGATATATTTAAGTTTGGCTTGTCTAGGCAATTTTTGTTTAAATTTATGGCCCGTATAACAGGTTCTTTGCTTTAGTTCTGCATGACTTCATAGATGTCCTGTTAGCACCTTTTATTCTGTAGAAGTACATCCTGTGGAAGGAAGTGCATATTAGCAGGGTCTGTCTGAGGCAAGATCTCACAGTTTGTGTGACTCAGCATCTACTTTTTTGCTGGTTTAGAAGCTTAGGTAGACTTTGTATTGTTTTCTGTCAGGACATTCGTGGTATTTCAAAATTTTCTGGCTTCCATTTTTCCTATTGAGAAATCACTTGCAAGTCTAGTTAAAATGCTTTGAGGGCAATCTTTTCTCTTCCTCTGTCTACTTTTAAGAGATTCTCTAGCCTTGGTGTATGACAGCTTCCCTTTGATATGTCTAGGAGTAGAACTCTTTTATTTACCTCATTTGAGGTTCTTTGAGCTTTTGTGAATTGTTATCTTTTACTAGTTTTGGAATATTTTGGTCATTATTTTTTCAAATATTTTTTGTGTCCTAGCTTTTTCTTGAAATTCTGATTAAAGCATTTTGTATATTTTCATTCTAAACTCCATGTATCTTAGCCATAGTTCTTTTTTTTTTTAAGATTTTATTTATTTATCTGACAGACAGAGATCACAAGTAGGCAGAGAGGCAGGCAGAGAGAGAGGAGGAAGCAGGCTCCCTGCTGAGCAGAGAGCCCGACGCGGGGCTCAATCCCAGGACCCCGAGATCATGACCTGAGCCCAAGGCAGAGGCCCAACCCACTGAGCCACCCAGGCGTCCCTTAGCCATAGTTCTTTAGTGTTAGTTTCATTTTTGTTTTAATCTGTTTCTTACAGCATTTTGTATAATGACTTATATTATATATTTAAGAGTGATTCTTCAGTTTTGTATTATCTCTGCTAAAAAATCCATTGAATTTTTAATTTGTTACATAGTTTTAATTTTTATACGCTCAATTATGGACTCCATTTTACTGGAATTATTTTTTGTAATTCTGGTAATTCTTGAGGATGAGCTTCATGATAACAAAAGATAAAACTCAATAGAATCAGTAAATGTCCTGAAGTAAAAGCTTTCATTTCTTCTCCAGGCTCTCATTTCAGTTAATATTCAATTTGATCAAGAATTCAGGTCCTAAAAAAAAAATCATATCCTAATGTATATTTTAACATTTTTTAAAAAATTTATTATTTTTATTAAGATCTAATGTATCATTTGCCCCGGGGGTTTACACATTTCACAACACTCACCATAGCACATACCCTCTCCAATGTCCATCACCCAACCACCCTATCCCTTCCCACCCCCCCCAGCAGCCCTCAATTTGTTCTGTGAGATTAAGAGTCTCTTATGATTTGTCTCCTTCCCGATCCCATCTTGTTTCATTTTTTCCTTTCCTACTCCCCAAACCTCTGGCCCTGCCTCTCAAATTCCTCATATTAGAGAGATCATATGATAATTGTGTTTCTCTGATTGACTTATTTTGCTCAGCATAATACTCTCTAGTTCTAATCACGTCATTGCAAATGGCAAGATTTCATTTCTTTTGATGGCTGCATAGTATTCCTGTGTGTGTGTGTGTGTGTGTGTGTGTGTGTGTGTGAATTTTTGCAAGGTGCCTCTGTGATTAGGGTCTGTGCAGCATGGATTCAGTTGGGCACACTGGAGTGTCAGGAAGGCTGGCTCTGTCCAGTGAACATATACATTCAATTACTGACATATAGATCAGGTTCCTTGCATGTTCTTATTCCTTAAATCATCCTTTACAAGCTTTACTTGTTTTCACATCAGATTACCTAGAAGATCATACTGTCACTGTCATATTAAAATTTTCTCTTCCTATTTTAAACTCTATTTTGGAATTATTTTTTAAATTAATTGTTTAGTAGATAGAAAATATTTTTATTCTTTCTCAGTAATCATAAAATGTATATTTCATTTTAAAATATCTTCTTAGTTATATTATTTTATGCTTTATAGTATAGTTTATCTTTTTTATAGTATAGTTTGTCTTAATGGAACTATTTATTTTTTGAATCTTCACTGGCGTATATTTTGAGGAAGAAATGTTAAAATTGGAAGCATTAATGGGCATGATGTTCTGGTCTGAATTGCAGAATGTCACTGCTTTCTTTCAGTTTTTTTGCCTGGGCCAGATGGTAGAGATGTTTGACTTGCCCAGTGTCTGGCTGAGTTAAGTGTGAACCATTTGAAATTTAATCAGTAGAAGATGGAAGTGATTGCTATTGGGCAAAGGAAAGAATTTTGATAATTTATAAAGAATTTTATTTAGATGACCATGAAAAATACAAGCTATGTTATACTGTGATAAACCTGACACTTTTGGCATTAGATTAAAATGAATTTTCCACTCAAAAAATCAATGATATGCTTCTTCTTTTCCTTTTATTAAAGAAATAATCCTCAATATTTTTTGGCTCAGAGTTTGTAGATTAATTACATGCATGATGTTTTGGTTTCATTTCTGTGCATTTTAATAGACTTATTATGCATTTTCTATAAAATATAAATATAGTAGATAAGAAAACACTATGTACAGGGTAAGTATTGCTTTCATGGTTCAGATTGATTTTTTGTACAGGCATAAGTACACTTGGAGAAGATGAAAGCACTAGACTGCTCTTACATTTTGTTTTAGATATATGATGTTAAATCAATTTTTATAATTACCTTGAGTTATTAATATAATAATTTTCACAAAGCTTATTTGATTATTTAGAAGGCAAACATACATTGGAGATATTTATAGCAGTGTTCAATGTTATTTTTTATATGTTCAGGAAATGGTTTTAATAACTAAAATATATAACATATGAAAATAATTAGAAATATCAATTAAAACACATTCCAGAAATAATTTAAATAAAACATACTATGTCTTAAGTTTAATTTCAATAAAGTTAAGCTTATTCATGGTACTATTATTATTTAGTGTTAAAGATAACCTTTTCCAAGTATAATTTTTATAGAATCTTAAAGTCAAAACAAAACAGAGGTAGAAGAAAACAAACAAGCAAAACTTTTATACTAAGAAAGAACCTTAAATATGTATTATTTTAGGAACATCTGGGTGGCTCAACTGGTTAAGTACCCCTTTCTTAATCTCAGCTCAGGTCTTGATCTAAGGGTCCTGAGTTCAAGCTGCAAAGGGTGTTGTTGATTGGTCAAATGAAAGGTCTGACCTCACCTACCAGGTCAACAGGAGATAAAGTACTAGAAACTATCCAGTTTCTAATAAGTTCCATCTGGTTTACTGATAAGACAGGTTTAAATTCTAGTTTTACCATAACTAAAAGCTAGCAGATAAACTAGATTTCTGTAAAAGAAGACATTTTGTTCAAGAAATAAATTAGGCAACTGCCTTTCTATGCAAGCAGAGGTAGGTTCTGTGTCAGTCGGGGTCCTGGCAGGAAAAATTCAGCATAATTAAGTTAGGGCAATTAAAAATCTTCATACAAATATTTAAAATTACAAAGGTTTGTAGAATAGCTTATTTTATTTTCTCTTCCATTAACTGAGTAAGAAAGGGGAACAACTGTGAAAGCTAGATGATAAAGTGATCCATCTTGAGAGCTGGAAAAAGAGACAGTCTGAAATAATGCTGGAGAGAGGAAGACTAAAAAATAAGTGCCCTAATACTCTCCTTCTTTTTTTTTTTTTTTTTTTTTTTTTTTTTTTTTTACTCAAATTTAATTTTTTATTTTTTATAAACATATATTTTTATCCCCAGGGGTACAGGTCTGTGAATCACCAGGTTTACACACTTCACAACACTCACCTTCTTTCACTTCACTCTCCGTTGGTGATTCCTGTTGACCATCACAATTAGGTGCCAGAAGGCAAAAAAGCCTAAAACAGAGTGGGGAAGGATAGAAGGTGCATCTGGAGGGGAAATGAGATTTCTACTTAGGTTCTCTTTTCCACGCTGTCAGAGTACTGAGCCAAGTTAGAGGATTTGGCAAGCAATGCATGAGTGGTTTTCAGCTTGTACTTTTTACCTCCTTGGCCAGACATTCTTATGCCTGGTATGTGCATCTCTTTTCACCACTTACTGACATTGTGAAATTGAGCAAATCACTCCTATATGCAAAATAAATGTAATGATAATATTTATCTCACAGGTGTGTTGTGAAGACTAAATGTAATTAGCTATTCAAAAGGATATTACAAATCTAAATAAATATGCAAATATGTGACAATTTTCATCATTGAAAGAAGAGAACCATTTTTAAATAGCTGTCATATACAAAGCTCTGAGATTAATATCACTTTAATACAAATTTTCATCAGTTTCATTGCTCATATTTAGTCTGTTAGATATTCCCACTGCCCACCACACCTATCACGTTTTCACTCAGCTGCCTACGCTTAATATTATTATTGCTCTTTCCTGAAGTATTTTAACAATTCTTTCATGCACATTCCTAGCACTTCCAAAAAACTATTTCTCTTCCTTCCAATTCTTACATAGTACTTTCTCTTCTATATTACCACCTTTTTGGTTTGTATCATATAGTTAATGTATCAGCATTAGTCATACATTATTCTGTGTTAATAGTTTTATACATATTTGAAAAATTTTGTAATAGCTGTTAGTAATGACCAAAGATGAGACAGTTTTTATAGAGAAAAGGCAGAAACAAAGCAAGGAAATTACTTGATTGGCTATAGTTAAAACATTAGCCTTACTTGAAAAGGTTTTTGGTTGGTTGTTATTAGTTATCTTTAGGTTGTGATTTTTTTTTTAAATTACAATTTCATTTATTTATTTATCAGAGAGAGAGACAGAGAGCGAGAGGAGACAAGCCAGGGGAGCCCCAGAGAGAGAGGGAGAAATAAGCTCTTGGCTGAGCAGGGAGCCCAATTCGGTCTCGATTCTGGGACCGTGGGATCATGACCAGAGCCAAAAGCAGAGAGTTAACCAACTGAGTCACCCAGGCTTCCCTAGGTTGTAATTTTTTAAACTTGAGGCATTTATAGGCTTAGGTCTTGGTTTGCTTTTATAGGCTACTAAACAATAGAACCACCTCATTCTAATGACCTCCTTATTTAATTTAACAGTAATAAAACCTTTTATTTATGCAAGATATTTTGACACACATCATCTCATACAAAGCATATCATAAACCTAATAAAATATTATTTCATTTTATAGAAAAGACATTAAGATTAAAGACTCTGATTTGCCCAGTCATACATTGAAGAAATGGCAGATCCAAGTTAACAGGATTCTGTCAACAAAACCAGAGACTTTACTACTGTTTACAGTAATAACCTCAAATCGAAAACACAACCCACTAGCATTGGCTATTTTAGGCACTTTCTTTTAAAAACTAATCAAATAGCTTAAAAAAAATACAACAAAGTTCACATTTAATTCTACTTTGAAAAATAATATAACATGAATTTTTGAAGTGGCTTGTTAGCTAAGTTGGTTAGAGTGTAGTGCTGATAAAATGAACCAGTTGGATTTTCTCACTACAGAAACAAACTTGGCAAACAGTTTTGTATGTGGATTTTCATTATCATACTTAATATGTTTATACATGTGCTGCAATATTTCCATGTTAGACATCCTGGGGACAGAAGGAAGGCAAGTAAGAATGGTCAATTCTAATTCCCCTGTGTGGACTTCTGCTGTGCCTTCAGCCCTCAGTACCATATTAACACTCCAATATAGCAGTTTTGACAGTGAAAGTAAATATTATTATTTTCCTTTCTCCACTGGCACCTGAAGGGTTTTTTTATCCTTGTATAAGTAGATGTCTCTGTGGATGTTTAGAAAAACAGAACAGAAGTACATTAAATATGCATATGGAAGGGAAAAAAATGCAGTTTAAGAAAAAAAAAAGTGACAAGCTTAGAACAAGGAGAGGGTTTATATTCCTTAGGGAAATGTTCGAGAGACACTTAGGAAAATATAGCCAGTGGGGACTGGAGGTTGAAAGGATGACAACTGTGCAATTTACATACTCTCCTCTGTCTCTTGTACGAAAGATTCAGAAAATATTCATGTTCTTGTGAAATTCTTTTTCTGAGATTGTAAAATGGCCTGTTTTTTTTTTTTACTTGAATTTTAGCAGGGGTAGAAATCAGAGGTTATCGAACAAAACTTCCCACATCTGTCTTACACGGTATCCACAGTTGTGTGAGGTCACAGATTGTGTTTTATTCACTTTAGAATCTCTAGGAAAGCTAAAATGCCTAGAATAATTCGTATTTGATGAATGCATTAAAGACAAAGATAGAAAACATATAGCAGGGAGAAGAGGGATAAGAATGAATCATCAATAAGACAGAAGCTGAAAAAGAGAGGAGATTGGATTTTGAGATGGAAAAATTTCATTGGAACTCTCAGTTGGTTAGATTTTGTTGCCATCTTTGGACAGTAACTTTTGGAAGCCTCGGTTTTTCCCTTTTTCAAAATAGACGATTGTACCTTCAATTGTCATTTTAAAATACTGAGAGATTTAGATGACAATGTAATTAAAAGATATTCAGAAAGTTGAGTTGTATTATGCTTATCTTCGACTTACTCCAAGCAGAAAAAAATCAGCAAAATTCAAACCTTCTGTATTATATAATTTTTCTCCTGCTTCTTTCTTCTGTGAAAATACATTATATTAAAAATAGCAGTTTTCTCTGAGATGATGCTTTACTTGACTAACTGTATACCTGTCTTACTTAAGTCTACCTACCCCATTAGACTACCACCTGGCTGATCTTTTCTTCTCCTAATCACTAATAAAGTATGCCACTACTTCATCAATTCTATTATAAAGCAGGAAACCTGTGATAGAACAGAATTATAACCCAACACAGAAACTGTAAAGAAAGAGATTCTACAGCTGACCAAAGGAAAGAATGGATTGAAGTTTGTGAGGATTTGGGAGACCTTTATGAAGAATGTGTTTTCTTTGTGGGCTTAAATGAATTCTGAATACTGTATTGCAGTATAAAATGAAAGCCAAATAGCCATACACTATTGCAGTTTAAGAAAAAAATAATAATAAGTGCCTTTAGCTTTCTTGTGAAGAAGTTATTTTTTTGTGTGGTTTTTCAGTTGAAGTTGAGTATTATATATGAGCTGAAATGACAGTGATTGAAATAAATCTGAAATGTTCAAAGTCATGGTGCTCTTAAATAAGCAAACCTCATTTTCCAGTGTTCAGTAGGCATTCAATTCCATTATGAAGCTTGAAAGGAATAATGTAGAAATCGATGTGGAATTTGAAAGAAGGGAGAAAATAATGTGTAATAATTGTTTTATCTCCTTGAGGAATGCTGCACTGCAAAAAATCCTATAGTCTGTATTTCTCTTTCATTAGTTTCCAATATTACAGAGGGAATTTGCCTTTTTTTTTTTTTTCTGAAAGTATTACTAGAGCTTTTTTTTTTTTTTTTCCCTGCATCTGCTTTGTGATGTGGAATTTACCATTTTATTATTTTATCCCTGGTCTCTGTTTGTGCCTTTAATTTCTCCTTAGGAACCTTAGTTCAAGAGCTCATTACCTCATAATTGACCCTAGAAATGGTCTGCTTACACATTTTCTGATTTCTAGAATGCTTTCTTATAATCTGCTATGTAGAAGTCTAAAGATAATTTTTTCTGTACATAAAATTATTAAAATGCCTTGCCCTTGATCAAGAAGTCACCTGTGTCTGCAATACATGCTCCATATTCCAACTTCCTGGCCAACATTCAAACCCTCTCTATCTAGCACGAATCTAAACTTCTGGCATGATTTTTCACTATTCTTTCTCTGAACCCCATAATCCTTTCACATTGCAACACAGTGTACACCTGTGTATATTGTTTGACTTCCACACCCATGTTCATACATAATCCATTACTCGAAAGGTCTGAATTATACCTTTGAAATCTTTTTTTTTTTTTTTTTTTTTTTTTTTTTTTTTGAGTTTTTAAAACTTAAATTAATTTTTATTCAATTTTTACTCAAGTATAATTAATATACAGTATTCAAGTATAATTAATGTGCTAACTTTAGGGGTACAATATAATCATTCAGCCCTTCCATGTATTACTCAGTGCTCATCACGATAAATATATTCTTTTTTTAAATTTATTTTCAGCATAACAGTATTCATTATTTTTGTACCACACCCAGTGCTCCATGCAATCTTACTCATTCATCTCAAAGCTAGGCTATAAAAGAAAATGGCCAATTTTCACCCAAATTACAAATTCATCTTTCTTTTCCTCAGCTGTAACATTTTTTAAAATGTAAATTATACTCTTGGTTATTATTTTTCTTGAAAATATCTTATTCCTACTAGAAGAATATAAATAGGAGTTAAGCTTATTTTATATGTCCAGTGAAGTGTTTCACAAACATAACCCTTAGCCTGTAAGGTAAACTTGAAAATATACAGATTTTCAATCCTTACAAAAGAATTTATGATTCAGTATGACTGAATATTTCATATATCACCCCGAGGATTAGGAAACTATAACCTACATCAATTGTATAATTCCAAGTAAAGAATAAATCATTTTTATATAAAAGAAAAGTTTAATGCATGAGTATTTATGAATAAATGAACTATGGGAAGAATGAAATGTTTTGCTAGAGAAATGCTAACTTATGGAAGAATTAACTTTAGCTTTGCTATTTAATCCTTTTGAAGCAGAAATTTAGTCTTGCTAAGTCTCAGTTTCTTCATGTGTAAAACTGAAGAAATGTCATTTGAAATCCAATTAAAAAATAGGCCACAATATCTTTTTTAAAGATTTATTTATTTAAGCACATACCCTCCCCAATGTCCATAATCCCACCCCCTTCTCCCAAATCCCCTCCCCCCACCAACCCTCAGTTTGTTTTGTGAGATTAAGAGTCACTTATGGTTTGTCTCCCTCCCAATCCCATCTTGTTACATTTATTCTTCTCGTACCCACTTAAGCCCCCATGTTGCATCACCACTTCCTCATATCAGGGAGATCATATGATAGTTGTCTTTCTCTGCTTGACTTATTTCGCTAAGCATGATACGCTCTAGTTCCATCCATGTTGTCGCAAAAACCTGGTGATTCACAGACCTGTACCCCTGGGGATAAAAATATATGTTTATAAAAAATAAAAAATTAAAAAAAAAGATTTATTTATTTAAGAGATATATTTTCTTAAGTTATAGCCACCTCTGTTTCTTTTATTTTTTTTTTAAGATTTTATTTATTTATTTGACAGAGAGAGAGAGAGAAATAACAAGCAGGGGAGCAGTGGGCAGTGGGAGAGGGAGAAGCCGACTCCCTGCTGAGCAGAGAACCAGATGTGGAACTTGATCCCAAGACCCTGGAATCATGACCTGACCTTAACTAACTGAGCCACCCAGGCATCCACACCTGTGTGTTTCTGAGGTTCTGGGAACAATATTGTTGTTTTTGTTTTTGTTTTGACTTATCTCTTATTTTGTCATTTTCAGCTCAAAATTCCTTCTGTACTTTAGAATTTGTGAGATGAAAATATAGTTTTGGACATAGTACTTAGGTCTCCTATAGCTGAGGCCCAATTACTTTTTATCAAAGTACCAGGCAGAAAATAGACAAGCCATGCACTATAAAGTATGGACAGGAAGTAACAGTTGAAATACCAGACATTTTCTTCTTGCTTCCCGTGAAGTATGTGCTTCCACAAAATCTTTTGAAGAAAGTATATCTCACTTGTTTCAGAGGAAGAGGAAGCCCTATGCAAATCAGATGTGTAATCACTTCCTTTATCTCTAGGACTTTGCTTTATCAACATTTCTATGAATTTCCTCCATTTTTATGGACTTACGTATTCATGTGATGTATAACTTTTCAGAACTTAATATAATCTAGACATTGTGCTAGGTTATGGAGATAATGATATGGATAAATAGAACCCAGAGAGCTGAGCAGATGTTATCCACATGAAAATGTGGAAGAACATTCTTGGCAGAGGAAGCAAATGCATCTTGGTTAGAAGAATGCAACCGTCTGTGAGACATGAGGAATGACCCACAACCCTTTTTCTAACTCAGAGAGATGCAACTTCTGGCTAAGTATGACCTAAGCTCCCAGTTTACGGTATGGTTTCCCCCTAAGAAGGACAGACTATCAAGATTTTTTATCCTTCCAATTAATTTCATGTTGCAGAAGTTCTATTTGAAACAAGGATGACTAATTTTGGGCTCTTTTCTTTTACCCACCCTCAATTTCCAAAAAGGAATTTCTACCACAAGCATGGCAGGCCAAAATCCGCAGGGTCCTCATCATTCTCTTTTGTAGTTTGCTTATAAAATGAAGAATCTGTACCATGGGAGGTAAACTGAGAGGACCAAGTCCTACTTCTATTGTTCAGTATCTACTCATAGACCAAGGGTGTCACTCCAAAAAAAAAAAAAAAAAAAAAAAAAAGAGAGACATCAGACATCTGTCCACACCTGAGCCCTAGAGCAGTGGTACTCTGCCTAGGGGAAGGACAGACTATAAGAACAGATTCTGGAGGAGCTCCCTATAAAAAGAGCTTTTATTCAGAGCATAGAGAAATTCAAGCCAAAGAACACTGTTAAAAGCAATAAAGATTTTGGTGGTGAGAAATTAAAAGAGAAGGCTGCTAACTCTATAATAAAAACAAACAAAACAAATAGAAACAGAGTTTAACATATAGAGTTTTAATATATATGGCAACAATAGCCAAAGGAGACAGATAAGAAAAAACTGTATTGGTATGAGGAAATGGCAACAGATGGTTTCTGAAACCCATAGGAAGCAAGCATGAAAACCAGAAATGAAAAATAATAACATAATGAACTGTAAGTATATATTTGCTTTCTTCTCACTTTCTTTAAAAGATAAAATATTGGGGTGCCTGGGTGGTTCAGTCAATTGAGTGTAGACTGTTGATTCTGGTTCAGGTCATGATCTTAGGGTCATAGGATCAAGCTCCACCCTCATCAGGGAGTTTGCTTGAGATTGTCTCCCTCTTCCGCCCCTTCTGCCCCTCCCTCCCTGCTTGTGCATGTTCTCTCTCTCTCAAATAAATAGTCTTTTAAAGAAGATATAATAGTACATAAAGGAATAATTATAAAAATTACTATTGAGTTTATAACACCTCTAAATGTAATATGTATAACAGTAATGGCACAAAAAAGGGAAATATTTGGTAGAGTTATACTAGGGTAACATTTCTCAATCTCATTGGAATTAAATAGCTCTGAAATAGATCCTGGTATGTTCAGATGTACATTGTAAGCCCTAGAACAAATTCAAAAAATCCAGATTGGAAAGGAAGATATAAAACTATTTCTCTGTGTGGATAATATGAAATTATCTGAGGAAACTTCTAAGTATTTTACTTAAAAGCTATAAGAACTAATTATTTCAACACAGTTTCAAGGTAGAAGATAAATATAAAAATAATTACATTTCTATAAAATAGCAATAAAATATGAAAATTGAATTAAGAAAACATTTTTTTTTTTAACATTCTTTTTTATAATAGCATCTCAGGTCAGGTCATGATCTCAGGGTCCTGGGATTAAGCCCCACATTGGGCTCTCTGCTCAGCGGGGAGTCTACTTCCCTCTCTCTCTGCCTGCCTTTCTGCCTACTTGTGATCTCTGTCTGTCAAACAAATAAATAAACCCTTAAAAAAAAAAGTTTTGCACACTGGAAATTACAAAATGTTGAAAGAAATGAAGGAAATGGAAATAATAAGAGGAAAGATATTTCATTTTCATGGATCAGAAAGCTTAATATTTTAAGGGTGACAGTACCGCCCACATTTATATATAGATTCAGCAGAATCTTTATCAGTATCCCAACTGTTTGCCTTTTTTTTTTTTTTAAGCATTTGACAAATTGGTCCAGAAATTCACATGGAACTTGAGGGAACCAGTAATAATCAAACCAATCTTGAAAAATAAGAATGTTAGAGAACTCACAATTCCTGATTTCAAATTACAGATTTCAAAAATCTGTAATAATCAAGACAGTGTGGTAATGGTAAAAGAGCAAACATGTAGATCAATGGAACAAAATTTAGAGACAAGAAATAAACCTTTTTACGTATGGTCAATTGATTTTTTTACAGGATATCAAGACGAGTAATGGGGCAGAGAACAGTCTTTTCAACAATTGGTGCTGGGACAAATGGATATCCACATTAAAAGAATGAATTTGGACTCCTTATTTAAAACAAATATAAAAATTTAATATAGGTCATAGATCTAAATTTAAGAGGGAAAACTCTAAAACTCTTTCAAGGGAATACAGGAATAAATTTGTGTCAGCTTTAAACAGATAATTTGGATAATACATAATGCATCAAAAGCACAAGTGACAAAAAAATTGATAAATTATAATTCTTCAAAGTTAAAAAGTTTTGTGTTGTAATCAATACCATAAAAAATAAAAAAAACACTTAGAATGTGAGTTAATATTTGTAAATTATATATTTGATAAAGGATATATCTATATTAAAGAGCTCTTACAGCACAATAATAAAAATAACAAATAACAATTAAAAAGTGGACATATTATTTGAATAGTTATTTCTCCAAAGATATATACATGCCCAGTAAACATGTAAAAAGGTGTTCAATATGACTATCCATTAGTGATATGTAAAACCAATTTATAATAACATATATTTTTATATCCATTAGACAACCTATCATTAAAAGACATACAATAAATCATGTTGGCAAGGATATGGAAAAATTGGAACCTTCCTACAGTGCTGGTGGGATTGTGAAATGGGGCAGCAACTTTGACAGAGTTTGGCAGTTCCTCAGAAAACTAAATAGAGGACTGTCATATGGATCAGCAATTCCTCTGCTAAACATAGACTCAGGAGAAATTTTAAAACATAGTCATACAAAACTTACAAACTAGTCTTTACTATAGCATTATTTATAATATCCCCAAAATGGAAGTTACCTAAATATCCAAATACCTGATGGCAATTGTACATGGTAGATGCATAAAGTGGAATATTGTTCTGCATCTAGAAGAATGTGGTGCTGATAGCATATTTCATGGATGAACCTGGAAAAATTTATCACCAATGAAAGAAACCACAAAAGACCACATACCATATGATTCAATGCACAGAGACGGAAAGTAGATTAGTGGCTGCCTATGTCTAGGTCTTGTTGAAGGAATGGGGGCTGCCTGCTAATTGGTATATGTGGTTTATTTTTGAGGTAATGAAAATGTCCTAAAGTTGTGAACTACTGTAGTATACTAAAAATCACTGAATTATATCCTTAAAATAGCACATCAAGGATATGGTGAATTTAAATTTTATGTAACAGTGAACATACTAGCCCAGGTGGGAGATATAAGCTTATTCTTGTATCTTGTTGATTTTTACTAAATCAACAGAAATGGGCCCATGTTATCCATAATTTGCATGTAGAATTTCAGAATAAACTGAACTGTTTCTAAAATTTGAGAAAGAGAGAAAAGAAAACTGCTTCAAAATTTTTGGAAAAGCTAGATGGTGAAAGGTACCATCGATGAAGATGGAGGATAAGGGAAGGAAGTTACCCACATTTGGTAGGTATAGGACAGGAGATAAGTATTTTAGGTTATATATGGGTTGTATACAAAACTTTTGTAATGAATGCAAGCACAGGGAGAGAAACAGTGTAAAGGAACAAGGTAACTGGTCATGGGATCAAGCCCAGTGCAACTTACACATTCAGAATAGGACAGAGAAAGTCAAGTTGCTGAAGTAAACTGAAAATCATCAGCAGCACATAGAACATAGAACAACAGCAATAAAAAGAAAGAAAGAAATTTATGTTCAGAAACCTAATGCATAATAAGGAAAGAAGAAGTATTCATCTATTTTTAAAAGATACATTGTTAAAGTAAGATGACAACCCATAAAAAATCCCTTTTGTTAAACAAAGACAGATCACAGTTGACTTTGAAAGACCACTTTCGGTAGAGGGATAACGAGATTGGTGTAAATTAAAAGTGATTAAAAAAAAAGAAATTAGTGTATTCAATAGTCTCTTCAAAGAAATAAGATATAAATGTGTGTTGAGAAAGTAGCAATTTAGGAGAATTTGTATCAAAGGAGAATTTTTTTTTTTTTTTTTAAGAAGAAAGCTACCAGAATATGTAAGTACTACTGGCCAAAATGCTGCACAGGAGATAACAGAAAGATGAGTGTGAATGAGGTGTGAGGAAGAGATAGCATGCTGAACACAGGGAAGAGTATCTGCAGTAGACAGAGATACACTGCTTTTGTTCCAGCAGGTCTGAAGGAGAAGACCAAGAAACACAGGTAATTTTGAGTTCAGCATAATGGCTGCTTTGCTTTGCTTAAAAATATGTGGTGCATAAACAATGAATTTTGAAACACTGGAAAAAAATAAAATAAAATAAAATAAAATAAAAATGAGATGAAAGGGTGATGGTGAGAGCAGTAAATTGGCTGTTACACATATTAAAAACATGGATCAATCATCTTTACGGTTATTCTGCCTTTAAATAACACACATCACTATCTCCCTCCATTTCTGTATTATCCTTTCTCTGTTTTCACTCTTACAGTTAATTTCCCAAAAAAAAGTCTGTTCCTCCTGTCCTTATGTCAACTTTACCTTCTCAGCTCACTACCACATCGTGTCATCACTCCATGTAAATTATTTTGTACTTATTTGAGCAGAGATGTTCTTTAGGTTAATCTCTTTATCTTTGACCTCTCTGCCACAGTAGGCACTTGAACCTCTTGCCTCACCTGATTTCTCTAACTCTACTCTGCCTTTGTCTATTTCATGGCTGACCTCTGTTAAGTCTGTGCTGCTTTTATGTTTCTTTGAGGGCCCCTAGCATCTTGTCTTCTGTTTTATTTTCTTCTTTCGATATGCTTTCCTAAACACTTTATACCTTTGGCTTCATCTAAAACCCAAAAATTCATTGGCACAAATTTATTTGAAAATATGTATTTTTTAAACTCAAATCTAAATGTCACTATTCTTTAAAATATTGCTTGGATTTCTTTTTGTCTCTCAAAGTCAAGTTGTCAGGTCAATTTCCTGTCCTTATATGGACTTTTTCTGCTTCTGTATTCCCAATCATAGTGACATGGATAGCCTTGTTGTCAAAGCATGAATCTCTATAAATATACTATTCTTCCCATATAGCTCTCCAATTAATTGGCATAACTCATTTATTCTGCTTCCTAGTTTTAGTACATCTCCATCTCTTTTGTCAATTCTTCCCTCATCTGTTATTTCATACTTTTTTTTTTTTTAAGAATTACATATCTGTTTGTTCATTTTAGAGAGAGTGAGCAGGGGGCAGGAGCACAGAGAGAGAGAGAGAAGGGAGAGAAGCAGAGACCTCGCTAAGAAGGAAGCCTGACATGGGACTCTATCTCAGGGCCCTGATATCAAGCCCCGAGTCGAAATCAAGAGTTGGCTGCTTAACTAGTCAGTTAAGCAGGACACCCACACAGGTGTCCTGAATTCTTTCTTTCTTAAACTGTGTTGTCTTTTGTTGCTCTCCCTACCTCTAGCCACATCCATAACCAATATTTTTTAAAGACACCTCATCCTGTCTTCAGTTTTCAGAGGAAGGGACTTCATCTTACTCTTGAGAAGCCATAGGTTTGAAGGTAGCAAGTCAAAAGGGAATATGGACACTTTTAGAATCAAATCCTACATAATTAGTACAGTAGAAAATGCCATGAATGAAAGCAACCCTCTCTTTCTCTCTCCATTCCCTAACTTGCTATAAATACTTCAGTCACTAGGAATTTGCCAAATTACCTAAATGTTCCAAATCCTTAAGTACATATGCCTCCATCAGAAAGGATGAATACCCAACTTTTGTAGCAACATGGACAGGACTGGAAGAGATTATGCTGAGTGAAATAAGTCAAGCAGAAAGAGTCAATTATCATATGGTTTCACTTATTTGTGGAGCATAACAAATATCATGGAGGACAAGGGGTGTTAGAGAGGAGAAGGGAGTTGGGGTAAATTGGAAGGGGAGGTGAATCATGAGAAACTATGGACTCTGAAAAACAATCTGAGGGGTTTGAAGTGGCGGGGGGGTGGGAGGTTGGGGTACCAGGTGGTGGGTATTATAGAGGGCAAGGATTGCATGGAGCACTGGGTGTGGTGAAAAAATAATGAATATGTTTTTCTGAAAATAAATAAATTAATAAAATAATAATAATAACTTGCCTGCCATTTAATTCATTTAGTTGAATTTTGTGTGATTTAAATGAGTATTTATATTGTCTCTAAATAAAAGTTACATCTGGATATTTACCATAGTTTTTTTTAAATATTATTTCTTTAACATTGTCACTTAGGTACCAAAAGGAAACTTGAAAGTACAGCAATGTGGTGAAAATTCTCCTGGGAGTCAGGAAGCAGGAGTTCTGGATCCATTTCTTAACACTCTCATGTGGAATGTACAAAGCAAGTTCACATACATACTCCAGGAGTCAGGTTTCTCATTACTGAGGATGTGCCATGTTTATCAGGATGATATTTAACGTTGCTTGAGTTTTCATAGATTATGATTCTATAGCTTTTATATTTCCATTTATAATTCTGAAACAAAGCTGTTGTGATTTTTATTTAACCTATCTTTAGTTTTATTTCCAGTTCCCTCTCTCACTGTCTCTCTCTGTCAAATAAATAGTTTTATTTCCAGTATAGGTGAAACACAAAAAAGTTGAAAATCATCAATAGTAAGATTAGTGAGAAAAAACATTGCAAAAGGAACAGAAGGACCGACGTCTCCCAGAAAAGACATTCACCCTGAGAGAAGGGAGTTAGATTTAAAAATTGAAATAGGGCTTTTAAAATTATGTGGCTAACTTACCAGAGTGATACTTTTTGGTTTTTTATTGAACCAGATCTGAACTTAGCTTTAAGGTATAAAGAGTAAAATACTTTACTTTAAATATCAATAATTCTAAATTATTCATGATTTATGAAACGATCATTTGAACTAGAGTAAAATTTCATTGTTTAGCAAATTTTCCTTTTAGCAGATTTTTAAAATAATGATATTAATGTAAACAGGCCAGAAGGAGAAATGTGTTAATTGAGTTTGACAGATAATGTTGGACACTTACCAAGTAGTGAGTTTGACAAAAATCATGCTTCACACCCACCCCTGCAGAAAGGTTAATGGGTGTCTAGGAACAGAGACCAAAAAAAAAAAAAAAAAAAAAAAAAAAAAAAGGCTTAAAGAGCTGTGAGACTGCTTTATTTTTTAACTGCAAAATCATTGAAACTAATAAATGCTTAATAAAAAGAATAATAAATTTGGCCCAAGAAGACTATATAAATTTTTAAAGAAATTGTTAGACCAGAATGAACCTTCAATAATGGTAGTGATATCAGTTAAAGAATACATGATGCTTATATTACACATTAAGAATTTAAGAACCATGTTGCAAAGTTCAATTTGTTTCCCATGGTAAGTCTGTGGAAACAATATGGAAAATTCTATTATACTTTCTCAAACAATGAGAACTTAAGAATTAGAAGAGATCATATATTTTAGTCATAGAACCTGTAAGCAGGTATGAAATCCAGTTCTTCAGTAACTGGACTTCTTTATTGCCCATAAGACAATGAGCATCAAATAGGAAAGGTGAATAAAAAAAAGCTAACATATCTTAAGGACTTCTTACCTGAATGCCTTTTGAAAATGCTGTCATAAAACACAAAGTAGCACTCCACATTCATTCAAAGAATTTAGGTAATGTGTCAGAGTAAATTCAGAGATGTTAGTTGATACTTTTTTTTTCTATTTTTATTCCAAGATCTACGTGTTGCCACTATAGAGATGCTAGGATTTAGATAGTTTTAAGGGAATAAAAAGAATGAATAAAATAATTATATGTGAATGAAACTATTATATTTGGAGAGCTAAGATTATACACAAGACAAGGTGTTGATATTAATAGAAATTAACAGAATATAGTTAGAAAGGAAGATTAGAGTCTTCCTTTTTTAAGGTTTTAAGACTGGATTTCAGCTCGTGCATTTGTACTACATATTTTAATTCAGGGGAGGCCACAGAATATTTCATGCAGGGGAGTTGCAAGGACTTATTTGTTAATCACAATGCAAAATCTAGATGTTGATGATATGTATGTTTAGTAAATAGCTTAGGAATAAATTATCTCACTGTAGAAGTAGCAAAGATGGTAAAGTTCATTACAATTTATTTCTTGCCCCTCCTCGTGTTTAGGGAAGACCACCTCACAGCCTGGGCAAGGAAGTGATATGTGCCCCTTCCAGGCTAGTCAGGAGCTTCTCTGGTCTCTCTTACTTTGCCTTGGAACATTGTCCCAGTTGCTCCAGGTACATATTTTCACTCCAAGATTTTGAGCTTCATCTATATTCTTGAGTGACTATGTGAAGCAGAGAATCCCTTACTGCCATGGGACTTCACCGAATATGAATCTGAGCATAAATTTAACTTTGTATTTGTCTCCCCATTGAGACCTTGATAATTTCTGTTACTACATCACAACCTATCTAGTACTGACTGGTAAAGAAAATTACATGAAAAACATGAGGTGATCCTTCTAGAAAAAAAAAATATTAAAAACCACACCAATATATGTAGCATAAAGTGAGAAAGATGATTAAAGGGTGGGAAGCTGATGAACCATGATATCTGGTGGCTAAATATTTAGAAAAAAAGTCAACTGAAATTAAATGGATGCAAGATAACTTAACCTAGATCCCTATGGGAAAAGGTAAAAATACAGAATCTTTTTAATATGTGTTGGTGTCATTGGTTATATTGCCAATATATTTAAAGAAAGAGGAGAGCTCAGGGAAATGAATGATAATTAGAAAGCAAAATAGAAAATGAATATAGAGTTTCCAGAAGAAAAAAAACTTACTTTTCATTGCTAAAGAACCCAATTACTTTTCAACCCCAAAGAGCAAAAAATAAGACCAAAAGAGTATGCAAATGGTGAACCCTAAGTATCTTTCAAATGATGAAATTGAACAAGGAATAGAAAAGGGAAATATATTTGTGACTCCCAGTGAATTATTTCAATTCAATGACTCAGAGCAAAGGAGAATGTAGACACTCCATTCAAGGTACCCAATATTGAGTTGGGAAGAAAGATGGACAGAGACTAGAAAGTAAAATTGAAAACAAAACAAAAACAAAAACAAACAAAAACAAATATTTCACCTCAATATATCTTGAAAAATATATGTGTGTTTACTAAATTTTAGAGAAATATATTCTGTAAAAAATGTCAAAAGTCAGTCCTAAAATATACTGTTACTGTTTAAGGCAAAAACTGTCCTCTGAGGGGGCCTGGGTGGCTGACTCAGTCATTTAACCATCTGCCTTGGCTTAGGTCATGATCTCAGGGTTTGGGGATCATGCCCCCTATGGGACTGCCTGCTCAGTTGGGAGTCTGCTTCTCCCTCTGCCTCTCCTCCCCCTCATGTGTGCACATACTCTCTCAAATAAATAGTCTTTAAAAAACAACTAGGGGCATCTGGGTGGCTCAGGTGGTTAAGAATCTGCCTTTGGCTCAGGTCTTGATTCCAGGGTTTTGGGATGGAGCCCTGCATTGGGATGCCTGTTCACCAGGGAGTCTGTTTCTCCCTCTCCCTCAGCACTTCTCCCCTGCCCATGCTTTCTCTCTCTCTTTCAAATAGATAAATAAAATCTTAAAAAAAAAAAAATCAAACAACAGCCACAGCAACAACAAACTGTACTTTGGATCCAAATATTCACAAGCTGGAAAGCAAGCTCCTTCCTGGGAGTGAAACTGGGAGTTTTAAGTGAATTAATGAATAACAGACTCTTCCAAAGCCTCCGCAGCAGGATTTTATTACTACTTTGGAACAGTCATTGACATTAACATTTTCTAAATTTTTGAATGTGATTATTACAGTTTTGTCTTTCCTGTTCTATTACCATATTGTGGGTGTATTCTATTACTATAGTGTGGAGTCAGGCAATTAAAGTATCTTTTTGACATTCTTTTTTTGTTTTTGTTTTTTCAACTCCTTACTCCCCCTCCAAAACTTTTGATTGAGATTTATAGTAAGGTAAATATTTGATCTTCATCTCCATTTCTTTTCTTTTTCTTTTTTTTTTTTAATTTTTAGGTTTTTTTTAAGTTACTTCTTTTTTTTTTTTTTCAGTGTTCCAGGATCCATTGTTTATGTACCACACCTTGACTTTTCTTTTCTTTTTAAGATCTTATTTATTTGACAGATCACAAGTAAGCAGAGAGGCAGGCAGAGAGAGAAGCAGGCTTCCTGCTGAACAGAAAGCCCCATGCAGGCACTCAATCCCAGGACCCTGAGATCATGACCTGAGCTGAAGGCAGAGGCTTAACCCACTGAGCCACCCAGGAGCCCGATCTTTTTTGACTTTTTTGAGAAGTCATAACCTGGCTATATACAGGGACTGGTTGGAACTGTATGCTTTGATCCAAACAATTTCTACATTTGGGTAATGGGCTTGGAAAGGTGCATAACTTATAGAGAGAGCATATTTTCTAAGCTATTTCGTATGTGACCAAGTAGGATAGGGGACATGGAAGAATTTCTCAGAGAGTTAAATACCTTGTGAAATTGTCAAATATTTTTTTATGAGTTAGGAAGAGAAAAAAGAGAGAATTTGGTAGTTAAAAGATTGAATCGAGGATATTAATACTTACTAAATGTTCCATTTCTTATTTTTTCCCTGCATTATCCAGATGTCGTCCAAATATGTGAGGCTATGTGTACCTCTGGCCAAAGGGCTATGAAAGAAGGTGATAAACATTACTCAGTATACTCAATGGAAAACCATTAATGAGTGCCTAATCTTTTTTCCTCTGATTCATTGCCTGACTAAAACAGCTGCATATTTCAGTTGGTACAGAAAGGAAAAGATAGAGATTTTGTTACTTTGGGTACTTGAAAGCCTTGTGGAGCAAAACACTTTAATATTCCACATTAACTGGACATGTAACATGAACAAGAAGTGATTTTTGTTTTATTTTGTTTAGTTTTTAAGCCACAACAAAACTGGGGTTATTTGATATTTCAGCCTTTATTGACTTCTCAGGGAGTGATCTGAGTGTCTTAGCCACTGCACAGAGGCTTTCCTTTCTTCTTTCTAAGACATCAGTTAACTAAATTATTCACCATTCCTAAAGAGATCTCATCTAAATGATATGCGATCTCTGGTAAACATCAATCTAAAGCACACGATTTGCTTTTTTTGTAAATATTTGGACTATCAAAAATTAGAAAAGTTTCTTATCAGAAAACCAGGAGGATAAAAGAGGAAAATAGCTCATAAATTGCATATGAACATTTCTCTGTTGGCCATAGGTTAAGGTTTTGCCTGATTTCCATAGTACGAATGGTGTCATGAGGCCAATAAAAAAAAGTCCTTGTTTTTTTCAGCCAGCTTATCTTCATATTCCCTCCATAACCCTCAAAACACCAATTTATAGTATCCAAAATTATAATTGCTTTTGGATGGTAAATCTATAAGTATTTTAATATTGGGGAAAAAAGGGTGACAATATTGGTGAAAATAAAAGTCAGGAGACAGGAACTTACTTGTAGAAGTATAACAATAAACTACTAAGCAATTAGAATCTTGTGTCAACAGGTATATACATATTTCTTTTAATTCACTTCAATGAATATGGGGGAAAAATCTAAAATAATTGAATTAAAGAAAAGTATTACCTGGATAAATAGTTATGTGTTCTAAAGCAGGGTGCAATTCACTCTTCACCAATTTAAATCTGCTGGATAAACAAATGTGAATATATCATTATAAATTTGTATTGCTTAATTTAATTGGAAATTGTCTTATTTGAGTTACTGCATATAAATGAATATAATTATATTTCTTTAAATATAGATTTCTCTACTGCTTGATTAGCTTGAAATATTAACACATAACTTTGGGTATCTTCTGTTTTTTATATAAACATATAACCTTTCAGTTTGTACTCATATTCACCCAGAAAAATCTAAAACTTGGTTGAACCTTTTACCTCTCTGATTTATCTGATATACATCCCATGACTGCTAGATAACAGCACTGGATTAAGTAAAGCTGCTTTATTTCACTTGGAATTCATAATAAAAAATCTTAAAAATGTCCTCTATATGCTGTAGCACAAATTACTTTTGTTGCCTGAATTATTCAGGTTTCTCCAGAGAAACATAGTCAATAGCAGCCGAGATTTATTACAGGAATTGACTCACATAGTTATGGAGACCCAAAATTCCCACTGTCTGCTGTCTGCAAGCTGGAGAACCAGACAAGCTGGTTTTATAATTCAGATTGAATACAAAGGTCCAAGAACCAGGAACTTCAAGGGCAGAAGAAGATGGAAGAAGAGAGAGAGAATTCATTCTTCATCTACCTTTTTGTTCTCTTCAGATCCTTAATGCTGGATGATGCCTTGCCCATATTGGTAAAGGCAAATCTTTGCTTAGTCTACGGATTCAAATCCTAATCTCTTCCAGAAACACCCTCAGGGACATCCAGAAATAATATTTTATCAGCTATCTGGATATGCCTTAGCCTGGTCAAACTGGCACCTAAAAGTAACCATCACATAAGCTGATAGCTTCTCTCCCCTTTTCTGGCAACAGAACCCAAATTATTGCTGGATTCATTGCCAAAATAAAGACTGTATTTCAGTCTGCCTTGCAGTTAAGCATGACTTCATATCTAAATTCTGGCCAAATTGCATATAACATAAAATGATGCAAGAAACTAATTGGAATTGTGCTTAAACAGTAAGACTTTGCCCTTCTTCCTTCTCTCTTTCTCTTCTTCTGGCTGCCTGGAAGGCATATAAATGGTGGTATCCTATCAGAGAGCTTAAGCAGGCAACCTGCACCATGAGGTGGGAACATGGGAGTTTAAGTTTAAGTTTAAGGGGAGTGGAGGAAAAATTGGAAGTTTGGTTTCCCGATGATCACATTATCCTCACACTCCCTCTGGTCTGTCTGTACATATGTATAAGAAATAGTAAAACTTCAGTCTTACTTAAGCCATCCTTACTTTTCTTTCCTGTTATTCATATTTTAACAATAAAGAATGCAACCATACTTCAATCCTTTTTACTTATAATGAACTTCTTTTTCCTCACTTCCTAAAATGTTTACTTTGCAGCCTTTGATTTCTTTTTAAATGTTCCATATGTTTTCATTTCCTCTCATTTTCAGTTGTGGTCTTACCCACATTTCATTGAGAAAATAAACAGCTACACATTTTCTCACTCTCACATTCTGAAATCTACACACCTACTGCTTTTGTTCCCATCATCTTTCTTCCTGTTAAAAGTATTTCCTCCTGTAAACCAAGAAACAATTTCCCCACTTGTGCTATGGATCATTTCTACTCTAGACTTCCTAATATCTGCATTTTTCCTTAACTCCTCTCTTACCATCATTCTCTCCATTTGGGCTGAATAATTTTATTGTTGTACAGATACTTTCTATTAATAATGTTCTTGCCAAATAGTGAAATATGAAGAACACCAAATTTTCTGTTCCTTTTCATAGCTAACTCTGTCAAAGAACCACCTACACACAGTATGCCCATACCTTACCTTCTACTCATTCTTCAATCAATTATAAATTCAGCTGTCAAGCCTAGAATTCTAGTGAAACTGCTCTCATCCAAGTCACTAGTGGACTCAACATTCAGAATCCAAAGTAAACTCTCCCATCCTCATATTTTTAATCTTCGGGGATCATTTAAGATGTGAGCTCATCATCATTCTTGTACAAATGGTAGTATTTTGTCACCAATTATTATTGTTTTCGCCTCTACCTCATTGACAGTTTCTTTCCAGAATCCTTTTTCCATTCTTTGTCTTCTGGTTGGCCTCTAAAATTATGACTTCACAGGGAGCATTTTAGTCCCCTTTTTGTCTTGGTATTCCCCAGTCAATTGTATCATTGATTTCCCAAGTTTTCAATTCAATGTCATGTTTCAAATTTATGTCTCTGTCCCAAGTCTCTGTAACCCCCCCACACACCTCCAAGGATGTACTTGGTATTTCCTCCTGGTCTTTCACAGATATCTCAAACTTATCATGTCCAAAACTGAAGTCATAATTCCTCCCCTCCATGAATAATAGCCCAATAATACCCCAATTCACCAATCTTAGGAAATCACACTCTTTTTCAATTGCTTAACCCATAAACTTAATGGTCATTTTGACATCTCTTTCTTTTATACTCCTGAAAATGATATCTGTTTTATCAACCTGTTCTTTTAATACCATGTCGCATATTTCTCAAATCTATCTACTCTTCTCCAACACCAGCACCAAAATCCTAATCTACTCACTGACTTCCTTCACTTATCCAATAGTTTCCTAAGCAGTGTTAACTCTTATATCCCTTCAATATATTTTCCACAGTGCAGGAAGGTAAAGTAATGTATTCTATCATTTTGTTCTTTAAAATATTTTTATTGCTATTGCATTGGAAAAATTAAATTTCTTAACACATACACACATAAGAGCACATATAATTGCATTGATCCTCATATAAAGCAATCATTGGTCATCACTCAGTTTCTGTAATACAGACCCATTGTTTGTAGTCTTCTCACATTAGACCACTTCTTTATCTTCTTCTCATATATTTCACTCCAACTCATCTTCCTAATTTAAATGTCCTCTGTAGAGGGAAGTCTATTACTTATTATACACAAATAATCCCCAACAATACACTTCCAGAACCCTGATATTCCCTATATTAGCACTCTGTTTACTTCCATTATACCATGTCTTAAAATTTGCTGATATTTTCTTTATATATTTTATAATTAGCAGTGGCTGTCTCCCATATTGGATCGCAAGCCCCACCCTGGTCTTTTTGCTGTTCTGTCTTCAGCACCTAGGAAAATGTCAGGTAGAATAGATGCTCAATGAGTCCCTGTTTGTCAGATAAATGAGAGGACAAAAGACTTACTTTGCATAGGTTTTTCTATGGAAGAAACACTAGACTCAGTGTGAGGAAGTCTAAGTTAGTTACAGCTTGGACTCTCACTATGTCTCAGTCTGTTTGACCTACAATAACCAAATACCATACATTAGGTGGCTTATTGTAATGGGTTTGTTGAATTAACACTTATTAAGTGGAACACAAGATCTGAATGGTGAGTCATAACTCAAAATATGACCACAAGAGCAATTAAAATAGAGAAATTTATTATTCACAGGTCCTGGATAAAGTATCTGGCATGCCTCTAGGGAAAGGGAGATCAAGGTAGAGCGCAGACAGATATAGAAAGACAGAACCTGGGACACATGACTTTATTAGGGTCTGTGCATAGAGTGCTTTGGAGTACTCAGGCTAAGGCCAGATTGGTCAATTCAAGCCAAAAGAGTTAGATTTTGGTAAGTCCTATGGGAGTCTTATCTGAGGGGAAGGTATTGGGAGGCAGGGGAGACGGCTGATCGATCACAGGGGCTGTTGAGGCAGTCATTAGGAACTTACATTTACTTGTGACTCTGAGGGCTGCTATGTAGGCTTGTACTTGCATGAGAAGCTAGTGTCAGTTTAAGATTACTGTCAGGTGCTTGGGCAGACAAAATGGATGCTAAGGCCCAATACCATGGATTAGCTTAGCTAAATACTCAACATTTGTAATCAACAAACTTTTATTTCTCATGGTTCTGGAAGCTGCAAAGTCTAAGATCAAGGTATGAGCAGATTCAGTGTCTGAATCTTTACTAATGACCATCTTCTCACTGTAAACTTACATGGCAGAAACGGGACAAGCACCTCTCTTAGACCTCTTTTATGAAGGCACTCATCCCATTCATGAGGGCTCACTATCATGACATAAGCACCTCTGAGAGACCCACCTCATAATACCATTACACTGGGCATTTAAGTTTATCATAATTTTTTTTTTGGGGGGGGTACAAATGATCAGTCTTTAACACTCTCTGAGGTCACATGGAAATATTTCAGTTATTAAGGTATTTTTCAGATTTCTTTTTTTTTTAATTTATTTTTTTATTTTTTTTTTAAAGATTTTATTTATTTATCAGAGAGAGAGAGGGGGAGAGAGTGAGCACAGGCAGACAGAATGGCAGGCAGAGGCAGAGGGAGAAGCAGGCTCCCTGTTGAGCAAGGAGCCCGATGTGGGACTCGATCCCAGGACGCTGGGATCATGACCTGAGCCGAAGGCAGCTGCTTAACCAACTGAGCCACCCAGGCGTCCCATTTTTCAGATTTCTAAAGCCTCTTAAATTTGGAGAATTTTCTGTACCATTATAAATTGTTTACAAATTTAAAGATAAAGCTAAATAAATAATAGTAATAAGTCTTTCTTAATTAAAACAGTACTAAACACGTTCTAAGTTAAACTTAAACTTATTCTAAAGTTTCCAACTTTAGAATAAATTTGCTAATCACAAAGAAAATAAGGGATTAGAAATAATAACCTATCTAATAAAGTTAGATTTGTCATGGTAAATCTGAAGGTATAGAGCATCATTTTCCAAAGCAAATATGAACCTAATTGAAAAATAATTTCTCAATATGTAGGATTAACTGACCAAATTTACTTATACTTTAAAAGATATTTCTGACCATCATTTAGTAATCAAGTGTGAATCATACCTTACTGCTATCTGGGGTCATGTGGGCTAAATATATTTCATGTACATCTTCCTCAAAATGAGTAAATAGACTGTTACATAAACTACCTTAAGCAAAAACAGTATATTATTCCTATTTACATCTGTATTAGCAGTCATTTCCATAATACCTGAAGCAGAGTTTGAACTCAAGAAATGTTTTATTTAATGAACAAATAAGTGGTTATATGCTCTACCTGATACTATTTGAATGTATGGTGCTATAAAAATCATTTGGTCTTTGCTTTTACAAGAAAAAAATTATAATTGTTTTTACTTAATTATTATGCAGTTGTAATTTAATCAGTTATCAAAGTAGAGTTCCTTAGAAACCAAAATCCTGTCACACACACACACACACACACACACACACACACTTCAGACATTGGGAAAAAAAGAGAAGAGAAACCCATTTGCTTCTAAGCTGACTTTCATCAAGCAGCTATATGTCACTAAAGGGACCAGTATGTCCTCCATGTTGTTACAAATTAAATCTGAACTGTACAACAGCACTTGTAAACCCCTACACGCAATTTTTCTGATTCTTAAAGGAAGGGAAAAAAAAAAAAAGAATTACAGGAAGAAAAGTGAGTAAAACGTTAGTAATTTGTTTAGCTGGTGGTGCAGGCTGTTCTCCTATCAAATTTTGTTTCCCAAAGGAAGGCATCAGTTTTAAATTACACAGCAAGCAGGCAAGAGAAAGGAAGCAAACAATCAAAACCTTCCCAGGAGGGGAAAGTATAAGGCGAGAGCTCCAGAGATCCCATTTAATAAATAAACACCTTCATTTCTGTAAGTTAATTTCACCACAGGAAATAAGTTTAGTTTTAATTATATTGCCTTATGTCATGTTTTATAAAAGGTACATGAGGTTCATTGACTTTCTCTTATTAAAGCTTTGGCTGTTTCCAAAAATCTTGCATGTAGATTAAGTCTCTAAGGGAAACGTAGCATGATGTACAATTATTTGAAATGCAATATTTTCATCTTATCCCATGTAGTGACAATTAGATAGACAAAAACAGCATGTTGTATTTAATTTTCATTAAAAATAGTTTGACTTTTAGAGTTATGTACAAAAGACTCCGAGTAATACAGGCTAGTTGTATTATTGGCACAAATAAAAAAAGCTGGCTGCCTTTTGTCAAGTTTGAGGAAATACATATTTAGTAATCTCATGGTTAATTTTTTGTTAGTACTTCTAGTTTTCATACTTATATACAGTTTTAATTTAAATATACCATGTCAGGAAGTGAGTATTTTCATGTTTTTGTGTGGTTGGGCCTTTCTCAGCAACGACACTGGAACCTGGATTAAAGAAGTCTTGAAAGGTAAAAGATGCTGCACTCGATAGTTGGTGACCTCTGGAGAGATTTAGATATTTATCTTAAAATTTGTTTACATTTCAAAGTGGAATGAAACCTGGAACCATATAGTAGGCTGTTTACATTCCACAGAATGATAGCACATTCTGGATCAAATGTTTCCCTCATTTCTCTGGAGGGAAAGGGCCAGTGTTGTCTATAAACTCCAAGATTCATAATTTTTTGCTCCCTCTCCTGGGGTGTATAAAACTGTTTCTGTACATGCAAAGTCCACGGGGCTATCATGGCATCATCCTGAAGTGAAGTGCATTGAATGTGGGAATTGGCATAGTCAATGCTGTCGTAAGTAATCCGTGTTTGATGGAAAAGCTTTGTGTTTGCTTTTAGAATAATATCAATAAACATGGATACTAAAATTTACCAAACATTAAAATCCATGATTTTAAAATGCCTTATGTGAACAGTTTTAAAGGTAAAAGAGATTTATCTGAGCCTCTGGCAAAACTGTCTATTCTATACCTATGAGGGATTTGTTATTCTTATTCTTCTTTTTAGGAATAAAGCATAGAAAAGTTAAGGAAAATGTCTAGAGAGTTAAACTCAGACATTCAGAATTCACTTCCTTTTGAGTTAGTACATGATGAATCAAGTTCATTTTAGCTCAGTGACTGCCATATAGTAAGTAAAGGAAAAAAAAAAAACATAACAGATAAACTTGGCTATAGTTAATATAGGGCAACATAGTCTATGTCCATAATGGATAGATGGCATTCAGGGCATATAGGGCAACAAATAAAAATAAATAAGTAATATGTATGTATGTATTTTAGTTAATAGAAAACAATATTCTACGTGCAAGAGATTTTATTAATATGAAAGTTATGAAGGTTAGTAGGGAGGAGACAAATATCAAACATTTATCTCCAAAGTTACATTTATTAAAATTTTAGTGTATTGAACATGCTTTCCTAAAGCGAGGTGTTGAAAACAAGTGATGTACTTCCTAAGATGAAAGCAATACAGAGGAGGTTGCGCTGGGTCTGTGAGATGGAAGACAACTTTGTTTTCCAAAAATCCATTTGTGGGTTAGGCTTACATTCTAGGGGAAAACTGTGTATGTAACATAGAGCATGATTAAGGCAATGCCTGGCACATATTAAGCATTGAACACATACTATTTTTATTTTCATTATTGCTATTCCTGAGTCGTGTTTTGTATTGATGCATTAAATCACTTTTGAACATTTATGATGGTTTTCTTTCCAGCTAATATAAGTGGGATAAGTCAGTGGTACCCATGCCTTCAAAGTTCTGATTAGGACATAGGAACATAGCACAAAGAACAATAAGATGCCTCCTTTTAAACAACATAATTCAAAGAGACTCAACTGAGAACTGATTTTATCTAGGTAACTGTTAAAACAGACTGTGCTACTAAAGATAGTATTATATACATGCTGCTTAGATATTGCCCCCAAACCCACCTTTACTCCTATATGTATTTTTTTGGGGAAAAAAATGAGGCTGTGTGTCACTGAGCCATTGTCCAGTGGATTACAACTGTAATTGCTGTAAGGTATACAAGTGGAATGACCAGGATAGACAATGGTACACCTGGTAAGGGGAGGAAAATTAATGTTTCCCATTATGTGTTTATATCAGGTATGTAAGTTGATTTTTCATTTAAATGCTTGTTATTAAGTATATTCAATTAAATTGAATCTCAAAGGAGGACTAGGAAGACTTGAAATAGAGTGTATTTGAAATATTAAGTTCAGCCAATGGAAGGACTTTTTAAGTTGGATGTAATTAAAAAAAAATAAAGAAAAACATGTGTTCCTCAAAAGAATTATTAAGACAAAGAAAAGACAAGCCATAGGCAGATAATTTTCAAGTCATACCTTTGATACTGAATTCTCAAAACCTGACAAGAAATTCAACACCTTAATAAAAAGAAAGTGAATATAAATGTCACCACAAAATATTTAAGTAGCAAATACACACAAAAAGCTGCTCAAAACCATGAGTCCTTAAGGAAACACAAGTTAAAACTACAAGGAGAAAAACCTACATGCTAATAGAACTGAAGTTAAAAAGAGTGATCATACCATGTGTTGGCATGGAATTAATAGAACCCTCATGTACTGCAGGTAGAGATATAAAATGGTATATATAAAACTGGTTTGGAAAAATAGTTTGATGATCTCTTCATACATTGAAAATAGAGCTATGAATCATTCCAATATTAGGTATTAATCCAAGAGAAAAAAAAAGAATATATAGCTATTCACACAATTTACACTAATTTTCATAACTGATGTTTTTTCATAGTCCCAAACTGGAAGCAACCCAAGTATCTATCAATGGGTAGATGGTGATACACATATAATAGCATATATCCATACGATGGAATAGAACTTAGCAAGAAAACAGAAACTCTTGATATATGCCATGACATCGATTAATCTCAAAGAATTATTCTGAATAAAAGGAGATGAACAACCCTCTCTTAAAAAATCCAAATTAAATGATTCCATTTATGTGCAATTCTAGAAAATGCAAACTAATCTATAGTGAAAAAAATCAGACCAATATTTCCTTGAAGATAGAAAAATGAGAACATCAGAAAGGTGGGATTAGGGGCACTAGGGTGGCTGGTTCCAGATCATGATCCCAGGGTTCTGGGATGGAACCTCACGTAAGGCTCCCTGGTCAGCAGGAAGCCTTCTTCTGCCTGCCACTCTGCCTGCTTGTGCTCAATCTTTCTCTGTCAAATATATAAATAAAATCTAAAAAAAAAAAAAAAAAAAAGAAGGAAGGTGGGGATAAAAAAAAAAAGGGCATGCTAAACATTTAATTTAGAAAGTGATGGCTTTGTTCACAATGTAGGTGCAATGCATTTTTACATATGTTAAGACAGATGTGTATAATTTAAGCATATGTAGCTTATTGTAAGTTTATTCCATATCAATTATGCCTAGATAAATCTTTTTAAAAATGAAATCAAAATAAACAACAATTTGGCCAGAAAAAGAAAAAAGAAAAAAGAAAGAAAAGAAAGACAATTGGCATGAGATTCTCATTCCTCAATCATTTGGGTAAGGTCAGAGCTTCTCATTCTGACATCACATTCATTCTGATAATGTGTAAATCTGTAGACAACGTGATTATCAGACATAATTCATTTATAAATTCCCATCTTAAGGCACACTTTTACTTTTGAATGTTCCATAGAACCATCACCACATCCGGTCAATTTAACACAATGCCCTTCAGATTTTCATTTTCAGGTTAGTTATCAGGATGTATTGAGCACCCATTTCTTATAATCCCAAGAATGCTTCTTCACCATTTCCAGACTGTTTCACCCACACCAATTAAAAGGCCTCAAATTTCCTCTGGAGGTTGTGTTAAGAGATACCTCAGCTCCCTAGTCATTCTGACTCATAATCCTTGTTTTAATTCCTACTATTTTGAACAGCACCAATTCTGAAGAGACTACAGATTTCACTTTTATGTCATTAACTGGTTTTAAATTCACCAGGACTAGGGTGAACGAGGAAATCTGTTACTTTCTTTTCACCTTAGGAGTTGTTAGAGCAGCCTGACCACATCATCTCACATTATCATCCATGATCACTTTAGTTGCCGTTTCAATTATCTCCTATTTTTTTGTGCCACTTTTAACCACCACCTAAATACATTTTACATAAACATCTTGCCTTTGTATCATCCCTTTATAAATTATTTCCAATTTTTTCTGAACAATTCATATCTTCTTTCTGTCATGCTGCCCCATTATGTGCAGGTAGCTATTAGCTTCATGATATTTCTCTTATTTGGCCTTGTTCTTAGTTACAATGTAAAATAAGAAGCCCAAAGAGGCAGAGTTTTTAGTATCAGTCATGACTTCAGTTAAAGGGATAACTTAGCATCCTAATATCATCATATACCCAATCCGAAGTAGCTTATCTTCTTAAAATTTAGCAGACTCAGGAATGTTCCTTTTAATGTATAAAGATGGGTTTGGGCAATTCTTCTCACAGTAATCTTTACATAACTCTTACCTTTAACCAGCTCATCAGATTGGAGATCTATCCCTCCATTTATATTTCTACAGGGCTGTGATTAACTGGGGATGCTGAGTAAGCTCAAACTACACTTAGATCACTGAGTCTTGAGCTGGAGAGATAACTCTTGGATCCCCACTGCATAATATACAGCTCAGCAATAGCTTTCCAAATTCTTAGTTGAGTTCTCTTCTGTCTAAATTACTTTTTTATTGATTTAGCAATGATCTCAAGTTTTGGGCCTATCACCTCTAAATCCCACTGATAAGCTTTTTCTAACTGTCAATGACAATAACATTTGATCGACTTTAAGTCATGTATGGCTCAGCAGCAAACCAGGTATCACAGATTCCTCTTCCTCTTGTTCCTTCTGTAAGGGAGGAAAAGTTCATAGCTGAAAGCCTTCTAATAAAAAAAAGAAAACAGATTAACAAAGAAAAGCAAAGTTTATTAATGCATATATCGCCGGTATACAGGGGAAACATCCAGGGAAAAAGAAGTAATTCTCCAAGGTAGTTCAGAATTCAGACTTAAGGGATGCCTGGGTGGCTCAGCCAGCTAAGTCTTTGTCCTTGGCTCAGGTCATGATCCCAAGCTCCTGTGATAAAGCTCCACATTGGGCTCCTTGCTCGACAGGGATATTGCTTCTCTTTCTGGCTTCTTTCCCCCCCTGCTTGTGCTCTCCCTCTCTCTCTGACAAATGAATAAATGAAATCTTTGAAAAAATAGATTTCAGAGTTATATAACATCTTTTTTTTTAATATAATTTTTTATTTTTTATAAACATATATTTTTATCCCCAGGGGTACAGGTCTGTGAATCACCAGGTTTACACACTTCACAGCACTCACCAAAACACATACCCTCCCCAATGTCCATAATACCACCCCCTTCTCCAAAACCCCCTCCCCCCAATAAATGAAAGAAGATGGGATTGGGAGGGAGACAAACCATAAGTGACTCTTAATCTTATATAACATCTTAATAAGGAAAAGGGCGAGAAGATTTAGGCATCTTTGGGGAGGGTAAATGAAATCTTAGAAAGATGAATGAGTACTTAGAAGAATAGATTGAAGGTATGGTAGTTTGTGATAAAGTTTGTTAGAATATGGTGTTAACTTCAAGTCTCTCCTGTTATAGAATCAATCTTCCCTGGTTGATGAAACTCTTGGGAAAAAGATTTACAAAGCTTAGTTCCTTTTGGGAAATCTGTATCTGAACAGACACGGAAAGTTCAAAGAAAGTTCTTTCCCCATATTTGCTGTTTTTCAAGTGCCTACAGCTTAACATAACCAATTTACCAAAGCGGCAAACTCCTCTACAATTACATTTTGGGATGGCATATTCTGCTCTTTACTTCTCCTTTTTCATTAAGAAAAAAAATCAAGCACTTCTACATTACTGAATAGATTATATTATTATTGAAAGGTTATGCTATTATTCTACCAAATATGCCTACTATACTAATTATATTGGTCTAGATCATTGAAAGGACTTACAGGAACAAAACACTTATCCATGAAACACTTTAATGTAAATAAAAACTATATAGCAAGAAAAGCAAACAAGCCTAAAATAGCATTCAGAGGGACTTCAGAGTACTTTCTCTCTCACAGACACCGACAAGTCTTTTATGCCACTCCTGTTAGCTAGCTAAAACCATGTTTAAACCATGACCAACATCAATAACACAAACCGTGATAACATAGACACAAATCGGCACATATCTGAAAACAAAGTTGCAAATCTGCTGTATGTTATTCCTTATTATATTATAAATCTTAATACAGAAATGCAATACTGATTAGCTCATATACTCCATTGCTTTTTTAGTCAAGGTGTGGCACTGTGTCTCTAAGCATCCCTAGAAAAAAGCATTAGGCTGCATCAGGCCATCTGAGATTAATCTTGTACTTACACAATTTTCCTATAAACATGCTTTAGCTGTATTCCACGTCTTGACACTTTCACTTCCATGTCCTTCAAAATATACCTAAAACCCATTCCAGAAACTTATTTGTCACATAGGTCATTATTTCTTTAACATATAATTTATTTAGACATTTCTTAATTTTGACATGTATAAGAATATTGTAGTTAGTTGAATTTTTATGTTTTATCTGTAGATTGATTTTAAGCAAATTGCAGAAAATACTATGAATGATTTTAATATATTGACTTTTATTTAGACTTGTGGTTGTCCTAACAGTTAGCACATATACATTGCAACTATTATTGTCAGTATTTAAATGACACTTTTACACTCTTTGTGTAAAATGCAAGAAAACTATAGTTTCCCAACTGCATTTTAACAAGTGGTATTAGAACAATTAAACATCTATAAAAGTAATTAATGTCAATCAATACTTCACACAATATAAAAAGCTTAATTTAATGGATCATAGGCCTAAGTAAACTTAGAACTACACATTTTCGAAAAGAAAACATATGACAATATCCTTATAACCTTGGGTTAGGCAAAAAATGTTTAGATACATAGCAAAAACACAATCCATTGAAAAAAAAATTGTGAGTTGGCCTAAATTTAAAGCCTACAATTAAGAGAATAAAAAGACCAGGAGACACAGACTAGGAGAAAATATGTGCACATCTTGTATTCATAAAAAGAGTTGTGTCTGTGATATATTTATAAAAACACCCAAAACTCAGTAATAAGAGCTTCCAAATAAAAATGTGAAAAGATTTGAACAGACACTTCATCAAGGTTTGAAAAGGTGATGAACATATTTAATCATTAGAGAAATGAAAATTGAAGTCACAATAAGATATATCTGCGTACCATTATATTAAAATTATTATAATTAATAGGACTTACCATACCACATGGTAATAAAGATCCGGAGGAACTGGAATTCTTATCCACTATTGATAAAAATGTAAGATAATATAACCACTTGGGAAGACAATTTAACATTTTCATAAGAAGTTATTCACAGTCCTATCCTACAATCCAGTCATTCTACTCCAGAATATTTATTCAAGATAAGTGAAAAAGCTTATAGAAAACCTTACATAATAATGATCATGGTAGTTATAATTGCTCCAAAGTACAACCACCTAATGTTCATCAAAATGTGAATAAAAAAAAATTATATTGTACCACACAATAAAAATTCTGTTTAGTGGCATAAAAGAATAAACTATTGATGAACCAATAATATAGATGGATCTCAGAATAATTAGAGATACTAGACAAAATTTTCACATTTATGATTTCATGCATATATAAATTTATTAAATGCAAACCAATCAGAAATTTGAGCACCAGTTTCCTAGGAGTGGTAGGGAGGTAGCAGTGCTTACAAAGGACACCAGAAAACTTTGGCAGGGGATGGAGTGATGGATATATTTGCTATCTTTATTATATTGATGGGTTTATAGCCTTTTACCCATATCAAATCTTACTTTACATATTAAATGTGTGCAGTTCATTGTATGTCAACTATAAGAAAATAAAGTTAAAAAATGAAACAGTGAACTCTGAGAAACAAACTGAGGGTTTTGGAGGAGAGGGGAGTGGAGGTTTGAGTGACGCCATTGGTGGGTATTAAGGAGGGCATGTATTCAATAGAGCAGTGGGTGTGATGCATAAACAATGAATTGTGGATCACTAAAAAAAATAAATTTAAAAACAAACAAAAATGAAAAAAAAATTGTTAATCTAAAGGAAGTAGAAAACAGGAATAAAGAAATAAAGACAAAACACAAAAAGAAGGATGGTAGATTCAAGCAAACTCTATCTAATTACATTAAAAATAAGTGGACAAAACATTCAAATTTAAAGAATACATTTTTCAGGTTAAAACCTAATAAATGTTGAAACTATATTCTGTTTATGGAAGTCAAGTAATAATTAAAACATAATTAATTTGAAAGTAAAATTATGTAAAACTCTCAATATAAAAAAGCTAGTATGACTGTTAATGTTACACAAGATATATATATATATATATACACATATATATATATATTTAAATTTATTTTTCTTTTCTTTTTTTTTTTTTTAAATTTACTTGACAGACAGAGATCACAGGTAGGCAGAGAGGCAGGCAGAGAGAGAGGAAGGAAAGCAGGCTCCCTGCTGAGCAGAGAGCCCAATGCAGGATGCAGGCTTGATCCCAGAACCCTGGGATCATGACCTGAGCCGAAAGCATAAACTTAACCCACTGAGCCACTCAGGCACCCCCACAAGGTATATTTTTTAAAGATTTATTTATTTTGGAGAGAGAGAGAGTGAGCAAGCACAGGGTAGGGGCAGAATGAGAGGAAGAAGAAAAAGTCAAGTAGACTCCGTGCTGAGAATGGAGCTATATGTGGGGCTCAATCTCATGACCCTGAGATCATGACCTGAGCTGAAATCAGAATTGGATGTTTAACTGAGCCATCCAGGTGCCATACAATGTATATTTTTAAGGTTAAAAAAATGTTATTTGTCCAAAGGGACACATGCACCCGAATGTTTATAGCAGCAATGTCCACAATAGCCAAACTATGGAAAGAACCTAGATGTCCATCAACAGATGAATGGATCAAGAAGATGTGGTATATATACACAATGGAATACTATGCAGCCATCAAAAGAAATGAAATCTTGCCATTTGCAACAACATGGATGGAACTAGAGCGTATCATGCTTAGCGAAATAAGTCAAGCAGAGAAAGACAACTATCATATGATCTCCCTGATATGAGGAAGTGGTGATACAACATGGAGGCTTAAGTGGGTAGAAGAAGAATAAATGAAACAAGATGGGATTGGGAGGGAGACAAACCATAAGTGACTCTTAATCTCACAAAACAAACTGAGGGTTGCCGGGGGGAGGGGGTTTGGGAGAAGGGGGTGGGATTATGGACATTGGGGAGGGTATGTGCTTTGGTGAGTGCTGTGAAGTGTGTAAACCTGGTGATTCACAGACCTGTACCCCTGGGGATAAAAATATATGTTTATAAAAAATAAAAAATTAAAAAAAAAAAAAAAAATGTTATTTGGGATAAATGTGAATTCATAATAAAAGGAAAGAAACAAAGCAACAAGAAGCAATATTACTAATGTGTGAGACTCTCATAACAAAGCATCAATATATTTAAGGTAAAAATCACAAAATTAACATAATAAATGAACAAATCCACAACTATATTTGAGATTCTAGTAATTGGTATTACTAGCAAATATTTTTAAAAATGTGTTATTTTGATCAATTAAGAAACCTAATTAACCATCTTGGGCACCTGGATGGGCCTTCGGCTCAGGTCATGATCTCAGGGTCCTGGGATGGAACCCCATATTGGGCTCTCTGCTCCTTGGGAAGCCTGCTTCCCCTTCTCTCTCTCTCTGCCTGCCTCTCTGACTACTTGTGATCTCTGTCAAATAAATATAATCTTTAAAAAGAGAAACCTAATTAACCATCTGACATAATTATACAAAGTATAATTATTCCCCAATAACTGTATTCCCATTTTTTGTACATATGGCATTTACCAAAGTGGTCATATAATATACTGTAAAATAAGTTTCAAAATATTTCAAACTATCGGAGAAATATACACTAGATTCTTGCACTCAGAGGAATTAAATTTTATGTTATACTATAAAATAAGTTTAAAAATATTTCAAACAATTGGAGAAATACACACTAGATTCTTGCACTCAGAGGAATTAAATTTAGGAAGAAGATCAAAAGAATTTTTCAAAATATATTTTGGGTCTAAAGAAATGGAAATTAGAAAATAATTTGGACATAAAGAAATTATGATATAACAAACTTTTAGATTTGGCTAAATCAATATTTAACTGAAAATTTATAGCTTTAAATGCATATATTAATAAAAACAAAAATTAAAATTGATCTAAGTCTTTATCCCAAAAAGCTAGAGAAAGAAGATCAAATAAAGTAAAATAAATAAATAAATAAATAAATAAACTATTGCAGTTAAGAAGATTAATCAATTAAGTAAAGCAGACAATTGATAGAAGGGAAAAAAATCAGTGGAGCAAAAGTTGCTTCTTTAAACGATTAACAAAATTCACAAGTCCCTATCAAAACACATCAAAAAATAAAGAAAAATAACATAAATTACCAATAAGATGTGGTATCACTACAGACTATTGATATTTAGAAGATTACAAGGGGATATTACTGAAAAATTTTATGGCAATATATTAGACAGCATAAGTGAAGTGAGAAAATTGCTTAGTAAGTACAACTTACCAAAACTGAGAAAGATTAAATAGAAAATTTGGATAATTCTATGTTAATTAGTGAATTAAATGATCCAAAAATAAAACTCCATCTGAAATGACTGCACTGGTGATATCTGCCTAACACTTAGGGAAGACTTTTACCAATCTTGTAAACATCTTTCAGAAAGAGAACATTCCCCACCTTGTTACATGAGACCAGCATAAACTATAACACTAATACCTGGCAAGGACATTAAAGAAAGAAAATTAAAGAACAATATGGCTCATAAATATTGATAGAAATGTTCAGAACAGAATATTAGTACTTTGAATTAATATATAAAAGAGAATGCAAGGTTAGTTTAACATTCAATAATCAATCAATAAATACTTCAAATTAGCAAGAAAAATAAGAAAAAGCATATGTGCACATCAGAAGATACAGAGTAAGTAAGACATTTATCATAAAATCTTTTTATAAAAAGTTTATTTATTTATTATTACATAAAACCTTTCAGCAAAGTATGCAGGGAAACGTTCTTTATTTGATAAAAGATACCTCTAATAAACCCAAAGCTTACATTAAATTAACTAGTAGACACCAACCTTACTTTGGGTTCAAGGAAAGAGCATTTTGTTTCCACTTTTATTCAGTGGCATTTTTTTTTTTTTTTTTTTTTTTTAATTTTTTATTTTTTATAAACATATATTTTTATTCAGTGGCATTTTTAATAGTTAAAAAAATGCTATATGTCACCATGCAACAAAATGGATTACTAATTTAAACTTACTATTATGCAAGAGAAGGCAAATATAAAGGAATACATACAATTCAGTATTATAAAGACAGTATAAAGCTCAAAAAAACTTGCAAAACTATAGAATTTAAAGTAAAAGAAAGGGGTGCCGGATGGCTCCATTGGTTGAGCGACTGATTGTTGGTTTTGGCTCAGGTCGTGATGAGCCTCGTGGGGCTCCCTGATCAGTGGGGAGTCTGCTGGAGATTCTTGCCCTCTTCTTCTCCCTCTGCTTCTCTTCCTACTTGCTCTCTCTCTCTCTCTCTCTAAAATAAATCTTAAAAAAAAAAAAAGAAAAGAAAGGAAGAAAGATGTGGAAAGTGATTGGGGGAAAAAGCAGAGAGGTTTGTTGTTTGCTGAGGCTTATTCTGCACTCTGTCCTTTTTTCTTTCATTTCCATTATTTTAATGGGATTTTATTTATTTCTTTAACTTCACTGAGCATTCCCATACAGATTGTCAAATTTAAATCCATAGACTTATCCTATCCAGAGGAATAAATCAACATTTCAAAAGCCTTTGACTTTATCTTTGATCTTTTTTTTTTTAATTTTTATTTATTTATTTATTTAATTTTTTTATCTTTGATCTTAACCTCAAGCTACTACATTTACCCATAATGTCCTAAAACCCCCACTCCACCACTTCGAAGTATTCCAGTTTTTCAAATTTCATCTCAGACATCTCTCAGGGAAGCTGCTCTGTGAAATTTCTCTCCATGATCTTCCACTGTGCTTAGTTTGTAATCCTTTCCTGATATGTGCCAATCTAGCCTGGGTTTAACTTCTTATCTATCTTCTTAAATTAAATTTTAAGAAATGCCTCAAAATTTGCCTATCTTTTTTCCACTGAAATACTGAAATCAATGCTTTTGTCAAAACAAATGCAAAAAGGACTTAATAAATTGCACTCATAGTGTATCTAGGAGCATGGTTCACCAACTTTCAACTTGGGGAATAAAAATTTTATGTTGTTGGGCCCCTGGGTGGGTCAGTTGGTTAAGTGTCTGATTCTTGGTTTTGGTTCAGGTCTTGATCACAGGGTTGTGAGTTGGAGCCCAAGTGGGTTTCCATGCTGGGCATGGAGCCTGCTTAAGATTCTCTCTCTCCCTCTCCTTTCCCCTCTGCCTCTCCCCAACTTGTACTCTCTCACTCAAATAAATAAATAAAATCTTAAAAAAAAAAAACTATATATAACTTTTGCTAGCATCAGTGATAGAAGGAGTGTTAACAGAAGGTACCAAGCTTCTAGGAGGAAAATCATGAGACCCACCTGGGCAAAACCCATCCACCATCAGTACCAGCTCATGAGGAGTACAAATCATTGATTATCATCTGTCATGCGCTGTTCATCCACTTTGAATAATGCTGGGTTGGATCCCCATATTCCACCCAGTCTCAGTTCAGTATCATATGATCTAATTTGAATGAACACTTCCTCCTCTGATATCACAGGACAGTTGTATGTAGATATGACAATGGAGTGTCAGAGCTATTAAGAATGGAGGGTCCAGGGGCACCTGGGTGGCTCAGTGGGTTAAGCCACTGCCTTCGGCTCAGGTCATGATCTCAGGGTCCTGGGATCGAGTCCCGCATCGGGCTCTCTGCTCAGCAGGGAGCTTGCTTCCCTCTCTCTCTCTCTGCCTGCCTCTCCATCTACTTGTGATTTCTCTTTGTCAAATAAATAAATAAAATCTTTAAAGAAAAAAAAAAAGAATGGAGGGTCCAGTGTTGGAAAAAAGACAAGCTTCTCCAATGAAAAACAATATGATAAAATCTGTTTGTAATCTTATGCTTAGAAAGGCAGTTTAACGTCCTCTGTTAAACATCCTGGTTCAGGTTTTTCCTTTTAAATGAAGAATATTTGGAGCTTTTACAAAGCAAGGCAAATGCCATGTATTTTATAATCGATACATTTTCCTCCTATTTCTATTCTAACATCTAAATCAATGCTTTTCCATTCTTGCATTTTACATATTGAAAATATGGTAATAACCCTCATGGTCTATAGTTATTCATAATAAGAAGAGGAAACAGACTTACCCACTCTATCATATATGTTATTTGCTATACAGAGTTAGAATTTATTTACACATTTTATTGGGTGGTAAAGTATCAGTTATTCTTCAATGTCATTTCGAGCTCCACCCCAGCCAAAAGGGAATGATATGAACTATTCTTTAGTGGGTTTTCTTGTATCCACTTCCAGGAACATTTTTTTCTAAGCTTTCATCTTGCTAATTTCAACACATTTGTCAGGTTTTAGATTAAGAGCAACAGTTTTTTAGGGGGATTTTTTTTCTAACATGTATTATAAACTCATATTTAAATGAGTTTTTCTCCAAGATTTCCATGTTCTCATTTCTCAAATTCTTCATTGTTATGTGTGACTATACATTTATTCAGTGTGTGCTTATTATCCATTTCTTCCACTAAACTTCAACATCTACTTCAAGGGTATACTGGTGATGATGATGATGATGATGATAAACCTGTGAGATTTGTTTAGATTTTAATCTCCTAGGTGTCTTCTTTATATTGTGAAAACCGTAATATACACCTAGAGTATAAAACAGACTATGTATTGTACTAAAAAATCTCCACATAGTTAACAGCTGTATTCATGTCCCTAACAAAGTCCTGGCCTCATAAACATTCTACCTGCTCTACTTCAGTGACCTCTACCTCATATGCTCACAATCTACCATGAACTGACTATATCTTCCACCTTGTCAACTCTAATTTGTATATTTTCTTGATCTTGAAACCTGAAATATGAGCTCAACTTCTATATTCTCTCTGAATCTACTCTTCAGTCTCATTGGAAAGTCCCTTCAAGTTCTTTGGCTCATCTTCATTCTCTAACCTAGAATACCACCCATCAAAATGACTATATGCAATTTTCTTTCCAAAATAATATTGTGAGTCAGTTAAGAAATATATTCTCTATCATTTTTAAATGCATAAAATGGAAGATGAGAAAATTTGTGAGAAAGTACATTTGTTCATATAACAAATTTTCATGTTATGTCTCCTCAGCTGTGATCTCTATCTCTTTTTAATCATTTAATATTGGCTTGCTAAATCACTCATTTCCTCATGCACAGTTTCTAAGCATTGTAGTATCCATTCTGTGCCTATTTCTGGTCTGTTAAGTCAAAAGCAGGCTCATTTTGAACCTTTCTCAGAAAGTTCAGAAAACATGATTTATTCATTATACTTGCATGCATTTATACATGACCCTGAGATCATGAGCTGAACTGAAATCAGAAGTAGGATGCTTTACTGACTGAGTCGCCAGGCACCCCTTCCTTCCTTCCTTCCTTCCTTCCTTCCTTCCTTCCTTCCTTTAAGATTTCATTTATTTCTTTGAGAGAGAGGTAAAGAGTGAGTGGGAGGGAGAGGGAGAAAGAATCTGAAGCAGACTCCATGCCAAGTACAGAGTCAGACATGGAGCTTGATCCCACAACCACAGATCAAGACACGAACAGAAACCAAAAGTCTGACCCTCAACTGATTAAGACACCCAGGTGCCCCTAGGTGCCCCTTTTCTTGGCAAATTCTAAACTATATATACTTTTTTTTCATATGTCATACAGGGCCAGGTGCTAAAATTATCTTCACTTTAAAACAAAAATAAACAAAACATTTCCTTTAGAATATGAAAATCTGTCTCACTCTTTCATCTCACTCTATGTCCCTTTTTTAAAAATTTATTTATTTGACAGAGAGAGATGACAAGTAGGCAGAGAGGCAGGCAGAGAGAGAGAGGAGGAAGCAGGCTCCCTGCTGAGCAGAGAGCCCCGATGTGGGTCTCAATCCCAGGACCCTGGGATCATGTCATGAGCCAAAGGCAGCAGCTTAACCCACTGAGACACCCAGGCACCCCTCTGTCCCTGTCTTTTATTGCTTGGGTTTTCTTGTCAGAAATCATGGAATAGGAGTCTAGAAACTTTTTTTTTTTTTTTTTGGAAGTCCTATGCCTGTTCTAGGACTTGAACTCATGACCTAAAGATTAAGAACCACATGCTCTATACTGAGTGAGCAAACTAGGTGCCCCAGCAGTTTGAACTTTAATCTTTTTTTTTCTTATTGATGAGAAATTAAGATCTTAAAACTTAAAGAATTAACCCAATATTAGATTGTTAGTTATGGTCATAGTTGAGAACAATAACTAAAGTTTCAAAACATAAAATTCAGGTTTTTTTCCATCCATCAGATATTCTTTCTACACTCATCCTGTTATTTCTTGAAATTCAGGTTTTTGCACTTACCTTTCTCAGTGTTAGTTAAAAATATATTACTTCTACTCTTCTCCAAACAAAAAATAATTTATAAAGTCCTATAGATTCTACAAGTAGAAAGTCTATGCACTCCATTCTCTCTTTTTGTTGCTATTGCCAACTCAATAGTCCTTGACCTTATAAAATCTCACCTGTGTAACCACTATCTGGAGCCTATAAAAATAAGCTTGTGATTTCTCAGTTATATAGTTTTACAGACTTCCGACCCCAAGCCATGCTATGCACTATGGTGAATTAAGTTTTATAAAAGTGAGCTTTAGTCAAGGTATTCAATTTCCTACTTACTAAGTAAAACACATTTAAATTTACCACATCTTTCATCTATTATGCAAGTGCATATGCCAGGCCCGTAATGATAGATCTTAAAGTTCCGTCACTAAGGGATAATTGAAGATAACAAGATATATTTTCATAGATAGATGATAAGGGGCACATACTGTATCACAGAATTAAAATTTTGGCATGTTACATTTGAGTGGACATTTAGTGAACAAATAGACCTTTACTGCCTTCTTATCACCCATAGGATTCAGCAGTTACTTCTCACTGCGGCCTTCCATCTGTGGAACCCTGCAGTAAGATCCTAGTCTCCACTTTCAGCCTTATTTTGTATTTTATGTTAAGGATATGTAAAAGTGGAAAAGGTATAATCGACTTCCTAAAAAAAAAAAAACACTTATATTACAATCAGGAAATACAGGAAAAGAAAAAAATGACTCATATAAGCCACATGACATTAGGGATAGCAGGGTTTGACCAAATGAGGGAAGACCAGGTAACTGATGCAGTACCACTGGAAAAATCTGTTTCCTTAAGTGGTGGAAAGTCACCGGAGTCTGTATGCATTTATTTATTTATTTATTTATGAAGATTTTATTTAATTATTTGAGAGAGATCACAAATGGTGGGAGGAGGGGCATAGGGAGAGGGAGAAGCAGATTCCTCATTGAGTAAAGAGTGACTTTGGGGCTCAATCCTAGGACCCAGAGATCATGACAAGAGTGGAAGGCAGACAGTTAACAGAATGAGCTACCCAGGTGCCTCACTGGAATTTTAAATAATATTCAGCCAATGGTCAATGAAGTGACTGAAAAGCAGGAAGTAAGGATATTGGAACTGCAGTTGTCAGTGGCTGGAGAAGGGAATTGTTCCCGTACCTTCTCTGTTCCTAGTCATAGGCAAAGGCAAAGATCCAGCTGCTTGTACCATTTCAATCTGTAGCCCCTCCAGCACATTATGTTTAGTGCAAAAAACAAAAACAAAGACAAAATCAAAAGTGGTTCTCCTAGAAGAACAAAGTTAAAATGAGAAAAAAAAAAAAGTCAAGGCTGAATCTTCATCACTCAACCTCTAGCTGTGAAACTGATTGATGTTTCTGAACCTCTCAAGGAGCAGCTGCAATTGCTGCTTCTAAACAAAACAATAAATAAATAAATAAATAAATAAATAAATAAATAGGGATGAAGCCCAGGGAATTATATGGCAAAATCATTTTTCCACAATAAACAGGGTAAGGATTATGTTAGGTGAGAATAATACAGTAAAAACAGTGGATCTGTGAAAGAAAGGTAGCAGTTATGCCCATGTGAGCACGCAAGGAGCTTGGCAACAGTACTCCACAAACTGCAACAGCCAGTAGAGGAAAAGCCAGTCCCTAGTCCTGCTTCATTATGTAACTAAATAGATCTTCCTTTCCCTGAAGACACATTCCCCACCATTTATGGTAATGAGCAATCACAACCTCAATCTTCTAATGCTTAGAACACAGAGAGTTGCCAGCTACTTGACTTGAGGTTTTAGTTATGAGGCCTGCAGCAGGTACAAAAGGTGGGCATTACAGTGAAATAAGAAAATGTAGTTAAAGCCTGGGTTTAATACAAAAAGAAAAAGAAATCAGAGAAAGAATGTTCTCTGAGAAGCATAAAACTTGGTAGTACTAAAAATATGGATACGCAAATTAAAAAAAAAACATGTAAAATGTTTTTGAGGTATAACAAAACTGATCTCATTGTTTAATTCCTAGATTCTTTCAATTGCTTTGATTTTGGATGTTCAGATAAACAGTACAACTTGTTAGCACGTTGATGAGCCAAAGGGAGTATGAAAAGGATATAGGCAGGGTCCTGGGACTTAAGCTTCACTGAGGCCTCGCTAGCCATCACTAATCACAGTTTTTGTGAGTGAATGGTATTACATGACTTCTGCTCTAGAGAATTGAGGGAAAAGCAGATATGCTTCCCTATGTGTGTAGCTGTTTTCAATAAGCCATTCAAAACAAATGAATGATTAAAATTAATATTCTCTAATGATGATAATATATACTTTTGGAATTATTAATATGAATCAATATATGTACGGTGTTTACAATAGTGCCTGGTATGTAGCAAATAGTTGTCATATTTAATATTATTTTAAATATCTGTGGTAGCTGCTTTGAACAACTCAAAAATTATTCAAAACATGAATTGTCTTGAGATTATAATTTTAGAAAAGATTATTTATGTATATATATGGATAAATACATGCAGGTGTGTGTGTGTGTCTGTGTGTGTGTGTGTGTGTGTGTACAATTTACATAACAAAATGAAGGGAAAAAAAAAACTATAGGAGAATGAGGGCAGACCCGGACAAATTCATTGAATATTCAGTGGAGAGTTGACATTACATTTATGGGGAACATGAGAGTTAGGAGATAAAATAGCATTAGAGCTGGAAATTGAAGACTGGGTTGTATTTCAGTATCTACATCATGGGATATTCATTCTACACAATAGGAACACTAAACACATAGACCAAGAATTGGGGAATATGGGAAATACATTGAAATTTGCAGAAATGCAATTTGGAAGATCCAAGAATTTGTGATAACGAAAAATCTCAAAGAATCCTTATTACTTAGAGGTTAGGAAAAAATGATAGATGTTTATTCTAGGAAAGTAGTTTGAATTTTATCTATGATGATGCAACAAACACACTGAGTTTTTAAAGGTCATAAGTTTCAGTCTGTATTGTGATAAGGTATTTTAGACACTGTAATAAAGAATAAGATATGCTAGAAGTGAATGACATGAATGCATATATGGCCACCAAACATTTATAATCTCAATGTCTAGTGGAACTTCATTATATTTTTACTTATGCAAAGGGTAATGGCACGCAAACTTTGTCTACTGTTACAATTTCAGTGCCTAGAAGACTATTTCTTGAATTAATATATAAAATGTAGAGGTAGGTTTCATATTAATATGTTAATTTATTTAGATATAAATGAAATAAAAAGAAACAATGATAGAGGTTCTATGACTATTTATTAAGGATTTTCTTTATTCTTTATTAGACTGTTAACTATATGAGGAAAAGATTATGATTATTGTGTCTAAGATTTTCTTCCCAGTTCCTAACATAGGCTTTAATATACACTAGTACTAGAAAAATATTTGTTGAACAAACACCTTTTCATTAATATGATCATACTCTATAAGTAGCTTATTTAAATCACTTAATAATTTATCTTGAAATTCTTATATATATGTATATATACACTCAGACATAATGCAGATCTATATAATTATTAATGGCAGTAAATTCTTCCATTTTATAAAATTATTAGAATTTCTTTAATAGATGCCTTTTTACAAATATGTTAAATAATTGTAACTATCATAAAGATATGACATATGTCTAGATAAACAGCTATAAATTAATAGATTAGATAATTTTATATGCCTAAAGTAAAATTAAGGAACAGCATCTGCATACATAATGTTTTAATATATATTTTTAAATTATTCTAAAAAATAGTAGAACATGTTATTGATATGTTTATTGAGAATTTCTTTTATTTTTGAGTCAAATGTTTATGGCTTTCACTCAATTATCCATTGCTTCTTTTTGCTTTTCTTGATATAGTTGTAATGTTTACATTAAATATGAGCACTTTTGCAATATTTAATGTGACATGACTCTATTTTCAGTGTACTATGAAAAATTTTTCTAGTTTTTCAATTGACTATGACTTTATATTTTTATATAATTTTCTAGTCATCAGGGTCCAAACAACTCATATTCTCTTTTATACTCTCCCACCTTTATATATTATTCTTACATAAAGTTTTGCTATTAAAAACAGAAGCTATTTTTGCTCTATAAATAATATTTATTTATCCCCTTCAGCAAAGCATTTTTCTCTTCAACTTATTCAAACAGATAGGTTCTGTGCCCAAACTTAAGAGTTTTGCATGACAAAAAAAAAAAAAAGGAATAAAAATGTCTTTCTCTCACTTTCATGACTAAGGAAACCTAGGCCACCAAAGCAATATAAAAGTCCAAGTCTTGAAAGAAACATCATAAACAAAGTAGATTTTTTTCCCACTCTCTCAACAAAAGAGCATAATCTCTGCTTTAGAGGTTGTAAGATTGATAGAAGAAATTATGGGATTTTAGGGAAATAACTCTATACGTTCTATTGTAGGCCTGGGATTTGGCAAACATCCCTAATTACTTTGGTGATCTAGAACTGAATGAGACAAAGCTCTATGAAAGATTATTCAATTAGAGTCTAAGGAAAGTTGGGATAAATTAAAAAATGATATGATGCCTAGTATATATAAACAGGAAAGACTTAAAAAAAATCTCACAGTCTGATAAGTTTTATTCTCAACATTCATAGGGGCTGCTTCAGGACCATTGTAGTGTATCATAAGATAACATGAAAATAGAAGAAATAGTTTTCAGACCTATAGTGTCCATGAAATGAGAATGAAAGTCAAATATGCAGTCAACATTGAGGACCACTACCTTAGGACTTAATGAGTGGTAGATGCTAAGTAAGAGCCTCTGTAATCACATGACACCAAGGAAAAAACTTGAGCTATTATGAAACCACGACATCACTCAAACACCATCTCTCACTCCAAACTTACCACATGGAAGAAGGACCTCAAATTGATTGAGATTATATTTCTGGGAAAACAGAAGAAAAGGAACATGTTGATTCATAAACAATTTCATTATTGCATATCTGAATTTGAGAGCAAAAATTTACCCTTACTATGGCCATAAAAGAAAATAAAACCATCAACTTACCATTTTTCTGATACTTTTGTTAAATCTACTTTTAAATTTATATAGTTGAATGTAGCCACTTGAATTTATCTTTGTGTAATGAAGGAAAAACCTAAATGTCATGGGGAAAAGTTCATGAGTCCTGAGGAGTGCATGTGTACTGCTCAGATTTCATATTTCAGATTTCAGTTTGCTCTTCCAATTATGAGTGAGCCAGCATGAAGGAAATAATTGCATAAGAATGAAACTCCCAGGTGTGTTATCTCTTATGGTCAATTTACAGATGCTTAAATTACAGATTAGCATGGTAATGTTCCCTACAAAAGTTTGTTTTCCTTGGCTCTCCTGCTTCTAATAATTACTCATATCTAGTTCTTTATCCTTCTTGTTAGGATAAGATGCTCATGAAAAATGTTCAATACATGGCTTTTCTTTAGTTTTGATGTCATGACTTGTCCTCTGAGGTAGACAGGATTAGGAGAGGATATTCCCAATTGTTTCAATACTCATCCCAGAACTTCACAGCTTCTTCTTCTCCTCCTACTCCTACTCCTCTTTCTTCTTACAGGTCCACTGTAAGAAGGTCCACTGTGCTTTATCCACATTTTTAAAATCCATCCATATTTGGGGGGTAATTTCTTGAAGGTAACTTATATGTATATCTGATATAGACCTGGATTTACATGAGGATATATATACTATCACTATTTTTTCCCATAGTTACTATCCCAGATCTTACTGGGGATGCTACACAATATATTGTAGAGGAAGGTATGGCTTAGTTACATTGAAAATATTTCGAATTTTGAAAGATAGGTGTATCAAGGGGTTTCAGAATGCAGACTCAATATATTGGGCTATATCATAGTGACCTTGTCAGAATTGTTCCCGTTACTTGCCAACCAGCATGGCGGGCTTTCAAAAAGGATTTATATTCTGACTTCTACTCTTCTCTTCCAAAGTGCTCAAAATCGTAATGTGTAATCATATATATTATAGTTTGTGGTTATTTATGTTTACTGTGGTTCATTATGGTTGATTATGGGAGAGAAGGTTCTTTTCAAGGGAGGTCACATTTCTGACTATGACTGTTCTAGCAAGTTTCATGAAAAGTTCTTAGAATTGACTCCTAGAAAAATCTTTTTAAATAAAATATAGGGAGTGAATTTGAGGAGAACAAGACAACATAGAAATGCCATTTAACGTTCCCTGCAGTTAGTGAATCAAGTCAAAGAGTGAATTATATTTATACTTGAGGGCTCTGTATTTCAAAAGTAGGTATTTTTTTCCCTTGCTCTCCAACTTGGAATCCTGGAACAAATGAATTGTTCTGTCATTCGGTTCCTTTCTGCATAGAGCTTGTTGTTGGGTCTAGGGATCCAATCTGTGGTCTGTGCTTGGATAACCAAATGTAGCAAATAACCCAGATGTTTTATGAGATTTTAAATTAAATAACTATGTGAAATATTTTTTAGATAAATAATGATCTGCATTAGAGTAAATGATTTCAGTCCCTGCCATGTGCTTTCAAATTCTATTTTATGATCTTTTCAAGTAAAGATATGAAAAATGCTGTACTGAGATCTTTAATGATCCTTAATATAGTTTTCTGGATAGTTTCAGTGATCCCTCTGAGGCACATTCTCTGCACTATCTTTGCCCAGGCAGTAGGTTTGTTTCTCATTAGTTAGGAGAGACAAGAGTGTTTTTCATCACACAATAGAACTTTCATCTCAAAAAGACAAGCCAGGGAGTTGCACGGCTATAGGTTAACCCTGATGTTCATTAACAGTACTGGGTTTGTCAGGAGAGTAAATAGTGATCATACACTTCATAGGGGGCTCGGTGGAGGAATCTCTGTTTAGGAGTAGGTTGGAATTGTTCGTTTATAGCACACCTGTCCAAAACAAATAACAAACCCTGAAGCAGAAACCTATTGCTTTTAACTCACCTAAGCTCAATGTCTAAGAATAAGAGTTTTGCTTTCTAAGTTCCCAATACAAAAGTAAAGGTAAAGACCACATGAAATGTTTCCAAATGGCTTCTTATTTGAGGGTAATTGGAATCTATCTTACTAGAGCTTTTATCGTTATGTTAGATATAAGTTTATAGAATAGTTCACAAAATACATAATGTAATACATGGCTACTTAATACATAAATTTTAAGTATATCTTCTATGATGAATAACATTTAGAAATATAAATGAGAAAATAATACAATTGTTTTTTTCAAGCCTCCAAGTATTAGTTTTTCTGATAGATTAACAAAAATTATTCATCAAAGGAAAGTTTTATAACTTAAGATGAGGAGAAAATGGTTAAATTTGATAAAATGGAAGTAATTTACTTCTGAATTTGCCAGAATTTCATGCAATGAGTTGAATCAATCTCTCTCTTTTCTTTCCTGTCTTTCGCTTTCTTAAAGTCATACCTCAGCTCTCATTACTTTACCTCTGTATCCTATCTATCATACTGCTTAAGGATTATTAAAGAATTATTAAAAGGATTATTTTAAATGTACCATGTTTTTGAATATCTGTGTACATTTTTCTACATCAGTCTTTACCAAAAATCCTATTTCTCTTTTACATTTATTAACTCAAAAACTATCACTTCGCTCAAGTCTCCATAGAATCCCTAGGCATGCCAGTTATAATTGTTTTTGTCATCTTATTTTTTAAAAATATTCTCATGGAGTCTTTGGCATATTTTTGGTATAGTGTCTATCATGTAGTATTAAAATCATGTCACTGTATTTCTGTCTAGACCATGTATATCATGAATTCTGAGAAGAAATAGACTATATCCCTATTTTTAATTCATCCTTTATTGTAGATCCTAACTTATGATGTAGCACAAAGATAAAGCCTGATATATTAGTATTACTGAAAGCTCTGAATTATTTTAGTAAAATTTAAACCTGATATAATATTGTGCATCAAATATCAGAACAAGTATTTAACACCTATACAATCAAAAATAAATGATACATGGTACTATTTGCCAATTATGTTCTAAACTACTGCTATAAATGCACTCTTAAGTGACATTTTAATTGCAAAAATACTAATCTCTACTTTGAATCCTCAAATTATTTTCAGCAACTTATATGTTATAATTCAGAATGATAATCCATGAGAAATTTCCTCCATTGTTTTCATTTGAAAAATTCTCTGCCATTTTCAGAGAAAATAATAATAGTAACAGTAATAGGAACTAACAATGATAAAGGGCTTACTTAATATGAGCCACCCACCATTCCAAGTATCACTTATATCTTTTTAAATTTAATCAGTACCACCACTCCTCAATGCTAGTGCTGTTATCTGCTTCACAGATTGGGAACTGTGGTACAGAGGAGTCCAGTAGTTGGACTGGAGTCAGTGATTGAGGGATATAGATTTCAAAAATAGCCATTTTAGACTCCAGAGCTTTCTCTCTAACTATCTGGACGATGCCTACTATTTGACCTCCAGTTTACAGATGCAGATAATCATAAATTCCATAAGGGAAAAATATAATGTACTTATTAGTGATCATTAAGCAAATGCATATTCATGGTTCAAAGGGAAAATGCTAAATATCCTATTTTTCTATGTGATTGTGAGATTAATAATATTGTATTATTTATTTTTGAATGTCTAAGAAATCATGTATATCATGAAGAATTAGTATTTCATGTTGTAAAATGAAGGGCTAGAGACTAAAAGTGTCTCATTAGCACTATGGTCTGATAATTGATTGACATATCTTATAATAATATGGATGGATGGATAGCAGTGTCATTAGAAGCAGAAAAAAGGTCAATGCCACTAGAATAACTTGGAATAAAATGTGTTTCTTAGAATCAGAATTATTCAATATCCAAAATAAATTAGAAATGAAAACGAAAATGAAAAATGAGTTTTGAGAGTCTGAATGACGGATATCAGTCCGTTAAAAAAAATGAAACCACATTAAATATTTCAGACACTGGATATTTACTATAAGAAGTTTAAGAACAAAGAGGGATTGAAGGTACTAGAAGTGCAAAACAAAATGGATTCAGGTCTGGCAGATAAAGAAGGGGGTGATAACCCAGCATAATCCAAACTGAAGCCCATGCATTCATGCTTGCTGGAACATGATTCAAAGTTCTCTTGCACTCCATTCTGAATTCACAGCAACAAAAACAGCAGCAGCAGCAACAAAAACTGCTTCTCCTTGTCATCTTCTTTGCTAATCATTTTGTCTCGTAGCTCTTTCAGTCCCTTCCGCCAAACTCCAGGTTTGGGTTAGATACACGTTTTTATTTACCTTATCAAAATTAAGAGTGAACATGTATTCTCCTAGACATCTTAGAACATAAATGAGTGTTTCACTAGATAAATCAATACTAAATTACCCATTATAGATTCAAATGATTAATTCAGTTTTCATCTTGTAAAGGTTACCACTTAAACTTGAAAAGCATGTGAATCTCAAATCAATAAAGACAAAGCACAACCCAGTGCAGAGTCATAGTTTAGCTAGACAGGCAAAATATTTAAAATTTTCACTGATTTCATTATTTATTTATTTATTTATTTATTTACATGTATATATTGAATGGCAACTATATGTCAGGAACTATGTCAAATTTTAAACAGTTAAAAAAGACATTCTGAGTGGATTCAGAAGTGCAACAGGGAAACTTCTATATCAAGATAGCATGTAATTGGTCCATCTAAACCAATCTCACAGGTCTATGACATGGTAGAAACAAAGATCTCTCATAATATCACTCTCAAGGTTGGAATCAAACTGTAAACTATAATTATGCACAGAAGGGATTTCCTTGGATGTTTTACTTTTGCTTCTAAATGCTCTAGGAAATAGCTTACCAAGCAAGATCAGATTTCGTAGTCCAGCAATAATGACAAGACTTCAATAAAAACTGTAGACTTCAAAATCCAGAAACTGAAATTTATGATATATATTTTAGTAGTTTTTATAAACAATCCTTTAATAATACAACTTAATTGTTCATGTCGTAATTAATTCAGTGACATCCTGGCACATTTCAGATAATAAGAATATGTACTTACAAATCTGCTAATTTTGTTTTCTCTGTAAAAGCATAAACTTTTTTACTCGGGAGAACAATCTCATTGAAGACAATAGGCAAACAGTAGAGAATGTTGGAAGAGTACAAGAATTTACAGGTTTTTTTTTTTTTTTTTTCCGGCTCTCAGTTAATAAAATTATGTTACTTAAACAACTAAAAAGTCAACCTCTACATGTTCATACTGTGAAGCCAAAAATAGCTGTCCCTTCCCTGTACTTCTTTTGCAGAATTAAATTGCATTTCTGATGTGTCAAACTAAAGAATATCTCTTTTTGGCTTATGACATGGTGCAACACAAATATGCATTTAAAGTATATCCCAATGTGACAAATTACACATCTTTTTAACATTAAATACCAGCTATTAATTCACACATTCATACCGCAAGAGTTGGGATTTTTCAAAAGTGCCAAATGCAAAATAACCTAAGTAATATATGTTCATATAAAGTATAAGCAAGTCATTTTTTGTCTGTCTTATCTTTTGAAAATCTAAACCCTCTTCTAACTTATTTATTTTACTTTCTTTTTTAAACTAGAGCTATTTGCAATACAGTACTTCTATAGTTTTATGATTTTCATTTACAACGGAATACTGGACATTAAATTACTGCCATTATTATATTATAATGACAGTTTGCAAATTTAAATGAATTCCTTTGTCCTCAATAGTCTTCAAATTTAAAATACAAGAGGAAGAAACTACCATTATCTGCCATTAATTATCATATTCTTTTTTTTTTAAGATTTTATTTATTTACTTGGCAGAGAGATAGAGAGCACAAGTAAGCAGAACAGCAGGCAGAGGGAGAGAGAGAAGCAGGCTCTCTGCTAAGCAGGGCACCTGATGCGGTGCTTGACTCCAGCACCCTGGAATCATGACCCGAGCACAAGGCAGCCACTTAACCAACTGAGTCACCCAGGTGCCCCTAATTATCATATTCTAAAACATAACTTTATTAATATCATCTGTAATGGGCATGTGGCTGAGAAGAGTGTTAAAATGAGACAGAGACAAAGTTAGGGGTGGGGGAGAAAGTGTAGGGAGGAGGATGAGAGAAAAAGAGCAGGAATTAATATACCTGATATTGGGGCTAAACAGCATACAGTACTTGAATCACTTTGATATACTAAGTCTTCTTCTGAAGAAAACACTCTGTATTTTAGTAGAAGTCCCCATTCTACATCCCAGATGATACTGCCATCTTGTCCACTAATTGAGTCAGAAATTAATATCTCAGCCAAAAAGAGTCAAGTTGTTCCCCATTTGCTCAGGGATCAATGGAGGTTAAATTGCAAAAGACAATATCTAGTGGTATTTAAATTCTCTCCTGTCTTCATTATGTACTAGATATGTGATCTTGGGCAAGTGACTTAACTTTGTTTCACTTTCATCATCTCCAAAAAAATATATATATATACATACTTTTAATAAATTTGTATTCAGGAAAAATTAGATAATCTCTAAAAATTTAGAACTGGTAATAATATATATTAGTGACTAATAGATCAAATCAGAATCTTTCTTAGTGAGTGGGTAGACACAAAACTGTTGCCAAGTCATGAGAACTGATGGTATAGCCATACAGAGGTCAACATTCACACTTATAAGTTTACAAAGAAATATCAAAAAGATATCTCAAAGACTGTGAGCTGGAAGAGAATACGTTATAAAAAGCATACATGTTGATGACCTTTACCTCTGGTTATCAGTATCTCTTTGGGAGGTTTTGATTACTCCTAGGTTTTACAGTAGAGAAAATCTTTTAGATGTGGAATGTGAACATATAAGGGTACCAGAGCATTAGAATAACACAATTACAAAAAAAAAAAAAAAAAAAAAGGACAATTACAAGTAGTTCCAAGGGGACAAAATGATGACATTCTATTGAAACTCTAATGACACTCCTATTATCAAGAGGTTGACTTATATTACTCCCAATTTATTTTCCAGGCCTCCTTATGTCTCCATAATCTCATAAACTAAAATCCCATCACTTGAAGGTGTATAACAGCATTTTGTTCTTTGCAACCTGAAGGATCACATTTAATACTCTACCTAAACTATGATAGCCACCAGATTTAGACTAATAGATGAATCCATGTGCATGTGTAGTAAAGAAATCTACTGAAATAGAAAAGCAATTTGAGAGAAAATAATAATCTCTAGTTGTCAGATATACATGCCTGGTTCAGGAAAATGAGTCCGGATCAGAGAGAAGCAGGTGATTCATAGTAGAGTAGAATGAACATTCTCATCATTAGTACATGTAAGAAATGTTTCACCTAAGATGTAACAATTTCCAGGGGACTAACAAAAGTAGTTTATTTTGTATTCATATAATAATCCAAATGGGTGTTAGTCAGTTAATTGGTTTTCTAGTGACTGCCTCTCCTTTCGGAAGTAATTCAAGAAGTCTCCTCTCACTGACTTTGCCTATGTCTATTAGCATCAGCATCCAGCCAGAAAAAAGGGAAAGGAAAAAGAAGGCATCAAGGCCTCTCTAAATCCCTGTTCTGGAAGTCATACAAAGCAGCTATTTTGACATTCTATTGGGGAATTCAAGACTATGGCCAAGCCAATATGCAAAAGAAAAAGGAGCCAACAAACAGGTAACAACACCACAGTATGGAAAAGGGGTATAGATATCCATGGTGAAATTTCTTCCGTAAACCACATCAAATAAAACTAAGTATTTCAAGAGCAGGGTGGCCCTTTCTTGGATGGTAGAAAGATGGGGCATTTGTCAACCATCACTGCTGTCTAGGAGGAGAGGGCTCTGATAAATTTTAACACTATGAAAAGAAAGAACAAAGTTCAATGAAAAACTGAAGAATGGAGTAAAAGTTCTTATTTTCCTTTGATAAAGAGGAATTTGTTAAGAAATTCCAAATTAGATCCATATATCAACAAACACCAATTGAAAACTTTACTGGTTTAAAAGGAAATATATAATTATTACCTTGTATGTTCAGACATTTATTTAAAAAAGTCTTACTAATAATTTAACCCACTGAGCCACCCAGATGCCCTGATATTTTAATTTTAATTTAATTTAGGTATTTAGCTTATCAAATTGTATTTGTTAAATTAATTTATTTATCAAGTTATTGGATTCTTTTGAAAATGGACCTAGTTTCTCTATCAAGTTTAATATTCCATGTAATGCAGAAAATAATTTTTAGGATATTACTGAATATCTTGTACTTGAAGAATTGGACTAAAGAGTTCCATTGGCAAGAAAGCATTTTTTTAGATGCCTTCTGTCATGATTAGATAACTATAAAATATTTAAAGATATGCTTTATATTCAAGTAATAATATATTTATAATCTTAGTCCCTTAATGCTGCTGTAAGAAAATACCACAGACTATGTGACCTATAAACTACAGAAACTTATTTCTCAAGGGGCCTGGAGCCTGGAAGTCCAAGATCAGTTTGACAGCATGATTGCATGAGGACCTGCTTCCTGATGGACAACACTTGATAGAAGCCAGGGGAGACTACTGTAGCCATTGCTTAGCTTATAATGGCTTGGTGGTCAAGCTGGAGATGGTGTTCTCTGAGGAAATAAATTTTTTGCCATTTATGAGCATGGAATTCACAAGAAGATACATAAATTAAAGCATTAAAAATAGCCTTTGGAATTCAAATAAGTAGAAGCTGCCAATTAAAACCATTACGTATAGCATTTTTTCCTGCAGTTCTTCTTCTTCTTCTTATTATTATTATTATTAATTTTTTATTTTTTATAAACATATATTTTTATCCCCAGGGGTACAGGTCTGTGAATCACCAGGTTTACACACTTCACAGCACTCACCAAAGCACATACCCTCCCCAATGTTCATAATCCCACCCCCTTCTCCCAAACCCCCTCCCCCCAGCAACCCTCAGTTTGTTTTGTGAGATTAAGAGTCACTTATGGTTTGTCTCCCTCCCAATCCCATCCTGCAGTTCTTATTGTCTCAGGCAAATTGTGTGTTTTAGTCTGTAAACAATACCAATATGCTGAACATGCTAATGATTTCCATTTATTTTGCTACTAAACATTAAATTAATGTGATTTGAGCAAATGGATTACTCAGGCATTATTAAAATACTTTTAGTAGTATCCAATATCTGAAATCAGTATATGACAAACTAAAATTAAGCAACAGAGACCAAAAACTACACACTGAGTATTTTATTGACATCTATAATAGTTTTGAATTTAACTGATGACATAAATATGGGTTTTGTTTGGCATACTGCTAATGTTTTCAGGTTTTATTTTCTGGGCATATAAGAAATACCTTCTTTTCTCTTAAATAATCTATAAATCATAAGATTTAAGTAGACCATAATTTAAAATAAACAAAACAAAAATAAAGGATTTATAAATTGTGTATGTTTTTTCTCCCTGCATATTTCTCTAGAATTGGAAACTCTTATTAAGTATTCTTATTTTTATGGCAGTATAATTACTTACATAAGTTCCATAAGAATCTATCCTCCATTTTCCTGGGAGTTAAGGTAATTGGAAACATTGATTTTGTACCTTAGTTGTTCCCTGTAACGTCACATTTGAGAGCGATGCTAATATCATCATATGTGACCAAACACTTTGAAGAAACTAAGTTTAACTCTATGGAGACAATGCTTAAAAAGTTCTAATGAGAAAATTGGCCTGGTATCTGGCTTACAGAATTACTGATCTTTCACATAAGTAAAGATCATTTTTGGCAGGTCCAGAAATCTTAGGATATTTTAGATTCAACAAGGAAGAAAAGGATTTACCCAAATTTACAGGCACTGCAGATGAAATCTGAGGAAGTGTTTATAGCTTGGTTTCATACTCTCAAGAAGCTTGTGAAAGTCTAATCTGAGATTTTTCATAAAATTTTCCAGCAAAACAAATTTAAGTATGTCTATATAATAAAATACTATTTTTGGCTCTCCTACATAAGTGATTTGGCCAACTATAATAACACTAGCCTTATTTTTTAATAAAGAATAATATCTATTTGAAATTATTTTTGGTCAAAAGAGGGTAATTGTACACTATTTTTATTTGTAAATAGAAAACTATGCATCTTCTATAGCACACCCTTCGCAGTTACTGCACATAACTGATGTGTGTGTGTGACACACACACACATTTTGTTTTATCTCAATAAAATTTAATTGACCCATTCCTTCCTTCCCTCAAAAAAAATTTGTTAGCTTATTATAAGAACCATTTTTAAAAAAAGATTTTATTTATTTATTTGACAGAGAGGGAGATCACAAGTAGGCAGAGAGAGAGGGGGAAGCAGGCTCTCCCTCTGAGCAGAGACCCCAATTCAGAGCTTGATACCAGGACACTGAGATCCTGACCTAAGCCAAGGCAGTGGCTGAACCCACTGAGCCACCCAGGTACCCCATTAGAACCAATTGTTAATCCTTACCAATTTTTCAATTCTTTGGCTACAATTCTCCAGTCTAACCTTTCCAGTTTTTCTTCCCCCTTCCTGACTGGACAGCTGAAGAAATAAAAATTGACTTCTTGGATCCTCATTTGGACACTAGCTTGCCTTGTAGTTGGCCCTTCTATCCTATGAATCCAAAACACTGATCTAAATATAGCTCAATATCTTGAAATAAGCTTCTACCACAGAACTCTCCACAACCGCAAAACATGGGTGGACCAATTCTTCCATGAACACGCTGATGTGTGGGCTGTTAACGAAGTCTCATGCAATGTTTGGATTCATGTAAGTTCTTATATAAGAGGTAAACAAGACTTGAATAACATCACCAAGAACTTGGCATTCTAGCTTGAGAACTTCAGGACTCTAGCAGTTGTGCTGTATAATTGAAAGATTTTTTCCTTATAGGCCTCTTTAAATCAATAATATTGAAATCTTCAGAATTAACATCAGAACTTTAATACAACCTTTTATGTTAATTCTTTTTCTTCATCCGTCTTTTAGATGTCTGAACTTCAAGACCCTAAAAATAAAACCAGATCCCTACCACCACCATTCATCAGATAGTCCAACTAGTGTTAAGGGAATAACTCCACAAAGAATCTCCTAGAAACTGTGTCTCTGATCCTGTTTCACTCTATTCAAGAAGTTTAATTTTGCCTCTTACTTATTTAGGGACAAATTCTTTTTATTCATCTTTATGAAAGAGGAAGTTGACATGTTGATTTTATCTGAATTTGTAATCCCAGAAAGTGCTGTTTGAGAAATTTCATTCTACTGTGATCCTAGAAACAGTAAAATGCAAAACCCATTCTGCTCTTACAGAATCCAGGAAAAGATCTGCTTTCATCTTCCTTCTATGACTCAGATTAGGACTAGTCTCCATTCCTCCTCAAGACATTTTTAAGATTCCATGCTGACTCTCTTGTTTACCTGCCTCTATAAAAGTACACTGTTTTGGAAACTACTTGTAATACTGAGCATTCTGTTTATTGCAATGGACTGAATAAAGTCATATTAGTTGCCCTGTGTATTTTGTCTTTCGTAATTTATGTCACCAAATTTACCATCCAGAAATGCAAACTCTTCAACTCTAAACTTATCTCAACATTAAGAATGAGTTAAACAGTCTTATCAAAAATCTTTATATATATTTAAGTGTAGATAAGACTCCTATTATAAATAAAATAGGGGTGCCTGAGTGACTTAGTTGGTTAAGTGTCTGATTCGACTTCAACTCCAGTCATAGTTCCAGGGTCTGGGGATCAAGCCCCACATAGGGCTCCACACTGAGCATGGAGCCTACTTAAGATTCTTTCTCTCCTCTGCTCTGCTCTCCCTGCCCCTCCTTCTTAAATAAATAAATAACCAAATGGGGTAGACATAGTTAACAACAATGATTATTTGTTTACTTTTTTCACTTGTTAACTTGAATAATATAATAGAAAAATTAATTCTTTTAAGGCTTAATAATAAGTACTAAATGGCAGACTTATATTCATTTGTTTGTTGCAGTTAAAACAAAGGGCTTTACAGATATCTAATGTTATATGAATGGAATACTTATTCTCTTTAAAAAAAAGTTTTATTTAAATTCTAGGTAGTTAACATACAGTGTAACATTATTTTCAGGTGTACAATATAATGATTCAACACTTCCATACAATACCCAGTGTTCACCACAAGTGCCCTCCTTATCCTTATCATCCCCCCCACCTCCCCTCTGATAACCATCAGTTTGTTCTCTGTAGTTGAATCTGTTTCTTAGTTTGCCTCTTTCTTTTTTCTTCCCCAATGTTTATTTATTTTGTTTCTTAAACTCCACAAATGAGTGAAATCTTATGGTATTTGTCTTTCTCTAGCTTATTTTGCTTAGCACAATACTCTGTAGCTCTATCCAAGTCATTGCAAATGGCAAAAATTTCATTTTTTTAAGATCATATTTATTTATTTGACAAAGAGAGACACAGTGAGAGAGGGAACACAAGCAGAGGGAGTGGGAGAGGGAGAAGCAGACTTCCTGCTGAGCACGGAGCTGGATGCAGGGCTCCATTCCAGGACCCTGGGATCATGACCTGAGCCAAAGGCAGACACTTAATGACTGAGCCACCCAGGTGCCCCAATTTCATTTTTTTTATGGCTTGATAATATCTAATATCTATATATAGATAGATAGATAAAAAAGGTGAATATATATATTTATATACAATAATTTATATAATATGTATTTATATTATAATATAAATATTAAATATAAATATAATATTATAATATGAATATTAAATACAAATATATAAATATTATAATATAAATATATAATATATATTCACCTCTTCTTTATATATTATATAATATATAATATTTATATAATATTTATATATTTTATATTTATATAAAATATTTTATATTTTACTTTATATTTTACTTTACTTTTATATTTTACTTTACTCTACTTTATTATACTTTATATAATATTATATAATATATAATATTATAATATAATTATAATATATATATTTATATATATATTCACCTCTTTATCTATCTATCTATCTATCTATTCACCTCTTCTTTATCCATTCATTAGTCAACAACAAATTAAGTTGTTTCCATAATTTGTCAATCAGAGATAATGCTGCTATAAACCTTGGGGTGCATTTATTGTCTTGATTAGAGATTTTTAAAAGACCTAATACAAACCTAGAGATTCAAATTCATGACGTTCCTTGAAAACTTTATCTGTATCAATCAGTTTGGCAAATATCAACTTCTCTATTTCGCTATCCAAAATAATAGATACAGATCTTTGGTGGTGTTTTAAAATTTAAATCCTTTGTTTTCTAAAACTATCTCAAGTGAAAATTAAGCATGCAATATAGCTATATTTTAATAATCTCAAACGATAGCATACACTCATTTAGCTTCTAATATTTTTTGTGCATAAAATGACAATGATTTAAGTTGTTATGCATTGTTCATCATAACTTTGAAGTAACTGAGTTAACTTCAAAGACTTGAACTAAGTGTGTGCTTTCATGACAGATGAAAGAAGAAAGAACTGTGCCCATCTTTTGTTTATAGTTATTACAGTGTGCAATCCTTACTCTATACTCAATACATTTTTAAGTGAATGGATGACTGAATAAATACTTCAATATATAAATTTGTATAAATGTAGTATAATCCTTTAAAACAACCTTAGCAACAAACAATCCTAAAATTTATATGGAACCAGAAAGACCCTGAATAGCCAGATGAATGTTAAAAAAGAAAACCCAAATTGGTGACAGCACAATTCCAGACTTCATGCTCTATTACAAAGCTGTAATCATCAAGACAGTATGGTACTGTATCAAAAACAGATACATAGATCAATGGAACAAAATAGAGAGCCCAGCAATGGACCCTCAACTCTATGGCCAACTAATCTTCAACAAACAGGAAAAAATGTCCAATGGAAAAAAGACAGTCTCTTCCAATGTCCAATGGCAATAGATAGTCTCTTCAACAAATGGTGTTGGGAAATTGGACAGCCATATGCAGAAGGATGAAATTGGACCATTTCCTTACACCACACACAGAAATAGACTCAAAATGGATGAAAGACCTCAATGTAAGACAGGGAATCCATCAAAATCCTCGAGGATAACACAAGCAGTAACCTCTTCAAACTCAGACAGAGCAACTTCTTCCTAGGAACATCAGCAAAGTTGAGAAAGCAAAGGCAAAGATGAACTATTGGGACTTCATCAAGATAAAAAATTTTTGCACAGTAAAAACCAAAAGATAAATGACAGAATAGGAGAAGATATTTGCAAATGACATATCAGATAAAGGGCTAGTATCCAAAATGTATAAAAACAATTTATCAAACTCAACACCCAAAGAATAAATAATCCAATCAAGAAATGGACAGAAGACATGTAAAGACACTTTCACAGAGAAGACATCCAAATGGCCAATAGACACATGAAAAAATGTTAATATCATTTGGAATCAGGGAAATATAAATAAAAATCACAGTGAGACACCACCTCACACCAGTCAGAATGGCTAAAATTAACCAGTGAGGAAATGACAGATGTTGGTGAGTGTGCAGAGAAAGGATCACCCTCCTACATTGTTAGTGTGAATGCAAGCTGGTGCAGCCACTCTTTAACACAGTATGGAGCTTCCTCAAAAAATTGAAAACAGAGCTACCCTAAGATCCAGCATTTGCACTACTGGGTACCCTAAAGATACAAATGTAGTGATCCAAAGTGGCACATAAACCCGAATGTTTATAGTAGCAATGTCCACAGTAGCCAAACTATGGAAAGAACCTAGCTGTCCATCAAAAGATGAATGGATAAAGAAGATGTGGTATACATACCCAATGGGATACTATGCAGCCACCAAAAATGAAATCTTGCCATTTGCAATGAAAAAAAATGGAACTAGAGGGTATTATGCTAAGTGGAAAAAGTCACTCAGAAAAAGACAATTATCATATGACCTCATTGATATGAAGAATTTGAGAAACAAGACAGAAGATCATAGGGGAAGGGAGGGAAAAATGAAAAATGCAAAACCAGAGAGAGAGAGAGACAAACCATGAGATACTCTTAATCTCAGGAAACAGACTGAGAGTTGCTGTAGTGGAGGAAGGTGGGAGGGATGGAGTGGCTGGGAAATAGACACTGGCAGGGTATGTGTTATTGTGAGTGCTGTGAATTATATAAGACTGATGAATCACAGACCTGTATCCCTAAAACAAATAATATATTATATGTTAATAAACATATGTTAAAACATCGTTAGCTCTCCTTCATACTTTTTTTCAACTAATCTGGACGTGTGGAGGAAATGTCTTATATTACTATATATAAAAAGCCAACTGAATATGTAAGTAGAGAGAAGAAATCACCTTTTATGTTTCCATATGCTAAAATCCTAGATCTTGCTATATAATGTGATGTATTTGTTGTTAGAAAAAGGAGTGATCGAGGATGTCGACTTAAATAATTTACATGGTATCACACAGCTAGCAGAATCACAGTTGAATCACAGACTTCATCTATATTGACAACAGTCCAAGGTCTTTTCATTACACCATTCTAAACTGAGAGGAGTTGAAGTATGTGCAGATGGGATGCACATAGAGAAAGTGATGGAATGCAAAGTCTAATGGTTGTACTTACACTACAATTAGAAAATCAGTTAATGAACATTAAATGAAAACTAACTTACTCAATAGCTCAATTAGCTTCCTGTAATTTGATATATTTTGGAGTTCTAGAATAATTAGGTTTTAATTTAGAGATCTTTAGAGAGTTATATATTTATGTATGTACACACACACACACACACATATTAGAATAAAATTGCCTAGCTGTGCTTGTGTGGTCTATAAATGTGTTTTTGAGTGTGTTTGAGAAGATGAAAAGAATAAGGACAAGGCCAGGAAGGAAAATAGAGAAGGACTAGAGAGATGAGAATTAAAATATCTTTAGAATGGTTTTCTCCCTTCCTTTCTAATTTTTGTAAGCCTCAGGTTTTCTTCTTAAGAGATAATATAAAAAATAACAGATTCCAATGCATTAAAAATAGATATATCAGTCAGTGCCTTTAAAAATCTTAGTCATTATGGCATATTCTTTAAGAAGTACTAATTACACTAAAAATCTAGACAACTTTACAAAAAAAATAAAAAAGAAGAAGATTTTCATTTAGACACAATGATAAAGTCAACTACTTCTATGTAGTACTAACCTTGAAGCTTCTGGCTGTCCATAACTGTTTAAGAATATGTTCACTATGCATCATTTTTATCCTGTTAGGACATGGTAATATACATTATAGAAGAGCCATAAGGAAATGTGAAGTAAATATTATTTACTTGAAATGAAGACAAAGAAGGTACATTACCAAAGAAATGAGAATGAATTGCACAGTGGAAGTCCAAAGACCCACTAAATTACTATTTGGGAAATAGCAAATGTGTGCTTTCTCAAAACATTGAGTTTTCTGGCACTGAAGCATAATGAAGAGGGAAGAACTGAAAATATAAAGGAGTTTAAACAACAACAACAAAAAAAATAGGTGGAGCAAAAATGTAGTTTGTTTGGGAGAGTTACTTGGAGGGAAAGGTGAAGAGGAAGAAGAAGGAGGAGGAAGAGAAAGAGGAGGAGAAAGGGAGAAGGAAGGGAAGAAAGAGGGAGGAGCCAAGAAAAGGGGAGGGAGAGGAAGAAGAAGGACAAGAACAAGAACAAGAAGGAAAGAAAGATTGGGAATAAAAGGTATTGGCCATTATCTACTGGGTATCTTTTAAAAGACTAGAACACTGATATGGACACAAATGTAACTTTTAAGGCCTAAATACTCAGGGAGATAAAATAAATATATATAGCTAGAAAAGAAAAACACATACAGATCTGAGGATTAATTCCAGTCCTATATAAGGGCTCTAGTGATTAATGCTGCTTCATATTCTATGTACTTAAATATGTAGTCTTTTCTTAATGAAGTCTGAAGTTGACCCTTGATCTTGCAAAATTTTCACAAGATGTGCAACACCTAAAATGATTTTAAAAATAAAATAAAATTAAATTAAGATGTTAAAAAATAAGGCACCTGGGTGGCTCAGTGGGTTAAGCCACTGCCTTCAGCTCAGGTCATGAGGGAGCTCAGGGAGCCAGCTTCCCTCTCTCTCTCTCTCTCTGCCTGCATCTCCATCTACTTGTGATCTCTGTCAAATAAATAAATAAAATCTTAAAAAAAAAAGATGTTAAAAAATAAAATTAAAAAAAAATAAAATAAAATATTCTCCTAAATTTTTCTATACTTCTTGAAAGTGCTTTTAAACATTTGCTTAAGTGCATTTAACTCAGTTTAGTATGTTAGGGAGAGACTGCCCCCTACCCCAAATATGGAAACCAAAACAGCTGGGAAGTATTTACTAAATTGTCTATTTTTCAGTATATCAAGAATATCAAATATTCATAAGCTAGCTTCACCATTTAGATCTATTTTTGGGTTATCTATTTTGTTTATAGACATATCTGTATATACCTAATTAAAACATCAGAGTGTTCTAATTGTGATTGATTTATGGTGTTTTGATATCACACAAGGCAAGTAACTCTGTTGTTATTATTCAAGTCTGCAATTATATTTGTTAAGCCAATTTTTGAATCAAGTTTTAAATCACATAAAAATCACAGGATAGTGTTTAAAAATATTTACTCTTCCAAAACAAATAAAGAGATAAAGATTAACAAGGTGTATATTTGTTTTCCCCATAATGATCCCATCTGAAAATCCTTATCCTACTCTGTGAGATGCTTTAATATTGACAAATCAAAATAGAATTTACTTTTAAGTACAGATTTCTGGACTTAAAGTGTTTTCATTATTCAAATTCAGTAAAAAATATTATAGAAGTGTCCACCTTATTCCCAGAAATGAATATTTTGAACTATAAAATACACTGATTTTTTTAAATGAAAATTTTATCCTAATTGTTTTTTGTATACATCTATAAATAACTTGCCATAATGAAATATGTGTCAATATCTTGGGGAGATTTGTTGCTGGTATTATTAAATTATATTCAATTAATTGCTTTGCTGGTTGAGTTCTATTTATTTTAAACATGCTAAAGTAAGATTGGGCAAAATTTCATTTGTACTTTAAGTAATATATGAATTTGGTTTGAGACGTAGATAGAAGTATTGTTTCTGACATTGGAATCAACAAAGGGTAACAGACAATAACATGGCTGATTACTAAAGTAGAAGATGTAAATTCTACTACATTTCTATGCATTAAAAGCCTCAGAATCCCTGAATTTTAATATAACATACAATGAAGTGTATCAAATGAGATTCCCCTATCTCGCCTAGTATTAATGTGGTTAAATCACAATGTGAACACTTTAAAGGGCAAAAAAATGGCTTTAAAAAACCTTTGCCTCACTTAGCTTCAAGAATATCTCATTTTATTTCAAAATCTTATTGAACTTTCCTACACTTTCTTCCATGACTGACTTTTACAATATTAGTGTCTTGGTTGTCACCTCACCTAAAGAACCAAAGACAAGAATGGTGAATGATTCTCTGGCAAGATATAATCTAGAAATTGGATGCAATGAAACTAAGATGCAGAAGTACGTAAAGCAAAAAAAAAAAAAAAAAAAAAAAAAAAAAAAGAACTATCGTATATTTAAGTGACAAGTTATCTGCTTAACCATGCTTTATTCATAGTGATGAAAAGTAGTGGCACTCAAATAGCGTAAGCTTTTAAAAGTACAAAACCATCACCTATCATCTGCCTTTGAAGGGAATTCTACTTAAAATAAAACTCCAATTTATCTAGTAAATGTAAAATTCAGATATTATTGTGCCTGTGAGACCTAACTTGATTAAGACATAAAATTTCACTAGTTTCATGTAGTAAGAAAAGAAGGCAGAGTATTTTCACCTTTATCTTAAGAATTCAGACTGGTATTTCAGATTACACTGTTGTATATGCAGAATGTACAAAGGCTTTGTTTTATGTTAACACAATCAAATAATCAAGAGAAAACATAGTCTAATGCTTATTAGTATGGTCCTCTGAGACAGACCTCTAGAATTCAGCTTCTTGCTCTGATGCTTACAACCTGTGTGACTTTGCATAAATTCCTAAACCTCTGTCTGTCTTACTTTCCTCAATATCAGAATACGAAAATAAGAGCACTTTCCTCATGGAATTCTAATAATAGCAAAATTTTTTAAAATTTATAAAAAACTTAGAGAAATGTTCACTTTGTGAAATGAAGAGACATTAGAATATTTTAATGGGGGGAGAGAAATGACTTGATATTTATTGTTAAATATTTACATTCGCTGCTTTGTGAGGAAAGTACATGAGGGATGGAAGAAAAAGATATACAATGGGATAAGTGATGTAGAAATTGAAGGTACCCAAATTTTAAAAGTTGGTGTTTTGGGCCAAGGTATTAGTAGGAAAAATGGGGATATGTTTTATTCAGAGAGTCAACAGAATTCCCTATAGGATGAGTAGGCTTGAGAGTGATTTTATAGCTAGAATGAAGCAGATCTATGCTTATCTCCAGGTATGCCTTGATGTCTGGTTTTAACATGGCAAATATAATAGAAATTATCTAAATAACTAATAAATGATTTATGATGTCTTTTTCATAGTCTGCAGTTCTCTGGGAGTACCTAGGCCAAGTTTTCTTTATTAGTGTCTTTCACATGACTGATCAGGTCAACAACCAAGTTTAGCCATATGACCAAAGAGGTATATATAACCCTACTGTGAACTCCTGCCTTGATCTGTCCTGAAACCATAATTTGTCAGACAAATCTTTACATTTCCATCTGGTGGGGTGAGGGGGATGTATCTTTTTAGGAATAAAAAGAATCCCAGGGATTTTGTGCTTGGATATCTTTCAGACCTTCAATGTTTGCCTGCACTCTCTTTGCCATCATTAAAAGTCTTACATGAGGATACTCTTTGAATTCTGGTGAGCTCTTTCAAAAAACCTCCAAGCTTCTTGAATATTTGCCTGGGATTTAGGGATTGAATGAAAGAGAGAAATCAAGGATGATCCCCAAGTCCTGACAGGGGCAACTGGCTAAATCCAGTGCCATATACTGAGAGAGGGGAAGTGTTGGGATATAGAGATATAGAGCAAGAGTTTATTTTGTACATGTTAATGGTGACATACTCATTAATTAGAGCATATTAAGTTGAGATAATGTGTAAATACCTAGAATTCAGAGAATGGATTGGTGCCGAAAATACAAATAAGCTTTGCTTAAGATTATTCATGTTATTTAAGACCATGAAAGAAATGATATGAGAGTTACAGAGTGAATTAAACATCAATCAAGGAAAGGGAGCTAGAAAAGGAAACTGAGAAGATGGAGTCATTTAAATGAAATGAAAAAACAGGTGTGCATTGTGACAAGGTCAAGAAAAGAATGTTTTAAGAAGGTGATTTGACTTGAACAATTTCAAAAGTATATGTAAGATGCATTCAAAGACATACTGCTGAATTTGGTCACATGGAGGCCACTGGTGATTTTTTTTTTTTTTAATTTGACAGACAGAGATCACAAGTAGGCAGAGAGAAGAGAAAAAGGCAGAGAGAGGGGGAGGAATCAGGCTCCTCGTGGAGCAGAGAGCCTGATGTGGGGCTCGATCCCAAGACCTTGGGATCATGACCTGAGATGAAGGCAGAGGCTTTAACCCACTGAGCCACCCAGGTGCCCCACCACTGGTGATTTTAAAAAGAGATATTTCACAGTGGATTTGGGAGGAGAGAATTCTTATAAGTGGATTAAGATGAACTCTTGAGGGCTGCTGTTATTGAAAATTCTTTCTAGAGTTTCTGTAATGCTAGAAAATGGAGACATGGGGGACTGGTTATTGAACCAAGGTAATATTTTGTCTTTTTTTTTTAAATAGAAGGTGCTTTAGTATGTGGATATCTTATGGACATGTTCTAATAGAGAGGGATTAATAAATGATATGAGGGATTAATAAACGATTAAAAATCATATGAAATGATTTTAAAAGAGATATCCTTGAAAAGTCAAGAGCACAAATGGAGATACTGAGCTTTGATAGAACAAAGGCTGCTTCATCCCCCAAAAAGAAGACAATAGGTACAGGTACAGAAATATTTATAGAAATAGTACAGATAGAGAGATTGGAAGATGAAGGAATTCTAGGTTTATTGGTGCCATTTTCTTAATGAAGTAAGAACAAGTTCATAATGAAAAATAAAAATGGAAAGAAAAATAACAGAAGGAATGAGGAGAAAATATGAAACCATGAAATATTTATTTGGAAATGGAAGGATTAATATAAATAAAGCAAGAGTCCTAGTACTACCTAGCAGTCTTAATGTTTCATTTGTGATGGATGTTGTTGAATTAAGTGTTGTTAAATTCTTCATATTTATATGAACTTTTTCCTCTATTAAACAGAGATTCAATTTTCATTGCTACCAAGATTACTCTCATTCTAGAGATGAGGAAGAATCTGTAAGATTAAAAAAAAAAATTCAGCACAAATTTTCTTTGTGGTGAAATTTTTATGTGGTAACTAGAGAAGAACTTTTCATAGAATTTATTCAAGTGATCATTTGAATTATTTTTTTGAAATTTAAGTGCTTGTAAAGCATATACATATATACATCCATAAACATATATGCATACGCATATATACATCGATACATATGTATATGTATATGTATATATATTTTGCCTTGATCATCTCTTTAAAGTATTTTCTGAGATCACCCTGATTAATTTTTCTCAATTTCTAAATCTTTCTAAATTCCTCATAATGCTTTCTTTAGTAATGGGAAGATGGATATTGCTTTAACCCTGTTGGGTTTTTCTTGAACATATTGCTCCTCTGCAAGCCATATAATATTTCAATTAAACTTATGCTCCACTGATGTGTACATACTCTATTGTAATTGGTATTTCTTAAGTGTGTCTTTACATATTTTCCTCCAAAGATGTTCTATTTAGATTCTAAACATGTAAAAGCATTGCACTCTGTCTATTTACCTAGCTTTGCACATATCCATAACAGCTCTGGGGATATTTGCCACTAATACAAGTAGGTGTTTATATACTAAGCGTTTGTTTATTCATGACAGTTTCAAATGTTTAGAAAGTGTAAAAAAAAAAACAATAATCTTGTGGTCATTGAAATGCTCCTTAAATTTCAATTTAAGTTATGTTTATATTCTCAACATTTTACGAACACTTAGAGCAGTTTAACTGTCATTTCCTTTGAAGTAAACCTGGAAATACTTTTGCCACAACAACTGCACTTAAAGGCACATCTTTATTTTCACACTCCATCTGTTTCAGCTGGGATATCATAGTCTCCTGCCTTTGGAGCTCCTGCTCTCAAGCCTTTAGAACTTGGACTGGAATCTACACTGTTGATTTGTCAGCTCTAATGCCTTCCAACTATATGGCAGGCTTTCCTGGGTTTCCAGCTTACAGAGAGTAGCCTGTGGGATTGGCCAGACTCTATGATCATATGAGTCAATACTTTATAACAAGTGTTTTCCTAGATAGGTGATAGATAGATAGGTAGAGAGATAGATAATAGATAATCTCCTACTGATCCTGAAGAATCCAGACTAAAACAGAAGTCAAACTCAGGTAGCCTTGTTCTTCCATCTGAGTACTTACTGTTTAGATTATGCAGATTTTTAAATAAAATATTGCTTTATAAAACAATGTCAATACTCTGCGACACTCAGACACCCCCGATCCTTCTGTGATCCTGCGGGACCTGAGGCCACGCTGACCCCGCATGGGCTTCGCCCCGGTTTAGCCTCTGGAGCTTATATGTTTATAAAAAATAAAAAATTAAAAAAAAAATAAAAATATATATATATATATAAAACAATGTCAATATTAGCATCTAAAATTTTCATTTTATTTTAAGAAAAATAGAAGTTTTGTTCCAGCCTCGAGACATGCAAATCAACTGTGAAGTTTCTTCTTAGAACTGCCTTGAAGAATCTCTAATGTGAACCAGAACTCCCTTTCTCATTCTGTATAAACAGAAACTTTTGAGTCAGTCTCACTTATTACCTAACTTTTTAGGAACTGCTAAGGTTTAAAGCTCCAGAACAATTATTTTGGATAAAGAATAAAATTGAGTCACTCTGCATTCAAAAATATCACAGCTTCCAATTATTGACTTTCTACCACACATCAGATCACATATATTATCTTTAACTCTTGGAAGAATTATAGGGATGAGAGGGTGAGGTTCAGGGATTTTTGAACTTGATGAAACTCATTCAACTAGTAAATGTGTAAGCCGGGATTTGGATCAATCTTGGATTGAATCCAAAGTTCGTGGTTTTTACACTAGGACAAATTGTTTTGACAGTATTGTAAAGATAGACCTGTTAATACTGCAAAAACTTTCAAAAGTATGTTAATTTCTCCTAAATTATAGCTAAGAACTTAGAAAATTTGGCTTCATGGTAATATTAAATCAGTGATTGTAATGGTAATTATTGAGGGGATTAGAGTAAGGTATCTTTAGGCTGAAATCTTTCATTCAGTTCCAAGTTTATAACATTATCATTTCTCTGAAACAAAGAAATGTTCAGGCATGTCTTAGTTAAATCTTTCTTTTCAGAATAAAGTCAATACCAAAAAAAAATGAATATACTTATTCCTCTAGTATGCAGGTACAATTGGAAAAATAGAACATAAACCTTGAAGGGCTTGGTATTTTTAGAAGTGTTGTCAACTTCACTGGTCACAGTCACTTTCTTTTCACTAGAAACTGATGATGGATCAAATAAAAGCAATAGAAGTCATACCACATTAATCAGTATCTTAAAATTTCTACTTTATTCCTTCTGAGATAAATTCTACAGTTTCACTCCAAATTCTCCATGAGAATAAAAGCAGTCTAGTATTACAATGCCAATATTTTTATAATCTTCTGTGGTCTTTACCATCTATCTCCCCAAATTATCATTTGAGCATCAACATTGCATTTCAGATGACCATTAATCGTAAAATAAATAAATAAATAAAAAATTTAGCTGCTTGAAATAAGCTCATTTCTCATGATTGTTTCATTGTTTATGCAGAATAGAAAATTAGATACTTCCTGGCAAGTCGTATCAGAGGCCATTTTTGGTATAGATGTAAATATTGACAGAATCATGAACTTATTATATTTTGTTAGAAATGATGGTTAAAGAATGTCAACTCAGCAGAAAATATAGTGTAAGTCTAATTATATAATATCGTGAGTTCATGAAGAATTCAAGATAAAGATCACAAGTAGGAGGCTAAAAACTGGAGTGAGAAGAAAACAAAGAACAAAGCAAAAAACATTTTAATTTCTATTTTAAGGGACAGCGTCCTCAGAGCAGACTTGTGCTTGTCCCAGAACCCCTTTACATGGTGACGCCAGTTAATGTTGGATAAGATTTTCCCAGTGATGTTATATAATTCCTGCATCACTATGCATCAGTTCTATGCAAATATTTTGGGTCCCATTTGCCCTTGGTTTATATCTTACACACCATGCATTATTCATCTTTTGTTCTTTGTATTTTTCCATCATTACAGAACATAAAATGAATAGCTTTACCTGTATGAAATGCAAATAAAGGCACATCTTACCTCCCCACCTCTTTCAAACTTGCACTTAACCCCTGACATACCTTTATCTTTAGAAAATCCAATGTCCCCCCACTTAGACTTTCATTAACCGAATTTTTGAATAAGTTTGAGAGTTTTCTCATTTCATGTTGTGCCAGATGGTGAGGAAGGATCAGTTTTATAATGCTAAGATAAAAACATTCTATCATAAAAATACTCTCTTAAATCCTCTAGCACTTGAGCTCCAGCTCTGTAGCCACTGTCAGTAGGTGGCGCTCTGCTAAGATAAAAATACTCTTAAATCCTCTAGCACTTGAGCTCCAGCTCTGTAGCCACTGTCAGTAGGTGGCGCTCTGGAGTACTGTCCTGCCTGCTCTACCAGATGCTTGTTTGCTGCTATAGAGATGTCTTTGTTAATACAGGCGTGTAAGGTCATAGTTCTTTCAATTCACATTCCATGCTTACCCATGACTCAACGGTATATGACCCTAATTCAGAGTGACAGAGTCAAGAAAGACTTCAAGTCTACCTACCAACTGTCTGTCATCAGTACTTAGGTCCTTTGTGTTGACACTAATTCACTAGCCTGTTCCTCTCTTTGCAACTCCCACATTCAAGTCCTTAGTCTGAGTAGACTTACTCTGGATAGAAGCTGGGCAATATTGATCATCTCCTCCAGGAATATTCAGGAATCCTACCCTACATCAGTACTTCTCACTATACATCTAGGGTCCCAAACAGAGAACACCTTCAAGCCATGCTATTCTATCAATCACTTTTCCTAGCTGATGAGAACTGTGTTTGTCTACCAGGATAAGCAATTACCTGCTCTTTTCAACTATGGAAGTAGAAACAATTGGTATATTTATGTATTTTTACTCCATCTAGCATTTTGTTATACCAAATGTTTGATATATTGAATGTTTGACCAGGAAAAGAGGAGAGAAAAATTCTCAAAAGGGTTTTTCTTGACAATGTATTGTCCAAGATTCAAAATAGTGATTTACATTTTAGCTGTCCAACCATAGTCTGTCTTTGGGAAACTTTGGGAAGTTTCTGCTTTAGAAGACAAGATAGGTCTTGAAATAATAAAAAGAAAATTGGTAAAATGCTTTTTGTCTATATTACTTGATCACAAATACTTGTTCTTTTTCTAAATAGCCAATTTGCTGCTTTAAAAAAAAAAATAGCCAATTTGCTGAAGTCTTATTTAATTTTTTAAAATGTGGGGCGCCTGGGTGGCTCAGTGGGTTAAAGCCTCTGCCTTCGGCTAGGGTCATGGTCCCAGAGTCCTGGGATCGAACCCTTTATCTGGCTCTCTGATTAGCTGGGAGCCTTCTTCCTCCTCTCTCTCTGCCTGCCTCTCTGCCTGCTTGTGGTTCCTGTCAAATAGATAAATAAAATCTTTAAAACGTTGTGTTGCATTCTTAACAGTGCATGTTAATCCCATTCAATGGAATGTAGTAAATATAGCATAACAATATTCTGATGCATAAACACAAACAGTTAATACATTAACTCTTGCAAATTGGTGGCTGTAGTGTTCTAAAATCTCTACAACATTCAGTAAATTTGCTAGTACAAGATAATTTGCTAATAAGCCCTTTCCATATTAAAAAAAGAAAAGTTAATAATGTATTACAAATAATTTCAAATGTCATATATTTACCATACAAAGTAGGCATTTTCAGAAGCACTGATTTCCCAAAGACATATTTTCTATTAAAAATTTGTTTTCTTATACCATCTAGCCATTAAAAGACATCTGCATTGTCAATAGATGGCAGCATAACTCTTTAGGAGTTCTGGGGAATTACTTTACAGTTTAAGATTATAACTATTAGCATGCTAAAAATGGTAATCTTGGTGAAACTTTCTCATTGCATTTTCCTTAATACTTCATTGCACTGATGCTACCTATTTCCAAAAAGGAAGCTGAAAAATATGTAAACCATAAATACTTTATGGTCCGGTTTCCAGCGCCCCCCCCCCTTTTTTAAGGCTGTATAAATTTGGTGTGAGGTCTGTGGAATGAAGGAAAAGATATCACTGTTGACACGTTAATGTATGAGTCTTTCACTTCACTGTTAGACCTTGAAATTTTAGTTTGACGTACAGCATGTGAACTTTTAATAAATTATCAATAACTTCTCAATATAAAGGACACTTTTAAGTAATTTTTCAAGAATTTACTGAAAAATATTTGAGCATTAATCTGTTTTTCCTAAGACAAATATTTAATTAGTGAAAGTCAAATCTCTTTTTTCAACACTTCAGTGGATCTGCTTGAAAGGGAGGAAAGCAAGCTGAACTTTTCAAATTTCTTCCATAAAATCATACATGGATCAGGTAACTCCTTAAGAAAAATAAAGTTCTTTATGGGCTGTTTGAAATGTATTCAAGTGGCCCAAGTCGCCTCTAAAGTTGAGGTTGCTAGGGCTACAAGACTCCTACAGATATAAACATTGGCCATAAAGATATAATGTGTTAACACTATAAGTGAAGAAAAACAGGAGGTACAATGATTTGTTTCAGTAGACAAGTTTTCTCCCCTGGGGCTATCACCAGAAGAGATATAAAATGCATCAATCACAAAGGGCAAACAAAAGGTAATAGCTCTATAATTAGCTTTAGTAATTCTGAGCAATCAAAATTATATTCTGACTTTATTAATATTAGTAAAGTAATCTTTATCAACTTTCAAGAGGGATTCCTGGAAATTTTCTATTCTTTTCTTCCCTTGTAATTCTTAATTTCCAAATAAGAAAACTCCCAATTTCTATGAAATCTGTTCTGTTTTTACTAAGTCTCTGATGGGATCTTTCTATGACAGGTATTCTCACCCACACAAAGAGTGCTAAGTCTAAGTAAAACTCAGAGAAAGAAAAAATAGTTTGATGATGGACACTGGTGTCCTTTATTATAACCACAGGGGAAAAATGGTTCTCTATTTAAAAGTCCCTCCCTACCAATTGCCTTCAAATAACAACTACTATCATTGGTAGTATTTCTCTAAGTAAACCACTTTGTTCATTCATTCATTGATTATTGATTTATTCCTGTACCAAATATTTAAATGAATGTCTCCTATGTTTCAGGCACTGCTAGGTATGATATTTGTATAGATAGGGTAGGAATCTCTTCCTTTCTTTCACAACTAATAGAGTACAAAGATACATGAGCAGATGTTATTGCCATGGAGACTTACACAGAAGATAATAGGAGTTGCTCTTCCAACTGACCTCCACATAATCTTATTCTAAGAACATCAAATTGTGTTTCCTTTGTACAACAGACTGATGCCCAGACCATGTTGTACGTGCTAGGCTAGAGTACACTCCCACCAGTCACTTGTGTGTTTACTAAGAGTCAGTGATGTTTGCTCCAAATCCTATTTATGCCAGTCACACCTGATGTTATAATTATATAATCTGATTGCTGAAAAAATGAGGGCAAAAAATAGTTGCAAAAATAGGTTCTTTGAATACTAAGTTAAAAATATTTTTTTTTTTGAGAAATGAAAAGAGCAAGGTGGTTAAAAATATTTGCCTTATTAGAAATGGCTGTGCCAGCTATAATTTTTTAAATGAAGGAAATAGATAAAGAATTTAAAGAGAAAAATATCTACATTTTAAAATATCTTTATTTTGTCTGTACTCTAAGTTTTTATTGTATTTCAAAGAAGTAAAAACTATGTTTAGAATATACATGCTTGGTTCTTTTGCAGGTAAGCTGGTGGTAAACTTCAAGAACCTTACCAGGACAAGGAATAAAATGTATGTATAAAGAGTTGGAAATGAATGGCATTTGCAGTTTGTCAGTGACCAATAACAATTTACTGTGCAGTTAATAAAATATTCTATTTGTCTTCTAAGGCTAACATAACCAATTACCAAAAACTAGGTAGCTTAAGACAGTAGAAATCTATTCTCTTATAGTTCTGGAGACTAAACGTCTCCAGTCAAAGTGTCATGAGGGTTATGCCCCCTTTGAAAGCTCTGAGAGACAATCTGTTCCATGTGTCTCTCTTAAATTCTGGTAGACACCTTCAACTTTTGGAATTCCTTGCCTTCTACACACATTACTCCAATCTCTGCCTCCCTGTTTACATGGCTTTCTTCCCTGTATCTGTCTAAATTTTCCTCTTCTATAAGGACAGCAGTCATTGGATAAGGTCCTAATTTAGCATGACCCCATCTTAACTTGATTACATCTGCAAAGACCCTATTTCCAAATAAAATCACATTCACAGGTTCTAAGTGCACATGATTTTTTTTTTTAATTAGTCAACCTAGTATGTACAAATACCGACTATATTTTGGTTTAAATGCTTGGTGGATGTGATCATCGCTTTTATGAACTTTGTTTTAACCATCCTTTTAGTTTAATTCATTGTGATGGTGATGGATGAAAGGTCTAATCTATTATTATGGGAACAGAAGGTGAGAAGTCCTGCCTTTATCCAAAAAGAGAGAGGTTGGAAATGATTTTATTTTTAATGTTTCCATAGTTATACTGAAACAAATGTGCTCATATACAAAATCAAGAGAGTGGGGAGAATAAACCTAATACTCCATTATTAGTACCTCCCAAATTATTTATTTATTTGTTTATTTAAGGAATCATTTGCTTTGAAAACAAAGACAATTTACTCAAGACACCCAAGCTGCTACTAAAGATTAAAAAAAAAAAAAAAGTGCTTAGGAAACAAACTTTTTTTTTTTTTTTTTAATTTTTTTTTTAGGAAACAAACTTAAAGTTGCTGGAGGGGAAGGGGTGAAGGCATAGGGTAACTGGGGAATGGATATTAAGGAGAGTACGTGTTGGAATGAGCACTGTGTCTTATATAAGACTGATGAATCATAGACCTGTACCCCTGAAACAATTAATACATTATATGTTAATTAATTGAATTTAAATTAAAAAAAGAAGGTAAAAAGACAAGCTATAGAATAGGGTGGGGGATATTTGCTAACTAGATATCCAACAAAGAACTAGTGTCTAGAATGTATAAACTCTCAAAACTCAACAGTGAAAATGAAAACAGTCTAATTAGGCCAGAGGCAGAAGACACAAATAGACATTTTACTGGAGAAGACATACAGATAGCAAATAAGCAGATGAAAATTTGCTCAACACCATCAACTATTAGATTTCTTTAATATAATGTCCTATAAATGACAAAATTATAGAAACAAGCACATTAGTGGTTGTCATAGGTAGGGTAGGGTGGAAGAGGAGTGGGTGTGGCTGTAATAGTGAATAGGAGAGATTCTTTTGGTTTTGGAAATGTCTATAGTTTGATTCTATCATGTCCGTATTCTGGCCGTGGTATTGTATAGTGGTTTTGCAAGCTATTACCATTAATGGAAAGTGGGAAAAGGGTACACAAGATCTCTGCATTATTCTTTATCACTGGATGAATCCACATTTATCTCAAAATAAAATAAAAATGTGAAACAAAATAAAACAAAGCAAAACAAAAGGAATGCTTAAGAATTTTAGAATCTTACCAATTTATCTAGGATTGCTATCTGATATTTAATAATATATAGTTAATAGCTTAAGAATTCTAGATAATACCCTAGGATAAGAAGATTCATGTGTGAGGGGCACCTGGGTAGCTCAGTTGCTTAAGGGTCTGCCTTCCTCTCTGGTCATGATCTTGGGGTCCTGGAATCAAGCCCTGCGTTGTTCCTCCCTGCTCAGCAGGGGGCCTGTTTCTCCCTCTGCTTCTGCTATAGCCCCTGCTCATGTTCTTGCTCTCTCTCTCTCTCTCTCAAATAAAAATCATTTTGTAGTGTGTCTGTGTAGTTAAAATGCTTTGTCTGGAAGTCTGTACCTATGTCTATGCCTACATAATGACGACACCTTTTTATATTATAGCAACTAATAAAAATAGAATATTTATTTATCCATGAACGAATAAATATTTGGTGAACAAAATTCTAATAGGCCCTAATCTCTGACATGTACACATTACAGAAAGAAGTAAAACATTAAACAAATAAATTGTAATTTTGAAATTGCCATGAAGTCGATTCTAGTGTCTAGTTAACTATGTATCCTACAGTTAATATGGGGATTTTAGGTGTTCCTAATTATATGATTTGATTTTAGTAATGTGTTGGTCTTGTAATATCTAAGATAACAAATAATGAGGGGGGATGACAGATATACACCATTTTCTTAAAGCTCTCCTTTGGAGGCATTATCTTTAACTTTGCATGTTTAGGGAGTGAAAGAAATCTGCCCAGGTCTCTGACTGTGATAAGTAATTGAAGATAATATTGAGTGTCTTATATTAAGTGACTTGTAATTTAGGCAAACCCAAATATTTTCACAGTAACTGATTTACACTTTTTTTTATTAATATAATGTAAGATTTTGAAAGATACTTTTTAATCAAATATTTTAATAATAAAAACATGTCATATAGCTAGCTTGCATAAATACTTAAGATTTTAAGATTTTTAAATAATTTTTAAATTTTTTTATAAACATATAATGTATTTTTAGCCCCAGGGGTACAGGTCTGTGAATCGCCAGGTTTACACATTTCACAGCACTCACCATAGCACATATCCTCCCCAATGTCCATAACCCCACCCCCCTCTCCCAAACTCGCCTGCCCCCAGCAACCCTCAGTTTCTTTTGTGAGATTAAGAGTATTTTTTAAATAATTGTTAGTGTAGTTAAAATTAAACCTAGGAGAATATATAATTAACATTACATCATTTAAGAATAAATGTTGACTGTTTTTTTGCAACCACATATAGACGCTTCTCTATTGTTTAGATTAAGGTAAAGGGTAATGAGAGAATGAAGGAAAGAAAAATGAAAAAAAGAGAAAAAGCTAATAATGTAAAAATTATTTTTATTGTGTAAATTAACTAGCATTTTTGAAATTTGTTACTTTTTATTAGCTTTATGTTTATAGAAATATTGAGCTAGAGATATATTAAACTTTCATATTTTTATTCTCCCCACAACTCACACATTATCCCCTGCTAGAACATCTTGCATTAGTTTCATTAGTGTGGCATAGATGTTAGAATTGATAATTATTAACTAAAATTCCAAGATTATATTATATTATATTCATCCTTTGTGTTGTTCAGTTGCATACATTTTGACAAATGCTTAATGACATGAATCTACCATTACAGCATCATAAAGAATAGTTGCATATTCTATTTTGTGTGTTTTTTGTTGTTGTTGTTTTTCCCTCTTTAGATTTCAGTTTGGGTAATTCTACTGACTTATATCAAGTTCACTGATTCTTTTGTTGGCTACTTTTAGTCTGCTGATGGGCTCATCAGGGCATTCTTTATTTCTACAACACTTTCTAAAGTAATTTTTTGAAAATATTTTTTATTAAAGTATAGGTGATTCCCCAATGTTACATTAGTTTGAGGTATACATCATAATTCTCTGTATACTGGCTAGCATTTTATTTTTGATTCTTCCATAGAGTTTTCATGTCTTCTACTTAACATTATGAATTTGTTCTTCTATGTTGTCCAATTTTCTTTTTTTCCATTAGACCCTTTAGAATGTTAATCATAGTTGTTTTAAATTCCTGGTCTGATAAGTTTCCAAATTTTTGTCATAGACAAAATGTCTGATTTTGCTGTTTTTTTCTTGCCTCTTAGCATCTCTGGTAAAATTCCACTGAAATAGAGACATCATATATTGAGTAATAGGAACCTAGGAAAAGTGGCCTTTGATGTGGGTTTTTATGTTTATCTGTCCAGAGTTAGTCTATATTAAATGTTTGCATAGCTCTAAGTGTCAGAGACTTCAGTTTCCTTCAGCATTCTAATTTTCGTTCTGCCCCATTGTGTTTGGAGTTCTGTAGAAACTCCTACTTAAATAGAATATGTGTGTTGCAGTTGTCTCAGTGGTAATTCACTGCAATTATATAGAGCCAGTGTTTTTGATGTAGAGGTAAGCTAATGAGGAGGAAAGGAGTTTAATTATCTTATGATTAAATCTAGGTTTTTTGAATCAGCCGAAGTCCCTTGTTTGTGACCCTCCAAAGAATTTTTAAGCCTTTTTTGACCCCTTATGTGTGACGGAAAGGATAGAGGGTGCTCCAGCTTTTTAATTACCATTCTCTCCCCTCTTCCCATTCCCAGGTCAGATAAGGCTCCAGTAAAAGTAAAGTAGATTTTTCTGAGGCAGAATTTGATTACAGAGAACAAAACCCTGTAGGCTGGTATATTTCCAAAGGGTTCCTTTTCTCCTGGACACATTTTTAAATGGTTACTTATCCTGTCTACCTGCCCAAACAAAAAGGATAGTTTTACCAACTTTTACCAGGAAACAGGCTCCTGGAGTGTAGGGATCTTCTCAAGACTGGATTTTGGGGTGTTTTGAAGTCTTAGTTAGTGCACACGCTGTCTCTAGCCATTCATCAGTTTAAGTATTTCTACCAGTTACTGGCTCCAGTGCGTTCGGCACCTAGTAAGTTGCCATATTCACCCATTTCTCATGTTTTCTGGGTAGTGATTTTCTCCTTTGACCTCTGTTCACTGATGGATCTGAAAGGAATTGCTGATTTGCATTTTTTTTGGCTTTGGTTCTTCTTGTTGTGGAGGTAGAGTGATGACTTTCAAATTCTATACAAGTCAGAACAGCAATGATAAGGCTCTTTTAAAGAAATCATCTCAACTGCACAAGTGGTTAGGGGAAAAATTTACACTAAATTTCTAAGGGCTTTCTGCCAGCTTCAGTTTGTTTTGGTGAAAGTGCTTTTTATGGCAATTCAAGATGACTTTTAAATAACATTTTGTTCATTATGGATATAGTTCAAATGTAGTATAAACATTTTCCAATATAAATTTAGATTAGATTATTAGAACATTAGAAAATTAGATTAGAAAAAGTTCTCTTACATAAACTAGTAATTATTAAAATAATGATGGTAAAATTTGAAAAAAGTGTATAAAATAAAAATAAACCTTTTTTCCCTGAAGCCCTCAACATCAAATATTATTACCCTCATATATAAGTAATAACATTAATCTATTTTATATATATATAAATTTCATAGCATATATAATTTATATATATACTATATAATTTATAATTTACATAATTTATTGAATGTAAAGTTAAAAATATATAACTATTATATGAAGATATCCAACATTTCTGGATCTTTTAACATCTTCTATTTTTTAATAACTATATAATATTCCACAAATAGATTCATCAGCCGCAGTATAGCTGATGACAATGAATTTTCTTTCTTTTCTTTTTTTGAGGGGGAGGCTCCATCTCAGGACCATGGGATCATGGCCTGAGCCGAAGGCAGAGATTTAACCCACTGAGCCACCCAGGCACCCCCCTTTTAAAAAAAAAATTATTTGACAGAGCACAAAATCACAAGCAGGCAGAGAGGCAGGCAGAGAAAGAGGGGGAAGCAGGCTCCCCACTGAGCAGAGACCCAGATGTGGGGCTAGATGGCAGGACCCTGAGATCATAACCTAAGCAGAAGGCAGAAGCTTGACCCACTAAGTCACCCAGGTCTCCCTAAACAGTGTTATTTTGTGGCTATCTCTGTACATATTTATCTTGTTTATCTTTGCCATATATTAATAGGATAAATTCATTAATAGAGATTACTGGTTTGAATAAAATAAACTTTTTTCCCTTAAATATTTTATTTATTTGAGAGAAAATGTGAATTTTTGTGGGGGGAGTGGTAGAGGGAGAGAGAGAATCTCAAGCCCACTCTGTCCTGAGCATAGAGGGGCAAAGTGGGGCTCTCATGAGCCATGAGATCATGACCTGAACTGAAACCAAGACTTAGATGCTTAACTGACTGAGTCACCCAGGCATCCCTGAATGAAATAAACTTAAAAAAATATATATGCTACTTTGCTAAAGTATTGGCTCAACTATCTCTTTTGGCATTTTTACCTATTTTTCTTTAATTTTTTCCAATAAAATTTATGTAAATCCCATATTAGTAAGCTTAGTGTCATGTTAAAGATGTAATTTTCTGGAACTATATTGTTAATTTGTAATTCTAACTTTGCTAATGATCATCAGTACATAAGTTATTATTTTCTCAGTTAAGGGGGGGTTATTAGCATAATAAGTCCCAGAGGGTTTATTCTTAGAAACTGAATTTTTCTTACATCAGCAAGTGCTTATTTCCAACATAGCTTCATTGCTTTTTTTTTTTTTTTTTTTTTTTGAGTCATTATAGGGACAGTTGGGAGAACTGTTGGATACACTTAAAATATTCTTAATTTCCCTGTTTCTATATACCAATGTCTATAACGAATGACTCTAGGGTATCAAAAACCTATTACTTAAGTAAATCCTAATTACTTAAATCAACAATTCAGAAGACTCAATAGACCTCCACTGAGGTACTGAATAGATTAGGAAACTTCTGTTTATTCTTGTCGTGTTCCATTTGGTTAATTTTGCTTTCTCAACTAGATTGAGGCTATTTGGAGGTGAAGAAATGGAGCAGCAAGTGTAGTTGTTTGAGAGGTGAGAATTTTGTAGCTGGCTTTCATAGGAAGTTTGATTTAAAAAAAAAAGATTTTTGAGGAAGTGGAACTTGAGTACTTTTAAATAGTATGGGGGGAAAAATCAAGGTGAGGAACAGCTTGAATACATAAAAAAGAAAGAGAAGAGTTGATGTTGTAAATTTTGAGAGAGAGGAAGTGATGTAATCATGTTCGTGAACTCAGGAGGAAGGTTCAGTAAGAAGAGAGGAAGTTCTACTACAGTAATTGAACACTATAGGGAGAGATTAATATGAATTCAAGTAACTTTGTTCAACTGGGAATGAGAATTTTCTTCAAGTTATTATCTGGGTCTTCACTAACTTCCTTAACATTAGCATCTTGCATCCAGTGAAGGTTCTTAAAAAAAGAGAGAATTTTTGGGAATTACTCCTTCCAAGTTTTTTATTCATAAATACATGTAGGCTATAAATCAAGGCACTTAAATTTTCCTACCTGAATCATGAGTTTGAGCTGGAGCTAAACCAATTAGACATTATTAAGATTTGAATCTTGATAATGAAAACAGAAAGCAAGGGTTTGAATTCATTCGTTATAGCAGTGCAACAATAAAATGGAGCATTTTATTCTACCTAGACTCCAGGTAGAGGTCCTATTTTGTTTCTATAGCTTGTCAATTAAGGTAGTAAAGGCTTTTAACCAAATAAAATTTCAGGAAGTTGCTAACTTATATCATTGGAAAGTCCTAAAGAAAATGATTAAGAGTATATGTTTTATTACTATATCTTTAACCTACTCAGTGTGGAGATGAGGGCACTTAGCAGAAATTTTTCCTTCAACATGCTAGTTTGAGGAACCATGTATGTTTCTAATAATGTATGTGTATGCATACATGTGAGTCTGCATGTGGATGGGGAAATTCCAACTTCAAGATTCACTAAAGATGCTGAAAGACCAGTTATAATTTCATTTAGTATAAATAGATGAGAAAATGTAATGCCTTTAGGGGCAAGAAAAGAATCTCTGATCCATTTCTCATAATTAATTCAACTTTTAGATTTAGGATCATTAAATAAACGCTAGTTTAATTAGCTTGAGGAGGGAGTGTGGCATACTGACATTAAATCACAAATGTGTACCATATCCTGCCTTCTATTTTCCTTTGAGGTGACATGAAGACAGCCAAAATGGTATTTTTGAACTGATAAGAAAGAAAAAAGATCGAGACTTTAGGGAGTAGATAATGTCTTTCTAGAAGTTTGGAGAGGGTCCTGAGCTAAGTCTTATTCTTGAAGATGGTAGAGGCCAGTATGCAGGACCAGTGAGACAGGCAACAGACAGAGTTTGACCAAAGTATATGTCACAGTCAACTTAGAGGAATGTTGAAACCCCGAGATAGTCATTGCTCTAATTCCTACATTTGTATTGGGATACATAATTTCAGTACCTGAAGAATCTCCACTGTAAGTGTGGCCCAGAGCAGGAAGCTGGTCACTGAATTCAAGTTACCCTACAAATGTTTTGCAGTGTGACCCAATTCCAACCTACCTGATTGAATTGGCACAAAATTCCTACACAAATCCTAATAAGATATGAGGACATTTGTAACAGGCAGATGTTTCACTGACAAAAATAACAAAATCTCTTCTAAATAATAATATTAGACAGAATCTTGGTTTGAAATATAAAATATCAAAGGTTATCAATATAAAATTTTGAGAATAAATGCTTTTCTGACTTGGTCCAAAAGAAAATGAGTGTTATCTAATTCAACCCTCAGTAGTGTTGGATGTACCTAGCAGAACTCTAACATACAGTGAAAATGAGAGAATCAGAAGTGGGCTCAACATAAACTAAAAGTAAAAGAAACTGACCTAAGTAGATATTCCAGAGTTCCAACACATCTTCTAACAAATTGTAGAAGAACTCCATTCTGGAGGAATCTGAAGAAAAGTGAATATAGCACATTCTCTAAAGAGGTATAATTTTGAAAAGAAATTCTTTACTACTTGTCCAGACATGATATACATAGGAAAAGGTGGATTGGAGCTGCTAGAATATTTTGGCTTAATAAGTATGATTAAGTTCATCAGTACACTTATATATGTTCTCTTCTATGAGCTAAGAGTGACCATTATATTTTGACAATGAATAGATCAAAATATGCTAATTTATAGTTCTTTGAGATTTCTTCCTCGTAATTATTTTTCTTCTTTTAGCAGGCTATTATTTTTTCAAGAGGATTTACAAGTAGCATTCACTGGTCATGACAAACCTTCAATTAACTGGCTTTCATGCAGTGTGTACTATTATCTCATTATCAAGTTGTCTTTTTGTTCTTTTTTTTCTTTCCCCACTCTTTCAAGTTATTTATTTATTACAATTGGCACACACAAAATTTCCTTAATTATTTTAAATGACACTTGTATTAGCATTAGCACATTTTTTCATAAGTTATTCTTAAAAAAAAAAAAAAAAAACTGAGAACCCAATTTAAATTTGCTCTTAAACACTCTGGATTCAGAGAAACAAGCTCTGATAGGGAAACTGGGAATATAAATTCTAGTTTTGTTTGCTCAAATGAACCCCTCAGAGTCTTGTTTTCTTTATCTGTAAAATTAAAGAGTTATCCCATAAGGTTTTTAGGCTCTACGATACTGTGCATTTTTGTTTGGCCTCACTATTATATAATAAAAATAATAAATGGAATAAAAACTAAGATTTCAGTTCAGTAATTGGCATTAGGTCTCTGTGAGTTCTTGTAAAAAAAATTAACTCCTATAGATAGCAGGTTTTCATTTCAAAAATAGGGTTAATGATTCCAAACTTTAATTACTATCTCATTTAGAGTATATGATAATGGCTTCTGCTGCAATCTTAAATATTTATAACTTTTTTAATACCCTCAGATACCATGATTATTTTTCTGATTGTTGTAGCTTTATTGTCACATCCTAAATTTTTTAACATTATATAAAATATAACGACAACCTACATTTAATTGAATATGTGTCTGGATTAATGGAAGCTAGTTTTATGTTGATTACACACAGGTGTCACATAAAAAAATAGTTCAATAAGAACACAACCAGGAGAGATGGAAAATATTTTAGAAATCTATTTTTGAAGGCATGGAAGATTTCCAATGTAGTGAGGAACTGAGAGGTCAAAATTCTGCACAGGAGGAAATTCAGATGTGAATCCAGAAATTGAAGATATTTTTTACCTATGGACCTAAAAAAAGCTTAGCAGAGGTGAAACTGAGCTGCTGAAAAGCCACATAGTGTCAACTAGAGTGAACATAAGAACAATTTTAGTCTCATAGACCTCACTATAATTCCACAAATAAACAGAAATAAAATAAAAGTTATTCTTATTTGTCATTTGACAATATTATGAAGATGTTAGATTTGATGAAACTACATAAAATATTAGAGAATTTCAAGGTCTAAATGAGAATCAGAGTATTATCTATAGAACTGGCAGCCTAGAAAGAGACTTTTTAAGCACAGATAGAATTTTAGATATATATTTTTAATTCAGTCATTTAGTTAATGGCATTGGGATGGGTGGGGTGAAGTGAATCAGATCAAACTCATACTCTGATGGCTTGGAACGTCAGAGCATGGAACATTCTCATTTGTGTTTAAAATCAGCCCCACTCCCCACACCTATGCTCTAAAAAACCTTTCAGTCCAAAGCAAATAAGGTACAATGCTAAGCTTGTTTGTCACCTAAATATTACTTTTTCTTTTTTTTTTTTATATATTATGAAGTAGAGAAAGAGTCTATAAAAACAAACCACTTGCATTGATGTTGAATTTTTCTTTTTCACTATTGTGGCATGAATGAGCAATAATAATACCAATCTGAAAGCAAATGTGTTCCTATCTCCATTTAATAGGAACCTATCCATAGTGAGTTGCCATTGTGGAAGAAAACCACCATGACTTTGTCCCTGGAAATCAAATGTATTTACTGTATTCTAAATATCCATTCCATGTGTCTTCTTAGTCCTTATTAGAATGAACAAATCCAGGAGCATCACAAATATAATTTATCTGGTAATTCCTGAATTTTCAAATCACATTTCACTAATTGTATCAAGAGAGAACTATGTCTCCAACTTTATCACAAATTATCTCATTGTATACAATAGATTATTAAAGTTGACTCTTGTCTTCTTAAATGTATACTTTACTAATTACTTACTGTATTAAGCTATTATTTATTTAAAAGGTCTATTTTTGTAGATTCTATGTGTTTATATATATTGTTTCATTGGCTTTGTAGGATATTTATTACATGCCTTAATAAAGGTATTTTTATTTTTACTCTTCAAAGAAAGAAAACTTTCCAGGTGTATTTGCAATTATCTTATTTATTATTATCAATGAACATTAAAATGTATTTCCAAACAATATATAAGTATAGCAAACAGAAATAAATACCTGAGTATGACACATAAAATGATATATAAAAAATATCTGGGGACTATAACTGGTGACTATATATAAAATATCTGGTGACAATAAACATAGAATTTTTTCCTTAAAGCTAAAAACTGACCAGTCCAATAATTTTGAACTTGTTGGTTTAATGGAGGAGTTTAAGTTGACATTTACAAGTTTTTAAAAAAACATGGGTATTAGGATTGCTAGAGAAGATTAAAACTGTGGTCCAAAAACAACAACAACAACAACAACACCCAAAAAAACCAGAAAACAAAAAGCAAACAAAAAGAAACCCCATAACAGCAACAGAAAATAAATAAATAAATAGACAAATAAATAAATAAATAAAAACAGTGGTCTAGTTTGGAGCCATATCCTGGAATAAGTGAAGAATCTAAATAGATTTGTCAGCAACATTAGGATTGTACCGAAATCATAGTCCATAATTAGACCAGGGAGAGAGTCAAACCATAAGAGTTTCAATCTCTGGTAACAAACTGAGGGTTTCTGGAGGGAAGGAGGAACCTTGTCCCTGACAGGGACATGGTGGTTAGATGATAGGCATTAGGAAGGGTTATGGTGAATGCTGTGGATTGTGTAAGACTGATGATTCACAGACCTGTACCCCTGAAACAAATAATACATTATATGTTAATAAAATTTTTTAAAAATTGGAAGTGAAAAAAAAAGTTCACAAGGTTGCTTGTCACACATAATCATTTTAACATTTTATGCTGTCTTCCTGGATAGCATTTTTTTTTTTTTTTTTTTTACTTAGCTCAACATTTTTTATTTTACTCATTTAGGGTGCAGTGGGAAAAGCCTTCAATATATATGTCTCAGTATTACAATGCTCACCTTAAGTTTACATAAATTTGGAAATATTAATAAACACCTTATGTTTAACATAAAATATCTCCCTCTATTTTAGTTTTTAAGATCAACGACTTAACACGATCTTATTAGAATATGTTATTTAACATTTCAGGTGAATAAACACAACAAATATGTTCACAATTACAAAATATGTACCAAGGAAAACATTGGCATCCATTAGTCAAATCTCTCATTTTTATAAAATGATTTTATTCAAAGCTGTATTTAGGCTTCCTGAATATATTCAGTTGACCATATAATTTAGTACCAACTGATATTAAAGAAAAGAGCCTACTACTATATGAAATTGGAGAAAAACTTAAAAGGACAATTCAAAATTACGGTAATTGAGCTATATCATTGCCTCCATCTTCTCAAGGATAAAGATCCAAAAAGAAGGCTAATTTCCAAAATAAGAAATATTCAGATATCATAGTTACTCTGTACATATCTAACAGTAGAATAAGGTAGCTCAAATAGATGAAAGTAAGTTTACATACACTGAAATTGGCAGAACTACACTGACTTTATCCAATTATTTTCAACCTCTCTTCATGTTAATCCACACTTCTGCAGATTATTTGCCTCATGGGGAAAAAACAGTGAGATCAATAACTAGTAAATTACTCAAAATCATAAAAAATATAAAGTAGGTCAATCTATCAGTTCTTCTTCCTGCTAGTCTCATGTTTACTACCCCCGACTTGTGATCTTCATCTAAGCTACTTTTTTTTTTTTGCCTTAGTACCATCATCCCACATTCTTGTATTTTTTTTTACTTTTTAATTTTTTATAAACATATATTTTTATCCCCAGGGGTACAGGTCTGTGAATCACCAGGTTTACACTGTTCTCCAAAGAGGATGCACCAACTTGCATTCCCACCAACAGTGTAAGAGGGTTCCCCTTTCTCCACATTCTTGTATTTTTAACCTTTTCCATACATCATCCTGTGGATATACATGAAAAACACATCTCCGCTCCATACCTCTCTCTAGTCATCACCTTATTTCTTTTCTTTCTTTTATAGCCTAGTCCTTCTACAGAAGAGGCTCCACTCATTACCCACTCATTCTTTTTTTATCCATTCTTTGTCTAACACACAGCAAACTGCTTTCCTTCAAAGAAATCCATTGGCAAATTATTCTGGTGTTCCCTCAATTCTTTTTACTGAATTCCTTCTTTTCAGTACTTTTTAATTTTTTTTTTTTTTTTTTTTTTTTTTTTTTTTTTGGTGAGGGAGCACATTTGGGGGGAGGAGCAGAGGAAGAGGGACAGAGAATCTCAAGCTGACTCCCTGCTGAGCTCGGAGCCCAACCCAGGGCTCATCTCACTACACTGAGATCAAATCACTCCCACTGTCTTAGTTAACTCTGTTACAATTTCTCACATAAACAATTGTGTTACTGTCCAAGAGGTCTCCCTAAACTTTCCATTCTATTATACGGTTGCCAGTGTATATCTGTATTCTTAGTAAAACCATATATATTTTCCCCATAAAATTTGATAATCAGTCATCCTGTAATCTTGACAAAACTTTACATTTTTTGTAGAATTTACATAAAAAATTCATAATCCCCGGGACAGCACAGAAGGCTCTCTGGTTACTTCTTCTGACTTTATTTCTTCCTATAATATACTTAGATGCTAACTCTAAACTGCTCTCATCCTCTTGAATTTCTTTGACTGCTTCACATGCCTTTACCTTTGTTGAAGCTGACCTTATAATGCTGTTCTGGCTCTCATATCCTTTTCGTTCTCCAGACATTCCTTGCTCCACTATCTCCATGATTACCTGCCGATTGTCATCTTTAAAACTGAGCATCACTTTACCTAGAGTGAAAACTTTCCTAATTAGGAGGAGCACACCAACTCCCTTTGAGGACTCCTTTGTGTGCTTTTTTGTGATATTTATAAATGCACCACTTTATTACATTACTTGCTTATATGTCTACCTTTATTTAGAAAAATGAACTACTTTATGGACATCTAACATTTAACAGTCTTTGTCCTGTGCACAATACTATCTTTGGCATATATTGTATGATATATATATGCACATTTGGTAAATAAACACTGAGCAGCTTTTAGGCAACTAAGCATATTTTCATTTATTCAGTAGTACTTACAGCTTTGTTCAAGATATTGAATATTATTTCTACAATATACTTTCAGTCTTGAAGAATACAATAAAGCTTTATACATAACATAAATGACAAAGAATCTCATGAATAAATTTTATATGTGCTCTTCAAAGCCATGAACATTATGTTAAAAAAAAAAAGGAAAAGAAAAAACTTTATATAGCTGGAATTAAAGAGGTAAAGCAAACATTTTAAAAGAAATGCATTGAGAGGTAGATGAGCAGAAAAGCATGCTTAATTAATACCCTCACTATGAAAATGTCTTAAAGTTTGTGATGACTCTGATATGTTTTGAGAAGAATCAACATAAATCATAATTGGGATTGATAAACAATGCTGTACCCCTTCCCTAATCCTTACCTTCTCCCTACATCTCAAAATGAGCCACCCAGGTGCCTCACTTCAAGATTTGGTTTTATAGAAAATTTTAAAAAAGTGATTGATTTACTTTCAGTTATTTATATCTGGAAAAACAAAGACAAACAAACAAAAAACTCCAGCATATTATTCAAACTTAATACCACACCAAGAACACATTTTATTCGTTTTATAATTTTATTTAGCTCACCATAATATCTAGGAACAAGTAATTGTTTGTGGCTGATTTTATAGTGTATTCTTAGAAAGTGATAGCATCACCAGGTTTACACACTTCACAGCACAGACCTGTACCCCTGGGGATAAAAATATATGTTTATAAAAAAAAAAAAGAAAGTGATAGCATATTTCACTTTTAATTTGAAAATTTTCTGCAAATAATCTTAAGAAACATAATATTGTTAGCTGAATTAGAAAAAATACATGATGTAAGACAATGCAATGTTCTACAAGCACAACTTACAAAACTTAGTACTTTTATAATCATTTCACTAAAAAGAAGCTACATTATTGGATATTTGAGTGATCATGACCAAGCTCACAGAAAAAACAATAGATTTGAAAATTTGAAAATTTATTCTGTCTTCTGCCCTTAAATTTTTTTCTTATTTAGTTTATTAAAAATGGATGCAGGCTCAAGCTCAGTGATTCCCAATAGGATTATTAAATATATAAAATAAAATATCCCTGTGTCTCATTTAGCTTATCAGCCAAGCAAGATTAATGTTAGTAATACCTATTTCCTTGAAAAATGCATGACAAGAAGAATATGTATAAACAAAGCACAAAACGTGAGGCTTTTTTATGTTTCTTCTTGAAATACAGGTATCAATCTTATTTGAAAAGACCTAGGTTAATACAGCTTCAACTGTAGAATTCAGATTTTGGTTTACATTAAAGAAAATAAGTAGGAAGAAGATTTTCCTACAGGGAGGATTTTTTTTCTTCTTCTAATGACCAAATTTACAAATAAACTTTTACCAAGTATCTCCTAAAATCAGAATATTTTTCAAAATTTTCAAATGCTATTCAAATCATTTCCACTGTTTCTTTAAACATATGCAACTATAAGAAATATGATCACAATGCCAACTTTGTTTTTGGGAAACAAGTGCACTTTAGATTAAATATCCATATTTCATGTTGTATAAGTGAGAAGTTAACGTTAAAAATTCAAACTTTTAAAAATACCCCAAAATTCTTTATATATTTGGAAGCTCAGGGTTATAAATTCACTCATACAAAAATCTCTTTTGGATATGACTGTTTATGAAGAAGATACATTTCCAGTTATTTTAATTCATTTCAGAACTTTATTAGTAATAATATAGACTCTGCCCTAATGATAAATTATAACTTATAATTACTTATAGATGAATAACAAGGGATTAAAATGTTTTTTAAAAAACATTTCACAATAATTTCTCTCTGGTTTTCTTTCAACAACATTTCCTCATATTCAGCTGCTTAGCATTCTTTATGCAACAATGCAGACTTGATTAGACCAGGGTAGATTATGATTTTCTCTTTGAAAGGATATTTATGCTCATTATGTGAAAATTTTTGCCATATTGTGTATTTACCATTGTCCCCAGTGGTTAGGCATTTGAACCTCCTGGCTAGCTATCAGAATAATATGACTAATAAAAACTTAGTATATGTACAATCAAAGGCAGCTTTGAGTTCTTCATTTCCCCTTTCTCTGCCAACCTCCACTTCTGAAGACTTTGACAATCTCTTATTTATATAAACTTCCCACTAATTAATTTTACTTAAAGAATTTAAAAAAATGTTTATCTGTACATGGGCCTCCCAAACTGAGTTAGCTCTTCTTTAGAAAAATTATGTATTTGTGACTGAATCAGAGAAACTTGTGAAATATTTAAAAAATAATATGACTCACTGTGGGGGGCTCCTTGGTGGCTCAGTTTGTTAAACGTGTGCCTTCACCTCAGGTAACGGTCTCAGGGTCCTGGGATCAAGCCCCTGCATTGGGCTTCTTGCTCAGCAGGGAGTGGATTTCTCCTTCTCACTCTTCCTCTGTGCTCTCTCTCAAATAAGTAAATAAAATCTTTAAAAAATATGTCACTTACTAGAGGTTTCATAATTCACAGCATGACACAATAATGCATCAGAGTTCCAGCCCTGTCCAGCTGCCCTCTCATCTTCAAGACGAGCTATGACAAGGTAATTTCTTCCCCTTCCAGCTCCAGCAAGATCTGTTAGAGTTGGTCCCAACTCATTTAAGTGGTTTTGAGGTGATGGTAGAGGAGAAATGGTGATTTAAAAAGACAATATTCTCCCCACTCATAATCAAGATTACTAGAATTTGGCACCTTTACTATAACACTATTACTAATAAGTAGATATATTTCATACCATAGTCATGATCTTTAAGCTGCTTTCGTGTGCATTAGATCATGTAAACATTACAGAGAAATCTGAGTCAATATAGTAGATAGGTAGAATTCATATCAACAAAAATATAGAACAGAGTGATCCAAGGTGTTTAATAACTTCAGTTATAATATTTTATAACAAAATAGTATATAGAAGGACCCTACAGTCTTTTTATAATTTTATTTTTTACTTATATATATATATTTTTTAATTAAATTTATTTATTTTCAGCATAACAGTATTCATTATTTTTGCACCACACCCAGTGCTCCATGCAATCTGTGCCCTCTATAATACACACCACCTGGTACCCCAACCTCCCACCCCCCCACCACTTCATTCCCCTCAGATTGTTTTTCAGAGTCCATAGTCTCTCATGGTTCACCTCCCCTTCCAATTTCCCCCAACTCCCTTCTCCTCTCCAACTCCCCATGTCCTCCATGATATTTGTTATGCTCCACAAGTAAGTGAAACCATATGATAATTGACTCTCTCTGCTTGACTTATTTCACTTATATATTTTTAAAGATTTTATTTATTTATTTGACAGAGATCACAAGTAGGCAGAGAGGCAGGCAGAGAGAGAGGAGGAAGAGGCTCCCCACTGAGTAGAGAGCCTGATGCCAGGCTCAATTCCTGGACCCTGAAATCATGACCTGAACCCAAGGCAGAGGTTTTAAGCCACTGAGCCACCTAGGTGCCCCCTAATCTTTTAAAATAAATGAATATTTCTACCTTACACAGTATCTCAACTATTACTTCTCCTGATGTTAATAATAATAAAATATGAATTTTATTAAAATTTGTATGTAGCTGGTTATTTTTACACAGTGTATCAGTTGAAAGAATTGGGGCAGATACAGGAATTTTTCCTTCAAATGTTACTTAAAACTATAGCAGATAGTCATCCTTGAAAGTAAAACAATAGAACACATTGGGTAACATCTAAAAATGAGAAAGGTTAAAGAAAAACATGAACAGATTATGAAATAATGTGAGGGGAAACTTGACTGACAAATAGCCATAGAGAAAAGGTCATGGAGAATGAGAAAGGGAAAGCCACGCCATTAAGAGCCTGGACCCCAGCTCCCGAAGTGTAGCATTTTAATCCAGCTCTGCTGTTTCCAAGGAAATCTGACCTTGAACGCACTGCCTGACTTTCCTGTACCTTCCTTTGACCATAAGTAAAATGGAGTACTGGTCTTACCTACCTTGTCAGGTTGGTAGGTACATTAAATGAATTCATCTTTGAAAGAATGTAACAATTGTGAGGTACCATATACCTTCCTCGATATTTTCGCGGGGTATTTGACAGCAGGGCCTTGCCTGCATAGGCACCATTCCCGTGACGGTGAGGAAGAGGGCTCCTCTTGTGTTGTTCTCCCAACAATTCTATGAAGAAGTATGTTCACTTATTACTCCCCAGTGTGTTAAACACAAGAGGAAAGGACATAAACAATTTCTTTCCGTGAAGGAGTTTACAGTTTAGGAAATTTAGGAAGAAATATGACAAGTATATGAATCACCAATATAAGGTACCTGGGCTAAATTCACCTCAAAGGGTAAAAAATGCTGTGATCAGAAAAATTAAAAAAAAAAAAAAGCAATTGCTAATTAACCTACTAATTTAAACATTTGTGAAATAAAAAAAAAAAATAAAGGTCATGGATTCGAATGCTAGTATTTTGACTTTGGAAGACAATTATATCAAGCATGTTGTTTTAGATGAGGGGGCAATGCTGATTTATAATAAAAATGTTACATCTCATAAATATGCAGGAAATTTCAAAAATATTAAGTATACAATTTATTGAATATTTTTCTAAACTCATGGAACTGCTATCAAGATTAACATATGGTATATTTCCAGCCCAAGAAAAAACCTCTGTGTACCTGTTGGTAACCACACAATGTAACTCGTTCTGATGCCTAAAGCTGTACCTTCAGGTTTTGCCCATCCTTGAACTGCACATAAAGAGCATGTATTGTTTTTTATATTGGGCTTTTTTGCATCTCATATCAAACATGTGAAATGCATTAATCTTGGATGACTCACCACTTTCTCGTTTTCCTTTTTGAGTAATATCTTATAGTAGGAATACACAACTTTGTTTCCAATCTACTGATGCACTTTTGGTTCTTTCCACATTGGGGCCATTATGGATAAACGGCGTTGTGAAATGTTTACATATATATTTTGGTGTTTTACACTCATTTTTTTGTTGGATATATATATATAGATAGATATAGATAGATAGATAGATACAGATGTATCTATCTATCTATCTATATCTATCTATCTATCTATATCACTCTGGAAGTGATATAGTCTGATTCTCTGTTTAATTAGACACCATCAAATAAGTTTCCAACAGGGCTACATTCTTTAACACTCTCATAAGCAAGTATGTGAGTTCCACTTTGTCCACATTCTTACCACCAGCACTTTTTAAAATTGTGTAGCTCTTTTTAAAATTTTTGGTCTGAACATAATAATAATAATAATGATAATAATAATAATAATAATGCCTGTATGTTGTGGTACTCATTTTTAGTTGCATCTCCTTGAAGTCTAATGGTTTGCCCATCTTTACATATGTCATGTGCCAATCTAGATACATTTTTGCTATGCTTTTGATCATTTGGGGGTGTGTAGGTATTTTCTTTTTCCTGGTAATTTGTAGGAATACTTTTTTAAAAGAGTATTCAACAGAGGAGCACTTTCCTCCACTCTGTAGATTGTATTTTTTTTTTATTTTTTTTTTTTAAAGATTTTATTTATTTATTTGACAGAGAGAGATCGCAAGTAGACAGAGAGGCAGGCAGAGAGAGAGAGGGAAGCAGGCTCCCTGCTGAGCAGAGAGCCTGATGCGGGCCTCGATCCCAGGACCCCGAGATCATGACCTGAGCCGAAGGCAGCGGCTTAACCCACTGAGCCACCCAGGCGCCCTGTAGATTGTATTTTTTACTCAATGCCTTTTAATGAACATAAATTCTTAATGCTAATGAATATTAATACATCAGTCTTCCATTCTGTTTGGTGCATTGCTGCATGTTAAGTAAATCTTTGCCTAACATAAATTTTTCTTTGTTGTGTCAATTTTAGCTTTATGTATTTTGAATGTTATTAGATATATTTAGACTACTTTTTCTTCTTTGTGAATTGACCCTGTTTCCATTATGATGATACTCTTTATTTCTGGGAATATCCTTTAACTTGGACTTTGCTTTTTTGTTTAGTGACTTCATACCTGTATTTTATTTAGAACCTAACTATAGTAGCACCAGAGTGGCTCAGTCGGTTGAGACTTCAACTCTTGATTTTGGCTCAGATTGTGATCTCAGTGTCTTAGGATCAAATCCTGCATCAGGCTCCCTGCTCTGCACAAACTCTGTTTATCCCTCTCCTTTTGTTCCTCCCCTTGCTTGCACGTTCTCTCTCTCTCTCAAATCAATAGATAAAATCTTAAAAAAATATAAAAAATAAAATCTAAATATATTCTTATCTTTAAAATTCTTTCATTTTAACAAAATACAACAACCTTTATTTATTTTTTTTAAAATTCTGTTGTCTTAGTTTCCTATGGCTCTTATAACACAGGACCACAAACCGGATGGCTTAAGTCAACAGAAATTTATTCTATCACAGATCAGTCATATGGGGCTAAAATGAAAGGTGCTGGAGGAGCTGGCGTTTCTGGAGGCTTCCAGGGAGAATCTGCTTTCTTGGTTGTTCCAGCTTCTAGAGGTTCTCATCATTCCATTGCCTACATGATACCCACATGATACCCCTTGCTCTCCCTTGCATCCCACATGGCCTTATTCTCTCCTATTGTCAAAACTCTCTGCCTCCTTCTCAAAAGGACAATTGTGTTTACATTAAACGGCCACCAGAAGGGCACATGGCTGGCTTAGAGGGGAGAGAATATTACTCTTGATCTTGGGGTAGTGCATTCAAGCCCCATGCTGGGCACAGGGCATACTTAAAAATAATAATAATAATAAAAAGGCCACCAGAATAATGCAGGATAATCTCTCCATCTCAAAATCCTTAACATCTGAAAAGTTCCTTTTGCCATATTAGCTAACATTGACTGATCCAGAGATTAAAACCTGGATATTGTGGCAGGCTGTTCATTCAGCCTATCATAGCAATCTATTTTTTTTTCCTTTCTTTTTTTCTTTTAAATTGGAGGGTATTGTTTATTTCTATTTAATATAATTAAATTATTTATATATTTGGGTTCCATGTACCACTTTATGTCTCATCTCTTTTGGTTCCTGTATTTTTTCTTTTCTTGCCTTCTCTTAGAAGATACAAATATCTTTTATACTCTTATACTTCTCTGTTGGTGTAATATTCATGCACTCTTCTTATACTGGTACTTACACTGGTTGCCCTGGAGATTGCATCATGTCATCTATGCAACTTTTTTTTAAGATTTTATTTATTTATTTGACAGAGAGATCACAAGTAGGCAGAGAGGCAGGCAGAGAGATAGCGGGGAGATGCAGGCCCCCTGCTGAGCAGATAGTTCGATGTGGGGCTTGATCCCAGGACCCCAGGATCATGACCTGAGCTGAAGGCAGAGGCTTAACCCACTGAGCCACCCAGGTGCCCCATCTATGCAACTTCTGTTACAAATTTGACTATTTCCAAAACAATACAAAATTGTATTGTAGTTTAATTTTATTTAACTGTCTCATTTTTGAGCCTTTTTAGTTATATATTTTAATTCTACTTATATTTTATATTTGGAGGTTTTATCATATTTTGCTCATAAAAATCACATATTTCTCACATATTTTACTCTTTCTTATGTTCTTCCTATGCATCTGAAATTTTATATTCCATCTTGGAACGTTTTCTGTCTGTCTGACGTTGTCCCTTCCTTTTGTGTAGGTATACTGGCAATCATTCACTCAGCTTTCCTTCTCTTTACTTAAAATAATGTATCTTTAATTTTCTTTCCATTGGTATAGAATTCTGTGTTGAGTTATTTTCCTTGTCTTATAAATATGCCATTCCATGCCACCCATTCTGGTATCCCTTGTTTTGGAAAGTGTGTTGTCAATCTTATGATTGTGAATTTAAGGTAATTCTTATTTTCTATTGCTGTCTTTAAGATTATGTTTTATTTAGTTTTTGGCAGGATGCAGTAGGTGTTATTTTCTTAATGTTAACTACATTGGAAACTTGTATGACTGCTTATAACACTAATTTGAAGTATTTTATTATAGTTTACAAAATCGTAGCCAATCTTTCTTCAAATGATTCTTCTGTCTTACCCTCCCCATCCTCTCCTCTGTCTCTAATTACATTTCAGTTTGCTTTTAGGATCCCACATGATTCTTAGGTTCATCACCACATTCTCCACACAAATTTTCTCTCTGTAGTTCCATGTGGATATCTTCTGTTGAACTTTCTTCTTTCTTTACTAGTCCTCTATCACTTCTCGGCCATTTAGCTAGGATCAAATGTTTACTAGTCCTCTCATCTGTTAATAAACATATATATGAATTTTTTTTTCTATTCAAGTCTAATTAACATACAATGTTATATTAGTTTTATGTGTAAGATATGGCTCAGCGATTCTATACATTCCTCAATGTTCATCAAGATAAGTGTACTCTTTGTTTTAAGATTTTATTTATTTACTTTCAGGGCTCCTAGGTGGCTCAGTGTGTTAAGCCTTTTCCTTTGGCTCAGGTCATCATCTCAGCATCCTGGGATAGAGCCCCACATCAGGCTCTCTGCTTAACAGGGAGCAAATTTCTCTTCCTCCCTCTCTGCCTTCCATTTCTGCAGAATGGAAGATTCTGCAGATCTACTTGTGATCTCCCTCTCTCTCTCCCTCTGTCAAATAAATAAATAAATAAAATCTGTAAATATTTTATTTATGTACTTTAGAGAGAGAGATAATGCACACTAAAGAGTGGGGGGGGACAGGCAGAGAGAGAGGGAGAGAAATCTCAAGCGGACTCTCAGCTGAGTATGGAGCCCCATGCAGGGCTCTATTTTAGACCTTGAGATCAGAACTTGAACTGAAATCAAGAGTGGGCTGCTTAACGGAATGAGCCACCCAAGTGTCCCAAGATAATTGTACACTTAATCCCCTTTATCTGTTTCACCCATCCCGCCTTCCACCTCCCCCAGCATTTTGTTCTCTGTGTTTAAGAGTTAGCCCCACCACTGTTACTAAAACCTACCACCAACAACAGCAAAAGAGCTAGTTTTTTTGTTCGTCTCTTTTGTTTGTTTGTTTTTTCATTTGTTTCATTTCTTAAATTTCACATCTGAGTGAAATCATGTGGTATTTATCCTTCTTTGGCTGACTTATTTCACTTAGCATTATACTATCTGGGTCTAGATGAATGGATAAAGAAGATGTGAGATATATATATCTCAAATATTATCATTTGCAAATTATGTATTTAATTTTTAAATCTTAATTTATTATGCATATCAGTTATTTAACTTATTAAATGTAAAACTTTATTTATAAAATATGTATGCATGTTACTTACTATTATAAACATTAAAGTAAGCACCAAGTAGAAATTTTAAAAGGACACAAAACAATAAAGTTCTGACATTTTCTTCAACATTGGAGTTTTTCTTAGCACCCCAGGGAATCATAGAATCCTTGTGGTAAATGATCTTTCCTTTAGAGAGCACTATTTTAAGCAATTTTAATGAAATAAATCACTGCAATATGTATATAACTATGAAAATAACAGTATATGAAGGTGAAACATATAATAATATATCCAGACTGTAGACAGTTCTTGATAAGTATGTGCTTTAAGATATCTCTTGAGGTAAACCTCTGGTGCCCACAGCGTCTGGTGGACATGCAAATATCAGAACTCAGGTATGTAAGGAGAATTCATCAGTGAGGCCTCTGCTTTTCCTCAACTGTCAGTCTTTCCTTTTTTATTTATTTTATTTTTTTAATTTTTGTATTGGGTCATTTCTACTCATTCCATATCAAATAGTAGCATGATAGGAGCTCCAAGTACAGAGATACAAGTGCAAGTGGTATTAGAAGAGTTCAGTTATTAGGTGAGTGCATGGACATATGTACTCTTTCTATTGTTTTTTATTTCTAGCTTCAAATCTTCACTTTCATCTAGTCTCATTTTCATTCATCCTGAAGAACTTCTTGTAGCTTTTTTTGCAATGCAGAACTTATCTCTAAAATCAGAGTAAATAAGACCTTGGAGTATTTACCAGAGCTCTTCCACCTTGGATGGTCCAGAATTCCAATCTGTCTCCCTATACATTCCAACTGATGAGATACCTGATCACATATTTAGGATCTTTCTTATTTTTATCTCATGTTAGCCTTGGAGCCTTGCCCCATTCAACACAGGTTAGAATTCAGGGGGAAAAAAAATCAAGGGGAAAACTGCAGGCAGATTTTGAGGCTCCCTTCTCCATTGCACTCTTTTCTAGGATTTTGTTGCTTGAGGACAAGTCATCTGGGCAGCCGCTAGCACTAATTCTATTTACTAACTTACCAACACAAAGAGACCCCATTTTTGCCTTGATGCCACTCCTCTGAGGTGGGAATTGGACAAAGTCATTAAGGCAAAATGTGAAGTAATAGAACTCATTCCTCATCTGTAGCTTCTTTTCCACTAATACTAGTCACAGAAGACATGACAAACAACAAGAATCACTGCATTCACTATGTTTGGCTGCAAATTGTTGTTTGTGTCTTTAGATGATGGAACTAAATGGGATCTACTGACATATATTATCAGCAATTCCCTGTATATCTCATCAATGTCACATAGTTATATCATATATTATCATTATATATATATAATATATATATATATAATATATATAAAATATATAATGTATATATAATATATATTATATATTATATATTATTATATATTTTATATTATATAATTATATATTATATATATTATATATATTATATATATTATATATTATATATTATATATATTATATTATATATATATTATATATTATATAATTATATATTATATATTATATATAATTATATATATTATATATTATATAATATATATATATTTATATATATATTATATATATTATATATTATATATTATATATTTATATATATTATATATATTATATATTATATATATTATATTATATATAATTATATATTATTATATTATATATATTTTATATATATTATATATATTATATATATATATATATTATTTTTATATATTATTATATATATTATATATTATATAATTATATATATTATATATTATATAATTATATATATTATATATTATATAATATATATAATATGACAGTGGTTTCTATTCCCTGAAAACTTTCTTAAAATTCCTAAATATTATATATATATATATATATAATATTTAGGAATTTTAAGAAATATTATAAATTCCTAAATTCCTGTCATTCCAGGCTGGTGGCTCAATTTATCATCTTCACTATTTTTAATTATCTTTATATAAAAGGAATTTTGAAGTCATTCAAAGACTGTTAGACATTTTATTTCAGATTGAGTTATAAAGAACTTATTTTAGTCTCTAAGTATATAGATATGGCTTTAAAAATGCAAGCATCTTCATAATATAGATTCTGAGTGGCAGGAGAGCAAGATTTTGCATTAGAACTACAAAATAAGCATATTTGTATCTCTGAGGAGTACAGAAAATAATCCTCAAACTCCAGTAAAATAAATGGCTTTTTTGTCAGCTTTCCTTTTTAAAGGGGAAGTTATTTGTTAATAGTTTTTGCTTTAATAGGGAGAACATGATTATGCCACTATCAAACATTTCAAAATTGAAATGCTGTAAATGACTTTCTTTAAAGAAAAAAAAAAAACATTTCTAATGGCTAAATCACACTAAGAGTACACACCTACACATGCATATACATGTAAGAATATATATATAACACACCTAGACATATAAATTCTACACATAAAAATGCATGCATATAATATAAATGTGTTTGATAATATATACATATATGTTAGAGCTCGATTATCTCTCCTAGGTTCTTCATTTTTCAGTGTATGAACCCACTGTAATAGTATTCTTAGCAATAAATATATTTTAATAATTTAAGATCATAATATTTGTTTATATCAATTATTTTGAGATATATTTATTTCTATAAATATTTGCAAATAATATAGAATACACACTTCTTGTAAAATCCAATCAATATGAAGTATTTGTTACTGAATAAAAATAGAAAGTTTCTCTCATTGGAAACTCAGGCTGTTTTTTCACTTTGTGTCTTAAATAGAACCATTCATTTTTAGATTTATAAAAATACATTATATATCTATTGTTTCCTTTTAAAAAATTAACAACATTTAATATAATTAATTGTTTAAAATATAAAATAATTTTCAATAAAATTAGCAATTTTCAGTTGGGCATAAAAATACATAATATACTTTGTGAATATATTACAATAAATATTTCCAGAAGTGAAACTGCTGGGTAAAAGGATATAAATATTTTTTCTACTTTCATGAGACTCTTCAAATTTTCTTTCCAAGATACTGGACTGATTTCCATTTCTACAATCTAATAAATAAGGATGCTGATTCTACTCCATGGTCACCAAAAACAGATGTTTCAAGACTTTTAGAAATCTGATGATAGAAAAAAATTTTTGATTATTTTAAACTATATTTCTTGATTGACACTGAAATTGGTTGTCTTTTTTGTTTTTTTTTGAGGTGTAATTGACATATAACATATTAGTTTCAGATTACAACATAGTGATTTATATTTGTATGTAATGTAAAATGATCACCACAATGAGTGTAGTTAACATCCATCATGGTACATAGTTATAATTTTTTTATGATTGTCTTTATATATGTTTAAGTGTTGTATCATTTGCTCAAATGCAAGTTATCCTTGGACTTATCACAAAATGTTTGTGAACCTTTACTTCCTCATTGATATAATGGATTTAATGTATTTTAAACCACCGGATTTTCATAAAAAATCAGTAAGATCCAACATGTGTCAGGATCAAAGCAGATTCCCTGATAGCTTGGTAACAGATAATTGTTTAGCCAAAACTGGTCAAGGCTAGTCCCCAGTCTTCCTTTCAGGTGTTGGCATAAAATTCTCTTCCTGGCCACCAGGTGAAGAGGCAGGTGAAAAAGAGATAAAGATTAAAGTACATGACATAGTATACAGCATGTATACTATGAATTGCAAAATGTTAAACCAGGGCAATGACAATGAAATCTCCTAGCATGGATAACTAGGTTGGAATAATTTTCATCTTTCCAGGTTATATGATTAAAGACATGTCAATAAAACCTCAGTGATAGAAATCAGACCTACCATGAGGTAGCTACATACTCCAGCTTGAATGATTAAATTTGTCTTTTGATAATATTACTTTGAAAATAATTTCAGACTGTATTTTCATAAACACCTAATTATCCATTATACAATTATGACAAAGTGGAATAACAGATACACAACATTCTTACAATATAAGCATGGATTTGTACTTTTGCTTATGTTTTAACTTGTAAAATCATTAGTTTGATTTCTAGTTCTTGGCAATAATATGTGTTTGTGATGGTAATAAATTAAAATTGTGCTGTGTTGATTTAATAGAACCAAATCCAGACATTTAATGTTATTTTTTTAAAAGAAAATGTAGACTAGAAGAAAAAAAGTTATCTTAGTTTTTCTTCTATTGAACACTAAAATAAAAATCCTAATTATTCAGTACTACTAAGAAGAGTGAACAGACTTAAGATTTAAAAAGTAAATAGTCAAAGGAAAAAATGGATATTTCTGTCTGAAGACTAATTGAGTTAGTTAAAGAAGTATGTAAATGTCCTTGTTTTAGAGTGGTTGATAAATCCCTGAGCTATAATGTGGTTGCCAAAAATCTAAATAAACTTCATTACTACATAATAAAACAGCTCAGCTTTAAAATTGGTCAGTTTATTGATTTTAGTGGCAAGGGATTTGAATGTGTTTTCTTTGTTTGCTGTTAATTTCTTGCTTTCTGAAACCAATCTGTTACTGCCAATGGAGAATTATACATGCAGATATTATTATAATCAGACATAAAATGAAGTGTAGGCTCTTCGGGTGTTTATGATAAATTATGAAAACAGCTCCTTTATAATCTTTTTTCAAGTGCAGAAGATACCAGTCTGGGTTATTTTGAAACTTTATGATTTTTTTGTTATTTATTTTTCATCCAAATTAGTGAGTTTTGATTCACTCAGTTAAATCTCAGAGTCTAAAACTCATTGGTTCAATCTGCTTGTGTTTTTCACATTTCCATTTTGAAATTATCAAAATCAAGTCATAACTTAGCTCACAAGATGCTCCACTATGCCCTCCTGAGTTTTGGTCTTCATGAAATACAATATCTTCTCATTGATCAATTCTAATTTTTTAGTCTCAGTGACCTCAATGGCTTCTTCTGAGCTCTCTGCTCAGATGCTATCTATTCATGTACTGAATTCCCTATGCTGTATGCTTCTCATATAATTTTTCATACTCTGTTCTTTTTAAATTATTTGTATCTGCATAGAGGTCTCATGTCCAATTTTAGCTTTTATGCTCCAGGAGAAAGTGTTATGGAGTGTTGAAAGTAGGACCAATCCTTAGTAGCATTTTTATTTGTGAGCATATGTTAAATATTCAGTATGCCAGTTTTCATTCTTTATCCTATAATAATTGACATGTAAATTCACAATCAGTATCTGATTTAAAATTATTAAAAACAGAATCACATTTTAAGAAGGCACTTATGGAGGTGATTCCTATCTAGCACTTGAGAGGCAGTACAAAATATCATTTAGTCAAACATTCTGGATATCTATTATATACCAATTCAGAGCTCAAGGCAGGCCTCAGTGTTTTTCATGTCTCAATAGAGAAGGCATTGGTATCCCCCTTGCAATCAAGAAACTGATGCCTTACTTTGTGTATGAGCCCTAGCAACTGACCCCAGTAGATATTGCAGACTGGTGCATATATAAAAAGAGTGGTCACTGCAGTGCCTAGGTGAGATGATGTATTGCTGAGGATGCTGATTACCCTTGCAATACAGTGGTGTGTTTAATGCAGTAACAATATTTCCTTTGTGTTGTAAACAACATCTAAAGAAACTGCCAAATGAGTCTGGGGCCATCCACCAAATTTCCCAACAATAAGGAACTGGTAAACTGAGTATATTTAGCCCACTCCCTGCAAATGAGTGTTTTTTTTTTAAAGTATTATTATTATTATTATTATTATTATTATTATTATTTTGGCAAGTGAGTATTTTAAATATGCCTCGGTTTATGGGACATTGCATCTGGCCTAACTCAAACTTTCTCCCGTCACTGTGTGAACCAGTCTGCTGTCATTAGGTAATTAAAGAAGCTAAGTAACAATCACCTTATCAACTAGACAGTGATCAGAAGTCACAATGCAAAAGTAATGATGTGCAAGACTGAGCAAAAGGAAATGGCATTCAGTAGAGGTTCCATCTTCCCTAAAACCTGTAGTAGCAGTGTTGGTAAAAAGGAAACAGAATATTAAAACAGCATATTAAATTACTAACAGGTAAAATCACCTTGTCCAGGTGGACTGTAGTATCAACCCAGGATTTACTGCATTTAAATGATCACCTGGTAAGGCTTGTTGCCCTATATACCAGACTGGGGACCCCTGCTGAGTCACTCAATAATGAAAAAGTATGAAGGTCACAAGAAACAGCTATTGCCCTGACTCTCACTGTGGATCTATCTGTTATTCTGATGAGAAAAACAAGCTCCGTCCTTCCTGGGAAAGGAGTTGTCTACTGGAATTGACAATGGAACAACCTGCAGGGATGGGTGAGTTCCTTTGTACCCCTAGGTAAGGAGGAAGTGCACACTCTCCACTGGGATCACATTGTCTTGCTGCAGGCTGGATCAGATGAAATGTATTATACCTTAAATGGACCACACACTACTGAAAGAAGGGAGAAGGTGAGGGTCCTATCTGGCAGTACTGCCAGTGCCCTTTCCCCTGGCAGACATGTATGGTATTTGAAACATGGTCAAATTCATAAAGCTGCAGTCACATTAATATCTAAAGATCAGGCCATTAAGGTAAATTTTCATAGAAGGGGAAGATCTCCCCATTCAATTTCCTAATAAGGTGTCTGTCTTTTTGACTTTAGATTTCTGCTGCTCCTGTAGTGTCCAGTCATGAGGTGGACCCCTGATGAAAATACCTTCCTACAGTGGTCTCACTCATATGCCTGACAAAGGAACCATTACAATTGTTGGGCATATAGGCAGCTATATATATCAATCTAGCTCATCAGGATCTCTGAGGTGAGCATCATTAGTCCGGAAAACAGACTGGAAAGTCCTAAAACAATACATTAAGGATGAACAAGCTATGACTAGTACTCTGATATTACCATTATTGATCCAGAAACCCGGCCTCTGACATACACTATTGGTAACATTGGGCATGGGTATTCTTTTTGTGTCACTTAAACTACACAAGCAACCCATCAAATTGCTGGCCAGAAAGTTCCTAGAAATACCACTGTGAGAGTTGTAGGTGGCTATTCTCAGATTTGGATTGGGTTTATTTGGTTTATCCTGGGTTATAAACATTTGAACACCCAGGGACCCCCCACTATATTCAGAACAGAAAAATCACTCTAAACAGATCCAACCCTAGTGTACCAGAAATATGGGATGGATACCTCTGGAACTGTGTAGTTATTATGTCATATCAAAGTATAGCTTGTGGTTTGGCACTGACTGGTCACCCCACCCATGTATTTATTGGGTGGCCCAATGGAACTCAACGGGTTGTGTGTCATATATCCTGTGTCTTCCACCTGGGTAGTTGGGACAGCTACACCCTGGGTTTTCTCTAAACACAGAGGAGAATCTGCACAACAGTAACAGAAATTTCCAACTACCTTCTCAAGGCCAGGTTGACACCTTTCTGTTTTCCATTGGTATAGTATTTAGTATAATATATTTGATAAAAAGAACTTGAATCTCAAAATAAGTAAACACTTCAAACTCAAATACAAGAAAACTGAATAATTAACTGTGGTGTACCTTTTCAATGGAATATTACTTAACAATAAAATGAAATGGGCTATAAAGCCGGACAGTTAAATGGATGAATCTTAATTGCATTTTGGTAATTTAAAGAAGACAGTCTGAAAAAGGCTACATACTATGTATAATTCTATTTATATGACTTTTTTTTTTTAATTTGACAGAAGGAGATGACAAGTAGGCAAAGAAGCAGGGTGGGGGTGGGAAGCAGACTCCCCACTGAGCAGAGAGCCTGATATGGAACTGGATCCCAGGATGCTGGGATCATGACCCGGGCTGAAGGCAGAGGCTTTAACTCACTGAGCCACCAAGGTGCCTCCATTTATATGACATTTTGAAAAGGCATATTTATAGAGATAATACTTTGATCTGTAATTGCTGGGCATTTAGGGAGCTGGAAGGTGAAGCACAAGGGGAAGTTTTATGGTAGTTAAATTCCATAATTAATTGTAATATGTAATTACTGTACATGACTCTATAGTTTGTTAAACCCACAGAACTGTATAGTACTAGGAATGAACTTTAAGTATGCAAATTTTTATAAAAATACTTCAGGAAGTCAGGATATTCTGGGAAGGAATAAATACTATGATAAAAGAATCTAACTACATTGCATATATACAAAATAGCCTAATTGAAAGGGATAGGAGAAAAATGATCTGAATTAAGTATCTGAAAATGTGTGAATATTATATGAGTAAAAGCTGAAAGTACATAAATGTAGCCCTGTTGTTGATAAAGCTATTTCCTGTGAATTTACCAATTCTTAAAACATGTATACTGGAATCTAACAATTAAGAAATAAATGGCACATGAAAGGGTATAGATTTTTCACTGCTGAAGTGAGAAGTTACTGACAGGGTGGAGGAAAGGTGGAATAATCCATGTGGTACTAGCTTACAGATGAAAGCATTGGTACAGGGGCACCTGGGTGGCTCAGTGGGTTAAGCCTCTGCCTTCAGCTCAGGTCATGATCTCAGGGTCCTGGGATCGAGCCCTGCATCAGGCTCTCTGCTCAGCAGGGAACCTGCTTTTCTTCTCCTCTCTGTCTGCCTCTCTGCCTACTTGTGATCTCTGTCTGTCAAATAATAAATAAAATCTTAAAAAAAAAGAAAGCATTAGTACAAACTTGTATTTAACTTATTCACAGGTATAAAAATATTTATGGGTATGTATACATACATGAGTTAGTATATAAATGTGTGTTTCCTTGCTCTGTTAACTGAAATGGTCTAGAAAGAAGACAAGCTCAAAGCAAATAGTTCTTCTGTTTTTAATTTTTTTAAAGATTTGTATCTATTTATTTGTATTTAAAGATTTGTATCTATTTATTTATTTGGTAGACAGAGGGGGCACAAGCAGGAGGAACAACAGATAGAGAGGGAGAAGCAAACTCCCCACTATAGAGGGAGCCCAATGTGGGGCTTGATCCCAGAGCCCTGGGATCATGACCTAAGCTGAAGGCAGACACTTAATCTACTGAGCCAGCCACATACCCCAAAACAACTATTTCTTGCAGCCAGATCTTGTTTTCTAACACCATCCCTACCCGCCCACCCCCCAAAAAGTATTCCTTGGAGAAATTGCTGATTCTAGAGCTGTGAAAAGGGATATATGACTTCAGTCAGAAAGTGAGGAAGTGCCCCCAACCAAATAAAACATAGTAATGGGGTATGTCAAAGGACAAGGAACCAAACGAAAAATTGTCTTATTGTTAGAAGAATTTGAGAAATCACTTAAATAATATGTTATTGATATAAGAAAATTATTGAAAAAAATAGAATGGACTAATCTTTCACACAGAAAAAAATCCTATTAATTTATATAAGCAGTGCCTTCTCAAAGAGAAGGAGCAATACTTTCCATCCATTAAGTGTGGGATGTGCACAGTGACTTTCTCCTAAAATGGGAAGGAGAAAAATGAATAACTACACTGGAAGAAATGTAACAAAAATAACAAGTCCAGTGATCAAGGTGAACAAAAATAGTAATAATCATGCTGTTAGTATGTATCCTAAAGATAACGTGTTGGGAATGGCCCCTTACCTCTGTAGTCCTCACCAAAACCCATACCCTACTCTAATCACAAAATACATCAGATAAACCCTAAATCAGGATATTCCACAAAATGCTTGGCAAGTGTTTTTCAAAACTGTCATGAACATACTGAGAAAGAATATAATGTAAAGAGACTTAATCTTCAAGGCAAAAATTGCCTATTATGAAATCATGAACATTAAACATGGTGATATTGCTTAATGTATCTACAAATAAATATACCTCTGGGAAAAAAAGAGAAGGTACAAAACTAAGTATACATTTTCATTTAGTTTTGTTCATAAATCAGATCCCATCCTTTTAATATACACACAACAAATACATTTTAAGTAATTGAATATTGTTAAGAATTATGTCCGTCCATTTTTAAGACTTTTTATGTTTTTAGGTTTTTTTGAAGATTGATTTATTTCAGACAGAGAATGAGCATAATTGGTGCAGGGGTAGAGATGCAGACTCTCTACTGAGCCAGGAGCCTGAGTAGGGTTTGATCTAAGGACCCTGGGATCATGACCTGAGTTGAAGGCAGACGCTTAACGACTGAGCCAACCAGATGCCCCTAGACTCATCTTTTAAAGTTTTATTGAAACATACTTGGGAGTTTGAATTAGGATAATATTAGTGATAATTTGGGGGAATGTCTATTATAATTTTAAATATTTAAAACATATTTAAGTAGGTTTTTTCATTGATATAGACATTCTACTATTGCTTTTGGTCAATTTTTTTTAAGTTTACTTCAATTAGGTTTATACATTTCTTCAATATTAAGGTATATTTTTATTAATAAAAATCCCCTTTATTAGTAAAGGGGATCCTTCTTTCTTATTAGTGTTTTCTCTTTGGTTGTTGTTTTAGTTATGTATTGCATAAACATAGAAGTTCGGCCGTAACATTACTGCACTTTATAATTACTCTTAATAATTCTTCCGAAATGTCTTTCATTGCATAATTTGGTAGTATAATCTTTTATTTTTTTCTGCATGCTTATTGACATGATTAGTTGGTCCATAGCTTAAAATCATTAAAGTGCTCAAGAAAGAGTTTAACCAAACATATTTTAGTTTCCTGCAGATATGCACTAAGTTTAGAAACCTATCTTGTAATAATACATAAATGCTTAAGAACATGAATTTGATTGTTGGTGAACTATAAAATTACGTGGGGATAATAGTGATATATTTGTTTGAAAGTCTTCACCTACTTTAATTTAGAATACTTTTTGAGGTATTATATGTATGTGTTCTTTTCTAATATACACTTCAAGCTGCTTTATCACATTTTTTTAAGTATAATTTTTTATTTTTTATAAACATATATTTTTATCCCCAGGGATACAGGTCTGTGAATCACCAGGTTTACACACTTCACAGCACTCACCAAAGCACATACCCTCCCCACATTTTGATTAAATTATACTTGTCAACATTGAAGAAGCAAGAAGCTCTTTGACACCTTTACCCATGGTATCTGACCATACAAAAACCAGTGAACTTATCTTTGGAGAATGGAGTTAGGGCATGGATGGGGAATCCCTAGACTGCAAATCTGAATTCTTTTTGAATTCTGCTTAAAATGAAATTTGTGGAAGTTTGTTTGAAATCTAAATAGTAGCTATTATGATGAAGCCAGCTTTCGCCTTTTATAGTTTTTTATCCTTTATGACTGCTCTGTTCCCTACAGCGTATCTGTGAAGTGCAGAAAAAGTTCACAGCAGATGATTATATGAAGGCACCAAAGCCACTGGAGTGTGAGATAATCTTCAGAGCTGAGAATTAGTGTCTCAGGCAACCAAGTGGGAAAGCAAAGGGGAGTTATTCCTTCAGTCAAGTTTAACATCTAAGATACACCTGAAGCTATAGCTCTTTATTATTGCTCAAATCCATACTTTTGATCATTTGGTTACACGTTAGTAAAGGTTTATTTTTCTCTCTCTCTTACTTATCTTTGCTCAGTTGGTGAAATGTAAATTCCCGAGACAATAGGTAGAACACGTAATCAAAATAGTGCAGTTTTCAACATTTGCAATTTCGTGGAAAGATTAAGCAAGGAAGGTAATTTGTATTAAATCTTTGTAGTAGATTATGTAGAGGCGAGTTGGCTTTGGATTTTTTCACATTTTTGGACAAGATGCCATTAAGGAAATAAGTGTTTGACACATAGAGAGAAACCACAGGATATAGAAAACATTATAATGAAACAAGTAAGAACACATTTACACAGAGTTTGTGTTTTTATTTGGAAGTTATGTTGGTAGAGGATAATTTACTTAATCAGGAATAAAGTTCTAAGCTCAATTTCTTCTTGGTATTGAGAAGAGTTTTTCATTTATATAAATAGTGTATTTACTACCTCTAATTTAAGGTAGAAGGATCTTAGTGCTATTTAATAACTCCGTCAAATTATAATTTGTATATTCACTTTTATTTCTTAATTGACCCACAAAGAACACAAGCATTGGGTCATGTGTTGCTATTTTATAAACTTATTGGTTATTATATGTGTAACTATCACTATTGTGTCCAAGCCAACCCTCATAAATATGCCCATAATTTACAATTAAGCAATTTATCAAATATCACTAAATTCCACATTTATGTTTACTAAAGTTGACCTGACCAAATGTCCTTTGCTTTGAAAAAGTTTAACTGTTTGTAATAACTTTCACCAAATATTCACAGCTAAGCATTATATAAATTGTGGGACAATAAACGCGAAATTTTATTAACTCCTTATGTATGTATATATATATATATATATACATGTATATATATATATATACATACATAAGGAGTTAATAAAATATATTATATATATATATATATATATATATATATAACCTTATGATCCTCTTCTCTAATTAGCACTTATTGGGGGAATATAATAAAACAATCCTTCCAACAATATATTTCTAAAAAGTGGGTTAAAAGGTGAAGTGGAGATGTCATTTAAAAATTGATGGATTAAATTGAAAAAGAAAGAAACGAAAAGAAATCATATGAAGGAATGAACAGCCTCAGGGGTCTGAAGGCACGACAGCACATAGCAATTTATCAAATTAAGCAATTTATCAAATATCACTAAATTCCACATTTATGTTTACTAAAGTTGACCTGACCAAATGTCCTTTGCTTTGAAAAAGTTTAACTGTTTGTAATAACTTTCACCAAATATTCACAGCTAAGCATTATATAAATTGTGGGACAATAAACGCGAAATTTTATTAACTCCTTATGTATGTATATATATATATATATATATATATACATGTATATATATACATGTATATATATATATATATATACATACATAAGGAGTTAATAAAATTAACATTATATATATATAACATTATATATATACATGTATATATATATATATACATACATAAGGAGTTAATAAAATATATTATATATATATATATATATATATATATATATATAACCTTATGATCCTCTTCTCTAATTAGCACTTATTGGGGGAATATAATAAAACAATCCTTCCAACAATATATTTCTAAAAAGTGGGTTAAAAGGTGAAGTGGAGATGTCATTTAAAAATTGATGGATTAAATTGAAAAAGAAAGAAACGAAAAGAAATCATATGAAGGAATGAACAGTCTCAGGGGTCTGAAGGCACGACAGCACATAGCACATCTACTCATGGCCACACTAATCAAATTCACCACGACCAAGTTTATTTATTATTACAGTGAAACTGAACATGCTGCTTTACTCTCCATAATTCAAAATATATATCATTAAAAATATGACATTGAAAAAGGCAATTTAACTTTTTTTCTATTAATTATAGGATATGAAAATAAATTTCCCTTTGGAACTTCCCATTGTGTTCATCTTGCTACAAAATCACAGTTTTGGCAAATTTGTTAGAAATACACTGACTTTTTTCCCACTGTTTTCTGTTGTCTCTGCAAATATGCCTTTGCCTTCTAATGTTTCTGTGGCATTTTCACAACAGGAATTGTCATTATATGTAGTTTCAGGCATTAAAGCATCAAGCCAAGTATGATTAGAGATGTAAGGAGGTAGTAAACACCTGCCATTCCAAACTGTCTTAGATAATACAAACTGAGTCGGCTTTGTGTTTATAACTGACCCATTAATTATGTGTTGGGAATTCCAAGCAAAGCCCCTGCTGTTTTTAGAATTGAGAACTCAGTGCTGATTGGTCTTATAAGAATTTCCAAGAGATAATAAGAAATGATTTAAGGGGATATAAAAACGAATTCTTCATGCTATTTGAGGCTCTATTTCAGAATTTGTGAGTAATGTGTAATGTCAGATTTTTTTTTTACCTCTAGCTATGCTAATTATGTGATGAAATAACTGTTTTTTAAATTAAATCTTGATTTTGATTCTTTCTAATATCAAAACTATTGATATGGTAGAAATGTCTTTGTAAGCAATATTAGTGCACTATTTTAGATAAATATTGCTTAATAAATTACATCTCCATTATGTTATTTAACCACTCAAAATATTTCATGCTTTCCTCTTCACCTGTTAAAAGCAAGAAAGTTAAGTATTTCTGAAAATTCACCATTGAGGTTTTCATATATTGGATTCTCCCATGGAAAATTGCACTTATAAATATGAGGAGCTTAAACTTAAATGGGAAGGGGCCTAGCAAAAAAAGTACTGTGATGAACAAGGTAACACACCACCATATTTTGCTTTCAGGTAGGATTTAGTGCCTCAAATGCTGGGAGTGCTGTCAGCGATAGCCTCTTGATCTCAGCACCATCAGAGAATGTCTTTACTAAAGATTAAGTAATGTGATTCTTGACGTTCACACATCTCAAGACTGATCAAAACAGGTCATAAAGCCTGATCTTTTTGAACCAATACAGAACACGTCTCATGGGTGAAGTATAAATGCCTTAAGCTACTTCTGGGGTATCCAGGGCTATCATTCAGGCCTGCAATACAGCACCTCACAGTCTCTCTCTGCCTGGTCCTCTGGTCCTGCTCCTTCTCTTCCCTTCCATAGATGCTTTTTAAAAGACATTCCTAAAAAAAAAAAAAAAAAAAAAAAAATTCCTTACACACTGTTCTGTTGTGTTTCTTCATTTGCCAAAATCAAACGTTGATGTTCTCACACCCATTTCCTCCGAGGTAATTGTATTTGGGAATAAAGGTTTCAAACCTTAGTTAGGTTAAAGTGAGGCCATAATGGTAGGCCCTAATTCCATGTGAGTGGTGCTCTTATAAAAAGAGGGGATTAGGACATACAGAGAGACACCAGCAGCATGCATGCGCAGGGTAACAACCATGTGAAGTGGTGGCCATCTGTAAGCCAAGGAGAAAGCAAACCAGTCCTGCAGGTAAGTTTGTACTCCTGATCAGAAACCTGAAGAATTTATTTCTCAATTAAAAAAAAATGTATTTTTATTTGTTTGAACATCTACATTTATACCTATTTGTAAGAAGTATTTAATATGTATTCTTCCCAAATTATTACAGTGATTTGCTCAGCAGGGAGCCTGCTCCCCCACCAACCTCTGTCTGCCTCTCTGCCTGCTTGTGATCTCTGTCTGTCAAATAAATAAATAAAATCTTAAAAAAATAGAGTGCATTTTGATGCATCACTGGCGCAAGATGATGAATGAATGCTGAATGGTCAACAGAAAACTTACTTCAGACTCTCATGCTATTGGAAGCTGATGACTTTGTATGGCCCAAGTCATTTTTTTTTTTAAAGGCCATTTAAAATTATGAATAGAATTAGGGATAGGATATTAAAAAAAAAATAACTGACCACAGATCAAGGACACATGACCCTACCTAAAGCAAAACTCTGTTTTTTTCCAAGAAACCATTAAGGAGAGTGGTAACAGGACTTAAAACTCCAGTGCACAACAGATGTTGGGCCAGTGTATTATCTCTGTTAGAAACTGATTATTTAACATATATAATTTTTCTAGAAACTGCCTATAAGGTTCATATGAAATTATAACATAATCATATAATGCACTGCAGACCCCATATTGATTAAATAAAATTTTTTCCTGAAAATGCTAAAGGGTTCCAAATTACATTTTAAAAAATTAAAATAAATGTATTCATTCACTTAGAATAACTTTACTGAAGTCTTTCTATTTTTTTTTCCCCTTTGATAATAAGCCCAAAACAGTGAGTAGAAAGATAAAACCATTGCCCTTACAAAACTTAGGTTTACAGATGAAGAATTTCTCTCTTCCATAAAATGACTCATATTTTATTAAAAAATGTTTGAGTCTTAAATTTTCATTTTCTTCCATTCTAAACTTTCCTCCACTCTGTCACAAAAATAATCGCAGTAGAATGATATCCAATTGTAACTTTTACTTTATTAGAAACATTTGCACCCATTTACATATTATCTGCTACATTTCTTTAAAAACACAGAGCACACCAAGCAGAGAGAAATAACTGAAAGAAAGAAGGATTTATGACAACCCTGAATCATTACCCAAAATTAATTTAATGATACACGGATCTAGTCAGAGATGATGCCAAACAAAGAAACACACCCCTAAAAGTCTTGGATGCATGCAAAGTTTTCCACAGGTTAGTGATATTGGCCTTTATTTTTATTTTTATTTTTCATTTATTTATTTTTTAAATTTTTTTAAGATTTTATGTATTTATTTGACAAAGAGAAATCACAATTAGATGGAGAGGCAGGCAGAGAGAGAGGGAAGCAGGCTCCCTGAATTAATATTCAGTCTCATATATTGAGATCATAAAATATTTTCAAACAAAATATAATCAAGCAAATTCCAACTACAACTTATGACAAATAATTAATGGTGTCAAGTGAAATCTCTTCCAGGAATTCAATAGTAGCTCATTGTCAGAACATCTTTATTATAATTCACCATGTTAGAAAGTCAATGTGGATAAAAAGATATGATCACCTCAACAAGTGCCAAAAAGTCATTTGATAAAATACAGCATGCATTTCTGACAAAAACTGTTAATAAAATAGGAAGGAATATTATTTATCAATGTAAATTAAAATATATATCATAAGGTAAAAGCCAGTATCATGTATAATGTCAAATCATCAGAAGTACAAATTTTAAGAAAATAAAGTTGGCATTACAAACATTAATATTTAATAGTATTCTAAAAGAACTTTCTAGTCAATTAGTTAAAGTCAAAGGAAAAAGCAAAATTCTCATTGTTTTAGATAATATTATTGTACATCTAAAACATTTTACAAAATGGACTTGAAAGTTTAAGATAATTTTTCTTGCAGTGGTTTGTTACAAAATGAATAAATAAATAATTAGATTCTATATATAAAATTAGGAGATAGATCATTGAATGGAAAAAAATATATGCCTTTACTAAAGCAAGCTATAGATTAAACGAAAAAGGGAAGGAAGAAATTCAAACATAATGCATCGTACCACTTGAGTGTAAGTTTAGTGTTCTTTTCCTTAAATACCAGAGTACTCCCAGATGTTGGTTTCAAGGGAAATAAATGTATTCTGTCAAACTTACATGAAAAGGAAATTCATTGGACAGATGCCAGGGCTTTATTGATTTTATTTAAGGTTTGAAGTTTTTGCTTAGACAAAAAACTCAGAAACTAAGACAGTGCTGTTGGAACAAAGAATAAATGGTACATAGGATATTAATGTAAATCCTCAGGAAAAGACATTGGGGCAAATATGAAACATTGCAGCTACCTCTGTTGGATGAAGTGCTTGCTGCCACTGGATAGCTTTACTGCAGCAATTGCAAAAAGCATTTTTCACTGTTTTGGTGTTGTTGTTTGTTTGTTTGTTTCTGGTTGCATTGCTCACACAAGTTTAAAATACAAGGCAGCATATAAAGTATTATGTCATCTCTGAAGAGAGAGAGAGTTTGACTACTTCTTTGCCAATTTGAATACATTTTATTTCTTTTTGTTGTCTGATTCCTGTTGTTAGGACTTCTAGTACTATGTTGAACAACAGTGGTGAGGGTGGACATCCTTATCGTGTTCCTGATCTCAAAGGGAAGGCTGTCAGCTTTTTCCCCAATGAGAATGATATTTGCTGTGTGTGGGTTTTTCATAGATAGGTTTTATGAAGTGGAAGAATGTTCCCTCATCCCTATACTTGGAAGTGTTTTAATCAGGAACAGATGTCGTAACTTGTCAAATGCTTTTGCTGCATCAATTGAGAAGATCATGTGGTTCTTAATTCTCTTATTGATTTGTTCTATCCCATTGATTGATTTGTGAATGTTGAACTACCCTTGAATCACATGGATAAATTCTACCTGGCCATAGTGGATGATTTTTTAATGTACTGTTGGAACCTATTAGCTAAGATCTTGTTGAGAAACTTGGCATCTGTATTCATCAGGGATATTAGTCTGAAATTCTCCTTTTTGGTGGGGTCTTTGCCTGGTTTGGGGATCAAGGTATTTCTGGCTTCATAAAAAGAGTCTAGAAGTTTTCCTTCTCTTTCTATTTTTGGAAACAGCTTCAGGAAAATACGTATTATTTGTTCTCTGAATGTCTGGTAGAATTTTCCAGGGAAAACATCAGGTCCTGGACTCTTGTTTTTTGGGAAGTTTTTGATCACTGCTTCAATCTCTTTACTAGATATCGGTGTATTCAGTAATGTGGCAAGGTACAACATCAATGTACAGAAATCAGTTCTTTTCTTATACACTAATAATGAAAATATAGAAAGGGAAATTAGAGAACCAATTCCATTTACTATAGCACCAAGAACCATAAGATGTGTGGGAATAAACCTAATCAATCAGGTAAAGGATCTGTACTCCAGGAACTATAGAACACTCATGAAAGAAATTGAAGAAGACACAAAAAGGTGGAAAAGCATTCCATGCTCATGGATCAGAAAAAGAAACATTGTTAAAAGTCTATATGACCCAGAGCAATTTATACTTTCAATGCCATCCTGATCAAAATTCCACCGGCATTTTTCAGAGAGCTGGAACAAATAATCCTAAATTTGAATGGAACCAGAAGAGACCCCAAATTGCTAAGGAAATGTTGAAAAAGAAAAACAAAACTGGGGGCATCATGTTGTGTGATTTTAAGCTTTACTAAAAAGCTATGATCACCAGGACAACATGATACTAGCACAAAAACAGACACATAGACCAGGGGAGCATAGAAGAGAGCCCAGGTATGGACCCTCAACTATATGGTCAAGTAATCTTCAACAAAGCAGGAAAAAATATCCAATGGAAAAAATACAGTCTCTTCAATAAATGCTTCCGGGAAAATTGGACAGCTATGTGCAGAAGAATGAAACTCAACCATTCTCTTACATGATACACAAAGATAAACTCAAAATGGGTAAAAGACCTCAAGGTGATTCAGGAATCCATCAAAATCCTAGAGGAGAAGAAAGGCAGTAACCTCTTCAACATCGGCCACAGCAACTTCTTTCAAGATATGTCTCCAAAGACAAAGGATACAAAAGTGAAAAGAAACTTTTGGGACTTCATCAAGATCAAAAGCTTCTGCAGAGCAAAGGAAACAGTCAACAAAATAAAGAGGCAACCCATGGAATGGGAGAAGATATTTGCAAATGACAGTAGAGACAAAGGGCTGATATCCAAGATCTATAAAGAACTTCTCAAATACAACGCACACAAAACAGATCATCATGTCAAAAAATGGACAAATACATGAACAGACACTTCTCCAAAGAAGATATACAAAGAGCTAACAGATACATGAAAAAAATGTTCATTATCATTAGCCGTCAGGAGACTCAAATCCTAACCACATTGAGATACCACCTTATGGCAGTCAGAATGGACAAAATTAACAAGACAGTAAACAATATGTGTTGGAGAGGATGTGGAGAAAGAATCAAGAGTGGAGATCCCTTAAGAAATTAAAAATAGAGCTACCCTATGACCGTGCAATTGCACTACTGGGTTTACCCAAAAGATCCAGACATAGTGAAAAGAAGGACCATCTCTACCCTGATGTTCATAGCAGCATTGGCCACAGTCACCAAACTGTGGAAGGAACCAAGATGTCCTTCAACAGATGAATGGATAAGGAAGATATGGTCCATATATGCAATCGAGTATTATGCCTCCATCAGAAAGGATGAATACCTAACTTTTGTATCAACACAGACAGGACTGTAAGAGATTATGTTGAGTGAAATAAGTTAAGCAGAGAGAGTCAATTATCATATGGTTTCACTTACTTGTGGAGCCTAACGAATAACACGGAGGAGATTGGGAGATGGAGAGGAGAAGTGAGTTAGGGAAATCAGAGGGGGAAACAAAGCATGAGAAACTGTGGAGTCTGATAAACAGAGTTTTGGAGGGGAGAGGGTTGAGGGGTTGGGTGAGCCTGGTGGTGGGTATTATGGAGGGCACGTATTGTATGGAGCACTGGGGGTGGTGCATAAACAATGGATTTTGGAACACTGAAAAAATAAAAATTAAAAAAAAAACCTAAAATAAAATATAAGGCAGCAGTTTATGTTTGGACAAGGTGTAAGTGCTCCATTTTCTGTGAAACTGAGAGAGAAATATCTGGCATACTCTTCTTCCTGTAATGAAAGGTAGAACAATGCCTCCCACCAGGCTATGAACAGGCATGGTGAAGAACCAAAACATAGTGAAAATCCTATTGGTTTCCTAACCCTGGTACTCATCCTTCTCTCTAGAGTTAAACTGCCAAAATACTGTCTGCTTGTAAATGCAGTCTTCCCTTTTCAATAAAGAAAACAAAGGAGACCCCACCTCCCCAAAAGATTTCAACCCTAAATCTCTTCATGATTGCATGTGCCCCAGTACCATTATCTTGGGGCAAGTCTGTTGTACTCCTAATGTTATGTCTCTGCCAATATTCTACAAATGGTCCAATGGACAAGTTAACCACTACTACAACTTTCAAATACATTTGTCAGGAGGAGGGAATAAAGAGAAACAGATGTTGAAATCACACTACAAATCTTATTCTGCAATTGGTAAATCGCAAATTTACCTTTATGATGTTCTTCTTCTACTACCCAACCATTTAGTCTGCAACTCTGCTAATAAGCTGCTAAAAGCTCTTTGACCATTAGGGTGAGCCACACATTTCATTTTCGAGACTAGGTGTTCATGGTGGTAATGTCTCTTTGGGGTACCCTTGTGTCATCTTAATATATAACATTGGACATATTGATAATAGGAAGCTCCCTCCGCAGCTTCTAGTTTTATCTACTTGATTATCAGGAACACCCATTTCCATCAGAATACTCATCTTGTTTTTGCCTGTTTACCAATTGGAATAAAGAGCCTCAAGTGGCCTGGTTGCAGATTCACCTTATGATATTCTAGAACCACTCATTTTTCTTAGATTGGAAAGATCATAAAGGTGCAGAGGCTGGAATTACACCAATAAAAATCATTGTTTTCCCTGACAATCCAAATATCCATTTTGAAAGGTGCCATCCTATTTCTAGCCCTTGGGTAATAGGCAATAGTATTTTTTCCATGGAGGAACAGCTCCATAGGGTTATTTCTGGTACAAATTCCTCATTATATCCCAAGGTCCTGCATCCTGTCCTGCAAAAAGCCCTCTCAGTTGGCCAGATGGCTCTCTTTCATATATTTCATGCGTTCGTCTCTCACATGTTCTCAGGTCTCTGATGAAATACAGCCCCTTGGAGCATACTTTTCTGACTGTTGCAGAAACTGCCATTGACCATCACAAGCCAAAAAAGGAGAGGTTATCAGAAGTGTGCTGGGCATCTTGACAGGAGACTGAATAGCCAGGCTTTGAAAACAGAAAGGAACTAATCTACTTTGGAGGACCATGAAGTGGTGCCAGGGATGTTGGAGAACCAAGAAGTAAATAGCACTTCTGAAGAGCCCCTCTGCCACAGGAGACCAACCAACATGCTGGGCATAAACTCTGCCATCATTCCTTTCCAGACATCTTAGCTGTATTTTGTTGTTGTTCCCCAAGTTTCAGAGTTTCAGGCTGAGCCTAGTGAACTTGCTTTAATTACCTGAGACTGGTGATGGAGGTTCTGGTCCTTTTGGTCACTTAAAAACAATAATATATCAAGAAGTGGTCTGAAATGCACAAATATGCAATTTATCTTCTGAGTGGCATAAAGGTAATATTGAAGAAATGAAAAAAGAAACATATCTCACCTAAGGGGAAAATCAAATATAGTAAATTTGTCTAAATCTTCTCTTTCTCTCCCTCTTTCTCTCACTAAATACATAATGTTAAATGGAAGATTATCCCAATAATATGGGATATTATGGGATAATATGTGATTGTAGGATTTTATTTGCTTATTTTACAGAATACATGTTTATGAGAAAGAAAAGTAGTCATAAAGTATGAATATTCACATAGAAATTAAGCATTCTTAAGTAGATAGGAATTTCAGAAAAGTTGATGAGGGATGAATTAATCATAGTACAAGACATTGAAAGATATTATGGATTTAGAATAATTAAAATGGTTTGGACATAAGAATTCATTAACAGATCAACATAACGTTATAGAACATATAAAAATAGATGCTAACATTATAGTGATTTAAGATAAAATAAAACATTCAGTACATTTGCTAATTACAAAAAGCCAGCAATTTTATTAAGACATGGATTGTTGATTTTCTAATATTTTAAATATTAAAAGAAAATAAATTCATTATTAAAAAGTGTGAGACTTTAATGAAAAGAGTGAAGAAAACATTACTAAGGCAGCCACAACCTTACAAAACACAATATAAAACACAATACACAGCAGTAAAAATTTTGCTGTAGCTCACCCAAAGTTAAAAAGTAAATCATACATTTTTAAAGGTTATGTTATTACCAAAAAGGCTAATTGTCTCAATGCATGTTCTAAAAATCAAGTGGAAAATACTAGAAGCCAAATAGAAAAAAAAAAAAAAAAGATTAACAGAGTATGAACTTTCAGAAATACAAATCACTTAGAAAAACATGAAAATGTGCTTATGCACTCATTATAAGAAAAATGAAAATATTAATAAATGTAAGCTCACCTATATGGTTATGGGTTGGTAAAAGATTTGGAGGATTTGGCCATATGGGCAAATATTAAAATGTCCCAAACTATTGATGTTAGAAACTTATTTTCCAACATTTTATTTTAGAAATATACTTACAGAAGTACATAAAAGTATAGAAATAAGATTTGTTCCAGAATAGTATTTAGTGGGAAACAGAGGATGGAAAATTATTCTAATATTATGTATCTTAATATTTGGAAAGCTGTGTATTTATTTTGAAGAAATGGTTCAATCTACAGAGATTTATTTTCACAAAGTAGAACGGAAAATATATGTGTGCTATTTGAATGTCCAAAAAATATATGTTATTTTCATAGTATTAAAGAAATTACAGAACTAAAAAGAAGTTAAAATATGGTTCTAAAATAGAGTCCTGCAACCTTGAATTCATTAGCAATCTGACAGAAACAAATGTACTTGAAAACATGAATCCATATAACAGTATTGTGATGTCAGAAGTCATTACTTCTATTGTCCAGCTCATGAAAAAAAGTAACACTATAGTCCACTTTAGGAATCCTTCAAAATAGTGCTATAATGGAGCTCACCACATTTGTGTTAGAAATTTGGGAAAAACTGTATTTATAAGTTAATCGAATTGTGTTAGAATAATAAATTGTTTGGCATCTGGACATTAATTCCCAGGACACTATTTTTTCAAAGTACACTTGGACCTACATGGACCAGTTGTGTTATAACACAATCAATATACTATTAATGAATCTGGCCCTTCCAGCCAGATTTATATAGCCCAGAACATACAAAGTGGAGTACTCTTGGAAATACAAAGACATTTTTGTTTCCTAATAGAAATTTGCACTTCAATAGAAGTTAATCTTATTGTTACATAATGCCTTTCTCTGGAATCAGGGAGAAAACACCTATATTTCTCCTGTTGGTGATTTAGGAAATTACTTTTAGATGCAGTTTGACTTCAATCTTTTAAGAATAAAATTTAGTAATTTGTGGGTATATGCATTTATGTTGAATATAGTCAATATAGATAAAACACAGAATGTCATTATTATAATTGAATAACTGCATGTAGCTAAATGACTAAAAGCATATTACCTACTTTTCAATAAAAGTTACTGAAGGAATCCTTAACCTCTTCTGAAAATATCCATCAGGACAATTAGCTTCAGGGATTAATATTAGATCAAAGCTTGAGGTTTTGGGAAATGAGTTTGTGCATAATAGCCATTCACCAACCTTCTCATTCTGCAAATTCTATCTCTAAGGTACCCTTTGCAATTATTCCAAGTAGCGATGTTTCTTTAAAAAGCAATTATACCAGTCATTAACACCACGGAAGCACAGCTCAAAGCCAACATTGGTACTTCTATAGTAGTTAAACTTAGAAACAATAGGGGGGTAAAAGAAAGAGTACCTCAAGGCTATGGATACACCTCATCAAAATTTCAAGTGGAAATTGAATACATCTTGAGAATTTAAAGTATTAAAGCAAAACAAAATTAAAGAAAATTATGAAAACCTAACCAAGACACATGGAAAAGAAATATTTGCATCAGGGATATTTAATGGATTGTGTGAAACATAAAAATGCAGAAGTGAGGCAACGGATTGTTTTGCCAAGTGAAATATATGCAGAAATCTACATTTAACAACAGTGTATCTGAGTTCAAATATTGGCTCTTCCTCCTTAGTGCACTTGTGACTTTAGGCAAGTAAATTATTTTCTCCATGCATCAGTCTCATCTAAAATAAGATAACAATTAAACTCTACTTAAGACTTGTAGAAAGAAATAAGTTCATATATGCAAAACTATTGAAATGGGAATTGACATGCAGTGACACACTCTAATGTGTTTTCTTATTGGTATTTGTTATTGCTATTACTAATCCTATAGTCAGCACCTCTACCCCACTTTACAACCTGTTATGTGAATGAGAATTAAGGAATGTGAACAAAACTAAAAAGACCTTACAACTTAACAATACTACTAATGTGGAATTCTTGGCAATCACATAGGCAAAGACAGAGATTACAATAGTTTTTAGTACTCATACTAAGAGCATTTGTTTATGAAGGGAAAGAACAGTTAAGACCATCCCAATCGTAAAGCAAAATCTTAATACGTGTGGAATTGGACTTGTAGAATTAAATTTTGTTAAACATAGTTTTTATTTTGTTTCCTTTATTTTTTTCCTTTATTTTGTTTTTTCCTTTTGTTATTTCCTTTGTTTCCTGAACATCTAAACAAATAACATCTATTGAACCCCATGCATTCATACACACACCTGAAACATACACAAGCTCACCAGTGTCCTTTGTAAGTGTCCTTTGTAATAAATAATCTATTTGCCTGCTTGCATGGTCCTCTAGATTAGTTCTCTTCAAAATGATTATTTATCTCACCATGAAAAACTCTTCATGTGTTTACAATATGTCCGTTTATGGTAAAATTATATGCATGTGCTACTGTAATAATACATTACAAGCATGATATATAGAACAAAAACAAAACGAGGTAAAAGAGTGAGAAAAGCAATTATTTAAATTTTGACTTTTTTCTCATTTATCAACAATAATAAAAACTTTTTGACATTGTCTTTGTAAATCTTGATTTACCATTGTGTGATATTTCACATTTTGAACATCTGGTTACAGAGCACACATTCTTTTTTCTGACACATGACAATATTTATTAGGAGGAAGGCACAAAAAGGGTATAGAAATCTCAAATCTTTGTTCTTTTAGGTGTTTTGACCACAATTTACTTGAATTTGACATGAAGATGAACATGACAATATTCTAGAAGCATCATTAGGACAAACAGAATTTCCTGAATTCAAAGTTGAACATAGGACCAGTTAGAGATCTTGGTAATGTCACCAGCCTAAAGTAAAATCCTAAAGGGTGTGCCAGATTTTTATACTGTCTTCATGCAGAGTGGGAGCTGAACATTGTATTTCGGGAATCAAATTTAGTGGCTATCATATCTCAAAAAGGTAAAGATACATATTTGCCTCTGTTTAAAAAAATAAATAATAAACCATGATTTTTATTTTCCAATTGTATCAAATAATTAGGTGAAAATTTTCTTCTAAATAAGCAAGTCCATTTTTATATTCTCTGATATTAATCATTTGTGCTTGTATACCTATGAAAATGTATTCCATATGTCCATTTATTTACATGTATTCCATACAGACATATTTTAATACACACATATTTTCTTAATATGGGAAGAGTTTTAATAAGTGATAAATATTTGTTCCTACAGCAAAGTTACATAACAGTGGAAATATTGCAACCACTAATTTTTAAAATACATTGTATAGGAAGAATAACTTGACAAAGATGGTTGTATTTTCATTAATTGTGAAAACATCATTTCACTTTGAAGATGCAGATTAAATGTATTTTTTTTTCAGAAGTAATTATGTAGCACACAAATCACTGACATTTTCAGAAGTTTGAATCTATTGTCTGAGTCGGAAAGAAGTATGCAATACATGAATAATTAATCTTTGCATTAAATCTCTTCTTTCAAATGTTTTTCCATAATATAACCAGTGAACTTCATGTTAAAAAATATATTCACATACTTCATATTTATCTAAAAAATAGAGAACATACTACATGTTGAAAATTTTCTTTTTATAATATTAATTACTTTATAGTTATTAAAAGTCTGGTTGCTTCTTCGCTTCAGTAGCTTGCCTCGATTCTTCCTCTTCAACAAAAATGCATAGATTCATTCTGTACTCCTTTTATTGTCTCGTGAGCCATAATCAGTAAGAACATTCTACCAAAACCATATTCATGATCTAGAATCTTATCATTTTTGCTGCTATCGTTGTAAGTCAACTAACTTTATTTCTACTGTAGATTACTTTTTCTTTTTTTCCCAAAGATTTATGTATTCACTTGAGAGAGAGAGAGAGAGATAAAAAATGAATGTAGTGGAGAGAAGCAGGGAAATGGAAGACAAAGCCAAGCAAACGCCTTGCTGCGTGCAGAATCTGGACATGGGGCTCTATCCCATGACCCTGAGATCTGGACCTGACCAAGCTCAGATGCCTTAACTGCCCCACCCAGGCATTCCTTAAGTGGATCACTTTTAATAGTCTCTCTACTTCCTATCTTTTTTCCCCATAAAATCTGTTCTCACCACCTTAAGTAGAGATCCTTGGAAAAACTGAACCTGATAATGCTTCTCTCCTGCTCGAAATAAGAACCCTTCAAATTACTGTCTCCAAGTAAAATCAAAGTTTATAGAAGGGTCTGAAGGCATTTTATATTCTGGATCTCTAGAATCCTTCCTATGACTTTTTTTTTTAATTATCAGATAATTTACTATACTGATCTAGTAATTGAGGCATAAACACTTGCACGCATCCCATGGCATCTCTTACCCAGTGGTTTTTCTAAAGCTGCAGTGGCCTCTTCACTGTTACCTCAAACATGCTCCACACAGGACAGCCACAGCATTTGAACTTGGCCTTTTCGTGGAAAAGAACCATGTACGCTAGATTAGGCCTTTCAGTTCTTGTTGGTCTTTGTTCAAGTGTCACGTTCTCAAAATGAATTAAAAACTACTATTTAAAAAACTCTCTGTATCTGTCCTCATCCCCACTAGTGCTCCTTATGCTCTGTTCCTACGTAGCTTTTCTTTGTGGTACTCATTAATCTCTGACATATTCCATATGTGGCACATTTTTTCTCTCCCCCTCCCCAAAGTAAGTCCCATTAAGGCAGGAATTTCTGTCTCTTTTGTTCATTATTGTATCTCCAGGCTTCCAGTACCTTGAAAGAGGGTTACATAGAATGCAGAAAATCAATTCTTCTTTGAAGAATCAATTACTTTAACTGTTCTGCTAATTCCATAAATGTTCCCTAGAAGTTTTAAAGAACTAATAAACATGACTATCTCATTAGTGATTAGAATGATATACTTTCAAAAATAAAATATGTTGTCTTAAAAGATATTAATTAAAGATTATGTCTGGCTAGTATATCAGTCTTCATTGATTTAGAAAGGGTACTTTTTCACACATTTCACTTTTGAAAGAGAATATTATAAAATCCACAGTATAAGTCACAGTCAAAACTTTTATACTTTCATCCAATTTTCCAGTAATCTTCCCCTACTTTGAAATTGTTATAAAGCATGTTTGTTTTCAGATCTTCAGCAATGTTTCCCAAGCATCCTCTGACAGTATATCTGACAATGGACTTCAATTTTTCATTTCAATTTCACATTGTTTCGTATGTTTTATTCAAGCAATTTTACCATGGGAAGAAGAACAAGTGTTACTTAGACGGTATGGGATGTTAGAACTTCTCTTTTACATAAGAAAATTCAGAAAAACCATCTAGATCTTTACCATTAAAGGTATATTTATAGAATATTATGTTAACATACACTTTTTGCTGAAAGTGATAGTGGTATTTGTTCTCCATATGTTGGACATAATTTTTTGGTGTTTGGTAATGATGTCTAAATGCCATCGTCATCTATTATCAAAAGCTACACTGAGTATTAGGGTATGCTTCTATTATTATAATTCTAAACACTTCCATCCGAGTTTTTCAATTCTATTAAATTTTCATTCAGTTATGTTATGCACTTCTACTGGGAAAAAAAATAATCAAGTTTACCTGTTTCTTGTACTTGTTTGTTTCACTTAACGTTGCTCTTATCTGTGTTTTCTTTAGAAAAATATTTTAAGGCATTTTGTAAATATTGTCTTAGTTAAATATTATTGAAAAATAATATTAGTTGGGAATCACTAAATCAAATTTGTGAAAAATATATTAACTTATAATGTTCTAAAGTATAATGAGTTTGTGAATTTGTATTAAATAGCCACAATTTTCTTAGGATCACCAACACATTTCATGTCAGAGGTAACCATAAAAAATATAGATCAAATAAGAGAAGAGTCAATATGTGTATCAAAATGTAAATAGGATGTGTAATATTCTGCATCTGAAGCCATAAGTTTTTCAAACTACTTAGCAAAGAATATTTTCTACTACCAGGACCACAGATCTTGACTGTAGCTTTCAAAAGGAAAATACACAATACCCCATTTCTCAGATCAACAGCACAGGACAGAATTACTATCTTGCAATAGTAGCACAGAATTAATGATTATTTGTTGAATAAAGACATTTAAGCATTTATGTACCAGATATGATGCAATATTATTTCACAGAAATATTTATGACAGTATAATTTATTAATTTGTATTTTTTTGAAAAAAAAAGATAAGTCAAACTTAAAAATAAGATCAAACACTAATTTATGGAAATATGCTTTGAACCAAGATTTCCAGTTGTATTGAGTATACTTTCCTGCATGTACATTTGCAATCATCTTTATCCAGCACCTTCATGTTCACTGTAGTGTTTTCCAAAATATCCATAATATGAAAAAGACCTAAGTGTTTATCAAAAGATGAATAAAGAAAATGTGAGACACAGACAGACACACACACGATGGAATATTATTCTGCCATAAAGGTGGGAAATCCTACCCTTTGCGACAACGTGGATGGACCTAGAAGGCATTATGCTAAGTGAAATAATTCAGATAGAGAAAGATAAATATTGTATGATCTCATTTACAAGTGGATTCTTTAAAAAGCCAAACCTAAAGGGTAATTGCTAGGTGCTAGGGGCTAGGAGAAATGGGAAGATGTTGGTCAAAAGATACAAATTTCCAGTTATAAGATGAATAAGTTATAGGGACATAAGATATAGTAAGGTTACTATGGTCAACAATACTGTGTCACATACTTGAAAGCTTCTATGAGAGTAGTAATTAAATGTTCTCATCATGCAAACAAAAATAGTAATTATGTGAGATGATAAAGATATTAACTAGTCTTATTGTGGTAATAATTTTGCAATTTATAAGGGTATCCACTTGTCATGTTGCACACCTTTAACTTGTACATTGTTATATGTTAATCATATCTTAATAAAGCTGGGGAAAGCATACTATGTACTCCACTAGACCACTAAAGTTCTGACCACATGCACAATTGGTGTAATAATTTTTATTAACATAGAAAATTATTTTAATCCAGTTAATGGTTAACAACAATCAACCAACAATCAATATTTACTAAGTACCTAAATATTGTAGCTATTTCAGCTAGGAAAATATTTTTTTCTTTTTTATAAGAATATAGAAATGAGATTATTAATCATTTCTGAAATGTCTCATGATTTTATATATCCTTAGCACTATATAATTAGTTTTCTATACATCAAATATTTGAATATCTTGAAATATATAATCTGCACTGGCAGTTAGAGTCTTTTATTTATTGAACAGTGGGAAAGGGTGACATAGAATTTCCTGCCAATATACTTTGCTGCTGATATTAAAAACAGACTGGGTATGGTAGAAAAGAATTCCAACATGGAACATCTCTTACTTTTTGCCAAGTTCCACATAGGCTGCTAATCACTACCTGACAATGATTCAATGAAAAGTGAAGTCAGACCACCAAGCTATTTCATATGTCATAGCCTACTGAGCAGCTGCCAAATGTTAAACACCAGATGTCTTCATTGAATTAGGCTGGACTGAAAGCAGAGAATGAATAGCAATGACTCTATTTTATGTCCAAATTTCCCTAAGCCGGTTTAGACTACCACATACACACATTTATAAAAATCTGTTAAGGTAGGAACAAAATATTACAATTTTTATTTGTATTCTATTTAAAAATTATACACACACACACACACACATATATATACACATGCACACATATGCATACATCATGCATATGTAATGAATATTGGGGTCTTGTAAAATGGTCAATAGGGACTAATCATTACTCTATATAAAATGTACATAAAAAAGTAATTTAAAACATAAGGTAGTCATCATGGCATATTTCAAGAAATAATATTTTTTGTTATTTTAAAGTATTTTAAAATCTAGGAAATATTGTGTATATGTTTTTCGTAGTATATACGGATAAAGAGAGATTTCCATATCCATATATATTATATTATATTAATAATATAATACATATATAATATATTTTAATTATATTGTAATTTAAGTAGCTTTTTATAGATTCAGGTTCAATTTCTAAAATGTATATTTAGTATTTACTGCTATATATAATTCTATATGAAATTTCTGGAACTTACAGAAAAGTACACATATGTAATGACAGCCACACCAAAAATGAGAAAAGATATTTGGAGGATCAAAAAACCATGATAGGGGTGCCTGGGTGGCTCAGTAAATTAGGTGTCTGCTTTTGACTCGGGTCAGGATTTCAGGGTCCTGGGATGGAGCCCTGCATGGACGGGGGGAGGTCTCTGCTCAGCGGGGGGCCTGCTTCCCCCTTCTCACTCTGCCTGCCTCTCTGCCTACTTGTGATCTCTGTCTGTCAATTAAATAAATAAAATCTTTAAAAAAAATCATGATCAATCCATTAAGCAAGTAAATCAACTTGACTCATTTTGAAATGGAAATTACCACTTGAGAAACACTGATCTATAACATGCTGAAGGTTGTAGGAGTGCAGTTAATAGGAAATAATCCAGGCTTAATTTAGGATGATTAATTGACATACAGAGGCAGGGGAAACTAGAAGTTTCACATTTCTATCCACCTTGAGTCAGAGAGTGACTTGGGATCTGCCTCCAAGATTGTGCCAAGAAAGGGTGTGCTTCTGTCTGGGAATCACAGGCATGCTCCACATACCTGGCCATAGAACAAAGGGAAACATTCCATCCAGAAGGCTTGCTGCTGAGGCCCCTCTGGTTACTGAATGGATGGTATCTGTCATAGACACAATTATAAAATGTCACCCAAGATTCCTGTGCCCTGGTTATTCAATCAATCTATAGTGCAATATACTGTGAATTAATGCTATTGAGCACAGAAATCTGAACACTCTTCTTCCATCTACTAACCAGAACACTTTGAGAAGGAGGCTAGAAGAGACTTTACTGAGAAACTAAAGAATAAACACCTAGATACTGGTTTCATATTTTGGTGTACCCCAAACCAAATCCTTTAAATCACTGTCCAGTGAAACTCAAAGTCAACAAATCCAACATTTGCGTTTTGGGTTTCCACATACATAGTTTAGTGCTCCATTCTTAATCATAAGAGACAAAAAATATTATCATATTTTTGAGAAATAGTTCATAAGGAAAAAAACTCAAATAGGTATAAAACAATTTAGAAGAGATTATGGCTATATAGGGAGTCAAAACTACAGAAACAGTTCAGTAATACAAGAGATATGAGAAGAAGAACATTCTTTAAAGTGGAACAACATAATAAGGAACAATCTGAAAAGGAAGAAAAGTATTGAAAATAAAAACACAGTAGTAGAAACAGGAACATTCCCCAGTATTCGCTTATATCCTTGCCTCTGACTTTCCTAGAATCAGAGTAACAGAAGTCAGACTATGATCAGAGACCTTGTGTAGCTTGTCTTCTGTTGAGAGCCCTCATCTAGTATTGTTAGTCTTGTTCTTTTTAGACATCATTCATTGTGTAATTGTGACTCCGTTTTTAAAAACTAAACAATTATGGATAGGAGAGATATTTTATAAGTGATAAAACTCAGAAGACAACCAAAAGATAATTATTCCAAATTGCTGGAATATGGGTGGGGGGCTATGAATAGGTGAGAGGAAGGTATATAAACTGTGAAGAGCAGATAGAGACATTTAAGTCATTTTTTTATTCTCAAGCTAGAAAATAGGTAATGAACGTCAACTTTAAAATTACTTCTCAAAATGCACATATATAAATGTTCAACACTCTTCTGTATGTATCATGTAGATTAAAATAAAACACTTAAAGAGGAACACACATTAAAGACAGTTTTAAGAGTGGATTATGAGATAATTTTAAGGTAGTGACTTTCTATTTAAGACAGAAGCTTTTTTTAAAGACGTTTATAGGCCAATGGTTGAAGAGCAATAAAGAAAATAAAAGTCTATTAAAAACCATATAATAGAGCAGCAAATTAATTACTAATCAAATAGTGTAGATAACTAGTGCAAGAACAATTAAAAAAAGATACATCTATCACTTAATGTCACTGGAAAAACTTATGAAGAACACAGAGAGGTTAAACTCTAAGCAGAGCAATATTTTCCTGTAAGTTGTCGACCATCAGATGTGAATCTTAAAAAAAAAAAGAATGATATGCCCAAATTTAGGTGAAGTTAATATTTCTCCATACTCTCATTGCTACAAGACCCACCAATATTTTTCAAAAGATAAATATTTTGTGCCACATCTCCCAAATTTTACTTTTTCTGTCCCATGCAATATTTGTCTAATGAATGAAAAAGGAATTAGAAATGACCTGCCATAGGAACTGTATTCACCTATATCTGAGATGTAGTTGAAAGAACCCTATGGAATGGATCTTTGGATGTATCACTGGAAAGATGGATGGGGAGTAATGATGAAGATGATATGCTCCCATTTTTCGTTGTAAGGCAGCCAACTGGTAGCAGGTAAGAGATTTTATTTTAAATGATTTGGGAAAATTACATGTACCTAGGCATTTTATATAATAATTATCTATCATCATAACCATCTATCAATTTGTGCTAGTGACTACAAAGTACTAAATATTTTTTGAATATCCTAGAGTAAGCAGTGAGTTTAAAAAGATATTTGGGCAGAAAGAAGAAAGTAACTTTCTGTCTAAATGTAATAGTCTGGATCTTCTAAATTAATGGTTACAGCTGTGCAGCAAAAATCCCATAGGACATTTATGTTATGTTTCCTTTCTTATCTCAAGGAAAGATGAACTAAAGCAAAATTTTTGAATATTGTCTTTGGTTGTTTGCTCTTTAAACCACATAATGTTATAGTTATTTCAAAAACAGAGTGTGCAGTTACTCCTGGCAGGGAGGAACTGTTTCAGGTATTTATGTTTCCCCAGTAACAGTGCCTTGGCTATTAGCACAATATCTGAGACATTGTTTAGCACACTGATGTCAAAGCATGAATTACATTTGCTTCTCCAGAGGTGTGAAGAGTACAGCTGGCATTGGAAAAGGGAATAGGCAGCTACACTGCTCCACCAGAACTCTTTTGCATTAGAGAAATCACCTATTATACGGTGAGGATTTTCAGCCTAAATTCAATTTATATAGAACCACTTTAGATTGTTAAAATAATGAAGTGCATTCATTTATATTTTAAAGCTCTGATTTTAATATTTGTCTACTCAAAATTAATGATTGTGTCATTATATTTAACAAAATATATTACAAAAATCCATGTTTTTATTATAAACAGACTTGTTAAATCCATGATTCAAATCTTTCTTTAAAAAGTAGCATATTTTAGGGTGCCTGGGTGGCTCAGTGGGTTAAGCCACTGCCTTTGGCTCAGGTCATGACCTCAGGGTCCTGGGATCGAGTCCCGCGTAGGGCTCTCTGCTCAGCAGGGAGCCTGTTTCCTCCTCTCTCTCTGCCTGCTTCTCTGCCTACTTGTGATTTCTCTCTGTCAAATAAATAAATAAAATCTTTTAAAAAAAAAGTAGCATATTTTAAAATGATTTACTCTTTTGAAATAATATCCACTTATTTCTCACAACACAGAGTATCAAATTTTATTGCATAAATGAAAACATAAGAAAATAATACATAAAATGATTATATATTTATGAAAAATAATTGCTTTATAAAATACATTTAAAGTTTATTTTAATCTCGACTGTAAATATAATATGGCATCAGAAGTATAGCCAAATTACTCAGATTTTTAATCTTTAAAGTATAATTGTCATTATCTTGCTGAGTATATTCTTGTTGAATTGATAATGCCCCAAATGGGGCAAAAATGTTTGACTGTTACCTCCCGCACTATAAAGAATAAAGCATAATACCTATTGGGCCTTTTTGCTTCCATGGGAAATTTATTCTATACTTGAAAATACTCCTCTAGTTTATATGTCCAGTGAAAGAAGTCATCCAGTGGTTTCTGAAACAGGAAAGTACTCAGTCTGTGATGTAAATAGCTCTACCACCTGATAATACAGACTCAATAGACTATAATACTAGAGTATTAGTAACTGGAAAACTGCTGGTTGTAGGCAATGGCAATCCTCAGGGGGAGAATCAAAACATAGGCCCTTGAGGATATGAAGTAAGTCCAGGCCATCTGGAGTAGAGAATTAAATACTACTTAAAAAACAACTCCCAGCATGGTCTAGAAGATATTAAACATTTAAAGACGGAACATCAAGTGACTCTGCATCTGGAACTCTCATGGGCTGGATTCTGTCCTGGCTGTAGAATTGTAAGATTAAGCAGAATCAGATGAAATCTATCATATGTTTGCCATTCCATATCTGTAATCAAGCATATGACAAATCAAGTTATAGGGTATGTTTCCCATAACACTTGCCCAATCATTAATGTTTCAGTAACATGAGAATCTTCCCTTAGGTCCATGCATGTGGAGCAGTTAAATTTGGCTATCAGTCCCAAGTGAGGATTTCCACTACATAGAAGACAGCAAAGATCACCCATCAGAATGACCCATTAGAAGCAGGAACTCATAACCTGCACTCACTGCATCTCGTATAGATGCAGTTAGCAAGAAGGATCCAAAACACAAGGCACTAGTTAGAATAATGCTTTATGCACAGAAAAGGGGAGACTCAGCAAGATGGGTGGAGTGTGTGATATCCCCTTACCAAGAAGTCCTTCCTAACTGCTGAGGTGGGTGATAAAGTTACATGCACTCATCTGGTGTTGTAGGCCAAGACTTTGTTCCCTTCCCCAAGTACAAGGTCTTAAGGCCAATAAACTTCTGGGGCTGGCCCAGTTCCATATAATGCATGTACTAAAATAATAGAAAAAATTTCACTGGTACCTAGGAGAGGAGAAAGGTTTCCTCTAATAAGGGGATGAGCAACAGCTCTGCCCTGAATTCCATATAGGGAAATGTTCCAGACCTGGGGCACCAATTGGGCAAATCAAAGAGTGGAGGCAGATTGCCCCATGGCTGCTTTCCCAACAATGGGAAAATGGTTGATAATTTCTGACTACTTGATGGAGAAGAAAAACAAACAAACTAACTAAAACAAAAAATAACTATGCATGGTCTAAAGAAAGTAGACAAGTTATATGGATGCAGGCTGAGGATGTATAGCAGCTGTATACCTTGACCTCACTAGGGGGTGCTTTTAAAAAGTTCAGGGTAAAGGAATCTCCCTGGTAGTGAATCTTAGTGTAGTACATCTAGTCATCCCTTTTATTTAGAATAGGAAGTGAGTCAAGGTTAGAATGTATGTGGATTCATAGGCTGTGTTAAATGGCCCAGTTAGGTGGTTGAAGGCCTAGAAGCAGAAAAATGGGAATACTGGGAACAAGAAGATCTGGAGTAGAGACAAATGGACAGATGTATGGAATTTGGAATAAAATGGGAAGATCTTTGTGCCACATAGGTAGTAACATAGAACCTCTGCCTCAGAACTGAGATAATAATTCAACTTCACCCTCTTCCAATGCTACTTCCTTTCTTCCATCCCTTCTGCAGGAGTTTTCTCCTGATAAACATTCTGAATGCCAAATTCCACCTCAGCCACTTCATCTGGATAACTAAATATTAGACAAACATTAAAAGATTAAAGAAAAGTAAGGGAAATATACAACAATTTCACCTGTGTAAATTCGATAATTTACACCCTGTGAATTGGGTGAATTCCTTGGAAGACATAGTTATCAATACAGATTCACAAAATATTACAAAATCTCAATATCTCTAGATCGATTTGTAGTCAGAACAGTGAAACAGACAACCACTACAACAACAAAACAAGGAAGCCTGGGTGGCTTAGTCAATTAAGTATCTGACTCTTGAATTTGGCTCAGGTCATAATGATGTGGGAAACAGAGGCAGAAGAAAAGTTATTAAATTTCCTTACTATCTATAACCCACTGACAAGTCCTTGAAACAGGCTGAGTGACATTCTTCTAGGGACTCAACTGTCTCCACCTTAATACTTTGCTAAGAGCAAAAGTCAATCCTAGCCTGACTGCTTTCCACCTCCAACCAGGATCCTGTGGGTCTACTTTAAGATATAAAAATTCCTTTGGTAACTTCCTTCATCTAGAAGGAAACCCTCCAAGATACATGCCAGCAATCCTCCCCATGTATATGCCCCATCAATATACATCTGAAGGGTCTCATGACTAAGGTTTTATTAGACAGTAACAAGTGACATTTTCCCAACAACAGCTAGCCCCTCAAGGTCCTATAAACCTTGCTTCTAAAATTCCTTAAAGACTTATGCCATCCCTGACCCCCTCCCAACTTGCAAGTATATAATGCAAGTATATAATGCTGCCCTCATAATCCCAGGGCAGCAGCTCTTTCTGCCCACAAGTCCTGTCCCTGTGCTTTAATAAACCACCATTTTGCACCAAAGATATCTCAAGAATTCTTTCTTGGTTATCGGCTCTGGATCTCACCTCACCAAACCTCACCTATTATTTAAAACTTCATCAATAATCTCAGGGTTGTCAAATCAAGGCCAGTATTGGACTCTGCACTAGGCTTGGAGCCTGCTCAAGACTCTTTCACTTCCTCTCCCCCTGCACACCCCTTCTAGAAAACAAAACAAAACAAAAACAAGGACAAAAATCATCCTTCATACAAAAAAATTCTAGATCTGAACTGTTTACTCAGTTTCAATTATCGATAAACCCCTTTACAGTATAGAATAGAAGAAACATTCATCAGTGGAACACCTTATTTTATGAGGTCATCACCCTGATAATAAAACTGGAGAAAAACATCACAAGAAAACAAAACTATATATGATTTTCTTCCTAAATATCAATGAGGTAATCTTTAGTAAATATTAACAAATCAAATCTAACAATGAGATAATCTTTAGTAAATATTAACAAATCAAATCTAACAAATATAAGGAGGGAAATATCCTAGAACCAAGTAGAATGCAAAGAATGCAAAGTTCATGAACATTTGAAACTTGGTGTAATTGGCTATGATGACCGAAAAAGCAAACATAAATTTTTAAGTCATTGCATGAGATCAGGAATAAATAATTTGACCAAGTACAAAACCTAGCTCTAATAATAAAAGAAAAATTCTCAGAAAATTTAAGGAAGAAAGTAGCTTTCTTACCCTGTTACCAGACATTTATAAAAAAAAATATATAGATGTCATTGTGCTTTACAGTTAAAAACTATTCTCTTTTTCCTTAAGGTCAGGAACAATCATAGGCTATTTTCACTACTTTTATTCAACAGTTTATAGGGATCCTGTATTGAGCAATATGGTAAAACAAATAATAAACCGTGCATATTTAAAATATGCAAATTTGTCTTGTTTCTGGCAACATGGTCAGGTACATGAAATATCCAAATATAAAATTTTGCTAAAACTAATAAATGAGTTTATCAATATTACAGGATATGGGACAAGTTTCAAAAATCAGCTATATCTTTATACACTAGTAAAAAGCAGAAATTGAAATTAAAGAAAAATATTATTTAAAATTTTTTTAAAAAGTACTACTAAATACTCAGGGATAACTATGTGTGTGAGTGTGGCACTTAAAAATCCTCCAAAAAATAACAAAGAAAAACTAACATTAAATGACCAAAATAAATACAGAAAAGTACTGGCTCATAGGTTGGAAAGCTTAATATTATCTTTTTTTTAATTTATTTCTTTAGCATTTCATCTCTTTTATTGCTGTTGTAAGTTAAGTCATTTCTTCCATTATAACTTTTTTTTTTAATTTTTTAATTTTTTATAAACATGTTTTTATCCCCAGGGGTACAGGTCTGTGAATCACCAGGTTTACACACTTCACAGCACTCACCAAAGCACATACCCTCCCCAATGTCCATAATCCCACCCCCTTCTCCCAAACCCCTCCAATATTATCTTATTCAGGAGCCAGTTTTACCCCAACTGATATGACCACAAGTCAATCACAAAGTTTAAACAGGCTTTTTATTTTTTTTGATGGAAATTGATGATCTGCTTCTAAAATATATGTAGAAATTCAGAGGTCCTAGAGCAGCTAAAATAATAAGATTTAAGAACCATTACCATCTAGTTTGTGGTTTTCAAAACCACAAAAATCAAGATAAAGCAGTAGAGAGTTAAGGACACATATATGGATTGATGAAACATAGTCCAAAATGAAACTCAAATGTATATGTTCAATTACATTTGACAAAAGCTCCAAGCTCATTCAATGGGGGAAATTTAGAAAAACAAAAAGTGAACTTCGAACTTTAAATCACACCACACATTATAGTCACTTTAAAATGGGTCATGGAACTAGATATAAGAACTAAAACCATTTAACTTCTAGAAGTTAAGAGGTAAATATATAAATATAAATATATATATGTAAATATATATGTAATATATATGTATATATATATAAAATATAAGTAAATAAATATATATATATTCACTTTGGAGTAGATTAAAATTTCTTAGATAAGACACAAAATGCACAGATAATAAGGATTTGATAAGTTAGGCTTTGAGGAAATTAAAAAAAAAATCTGCTCTTCCCAAGACAGCATTGAGAAAATGAGAAAGGAAAAAAAAAAATTCTACAAATCTGAAAGACTTTGTGCAAAAATATGAAGAGTTCTTACAACCCACAAAAACAACCAAATTTTAAAAGTGAGCAAAATATTTGAGCAAATATTTCACAAAAGGTATTCAAATGATCAATGGTCAAGGGGTCTGATTGTTCAGTCAGTTAAATGTCCAACTTTTGATTTTGGCTCAGGTCATGATCTCAGAGTTATGAAATAGAGTACCACATCTGCTCCATGAAGATCCTCTTTCTCCTTCTCTCTCTACTCCCCCTTGTGAAAGAAAACAAAACAAAACAAAGCCAATAGTCTCATGAAAAGGTGCTTAGCACTACTGTTAATCAGCTACATGCACATTATGAACAGTGCATTGATGTGCCTTTACATTCGGATTATAGTGGTTATGTTAAAAAGAAAAATTAAAAAAAGCTTGACAATACCAAGTATTGGCCAGGGTATAGATCAACACTGCTGGTGGGCATATAAATATTATAATAATTTCAGGAAACCATCATTTGCTCTTTAATTATATATGTACCATATGGCAATTTTATTCGTAAGTATTTAGTAAAGAAGAAAAAAAGAAAAGAAAAGAAAAGAAAAGAACGTCTGACAGAAATGTAAATATTTTAGCAGCTTTTTCTCACAATAGTCTCAGATTGATGATAACCCATATGCCTTTCAGCTGGAAAATGGAATACTGTTTTGTGGTATAAAGGAATATACTTATAAACATAATAACATATATGAATCTCAAAAGCATCATGCTGAATGAAAGTACACAAATATTTTTATTTCATTTATACAAAACCCTTGCAATGGTAAATTTATTTGATAGTAATAACAAAGTAGATCTGCCATTGTGTTGGTGGTAGAGATAAGATGGTCAAGGATAGGCACAAGAGAAGTGGTGACAGAAATATAACTAATCTTCAATATAATTAATATATTTCATTAACTATATTCTTGTATGAAAACTCATGAAACAGTACCATAAAATTGGGTGTACTTATTTTTTGTATGTTATATTTCAAAGTTAATTACATTAACTTGGCACTTTCTATCTTCTGAAAGTTTTTCAGAAGAGATGAATTTTTGGGAAACATATTGGAAACACAAATCATTTTTTTGCTACATTAATAAAGTCACTTGAAAAATGCATTCAAGGGGCGCCTGGGTGGCTCAGTGGGTTAAGCCTCTGCCTTCGGCTCAGGTCATGATCTGAGTCCTGGGATCGAGCCCCACATTGGGCTCTCTGCTCTGCAGGGAGCCTGCTTCCTCCTCTCTCTCTCTCTGCCTGCTTGTGATCCTGTCTGTCAAATAAATACATAAAATCTTAAAAAAAAAAAAAAAGAAAAATGCATTCAAAATAGGAGGATAACGTGAATTTGAATAGAATTGAGGAAACATCATTTAAAAATATTTGGAAGTTTCCATTAAATATTTTGTTCATTGTAATAATTACATTTGGTTAGTTTGCATCTAAAAATCATCTAAAACCACTTCTATAAAGGAGTTTATACTTCTTCTGTGTTCAAAAATAAATGTTTTTGAATTATAGTGTATGTAATTATGTAGCATATGAGAAATGAGAAATGAAAATAAAAGATTATTCTTTCCACTATCAGAGCAACAGTTAAGTGATACAATCATTTACTCCAATTTTAGTCACTCATTCAATTTTATATACATTAATTCACCCATTGAATAAAAAGTTATGCATACCTGCTGCTATGTGCCCAAAACCACACATGGCACAAAATGTTTCTGAGACAGATTCCCATGGAGTCTATATTTCTGGAGTTCATAGTCAAGGTCAGATAATATATGAGTAACTATGTAATTTTAATATGGTGTGATAAGTGATGACAGTGGTGGCATGGGACCACTCTTAGGCGAGGACTCAAACTAAGTTAGGAAGCTTCAAACTGAGCACTGAAGCCGGTGTAAAAATTAGTCAGATTAAGAGTAAGCAACAGAGCAACCTAGAGAGAAGGAACCGCATGCTTAGACAGGGAACAGGGCAAATGTGAACATGGTTGGACTGTGGCAGGTGAGTAAGAAGGGGAAGCTGGAGAGAAGCCTCAACAGGAATAAATAATAATATTCCCTAACTTTTTTTTTTCTTGAGTAACTAGAAAGATATTATAAATTCAAACCAGAGGATTAATGAAGGGATTTAAACTAGAAAGTGCAGGCCTGGATTTGACTTTTATATTTTCTTATTTGTTACATATAGTCCTCCTTCAAAGGCACTGACCATTTTAATTTCCTTCTCACAACTCTGTTTAAGTTTTGGAAAATCCACAAAATTATCAAATACTCCAGTTATAGCACTGGTAAATCCATTTGCTAATCCCCAGGTTGTTTCTGTGTTTTAGGTCATTTCTGATTTCTTAAACTGGCTTAGTTTAAATTTTCATAAATAAAGTTTCATAAATAAATATTTATATATGAAGCAACATTTTTGTTTTTGTTTTTGGTCCTTAAAATGTGGCAGGTACATTTTCTAGAATCTGAAGATATGAGAGTGTATAAGGCATTCTTCCCCCGATCTCATGAATTTATATTTTAAAATGGGAAGTTCTTGAAAAATAATGTTTGTTCAAGTGAAATTTTAAAATATAATGTTGATTCTGATTTTTTTTTTTTTTGCTCCATACTAAGGACATAGACAATCATTTTTTTCCCAGAAATATTAGTGGTTTCATGTTTCTACAGACATATAAGGGGTCTGAATAGCCATAGAAAAATGTTTAGAAAGCAACAAGTTGTTCTCAATGTGATAACCATAAGCTGTTTCTAAAGTCACCATGACGTTCGGTAATGCAAAGATTCTAAAAGTGATTTTACCTTGTGGCTACATAAAACAGTATTCCTGAATTTCTCATTAAGGCAACCTTTCAAGGGGATGGGATACTTTTCCTTTCAGAGAATGTTTTTATTTTATTTTTTAAAAAGATTTTATTTACTTATTTGACAGACAGATATCACAAGTAGACAAGGAGACAGGCAGAGAGAGAGAGAGAGGAGGAAGCAGGCTCCCTGCTGAGCAGAGATCCTGATCCAGGGCTCCATCCCAGGACCCTGGGATCATGACCTGAGCCAAAGGCAGAGGCTTTAACCCACTGAGCCACCCAGGCTGCCCAGAGAATTATTTTTATTTCAAAGGTCATATTGAAAAAAAAAAGGTAAACAATAATTAATTCCTAATACAACCTGTTATTTTTTGAATTTTCCCCTTGAAATATTCTCCTTTTTTTTTAAAGGTTTTATTTATTTATTTGACAGAGAGCAGAGCAGAGCAGCAGGGAGAGAGAGAAAGGGGGAAGCATGCTCCCCCGCTGAGCAGAGAGCCCCATGCAGGGCTTGATCCCAGGACCCTGAGATCATGACCTGAGCCAAAGGCAGCGGCTTAACACACTGAGCCACCCAGGAGCTCCTCCTTGATATATTCTTAAGGGGAAAATTTGAAGATTTTCTATTATCTATCCATCTATCCATCTATATGTATTTACTGAATCTCTGTAATGTAGAAAAATGTGATGAAGAGTCATAGTCTCCAAGTTAAAGAAAAGAAAAATTCCTACATTGTGAGACTATACTATGTTCTAGGTATTTGCATTGATTGAAAAAGTTGATCCAACTTGAACCTGACATTGTCATTATTTTTTACACATCTTTTCCTTGTTAGTATTATAGGAAATTGTAACAGCTTAAATTCTCTCAACTACTCATTTACAGATACAAATACATATTTTATAGACACACAAAGGGGCATTTTTAAACTTCTAATTCACCTGGCTATGTGGCAGAATCTACAATCTTATCTCAAATTTCATTTGAGAATGTATTTCTGGAGGTCAGTTGAAAATTTTATCCTGAAATTGTTTTTATAAAATTTTCCTGACATCATCTGTTAAAAACTACCTAGTAATAAATAGGGAAGAAAAAAATTGAATCAAAATATCACCACAACTTAGAAATGAAGTCCTAGAACGTAGCGTGTTTCTCAATTCAGGTATACTGAGATTATGGCAATGAGCTATATGTATTTATATATTTAATTGGTTTAAGTAACTATGTTCTTGGGCATTTATTAGAACACATCAAGTTTAGCCTTTTTAAAATGTAATAATTACTATTTTACACTGCCAACCAATAATTATTTTTATCATTATGCTAATATGAGTACAATGATATCTAAATCTTATACCTAGACTTATTTTTATGTGGTTATAAATGTTAGATGTTCATGTGTCTAATGAATTAAAATATTTATATTTTATTATAAATATGTAACATCTATCATAAACTAGCAAAATCATCCATTTTGGTTTCTGCTTACTATCATTACCTCAAAGATATTTAAAGCCAAACTATTCTAAACCATTGCAACAGCTAGCTTCAACCTCTTATATTCTATTTTCCTTACTTATCTTTGCATAATCCAAGTAAGCAGTTTCCTCACCGATACTATATGAAGGACATACACTTAGTATTTTAATAACCAAAAGAGGGTCTTTAAAAAATTTAATATGATTCTTGACCTTTTTCTTATTTTTATCTTTTTTTTTTCTAGTAAAAGATATCCCCTCTATTTTAAGGGGGGAATAAGATATTTACAAAACATGTTCATTCATATATTGGAAGGTTAATATATGGATGCACCAAACTGTGACCTGGCTTTGAAAGACAGTTCTTGTTTTAGCAGTTTTGCTCCACACTAGAATGAGCAGCAGAGCAACACTTTCTATTATGTTTAAGTCCATCTACAAATATTTTCTCTTTTGTTAGCGTGCCATCGTCCTTAGCGTTTGTGTGGTGTGTGCACTGGCCTGGACAGCCCGATCTAAGTTTTCATCTGGCTTAGTTTATCCAGAATCTACCTTTATTCTCCTTCTAAACCCAATTTAAAATATTCTTGACACTGTACAATTGTACACAGACTTACCAGCCTTTTGGATAGTGCAATCAGCTGAGTCTTTTTGAAGACTTTACTTCATTCTAGCACAGTATTGCCTTCTCCACCTGACTGGCCACCTATTGGCACCACTGCTTGTTATATTCTCTGGAAACTGGACTGTGGGGTCTCTCTGTATGATGTTAGTCTGTTAATATATATGTTTTCTTGCATCTTGCAACGATAAGCTTGTAATAATTATTCAAATCAAAGATAATGTAAACTTAGAATCACCAAAACCAATAATGTTCATTTCCAGTTTATGTTCATAATATCCTGGTTTGTCTTACTTTTGCCGTTAGTAAAATTAGGCAAAACAAAATAGCATGACACCGTGTAAATGATGCGCTTTACAGGTTTGCATTTGCTAGATTCCTCATAGTACAAATAACTACATAATTCTGTGATTCTCTTATCAGTCGCTAGACCAATGACTTCAATCTGTGACTACAAGGAAAAAACTGGCATTCTTAAGAAAATAATTGATCAGAAATGATGGATTTGTAATAAAGACAACTAAGATTTAAAGTAGAAACATAGTCCTACTACATTAAAAATCCCCTACTACATTATAGCTTTAAATCTAATGTTCATATGAGTATGACCTAGTTTTATCCCTCTTTTCCCCAAACTTCCTAAAGATGTGTATACTTGTCTTTTTAATTTCTTATCCTCTGAACCATACATTTGATTGCCCTCCTCTTACTATCCTCTTTATTATTTTATTTTAAATGGCTTCCAAGTTTTGAAAGTGATTTCCGTCTACCAATCTTATAATCTTTTTAAAGGATTTCCCTTCTTTCTAATCTTGATGTGGTGGTTTAGAGGCAATTTTGGTAGGTTGGTAACAGCATGGGTGCTGATTTTCAATAAATGGGTTTAGACCCAAGTTATACCTATTGTAAGTGGTGAGATCTTGGTTAAGCTAAATAACCAGTCTGCCCCTCAGTTTTCTCATGTGAAATGAGTATCAATATATACCTTGTAGTGTTTTCATGTGGGGATTATACAGAATGCAATTAAATTTGTAAATGTACTGCAACTGTCCTAAAAACCTTCAATCTTTTACTTTTATAGCCTCTCTTTCTTCACCTATGCAGTGATTCTCAAGAGAAAGATGGTCTGCTTCAACACATGTTTTAATATCTGGAAACATTTCTGGTTGTCAAAATTTGGTGGTGGATGTATACTATTATCATCTAGTAGGCAGGTCCCCCCCAAATTGCTAAGCATCTTACTATTCACAAAGTAGTCCCAGAGTAAAAGAGAAGGATCCATTCTAAAATGTTAATAGTACCAAGACTGAGATGTCCTGCTGTAGTGTGCTATGTCAACCTGAAATAATATGCTCAATAGAAGAATCTTACAAAGAGACTGGCTCATAAAAATCACTAAAATTATTTAAGTCTTTATATAGATTAAATATAATCAAGATATACATAAAAGAATGTCATAAGAATAATCCTTTATCAAGGAAAGTGGGCAAAGGAGTAATTTTAGTTCATACATTTCTACAGGGCATTGAAACCTCTAAAAACTTAGAGAAAAACATGTTGTGACTTAATAAATTGTGAAATGAGGTTCCATCTGATGTAATGAGTATCTCATCTCTGGGAAAAAGTTTTCAAATAGAGCTTTTAAATAATGTCTGGAAAAAGATCATTGGGTTTAATTCTTTGAATAATCTTGAGAAAATGTTAAAGAAATGAAATATAATTTCTCTTGCATGATAGCATTAAGTTGAGGGGTTATTTGGTGGGTTAAAATAGGTATCAAGTGAAAATTATATTTTCTAGGGATTTGACAGTGAAGATAAGAAAATAAATGAAAGAGTATCCTGAAAAAGCGATAGCTAAAGAAATGACTTTTAAATCATTGTAATAGGATAGAAGAGACTTAGTCGTGATTGCATGTAAGGGGAAAGATGGTATCTGGCTGATACATTTGAGATGTAAGACAGCAGGTATAATTGCTGAAGCAAAATCAAAGGGAACGTAGTAGAGGATAGCATGGAAAGGAATGATGACTGTGTTAGTCCTTGAGAAAAGCAGTAAAGCTTCATTGGCGGAAAAGAGGAATTGTGAAAGGGGGAAGAGAGTCAGCAAAATTGAAATCACATGGAAAGGTTTTATGAAATTGCGAGTCCTATACTGAAAGAGAAGCAGAATAAATGACAAAGAAAATATTAGGAAAAGTACATAAGAGAAAGAACAATGCCTTGTACACATGTTCAGACTGGGTGATAGTGGAAAAAGTATTTCTTTTATTCTAAGGTACAGATCCCTGATGCTGGGAAGTGAAATAGCTATCTCCTGTCCACAGATTGCAGACACAAAAGTCTACCCTGTCTGTGGTCTCTGCGATGTAGAGTTACCATATCAAAACCTCTGAAACGAGAGACACAATAAAAACTGAGGAATGGGACCTAAATAGATCATATCTTGCACCGAATTTCTACTATGCCTTTGCTTACACCTCCTTTATAGCTCTAATTCTTAGCTTGTTTTGAAGTTTAAGACAAATAGCAAGAAGCCATATTGTTTTACTTTATTATGTTTAACCTAAGATATTCTAATAGTGAGAACAATACTATTCAAGAGGCAATCAAAATGGTATTTTTAAATTCTGATATATTTTTTAAAGATTTTATTTATTTATATGACAGACAGAGATCACAAGTAAGCAGAAAAGCAGGTGGAGGTGGGGGGAAGCAGGGCCCCTGCTGAGCAGAGAACGATGCGGGGCTTGATCCCAGGACCTTGACATCATGACCTGAGCTGAAGGTAGAGGCTTAACCCATTGAGCCACCCAGATACCCCTAATATTTTTAGTTTTATCCTTATTTTTTGTTTGAGTATAGTTCACACACAATGTTACTGTAATTTCAGATATGCAATAGAGTTATTCAACTTCTCTATACCTTACACTATGCTCACCCAAAGTGAGCATATCATCTGGTACCATATAGCTCTATTATAATACCATTGACTATATTTTCTATATTTTATCCCCATGACTTATTCATTCCATTCCCTTTCACCCATTTTGCCCATTCCCTCTTCCTGTCTGGCAACCATCAGTATTTTTGTTTTGTTTTGCTTTTTGCTTTGTTTTGTTTTTTTCTGTATTTATAGGTATGCTTCTGCTTTTTGTTTGTATGTCTGTGTGTGTGTGTCTGTTTTAGATTTCACAAATTAATTCTATTTAGAAAATAGATGAATCTAGGAACTTTATGGTCAGAACCTAACTTTCATGCCCCAGCCCATGACTAATTCTCTTTTTGTGCATTACCTTTGGCCAAAGATGTCACAAGGTTATGCCCTTCCTGGTGGCTGGCACTCATCCTTCAGTAAATAGAATAATATAAAAATTACTCCTTTTTTTTTTTGATTTTTTTAATGATATTTGTATTTTTTTTTATTTTTTTATTTTTTTTTAATTTTTTATTTTTGATAAACATATATTTTTATCCCCAGGGGTACAGGTCTGTGAATCACCAGGTTTACACACTTCACAGCACTCACCAAATCACATACCCTCCCCAATGTCCATAATCCCACCCCCTTCTCCCAAACCCCCTGCCCCCGGCAACCCTCAGTTTGTTTTGTGAGATTAAGAGTCTTTTGATTGAATTCTAAGTGATTCTGAAATGCCATCCCAGTTCCAGAGCTCTGCATTGGATAGACGGAGATTTTTGTTTTGTTTTGTTTTTTGCAACTTTATTGCAGTTCAGACATTCATTATGTCCAATCTAGATTTCTTTAATCCTTCACAAGTAGTGTTTCCAAACACACTATGCACCAATAAACTTCCTGCAAGTAAGTCAGTATTTAGGAGCTTGTTTTTAGGAGAACTGGGTCAAAGACTATGAATTTTTCTTAAATCTGGAAAGAATAAATGAAAGGATGTTTAGAAAATACTATGATATAAAACAGGATATTTGCATTATATACAATTGAATGTAAACACATCCATTTGTTGCTCTTGATTATTTTTGTTATTGTTTTTTTTTCCCCTAAGGAGTAATATTTTATACACTAAATTATAAGATAGTAGCAACAATTGGCATTCTTTATCAGGAGGTCATAGAAAGATGTTGCCACTAAACCAATGACAACTTATTTAAATAAATGAATGAAGATATTTCACTGTGGGGGGTGGGTATTAAGCTAAAATTGTAAATTGTAAAGGTCAACAAGAATGCCACAGTGTGAAATATTGATTGTTTAACTTGATTCTAAACTACAACTACTCAAGATAGCTACTGTGTTTCCAATGACATAGAAACTACTCTGAGATTTTCAGCATTCAAAGATGCTAGATAAACTAATATTCTAGTATAATTAGAAAAAATATATAATAATGGGGGTTCAGGAAAACTTTGGTCACAGACTTATGGCAAGTTTTTCATTTTCATTTATGTTCCTTTATTATATTTTCAATTTCTCACCCCTTTAACTTCTCAAATGCTTTTGATATCCTTTTGATGTGCTATCCAGCCTTAATTTGTGTGGTAAATGCAACAAAGCTACACTGATCTATCTTAGAGATAAAAGTGTTATAAACATTATAGTGACCTGATTCACACAATCATTTAGAATTTAGAGAATTTCCAGTGCTATAATACTCCTATTGTAGCATTATCTCCTTTCTCCATTAAAGAAAATATGATTAGTTGAATCTCCTTGTACATTGCTTATATGATTTTATTATATTATGCAACATAGTTATTAGTAGTACAGATGCTGCCTCTCTTCAAATATATGGGACCAAGAGTATTTTTAAATGCATTCAGTATACTATAAATTATAGTCAGCAGGTACATATTTTATTGAATTATGAAATTTTTAATTGGTAGTTACTTGAATGGTCTTATTAACTCTATAATTTGGAAAAAGTTTATAACTTTTATAAATATAAGCTTAGTTTATAATTCTCATCTATAATGGCATATGAAATTTGGAAATACATTAATTTATAACAATCAATCTCATGATTTATGGTATTAAAGACATGTAAGTATTTGTTGTGCTTCCTAAAAAAAATGTTGATGTGCTTGTTTATGATCAGGTGAGAATTCTTAAATTTCTTTGTTATTTCATTCTATTCGTGGCTCTCCATTTGCATAGTGAAAAATTTCCCTCTAACTCATATGTAATTCATGTTAACATATTAAAAATTAAATTTACTTATATTTCAAAGTTGTGACTTTAAGACAAAACACTTGTTCTCAAACCATGAAAATTCTTATTTTAATATCATAATAGTCACTATTATAGCATTTTGATTATTATAAGAATCCAGTCTATTTGAATACAATTCTTTCAAATTCCGTGGAAGAAAAACTACTCAAATCAACAATCAATTGAAATGACCTTTACACATTCATTAAAACTCATTAGATGCACATACATATTAATATAAAGAACACAATTTCCATTTCAGTGTGTATTTTCAGGACTTGTACAATTTGAATATTTTAAAATATCTAAAATGCAATTGCCCTGATTAATCAGGAGAAAAAAAAGAGAAAATAATGGAAACACCAGAAGACTCATTTAAGGTAAAATTATTAGTTGATATATATGCATGAAAAATAAATAGTTTAAAATGCATTACCATTGGAATATTTTGAATTTAGAACTCAAGATGAAGATGATAGGGTAACCATGGATTGAGAAATAAAAAAATATAAGTACCAAAAAGAAAAAAAAATGAAGAGGATAAAATATAGTAGGAGAAAATTAATGAATGCAAAAATGTATTGTAATGTATTGTAATTCATATAGAAATCAAATGAGGTTGCTTACCCAAAATATTTAACTTATCTTTCCCAGTATTCTAGAAAATAAGTAGAAAATATTCTGAGACACCCTTCAACTAACATGCAGTTTGCAAGTAGAGTAAGATAGAATAACCATATAACTCCTTTTACGAAATAAGAATTCAGTGTTAAACAGAAAATGTAGATGTGATTTTGAAAAATTACTTGTTTAGAGAGGTTTGAAACAATTGCTGGGAACTTGGGAGCATTCCACTCCATTTCAATGAGACCTATTCTTTATCATAGACCAAATTCTGCAGAGACTATTACATTGAGAATAAAATCAAAATTTACAACTACACCTTATTATTTTTGCTTCTAATAGTAATCTCTGATTTAAGGCACACATGGGCACACATGCAATCTCAAAACTTAAGGGCATGATCTGACAAAGGACAATAAATTAACAATAAAATACTGTGTTAAAGAGAATGTTCCAGATTGACAAAACAGTTTGTGAGATTCAGTGAACATCTGTCATGTAAATTATCTTCACTGGATATGTCAAAAAACAAATAAAAAAATCCTGAGGGTTCATCGCTTACATGAACCAACCAAGTAGAGTAAATTTTGGTGCTACTATGAATGAAAATAATGCAGGTAGACTCAAAGATCGCATATTAAAGGACAAAAGCCTGCTTTCCTACTTGCCACCATCAGTTAAATAATAAAATCTGTGATAAGATAAATTAATAATGCCCAGCCCTATAACTTACTTTCCAGGAGAATGATCAAATAGCATCCGGCACAAAGAAGAAAAAAAGCAATGCCTATACCCCCTATGGTTTAATTGTTGATGATATTGTTGTAGAGATTCATTTCCTTTGATAAAAGTGATTCTAGATAAAGCCTACTTTCTTTTGGAGATGAAAATATGGATGTAATAAAATATTTAATGATTAAATATAAAAAAGAGAAATGCAAGAAATATATACAAGTCACACAAAGAATTAAATAATTGATATATTCACTAAGATAAGAAAATTAAAGTATACAAGAGTCTGAAAAGTGAGGCACAAATGATGATGAAAAGACAAAACAAATCTCAGATTGTGATAAAAAGACAGCTTTCCAGCTGGAGGCAAATGTAAAGACCTAAATAAGTCCATTTCATAAATTATATATAATTAGAAACTGCAAAATTTAGAATCACACGCTTCTGTTGGTTAGTTTATTTATTTATTATGTTTTAGGTGTTGGATTTTTTTCATGACTCAGTCCTAAGTTCTGAACTTTGTCTACTCAATCACCAATTTTATTTTTTTATGACCTTTTCTTTTGAAGTAATTACAGACTTAACAAAAAGTGTGAAAAGACAGGGGGGTGGGAGGTTGGGGTACCAGGTGGTGGGTATTATAGAGGGCACAGATTGCATGGAGCACTGGGTGTGGTGAAAAAATAATGAATACTGTTTTTCTGAAAATAAATAAATTGAAAAATTTTTTTAAAATGTGTGAAAAGAAACAAAAGTCTTGTATATTGAAGGGATGCAGGATGAGACACCCCAAAATGTGCCACTTTGGCATAAAGATTATTTCTAGTTTAAAAGTAATAAAAGCCCAGCAGATGCATGAAAGGCTCTCTGCCTCCCGTGTAACTGCTTAAATTTATACTGGCAAGAAGACCCTGCAACAGGAAGATAAGTATTTATTATTATTATTATTTTATTATGTTTTATGTTTATGTTTATGCTTTATTATGTTATGTCAGTTACCATACAGTATATCATTAGTTTTTGATGCAGGGTTCCAGGATTCATAATTTACGTATAAGTATTCATAAATAATAGATATGTATTACTTATTTATTACACTTTAACCCACTGAATGACCCAGGCATGCCAGGAAGATATGTATTAACAGAGTCCCTTTACCAAAGGAACTCATCTATATAATAATCTATTTTTCCAAACATCTCCTTTTGATGTGAGAAACAAAGACAAAAGAAGAATCATTAAATCTCCTCACTACAACATTGACAAGTCCTGGAGGTGGGCAGAGTGACATTTCCTAGAAACTCAACTGCCTAGATGTTAACACTTTGCTAAGGGTAAAAGTTGATCTTAGCCCAACCCCCAGGATTCTGTAAGTCTACTTTAACATATAAAAATTCCTTTATCTCTACACCCCCTCTCCCCAGAGACATGTTGGCAATCATGCCCCCAGCATATTACCCATGTTATACATCTGAAGGGTATCACTGAGTAAGGGACAGGAAGGGAGAGATAGGTAGGGTGCTAAGGGATCAGGCTTACAGAAATCCAAGAAGTGCTGAAGTGTAATGAAACCAGAGATAAGGGAGCTAAACCAGACCACCCTGCCCTGGATGCCAGAGGTAGGGTCTTTTTATGGCAGTCACATTGTGACCAACAAAGAATAATCAGACTCCAAAGAAGAAGTAAGCCATTAAAAGGTGTTATCACCAGTTCTTACTCAAATAAGACATCACAAGAAAATTAAGGACACAAAGATACCTGGTCAGTTCTAAATAAAGAACTGTCAGTGGAGGCCTATGTTGGCAACAATGTCAAGACCCATCTCAATCCTAAGAGCTTTTCCTGTATCCTTGCTTAATAAAACTCTATCCCTTTCCCTCACTCTCCTTTGTCCATGCGATTCATGTTTTGACTCTGTGAGATGAGCTCACTCTCCCAGTTCACTTTCACCTTCTTGGTAATGGCCTTCCTCCCCGTTGTGTCCTTAAGCCCCTACCCCTCTCCTTAGTTCATGCAAGCTTCCTGTTGTCTCGCTGTCTTTCGAATTTCATGTCCATGTGGATTCCCCATATAGATACCTATTAAGTTTGATTTTCTCTTGTTAATCTGTCTCTTGTCAATTTTATTCTAAGTCCAGCTAAGAGGACAATAGGGCAAAGGAAGGTCCTTCTCTCGGACAATATCCTTTACACAGATCCCCAGTGTTACCACATTTGCCCTCCGTGTGTGTGTGTGTGTTGTATCTATCGATCAATCAATTGATCGATAGGTAGATGGTGGATAGATAGATAGACACACTGTTTGATTGATTTCCCTCCAATCATTTGTATGAAAGTTGTAGCATGATGTCTCCTTCATTTTATGCTAGGTATATCTCCTAGGAAAATACACTGCCAGGTGAACTGGGGAGACCTAGGCCCAGAGGCCTTGACCCAGCCAGAACCAAAGGACTTGCCAAAGGTTCTTGGTCTTGTCATGAGAATAAATTCAAGAACAGACAAGCAGTAAAGGGAGTAAGTAACACAAGGGAGAAAGTTTGTTTGTTTATTTATTTATTTATAAAGATTTTATTTATCCATTTGTCAGAGATCACAAGTTGGCAGAGAAGCAGGCAGAGAGAGGTGGAGGGAAGCGGGCTTCCCACTGAGCAGAGAGCCCAACTTGGGACTTGAGCCCAGGACCCCGGAGATCACAACCTGGGCTTAAGGCAGAGGTCCACACACTGAACCACCCAGTAGCCAGGGGAGAGAGTTTAATAAAGTGAAAAGTATACTCCCCAGATAGAAGAACCGGCAAATGTGAGAGAGAGAGAGAGAGAGAATGACCAGAGTTCCCCGGGGCTTGTGTTTCTATCTTTCATTGACATTTGTTAACTAGGGGGTAGAATTATATATCACTTGGGACTAGAAACAGGTTTTCTGCTCTTTTTCTTCCTAATTTGGTTACGGGTTCCTGTTATGGCTACTGTCATCCTGGGTCTGTCTAGTTTGATCCAACTTCTTTCTTTTTTTTTTCTTTTTTTAATATTTTATTTATTTATTTGACAGAGATCACAAATAGGCAGAGAGGCAGGCAGAGAGAGAGGAGGAAGCAGGCTCCCCGCTGAGCAGAGAGCCCGATGCGGGGCTCCATCCCAGGGTCCTGGGATCCTGACCTGAGCCAAAGGCAGAAGCTTAACCCACTGAGCCACCCAGGCGCCCCTTGATCCAACTTCTTGTGGAGTGCTGCCAGACAGACCTCTGACTTTCCCAATAGCTGGTCACAATTTCCTAGTTGCTAATTTCCAGATATCCTGTCAGAACCTAACTGCCTCCTCTAACAAAATCAGGAAAAAAAAAAATATATGATCCTATGATTTAACTTACAGATCCAGTAAGATTTTGCCACATGTACCTCATAGAGGATATTTTATAACTCTAAATATCCTGTTTCTCCTCTAACTTATACTCACTGCTTTCATCTATTAAAGATTCTTGTTTTAAATAATTATGTTTATGATTATCAAACTTTGGCTTTTTTTCTTCCATCATTTTTTCTTTTTACTTATTACAACTACACCCTGTGGGAAAAGGTTTTCTTTCTCTTTGTGTTTGTTTGTACCAATTCCTACTCTATTCTATGGGCTGTTTTACTTTCTGACATAAAGAATCGTCAGATTATTTTGTTCTCTTCCTCAGTCCTGAAATAAGACAGACAAGAGTAAAATTTTTTACATGGAGGAGTTGGAAATAGAATAAAAGAAGGAAGTTGGGAATGAGAGAACGAACTAGAAGAGATATTTCTTACAATAAAACTCTCCTTTATAGTTCTTCTCTTGAAAGCTATGTTGACGCTGTATATATTCAAAAACAAAATCAACAAATTCAAACAGAAGTAATGAACTGCAGCATAGCTCAAATGATCAACCTACCTACCTAAAGGTAAAAACAAAAAAACGTATCATCTAGCAGGAAATATTGATGAAAATGTAAAACCATGGAAAATTGGTTAAAATCTGATGAGTTTAAGATCGAATTAAAGAAATTCTCTGACCAAAAATATGACTGAAATTCTACACATTTCCACAATGGTGGGAATTAATACAAACAATAAAACTTACAAAGTATTTTTATGTATTTTAGAAAATTCTAAAAGGGAAGAGAATTTGAAAAAATAGAGTGGGACAAGATTTTGTCTTTAGAAAAAAGAAAAAAATTCAAACATTATGATCCTATTATAGTAAAATACAATAAAAATGAGGGATAAAAGTAGAAAATAACTGAAAAATGAGATACACTTTTTTTTACACTTGGATTAAATTAATAGGCTATTTGAAAATATATTGTTAAATAGCAATAAGAACATTTATGGTCAACAATGAATATTGTATAAAACTACATTCATGGGAAAATATCTAAAAAATATGACCATTTCAATACATGGATATATCTGAACGCATGTAGAGTGTAATTACTTTACAAAACATTGGAGAATATATACCAAATTTTTACAACACTTATGTGTAGGAATTGGGATATTAGGTAATTCCTGTTATCCTATCATATTTCAATCACAGTCCAAATTTTCTTAAGTAAATGTGCTTTTCTTCTGTAATCTTAAAAGCAAGCAACTGTTTCATATTTTAGATGTATAGCAAAACAGTGATACTTATGCATATATATAAAAAGTATATTCTCATAAAATCAATTTGCTTTGTATAGACAACATTAAATCAGCTGTCAACAAAATCAAAGATAGAACTTTAAATTTTCATTCTTCCTCCCATTAAACCTGAAAATGAATATTGTATATTACATGGAATGAAGCAGAACAATATTAAAACAAAAATTAATGTCTCAAATATGTTGAGAGAATATTTTTTTCATGCAGACAAATATCAGCACTTAAAATGTCCACATAAAGTAGAATTATTTTTTATTGTTATTATACACATTAATTTTTTAGGTTAAAAATAATAAAAAATCTGATATGAGGAAGTGGTGATGCAACATGGAGGCTTAAGTGGGTAGAAGAATAAATGAAACAAGATGGGATTGGGAGGGAGACAAACCATAAGTGACTCTTAATCTCACAAAACAAACTGAGGGTTGCCGGGGGGAGGGGGTTTGGGAGAAGGGGGTGGGATTATGGACATTGGGGAGGGTATGTGATTTGGTGAGTGCTGTGAAGTGTGTAAACCTGGTGATTCACAGACCTGTACCCCTGGGGATAAAAATATATGTTTATAAAAAATAAAAAATTAAAAAAAAAAAAAAAAAAATAATAAAAAATCTTGCAACAACTGAAAAGACAAGTTTACTATTCTAAGATTTTTTTTCAAAAAAATCTTACAAAGATCATTTGCTTTTATAGGATTTTAGAGAAACTTAAAAGAATGTAATATTGAAGAACCTTTTTTAAAAAAATTGCTTTATCATACCTTTAAGAGAAAGTATATTTTAACATTACAAAGAAAGCTTCAATTCTTTTTTTTTTTTTTTAAGATTTTTATTTATTTGTTTGTGAGAGAGAGAGAAATACAGAGTGCAAGCACAGGCAGACAGAGTGCCAGGCTAGAGGCAGAGGGAGAAGCAGGCTCCCTGCCAAGCAAGGATCCCAGCATCCTGGGATCATGACCTGAGCCGAAGGCAGCTGCTTAACCAACTGAGCCACCCAGGCATCCCGAAAGCTTCAATTCTTTATGCAAAAAGTTTCCAGACATTTTTCTTCAAATGTATTTGTGCATGTGTGTATATATATGTGTATGTGTAATATAAATGAATTGTAAATATAATTCTAAGGTTTTCTGATTTTTTGAATTAAGGGAGATTTGGAAACCCCGATTACCTGTTCTATGTTACTTGAAGAGTATGGAAGGTAGGTGAGGCATGACCTGTTTAATATTACAGGTAATTCAACTATATAACAGACTTAGATCATAAATGTATAACTAGGAATTAAATAAAGAATTGATATTTTCTGTTTTTCAATAACCAATATTAAGTATTTAAATAATCCCTCCTCTTAAGTAATATCTAAAATTAGTGACACATCCTTCCATTATCAATTCTAAGAGATAATACCATTAAATACTCATCAAACTTCTGTTAGCATTTCCTTTTTAAAACTAATCAATTTATTTTAGAGAGAAAGAGAGAGCATGCATGAACAGAGGAGGGTTAGAAGGAGAGAGAGAGAATTCCAAGCAGACTCCCTACTGAGTGTGGAGCCCAATGTGGGACTAGATCTCACAACCCTGAAATCATGAAATGAGCCAAATCAAGAGCTGGTCACTTAACTGATTGAACAACCCAGGCACCCAGCATTTCTTTTTTCTTTTCTTTTCTTTTCTTTTCTTTTCTTCCCTTCCCTTCCCTTCCCTGCCCTTCCCTTCCCTTCCCTTCCCTTCCCTTCCCTTCTCTTCTCTTCTCTTCTCGTCTCTTCTCTTCTCTTCTCTTCTCTTTTCTCTCTCTTCTCTTTTCTTTTTTCTTTCTTTCTTTCTTTCTTTCTTTCTTTCTTTTTTCTTTCTTTCTCTCTCTTTCCTTCCTTCCTCCCTCCTTCTCCCTCCCTCCCACCCTCTTTTTCTTTCTTTCTCTTTCTTTCTTCCCTTTTTTCTTCTCTTTTGATTTTATTTGCTTGAGAGAGACACAGCAAGCACAGAGGGAGAGTGAGAGAGAGAAGAAGACTCCCCACTAAGCAGAAAGCCTGAATGAGGGTTCCATCCAAGGACACTGGGATCATGACCTGTGCCGAAGGCAGATGTTTAAATGACTGAGCAACCCAGGTGCCCCCCACCCTAGCATTTCTTTTTACAATGTTTGAGTTCTTTTAAAGTATGTCCTTGGGATTCAGTAGTCATCTGACCTAGCTAGGCCTCCAACTATATATACAACTTTTTGGGTAATCAAAAACTTTGAGTTGTTTTGTGAGAAAATTGGGCATCTCTTCAGGTAAACAAAAATACATAAGAAGGTCATGCATTGATACATATTTTTTAAAAAAAGAATGAACAGCTTTTACTTACTTCTGCAATACTGTCCTCTTCCAAAGGTCTAGAATTTTTCCAAAGCTACTAGAAATAACCAGGTAATAGAATATTTTTTTAAATGTTTCTTTCTCCATGTACTCCCTATCATTCATTTAGATAGTACTCTTTAGTTCAATTCTATATTCTCCAAAATCCATTAGTAATATTTATGTCTTGTAATTTATCTCAAAGCTTTTGTCACTTTATACCAAAGATGGATGGGCAGCTACATTCTGTCTGAAGGACCATCCTCTCATGGTGCAAATTTGAGCTACCACCACCCAATCATACTGACAATAAACTCACTAAATAAGAGATCTTGTCAATGTCAAGCTTTAGGAATAATTTCAAGGATACAAACAACAAAGTAGCACAGGTGAAGTAGTGAGGGTCCTGGGGCATCCTGTCTGGTTCTTTATGTACTTTTTTTCTCACATTAGATACATGTTCTCTGTCCCAGAGTAATAGTTAAACATTCTAAGTGAAATGGAGTGTGGTGAAGATCATGTAGGTTATCAAACATCTGTTTTATAAGAATGTTACAATGCTTGCATCACATTTTTCAGAATGCCATGTATCATACAAAGTGTTTGATCTGTATCCTGTTAGTAATACTAAACTATGTACATCATTCTATGAGATTCACATAGATTAAATTTTACCCACCAAATATTATTACTTTGTTTATTATGTGTACAATTATTAGCAGGATTGTACTGGATCAGCTGCTTTCTTCTCTTGGGGATAATATCTCCTTCGTAATTGGTAGAAAAATGGATCACTACTCTGCTCCTTTAACTTTATTCTTTACTGGGTGAGCTAGTGTATCTGATTTTCGGGTGGAATATTTGTAGCATGCTTATTCATACATCTGTGTGGTATTCTCCAAGGAGATTTATCAGGATACAAGGCACTATTTTGACTTCCATCTACTTGTCTCCTTAGGGTATCTCTATTAATGTTTTCCTTCTGTTCCTTCCAATTCTGTATGTCTAAAAGAAAACTCATTTTCACCTCAAAGAAAATTCTTTCACTGTAATTTGATTTGTCCATTGCTTTTCATTATGATAATTGTTTTCTAGTTAATCAAAATCAAAATTATAGGATTGTAAAATATATTTAATGGATGTACAGCATCAAAGCTTAAATAAACTGAATTTAAGTGGCAACTATATTCAAAGATTTTCACGAATAAAAAGGTTTTGTTAATTGATCTATACCTTTGTTCTATTTGCATTACCTTGAGAACATTAGTCACTTACAATACAGTTTAATTGCTACATAATATCATTGCTGTGTTTATATAATGACTGATTGCTATTATACTATTAATTGATTTTTATTCCTATTTTCTGTATGTAGATTAATTTATTGGCTTTTTTAGGAAGTGCAGATATCACTTAGTATTACAGTGTGATGAAATTAATAGCTTTCAGGCTTCATTTGGTACTGCAACTTATTTGATGTTTCATCTTCTGTTAGTGAGAATCTGCAGTTTTATCATTTCATTTAGATACTGTTGTAATTGCAATACACAACTCACATTTAAATGTTAATGGAGTGAAATTTCTCACATCCATATTTTAAGAGGTTTAATATGTGCAGTTCACGTACTCTAGGGGAAAAAAAGAGTTTTTGAAGGGTAAATCACAATATTTCAACTGAAAAATTAGTTATAAACAAACAGTTCAGTAATGGAAATGTTCAATCTGTATTTTTCTAGTAAATGTCAATTTGTAGTATAATATGCTATCTGTTTGTAATGAATGTCAAAGAAATACCAAAATCACATGTCAGAAATATGTCTTATATTATTTTCCTTAGGCTAGTTTTAACAAGTGTATAAAATATTTTTAATACTAGAAAAAAAATCTAAAGTATTTTTACTTTGTTTTATTTACCTTAAATGTTGTGATTTATTGATACATCTACTGCATAACATCTAATTTCATAATTCCTGGAGAGTGATATTATGATTTATAATAATAAATACGTATCAGTCTTTTCCTTTAATTGGCAAGGAGCTCTTGAAACCCTTGGAATTTCCTAGATAATAAGAATGATAAAGGTATCTTAATATTCATAACAAACACCTTTTACCTACACCTGAGTTTATTTTAATGAGGCCACTTTTGGGCTATACAAAGGATGGGGACTGGTTGCTAGGAGAATCAACCATGTGATAAGAGGTTTGGAATTATACTCTCACCCCCTCACCTTTGGAGCAGGAAGCGATAGTTGGCTATATTGATTATTAGTAGCTAGTGGTTTAAGCAATCATGCCTCTATAATGAAGCCACCATAAAAATCCCAGTAGTACAGGATTCACAGAACTTCCTGGTTGGTGAACTTGTCAGGCTGGGGGAGACTGATGCACTTGGAGAGGGCATGGGAGCTTCTTACTCTTTCCACATATCTTGCAATTCACATCTCTTCCATTTGGCAACTCCTGATGTATCTTTTCATAACAATCTGGTAATATAGGAAGTAAACTATTTCTCTGGATTCTTTGGGCTGCCTTAGCAAATTAAGCAAATCCAAGGAGGGTTGTTGAACATCTGACCTCTAGCTGGTTGATCAGAAGCTGGAGTGACAATTTAGACTTGTGATTGACATCTGAATTGGAGTGGGCAGTTTTATAGGACTGAGCTCTTAACCTGTGGGGGTCTGATACTGTCTCTAGGTAGAAAGTGTCAGAATTGAGTTACACTTTAGGGCACTTAGCTGTTGTCACAAATTGCTCAGTGCTGTGAGGAACAACATCCCCACTTCCTCCCACATACACTGTAATTAGTATTAAAATCATTTTACCTAAATCCTAGAGCATTTTCCATTGCTGTCTATAAAAATGTGCCCTATGATATCTCCTGAAAACATATTTTTCAGTGTGTTCAATTATCATGCACAATGTTATTCTTTTTTTTTTTTAAAGATTTTATTTATTTATTTGACAGAGAGAGATCACAAGCAGGCAGAGAGGCAGGCAGAGAGAGAGGAGGAAGCAGGCTCCCTGCTGAGCAGAGAGCCCGATGCGGGACTCGATCCCAGGACCCTGAGATCATGACCTGAGCCGAAGGCAGCGGCTTAACCCACTGAGCCACCCAGGTGCCCCACAATGTTATTCTTAATGATTTTGACTAAAGCAGAAATGATACTCACTTTCTTTTTTGATCCATTCATCAATTGAAAGGAAAACTTTATAAGCAATAAAACAACTATATATAATTATGTGTAAACAAATCAATGTATTTTTGTAAATGACTACAAAGGAGATTGAATAAATTTTCTAGATTATACACTGGTTGCAAATTTGGTTGCCTGGTTGCCTCAGTAGATAGAATATATGACTCTTGATCCTGGGATTGTGAATGTGAGCCCCGCATTGGGTGTAGAGATTACTTAAAAATAAAATCTTTTTTTTTTTAAAGATTTTATTTATTTATTCTGACAGACAGAAATTACAAGTAGGCAGAGAGGCAGATAGAGAGAGGGGGGAAAGCAGGCCTTCTACTGAGCAGAAAGCCCAATGCGGGCCTCGATCCCATGACCCTGAGATCAATGACCTGAGCTGAAGTCAGAGGCTTTAAACCACTGAGCCACCCAGGTGCCCTTAAAAATAATATCTTAAAAAAACATGAAGTTCACTTCAGGTAAATAAGATGTTTTATTCAATTTTTTTCTCCAAGCAAGATTAAGTTGTTATGGATTTGTAAAACTGAGAGCAAACACAAAGTCTGATTAAATTATTGTTTGGATTTAAAGGACTAGGGTTTGCATGAAAGGTCAATAGTTACATAGATTCTTAAAATATGATTTAACTCAATTTTAAAAAGCAATTTAAGAACAGATTGTTTTTTAAGATTTTATTTATTTATTTGACACAGAGACAGAGAGAGGGCACAAGCATGCAGATCAGCAGACAGAGGGAGAGAGAGAAACAGATGCTCAATTGATCAGAGAGCCCAACATGGGGCTCAATCCCAGGACTCTGGGGTCATGATCTGAGCTGAGTCAAAGGCAGAAGTTTAATCTTCTGAGACACCCAGGTGTTCCTAGAACAGATAATTCTAATACAATTTCATAGTTTATTAAGTCTTGATTATTATAATTTCACATAGTATTTAATTTATAAGTTAAGCATCATGTTACTCTAAGCTTTATTGCAATTATACTAGTATAAGAATTAATCAAGTAACAAAATAAGATGTCATATAGGTATAATTAAGATATGTATCTATTGGAGTTCTCTAGGGAAATATAATCAATAGAATAATGATATTTATCTCTCTATATTTCTGTATTTAAAGAAATACTGTATTTAATCTAGTTACCTCTATTTATATTATGATTTATTCCAAGGCATTATCTCACATAATAGTAGAGTTTGGCAAGTTAGAAATCCATAGAGCAAGGCAACAAGGAAGATACTTAGCTGGGATTTCAACTGTTAAGATCTTGAGGCAGAAATCCTTCTTCTCTATCAAACTTTAATTTTTGCTCTTAAGACCTTCAATTAATTGGAACAGGCCCATCCATGTTATGAAAAGTAATCTTCTTTACTTAAAATCAGCGGCTTGTAAATGTTAATCATATTTATAAAATACACAACAGCTGATATTGTCCACAGCAACATCTAGATTAGTGATAGACTCAAAAGCTGAACGCTATTGGCTAACCAAGAAAATACATACAATTAATCATCACAAGACATTTCTACCTTACATGTTTTGCCTGTATATTATTTGATCATAAAAAATGAGTTAATTTTGCCACTTGTAACCACATGGATGGACACCTTGAGGCCACTGTGCAAAGTGAAATGAAATAGTCAGAGAATGGCAAGTACTGTATGATCTCACATAGATGTGAAACCTAAAACAAAACAAAGCAAAACCAAAAACCAAAAACAACAACAACTAGAAAATCATATCTGTAGTCACCAGAGATGGGGATATGGTAGGGAAAACTGGATAAAGCAGGTCAAAAAGTACAAAATTCAAGTTACAAGATGAATAAATACTAAGGATGAAATATACCTTGGGCTGTTTATAGTGAGCACTACTGTAGGATAGGTGGCAAAGTTACTAAGAGAGTATATCCTAAGAGTTCTCATCACAAGGAAAAAAATTGTGTATATGTGTATCAGATAATGGATGTTAATTGAAGTTATGATGGTAAACATTTCACATTATATGTAAGTCAAATCATTAGCTGTACACCCTAAACTTATGTGTTTCTGTATGTCAATTTGGTCTCAATAAAACTGGAAGACAAAAGTATTCTAGGTTTTTTACTGTAAATATTGGTAAGACATCTTGTTTTTTAAAAATAACTTAGATTGGGGGTGCCTGGGTGGCTCAGTGGGTTAAGCCTCTGCCTTCAGCTCAGGTCATGATCTCAGGGTCCTGGGATCGAGCCCTGCATCGGGCTCTCCATTCAGCGGGAAGCCCGCTTCCTCCCTCTCTCACTGCCTGCCTCTCTGCCTACTTGTGATCTCTGTCAAATAAATTAAATAAATCTTTAAAAAAAAAAACTTATATTGTCTTTAAGAAATCATTATGTTATATATATATCACCTTATCTTATTTTATTGCTAACTTTTTTTTTCCTCTACCCCATATGCTTCTAGAAGTGAATTGAAACACTGAAATTTCTTCAGTATTTAGTTCTGTGGAGAACATAGTGTTCTGTGTAAGTAAAAAATCATTTCATTTTGTCACATTCAAAGATTATTATTTTTAAAATCTCCAAACAATGAGAAGTAGGAATGTAGTACCAGTTGGGGGGGATTAAAGAAATGTCTCTAAAATTTTATTTTCCTATGTACTCACAAGCTTCTGAGGCCTCTGTATTACATGGTTGAAAGTGACTCTTACAAAAACTTTCTATATCTAAAACAACTTTAATATATTGTGGTGTGTTACTTCATTCTTTTTATTTAAATATGGTACCATAAATTTATTATAGTTTTAATGTTATTTTCTATAAACTCCATTAGGTTTTGTTTCTAAATTGGTGAGAAAAAAAAAACACCTTTTCAGAATGACATTAGAGCCCTTGCCTGAGCTACTTTTCTCACAGGGCCATTGAAGATTGTGTGGGAGAGATACTAATATCCATGTGAAGTTTGTCATCATAATTGTAAGTAGGGAAAAAAAAATAACCCTAGCTCTAAGGAATTTATAATCCAGATAGCATACTGGTGAAAAACATAGACTATCCTGGAAGCTTTAAGTCTACAATCAAGGATAGCTGTTTTGTAAGATTCCCAGTTAGAAACAAAATCTCACATTTCAAAATTATCTCAAAGCTATGAATCAACTTAAACTGGATTTTTTTTTTCAAATCTCAAACAGAAAATTTCCAAGAAATGTTCTTATTTCTACTCTACTTCATATGTTTGAAATGTTAAAAAAAAATTATGGTGCATATTCAGTTTTTAAAAGAGCTCTTCATTGATTCAAGACCAACTTTGCCAAACAGTATTTTTCTATAATTACTCTGACCTAATTGGTAGCCTTTTACTTTATCCTCCTTGAATATATTTTGCATTTCATATCTTCAAACTCATCAGTTCCGTTTAATATGAAAAAAAAATAGGGAAGTCTCAGCCTGTTGGATTGCCTCCAGGGAACATTTTCTTTTATTTTATTGTGTACCAAAATGTGGTCTTTACTGAGCATTCATGTGAAATATGCCTGGTAATTCTAGTAGGTTATAACATTCTATCCCTGCAGTGAAGTTAGAGCCTTGCTGTGATAAGGAGTAGCATATGTTTTCTGTCTCAACTTGGAAGAATGATATCCTGACAACTGCTTTTGAAGATGCATCATTAACACATGGCTAACATTGCTTAATGGCATTTTTAAGGAAATTCAGAATACTGCACCTTTCTGGGAAAACTAAGTTTATTTAACTTATGCTTGGTGCAACCTCTCAAATCTATTTTAGAAACAAAATCATGGTTTATATTTTAAATTGTATTAGTGATGCAGTATAGTCATGGAATTTATTTATAATATTCCATATATTTATTTAATAATGAATTTAAACTAATCATTATAAGCAAATAAAACTGCTTTGATTCTTTCTTTCTATTTTACATACTTAAAATATTTCCTATACCCTGTGTAAAATTCTCTATTGAGGATAATTTTCTTACCTACACGCAGATTGAATATGTAAAAAAAAACTGTATTTGCTTCTTGATGTAATTTGTTTCTCTGCATCGCTTATGGAGGTTGGCCTTATTTATTCAGCCAATAAATATTTATTGAGTAATTATATGTTAAGGATAGCTTTAGCTGCTGGACAAGAGAAAAAACATCTCTATACCCACATAGTTTATATTCTGAGTGGAGACACATGACAAGACATTAAATATTATAAATAAGGCATTTATTTAGTATGCTTCAAAATTATGTGACATAAAAAAATCAAAAGCTAGAAAAGGGTAAGGGAGATTTCAAGCACTTTTCTCAAGCCTGAAATTAAAAAAAAGAAAAAGAAAAAGAAAAAAGTTATTTAAAGCAAACATCACTGAGAAAACATTTATATAAAGACTTGAATGAAGTGATGTCTTCAATTGTATGGTTTCCAGGGAAAATGTATCTTAGGCAGAGAGAAAACCAGGGCACAGTTCCTAAGGTGGGAGAATGCTTGGCATCTATAAGGAGCAAGAAGGAAACCTGTGAGAGGATGGTAGGAAGAGATAAAGTCAGGGGATGGGGGTGGATTTTACTTAGCGGTTCTGTGAAAGGAGAGATAATAACCCACACTTTCTAGGCTCTGGCTAAACTGATGAAATATTGGAAAGTTTTAAGATGAAGAATGATATAACCTAACTTACATTAAATAATACTCCACTATGTTGAGATTAAACTTAAGTGCAAGGGTGGAAAGAATAGTGATTACATTAATACTGGAGAAAGATGACTGTGGAGAAAATGAGTAACGGCAGCTGTGGCAGGGAAAGGGATGGAAGCCCGGATGTCTTGTCTTTTGACGAGAAGCTTGTAGATTTTCTAATGAATTGGATGTGGTGTTCTGGTATGTGAAAGAAAAAGATAAATCAAGGATGTCTCTCTCTCTCTTTCTGGAAGGGTGGTGTTGCCATCAAATGGAGTGAAGGGGAACTCCAGGTGAAGGACAATGGAGGGGAATATTCAAGGTTCACTGATGAACATGTGTTTTAGATATAATATATATATATACTCCAATTTTGGCAGGTGACTGGATAAGCTAGTCTGGATGTAGAAGGAATATGAACACATAGATGTGAGTGTATTAGAACTATAGGTGGCATAGCCAAGAAGCAATCTCTTAGGGAACCTGTGAAGATACAGGGAAAAAAGGCCAAATCCTGAGATCTGAAACACTCCACCATTTGGTATGGAAGCCATGAAGAGGGAGTAACAATGAAGTCAATGGGATAGAGGCAAAACCAGACATAAGTGTTCTCCTAGAAGCCGTATGAATACATCAGGGAGAAATTAATGAACAACTGTGTCAAATGTTTGTGATAAATCAAGAAAGATTTGTACAGAAAATTTATCTTTGTATCTAAAAATGTGAGTTTGAGATTTAGTCACTAAATAGATGAGCTATTTAAACAGCGGTGATTTTGTAGGTGCAATTTCATTCAGTACAACTCTGTTTTGTTTGTATTAATTCAATTGTCACATGTACAATTTAGGCCAAGATAAATCAGTTCAGATGTAGCTATTTGACAAGCACATAATTAAAATTATATTAAATAATAACAATCATTTGGGTAAAGTGAGGTGGGTTATGGAACACACAATTATATCACGTGTCTTTTGACATTTATAATTGTCAAGGCTATTCATAAAGCACCCTTTACTTCCACCATCAAACACAGATTCTTTTACATGTTGGCTGGATTATTTGACAGTCTGTAATGCTTATTTTATTTTATGACTAAAGTTTTAAGTCTTTTCACTTTAACTTTCTTTATTTCTGAAAAATAAATACTTGAATAAAAGTAAGGTGCATTTAACCTACAAAGTCAATATAACCTAGTTCTGCCTACAAATTCAATATAATTTAGTTCTGTTGAATTCTATAGTATTTATTGAGAATTTACTGTGTGAAAATGTCTACATTAGTTTTCCCCAGAGATACAAAAGAGAAGTAAAAATAAATAAATAAATAAATAAAAATTAAAAACAAAGAAAGAAAAGAAAAGAAAATTTCATTGGATCTCTCTTTGCCCACTACATGGTAATTGAAGAGGCTAATGGATAGGGAGGAGACAAATATATGAATGTCTTGTGTAAGGTTATTATTTTGGTAATATTGGATATTTCCTGTTTGTTACAGTTCCGTTTACTCTCTTTGACTCTTCTTCAAAATGTTTAATTAAGATCATTCTTGTGAATCCGTGGTCTTCATCTTTGTCATTGCTACAAGATATAGGCATACAAATGGCCCCAACAAACATATTACTTAAAAATAAATGTGGAAAATTATCTTTCTAGGAAATAGAAGCTAGGATGTACAGGTTGATAAATGAGAAACTACTTGTATTATTATTCTGTTTTCTCTCCTTCCTCCACATTTTCAGCTGTATTATTTTTAAGATCTACAATATATTCAAAAGAAGCTTCTTAATGTTTTTTCTCTCTATGCCAACCACATAATCTGTTTGGTAGACAGATTATGTGATTCACTTCATAGATTAACATATACATTTATTGTTTTGACAAATCAATCTTTTGGAAAACGAATAAGTTGGTTTAAGGAGATGGGAATAAACATCAACCTGATAAAAAAGGTAAAGGTACAATATCTTTCATACAAAGCAGTCTTATTAAAATATAGATAACAAAACATAGGGAATATAGTTAATGGTATTATAATAGCATTATATGGTAAGAAATGATAGCTACACCTGCGGTGAGCATTGCATAATCTATAGACTTGTTAAGTTTACTAGGTTGTACAACTGAAATGAATGTAACACTGTGTGTTAAATATACATTGAAAAAAAAAAACAACAACAGCTAAAAAAATACGTACAAGAACAAGAAGAGGGGCGCCTGGGTGGCTCAGTGGGTTAAGCCGCTGCCTTCGGCTCAGGTCATGATCTCAGGGTCCTGGGATCTAGTCCCACATCGGGCTCTCTGCTCAGCAGGGAGCCTGCTTCCTACTCTCTCTCTGCCTGCCTCTCTGCCTACTTATGATCTCTCTCTGTCAAATAAATAAATAAAATCTTAAAAAAAAAAACATGGTTAAAAATAAAAAAAAGAACAAGAAGAAAAGAGTATGGAGTAAAGGAAAAAAGTCATCTCTCCTCTACCACTCTACCAGTAATAATAATAATAGCTTTTCTCTACTGAGAAAATATCCATCTCTACTGATGGATATTATGTATTTTTGAAAAGGGCAATTGCTGTCTATATATAGACAGCAATATATATATATATATATATATATATAATCAATGTATCAGTTATGTTTAGATTTCTTCCCTCTATTATCTAAGGAAGGCAATTTCTAAAATAGTCAGTAATACAAATTATGGGGATATAATTTCAAAATTACACTTGATCATTTCTCCAAAAATGTGATTAAAATTACTAGTATTACTTAGTTTAATCATGATCTACCCCATTCTAAGGCTCAGATAATCTTATGATTTTTTTTTGTAAGAAGACTGACATTAATGATAGTTTATAATGATAACAATAGACTAATATGTTTTCTCATTACTTGTACTGGAAGTCATTTTATAGATTAATAGAGAGATTTATGGAGTATAAACAGGATTTCCTGTACTTTTGGTGTCCTTCTTCAAGGACACATGTTCTTTGAGGAAATATTCTGTCTAGTTCTTTGACACATATTTCCATAAATTTTGTTTTATTCTATTTTGTTTCCGGCATTATCCTTGAAATGGAGAAAACCATGCACTCGAGAGGTCAGAGGACATGTAACATTCACTTATATCTATTTGTTCGTCTGTATCTGTGGGTGTGGGTGCATGTATACACACACACACACACACACACACACACCCCAAACTTGAAAGTATAATACCAGTAATACTTCTAATACTTTTTCTACAAAATAAGTGGAATTCAGATAAAATGCATGAATGCCTGTTTGTAAAAAAATACATGACTGGGATGCCTGGGTGCTCAGTGGGTTAGGCCACAGCCTTAGGCTCAGGTCATGATCTCAGGGTCCTGGGATCGAGTCCCGCGTCTGGCACTCTGCTCAGTAGGGAGCCTGCTTCCCTTTCTCTCTTTTTGCCTACTTGTGATCTCTCTGTCAAATAAATAAATAAAATCTTTAAAAAAAATACAAAACAAACTGAGGGTTGCTGGGGAGAGGGGATTTGGGAGAAGGGGGTGGGATTATGGACATTGGGGAGGGTATGTGCTTTGGTGAGTGCTGTGAAGTGTGTAAACCTGGCGATTCACAGACCTGTACCCCTGGGGATAAAAATATATGTTTATAAAAAATAAAAAATTATAAAAAAAAACATGACTAAAATTACATACATAAAAGAATCTCTGCTCAAATATGAATCATTACATAATCAAGTAGTATGTATTTCAGATGTTGTTGCTTGGCTAACATAAAACCCCAAACCCAAAAACTTGCTTAATGATGGGGTTGCTACTATCATGCACATTTCTGTACCCTTTGTTCTGTTGATGGCTAAACATTTCTGCTCTACAAGTGCAACTTTGTCCCAGTGCTCTCCAGAGCTGAAAAGATTTTCTGAAAATTCTACTTCCTTATCATATACGAACCTCTTCATATTAGCTGACCAATTGTGTTCTTTTTTCGCTTAATGTAATAGCTCTTTCTCTTTGTGGTCCTTAAAAATTGTAATAAAAACAAGCAAACAAATACCCTGAAACTTACTAAGACAAGGCATAATACCATGTGTTCATGTCTGTGTAAGCTTTTGTCAGAAGTGTTTTCTTATTATATCAAAAAAAATTCAATTTTCTTTTATTCCCATTTACAGAAAAACATCCACTGATATTAAGTCATAGATAAAAATTTTTAATTATTCCAGTTTTCACCAAATTTAAAAACATCATATCACCTATCATTTGAAACTCTATACTTTCTTCCCCACAAAATTATTTTTAATGGCTGCCACATTTCATCTTTGCTCTTATAAAAGGATTTAGAAAAAACAGGGAGGTGATACTGCAGACTTAAGCTCTATTCATTTTTAAACCCTGCTGTTAATGCATTTTGTTAAAGGGCAGGTTGCAAATGTGAACCCAATATATTAATGCAAAAACTATCCATTTGGCAAAACCATTCATGTGAAAAATGTGTAAGCAAATGATACCAAGTGAACCATTTACTCAGAAGGAAAAGCTGTCACTAGTGCTTCACCTATCATCTTGTTTAAAGTTTCTGGCTTCAAATATATATTTATATTTTCTCTAATAATGGAGTATCTCTTAACATAGAGAGGTGTGCCTAGTTTAATGGTTGGGTGGGAAGAGAGACTTGACTTATGAATTCAAGAATGCCACAAGCCTTTTAACTCAAAACAGCAATTACCTTCATCCAGCCACACCCTTGACCTTGTCTTGCCTGCTTTGGGCCAATAGTATAATGCAGTCAGTATTCTCTGTGGCAGGAAGATTGAGAATGGAAAGCTTCATTGTACTTTCAGGGAATCAGTGGCTATAGGGAGATCTGTGTGCTATGAACAATCAGCACTTGTGGAAATATCCATTAGAAATGAAATATTGTTGAGATCACCAATTTGGAGGAAACCTTTAAAATCTTTTACAGTTCTCTATGTTCATATATTTTACCCCTCCTAAATTCATTATAGCATATTCTAGTTTTAATATTTATTTATTTACTTATTTATATTTTTATTTTTTTAGATTGTGAGAGAGCATGATGAGGGCAAGGGCAGAAGCGGATCTCAAACAGGCTCCAAACCCAGTGCTGAGTCTGATGTGCGGCTCAATCTCACAACCCTGAGATCATGACCTTAGCTCAAATCAAAGAGTAAGATAGATGCTTAACCAAGTGAGCCACCCAGGTGCCCCTACAGCATATTCTGATTAGATTGGACTCTACCTTATTTTAAAGGTATTGGTTTTGAATAAGATCTTCATATAGTTTTTTTTTCTACCTTTGTATTTTTATTTTTTTTATTTTTTTAAGATGTATTTTTAATCTGATAAATAAAAGGCACATATGCATACATTGGATTTCCATTCTTTTAATAAATATTTATTGTGAACCAACTGTATGTCAGACACTGTGTCTGGTGCTGGTAACTCATAATGACTTATTTTTAGGGTAAGAAAGATACTAGAACTTTTAGATTAAAAGGAGCCCTAAAACTTATTCAGCTGAAACCCTTCATTTAATCAATAGGTAGGCCATTTTGTCACCTAAGGGACTTCTGACAATAGAGATAAATTATTTTCTCTCTATTTAGACTGTGATACTTCTGTGTCGCTGAATTTGTACAAAGCCATTAGCTAGGGTTTTTAGTAGTGGTCCTTGTACACAATCCTCTCTTTGTACTCCTTATTGAAATAAATCACTATAGAATCTGCAATACCTAGAATGATTTTTGCATCTTAGTAGTCAGATTGGAAAGTATGTGATTGCTTTTTTGTTTTTAAGAAAATCATTCTATTGAGGAGAGCACATCTGTTCTCCTGACACGCTGCTATCAAGTAGAAAGGTTTTATTACTGTGGATCACAGTGACAGGTAATGAAAAAAAAATACTTATGAAAATAGAAGAGTTCTCCAATTATATAAATTCCTCAAGACCTTTTTCATCAATTCTATCTCACCAGCCCACCCCCAGCTCCAAAACTAATATGCAAAGAAACAAAATCAATAACCATTAGCTGTAATATAAATATATCAGAGGTTTAAAAATAGACTTAAATAATTCCTTTATGTCTTGATTGGTCCTATCTACCTATATACTATTTCAAAGTGATAATATTTTAATTCTTGGCACTGCATTATATATACAAATATACAAAAAATACAGGGGGTATATGAAAATTGATAAATATTCTCCTATTTCTCATATGTGGGCTGGTATAAACTCAACAGGTTTTGTTTTGTTATATGTACAGTAGCTACAAGGACACATTTCCACACCTTTAACACTGGTGGCTATTTACTAAACATATAAATATATAAATACATATATATTTATATATATATTTAATCTGATACATAAAAATCTATAGGTTTAATCTGATATATATATATATATATCAGATTATGTGTGTGTATATAGTATTGTATTCCCTGAAAGTGAAAGGAAATAGCTAGACTAAAGAATAATATTTGTTTTCTAAATATTTATTCCAGTAATTTTATAATTTTCATGATACTTCACTTAATAGGACTTTATTTGAAAATTTTATTCCCATGTTATAGATGAAGAAAAGGAATATATAAAAGGTTGATTACCCCTTCAATATAAGGAGGTTATCCTACTATAAGACCTGGATATATGCTTCCTCATACATGTATAAATATTTGATCAAATACCGTATTTTATTTCAGGGCAGAAAATGCTATTTCAACCAAATTAAAAAGATTGCTATAATATTCATTCTTAGTTGCAAGCAATCATCACCTATAATTTTAAGGACAACAAAAAAATTCAGAAAAATATTTAAAAACCTATGAAAATATTTCAAAGTAAATTTGTTCATGAAAAAAAGATTAATATTTTTGGTTTCTCAAGACTAGGGATTGATTCTGATTCCGGGCATGAGGAATTAAAAACCAACTGGTATGAGATTCCTGTAAAACAAAGAAACAAACAACAGAACATGCGGATAACACAGAACTACTGGAGAGTGCACAGAAGCAGAAAGACTCTGGGGTGGGTGGGGAGGAATGCACACACTGAGGGGAGAGACAGGGAAGTAAATCTCTGTGGTCTTTAACTGGAACTAGGAGCTGTCTCTGTGTTATGTACAGTGTCTGGGGGGGTACACACAAAGTCAAGGCTTTTCTAGACAAGGAAACTAGAAGAAGGTGAATAACTATGAACATTGAAAAGATCAGAGGAATTTCAGAAAGGAAAAAAAAAAAAATGAATGTGGAGATTTCCAAACTAGGCCTCACCACATTTTAACTGACTTTGAACCATGGTTTGTTTGTTTATTATTATTATTATTATTATTATCATCATCATTATTTAGATTTTATTTATTTATTTGACAGAGAGTGAAAGAGCACAAGCACGGGGGACAGTAGAGGAAGAGGGAGAAACTGGCCTGGACTGAGCAGGGAGACTGATGCAAGGCTGATCAATCCTAGGACCCTGGAACAATGACCTGAGCCAAAGTCAGATGCCTAACCATTTGAGCCACCCAGATGACCCTTGAACCATGGTTTAAACTAGCTCAGTTATGGGAAGAGGATCTCACTTGGGAACACAGATATTGCTCAAGACAGAGTCTCCAGTTTAAGCTTAGCTGAATATTTCTCACTAAAATTGAAGAAAAAATGCCGACTGAGAAAAACAACACAACCCGATGTCCCCAAAATTAACCTTTTGTGTATCAATGACACAATCCCAATGAACTGATATAGGAAGAAACAAAATATGTGACACATTCTGAAGAGCAAAGAATGCTAAGTGAGTCCAAAACCAAGAAAAACAAGATGTTGAAACTAGCAGACAAGCATCTTAAAGCACATGTTGGAACTATTCTCAATTGAACATGATTTCAATGAGTGCAAGTCTCAGTGAAGAGCTCTCAAATTTTAGCAGAGAAGGGGACAAGAAAAAGAAGCCAAATGGACATTCATGGACTAAAAATTATTATTAATAAGATAACAAACAACCAAAAGCTGAACTGCATAAAAGATCAATGCCTCCCTTGGGCTGTTATCCTTGCAGGAAAACTCGCTTAAGTCACATAACAATAAAATGTAAATGAAATGGTGCTTCAGCATCAGTGTGAAGTATTCTGACAAGATCAGGCTCAGTGATCTTCTGTCAAAGAAATCTAACATCAAAGTTTTCTCTTACTAATTTGAGTTTTGAAGATAGTGAATAAAAGAGGAGTATTGTTAGAAAGAGTGAAAACTATTATTGAATGAGATTAAAGAAGGAAGATGATAAAACCATTCAGTTCTCTCATTAGTTGTATTTTAAAATTCGAGACTGAATGTATACCTATGAAGAATATGTATTTATGATACAAATTAGGAAGCATCTTAATATCAGAAATCAAGAGGAGAGCTAAAGAACTTGTACATGATAAAAATAACAACAGAAAGGATATACGGTTTATGAAACTACAGAGGATGAATAATTCATTTTATATGAGAAGGAGTGGGTATTTCTGGGGACTGAAAGTTTGCTAAGTTGTCTTAGAGGATGACAAAATTGGTGTCATCCTTGAAGAGTAGACCTTAGTGATATAGCTGGGATATATGGGAGAATATATTTAACTTCTCTGTATTTTGAAAATTGTAATTCTAGTTTTGCTATTACCACCAATTGCATGATATCATATTTGCAGATATATTTTGAAGCATAAGTATAAATATATCAATAGTATGATATATTTTTAGCAGTCCTTAGTTGAAAGATTATTTAAATTCCTAGCATGTAAAAATGAAACTTTCCTAGATTTCTGTGTTCCTACAAAAGTCTTGATTTTCTGAGACTGTTCATGTACCAAAAGAATTGTATCTCTAGCCATTTGCTTAGTTAATTATTCTGCTGATTTGTGGGATAAAAAATCCTTTACCTTCCCAAGAAACCCAAGTGGTTGTAGCTTAGACTAGGTCTCAAAAATAGCCTCTAGGGGTCAGGGACACTAAAGAGGCAGCTCCCTAGGTGTTCACATGTCTAAAGGAATTAAGTCTCAGAATCAGTGATATCTTTAAGTCTGAAAGAGACCTGGACTAATTGATCCTGCAGAGATTTTATTTACACACCAAAAAATTACTCAAACTACTTGTTTTCAAGACCCACTGCCTTCCCTTGAATAAGCAAAGAAAAATAATTTATCCTCAACCTTTACCTATGGAATACTAGATAACTCATACAGAACATTTGGCATGGCTCTTTTTGTGTTACTGGGGAGTATGCACTGGGGCAAGAGGAGCCAACAAACTTATTTACTGTGAAGTAATTAATAATAAACCCATCTGTGATGCAGAACATCTCCTGTGCATGTAAAAATTAATGTGTATAAAATTAATAAATAATGTATAGGGGCACCTGGGTGGCTCAGTGGGTTAAAGCCTCTGCCTTCGGCTCAGGTCATGATCTCAGGGTCCTGGGATTGAGCCCTACATCGGGCTCTCCGCTTACTGGGGAGCCTGCTTTCCCCTCTCTCTCTGTCTGCCTCTCTGTCTGCTTATGATCTCTGTCAAATAAATTGAAAAAAATCTAAATAAATAAATAAATAATGTATATTAAAAGCCCAACAGATAACTATTGTCAAAATGTCCACTAAAATTATACCAAATTAACTTCCTTATCAAAATGACATGAAAGCATGCTATACAAACAAAATACTTTAAATTAAATCAACTTATATTAATATATAAGTATATTAATAATACAGGAAACTTTAATGTAATAAATTAAATCATATTTTAATTAAAGTAACATAATAAAATATAACTTATTTTTACCATGTTAGGTGAAAATTATAGCATATTTTAATTTTAATTATGTTTCTTAAAATACAAAAATAATTATGATAGTTATGAACTTGTGTTGATGCCTTTTTGTTAAACATTACTTCATCGAGGGGCACCTGGATACCCACAGAACATGTGACTCTTGATCTCAGGGTTGTGAGCGTGGGCCCCACATGGGACTAGAATTTACACACACACACACACCACTGAATCTTTTTAAAAGCATTGCTGTTGGAATAGTGGTTAACATTTGACCAGTACAATTCAGAATAAAGCATTTTGTTTCTGATGGATGAATTAATTTTATTTGTTCAATTTCTCTCTATCTATTTCTTTTCAGATATATTTTAGATCTGTGGAAATTATTTTAAGCTTATTTCATGTGATTTAGCTATGATTTATTAAGTGTATACATATATAAATATTCTTGGACTTATGTTATGACTGGAAAGATTAGCTTTTTGTATTATCCTTAAGTCCAGTCAAAGGAGAACAATATGTTTTGACTACAGTCAGAGCAGTAGAACACTCCTCAAACCTCTTGTTATTTATTCTATCTCTAGTTTTTCCTGCTCATCTTCAGGAAATCTTGCTATTTTTACTTAGCCTATTCTTCTACATCCTTGTTCATTTCTGGAGTTTTTACTTAACTTTTACTCTCTAGATTTCTCTCCAGCTGTGAAAACCCAAATCCTGACATCATGTTTTCTTGCACCCTGTAGGACATGAGTTAGTGCAGAAGAGCATCTGCTTTTGAAAATGTTTTCCTCTTCTCCTAAAATACCTTGATGCTGTCTCAATATATTTCCCTCCAACAATAGTAATGCAGGATAGTTTTCAGAATTTGTCCTAATAACATTCTTCTCTGTACTGACTGCGAGAACAGTAGTAAGAGTCACTTTGCACCATACTGAGCCAAGTGAATCATTATACATTTCCACCACTGTTGTCTTTGTCTACTACTCAAGAGGGATAGAGCTGGAATATTCTTCTTTTATTGTTTTTAAGAACAACTTCAATAATTTTGGAATAAAAGAAATTTGTTACTTGTTATTCATGTGTTTATCCTAAATAAATCCCCCATGAATTTTTTTGTTTGTTTTTGTTCTTTTTTTCTAGCTTGAATTTGTTGACTGTGGTTAAAAATTTTCAAGCTTTTGTTATTGTAATTATTTTTTTCCTTTTAGTTTTTCTTTCTCTCATTCAGGTTCAAGTCTATGTCTTCTACATTCCCCCAAACCATCACAGAACAACATTGGTTAAGTTCTAGTACCTGTTCACTTGATGGTCTTAGATCTATGAAGTTTGTGTCAATATGAGAGAAGAAAACAACAACAACAACAAAACCTCAGATTCTTAATCTCTCTTCTAGCCCTCATAAGACTGTAGAAATAAAATTCATGGGTCAGAGAATTGTCTTGTGTAACAGAGACTTTTGTTTTCCAACTTTCATATATATATATATATATATTTCTTGCTTTTAAAGACTGTTTTCTTTTTTCAAAGAAACTATGTTTGTGTGTGTGCACGTGTGAGAGAGACCCACAGAGAGAAAGAGAGAGAGAGTTTACTCAGATATTTTCCAAGATGAAGGGCTTAGAATAAACTAGTCCTCCATCACATAGATAAGAAATAAAAGCTAGCTATTTCTAATGTGAACACTCAAAGTCCTATAAGACAACTGTGAGTTACTATAGAGACACAGTCACAAAGAAGAGGTACTCAGCTTGAAATTGTAGATCAGGCCATGTAAAGAAATAGGAATAGAAATATTAAAGGGAAGAGTCTACACAATGAAGAAGAGAAAAACAGAAATTTTGAAGAAAATAAGATCAATAGAATGGAAAAAGAAAATGGGTTCATGAAGGAATAATAGGAATAATACGTATGCCAGGTATTGTGTTAAAATAATGGGGTGACACAGGATAAATGAAGGGCAGAATTATGAAGAAATGTGAACAATAATGTTAAATTATAAAGACATTTTATTATTTTTCTCAATTAATTTAGCACATATTTATTTCATTATTACTATATTTTCAAATTGAAACAAAAAAATGAGATAGATTCCCTAATCCAAAGGGCTTAAAGCTTATAGATAAAAGTAAAGAATTACACATGTAAGTAAGATAAAACATCATGATTTTTTTGGAAAACATTTGTGCATAATAGAGGAGAGAAAATTACTACTCATACTTTCTGTTTGAGATTAGAAGTTGGGAAATAAATTTATGAAGCAGCTAGGGAATCTAAAATTGGAACTATGCCAAGAGTGTTAAAGTTTAAATAAATATTATTGATTTAGTTTTAGAAAGTCATTGAAGACCTTTAAAAGGTTGTTTTTGACCATATGTTCAGAAATAAGACAGATTCAAATAAGCGACTCAAACTAAGCAAGCAATCTATGGCTGTGGAGGTACAAAACATTCTCTACCTGAATACAAATGTGACTGATTTTTTGACTGACTGGTTAATATAATTCCTTAATCAGTTATATTTATAGGCCCAAGCTGTGTATACATATTTGGAATTATTTCCATGGATCATCAAAATAGTGTGAAACACTTGTTTATCCTTTTACATCACAAGTTTGGCATGTCTTATTAGCATTTTCCTACACATAGTAAAAGAAGAAACAGACTGTGTTAAAATTGTGTTTGAATATAAATGTTTGTGTCTTATATTATCTTAAAGTACATAAAGCAATTAAAATATTTATGACACCTTATATATAATTTATTCAATGAAAGTCAATGTAAAGTCTACTGGGAAACAATCTATCTACCAAAGGAGCTATTCAAATGCCAGGCTGGGAGCAGTTGCATGGTAGTGTCTTACAGTTTGGTGTGAGACCATGACTTTGAGTCCTGAGCCTACTGTTTATTTGCTGCATGACCTTGAGTATATGAGCTAAATCATTATTTTAGTTGCATGTGTTTGGAATAGAACAATGCAAATTTACTTCTTGACATAGATCTGAAGATATGAGGAGGTTTCTGGTACCTTTTTTTTTTTTTTTTTTTTTTTTTTACATTTTGGGTATTCTGCCTTGTTTTCCTTAGAAAACCTCATCTTGTTATGTGATACATGCCTATCTGATAGGAAGACTTACTGAGGACTTCAGAGTCAATCTGTACATGAAATATTAGTAAATTTTATTCTTTTTATGGTAAGCATCTAGAGTTGGACAAAGTGCCTTAAACATGGCGTTATTATTACTATAATCCCCTTACTGAACTCCCTTTATATGGTCCCCCTCCCTTTTACAGCCATATGATAAACAGGTGTTTCAGAAAGTTCTTTGTTTTGTTCCAAGATCTTGTCATATTTTCTAAATGTAAAAGACTTTCTAGTGACAAATTATTTTCTTAGTTCTCTGACAAATATGAAAAGAAACTCGCTCTGTTCTATATTGTCAATTAAACTTTAGGTAGACAATGGACACTTGACACATACTTACTTTTAAGAAGGTCTTATATGTATAAGCTGTACACATAGGCTTTGCTAGAAATGTCACATTTTCAAATGCAACTTTTATTAGTAGGCTACTACAGGGGGGATAAAAATATATGTTTATAAAAAATAAAAATTTAAAAAAAAAAAAAGAGTTCTAATCATCAATCTTCTTGCTTGCGACTTCTCATACAGTCCTTGGAGGAGCCCTGCCTGGTCTAATGTAACAGGAAGACTAAGGTTCTTTAAATCAAATAGTCTTTGTTTCATTGTTGCATTGTTGGTGTGAAAATTCAAATAAATGTACTAAAGAATTGTTATATAGTAGACATTCAGGGTTAAATAGCGATTACTAATATCTTTTTGCACAAAATCCAAGGTTTAGAAGCTTAATAATGCAGAGCTAATGAGTTTAAAAGTATGTTCAGAATATCCTCGGCAGCAAACAGTGTTCACAGAAACATGATTGGCAAATTTACATGTTCAAGAAAACACAATAAATTTGATGTCCACTGTATGGATTTGAATTCAAGGTAACTCACATTTTCAATATTAAACTGGGTCATTAATGATGTTATATATTTGCAAAACTGAGTTTCTAATGGTTGCACAGGTTTTCTGGGTTTTTTTACACATTTGAAGAAACATGCTATTTTGTAAAGGCCTTATGTTATTAGCAGACAATATTTCAATGCACAATGTAAGATGTTTATATTTATTTCTAATAGACACAGATTTATCCTTTAAAATTATCATCTTGATCCTTTCTGTTTTTTAGATGATTTTCATTAAGATGTGGTTAAATTTATTCTTATTTTTATATTATACGTACAAGCTGGAGGAAAATGTGTTTTGTCTCTTGCATATTTGCTTGTTTGTTCAGCATTACTGGTATTTTCTTTCATAGTGGTATTTCTCTACAGACTCTTTTTAAGCCATTTTTTAAAGATAAAGTATTAGTAAAATTAAACTAGTGCATAAAAATTGCAGTATATCACCACATTCTAAACATCAATAAAACATAAGGATGCTTTTGGTACCCTGTATTGTGTTTTGAGTGATCTGCTGTGCTTCCTTTAGACAACCTTGCCTGTTTATGGGTTACAAGCTTGTCTGAAATGCAGACCCTCTAAAAGCTCCAGAATTGTTCCACATATGAAATATTAGTAATGTTTTCATAGTAGGCATCATTTATTATTTCAGATCAAATGTATATAAATAAATGCTATGATGTTTTCCTTTTATAATACTATCATTTATCTGTTTATATATCCTACTCTGGTAGACATTGCCAGAGCTCATAGCAATATCCCCATTGAGACCTATAGTGAAAAATTATACATTCAGATAGAAAAAAAAAAATCGAAGGTTCATTCCATTAGGTAGTAACTCTATTTAATACCATAGATCATTACGACTCTATTTCTTGGTTCTGTTCTAGAAAAGGTACAGTTAAAGTTAACCTTTTCCAGGAAAAGATGACATAGCATATTCTATAAAGCTACCTTTCCTAGCACTTACAGAGAAAAAAATATTTTTTGCAAGTTTTTGGCAAAATATGAGTTATCGAGTTACATGCAAGTCTTTCAAATTCTTCTTCATATACTTCCTATAAGACAAAGGGACATGTAGATGAATTTACTTCCAAAATTCAGAACTGATCTCTCCAAATTGCCTGAATAGCTATGCAAACAGGATATCTCCAGAAATGTAAGTAATTTATGAGGTATAGAAAGTATGTGATATCCCTTTAATATAATCTAAATGAAACTTCTTCAGTACTGTCAATCAAATAAAACAGTGCATGCATTTCATAATTATAATTGTCTATTTTTTATAAAATTCAGCTTTAATAACATTTATAATTAGCTGTAGTTCATTAACATGATGTAGCTGATCAGATAAATTTTAGAGAAATCTACTATGTAAAATACACATACAGATATATCTTATTTGGGTTACTTCATATGTTAAAAGAGTATAATATAGTCCATTAGACTTTCCAAAAAGGCCTGGAATCATCAGTATTTTATCAAGAATAAACAAATAATAATTATCTAGTACATTAGACTACCTCTGTACAAAAATTTTCCATTTTTTTCTAATTATTGAAGACTTGATGTTTCCTTAATATCTAGGATATGAGTTTGCTAGGGCTACCAAAACAAACCACCACAAACTTTGTGGCTTAAAAAATAAAAATGTTTTGTTCTTAAGGCTGGAGGTTCAGATCTAGTGTTGGCAGTGCTGGTTCTTTCTGAAGACTTTGCGAGAGAATCTTTTCTAGGCCTCTTGTCTAAGTTCGGTGATTTCGTGACAATTCATTGGCCTTTCTTGGTTTGTAGAAGCATTGTGTCAATCTCTGCCTTCTTTTCAACATGGCATTCTCTCTGTTTTATGTGTCTTATTTCCTATTTTATCAGTACATTAGTCATTGGATGAGAGCCCACCCTAATGACCTCATCTTAACTGATTACATCTTTGAAAAAAATCACATCCTGAGGTACTGGGGGCATGAATTTAACATATGAATTATTGGTGGTGGTGGGGAGACCCAACTCAATGTACAGTACCTAATAATGTAATTTATGATTAAATGTGCGTGTGTGTGTTTGTGAGAGAGAGAGAGAGAGAGGAGAGAAACGTCTCCTGTAGTCAACTTAAATTTTTTCTGTTATACACTATCAATTTATTTATCTTGTTCCATTATGTTAGTGCATTAATCATCTCTAATTGCAAGTCAATTTTGTAATCTCTGTATGATTTCTTCAGAACAAACCCATGTCAATTGTGTGATACAATAATGTTTCCATGAATTGTTTCAAAATATATTTGTTCACTCTAATCAGGACAATTCTAAGTTTTCAGTAGTATAGTTTTTATGGCTACCTGATGTCAGAATGATAGAAAAAAACTTAAAAAAAATAGACGTTTTAAATACATAACCTAAAGATTTTAAAGCATTTACAAGTGCATTATCAAGTCCTGTTTTCTAATATTCTGGTATCTGGTAGCTTTAGTATTCAATTTGTAATCAAAGAGCATTGCCCTTGGTATTAAGGCATACCAACATGAATATATATATTATTTATAAATAATATTTGCTGAAAGGAAATATGTTCAAGGGACTTTTCTATGTGTTTCAGGTAACATAATTCATTTAATCCTCAAAGTTCTGTAGAAGTAGGTAGGGTTATCATTTCTATCTGATAGATGGGGAAACTGAGGCATAGAGCTGTAAAATCACTATTCCATGGAGGTGCTTGATTAATAAATGCCTCAGGCAGATGCTTCAGAACCTGCTTGTTTAATCATCACACTAAACGGCATCTTCCTTTTATTAACTATGCTCCATTACAACATGCTTCTAGTCACATCCCTGTTTTATGTAAGCATCACTATCTTTGCTCTTTGCTCACCTGCACTAAAAACCTAGCATTTGTAAATCACTTTTTTTCATCACTGTTCAGGTACAGCAAGCAGGAGATATTATGTACCTCTTAACTTCTTTTAGCACACCTAATGGTTTTTTTTTATAAGTTAATAAATCCTTTTATTACATCCCTCAAATATTTGGCCTTCTTCAGTAAGACTTCAAAGCTTAAATCATTTTGTTTCCATTATATTGTCTAACAGTCAAAGAAAAATGTGTTTTCTAGTTTAGCTGAATGAGAATTCTCTTTTCAAATTTTACATCTGCTGTGGTTTTTTATCCATTACCTCCCCACCACACATGACATTTCTAATGATCAAATTCAGTATACAAAATTTTAACAAATTCATTTTAAACAATATATACAAGTGTATTTTCTATTTTGTGTATGTATGTTAGATCATTTTGACCTAAGGCTAATTCCATATTTTATTACTTCTTAATTATAATTACTGTAAGTGAATATATTTCCGACTTGAACAACTTTGATCCTTGATTTTCTACAATTACAAAATGAGATAAAATAGTTATTTATTAAGAAAATAACATTATTGGAGCATATTAATAGTTTGTTTCTATTGTTTATTTAATGTTTTAAGTTCTCTGTCTTTTCAAACTCAGGCATATTTAGTCATATAAATAACACTGACAGCAAAGGGCTCAAATTCACATTTCAAACAACAAAACTAAGTATTTTTACAAAATACTTTGCTTATATCAATGGAAATGAATCCTGTCCAGGGCTCTTCTCCCACACAATATTCCACTGAGCTATTGGAGACAAGAACATGATCTTTCTCTAAGACAACTTATATATGAATCATATATATATATATTTCTTTTATTCACACAACTTATATATGAATCATATATATATATATATATATATATATATATTTCATTCCCTTTCACTTTTCTTCCTATATTACATGTTTCATTACAATTATATTTGTGTAATTGGCTTACTAGACTGACTTTTAATAAAAGTTCAGTTTACATATACTTTAAAAAATTATTTGAGAGAATGAGTGTGGACATATGTGAAGAGGGCCAGAAGGAGAGAGAGAGAGAATCTCAAGTATACTCCTGGCTGAGCCCAGAGCCCCATGCAGGGCTGACCCTGAGATCATGACCTGAGCCAAAACCAAGAGTTGGAAGCTTAGCTGACTGAGACACCCAGGCACTCCAGTTTGCATACACCTTTGAGAGAGATAATATTAAAGTCAAATAATTAAAAAACTAAACATTCAAAGGTAAATTAAATTATAATTTTAAGATAATATGAAAAATAATCATTGTTCTCATATACTTACTTAGGGAACACAGTCACAGGTATGAAAGATTTAATCACTGAGTTGTACTTGAATTTTGATTTTTCAACTGTAGAACATCCTCCATTTTTTAAATATAATTTTATTTTTTCAGTGTTCCCAGATTCATTGTTTATGCACCACACCCAGTGCTCCGTGCAATACATGCCCTCCTTAATACCACCAGGCTCACCACCAGGCTCTCCCTCCCTTCCAAAACCCTGTTTGTTTCTCAGAGTCCACAATCTCTCATGCTTTGTAACTCCCTATGATTTCCCCCAATTCACTTTTCTTTCCTTCTCCTAATGTCCTCCATGTTATTCCTTATGCTCCACAAGTAATGAAACCATATGATAATTGATTCTCTCTATTTGACTTATTTCACTCAGCATAATCTCATACAGTCCCATCCATGTTGATACAAAAGTTGAGAATCCATCCTTTCTGATGGAGGCATAATACTCCATTGTATATATGGACCATATCTTCTTTATCCATTTGTCCATTGAAGAGCATGTTGGTTCTTTCCACAGTTTGGCAAGTATGGCGATTGCTGCCATGAACATTGGGGTAGAGATGTCCCTTCTTTTCACTACATCTGTATCTTTGTGGTAAATACCCAATAGTGCAATTGCAGGGTCATAGGGTAGCTCTATTTTTAATTTCCTAAGGGATCTCCACACTGTTTTTGAAAGTGACTACACCAACCTGGATTTCCACCAACGGTTTCTATTTTCTCCCCATCCTCTCCAACACATGTTTATTGTCTTGTTAACTTTGGCCATTCTAACTGATGTAATGTGGTATCTCAGTGTGGTTTGGATTTGAATCTTCCTGATGGCTAATGATGATGAACATTTTTTCATGTGTCTGTTAGCCATTTGTATGTCTTCTTTGGAGAAGTGTCTGCTCATGTCTTCAGCCCATTTTCTGATGTGTTATCTGTTTTGTGTGTGTTGAGTTTGAGGAGTTCTTTATAGATCTTGGGTATTATCCCTTGTCTCTAGTGTTATTTGCAAATATCTTCATATTCCTCCCTCATTCTGTAGGTTGCCTCTTTGCTATGTTAAGTGTTTCCTTTGCTGTGGAGAAGCTTTCAATCTTGATGAAGTCCCAAAAGTTCATTTTTGCTTTTGTTTCCTTTGTCTTTGGAGACATGTCTTGAAAGAAGTTGCTGTGGCTGAGGTTGAAGAGGTTACTGCCTATGTTCTTCTCTAGGATTTTGATAGATTCCTGCCTTACTCTGAGATCTTTTATGCATTTCATATTTATATTTATGTGTGGTGTAAGAGAATGGTCAAGTTTCATTCTTCTATACAGAGCTCTCCAATTTTCCCAGCACCATTTATTGAAAAGGCAGTGTTTTTCTCACTGGATATTTTTTCCTGCTTTGTTGAAGACTATTTGACCATAGAGTTGGGGGTCCATATATGGGCTCTCTGCTCTGTTCCACTGGTCTATGTATCTGTTTTTGCGCCAGTACCATGCTGTCTTGGTGATTACAGATTTGTAGTGATGTACAGGCGATTACAGGCAACATGATACCCCCAGCTTTGCTTTTCTTTTTCAACATTTCCTTAGCAATTAAAGGTCTCTTCTGGTTCCAAAGAAATTTTAGGATTGTTTGTTCCAGCAATTTGAAAAATGCCAGTGGAATTTTGATCAGGAATGCATTAAAAGTGTAGATTGCTCTGGGCAGTATAGGCATTTTAACAATTTATTTTTCCAATCCATGAGCATGGAATGCTTTTCCAACTTTTCATGTCTTCTTCAGTTTCTTTAACAAGTGTTCTGTAGTTCCTTGAGGGCAGATCCTCTCCCTCTTTGGTTAGGATTATTCCCAGATATCTTCTGGTTCTCAGTACTATCGTAACTGAAATCAATTCTCTAATTTCTCTTTCTATGTTTTCATTGTTAGTGTATAAGAAAGCAACTGATTTCTGTGCATTGATTTTGTGTCCTGCCACGTTAGTGAATTGCTGTATGAGTTCTAGTAGTTTGGGAGTGGAATCTTTTGGGTTTTTCATATATAGTATCACATCATCTGTAAAGAGAGAGTTTGACTGCTTCTTTGACAATTTGAATAAATTTTATTTCTTTTTGTTGTCTGATTGCTGTTGCTAGGACTTCTAGTACTATGTTGAACAACAGTGATGAGGGTGGGCATCCTTGTCATGTTCCTGATCTCAAAGGGAAGGTTGTCAGCTTTTCCCCATTGAGGATGATATTCACTGTGGGTTTTTCAAAGAGATTTTATGAAGTTGAGGAATATTCCCTCTATCCCTATACTTCGAATTGTTTTAATCAGGAATAGACCTTGTATTTTGTCAAATGTTTCTTCTGCATCAATTGAGAGGACCATGTGGTTCCTCTCTCTTCTTTTATGGATTTGTTCTATCACATTGATTGATTTGCAAATGTTGAACCACTCTTGCATCCCATGGATAAATCCCCTTGGGTCATGGTGGATAATCTTTTTAATGTACTTTTGGATTCTATTAGGTGGGATCTTGTTGAGAATCTTGGCATCCATGTTCTTCAGGTGTATTGGTCTGAAATTCTCCTTTTTAATGGAGTCTTTGCCTGGTTTGGGGATCGGGGTAATGCTGGTTTTATAGAAAGAGTCTGGAAGTTTTCCTTCTGTTTCTATTTTTTGAAACAGCTTCAGGAGAATAGGAATTATTTCTTCTTTAAATGTTTGATAGAATTCTCCATGGAATCCATCAGGTCTTGGACTCTTGTTTTTTGGGGGAGGTTTTTGATCACTTCTTAAATCTTGTTACTAGATACTGGTCTATTCAGATTGTCAATTTCTTCCTGTTTCAGTTTTGGAAGTCTATAGGTTTCCAAGAATTCATCCAATTTAGCTAGGTTGCTTAACTTATTGGCATATAGCTGTTCAGAATAATTTCTGGAGATCGTTTCCAATTCCTTGTTGTTTGTCATGATCTCTCCCCTTTCATTCATAATTTTATTAATTTAGATCCTCTCTTTGTTCTCTCTGACCAGTGGTTTATTAATTTTATTAATTCTTTCAAAGAAGCAGTGTCTAGTTTTGTTGATGTGTTCTAATGTATCTTTAGTTTCTAACTCATTCATCTCTTCTCTAATATTAATTATTTCCTTTCTTGTGTATGGGGTTGGCTTAATTTGCTATTGATTTTCCAGTTCCTTAATGTGTACAGAGATTTGGTGTATTCTAGATTTTTCAGGTTTTTTTGAGTGATGCTGGGATGGCTATAGTTGGCCCTCAGGACTGCCTTTGCCATTTTCTATAGGTTTTGGACTGATGTGTCTTCATTCTCATTGGTTTCCATGAATTGTTTTAAGTTCTTCTTTGATTTCCTGGTTGATCCAAACATTCTTGAGCATGATGGTCTTTAGCTTCCAAGTGTTTGTATTCCTTCCAAACTTTTTCTTATGGTTGCGTTCTAGTTTCAAAGTATTGTGGTCTGAAAATATGCAGGAAATAATCTCAGTCTTTTGGTATCAGTTGAACCCTGATTTGTGACCCAGTATGTGGTATATTCTGGAGAAATTTCGATGTGCATTAGAGAAGAATGTGTATTTTGTGTTTTAGGATTGATTGTTCTGTATACATCTATGAGGTCCATCTGATCCAATTTTCATTCAAAGCTCTTGTTTCTTTATTGATTTTCTACTTATATGATCTGTCTATTATTGAGTGGTGTGTTAAGATCCTCCAACATTAATGTGTTCATATCAATATGACTCTTTATTTTGATTAGCAGTTGGCTTATGCAGTTGGATGCTCCCATATTTACAATTCTTATATCTTCTTTTTGGATAGACCTTTTAAGAATAATGTAGTGTCTGTCTGTATCTGTAACTACAGTCTTTAGCTTAAAATCTAATTTATCTGATATTGGAATCATTACCCCAGTTTTCTTTGAAGGCCCGTTGGCATGAAGGGTGGTTCTCCATCGCTTCACTTTCAGTCTGGATGTATCTAGGGGTTCCAAATGTGTCTCTAGTAGACAGCATATGGATGGGTTCTGTCGTTTTATCCTGTCTGCAAACCTGTGCCATTTTATGTGAACATTTAGGCCATTCACACTGAGAGTGATTATTGAAAGAATAGTTTTCATTGACATCATGTTGCCTGAGAAGTCTTTGTTTCCATATATTGTTTCTGTAAATTTCTGTTCTATGTCATTCTTGGTTTCTTTCTTCTTTTATTTCCCTCCTTAATATTTCTTGTAGTTGTGACTTGGTGGTCACATACTCTTAAACCGTGCCAGTCTTGGAAGCTCTTTATCTCTATCCATTTTGAATGTCAACCAGTCTGAATAGAATATTCTTGGCTGCATGTTCTTTTCATTTAGTGCCCTGAATATGTCTTGTCAGCCCTTTCTGGCTTGCCAGGTTTCTGTGGACAGTTCTGACGTTATTTTGATGGCCCTTCCTCTGAACCTAAGGCATCTACCCCCATAGCTGCCCTTAAGACTTCTTGTCTAAAATTATGATTCATGAATTTCATAATTAAGTTTCTGGAGGACTTTCTAGATGTATTGATCTTGGGTGGTGTCCTTTCTGCCTCTAAGACTTGAATACTTGTTCCGTTACCCATATTAGGGAAATTTTCATCCAGAATTTGTTCAACTGTATCTTCTTGTCTTCTCTTTCTCCACCCTCTTAGGGATCCCAGTAATTCTGACATTGGAATGTTTTGTGGTATCATTTATTTCCCTAATTCTGTTTTCATGGCTTTTAAGATGTTTTTCTAAGCCCCCTCCTGATCCTTTTTCTCTATCAGTTTGTCTTCTTGATCACTAATTCAATATTCTGCCTTGGTTACCTTAGCTGTTAGAGTATTTAGATTAGATTGGATCTCATTGATAGCATTTTTAGTACTGCCTGATCTGTCCTCATTTCTACTCTTAGAGCTTCCATGTTACCATTAATGGTCTTTTCCAACCTAGCCATTGGCTGGATAAAAGTTACCCTGAATTCCCTTTCCAACACACTGTTCATGACCATATCCAATAGTTCTATGTCAGAGGACACATTCTCTGAATTTTTCCTCTGTTGGATGTTCTTCCTCCTAGTCATTTTGGTAAGAGGTGGTTGAGGGGATGTATAGCTGAATATATCAACCAAAATCTATCTGAATATATCAACCACAATCAGGGTGCAAAGTGCACCCTGAAAAGTTTTAGAACAATGGGAAGTCACCACCAAAAAGAAAGAAAAAAGAAAAAGAGAGAAAATCGAGCCAAAATGAACCTCAAAAGTAAGATTTATAAGGTACATAAACAAAAACAAACAAAATGACCAACAAAAGTAAAAGACAAAAAAAAAAAAAAGAGAAAAACCCAACCAAAATGAACCCCAAGAATAAGATTTATATAGTACAAAAGCATAAACAAATACACAGGAACACTAACAGAAGAATAAGATGGGTAGGTGATTATAAACCCTCAATATAGGAGAGGAAAATTATTTTGGTTCTTCTGGGTGAATTTTGTTATCTTTGTTAAAGGACTCAACATTCCATAGATACAGGGAAATTAAAACTGGCTTATATATAGGGGCAGTATTGAATAGGGAAAAAAGATTACCTTGAAGCTTATATCTATTAGTCAGGCTTTTGTTCTGTGGAGGTTTTTGTTCTTTGGAGGCTTTTTTCAGCTTTTTGGAGGTTTATTAGAAAGTAAACTGTCCTCAGACAGACCTCTGCCTAGGAGAGAAGACCCAGTCTGCTCTCCTCTGGGTGGTCCAGAACACAGATTCCCCTTCTGCAAACCCTGCTGAACACTGTAAACTCCCACAGGGTGTGTGTATCCCTAGCCACTGTTTCAGTGGTTGCCCGAGGTCCCCACTTATCTCTGCACCCCCATTCCACTAAAATCATGAGTCATATTGTTCCAGGTAAGCCCAAAGCTGGGTGACTATGCTTGCTGGGACTGCTGTCTGAGATTCACGCCCATGTTGGTATGCTCACATCTGATGAAGACACAGGTTGCTGAAGGCTGCAGGCCAAGGAACCCCAACTGGAGTCTTTGAAGGGTTCTCTCAGGTGTGTGCTGGGTGTGCTCAGACACCGCAGCCAGTTGTGGAAGGCTGCAGGCCTAGAGACTGCCAGCTGGCACCCACACAGGGCTCTCTCCGGCGTGGGTGGTAGTGCGCCCAGTCTGAGAGGTGGTACAAGCAGTGGAAAGCGGCAGGCTCGGGGGCCATGGATTGGGGGCCCTGCCGGGCTTTCTCTGGCACAGGTGGTCACCAGTGCTGACCATCCTGGGACCGTGGACTTGGGCCCATGCCCATGATCACCTGATTCAACCAGTTGCCCCTTAAGATCTTTTGCTCTTTTTGAGTGCTTTTAACCAGACACCAAGTTATTGCTGGTCCCCAATCACAGGACACTTACATATTTATATATTACTCTCCAATGGTTTGCTTTTGGTGGCTCTCTCCTCTTTCTGTTTATCCTCCAATATCAGTCCGAGAGTTCCCACTCCATTTTACCTCTCCACTGACGTCTTCTGCCTTTGTAGAGATCCAAAAGTGTATAATCTTACATCTCAGGCTGATTTCATGGGTGTTCAGAGTGTTCTGGTGGACATTTAGCTCATGTTAGGGAACCAGTTGAAACAACATCTCCTATTTCTCTGCCATTTTGCCCCTCTACAAGCGAACACGCTCCATTTTTGTTTCTGGGTATTTTACTAACTGGTAAATACCAGAACTTCTATTTTTCTAGATTTTGGCTTCCTAGAAGAGTTATAGAGCCATCTCAATTAGGCAGAAATAATTTCAGAATATCAATATCAGACTGAAAAATTAGAAACACTTTATAATTATATATCATCTATAGGTATTAAGGAGCATTATTTTAAAAACTCTCTAGACTCAATTCTATGAATATCAAGGCCAATTTTCACAATAAAATATATACACATGATCATATCTCAAAATAATGTTGTCATTAAAAGAAAAGTATACAGTATTAATACATATTAGTTTAGAATTATGAAAAAAATTGGCAAGTGGCCTAAGCTTTTTAACATGAATATTTTTTAATTTAATCTACTGTTTTAGTGTAAAAATATAGGGTTTTCACTATGTCTAAAATACACAAAAATTGTGTGTGTGTGTATTAAATCATTTCAGAAGTTATGTAACTCAGTACTACACTGAGTACTTCAGTGTATTTCCACATCAGTAGAAAATAGGTAATTTACCTCATCTTCCTGAAGACTCTATAATTCATGTGTAGCTATAGATAAATTTATTTATTTATTTATTCATTTATTTTAAGCAAATATATTTTAATATATTCCCATCTATTGATAGAAAACTAGGTTGTGGTCAAGAGTTCCTATTCATAGAAAAAACGGCAATGTGTTAAGTCATTTTCCATTTTAATAAATTTTATAAATAATTGTAAATAAAGACATTCTAAAAATAAGTAATTTAATTTAAGAGTGAATTCTACATAGAGGAAATTTTAAAATCAACAGATACTGACAAAATTTTCCCTTCAATAAGTCTTTCTAAATTTATATCACAAGAAATAGAAGGTTAGAAAGCCTATACCATCTAGTGTGAATTATATTGGCCTGTATCAAACTTTAAAGTTTTCTTTCTTACTGAAAAAATATAGAAATTCATTTGATGAATATGATCATTTTGCTTCCAGAATCGCGGGTAAATGCAGGTCTGATGGACCCGCTGTCTCCAAAATGCCTCCATATAAGATGCACTCTGAGGGATTGCTGGTCTCAGCAAAGGAAGATAAAACTGCCAGAGAACTGCCCCTGCCCCATCCCCAGACAAATAAATGAAAAAAAAAAAAAGTAGAAGCAATAAAGATCTGAGCATGAAGCAAGAAGGGATCAGCCTTGAGTAGCTCAAGTAGGGTCTCTGAGTCACACTAACCTAGACCAAAAGCAGAAATTCCCCACCTCCCAATAACAGTCTTAGCAGCAGAAGAAAGGGACATATCTATGAAGAAATCAGATGCAAAATAGACATGCAGAAATTGCACAAATAAAAATGAAACATTATTTCACAAGGAAAGATTACCAAATATAAGAAAGCTAGCTATGTATGAGTGGAATTCAGCAGAAAATATCTATTTACCTATCATTTGTCTATCTATATATCTACTCATATCCTATTTATTTATTTATTAATTTTACATTTTTCTGGTTTTGTATAATTTGAGACTTAGAGAAAATTTCAAAAAAACTACAAAAAATTCTGATATTCCATTTATTCAAATTACCCAAATATTAAAAGTTAAACAATTACCTTCTTTTACTATCCGCCCCCCCAATCTGGACTCAATTAGTTCATACTTCTATATATTTGAACAACAGAGCAGTATGTACCAGACACTGTCACTAAATTTCAATCTTTAGGCTACATATAGTAATTTGATACAAAATATTTTTCTAACTATAATACATTGATAATATATTTTATTTTTGCTTAGTGTAATCTAGTTAGTGCAAGTACATCATTTGATAGGAGATTTTTAATGTGATGTTTTCCTTTTAATTCAATCATATAAAATAATTCAGGAACAATTTTCATTAAATGAAATTTTATATTATGGTCAGAAAGCTTGAATTAATTAAAATTTCACTGTGCTTAATGTTACATATAAACTGTGGCAGAAAAAAGATCTTTATCAATTTATTATATAAAGACTTTTCTTCCCTTTTGTGTTATCCTCCAAAAATTAGTATTTACAAAATACATCCCCCAAAATTGTTTAGCCATGAAATAAATCATATTGATAGTTGAATTATAGTGAATTAGTAATAACCCTTACTGAACTTAAATCATTGCTATATGCACAGAGTCCTAAAATATTTGTCACATCCAAATGTGAATTTAAAGACACATTCAGACTTGAGTAATTAAGAAGATTGTATTAATATAAACAGAGATTTAATTTAAAAAGTGTGTATAACATTTATTCTTCTACAAGATATCAAGCATCTGTCATTAATTCTAGACTACATGTACATTTTTTAAAATAATTCCTATTTGAAATTATAGTTCCTTTCTCAATTGTAATAAAAATATTCTTACATCTGCAAGTTATCTGGTGAATATATTATCTTCAATATAGATTGATCAGTTTGTTTTTGAGTCCTGGTCAAGTTTATTAATATTTATTTAAGTTGATTACCTAATACTTTCAGAGCATTATGGGTGACATGCTCTGGAAAAAATATATTAATTATCCTCAGTAAAATATAATGTATTAACATTAAAACTAAAGATTGTTAATACCCTCATAATCATTCTGATTATATTTTGCCACCAAAATAAATTCAGGAAAGGACTTTTTTTTACCCCCAGCCAGATGTTATTGAAACAGTTTTTTGGTTTTTAGAAATTTTTAGAATTCCAAATTTAGATGGGCAATATTGAACAGAGCAAAGCATAATTTAGGGAAGATTGTACAGATTAATTTATATTTCAGAAGGGGGAAAGTGTTAAAATATTGGTAGCAGCATATAAAAATTAGAGGTTAACATGTGTAGTACAAGAAACTGGGGAAAACAGTAAAGTTGGAGGTTAAATTCAAGTTGGGGAATATAATCTGATAATTGTTTGAAACTTCCAGTGAGGGACGCCTGGGTGGCTCAGTTGGCTAAGTGTCCAACTCTTGATTTCTGCTCAGGTCAAGATCTTAGTCTTGAGATCCAGCCCTGCACAGAGCTCTGCACTAGGTGTGAAGTCTATTTGAGATTCTATGCTTCTGCCCCTCCCCTCACTCACATGTGTGTGCTCTCTCTCTCTCTCTCTAAAATAAATAAATAAAATCTTGAAAAAAAAGAAAGAAAGAAAGAAATTTCAGTGAAAGTGTTTTCTCAAACTATTTTAATGAATAATGAATTTTTCTGGACTGTTATCTCACCACTGTCTTCTTATGTAAATTTTAAACAATTTGTAAACAGTTTACTTCTGTTTTTTGGGGAAAAAAATAACAAACCATACATTTATTGGGTAATCACATAATGATTTTTAAGCAATGCTTTTCTCATATTAAATAGTAAAGATTACAGAGATATTTAATAAATATTAAAGATATAAGTCAGCTCATGCATTTCTATAGAAATCAGAAACAAATGTTCAAAAATGTTTTAAACAAAGAATTTTATTCTCCAATACCTGCCTTTGGTGAATACTAAGGAAAGGGTTACTGATAAGTTTAACCTAGAATTCAATCACTTAAAAAAGAAAGGCACTATTAAGTTCACAAGATTTCTATGTCAGAATTACCTTAAGTTGTCTGATTTTTTTTCTTAGAATAGATCTATTAGGGGGGCTGGGTGGCTCAGTGGGTTAAGCCTCTGCCTTTGGCTCAGGTCATGATCTCAGGGTCCTAGGATGGAACCCCACATCAGATCTCTGTTCAGCAAGGATCCTGCTTTTTCCTCTCTCTGCCTGCCTCTCTGCCTACTTGTGATCTCTCTCTGTTAAATAAATAAATAAAATCTTAAAAAAAAAAGGAATAGACCTAGTAATTTGATTTATAATTGTTTTGAATGTACTGAAGATTTATAATTATTGAATATATCTGATACATTTACCTTGGGAAAGAGGATTATGTCTGCAGTATCTTTTTAGCATAATTTGAAAGTAAATATTATAGTTTGTTGATAATCTGATCATCAAATTGATTACTTCAGTAATTGGACATATATTAGTTTCAGAATACAAACTTAAAGAATAGAGTTGTGTAATTATAGGAAAAAGACCAATTTCTACATATTAAAATGTTATTATAAAACTCTCCCATTTTGAAGAATTTACTTTGCTGAAAATGTTTTTGTTTGTTTGTTTTTCATACATTAAGTTCCTGTAAAAATATTAAATATGAGGGCACAAATAGCTCACTATTTCAAAGAGATTTTGAAATATGTTAGGTCTCTGTATTTAAGTAGAAAAGTAATATTTATTTACTTATCCTTTTCAAAATAAACCTTAGTGTTAGAACTGTGAGTTTTATTTACTAAGGTAGTATTCCTTTTACTCCTTTCCAAATAAACTTGCAAATAAGGTAAAATCAATTAAAGTTAATAGAAATTTGAAGTGAGAAAAATAAGGAAGAGAGAAAAACAAATCTTAAATTGGTTAAAAATAGCAGCAGGTTTTTCTTTATAAAGAAGATGCAAATGACATTCAATTTATTCCTCAAATTATTTAAGATCCAAGAAGGAAAATGTTAGTGTGCATAGTGATTACCAGTTTTTTGTTTTTTGTTTTATTCTCTAAGTGCAATTGGCACTTTCATTTGACCTCTTAAGCAACTGAAGTCAACAGACCTGTAGCAGATTTTATTTTTTCTATCAAAAGTTTTCATCCACTGTTTTTGTTGTTATGCACTTTTGACTTTGTAGTACTGAGACTTCCCAGCCTCACTGAAGATTGTCTGTAGTTTTCTATGGACATGCTCATCTGCAAGTATAGTTGAGCCTGTAATCATAGAAAACAAAATCAAGGTAGCTGATCAGCATGCTGAAAAATTGGAGGAACAAAATCTCGGATATAGCTACAATTATTGCATTGTATAATTAGGAAATATATCTTGAATTCTCTTATGTGACCTTTGAATCATTACAGTAAATGGGGATCATATCAGACAAATGTGTATTTTTCCATTAAGTTTTCTTTTTTATCTACAACATTGGGAACACAGATTTTAATGTTCTCAAGCTACATAGATACTTAATGTAATGGAACTCTTTCCAGACAAAAAACTACCCTTGCGATTTCTGTGAGAGTGAATCAGAAGAGTAACATACCGTTAAGAGTAAACATTGAAATGAATTAATATGCTGAATCTGAATTTTGGACATCAACTAGGAGTCACATCACCTACCTACAACAGATGTATGTCACCAGGTGTTTTAACGTATATGATCCTTAGAGTTTATATTTCCTACAAATTTTCCCAAATATCCTTATCATTTTGAAAGAAAAAAAATCAGGGGAGAAGGTAGAGAGAGCAGGAAAAAGGGAGAGATAAAATTCAATCATTGGAGTCATTAATCTTAGAAACAACTTTTTTGTGCGTTTAAAGATGAAGCATTCTAGATGTTATTAGGTCCCTTATTAGCAAATGCAATTTGTACCTGGTTATTCTTTCCTCAGAACACATTAATTGTCTCTGTGCCTCCCAGACCCAGAAACTTTAATCTTATTTATCAAAACATATGCGTATAACGTGTATGGGAATAATAGAATATATTATATAATATAGCTATATATTATATATGATATATATAATAGCAAAGTATGTTATTTATATATTATGTTTAAATAATTATATAATCATATATTATAGTACACATTTATTATTATATATGTTATTATATATACCTTATAATAATAATAACTATATATAGTTAATTCCATGAATCAAATCAAACTTAAAAAACACTTTATTTATATCATAATCTCACTTTGTATACTAGGAAAAAAATAAGATACCCCAAAGATCATATAAATGCATTTCACTTCACTTCCCTAATGTAAGCAATCAGAAACTCAGGATCACTTGCAATCACTTGCAAAGGGAAGACTTTTCAGGGCCAGAGGTTGGGGGAGGGGGAGGCCAAACTATGTCCCAACTTACTGTACCACCCTCAATGTTCTGGCTTCTCAGAATTCCTCTTTGCCAATTATATTCTCTTTTAAGAGATTCCTCAACAAGCTCCTCAGTTGACTGTATTTTTCATTATTTCCTGTGTCTTATTTTTGTTTCACTCACTCCTGCAGTCAATTTATGCTCTTTGGTTAGCTGAAGGAGATCCTGCATTGTTTTATCTACTCTTACCCCTTCTTTTTCATTTAACTTTGAAGAACTTGCTTGAAACAGGTGGGTGTCAAAAAATGTGGCTTTTTATTTTCAAAATGGGTCACAGAGTTCTCCATTACCTTTAAAACAAGAACTGAATTGAAAAAAACATGTAAGACTTCAGATTTTACATATTATTCATCATAGTTTGCATTTTAAAAACATCAATCCTGAGACCATGTTTCTGTGATTTAATGATGAATTACTTCTCATCTGTGATTTCAATCTCAGAGACCTTGAAGATGTTAATCATATTATCTGCTGGCTAAGTCTCTTCCTGAACTATTTATCACTCTCTGATTCCTTGTGCCTCTATATTATTACTCTATATTAAAAGGCTCTTATAGTTACTATTTATTTATTTTAAAGGCCTTTAGCATTATTCCAGACCTGTAATCTAGTATCATTTCTCATGATATTCTATTTTCCTTGAATTATTTTACATATTGAAAATGGGATTTTCAATCATATATTTTAGTTTATTTATTTTTTTTGAACTGGACCTTACTGCTCTACCTTATCAGTTTTAAAGTTTGTTAGTATCCTATTTTCCATTTTCATCTTCCAATAGATTTAGCCTGCATCTATCACATCATCATCATCCCAACTCAAATCCAATTGGTTAAATACTTTGGATTTTTGTTGTTGTTGCTGTTTGTTTGTTTGTTTTAACCTATTTATTTTCTATTAACAAATAATCTGTTATTTGTTTCAGGGGTACAGGTCTGCGAATCATCAGTCTTACACAATTCATAGCACTCACCAATGTCCATCACCCTGCCACCCTATCCCTCACACCTCTTTCCCTCTAGCAATCCTCAGTTTTTTTTTCCTGTTCATCTTGTTTAATTTTTCCCTCCCTTTCCCCCACAACCCCCCCCCCGCCTCTCAAATTCCTCATATCGGAGAGATCATATGATAATTTTCTCTGATTGTCTTATTTCATTTAGCATAATACCCTCTAGTTCCATCCATGTCATTACAAATGGCAAGATTTCAGTTTTTTGATGGCTACATTATATATATATATATATATATATATATATATATATATATATATATATATATATATATATATATATATATATATATATATAATCTCACATTTTGTTTATCCATTCGTCTGTTGATGGACATGAACATGGAAATCTAGGTTCTTTCCATAGTTTGGCTATTGTGGAAACTGCTGCTATAAACACTTGGTGAACATGCCCCTTGGGATCACTACCTTTGTATCTTTAGGGTAAATACCTAGGGTAAATACCTAGTAGTACAATTGCTGGGTTATAGGGTACCTCTATTTTCAACTTTTTTAGGAGCCTCCATACTGTCTTCCAGAGTGGCTTCACCAGCTTGCATTTCCACCAACAATGTAGGAGGCTTCCCCTTTCTCCACATCCTCACCAACACCTGTCTTTTCCTGACTGGTTAATTTTAGCCATTCTGACTGGTGTGAGTTGGTATCTCACTGTGGTTTTGATTTGTATTCCCTGATGCCAAGTGAGCTTGAGCAATTTTTCATGTGTCTGTTGGCCATTTGGGTGTCTTCTTTGCAGAAATGTCTGTTCATGTCTTCTGCCCATTTCTTGATTGGATTATTTGGTCTTTGATTGTTGAGTTGGTGAGTTCTTCATAGATTTTGAATACTAGCCCTTTAACTAATGTCATTTGCAGATATCCTCTCCCATTATGTTGGTTGTCTTTTGGTTTTGTTGACTGTCTCCTTTGCTGTGCAAAAGTTTTGATCTTAAGGCACCTGGGTGGCTCAGTGGGTTAAGCCTCTGCCTTTGGCTCAGGTCATGATCTCAGGGTCCTGGGATCAAGCCCCGCATCGGACTCTCTGCTCAGCAAGTAGCCTGCTTTCCCCTCTCTCTCTGCCTGCCTCTTTGCCTACATGTGATCTCTGTCTGTCAAATAAATAGATAAAATCTTAAAAAAAAAAAAAAGCTTTTGATCTTGATGAAGTCCCTGTAGTTCATTTTTTGCGTCTGCTTCCCTTGCCCTTTGTGATGCTTCTAGGAAGAAGTTTCTGCAGCTGAGGTAAAAGAGGTTACTGCCTGTGTTCTCCTCAAGAGTTTTGATGGATTCCATCTCACATTGAGGTGTTATTCCTGTGTTGAATACTTGGATTAAGGATTACTTCCTTTTGGCTGGTGACTGGATAGAAATGCTCCTATAATTTTTCTAAGACTCCCATAGTGTATATCATACATAGAACTGTCTCTAATATAAAAACTGAAGATATTTGTATTTTTAAGATTTATATTTTTTCCTTATTTCCACAAAATCAAGTTAGATTGTTGGAAATAAATATTAATATTTATCAATTTTATCCCAAATGCACACACATGGTATTCTGGTCAGAGATAGATTTATTATTTATTACCTTATGGTAAATAATAAATGTGTTGGCCCCCTTTGTCCTCATGATTATTTCTGATAGGACATGATGAGAATCAATAGCAGATTTTCTTAAAAATGTAGCCAGACACTCCATAGTGCTAGGGTACAGAAAAATGCATTCTCCTCTGCTTATAAGAGGAAAGAGACAGTTGCCACCTGCTCAGCCCCCAACCTCTACCCCAACCAAGGGGTCTTTTTGGAAAAATAATTAGCTTGAGTCCTTACACCAAACCGTGACAAGTAAAGTCTTTCTAGTAGCCAGCTTTTATGGCACATTTGTTGTCTTTCATCTGTTTTGACATAAATTACCAGAGAGATAACTCTCCAAGATGCTCCTACTGTAGGAGTTAACTTAGAGATAAAGTCCAGGCTATACCTATTCGGTGTTCACAGAGAGATAAAAGAAGTTACATTATCCCTTCAGGTCAAAACAATTCATTAGATAAATGTCTAAAAATCTAATTCTCACAGTATATGAAGATTCCTAGGAGACTAAGGCATTTTACAGTAGCACTGGGAAAAGCAGGGAAATTTATTTCCCTACATACATCTAGACTCACATAGCTTCAGGGCAATGTTCAATACAAATCTATCAGCCTTGTTTTTTTTTTTTTTTGGTAAAGATATACTCAAAACACTAGCATACAGTGTCTGGAAGGTCTGACTGATCTAGGCTGGTTTTAGCTAATCTTGGTTGTACTTAGTGATATGTCTTAGTGCTGGTTTCTCACGTGTCTTTGCTTTTCCTGGAACAAACAGGTTAGCATAGGCAAGTCCTCTGCATTACAATCATAGAAGCACAGGACAGAAAGCAAAGACTTTCTGAATCCTCTGCATCTTAAGCCTATGTTAGGAATTTGAACACCATCGCTTTTACCTCGTTCTCAGGGCCAGAAGAATGGTTGATCCCCACATCAAAAGCATCAGAATTAAAAACTTGCCTGTCACTTTCCTTGGAAGTGAGTATAAAGTAATATAGAAGGTGAGGCAGACAGAGAAATTGAAAGCTGTTCTCACAAAAGACTAGTGCGTCATGTTGAATTGGATTACAGAGGAAAGAGGAATTGGGAAAAAAAATGGTGCTGATGATGCAGGGTAATGTAGACTTGAGATAGCTGATTACCTCTGACATTTGTGGTACATGTAAACATGATATATATGATTATAACATTATTAATTTCAGCCACATTGAACATTAGGTACATAATTAAGTGTTTTAAAATCTACATATTGTTTTGGGACCCATGGGTGGCTCAGTCAGCCAAGCATCTGATTCTTGATTTCTGCTCAGATCATGATCTCAAGGTGGTTAGATCGTGCCCTGGGGTGGTCTCTGCACTCAGTGCAGAATTTGCTTGTATCTCTCTCTCTGGCTTCTTCCCTTGCTCACTGTCCCTCTCAAATAAATGAATAAATTCTCTAAAAACTTTTAAAAAATAAAAGCCAAGTACAGTGTAATGTATAGAAAATTACAATAAAAGCATAGTGACTAAATAATGAATATAAAAATGGTTAATGACCAGACCATATATGAAAGAAACCAGTTCAGGAAGCCAAGAAGCATCAGGCCCAAAGGATCAGGTTGGTCAATAACTACCAGTTTTCCTCCATTTTTGCCTTCCTCTCCTTTTCCTCCCATCTTCCAACTCAGAACCAATCAGAAAAAGCCAAAAACACTACACTGACCAATCATATAAGATAATCCACTTCTTCTTTGCTTAACTCCAGTCTCCTTATGCCAACAACTTCCAATCGGGAAATACCAGAAGCCTTGACTCTTTCACTATAAAGCTTTCATAATTACCTACCTGCTTTTGAATTTTTGCCAAATGCAAGGGATAGTAGCTGACTTCCTTGCAAGTTTTGAATAAATAACCTTTGCTTACTCACTCTTGTGGGTTCCTCATTTATTTCTACAACAATAACAGCAGAAACATATCAAGAAATATCTTAAAGGAGCAGTGAGCTATCTTCTGCTTAGAAAAATATAATTTAAAAAATTAGTTTTGTAACGTTAAAGAGCAATAGGTGGAAGTTGTTCCAATACAAGATGTGATGCGAGTTTAAAATAACAGGTCACAATTTAGTATATTTTTCAGAATATTTTTCCTCTCATTCAATTAAATTTCACTGCAATTATACATTCTTATGATTCTTATGATTAAGTGAATCACTTAAATGATTATAATACTGCTGTGGCTTGGAAAATTCAATGCTTTTTTTATTCCTAAATGTTAAATTATTTATTGATATCTTCCAAAAATAGTACCGCTTATGGAATCCTTCTCTTGCATTTCTTAATTGTAGATGACATGAAATCAAGGACTTTTCAGATTTTTCTTATTGTTTCACAACTCTAAAGCTGAGACACACTCACCACAAGCACTAAACAACCGGATTGGATTGAAAATGAATCATGGAAGGTTGTCTAGGCCACACTATCTTCTTAGGACAGAACCATAAGTAAAGCATGAAAAAGAGGTCTAAACCTCTTGCATGCTTTTAAATTTAATTTTTAGTTAACATACAGTTCAATATTGGTTTCTGGAGTAGAATTTGGTGATTCATCACTTACACACAATACCAATTGCTTATCACAACAAGTGCCCTCCTTAATGTCCATCACCCATCCAACCCATCCCCCACTCACCCCTCTCCATCAATCCTCATTTTGTTCTCTATCATTATTAGTCTCTTATGAACCTTTCATATTTTTAAGGATTTTTGAGCAGGTTTCATGTTTTCAAGTCAGTCTAATATGTAATAGCTTTCCCTAATAAGGAGTCATTTCTGGTGATATACTTCATGTTTTATGAGTGATTGTTGACTTTGAATCTGAAACAGAAATAAAGATATACTAGATGTCATTCTCTGTGTCATTGTGCCCACTAACATTTGTGATTAGGTGTTCACTATTTTTGTGTTTTTTTTCTAGACTTAGGAATTTTATTTGAAAAAATATTTTTCTTATTATTTCTACTCTTTTCATATTCTTTTAAATTCATTGTTTCTGTGGATTTCTTGAATTTATAAGCCTTAAAGAGACACTGTGATTTATAAACGTCTCAGTAGAGGCCTAATAGGAATAGTCTGATATTTTGCACTTAAGTAGCATAATATTTCAGACTATTACTGCAAAACTTTTAAAATAATAGGATCTGGTTAAAATATGATCTTGTGCAAAATATATATACTTTCATTAAACATTTTATAATTATACCTATGTCCCTCTTGGCACCAAATATAATACAAAGCAGAAATTTATTTTCTATGAATTGCTATATATATATGATAAAACATTTGTACAGTTGCAGTGATGAAATGATACATATTGAAGATAAAAAATTCTTTTGAGTCCAAATTCAAAGATTACAGAAAAGTAGATTTTCATATTACAACTGATGATTTAATATTACAATGTATTATAGTAATGCATAAATCTTGGAATTTGTCCTCTTAATTTTTAGCCTTTAAAATAGTTACACTTTTTAAATTAAGAAAAGATTTTGGGGCGCCTGGGTGGCTTAGTGGGTTAAGCCGCTGCCTTCGGCTCAGGTCATGATCTCAGGGTCTTGGGTTCGAGTCCTGCATCGGGCTCTCTGCTCAGCAGGGAGGCTGCTTCCCTCTCTCTCTCTGCCTGCCTCTCTGTCTACTTGTGATTTCTCTCTGTCAAATAAATAAATAAATAAAATCTTTAAAAAATAATAATAAATTAAGAAAAGATTTTAAATGACTCCACAATGTGTAACGTATGTAAAGCTCTTACTATGTAGGACCAGTAGTATATCACTGTGATAGAACATGCTTTGCTATTACTACTAGCACTATTCCTATGAAGGACTATTTACATAGAAATTTCAGAATAAATCTTCATATGATTTTATCAAGATTTCAGTATTATAATATTATTAAAAAAAAGATTTTTGCAGCATATAAAATTGTTCCATTCACCCACGTACAGAATAGAAATACTTTATAGCTATAAAAATAAGGCAAACTCCATAATCACACTGGTGGTGGTTGTTACATTTAATATTCCATGGTTTCTTCACAGTTGTTTTTAGAAATCTCTTCAGAATCCAGTTCTTTCTTGAAAGTGAAGTGATTCCAGTTGAGTTTGTATAATTCCTTTGTACTCATTTGTAGTTGATCTTAAAAAAAAAAAAAAAAAGTTTTAGCATAGAACAAGGTATACATCTGGGCCTTGACAGGATGACTGGTGACCTTAAAACTATTTCTCCCTTGGTTTGTTTGAGTTTTTTAAGTATTTCCTAGTAATTGTGGTATAGAGGCTGTGGATCCAATGGATATGTTTGTATATCTTGCCTCTTGAAGGAAATTATTATGTATTTTTATGAGCACAATCCCTGTAGTCATTTGTACACCAATCCCAGGACCCTGGGAGAATAATAGGAAGTTGACTAAAAGACGTAAATCCCATTGAAAACAGTGTGGTGTGATAGATGGGAAAATAATATATAGCACTAAGTATGGGGAATAATTATACTCACTATTTCATTAAGCTAGAGACAAATTATACTAGAGCCTTAGGAAGAAAAGTGAACATCTGACTAATGTTGAGTTCCTTCATCTCTGTAATACCTTGGTAAATAGTATTTGAGCAAACTATAGTATTGCTTTATTCTTCACTTCTCTTCATACTACAAAACGAGATATAAACATTCTAAAATGACTGATTGAGGTCACATACTGAATGGCCTTATCTTTTCTATGGCATTACTGTGCCCACTTTATGAATTCTACCTTAGAGACCTTTATTTTTTTATAAATATATCAAATAATCTCTCATTTAGGAGGAAAAACAACTTTTCACATATTAGTATTAGTGTTACATATTAGCATTAGACACTCTTTTGCATTTGTATTACATGCATATTACAATTAGTATATTGGCACTACTTGGTAATCTTACAATGCTTAATATAGTAATAGGTGAGATTATGAGGAACCTGAGGATTGCAAGGGGGCAGTCTGCACATAAATGAATATTATAGTAAAATTCAGGCATGATACTACTAGAGAGACAGGTTGGTAAAATTACGAAAAGTTATCTAGGTAAGTAAATTGAATCTTATAAGGCAATATAAAATACTTGGTCAGCAGATATATGGTTATTTGGGTTCCTGGAAGTGGTTGAGAAATACTCCTAGAATGAAATTATTTCCTGTAAAAGTATGAAAAAATAGTGAAAAATTGTTTCACTTAGTGATTCATTCAACAACTCTGGCAATACTATATAATCTTTAAGTTATGTATCTACTTTGCTAAATAATAAAAGACACTTTGGACACTAAGTTGGAGAGAAAAATAGGATAGAAGAAATATATGAAGAAGATTCTTGGAGAAAACTATCCAATTTAATAAATGAAGTAAATTAAGATAACAAGACTGGATAGTTTATCCATTAACTAGAGTACTTAGTTCACAAATTGAATATCACAGATAAATTTAAGTAAAATGGATGGATAAAACTTTCCACACAATATACCTATTGCCACTAATGTAGATACTATTGGCAGCCCTAAGAGACTGGAAAAATAAACTTTAATTTTTTTAACATCACATTTTGCTTTGGTCTTTGCCAACGTGATTCAAGGAGGTGAAACTTCCAGCTCTGGCCAAATGATAAGATTGACAGATCCTCTCTTTTAGCAACAGAGCTGAAAACAAAACAAAACAAAACAAAACAAAAAAACCAGCAGCAACTATATTCGTGTTTAGTATTTGACTAAAGGCATAAACCAAATTTAAAAAGCATTTATGCTTAAAAAACTGCTGACCTGTAAGTAGGTAAGAACTGTAGGAATCTGTGGCGATTGGCCTGGGTCTGCTCCTTCCAGCTCCAGTGACAAAATGTTTCTGTCAGGGTGGGGAAACTATGAGAACAGGCAGCTTCTCTGTTATAGGTCAAAGGGACTTCTTAGATTTAGAGCAATGAACAATACCCATGCCCAACAAGCATTATCATCCATGGTTGTGACTTCTCCGAGTCAACGAGCAAGTAATGGGCTATGGTTCATTTTATTAACCTCAGATTGTAGTCCATGGTTGAAGGAAGCTTATCTCTGTGAGTTTGTACTTGTGAAATGGCGAAGAGAGCGGGTCCAAACTATTGACTAACTGCTGATATACTTCATGGCTGTCCACATACACAGAAGATTCCAAAACGCCCAGAAAGAAATGATGACTTGGAGATATTCTGAACATTAAATTCTCTCCCCTCTTCAAACACAGATCCATGGACAGAGTTGGAATGTTACTTATATTGTTTTAAAACAATCTCGATATAGTCATTGGTTCATTACTAATTAATATGGAAGGAAGGGAAAACCAGAGTAAAGTTAGGTTTAAATATAAAACCAAGGATTATTTAAAAATTAAACTGAACAGAGACTTCAGTAACTATCCACTGCAGAGGAAATAGAATCCACAGACTTAGTACAGGAAGGTAATTTAAGAAAAGGAAAAACAACAACAGAAGTAAGACTTAAGAAATATAGTCAAGAGGGGCACCTGGGTGGCTCAGTGGGTTAAGCCGCTGCCTTTGGCTCAGGTCATGATCTCAGGGTCCTGGGATCGAGTCCCACATCGGGCTCTCTGCTCAGCAGGGAGCCTGCCTCCCTCTCTCTCTGCCTGCCTCTCAGTCTACTTGTGATCTCTCTCTGTAAAATGAATAAATAAAATATTTAAAACAAACAAAAAAAGAAATATAGTCAAGAGGCACCTGAGTGGCTCGTTTGGTAGAGCATGTGACTCTTAATCTCAGGGTCATGAACTGAATCCCCATGCTGGGTGCAGAGCTTTACTTTAAAAAATATAATGTTATGGGGCACCTGGGTGGCTCAGTGTGTTAAAGCCTCTACCTTCGGCTCAAGTCATGATCCCAGGGTTCTGGGATCGAGCTCTGCATCGGGCTATCCGCTCAGTGGGGAGCCTGCTTCCTTCTCTCTCTCTGCTGAGCAGAGAGCCCAATGTGGGACTCCATCCCAAGACCCTGAGAACATGACCTGAGCCGAAGGCAGAGGCTTAACCCACTGAACCACCCAGGTGCCCTTTGTTTCTTTTTTAAGAGTTTATTTTTTTCTTAAGAGCACATGAAAAAATGTTTTTTTTGATAAGCTATGATTCCTTTTAGAACAATTCAATATTGGGTTCAGAGTTGTTGAAGTGTATTATTGTAATGTCTTAACCATGGAAAGGTTGAAAGATAGAGATTAAACTATCTGGTAACAATGTCTCCAATGTCAGCAATTAACAGGTTCTTGCTTTTGTCAAGAAAAAAGAGATACAGGGAGAATGATATTCATACTTTAAGCATTATTAATTTTTTAAGAGAGGGAGAGCTGGGGAGGGGCAGAAAGAGAGGGATAGAGAGAATATTAAGCAGGCCTCTCTGTCCAGAGCAGATCCTGACTCTGGGTTGGATCTCTAGACCCTGAGATCATGACCTGAGCTGCGATAAAGAGACAGACGCTCAACCAACCAAGATGCACAGGTGCCCCTTGATCACTGGTCTTAAAAAGATATTGTTGTCAGAAAAAATAAATAATAAAATACAAGAGAACTGTAAGTATGGTGTTTGATGTGTTTAGTGTTTAACATATACTTTATTTCCCTTTGGTTCTTTTTAATTATGTGGAGGTCCTTTTTATTTCTAATGGACTGGAGGTCATGGGAAATAACAAATTCACTGTTACAACAGAATTGAATATTCTAGGATTAAAGATGCATCATAGGAAAAATTGGAAACTTTGAAAAGATTATTTACATGATTTATTATTATACTAATGATAAAGACAAAGCTAGGCCTAAATTACATATAATTTCCAGGATCTCAGAATTAATAAAACAATGCCTAACTTTTTGCTCTGTCACTATCTGATGTCTCTTCCTCTGTATAAATAAGCCATCTAGAATACACGCTCTCCACAGCTGCCAAGTAGTTAAAAGAAAGAACAGAAAATCTGTTATGGATGATTTTATGGTCCAGGTTTGGAAAGGGTACATATTACTTCCATCAACATTCTATTGGCTGAAACACTGTCATATAGCTACCCAAATAACAACAGAAACTGGTATATATATAAACTGTGTATCTATGGAGGACAGAAAAAAATATATTGATGAGTAAGAGCAATTTGAATTATAGCTACCTTGGAAAAGTATTTGGTTTTTTGGAAATACATATCAAAATATAATTAAAAATTTAACAAAAATTTCACTGTAGATTTAGATGATAAATAATTAGATGTATCACATCATTTTGAGTTAGAAATTAATGTCAAAGTTTCTTTAATAATAAAATCATGTTAATTCCAAGGTCCTCTATGCACACATAAGCAAAATTCTCACATACTATCCTTGTGTTCTTTCTTGAATAATTTTTGTGAATTCTCTAGTAATATTTATAGCTCAACAAGCTCCACCATTTTCCTGCTACTTTTCCCTACTATGGGGGCACAGAATCTTTGGCTGCTTCTAAATTCTTTATTTTACTTCTACCCTTCCTTCTTGTTCATCCTAATTTTCTTCTGTAAGTCATGCTTTCCTACGGTGCTAATTTGGTATCTGGACAGAGCAATTCTCTTTCTAGAAAACTTGTCAGAAGTCCATGTAAGTCCAGACTGGGGGTTAACAAAGGCATACTATAAGCTGGAAGGATAAAGAAGTACCATGCTGAGGATGACCTAACTTGCCCCTGGTGGTTCAAATTCCCACATCCCACACTCATTCTCGTCTTGGCTACAGCTGGGTATGATCATTGCAAAGAAAATAGCTCCCTCTCCAGGACCACTCCCTTATCCCTTCATCTTGTCTTCCAATTTTCCCTACCTCTTGTTATAACAAGAGCAAAGGATGCCCTCACTTTACTTTTTGCTAATACTCTACATTAAATAAAATGTAATGTTCACTCTTTTGTTGGAGAAAATATTTATTACCCTACAAGTTATAAAAAATATGTTTTGATTTACTGATATTCTTAATAACTAAAACAACAACAACAACAACAACAAACCTGCTTAATCTGTCAGCAGTATCCATGAAGGAAATCACAACACTTTTATATTTTTATAAGAATAGAATGTTTTTACTTCAAAACATAAAATATATTCAGCATAATTACAAGAAAATACACTTGAAATGATTGATTGTAAAACATTAAATGAAGATCTTGAACAAGATTATTTTTATGTTGGGAAATAATTTGAAAAATAGTTACAATATTAATAAAGCAAATAATCATATCAATATGAAAATCAAAGTTTTGTGGGATACATATCAAGCATCAAGTGTAATACTAAAAAATACTTCATTTGCATATCAGCATGTGCTTTAAAGATTCTAATGGAGAAGCTGCATGGCAAAGGTCCCTAATAAGTTAAAACATATCACATGTTTTTTAATAGTAATGGGTTGAGTGAATGGTTCATGTAATAATAACTTGACTCATCAATATTCTGAGTACAGTATAGTGAACTTCATTAAAATGTTAGAGCTGCAGATCAAATGATAAACTTAGAATCACTCTTTTACTGTTACTTATAACTTAACTTCACCAAGAAAATAAAAGCTAGTTAAACTGCATTTTCTGACAGATAATTTTTAATAATATATTAAATATTTATTATAGAAAAATAAAATTAAATAATTATATACTTAGTTATTATTGTCATTGGACTTCATTAGTTGGATTACATATTAAGAGTCATGTCACGATTTTGAAAAATAAGTAATTTTCCTTGAGTACTTTATTACCTGAAAGTCTAGCAAAGATTGAAAGAATGGCTAACTATTTATTTATTTATTTTTAAATTTTTATTTAAGGGTGCCTAGGTGGCTCAGTCAGTTGAGTATCTGCCTTCAGCTCTGTTCATGTTCCCGGGGTCCTGGGATCGGGTCCTTCAACAGTCTCTTTGCTTAATGGGGAGTCTAATTCTCAGTTTCTCCCCTAGCTCGTTGGCATTCTCTCTCTCTCTCAAAATAAATAAATAAATAAATAAACAAACAAAATATTTTTTTAAAAGTTTTTATATAAATTTCACATAGTTAACATACAGTGTAATATTAGTTTCTGGTATATACTATAGTGATTCAACATTTAAATTAAGCAAAAATGCTTTGTAAAATACTGAGACTTCCAAAATTTTGTCCATTTTTAAAAACCTTAATCATTAATAGTCTATACTTACAATGCTTTCATTGTTTATACATATGCCCCCAATATCACTATGTTAATTAGCATGTATACTTTCTGAACCATATAGATATTTAAACATTTTTGTTATTTTAGTGTAAAAGGAAAGTATTAGAATTTCTCCTTAGTTGCACAAACATAGAAGCAGAGATGTAACTAAGTTTAAAATATATATGTATATGTATATATATGCATGTATATATCATGTATCATTCATACATATATATATATAAAATTATTAGACTTTTTAGTAAATGAAGACTTTTATTTCTTTATTCATTTTATTAATATTATTTTCTAATTGTATTATTACAAGTGTGTGGAATTACTCATCATCTGTGCCCTAGTCTCCTATAAAAATATAATACACTCAGTTCTTCTATAATATAAAATGTGTGTTCTTATTCAAAATTGTACTATGACATCAGAGAGTTTATGGGGAAATATGGTTTATTGGTCAAAACTATAAAAAACTTAGTAACACATATTAAAAAAAGACAAAAAACTAATAAAAGTAATTTCACATGTGTTAAATTTGTTAAGAAATGTGTAACTACTTAAGCAAAGGACCTGAGTTTGCTTGTGAAAATTGTTGCAGCTTGTTAGTTACTATGAAGTAACAGAAAAGCAATTATCTAAAATCTGATAGAATGTTGTACTATAGGATGTGTATAGGTTGTGTGTGTGTGTGAATTCGAGTTATGTGTATACCTGATTTCCCACAGATGAAACAATAAATACGCAAATGTGAAGTTTGCATTGTGTTAAACTTGTTCCTAACACATCAGTTGTCTCAGAAGAAGTTTGTGTTTCTAAGCAAGTGTTACAGCCAGGCTTACAGTACATGGAAACAACTTCTTAATCTGTTCTCCTCCTTCCATGCTAGTAAATTCTAATAAATCATCTAGACATGAGCATATTTTGTCCTTTCCTAAGACTACAGAATGAGAAAAATTCTAGGCTATAGAGTTCCAGATTACTTTATCCAAATTCTTGACCTAGATAGTATCCAGTAGCTAAATTATTTCCCAAGCAATTAATTCCTATGCTCAAAACAAGTAAGAGTGAGAATAATAAAAATGTTGCCATAGTCATGGGCTTCTAGAAGACCTAATCTCTAATGTTGCAGTTTTTACAGCCAAATAAACCTCTTTTGTTGTAATTTAATTGCTTTTTGTGTATGATCACAGATTATTTGAAATGGCTTATTTAAGATAATGACATAAAGTTATATTATTTATTAAGAATAGTAATTCTACATTTCATTTATTTACCTCAAAAATAAACACTTGTTTACAGAAGCTTGGATGACTCAGTCATTAAGCATCTGCCTTTGGCTCAGGTCATGATCCCAGGGTCCTAGGATCCAGGTCCACATTGGGCTCCCTGCTTGGCAGGAAGCCTCTTCTCCCTCTCCCACTCCCCATGCTTGTGTTCCCTCTTTCTCTTTGTCTCTCTCTATCAAATAAATAAAATTTTTTAAAAAGTTTGTTTACCTGAGAACTTAATATATCAACATCTTATAAAACTCGTGTAGTTAAAAAGAGAAAGTTCTTGCCCACATTGTGCCATTAATTACGCAATCTGCTACAAATAAATGCCTAGAATATTTCTCCAAACTCCTCATATTAGTTTCAAATGTGTTTTTCCCAAATAAAATTTGGATGAAGAAATGAGCTATACATAATCAAATTCAATCATCTTAATAGAAATATGTCCATAGCTCAGATCAGTGCTCATTTCTACTACTTATTATAAGTACAAAAGGTCATTTGGGATATTAATTGTTCCAAATCTCACTTGTCTTAAAGCCTTTTCTTGGAAGGTTATATTTTGCATTAAACACAACATGAATGCATTTTCTGAGTAGGCAAAAAGCCCTGAAGAATCTGCTGGTATGGTTACAAGAGCCCGGGCCTATGAAAACCCTGGCTCCAGGGATATGTCTGCATTCTCTCACTTGTGTGCTTTGCATGATGCTTGCTTCCATACAGCCATGACTACTTCTATATTTTGGGGAGATTTTGCAGACAATGTGAAATTGAACAACAAGATTGTGAGTTTTCCTAAAGAAATGCATACAATATATGTCTTTTATTTCCTGGTTACTGCTCAATCAAATAGTTTACTGTAGGGTTTTATTGTGGTGTGAATGGTTATGCCTATCCCTTAATATTGCTATACCACCAAAAATTTTATTTAAGGGCATTGAAACAATGTATGTTCAAAGACATGGAAACATGTCTATATAACTGTAGTCAAATGATTTGTTTTTTTGGTTTAGTCTATAGTATTTTAAAGTATTCACATCAGCTTTCACTCCAATATATCTAATTATAAAGTTTTTTACATGTTCTACATATATAATACATTAAGATTAAAATTTTCAATTCTTCAATATAAAAGATTATTATGCTAAATTATATCAAATACTTAAATTGCTAAAAAATTATAGCTAAAATATAGAGCTGAAAAGAAGCTTATCTCTTTAACATAAAGCTATAATTAGATATTCCATTATACATACATAAAAATATTTTATAATCTTTCTGCAAATGAGAAAATAATTACTTTTTTAATTGTATTATAAGATGTCTTTGCAAATTATAATATCTACATTAGGGATTAAAATTAATATTTGTTCCAAACCATTTGGCAAATTACAAGTTCACAGGCTTGTGCTTATCTAGCTATATACCTGATTGGAGAATTTATTATAGCATACATGTTATTTTTTAAACAAATTAAAAAATAGGATTCATAACCTTCAGAGATACACTAAATGCCTCTTAATAAAATGTTAATTCAGAAGCACTGGTTTGTATTTCAATAGTTCTAAAAAAGTATCCAAGTGTATGTGTATCTCTTCACTGAATTAATATGAAGCAGTAAATAATTTTCTGTTATTTATAAACCTAATATGATTAGTTACTCAATGTGCATAATTTCTCAATATGTTTTTTAAATAAAAATAATTTACAAATCACTACTGTTATATTTGGGACATCAGCTGATACCGATATTGCTATAAAAATTTGGTAAAGCAGACAGGATACGATATCAGAAGTATTCTAATTGGTTATAATCTTATGAGTTAATATTCAGATGAAATTAACAGTAGCCTCTTGAATATTAAGAAGTGGTGATTATCAACAACTTGATCAACGGGAAGGTCAATGGTTATTTAGTTCTTTTTGAGTAACTGCATAATTTTAGTTCACCCAGGGACACCTTTGAGAAGATAAGGATTACTAGTAATGATTATGGGGTAGCAGGGTGATGGGTATTAAGAGGGGTACTTGTTGTGATGAGCACTGGGTGTTATATATCACTAACAAATCACTGAACACTACATCAAAAACGAATGATGTACTATACAGTGGTTAATTAAACATAATAAAAAGTAAGTACAATAAATAAAAACAAAAAAACAAACAAACAAAATGATTATGGTAGGACATCAGGCATAGCCTGAACTGTGCTGTGTCAAACAGGGTATAAAGTCTTATCTAAATGTTGTTTGATTTATTTGAGGAGTACTTCACGGGTCACCCCATAAACCAGAGTTCTCTATATCTGGAAGAATTACCGTGGATGATCATCTATAGCTATTACAATTTTTTATCTGTTTCAAAGATTTTTTCCCCAGATTTTCTGAGATGTAACTGATAAATAAAATGTGATAATTTGTTGCATGTATACTTGTGAAGTGATTACTGTAATCAAGCTAATTAAAGTATCTATCACCACCATTATTGGCTTTTTTTTGGAGAAAATGCTTAAGATTTACTCTCCTAACAAATTTCAGATATTCAACAGTATTATTAACTATAGTCACTATGTTCTACATTAGATCCTCAAAACTTGACACCATTTTTTTTTTAATTGACTAAGTCACCTTTAGGGTAAAGTGAGACTAATGTTAAAACAGCTGTTAGACAAAGTGAGGCTTATTATAGCCATTTAGTTGTATGAGTCATCAAAGTATTTTTTCAAGAGTTATTATGGCTTATCTAGTTAATTTACATTTGTTCTCCATTTCTAATTTCTAGCTAATTTTGTCTTCTGCTATTGATTTCTGTAATAATTACCATGGTCATTTTATAAGAAAATTTGATTTTTTAAAAATCTAATACAGGACTGATGGGAAAAATAAACTGTCCTGTGGATTGCTCTTCTTGTTATCTTCACTTCATAAATATTATCATTTGGGAGATAAAAAATTAGCAGCTTTCTTGAACTAACCATTTCTCATAAAATTAGCACATTAAATTTCCCTGTACTTTATTTGATGGTAAAACTCATGCTTAGTTCAGTTAAATGCAGACTTTTTTTTTTAAGATTTTATTTATTTATTTGACAGACACAGATTACAAGTAGGCAGAGAGGCAGGCAGAGAGAGAGGGAAAAGCAGGCTCCCTGCTGAGCAAAGAGCCTGATGTGGGGCTTGATCCTAGGACCCTGGGTTCATGACCTGAGCCGAAGGCAGAGGCTTCAACTCACTGAGCCACTCCTTCAACTCAGGAGCCCCTAAATGCAGATTTTTTAACAATACATTTAAATTTTATAAATGAATGGCTGTAGAAAACAAAATGTATATTAGACTGTGTGTGTATAATCATTCTATTGAAATAAAGCTAATATATGAATGTATGTAAATGCACAATTAAATGTATTGTGAGGAGATTAACCACTATACAATGAATAAAAATAACTTCACTGGATCCAAAAAGCTCCAGCCACATACCCATTTCCAAACAGAATCTCCTCTCTAGACTTCAACAGAAACTGTTAACTCGACTTTTAAACTGGTATATAAGTATTGTTTAATTTATCTTTTGATAAATGGAATGACAGTATGTTTTCTTTAGGCTTTTTTCACTAAATATTGTCTTTGTAATTTATATGTTTTTATATATATAATATGTGTATATATATATATATATAATTAATATAACATTTATATATTTACATATAATATTAATTATATCTATATCTATATATTTTTTTAAATTATGCTGTCTTGACCTAGTACAGATCCTTCTTTGCTTATGATGGATGAGGTTACATTCTGATAAGCCCATCATGGGGCGACTGGGTGGCTCAGTGGATTAAGCCTCTGCCTTCAGCTCAGGTCGTGATCTCAGGGTTCTGGGATCGAGCCCCGCATCGGGTTCTCTGCTTGGTGGTGAGCCTGCTTCTCTCTCTCTCTCTGCCTGCCTCTCTGCCTACTTGTGATCTCTGTCAAATAAATAAATGAATAAATTTTTTTTTTTTTTTAGATTTTATTTATTTATTTGACAGACAGGGATCACAAGTAGGCAGAGAGGCAGGCAGAGAGAGAGAGGGAGAAGCATGCTCCCTGCCGAGCAGAGAGCCCGATGCGGGGCTTGATCCCAGGACCCTGAGACCATGACCTGAGCCGAAGGCAGAGGCTTAACCCACTGAGCCACCCAGGTGCCCCAAATGAATAAAATCTTAAAAATAAAATAAACCTGTCATAACCTGAAAACACCATTACCTTGAAAATGTATTTATTATCCCTAACTGGTTGAACATCCTGGCTTAACCCAGCCTACCTTAAATATACTCAGAACACTTCTATTAGCCCACAGTTAAGCAAAGTCATCTCTTTTATAACAAAGCGTTGTAATTTATTAATACTGTACTGTAAGTAAGAATCAGAATGGTTGTATGCATTTTAAGTGTCTTGCCTGTTTTCTCTTGTGATGACTGGACTGGCTGGGAGCTGCCGCTCGCTGCTGCTATCCTGCATCACCACAGAGTATCAGAGGGCAGATAGCTAGCTTGGGAAAAGATCCAACTTCAATGCTTGAAGTACAGTCTCTACTGAATAGCATAGCACTTCTGCATAGCCATGAAGTCAAAAAATTGCAAGTTGAACCATCTTAAATCAGGACTACCTGTACTGAAGCCCTGGCTATGAACCAGTTAGTTCATCTTTACAAGTCCTCTTTACTAGTAGCTGATACAGTCGCACCCAGCCACTTTCCTTATCAGGCTCTTATGCCCTGTGTCACGGTGCTTCAGTGTATCACTGGATGTCAGTGCATCAGTCCTAATTGGCCCAGGACTAGTTACCAGGTCCAGGCACAACTGGAGACATCTCCTAAACACCAGAATGCTGAAATTATTCAAAATAGCCAATCTATAGGGAATCCCATGAAACCTAGTTAATCCTACCCCCTCTTTGCTATACATGAACTGTCCCCTACAACTTCAGCTTGCTATTACCTTCTCCCTGGGTGCAATCTCTATGTGGCTCTTCTCATGAGCTTTTTCTCATTTGGAACTGGAAATAAAAAATTCTACTTTTCAGTTACCCCAGTGCCAGTGTATCATGTCTCACCATTTAAAACAAACAAACAAACAAACAAAAACCAAAAACATAAAAAGCCCCCAAACCCTTTGATGGTATAAAACAATGTGATTATGTGTAAATAGAGTTTACCCATTGTATTTTATTTTAAGGAGGTGCTAAAATCTACTCGTATGCCACCATTGATGCACGTTTTGGTTGCTTTTATTTGGGCCATTTACAAATAATTTTCCTAAGCATATTATTGTACATAACATTTACTGTACATGTACATATATTTTCTGTGGTATATACCTAGTAGTAAACTTTCTATATCATTTAACCTTTATTAGAAAGTGCCAAACAGGGGCGACTAGGTGGCTCAGTGGGATAAAGCCTCTGCCTTAGGCTCTGGTCATGACCCCAGGATCCCAGGATCCAGCCCCACATCGGGCTCTCTGCTTGGCAGGGAGCCTGCTTCCACCCCCTCTGCCTGCCTCTATACCTACTTGTGATCTCTGTCTGTCAAATAAATAAATAAAATATTAAAAAAAAAAAAAGAAAGAAAGAAAGTGCCAAACAAGTAGGTTTTTAACTAATTGTCAATCACAGAAGTACAAGGTAATGGTTGTTATTGCTCCATATCACTTTGTGTTCATAATTTCAATAATTCTCAGAGGGTAAGTATTAGGATTTCATATTGGTTTTAATTTGCATTCCCTTAATGACTAATTCTATTGTGCCACTTTTCATATTTTTATATTTGGTTATCATTTATGAAGTAGTATTTCAAGTCTGTCAATCATTTTTCTCCTGAGATTTTTATCTTTTCCTTCTTATTTAATAGTTCCTTCTATATTAAAGATAAAGCCTTTTGTTGGCTATGTGTAATACAATTATGTTCTTTCCCTCCATGGCTTACTTTTCATTCTCCCATTGGTACTTATTAATGAAAAAAATTCTTTGTTTTAATGTAGACCAAATTTTTGTTTGTTTCAACTTGCTGTTTTGTTTCATTTTAAAGAAATGTGCTTTCTGAAGGTTTTTAAAACTATCCTCACATTTTGGGACACTTGGGTGGCTCAGCCAGCCAACTCTTGATTTTGGCTTAGGTCATGATCTCAGGGTCCTGGGATGGAGCCCTTCATCAGGGTCCCTGATTTGTGGGGAGGTTTGCTAAAGGATTCCTGTCCTCCCACTGCCCCTCCTACCACTTGTGAGCTCTCTCTCTAGCAAATAAATAAATAAATCTATCTTTAAGGGAAAAAAAAAAATCTATGCTGACATTTATCTTCTAGAAGTCTTAGGTTAATTTTCAAATTTATATCCACAGACTATCAGGAATTGATTTTTTTCAATTAAACCATGCACCAGACAGGGGTATAGTTTTTTTTTTTTCTCCCATAATAAAACTCAAATAACCAGCATCATTATTGAAAGCATTTTCTTTATTTCTATACAATGTCATTTTTGCTGTATCATGTGTACTTATGTAGCTTGTGTTTATTTTTGGACTACCTAATGATATGATACAGTTGTTCATCTTTGTGTCACTATGATGATGTTTCAATACAATAATTTATAATATGACATGATATCCACTAGCATAAAGATATCCATGTTTTACTGCTTCCTCTCTTTATTGTTGTTGTCTTATTCTATTTAAATTTATATATATATTTCTACAAAAATCGCAGTGGGATTTTTATGTAATTTTTATAATTTTGTGTATTAAAATTGAAGTGCTCATGTGAAGTCTTTTATGACCTAATAAAATATTTTATATGGTTCAACTTAATAATTTCATTTATTTGAAGCTTTAATTTCTCATACCATTACTTAAAACTTCTGTGTAGACATCTCCTGCATTTCTTGCCTGATTGCAGTAGCTTGGTTTCTAAGTCAAAACTACATAGAAATGTTGACAATGACCATCCTAGTCCAAGGGAAAATTTTGCAAATTTTTGAAATTCATATATTGTTTAGTGTAAATTTTTCCATAGGTCTCCTCTAATAAATTGTTGTTGAGTGTTATTAAATACTCTTCTTTATATGCTTACATGATCTTTTTTATATTTTTTTTCTTTTTTCTTCATTTCTGTTGAATATGTTCCTTATTTTTTTTTTAAGATTTTATTTATTTATTTGACAGAGAGAGAGATCACAAGTAGGCAGAGAGGCAGGCAGAGAGAAAGGGAGAAGCAGGCTCCCTGCTGAGCAGAGAGAGCATGATGCGGGACTCAATCCCAGGACCCTGAGATCATGACCTGGGCCAAAGGCAGGAGCTTAACCCACTGAGCCACCCAGGTGCCCCAATATTCCTTATTTTTAATAGTAAATAACACTTTCCTGGAATAAACTCAAGTTGATAAGGATGTATTATCATTTTTTTATATATATAACTAGATGGGTTTCCTATGATTTTTCAAGGATTTTGTATTGATATTCATGGTCTTTAATTTTATTTTGTACCATCACATTTGGTGTCTATGATATACTGACTTCTTAAAACCTTTTAAGAAATATTTCTACTTATTTTATTTTTTTCTGGATAACTGATTGCTGTTATTTCTTCTTTAAAATTATAGGGAAAGACATTAGCTCTAGTGACACTATCTGAACTTCATTATAAAATCTTCTTTGGTGGAGGAGAAGTAGATCTTAAATTTAAACTTAAATTTCTCTAGGAGTATAGGGTACTTCAGATTTCCTGTATTTTCCTGCTTCAGTTGTGATAAATTATTTTATCTAAGCTTTATTAAATATGTTCAATATGTGATAAATATTGCAAGCATGTTTATCAGCAGAATTGTTCTTAATAATCTTTTTACCATTTTTTAAAAATTTTTCATCTCTTTTTTCTGCTTTAATAATTTAGCTACCTCTTTTATCAATTTTAGTAGTGCTTTCATAAATTAAATTTTATTAATTATACATTCTATGGCATATATTTTCTCTCATTAGTTCCCCTCTCAGGAGATTTTTGTTGCCTTGGCTCACTCTCTCGCACAGGTAAATACGGTAGCTGCTTAAAAGTTCTCTCTCTCTCTAGCTCCAGAATTTCTCATTTGTCCTTTTAAAATCTTCAACCACACTCTTTTCAAAGAGCACTTTTAATTCAAATCAATCATGCTTACACTCATTTGATGGCTATTTATCATATGTTGAATCTTCTTAGTTTGTCATCTGAGACTTCCAGCTATCCTTTTACCATATGACTCCTGCTGCCTCATTTGCTTTGTTTATCTACCTAACATTACTTACTTAACTAGTTACTTATCATTAGTTTGCATGTTTTCTTTCATATATCTGGAAACCACTTTCTTCCTGTTTGGCCTAATATATACTTGATCTGTTAGTCTGAATCTTAGCCTTCCCTAACATTTTCACACTGAAGGTTTGACCCTGCACCAGGCTCCGGTAACATTCTATGGTACAGTATGATTTTAGTAGTAATATTTGTACAAAATTTTAAGTTTTCTTTTCTGAATTATCCAGGTCATTGAATTAAATTTATCTTTCTAACCCTAGCTTTAAAAAAAAAAATAGCCTGAGCAATAGGGTAAGCTCCCTTATTGTCTGTAAATGAATTAACAGATGAATAAATATTAGGATTCAAAATGTGGAAGCCAAGAAAAACAGGGCTGTACCCACCTCGAGTCTAGCCCTGACATAAGTACAGCCATCTTGGCCAAGCAAAAGCTGGCACCTTGCACCCCCTCTCCACCCGCTCCTCTCCTCAACCACCTCTAACTGCCCTAAAAGAAAAACAAATAGTTAACTTACAGAAATCACAATCTGCAAGACAGGAGTCTCCCTCGGTTTACAAATGTCCTCAAGATCTACAAAGAAGCTCTCTAACAATAGCACAATTTCCAGAGGCAAACTAACTCAGTTCCTCAAGCCCTAAAGTTAAATTTCTTCTAAACCCAAATCTCACTAACAAGGACGCTTGATAGCAAGAATGTGACATTCCACCAGGAAACTCCCAATTGTCTTCATGCTAGTGCCTCATTAAAGGGAAAAATGACCTTGCCTTGATAGTAACCAGGCCTTCAATATCCTGACAGTCTTCTTTACCCTGAGAGCCCTTCTGAACACCCCCTTTGTCCTCACCCACCGTCGAGTCCACCCCTACTCTGCCTTTAAAATCTCTGACTATAATATGGCTCGGGGTCCAAGTCTCTATTCTGCTGTGTATACTTGGGCCCAAGCTTAAGCTTGTCAAATAAACCCTCCTGTGATTGCATCAGGTACTTGGCTCCTTGGTGGTCTCTCAGAAGCGAAAACTCGGGCATAACAAAAAGCATGGAAAATAGTATTGCATATTGTCACTTTTTTATTAGAATTCATTAAAATGTCTTCTAAACATTTTATGACACTCTCTTCAATCATGATTATATATACAATCTACTTTAAAACAGGTGAAAATTAAAAAAAACTTTTTATTATTTTAGTGAGCTTAGTTTTAAATTGGATTATTTCCTGAGGATAGATAAGGGTGTACCATAATTCCTAGACTAAACAGTTCTTAAAATATAATATATATGATCTTGTATATTTTATATAAAACATATTTTTCAGATTTTTACATATGAATACCATGTGTATATTTAAACACATATTAATATATATTGTATAAATATGTGATGTATTATTTAAAATATATAAAGATATATAATATAATAAATCTTATATAAGCACATAAAATATATTTTCTATACTGATAAACACACAAATGAAGTCTACATATTTATATTTTTGTATGAAATATAAAATATATATTTGATATTTTATAATACATTTACCACTTCTATAAAATAGTTCACTTCTTGGTAAACTCTAACTTTACAGAGATTTTATTTTTTTATTTTTATTTTTTTAAAGATTTTTTTTTTTTTTTTTTTTTTTTGTCAGAGACAGAGGGAGAGAGAGCGAGCGAGCACAGGCAGACAGAGAGGCAGGCAGAGACAGAGGGAGAAGCAGACTCCCTGCCGAGCAAGGAGCCTGATGTGGGACTCGATCCCAGGACTTTGGGATCATGACCTGTGCCGAAGGCAGCTGCTTAACCAACTGAGCCACCCAGGCGTCCCTACAGAGATTTTAAATTGTCATTTTATCTCTTATTTTAATTGTATGCATTCAAATATGGCCTTGTATTTAGTTAAGCTCTTAGAGTAAACATAGATCCCTAACTGTATACAAATATTGTGACTTATAAGGAAGAACTGCTTGTTTTATTCAAAAGGCTCAATTCATCAGAGACTGCCTATCTTGTAGTGAACTGATAAAAATTGTTTGCTAGACTCAAAACTAGAATATAGGAAACCACAAACAATTTTCAGCAATAATTTTACACTTACAAGTCAGATTCTGATAACTGTCCAAGAACAAACTATGATATGGGCTAACTTTATTTAATTTAATTTCTTTTCTTTTCTATAACTTGTTTTAATGGTTTGTGATGGTTTGTGTGTGTCTGTGTACGTGTGTGTATCTTTAATTTTTTTTTTTTTTTTAACTTAAAGACCTAAATCACCTTTTATCTTACTGAATTACTGCCCATAATATTTCAGATAAACACATCCAGGAATCAAGGTCAGACCGTTTTTTACTGAAACTATAATTATGTCATCTTCAATTTTTAGCAAAAAGCCTCTATTTGAGTGCACTGTTCTATTATCGGTGTGCTCCATTACAGATTGAATGTTATGTCTCATCACAACAGCTGCCATAATTCATTCAACCTGTTTTTATTTGTTTTCATTGTGATTAGCATGTGCACTTTTCCCTTCTCACTCTCCATTTCATTTTTATTCCAATATCATGATATTAACTAATCAAAATACTCCAGACTTAAATCAAAGCTTTATTTTATTTTATTTTTTAAAAGATTTATTTATTTGAGAGAGAGAGAGAGAGAGATCACAAGCAGGCAGAGAGAGAGGGTGAAGCAGGCTCTCTGTTGAAGAGAGCCCAACTTGGGGCTTGATCCCAGGACCCTGGGATCATGACCTGAGCCAAAGGCAGAGGCTTAACCCACTAAGCCACCCAGGCACCACCAAAGCTTTATTTAAAAAGTCGATTATACACTCACTCTTCAATTTTTGAATCAAACTTCATTTCTACTCTTTTAAAACAAAACACAAAGAAAAAGAGATTAGACTATTGTTTAATCATTAAGAGCATCAATAAAGTGCTTTTAAAAAGTACATAAATAGTAGTTTAAAATTAAAATACAATGATTAGAATATATATTTGTGCTTGCATATTAATCTTCTACTGAGATCAACTGACTTTTTAATTTTTACCTTCATCTCAACATAGTATAGTTCTGTTAGTACCTTCACTCCTTAACCAATAATATAATAAAATGTTTGATGCACTCTCCCTCAGATTATACCATATTATTTTTGCCCTTAGTTAATCATGGAATCTTAAAAAAACTGAAGGCCTATTTCATCTCTCTTCCCTATAAATAAATAGATTATTTCAGAATTTTTTTTCTAATACCCCAAATGTGACTGCTTAGATTAATACATTATAAAGTAAACTAAAATTATGATGAACAATTTGATAATAATATGATGTGACCATAAGATGTGAAATTCACTGTGGCCAGTAGTTTTTACTAATTCAAAGTTTTTAAATGCCATTGTTAAGTGAAGTAGTTAAATGTTCTACTTATATTTTGTAAGTTATATATTATACTCTTTGTATTTTACTGATTCATACTTTGAAATTATTAGCAGAATATAGTAGAAAGGCATTGGAATTGATCTTAGAAGTTCATGTTAACTTAAGCTTCTACTTACAAGAATTTGATTTAAGGCAAATCACCTAGATTTTTAGATCACAATTTTTTTGTCATAAAAGAATGGTGGGGTTTGGATTTTATTTTTATTAATTTTTGGAAAGTTTTTTTTTTATGATTTTATTTATTTATTTGACTGAGAGAGATCACAGGTAGGCAGAGAGGCTGGCAGAGAGAGAGAGAGAGAGGGAAGCAGGCTCCCTCCTGAGCAGAGAGCCCGATGTGGGACTCGATCCCAGGACCCTGAGATCACGACCTGAGCCGAAGGCAGCGGCCTAACCCACTGAGCCACCCAGGCGCCCCTGGAAAGTTTTTTTTTTAATGTTATAAATTTCTTTCCATAAATGTTGGTAAGTATTCTGGCATCCATTTTCTGGCACCAGTTGAATATCATACAATTAAATTCAATTCTAACTGTAACTAAATGAAGTACAGATCATAAAATTTAAGGGTACAGTTTGAATTCCATTGTCTCTGTTTAAAAAAGTTTTAGCAAGTACAATTGTTTTCCCTCTGGCTGATTTAACATTTTTTCCCCCTCTTTGGTGTTTTCTACAATAAATCAAGCTCTTTGATTTTATCCTTTTCTTTTACACATTTCTTTTGTGGATATAAATATTTTATCAAACTTTCATACACCAAGTCATTGTCTAGTCGATATTGTTTCTTCTTTTTTTTTTTTAAGATTTTTATTTTTTTATTTGAGAGACAGAGAGAGAGAGGGAGAGAGAGCAAAAGCAGGAGGAGTAGCAGACAGGAGAGGAAGAATCAGTTTACCTACTAAGCAGGGAGCACCATGCAAAGCTTGATCTGAGGACCCCAGGATCATCACCTAAGCCTATGGCAGATGCTTAACTGACTGAGCTACCCAGACAACACCCAGTTTCTTCTTTTTAAAAAATCTGTCTTTCTTAGTGTATTTGTTTAACATGCATTGGACTTTCTTATTTTATCTGCTATGTGTCTTAACCTTTTACATCTTGTATCTACTGTTGATATTCTGATAGTTTATTCAGATTTGATTTCTAGTTTATTTATTCTCTTTCCACCATTTGCAAAATTTTTGCTTAATCTAACTACTGAATTTTTAATTTTGATAAACCCATTTTATCATTTCTGAAACATTATTTTGGATTTTTTCCTTCACATCAACATGTCCTTTTAGACAAGCTCTAATTACTTAACTCATTCTTCCATTCTAAATGTATTTTTATTTTGTTAAATATTCTGTTTGTCTTTTTGAATTTTGTGATGGTTATCTCATAACTCAAATGATACTATCTCATCTATTATTTGTTGTTTTGCTGATATCCAGTGTATAGCCTTGTGATGCTTGTTCATATGTTTATTTGTTTTACTATGAATAACATTTGATTTCATATTTGGAAATCTCAAAAGCCTAACTTTGGGTTTTTTCCTTTAAAAATTATTGAGTCTGTTCTTCCTACTAACCTAGGTCCAGTAAATGTATCTTCTAATGTACCAGCATAATACAGGGTCTCATATTTAGGCAGCTCATATTTTGGTGTGCAATAGTTCAAGAGTTTGGATTTTAATTATGATATAGGCATCCCCCACACCCTGAGGAACCATGGAATAAATAAAAATATAAGTGGTAATATATAGAAGTCTAGAAAATCAGTAACAAACTGAGAAGGAATGTATTTCTCAGGAGCAATTATTTTTTTAATTTCATTAGTTTAGCTAAAGAAATATATATACATGTATATAATCAAGGAAATTATATATATATATATATATAATATCAAGGAAATAAAAATGATGCAAGTAGATCATACACATCTTTTTTTATGAAAAATGCATGCATTTTTAAGATTTTAATGTGTTTAGGAACTCTTGGCTACTTTCCCTGAATTCTACCACATAGGGATTTGTATGACTGGCTGGGGGTCTTCTAAAACCTTTCAATCTACTTGACTTTGCTGAGCTACTGCTCCTCACTTCTCAGAGGCACAACAGAGATGGATGCACAACTTCTCTGAGAGGCTCATTCTCAGGATATACCATGAGAAATGAGTCAGAAGAGATTACTCTGATATTACTCTAAACTTACAGGGAATTTCTAGTTTACCTTAATTTAATGTTCTGACTATTAATATCTACACCAAGAATTTATTATATTATTCATCTTTCCTTCTCCAAAGATTTTCCTATTTCAACCTCCTGAGTTAACTCCCTATTTAACAGGAGAAAAATAAGAAAAATGACTCTTAAATTATTTTGCATTGTCTCTACCTAGGTGCATGAAACACAAGTATTAGGTAAAGTATTTTTGACAATATTTCAACTTTCAAAAAAATTTTTCCTTTTTTGAAAAGCCTGTTTACTAATGTAACATTTTGGCTTTAAATTGATAGTCTTCATTATGAGTTTTTAAAAGAATTTATTTAGACACTTGAATGATTTTCTCTATTTACTTTGTTTCTTGTCTTAGACTCAGGTCTAGGATTAGAACACTAAAAACAAAGCAACAATAATTAAAAACAAACCTTGCAGTTAAAGATAGATCACTTTGAATGATAAATATACCACTAACTTTCCAAATTCTATCACGGGATAAAATTTACAATCATGTAATCTCTTTGCATAGTACCCAACATTGATTTCTCTTTAGCTATAAAATAATGTGAACATTTCTTAAACTTGTGTAAAAATTCCTTCAACTTGATCTGGTTCTTATATCTCTCTGGGATTCTCACTAGCCACGCCTTCTTTCATCTTCTAGATTGACAAGAGTGCCTACAGTTCCAGAAAACAACAAGCTATTTTGTCCTTCTGAGTCTTACTTTTGTATTTTTTCTTCTTTCTGAGCTACATCTATACTATTTCACACCATCCCAAACTCTCTTTCCCATTAACACTTATTCATCTTTGAAAACTCAATGCCATTTTAATCCTTTGAATAAACCTTCACTACTGTTCCTAAAAAAAAAAAAAAAAAAAAAAAAAAAAAAAAAAAAATGGACTCTTTCCTTCTTTAGTTACTAATCATCATCCTCATATGCCTATTTTCTGTTAATGAAACACCTTAAATATTCACATACATAAATCCCTCTAATAAGCAACAGTAACTCTGAGGCTGAGAAAATGTTCCATTTAGTATTGTGTTAGTAAGAGAACACAATAAGCTTAAAGTAAGTATACATAGATGGATGCTAATTTGGAAGAAAACTGATGTCTCTTGATTAGTTAGCTTCTGTGGCTTTTATTCCCTTTAATTAAAGATAGAAACACTTGGTAGAAAATTAGGGTTAATTTATTACTTTATAATATATTTTAGTATTACTGCACATTAAACTCATAATGATGACGAGAGTAGGTGAACATAGAAAAAATGCACCACTAAATGAATTTAATTTACTTAACTCTTTGATTGAATGTTACAAATGGATCTCCCAGGGGATATTTATTGAAAAAAATCTAATTAGTGATTATAAAGGAAAGATCATAAGATGAGGACATCTTTAATAATTGCATACAAATTGCCTCATTGCATACCTGATCTGAAAATATTTCTTAAGAAATCATCACTATATTTATTGTTCATTGAAATTTTCCTATATTTTATTTCTTTGCCAAAAATGAAATATGCTATTTTTATAGAAAACTAATACCTGAGATTTCTGGTAATCTCCAACTAGAGGCAAAACTATAATTAGATATATATAGGTATAGTATCAAAGTGCCTGGGCTTATAGGGTTCAGAATTCTTGGATCTCAAAGGCATTATGGATTCTAATTATCTTCTCATTGTTCATTCTTCTTAATATGCTCTGTCTTCTCTTTTAAAATTTTTTTTTTTTTATTTTTAGCAAGACTCAAAGTCCTTGTGAGAAAAATTTTCAGGGAAATATAAAATGACTGTATGGAATCTGAAAATATTAATAACGAAGATTAGCAATGACCTGATGCCTGAAAGGTCAGACTTAATTGTTCACTGAAAATGAATCACATTCAGGGGTATTATCTCAGAACTGTGTAATAGCACACACAAACACAAAATTAGTAGTAAATGAATTAAAGAAATAAAAAAGTGATAAAAATAGTGTGCATTTGTTTATAAAAATTAAATTCTTATGAAAGTGAGTCATTTTATTGAGTGGTTTATGCAAAAAATTTTAGTTTTTAATGCATTTAAATATTTTTCTGCACTATTTAACTATTTCTTTTACTGTTCCACATTAATGTTTTCTTCATTTAATCTCTCTTTTTATTTTTATTTTATATATCATTTAAAAACATTATAACTACCAGCCATGCATAGTAACTCTTTTTGTCCAAAGCATCTACCCTGCAGAAGCAAGGTATATGACCAGTGAATATAGAAAATATTTCCACAGTGGCATGTATTTGTGACAACTGCCTTGAAAAAAGAATCTTTTCAGTATCATTTGAACTATGCCATTATAAAGGACTGCTCCATGGAGAAAACTTATAGTTCCTAACCATATTTAAAATTTATCCTCAAAAAATGTCCACTCATAAAAATGACCACTTTTATACAAGTCATGGCTTTTAATAAATATTTAGAAAAGTTGTAGATGTCTGTAAAGGCTGAGTGATAGAATGAAGACAGAAATTCAGAGTTGGGGAAAAGAAGGGTGCTTCTAGTTTCCTGCCCATTCATATAACTCTACAGATAAAGTGTGTTAAGCATTTTCTCTCATCTCTATCTTCTCAAAGTTTATTGGTTTTTGTTTATTTATTTGTTTGTTTTATTTTGTTTTGTTTTGTATGGCTTTTTTGTTTGTTTTTTCCCCACATAAGGTCTCACTCTTCCATTTTCTTAGTCTATACGGGTGGTACTTGAAGGCCATGTTTCTCTCAATAATCATCTTCCATGAATTATCCATAATTTTAATTTTTAAAGAAAATAACACATTTAAAAATATATTTACAGATGTATGTGTTGCTACATATATGAGTATCATTATATATGTTTACACAGGGATTGATAGATGAAGGAAAAGGGAGGAAAAAAGAGAGAAGAGTTCCATCATAACATTAATCTTTCATCTTCCATTCGTCTTTCATACACATAGAAATAAAAGCAGGTATGAAAAGAGGACAGTATATTTTCTATGTTTAATACAGCATTAGAAATGGTTTCCACAACAGATAAATTTAAGTGATCAGAAAAATGTCTGAAAGAGAGAGAGAGACATATTAGGCTGTGAATCCAATATGTTATATTTGCTTTAAGAGTCTATGAGAAACTTTGGACTCTGAAAAACAATCTGAGGGTTTTGAAGGGGAGGGAGGTGGGAGGTTGGGGTACCAGGTGGTGTGTATTATAGAGGGCACAGATTGCATGGAGCACTGGGTGTGGTGCAAAAATAATGAATACTGTTATGCTGAAAATAAATAAAAAATAAATTTTAAAAAATTTTAAAAAAAGAGTCTATGAATATAAAATTTTAGCTAAACCTTCAGTAGAACTGTTGATTTTATGCTTAATTAAAAATCATTTAAGTCACTGAATATATTGTCCAGGAAATAGGGCAAGAAAAAGGAAAAAGTATTCCTGGATTATCTCTTCAGCCTGGATTATAGATCTTGATTTCTTTACTTTCATTACCTATGTTTGCATCTGTTAAAAAGAAGTAGTAGTTTGTGTCCCAAATCCTAATATGTTATTAGCACTTGAAAAGTACTAAGCAAATAGTAATTATAAATTTTTAATGCTGCTATTGAGAACTACACGATAACGAATTGTGGTTAATGTTACCCTTTAAAAACCCACAAATAACTTACTGAAGGAATCTGCTTGAAATAATGTTTTTGAAAGTAATTTCTATATTATAGTCCTCAAAATCATTTTCTAGTGGATATCTAGAGTTGAGAAACTTGAACATATTTCTGTGCTTAGAATATTATAGAGGTCAATAAAAAAGAGAGAAAAATAAATGACTCTCTTGAAAAGAGACATATTGATATTGTTAGTGGTTTAGCTGAGGCCAACAAAAATCTTGTTATCTATCATATTTAAAGGTTTTAGAAATAAAATATTTATAAATTTATTAATTCAAAACTCACCAAATACCCATGGTCTAAACACAATAAATTTGTCATCATATTGTGTAATTATTTATTGCATTTACAAAATGTTTCTCTGTACTTGTTGGGAGAGGTAAACAGCTTAGTAAAAGAAACATTTCTCCCCTCATGGACCCTATGTGCTGCTCTAAACTTTATGTATGAGCTCCCATGAGCTAAAGGGCCTCTCAACTATTGCCTATTCAGAGAACTCATCCTTGTATTCCTGGGAACTGACCTAACCGATGTTGACAAAATTTATGGAGGCACTTTCCTGGACTATGTTCATTTCTTTGTATGTAACAGTTTTTACAACTATTTTTAATACAGTAAAATAGCATTTATTCAGAAACTAGTTGCTATCAAAGTCTAATAAGAAAAACAGAATAACTAACAGCAATTTCAAACAGAGAAATATAAAACATGTCTAAAAAGTGTTGACTAGACTTATTGGGGAAATCACTTTGCAATAATATTTACAAATATTGAATCATTATGATGTACACCTGAAACTAATGTAATGTTGCATGTCAATTATATCTCAATGTAAAAAGAAGAAAAACGTGTTAAAGGGATAAGTGAGTGAAAGGGAGCATAGAAAAAGTAAGAAAGTAAGAAAGAAAAGTAAGTAAGTTAAGCCAAAATTCAGAAACCTGTACATACTCCAGTTCTGAAAATCATGAGTCTCCATCTGCTATTGGTGAAGAGGCTATTACCAACACTGTTGAAAACTTCAAGGAAGCACTTTCTCTTGGAACTAGAATGTTGTAAGAAGCTTAGTAAGTTCAAGGACAACTAGAGTTGAGAATCAACTGGTGTCTATAGTAACCACTAGCTACTATATATGTATAATATGTATAATATATAGCTATGTATGCCTCCTTTTCCTCTGTGAGAAATGCAGAAACTACTTGAGTGATATCTGCACATTGGATGACTGTGAAAATATCTGCATTGAAACAGGTAAAAAAGGCTGAAAGACACTTTTGCAATAAAGCCCACCCACACACACCACCTTAAAATTGGGAGGGGATTCTTCAACTCCTAGGTTCTTCCTGAAGAGCAAAGGGTTTGCATCACACATACAACAGCCCAGCTTTTATGTTGCCATCCATGGGACAAGGGCCTAAATCCCCCAGCTCTGATAGCCAAAGAGATTCAACATTCCTGAGTTCCACAGGACTACTAAACCAAGAAGGAAGTTTCAAAAGGGCTCAAAAGCACTTCCTGCAGCTATCCCCCACTAGCACAGGGCAGAGGCAGAAGGGAGAATGCCTATTTTCTACTTTCTCTGTACAAGGGATTTGACTACATACTTTCCCAGCTGCTGCTGAGGTTCCAGCTTCTAGGCAGGCTGAATATGGGAGTTGACTGAGACCCTTTTGGAAACCTGATAGACTATTTAGCATGTCCCCTATTGTCTAGAACTCCAACAATTAAATCAAGTCTCCAGCTTCTATCTGGAAGGAGTTTGTTCACAAATCTAGCACCAAAACTGTTAAATGCGAGACATGTTAAAAGGAGTTTTTCAAGTTGAAATAAAAGGGCATTAATAAGTAATGTGAAAACATATGAAAGTGTAAAACACACTTAAAAGTAAATATATAGTTAAATTTAAAATACTCTAATATAACAGTGGTGGGTACTCATAACTCTACCATAAAAGCTAAAAGGAAAAGGTATTAATAGTTGTATCTACAATAATTTGTTAATGGTTACACAATATAAAAGATATCAATCATGACACCAAAAACATAAAAATCCAGAAAACAAAACCAAAACAAAAAAAAGGGGGGGGGAGACTATAAATAGGTAAAAATGTAGAGTTTTTGAATGTGTTCATAGCCATTAGCTTACAATAGATTATATAACTATAAAATGACTCATCATGGTAACAGCAAAACGAAAAACTATAGTAGATAAAGGATAAAGATAAGAATCAAAGCACATTCCTATCAAAGCACTTACTAGTAAGGAGTTACTAGTAAGTCCTTTCCTATCAATAATTACTCTAAATGTAAATAGTTGGTGTAGAAAGCAAAATGGAATCTCTCATGTTCACGCAGGGGTCTGTGTCAATCAGTGACACAGCAGTTCAGGTACTGTAGCTAGGAGTTATCATTGGGACCAACACCAGTTGGCACCCCAGAACTGATAAGGAACCAGAGGAGATCTGTGGGAACCACTTTTAAATCCCTTTAAAAGGGAAGGATTTGGGCAACAAATTGTCAGACTCTTCAGACCCAATCCCTTTATGTTTGACCACTTAAAGGTAACTTCCCCAAAAGCTCTGTCTGATTGAGCTCTGAACAGAACCCAGATCCTTCCCTGCTTCAACATCAGAAGTAGTAAGTACTGAGAGCTGACAGAACCAGACAGAGACCTTATCTAAATGCTGGCTCACAGACTGATTTGGTATCTGTTTCATTAAATTCCTACACCCCTCTGTGAGCTGGTTTGTTGTATAGTTTGCCTTCTGTCCTGCTCTGTGTGCTGTGTAAGAAGCTAACTTTAATTACATAGTGAATTGTCACTGAGTTTAAAATCCCAAACCTGCTTTATAATTGTAGTTTAACTTTGCATTATGATTGAATAAAGCTGACATAGTGGAAAGACTCAACTGGGTGTGTTTTCATAGGGTGCTCATGGCAGTTGGGTTATTTAATCATAAAAGGATATAGAGTGTCTGGGTGATTAAAGCACACACACACACACACACAAAAACAAACAAACAAACAAAAAAAACAAGACTCAACTATATGCTGCCTAAGAGACATTCATTTCAGTTTCAAGGTCACAAGTTAGACCAAAATGAAGAGATAGCTCATGCGAATGGAAACTAAAAGACAGCAAGAATAACTACACTTATATCAGATGAAAATAGATTTTTGGCCCAAAACAGCAACAAAGAAGGGCTTTATATAATAATAAAGGAATCAGTCAATGAAAAACATCAATGCTTGGTTACTCTTATATTGCCATCATCAGTTGAGATTAATTAATAACTCCTCAAACATTATATGATCTGTTAGGTAGGAGCTAGATATGAACAGAGTAAGGAACATCCCCAGGAAAATCCCCAAGTCCTTAAAGGGGATGATAGATACTTGACCTGGAAGCAAGAATGGTGATAAATAAGTTAAACTGAAAGCCTAGGGGGCACAACATCCTGTCTTGTCACTCCCAAGGCCTTGGGACTAACATCTCAAGAGTAGTGGTGCACAGCCTGTGCTCTCATCCACCTCTGCCCCCAGAGTAACCTCTAGAATCATTATAATGCCTTTGCATTTTGGTTACAGTCCCTTCCTCCAAGACTGCCTTGAGGGTCCTGATCCTTACAGGGTCAAAAAATTCCCCCTCCGACCCTATGGGAGGCATTCCCTAAAGGATTAGACCAGTGTCCATTACAGACCAGTCACTATACAGCTCCTCCCAGTACAGAGTGTCAAGTATCCAACCCCAGAAGAACCTATGGTCAGTTCCATCTTGCAGCACATGCCTTCACTCCCACATTACGAGTATACTTCTGCTTTAATAAACTGTTTTATGCTTGCTATTTTTCTTTTTGCTGTCTTTATTTGAGCACAGATCAACCACTTAAATCTTCTTGAGGGGAATCCAAGGACCAAGACCTCCATCCATACATGCAGACTCTCTCACCGTCACAAATCTACCAAACGAAGATGAAAGCAAAGCAGAAAAAAATGGAAAGCAAACTCTCCTCAAATCACTACTTAAATAAAATAGGACACAAAAGATGCTAGAAATAACAGTTTTAGTCACGGGAAAAGGAATAAAGAGAAATACTATTCAAATATGGAAAATTAAGCAATTCAGACTTAAAAATCCAGAGTGCTTCTTATGCACTCTATTAATACGCTTTAAAGAAAGACTCTCAAAATTAATTTTAACGATATATTTTATTTAATTCAATTATCTCCAGAATACTATTTCAACATTCAATCATTATAAAAATTATTGAAGAATAAACATTGTTAAAATGTCTATACTGCCTAGAGTAATCTATACTTTCAATGCCATCCTGATCAAAATTCCACTGATATTTTTCAAAGGGCTGAGACAAACAATCCCAAACTCTGGAACCAGAAGAGACCCTGAATTGCTAAGGAAATGTTGAAAAAGAAAAACAAAGCTGGAGCCATCGCATTGCCTGATTTCAAGCTTTACTACACAGCTATGATGACTAAGACAGCATGGTACTGGCACAAAAACAGACACATAGACCAGTGGAACAGAGTAGCGAGCCCAGATATGGACTCTTAACTGTATGGTCAAATCATCTTTGACAAAGCAGGAACAAATATCCAGTGGAAAAAAGACAGTCTCTTCAATAAACAGTGCTGGGGAAATTGAACAGCTATGTATAGAAGAATGAAACTCGACCATTCTCTTACACCATACACAAAATGCAGAGTGAGGATAAAAGACCTCAACATGAGGCAGGAGTCCATCAGAATCCTAGAGGAGAAGATAGGAAGTAACCTCTTTGACATCGGCCACAGTCACTTCTTTCAAGATATGTCTCCAAAGGCAAAGAATACAAAAGCAAAAACGAACTTTTGGGACTTCATCAAGTTCAAAACTTCTGCATAGCAAAGGAAATAGTCAATAAAACAAAGAGGCATCCCATAGAATGGGAGAAGATATTTGCAAATGACACTACAGACAAAGGACTGATATCCAGGATCTATAAGGAACTCCTCAAACTCAACACACACAAAACAGATAATCATGTCAAAAAATGGGCAGAAGACATGAACAGACATTTCTCCAAAGAGGAAATACAAATGGTTAACAAACACTTAAAAAAAAAAAAAAAGATCATCATCATTAGTCATCAGGGAGATTCAAATCCAAACTGTATCGAGATACCACCTTACACCAGTTAGGATGGCCAAAATTAACAAGACAGTAAACAACAAGTGTTGGAGAGGATGTGGAGAAAGGGAAACCTTCTTACACTGTTGGTGGGATTGCAAGTTGGTACAGCCACTTTGGAAAACAGTGTGGAGATTCCTCAAAAAATTAAAAATAGAGTTACCCTATGACCCTGTAATTGCAGTACTGGCTATTTACCCCAAAGATATGTATGTAGTGAGAAGAAGGGCATTTATACCCCAATGTTCATGGCAGCAATGGCCACAGTTGCCAAAATGTGGAAAGAACCATGACGCCCTTCAACAGATGGATAAAGAAGATATGGTCCATATATATAATGGAGTATTATGCCTCTATCAGAAAGGATGAACACCCAACTTTTCTATTAAAATGGACTGGAAGAGATTATGCTGAGTGAAATAAGTCAAGCAGAGAAAGTCAAGTATCATATGGTTTCACTTAGTTATGGAGCATAAGGAATAACACAGAAGACATTTGGAGATGGAGAGAAGTGGGTTGAGGGAAATTTGAGGGAGAGACAAACCATGACAGACTGTGGACTCTGACAAACAAACTGAGGGTTTTGGAGGGGAGGGGGTTGGGGGTTGGGTCAGCCTGGTGGTGGTTATTAAAGAGCGCACATATTGCATGGAGCACTGGGTGTGTTGCATAAACAATGAATTTGGGAACTCATCTATATTTTATGAATATAAAAATAAAATAAATGAAAAAATTGAGATATTTTGCTATTTTTCCTACTATATATTTCAAACCTAGCATCTATTTTATACTCAATTGTGCATCTTCATTTGAGGTGGGTAGACTGCACCTGTTTAAGGATCACATGTAACTGGTGGCCATCCTATTAGATGGTTCTAATAGCATTTGATTTGTTTTCATTAATTTTTCTGAATGTATATTATAAAAGACTCTATTGTAGATGTAACCTAGTAACAGGAGATATTGCTTTCCATAAAGATTTGTTTTCATGTTAATATTATAAAATTCTTACACAGTTCATTTTTACTAAAGGGATTGCTGAATGATAGTCGCATAGATTAGAAAACATCTACCAATATCCAAATCGATATCCAAATATACAATTCTTAGAGCGGTGATGAGTGCTATAATTCCAGAGGCCCCTGGCAAGACATTTTTTAAAAGAGATTTATTTATTTTATTTTAGAGAGAGTGTATATATGCTGGAGTACAAGCCAGGAAGGGACAGAGAATCTCAAGCACACTCTCCCTGGATACAGAGCCCTACGCAGCCTGGATCTCAGGACCCTGAGATCATGACCTGAGCCAAAACCAAGAGTTGGACTGGACACTCAACTGACTGAGGCACCCAGGTGCCAAAGACATTTTTTTTTTCTTTAAGCAACTCAGTGGGGTGCCTGGGTGGCTCAGTAGTTAAGCCTCTGCTTTTGGCTCAGGTCAGGATCTCAGGATCCTGAGATAGAGCCCCGCATCAGGCTCCTTGCTCAGCAGGAAGCCTGCTTCTCCTTCTCCCACTCCCCCTGCTTGTGTTCCCTCTCTCACTGTGTCTCTCTCTGTCAAAAAAACAAATAAAATCTAAATAAATAAATAAATAAATAATCTGACTAAAAAAAAAAAAAAAAAAAGGCACCTCATTTCCCAGCTCCTGTTCTTAGTTCTCACTGCACAGGTCTTCAGGTGGTGATACGCACATACACACATTTGTATGTACACACAACTGTCAAGGGTAACAGTGAATCTCCATTTTCATCTTCTCTTCCTTTCTTCTGGCTTCCAATTCAGCACTGTCTTTTCTTCTTCTCATGGTTAATTCCTCCCTTTAACTCAAATGCAAGTCATAGAACTTCCCATTTCCTTTAATATATCATGAAGTCCTTACACATTTTTCCTATTACAATTACTTTAAAAACTTTATTTCAGAATGACAAATAAAATTTTATATACTTGGGGCGCCTGGGTGGCTCAGTGGGTTAAGTGTGTGAGTGTGTCTGTGTGTGCTTTGAATGCTTATGGTCTACTCTCAGCAACTTTCAAGTTTATAGTTCATTTTATTAAGTGTAGTCATCCTGTTGTATAGCTGAGCCCTAGAACTTACTCTTCTTATATCTGGAAATTTCTATCTTTGTGTAAGATCTTCAAGTATATCCAGTATCATATTACTTTGAGACAAGCCTTAGTCATCTTTCACCTGGTCTATTACAAATTTTTTTCTATCAGATTTTGCTAACTTGTCACATTTTTCACTGGTACCAGATCAATATTTCTAAAATGAAATTCTGAAATATCAGCCTCTTGGTTAAATACAATCATTCCTAATTCACTGTATAAAAATTAATAAAGATCTTCATGTGTTATTTGAATCCTTTATGCAATGGCTCTTGTATACACTATGAGCTTAGGCACTCACATCCTTACACATCTTAGGTAGATTCCATCTCCTCTGAGCTACATCAGCTCATCATAAAAAATTCTTAATTTTTATACCTCCATGCTTTCCACACATTGTTTTCTCTATCTGTAATCTCTTTGCAAATCTTGATTTTGTGCAATCCCTTTAATAATCTTGCCCTGTTTTTGTGTTTTTTTTTCCCTTGCCTCTAGCAATACTTCTATTCATCCTGAAAGATGAGAATAGACAGCCACAACTCAACAAAAAATAACCCATTGGAGCTACTAGTGCAATTTATAGTATCTTTGCTAGAGAAGATTAACATAGCTCGAGGTACACCATCTGTGTTCACTGAGGAGATGAATGCATTGTTTTCTGTTGCTATCAGGTGGAAGGTGAGAAGTAGTTTGGCTCCCCTGGGATACACACGAGTTAAATTTATAGCTTTGCCCCAGGGCTGTATTGTTTTTTCTGTCCTCTAGCCTTTCCACAATCTCAATTACTTCATGTTTACAGAACCAGATGAGCAAAAATTGAAAGCATATCAGAAAAACCTTAAAAAGATACAATCACTTGAGAGGGTAGGAGATAAACCCTAATACATTTTCTACATCAAATCTACATTTTAAAGTCTATTTTTTCAAATATCTCATGTTAAGAAACAAAAGCAGTAGTTCTTACTTTGAGGCATCAAAGCTCTTATAGTCAGCAGCAAATTACACATCACATCTTTATTCTTAGGACATTAAATAGCAAATGTTCATATTTTAAAGAGATACTTAGCAGAATTTTTAATGATACAGAAGAGTGGATTCCCAGGTTATGTATTGTGTGGTGGACCTTGAGTAAGAGTATGAGCAGCTGTATGTTTGATATGTTTGTTTGTTTGTTTGTTTTCATTAAGTAAACTCTACGCCCAACATGGGGCTTGAACTCATGACGCCAAGATCAAGAGTCTCATGCTCTACTGACTGAGCCAGCCAGGCACCCTTGTATGTTTGAAATGACATGCTTTATTAAACAACTGGGTTCAAGTTGTTGATTTGAGGTCCTACAAATAGAAAATTACTACTAAATTGAAAAGAGAATATAAGAGCTAATAATCTATGGATTACTAAAATGGTTTATTGAACAAGGCTTTTGTATCATAGAGAAAAAGATTAGCTTAGGGAAATATAATGATTGTCAGAAAATCAAACGTGCATTTTAAATCCAAGAAGCACCATTTTTAAGTTAGGAGTATATTAACTTAATCCCCACCTGTGTGTGGCTTTTATTCTTTCAAGTTGAGCTTCCAAATGTATATCTCTTGCCTCTTGAATTTCTGACTGATGGTGTTTTTCTATTTTTTTGTATTTTTGTTTTTTGTTTTTCTTTACAGTGATCCTGGGATCTCCTCAGATTTTTATAATAGAAAGTTATCCATATTATTGTTGAGAATATTCTGAAATGAAGGGAAAAGTGTAAAGACTTTGTGGCTGTGTGCTTTTGGGAATCTGCTTGTTCAGGCTGGCTCTCATTTTGTTTGTGACCTCTTTTCTCATGGTAACTATGTCCAAATCTTGTAGCTAGAACTTGTCTTTCATATCAAGGTTCTGCATTTTGAATCCTCATCTGCTGATGCAGATTGATCACTTAGATCGTCTTTTTTTTCATTCTTGTGGACTAATGTGTTAACACAAATCACTGTGTGTTCCATTGTAGTCATTTGCTTGGTCACATTCTTTGAAATTGATCTGAAGCCCGTCACATATCCCAGTTCTATCTACTTTTCTTATTGAATTATAATATACCCCGTGCATATTTTTGTATAATTTACTTTCCATAAATTGAGTATTTTTTATTTGCTACTGAGGGCTATAAGAGAAGAAAATTGAGTGAAGGTATTTAAAGTAAGAGTGGCCCCATTCTCAAGGAAAACATGTACTTCTACAGAAATGAAAAGACAAAATTCCCATTTTTATTACCTTCCTCTCAGTAAATGTGTTGTAATGATACTAGCGAGAATTAATTCAATGACCTAATCAACAAAGGCTTATAATTCTCATTAGCAAGAGCTGAATCAGCATCATTAATGATGAGCTTAATGAGAAAACCATATTTGATTATAATCTCTTATACATACACTACCAAGAGCATTACAAAAATACAGAACAGTGTAGTTCATTATGTGCTAATAAATCATTTTTTTCCTGAGTATCTTTTTTATTTTATTCTTTAAACATTAGCTTCTTTTTAGGTGTTTTTAAAAATCTTGTGTTACACAGGAATTATGTCTCCTAGACAATACTAATGCTGATGACATATGAACAACCATTTTAACACTTGATAATTTAGGGGAAAAAATGTGCAATCAGTTTTTAAAAATCAATGTTTAAAGAGTATGCAGGTAGAATTTAAAATATTTTCTTTCATACTTAGAAACATTCTCATATATAGTGATCAGTTGGCAATTTATGTCAAAAAATCTTTATAATGTGACTGTTATGTTATTTCTATCTGCTTTATAATTGACCATGGATATTTGAGTGAAAGTGTTATCTTTTTGTTTTGTTTTATTGTCATTCTGGCCATAATGCCACTGGAAATAATTTTTGCTATTTATAATTGATTAATATATAGTATAGCATGATCTTCTAAGAGCACATTTCAAGCCCTTTCTTACATGGAAAAGAATTTCTGTGACATTGATGAGACAATATTGAAATATATATATATATATATATATATATATATATATATAAATACATTTCAAAATAATATGAATTTATCACTGAAAACCACTAATTCTACATATTTAGATGTTGGGTATTGAAATTTAGATTTAGATGTTGGGTACTGAAATATCAAAATCCTATAGTCTCCTTAAAACTAGAAGAGCTTTTTTTTGTTTTGTTTTTTGTTTTTTTTTAAACTGGAAGAGTTTGAACTATAAGCAGTTTCATTCATTGTATGATGTTCTTACTAAAATTCTACTTTTGGATTTCCTTTGTAAGCTATAGTTTTAAAATAATATTGATTTATTTCCAGATTTAAGAAGAAAAATGTGCATATCTCTCCAAATATCTTTTGAATAACAATCTGATTTTGATGGTTTTGTACTTCCAAAAGTATTTTTTCCTAAATCTACATATGTTTAGTATACATGAATTCAACATATAAAATATGTTAAAGAACTAAATACCTGATGCATATTGCTCTATGTAATTGGCTATCTGTAGTTCTACTGTTAACTCCCACATTTTTATCCAAGTATCATAATTTTAATGCAAGTCAGATGGTGATACATTCTCTCTATTTCATTTGTGAAAAATTGTATTTTCTTCACATTTATTTTTATTAGGAGGAAGGCTATTTGCTTTTAATGAATTTTACTAACATACGATTTATATACAAAAATTTAAAACATTTTAAATATTTATTAATTTTGAAAAATGTTATACCTATGCAATTTCTATAACATACAATTATGTTCATATATCACATGTTACTTATATACTGTATTATACAAATTCATAGCATATTAATTGCATATAACTATGGTTACAGGCATTTATGAATTATAGCCTATGTACATGTATTTAACCTTCACCACAGTCAAGATATGGGACAGTCCCAAACTTTTCCAAATTTCATCACGCTGTTCCTTTGTAGTAAAATCAGTCACCACTAAATTCTTTATCTTTTCTCTGTAGCTATAGCTTTGCCTCTTCTGGAATGTCAAGTAAATGTAATTATAGAAGATGTAAACTATGACACTGGTTTCTTTTATTTAGCATAATGTTTTTGATATTCACCTTGGTTGTTGTGTGTATGAGTATCTGTTCCTTTATATCATTGTAAAAGATTCCATTGTCCAGAAGCATTACAGTGTGTTTGTCCATTTGTCAACTGAAGAGCATTTGGGTTTTTTCTAGTTTGAAGTGATAATTAATTAAACTGTTATAAACATTTTAGTGTTGTTTTTTGTTTTTGTTTTTGTTTGTTTGTTTTTTTGCCTAAACATACGTTTTCATTTCCTCTACATTGGAAGTGGAATTACAGGATCATGTTGTAAATGGATGCTTAGCTTTGTAAGAAAATGCCAAACTGTTCTCCAAAATTGCTATAACATTTTGTATTTCCATGAGCGATGTATGACATTTCCTTTTAATTGTCACTTTTGTTCTTAATCTTATTAATATATCAATACTGGTCTGTAGATGTGTGTCCATTATGATTTTATTTTTTCCTTCCCTAATATCTAATAATTTTAACATCCTTTTCATATGCTAATTTAGAATATGTAAATCTTTGATGATGTGTCTTTTCAAATATGTTGCCCCATTTTTATTAGGTTCTTTGCCTTCTTGCATTCAGTTTTTATAGTTATTTATATATTCTGGATTCAAGTTTTTGTCAAATACATGATTTGCAAATATTTTTTCCTGGTCAATAATTTGTATTCTCATTCCCTTTATGTTCCCTAATCTGTTTTCCAGCATTTATGTTTCAGAGAACTCAGGCAGATGCTTCATGCATGTTATCTAGGAATTTTAGTTACATTCAGTAGCAGAGACAAGATATAGTGTGGGTAATTTTTTTTTTTACTTGAAATTAGGACACTATCACTTTTAATTTTGAATTCTGTCCTGTTGACACATATTTTCTTTCTGTGCTTTCATGAAATACTAGTTATATTTTTTTAACACCTTGATGACAACTATTGGGGCACGTGGTTAAGTGTCTGCCTTTCGCTCAGGTTATGACCCGGGGTCCTGGGATCAAGCCCCATGTCCAGGCTCTCTGCTCAGTGGGGAGTCTGTTTCTTCCTCTCCCTCTGCCCATTGCCTCCATCTTCACGATCTCTCTCAAATAGATAAATAAAATCTTTAAAAATAATAATTACAATGTTTATTGTCTTTTGACACCCCCTTTTCTCAGTAAGCTTGTCCATCTTATTTTTGTTTCTTTGAAGAAAATGTGTATTTTTCTTCTGGATGCTTTTAAGATTTTGTCTCTCTCTTTTTTTAAAAAAAAATAGCAGGTTTAGTGTAATATGCTTGGGTGTAGTTTTCTATAAACTCAATCTAATTTTGATTCATTGACATAATGAATGTTTTATGAGATGTATCAATTTTGAAAAATGCTCAGACATTTAACCCTTCTAGTATCTTCTTGATCATGTCTTCCACATTTTTAATGTTCAGATACTATTGGGTTACTTTCCTTCTGTGTTTTTTTAAATAAAATTTTCATTTATTTACTTCTCAGAGAGAGAGAGAGAATGAGATTGAGAACAAGCAGGGGGAGTGCCAGGCTAAGGGAGAAGCAGGCTCCCTGCTGAGCAAGTAACCTGATGAGGGACTTGAATCCAGGACCCTGTAATCATGACCTGATCTGAAGGCAGACCCTTAACCAACTGAGCCACCCAGGTGTCCCTTCCTTCTGTGTTTTAATTTGGACATTTTCCATTGACTTGCTTTATAGCTCTCCAATATTTTCTTCTGCTACCTTCTTTTTGCAGTCAATCTCATGTATCAATTGTTAATTATGGATATTATGTTATGTATTCCAGGCTATCTTTTTTATATTTTTTGTGGAATTCAACTCTCCTTTAAAATTTTACATATTTTAACCCTTTTGTCTACCTTTTCATCAATTTCTTGATATTTTAAAGGCTTTTTCTGTTAATTACAATATCTAGATTACATATAGAGTTCGTATTTTTCCGTTTCTCTTCGTCCTCACTTACCACATACTTGATAATTCATATTTTATATAAAGGATTGTAAATTTTCCACATATATACAGGAAAAGAGAATTTACTCTTCTACTACAGTGAGTGGTGTGGGGGTACTAATTAGTCCAATGACCAACTGAGCTGGATTGATACTGCATTGCATCTTTTCTAAGCTCAGTCTATAAGTCTCAGGTTTGTACTGTGTCTCAGGCATGGTTCACAAGGTACCTCTGTGAAGAATATGAAGGGCTCTCTTGATGGTTTGCAGGTGTTTGTCTTCTCCATACTCACAAGCAATGGAAATTGCAGCTGTGATTTCTAGGGGGCTAAATTTGGTTTTGCATTTTAGCCACCCACTTATGCATCCTTAGAATTTGGAAATGCCTGGCGGAGATAATAATTTGTATTTGAAACCTCAAGTCTTTATCTTACCAGACAAGAGTCACACTGCTGCCAAAGCTTTTTCTAATTCCTCTGAACACCAGTAGTGGTTCTCTGACTTTTTAGTTCCATCTATGCTCCAGAGAGCAGCTGGCTCAAGGAAAAAGCAATTACAGACTCATCGTTCCCTCTGGGGCTCTCAGCTCTGACTTGTAGTCGGTCCTCCCTCTTGAGGCTCTTTTTCTCCCAGCCACCACATGATTCTGGGAATTTCTATTCTGTTTTATTGTTTCATTCTCTTGCACCTTTCAACTTTGAAATATAGAAAATGTCTCTGGGAAAAACAATCTTCCCTATGTTTGAGGGCCTTTAATGTCTCAGATTTGACTATGCTAGCCCCATGTGACTGCTAAAACCTCTGCTGGTTTTCTGTCCCTTCAGCAACACTGGCTGGACTAGTTCACCTTCTTCCATCAAGTTTTTGTTCAAATTGACAAATGCCCTTATAAAAGCTACAGAGATGAAAGATCCCCCCCCCCCACCATGGAATTTTAATTCATTTAGTTCTTGCTGAAGCATTTGAGTTTGTGATTTTGTAATTTATCAGGTTTTTGCAGCTACAAACTACCAGGAAGTTGAAGTTTTAATCCAGCTTTCACTAAAGCCAGATCATATTCAGAGACGCTGAAACACAAAGATTGAGTAATAAATTCAAGATTAAAAGACCCCATTTTTAAGCCATAATGAAGGAAGGAATGAAAGCCTGTCCTCCTGTATATATCATCAGCAAAAATAGGCTTTTAAATATTTGAACTATTATATTGGGCTTTTAAAAATAAACCAGTGAAATGGCCCTAAAAGAGTACCTTTTTTTATATTTATTATTTGAAGAATTTAGTTAAAATCTCTACAGTAATGTTTACTGAATCAATTTCAATAATGTTATTTTGTTTTATTTCATGTAAAATATTTTGATATGAAATTCATTCTCCCATTAAACATTTATTAATATCTTAATTATTTTGTATATTTTGCAATTTATTACCTGTGTATAAAAGCCAAGTGACTCATTATAGAATAATGCCTCAGGAGATTTATATAAATAGAAAAAGAAAATCTATAACCAGTAAATGTTAAATAGATTTTAATTGATTTAAAACCAATAGTGGGGGGTACCTGGGTGGTTCAGTGGGCTAAAGCCTCTGCCTTCGGCTCAGGTCATGATCCCGGGGTCCTGGAATAGAGCTCCACATTTAGATCCTTGTTCAGAGGGGAGTCTGCTTCCCCCTCTTTCTGTATCTGCCGGCCTCTCTGCCTACTTGTGATCTCTGTCTGTCAAATAAATAAATAAAAATCTTTAAAAAAATAAAATAAAATAAAACCAGTAGAGGAAAGGAGTCACAGAAGTGCAATTAGATGACTTACAGACATATTTCTGAACCACCTTTTCTGTGCCCATGCAAGCAGCACGAGTTAAATTTGCTACCTGGTATTGAGAGAAGTCTTGATACTTTATATCTTAAAGAAAGAAAGTCCTGAAATCAAAGAGACATAAAATATCTCTTTAGGGATGCCTGGGTGGCTCATTGGCTAAGTGTCTGCTTTTGTCTCAGTCATGATCCCAGGGTGTTGAGATGGAGTCCCACATTAGGCTACTTGCTCAGTATGGAGCCTGCTTTCCTCTCCCTTGGGTATTCCCCCTGTTTGTGCTCTTTCAATCTCTCTCTCTCTTTTTCTATGTGTGTGTCAAATAAATAAAATCTTTAAAAAAAGAGAGAGAGAGAGAAAGAGAGACATTAGCTCTCACTGTTTTTCCGCCATTTTATATTAAGGAAAAAATAGGAAATCTAAGTGGAAAATTCTGACTCCATTGTTAGCTAAATATAGTTAGTTAGGGGCTAGTTAGTTATTGTCTTTAAAAAAGATAACTTCTGGATCATTAAGCTTCCTTAGGAGCACATTTAATTGAAATGTGCCAGGTGCATGGAAATATCTCCCTTCACTGAATGTTCTCTGCTACTCCCTGATCCCCATTCTCTATAGCTGTATAATCCAAAAAACTCACTACTATAATTTGGAGAAACTATTCTATAAATTAGAAACACAAATAAATTGATTTTACTCTGAATGATATTTTCTCTTCCAGTCAAAATAATGCCAGATTTTTGGAGAACATAATTTTTTTAAAAGATTTTGTTTATTTATTTGAGAGACAGAGACCACAAGTAGGCAGAGAGGCAGGCAGAGGGGAGAGAAGGGTTGAAGCAGGCTTCCTGCTGAGCAGAGAGCCTGATGCGGGGCTCGATCCCAAGACCCCAGGATCATGACCTGTGCTGAAGCCAGTGGCTTAACCAACTGAGCCACCTAGGCACCCCTGGATAACATAATTAATGGAGAAACATAAGATCCATGGAAGAAGTGTATGATGTGCAATGTAATTATGAAAACAATTTCCTCTTAACTGTAGCTACTGATACTTGTAATTTATCAGAAAAGAAGTCATAAAAATTAGTCACATTTTTATTTTCCAATGTTATTTCCTTCTTTAAAACATATCACAATCACTGATTTAAGAAAGAACTTTGAAATGTTGGTATGAAAGAAAAAATAAATGTTATTTTATTTCTTGCATATGTTTAAAATAGTGAATTACTCAAAATATCAATATGTTGAAATTTAATTTTTTCATAGAGCTCAATTTCTTTATAAAATTTATGTATAATTAATAGTAATTGACCAATTATATAAACTCTTACAAATTTTAATTAAGCTGTTAATTAAATTGCATTGGTGGTTTTTAATAGCTAATATTTATGAAATAAGTAACTTCAAGTGAAAAAAAGGAGACACTATTAGATGTGGTGACTAATTTTTCCAAGTGCTTCATATATCAGCAAGAATAGGAAAGACAGAACCTTGATTTAAAAGACGATTTAATTTTGATGGGTGAAGGGTATTAAGGAGGGCACTGGTGATGAGCACTGGGTTGTATATGTAAATGATGAATCACTAAATTCTACTCCTGAAACATTGTATAGTAACTCACTAGAATTTAATTAAAAACTTGAAACAAGGAAAACTTTAAATTTTAAAAAAAAGACAATTTAATTTTGAAACAAGACATTCTTCCATTTGAGACTTCCATTAATTCCTGGCAACATTTAGCAAATATTTTACAAATTTCACTTCAGTTATCAATTCAGAATTTCAATTAAGAAATCACTTTTATTGAATCATCTTTTATTTTTTTGGATTTTATTTATTTGAGAGAGAAAGAGTGAGAGAGAGAGAGAGAGCATGAGAAGGGAGAGGGTCTGAGGGAGAAGCAGACTCCTAACTGAGCAGGGAGACTGATGTGGAACTCAATCCTGGGACTCCAGGATCATGACCTGAGCTGAGGGCAGTTGCTTAACCAACTGAGCCATCCAGGTGCCCCTGAATCATAGGTTTTAAAGCAAATACCTTTATGCCATATACCTTTATAGTGATAAAGAAAGCCTGCTTTCAGAAAATCAGATTTTCAGATTTTAAATTTATATTTCATTACATCATAATTAGAACTGAATTACTTCTCAGTTAAAATAAATATATATAACATATCTATGTTAGTATTTTTTAAAAGACTTCTAGAGAGTAAACACATGTGAAAGTTGGGGGAGGGGCAGAGGGAGAGATTCTGACTGATCTATGCAGGTACCCCTGTGTTAGTATTTTTTTATGACAGAGTATGATGGTGATAATAGTGATAATTGTTGTGGCCAGTTTATTTCAAAATTAGACAGTTACAGGTGCTACAGACAGTTCTAGCTGCTGCACTCATTCAGAACCAAGGATTTCTGTTATCCTGAACATTAAAGAAAGAAAATTTGACAAGGTTTCCTTGGGTCTCTGGGAAGAGACTGAATAGTCACTCCTGCTTGAAAGTTTGTTTGTTTGTTTGCTTGAAGACTTTATTTATTTATTTGACAGAGATAGAGAGAGAGTACAAGTAAGGGGAGTGGCAGGCAGAGGAAGAGTCAGGATCTTCAAAGAGCAGGTAGAGCCCAATGTAGGACTTGATCCCAGGATCCCGGGATCATGACCCTAAAGAAGCCAGTCACTTAACCAATTGAGCCACCCAAGTGCCCACTCCTGCCTGAAAGTTAACAGGTGACCAAATGACTTTTTTTTGGTATAAATTTTCTCAGCAGAGGCCACTGCAAAGTACAAGACACCATTAACTTTTTTTTGAACTTTTGCAAAAATGCACAAATAAAATCTTTGCATGGGGCAGCCCCAGAGGCTCACATCTTGACAAACTGCTGGCACCTTTGTGTGAAGAAAAAGACTTCTTTTTGATGTGTCTACATGCATAAGTACAACACCTAGGTAAAATGAACAGGCTCAATTTTAAGCTAACCCATCCCTTCTTCCCTGTGGCCTTTGTTCTTTATGTAGTGTAAAATAATCACAACCCAGACTGTGGCTTGATAAAAGCAGGCCTAGGTGCAGGTGATTAAAGCTGTTTATTGGAATGAGGACTAGGTATCTGTGGGCATGGCCTCCGGGTCCACCCAGCCCCATTTGTCATGGACAGATCATGTTATGACTTTGGAGGTTAGGTGACCTTTGGTTGCTGAACTTACCTTGTCCACTGGTCTCTCTCTCTAGGTCAAGGCCCCCACTACACATTCATCTCATTTTCCTTCCTTTTCCTCTAGATCTCTCCAATGTTCCCTACTTAGGAATTTATTTCTGATTATAAGCATAGAGTATTTTTCTATGACACATAACAAAACATTCACAAATGTATTATGTAGTTATAAAGGTTTTTTTTTTTCCTGTTAATTTTTTATTTGAAACTCCAAAGTCAATAGGAGTTGCTTTTATCTTGGGGCACCTGGGTGGCTCAGTTGGCTAAATGAGTCACTCTTGATTTTGGCTCAGATCATCATCTCAGGGTTAGGAGATAAGGCTCTGCACTGGGTATGCAGCCTGTTTAAGATTCTCTCTCTTCCTCTCTTTGCACTCTCTCTCAAAAAAAAAAAAAATTTTTTTTTCTCTTTTTTATCTTGTTTTTCCCCTAGCTTAGTGCTGTGACATGCTTTCCTTTAAACATTTGAGGCAATGCTCTAAAAAGAAAAAAAAATAAAAACAAAAAATAAAAATAAATAAAGAAGATGGAAAGAAAATGTTTAAAAGAAAGATAGGAAAATATTAGAAAAGAAAGAAAAAAACTAAGAAATAGAAACAAACAATAGTTTCAATAAAAATTGCTCTATTTTTAGCATTTCCTTCTACATAGTAGACTGTATTAGATTTACTTTAGAGTGAATAAATCTACCTAAGAGTTGGACTAATATTTGCATACTTTTATCAATTTTAAAACTATTCATTTTAACTATTATGTATATTTAATGATATCTGTTACTCCCTTCTTTACAGACACGTAGAAGACTATATTTCTTAACCTTCTTTGCAGTGTGATCTCCATGTGATGAGAACTTGGGTATAAATGTGAGCGAGTGTGTGTGCACACACATACACACACACAGTGGAATATCATGCAGCCATAAAAAATGAGACCATGCTATTTGCCACAACATGGATGGACTTAGAGGGTGTTATGTTGTGTGAAATAAGTCATAAAGAGAAAAGAGTAGTACCATATGATTCTTCACTCTTGGTGAAAAAGCAAAACAAATGAATAAACAAACAAAAAACAGAATCAGACTCATAAATACAGAGAACCAACTGATGGTTGCCAGAGGGCAGGGGTTTAGGAGGGTGGGAAGATGGACAAAATGGGTGAAGGGAGTGGGATATACAAGCTTCAAGTTATGACTTGAATAAGTCACAGGAATAAAAAGGCACAGCATAAGGAATATAGTCAATGACATTGTAAGAGCGTTGTATGGTGACAGATGGGAGCTACACATGTGGTGGACATAGACAGCATAAACTGCACAGAAGTTAAATCTCTAAGTTATACACTTAAAACTAATGTAACATTGTGTATCAACTATACTCAAATTGAAAAAATATACATTGATTAAATCACTGAGATTTTGGAGTTGTTTGTTTCTGTGTTATACTTTTTCTTAGCCAGAATAATAAAGTGATTAAGGAATTCTGTGTCTATAACCTAGGACACAGGGTTAAGAATATGAAAAATATTTATTTTATATATTAGTTATAAACCTAGGATTTAGTTATGGAAATGACAATAAGAAAATATTAGAACATTATCTCATCTGTTATGTTGTCACTTGGTCTGGTTGCTTGGTTGTAGGCTGCCAGGATCACAACACGGTGGACTTTGCATTCCACTGGGTGTCTAACTGGCTGCAATGAACCTACCAACAGAATGGACATGTATTATTACTATTGTTGCTGCTGCTGCTGTTGTTGTTGTTAAAAAGTAAATCTTGTATTTTAAGCCTCTGAAAATTGAGAGTTTATTATACAGAATCACTGAACTCTCTTGATAAAGTGCATTATCTACGTTTTCTGATATCATGTCCTTCTCTTGAACTAGGTTATTGGTTTTGGAGAGGAGAGTTGTATTCTTTTTAGCTCAGTCTTTTGATTTTTATAATGTATACATTATATGTACTCCTTAGGCCTGACAATTAAAAAAAAAAAAGCTGTTTAAGTCTAAAATCCAGTGTTATAAAGTTTCAAAATAATAGCTAAAATTTGGATCTTATTTAATATTCTATTACATATGTTTATAGACTGTAATTACAGTGCTCAAGAATTACATTTATTTTACAAACAGAAATGAAATATAAAGTTAAGATGATTAAGCTTTGATTGCTATAACAAATAAATGTTTGTTGTAAAAGTGTTGAGAGAGAAAGTAGAAACACTTGAATTACAGATAATAAAGAACACAGGTTATATGTGTTGTCTTGTATAAATTTTACAATCACACAAAGATCCAAACATTCTTACCATTATATATCAAGGAACAGAGCTGAAAGGAAATACGTAAATTTCTATAAGTCTATATAGTTTTTGAGTATCAGTAGGGTTTTAAAGTAGATTTTGTGGGGTGCCTGTGTGGCTCAGTTGTTAAGTATCTACCTTGGGCTCAGGTCATGATCCCAGGGTCCTCGAATTGAGCTCTGCATAGGGCTCCCTGCTCAGCAGGAAAGCTGCTTCTCCCTCTTCCACTTCTCCTGCTTGTGTTCCTTCTTTCACTGTCTCTTTCTGTCACATAAATAAAATCTTAAAAAAAATAGATTTTGCAAGTAATTTTAGAACAATGTTTCAAGCTTTAGGCATAAAGCTACAGGATAAAGATATGCTTTTTCTAAAAATCATGCCATTGTTTTTCTATGTAAAGTTGTCAGACAATCCTTTTTTTCAGTCATTGTTTTTTATAACTATATTTAAACAGAACCTAAGGAAACTTAATGGAATTTTGATATGGCTAAAAAAGCCAATTCTCTTGCTATTTTGCTAGTAGTTCACGTCAATTTCCTAATTTTTTTTTTTTAAAGCTGAGAATCAAGGAGTATCCATCTGTTAAATTGCTTTTAGCTGCAATAACAGAGATTAGCTAAAACAATGAATTAATCTATTATCTTATGCATTACAGAATCTAGAGGTAGTATGTGTTTAGCATTAGTTGACTAACCAACTCAATATTGCCATTTCATTCTCTCTTCACCTTGACATACATTTGCTTTATCCCATTTCTCTTACTAGGTGTAAAATAGATGCCATTCACAACTATAATTGTATGCTTCTTTGCTCAAGTCCAGTGGCACATTCTTTCTCCACACTAAGGAATGAAAATCCTTATCAATATTATTGAACCAACATAGGTTAATATCTCTTATTTATCTTCAAACAGCTGTGAGCTATTCGACTTTCCCTGGGTTCATAAATCAACTGGCAGGGGTAATAGGATTACCATGATTATCTTAAAATAATAAGACTTCATTCCTAAAGCCAGTAATAGGCTTGGCTTTCTTCAAATCATCAGTGATTAAATCCTTGTTAAATTATATGGTTAACTTACATTTTCAGAAATAAATGAAATACAAAAATTCTTGAGTGTCCACTAAAAACAAGACTCTCGAATATATGCTGTGGATATACTGATGTGCAAATATTGACATGGTCTTTGCCCCCACGGAAATTACTGTCAGTTGCTAATGACTGCCAATTATTTATTATCACAATGTAAATCTATGGGCCATGACCTTCAAAAATTCGCTTACAATTGTGACAACATTCACGTGGAAGATATTATCATAATCTCCATTTTAAAATGAAAAAAAGTTAATCTCACCAAGTTTAGGTAAAATACACAAGACCACAGAGTCACTAATTAGATTGGCCAGGTTTCTAATCCAGCCAGCTTCATTCTGCCACTGAATATGGAACTATTCAATGCTATTTATCCTTGGCACATTTCAGACTGAGTGTTGCTTTAAGAAGAGCTATTTTATTATTTTCATACATTCCACTTGGAATCGTAGAGGCAATGCCAAATTTGAGTTTACCAGACATTTGGGGGTCATTGTTGGATTCTATTTATTTTTGCAGCTTGACAATGTAAATGAAGACTAAACAAGTTACATACATGTTGTGGTAGAAAGAACACAATTAGTGGGATATTGTGAAAGGGACTTAATTTCTTGTTTACCTCATATTAGCTATATGGCCCCAGAAAGTTCGCTCAACGTGTATATATGACTCCTTAGTCCAGAGCATGTGATAACAGCTCTAATCATTCTGAGTTTTTGAAAGTCTAGTGATAATACAGATGAATTACTTACTTACAGTAATAGATCATACCCTAAAACTGTTCAGAATAAGAAACAACATTAAAGAATCCCTACTTAAACTGCCACTGTTTTTTTTTTTTTTCAATTTTTGTTCTTTGTTTTATCAATCTTGTTTTAATACAAACATCCAATTAAGAGTATTTGTATTTGATTACTTAATGGTAGCTACATACCACTTTGGCATATTTTGTAAATCATATGCTCCAGTTGACTCTGGTTTGAAAATCAAGTTTTCATGTGGTGATCGTTCCCCATTCTGGAAGCATGGATTCAATCCTGAGAGGAGCTTTAACAGTTGCTAGACATCATGATGATACTTTTTGATACGAGGATTTTACAAAAGCCTAACCAAATATATGAAATCTAGTTTGTTGTTTGTTTATTTAAAAGATTTTTATTTTTATTTTTTGACAGAGAATGAGAGGGATAGTGAGAGAGGGAACACAAGCTGGGGGAGCGGGAGAGAGAGAAGCAGGCTCCCCACTGAGCAGGGACCCTGGTGTGGACCTCCATCCCAGGACCCTGGGATCATGACCTGACCTGAAGGCAGATGCTTAATGACTGAGCCACCTGGGGACCCCAAAACCTAGTTTATTTAAATGAGAATCTGGCTTTCAGTTAGAAAAAGTATTTTAGATAACTCATTCATCTCATTAAGTCTTAGTATTCTCCACCATAAAATGGAAATAATAATTAGCTCTTCTCTTCATTTGGCTATTAAATAGGTCAAATGATCTCATGTGTATAAAAATCCTTTATGGACTGCATAACAATATACAGATGGAAGCTACTGTTACACTTTTTATTAAGTTTAATTTATCTTTCTTTAAAAAAAGATTTATTTATTTCAGAGACAGGGAGAGTGTGTTAGTATGAGTGGGGTGAGGGACAGAGGGAGGCAGAGAGAGAGTCTCCAGGGGACTCCCAGCTGAGTGTGGAGCCTGATGCAGGGTGTGCTCCCAGTACTCTGAGATCATGACCTGAGCAGAAAACAAAAAGTCAGCAGCTTAACTGACTGCACCACCCGGGTGTCTTACACTTTCCATTGTCTTTATTAATAAACTGAAAATGACACTATCTTTTTTTTTTTTAAGATTTTATTTATTTATTTGACAGACAGAGGTCACAAGTAGGCAGAGAGAGAGAGTAGGAAGCAGGCGCGGGGTTCCATTCCAGGACCCTGGGATCATGACCTGAGCTGAAGGCAGAGGCTTTAATCCACTGAGCCACCCAGGTGCCCTGAAAATGACACTATCCTAAGCAAAAATAGCATATGTAGATAAAAAAAAGAAGAGGGTCAGTGTTACTAAATTGTCATAAAGAAGGAGATTAAGTACATTAATGGAGAAATTTCTGGAATAAATAAAGACTACTAAAACTATTACCTCACTCACTGCATAGCTCAGGTTTTAAGTATCTTTGCAATGTCTCTAAGATTTAACATTAAGCTGGAAGAATTAGTAATGGATCATAAATATTTTGGTGAGGAGCCAACTTTTTTAATGTGGCAAACAACAGAGTAGTTGAACAAATAAATATCCATATTAAAAAAAAACACCTTTTTTGGTTTTGTTTTGTTTTGTTTTTGAGAGAGAGAGAGACAGAGAAAATGAGGGAGAAAGAGCATGAGAAGTTTGAGGATCAGAGGAAGAAGAAACAGACTCCCCGCTGAGCTGGAAGTCTGATGCGGGATTCAATCCTGGGACTCCAAGATCATAACCCGAGCCAAAGGCAGTCACTTAACCAACTGAGCCACCCAGGTGCCCTAAATCAGGCCTTTCTATTGGTCAAACGTGGCAAATATAATGGAAATTTATGGTACCAAAAGTAAATTTAATACTCTTTAAATTTGTTCTTTTAAACTTCTTATCTTAGGGAAATAAAACGTGAACTACAGTACAAAAACTTAGAGGGATATGATAAATAAGAAATATATTTATCAATAAACATTTGGTTACCTAAACCTAGACTGGAAACATAATTTAAGACCTTCAAGACTCCAACTGTCACTTTCCCTCTCAATTAGGATTACATTTATTTTCATGAACATACTGCAAAGAAACCGTGTTATTTGACTACAATTGAGTGGAATCAAAAACAAACAAACTAATTTCAGGGGAAAAAAAAACACACATGTAAGGCTTTATGTTTTTATTTTATTTTATTCTTTTATTTTTAAGATTTTATTTATTTATTTGACAAACAGAGATCACATGTAGGCAGAGAGGCAGGCAGAGACAGAGGGAGGAAAAATGGCTCCCTACTGAGCAGAGAGGCCGATATGGGGCTCGAATCAGGACCCTGAGATCATGACCTGAGCTGAAGGCAGAGGCCTAATCTACTGAGCCACCCAGGTGCCCGAGACTTTATGTTTTTAAATAATAATAACTTATTTGTTCTCAAAGTCATTTAAAATTTTTGTTGTCTTGGAGACACTGCTTGTAAGGTTGCAAAAACAGAGATAGATATAAACTTTTTAGGCCGAACTTCTGAAAAACTTCCATGGTTATGAAAATTTCTGCATTATTCAACCATGTTGATAATTCTTCTTTGGCAAAAGAATGTTAGCAATATTTTAAGAAATAAGTAATAGAGTCTTAGTCCTAAGGAAGAAATATTCTTTCTAGTTTTTAAATACAGAATAAAATAAGGGTGTGGGAAGCTAGAAGTTTTAGAGTATGTTTCAGTTGACAGTTTAAAAAAAATCCTTTAAGTATAGTTGACATAGAATGTTCTATTAGTTTCAGGAGCACAACATAGTGAATCAACCATTCTGTACCTTATGCGATGTTTGCCATGATGAATGTAGGTATGATCAGTCACCATACGATGTTATTAAAACATTGTTGACTATTAAAAAATATATAGGGGTGCCTGGGTGGCAGTGGGATGGACGACTGACTTGATTTTGGCTCAGATCATGATCTTAGGATAGTGAGATCAAGCCTTGTGTCAGGCTCTATGCTCACTCAGAGTCAGCTTGAGATTCTCACCCTCTACCCATTCCCCTGATCTCTCTCTCTCTCTCTCAAATAAATAAATACAATGTTTAAAAAAAAAAACAAAAACAAAAGATACAAACTTTGTAGTATTTAAATCTTTTAAGACACGGAAACTAATGGTGTTTAATTTTAATTATCTGGTTTCATTTTGTACAGAAGTTAACTGACACCTAAATCTGCACAGGCAGGTGTAGCATGTTGACAAATATTTTACCAATATAATCATTTTATAAAAATATTTTATTTATTTATTTGACAAAGAGAGAGAATGAAGTTACAAGTAGGCAGAGAGGGGGTGTCTGGATGGCTTAGTGGGTTAAAGCCTCTGCCTTCCACTCAGGTCATGATCCTAGGGTCCTGGGATCGAGTTCCACATTGGGCTTTCTGCTCGGCAGGGTGCCTGCAAAAAAAAAAAAAAATACAAGTAGGCAGAGAGGCAGGCAGGGAGAGGGGGAAGCAGGCTCCCTTCTGAGCAGAGAGCCCTAAGTGGGGCTCGATCCCAGTTCTCTGAGACCATGACCTGAGCCAAAGGCAGAGGCCTGACCCACTGAGTCACCCAGGTACCCCTCACCAATATAATCTTGATGATAAAATTGTTTAGAATTTGATGCTATTCTTGTTTCTAAGAAGTAAGTTTAGACGTAAATTTTATCCCTGAGATTAGAGACTATGCATCAGCATCTAACGGTATTTGAAGGAGATGCATTTTATGCAGAGAAAAATTAAAATGTAAATGAATATCATTTCAAAAATCCCTGGGATTTGGCTTGGACTTAATTTTATGTCAGTTAAACGAAGCTCTGATATTGATTCTTTCAAAAATCTTTTTATGCTGATATATAACTTTTTGCTAAAGAATTACAACTGAATGAGGAAATGGATGTTATATTCAATCATTCCTAATTATAGTTCTGTCCAACATGGCATTAATAGAATAGGTTCCATCTCACTTATGATTATATTTGCAGTAGTATGATGAAAAATTCCAAGTTTACAGGATCAGGTTGAATCAAATAATTATCATTAGTGTACTTTATTCAGTGACCACAAACCCTTTAAATACATAAATTATATATGAACAAAGTATTTTATAGTAAAAGTTTAGTTTGCTTTATGGCTTAGGAAAATCTTGTGTATGTCCATGTGATTTGCTGACAGTTTAACAATTGATTTTTGGACCTGGAGAAGTTGAAAAATTTGGCAATGCTCACATGAGATTATTTTGCATTTAGATATTTGATATACAAATAAAATTTCTTTGTGGAAATGTATATATTTGGGTACCCATTCTGTTCAGGTCTATATATGGAAAGATACAGGAAATTTATCAATTCAGAAATCTGTAATGCCAGCTGGAATAATTTCAAAGAGCATATCATAGAAAGAGGAAGTAACAATATTTTTAAATACTATTTTCTCCAAAAAAGAACAGAAACTGCCATTTTTAAGAATAAATAGATATTTGAATAATGTCATATAAATTTGGTCATATATTTTATAAACTAATTATTAGGAAAATGCCATACATACATTCTGTCTTTGTAAAGAACCAATTTCAAGAACTTATACAATGGGAAATGAAAAACATTAGGTGTGGCCAGGAGAATGGAGATGAGAAAATATTCTCTCTGTGTGTTACCTACTTCCTTGGAGATCAGATAAACGTGTATGCATATTCCACTAATATCAGTTTTATTTGAATATTTGGGTACATAATTCATCTTAAAAACAGACATCATCAAATTATGGAATAGAATGGAAATTCTATATTCCATTCAATAGAATGGAAAGATTAGGCCAAAGAATTCATAAATGTGTTATTTGGGATTACCGTTTCATCCATTCCTACTTAAGCTTTCTTTAGCCATTCAGATACCTGAAGCATTTGAAATACATCAGCATAAAGAGTTTAGATTTCATAAAGACCAAAAAAAAAAAAAAAAGAGCCATTTTATAGTTTCTAAAAAAGACACGACCCAGTTACTTCATGTTGAGGTTTATTATGGATAAATTCAAATAAGTGATAGAAAATAACAGAAAAGTCATAGAAAGAAAGGAAAAATAGATGCAACAATCCAGTATAGAAAACCCATAGTTAAATAATTGTAAAAGTAATAATTACACAGGACATCTATACATGATCATAACAAGAAAAATAAATTTTGGTCTTTGTCTCTTCTAATATCTTACCATAATCTGTAGTCATGTGAAAGCCAAACATATATAAACCAAATATGCAACTATATACTAAATTAGATATTGAAATCAAGGTGTTTTTGTTTTTGTTTTTGTTTTAAGAATTAAGGATCTGTGACTTCCAGATTTGTTGCATACAAAGTGAGTCATGTTTACCTCTAACTAATGGGAAGAATAAAATTTCTTGGTGATGAATGGAGCCTCATTCTACTGCAGGTCTTAGGTGATGTTGTCTTCTTACTACATAAAGACAGTCACTTTATAACAGGAAATGCAAAAGAGCTATTTCCAAGTCCTTATTAGCAAATCACTTTATTTCTTTGAGAAAAACAGAATTTTGTAGATGCCTGTGTGGCTCAGCCAGTTAAGTGACTCCTTTCACCTCAGGTCATAATCTTGAAGGTCCTGGGATGGAGTCCCACATTCGGAATCTTCCTTAGAAGGCAGCCTGCTTCTTCCTCTGCTTGCCACTCCCCTTGCTTGTGCTCTCTCTCTGTCTCATTAAAATAATTAATTAATTAATTAAAATAAAAATAAAAAATAAAAAAACAAAAAACAAAACAAAAACACAAAAACAAAACCAGAACTTTTTATTTGACTAGTGATGATTATCATTTCCTACAAAAAGGATTGCTTGAGAAATATTTATTGAGAAGTGATATTCGACAGAGGAAAGCACCTTAGAAAATATTTTGTAAATTAACATAGTTGTACTTTCATTTGTTTATATGGTGTTTCTGACTGGTGTGTTATTTAATAGTAGGCTCTATTTTCAAAGAAATAAACATCCTGCCTCAGAAAATGCAGGTTAATATGATAAAATGATGGTTTTTATTTCAAGTCTTTCAAAGGCTCTCTCACACAATGAAAACTGTGTTTCAAGGAGTCCTATTTTAAGTTTAAATACACATAGTTAGAAATACGATGAAGTAGCATAAAAGCACAGTTGAGGATTTCCTTCTTAACGAAACTATTCAGCTCTCAAACAAAACAAACAAAAAGAGAAAGAAAAAAATCCAATATTTCATCATGAATTTGTTTTAAACTACTTATTTCATAAGATTTACTAAGTGACCTTTTTAATATTGCTTATTACTTTATCTTTGGTGTCATCTCATGAAAGACATATTGTTTGTAAAACAACACTAGAAATATAGACCATAAGTCTTTGAGTCATTTCCTTTGGGGCTCATATTTGCAGCCAATGTATAGTTTCTTTGTGTATTAACATTCATTGTGTGTTTTGTTCAAAAGACAGTTATAAGAAGTACAGAGTTGCTTCCATCTAAGATGCTTCATTAAGGCACACAAGGAAACTTAGAGAACAGACCTATATGTAGAGTCACATTACTACAAATATACTTGCTCTAATTTAGTTTCAATAAATCCAGAAATTTTCAAATATAAGGATAACAGACAAATGTATGAAAGCATTTTTGACCATACATAAAGTAAAATGAAGGCAATTTATTACTTTGCAAACTTTATTAACTATCTGTAAGAGGGCCTTTCATTCTCCCCCTGTCTCTCTTTCTCTGTCTCTCTCTCTCTCTCTCTCACACACACACACACACACACATACACACACACATACACACACATCTGTGACTTACTGCTGTCAAGTCACTCTTTTATCTTGTTTGAGATAAGATTATTTTAAGTGCCATTACATAGGAAAGGAGAAAATCCTATACAGTCTATATTGCTGTTAGCAACAGTAAGCCTGGTGCTAGGAGTAAGCTTGGTGAAAACAGAGGACTGTAAGCCTGGGGCTAGGGGTAAGTTTGGTGAAAGAAGAGGACTGTAAATTAAGATTAATTGTTTTAATTTATCTGAGAAGATGAGTAATTGATATTATCACAGGACTTAGTTAAAATTTGTATTGCTGTTAATAGATTAGGAGAACTAAAATATATTGTCAAAGTATATATTGGTTTTTGTTTGGATACTTGTAGTAGACACCTAAAACAACTTGAACAGGATAATATTTTTCTTTTTTATCCAAGTCCAAGCATGTAAGTCAGTTTTACTCCATGACATGTAAGAGACTCAGTCTTCTTCTGTATTAAACCTCCATCTCCATATTCCTAAAATGTTTCCTTTTCTCTGTAAAGTTTATCTACATGGTCAAATTCTAGCCAAAATGACTGAAAGGGGAAAGGAAGAAATTTCTTTATTTTTAAGGGCATGATATTTCTTATACTCTGCTGATTGAACAGAATTTAGTCATAAGATTAAACATAACTTTAAGGGGAACTGGTTATCTTGAAAATCTATATACTTCATTAAAAATTGTTATTAATTACCAAGAAAATTGGGGCTGTAACAGTTCTATCACCTTTCCAAGAGAAACAAACACCAATATAAGTCATATTAGGTACTTACTTACTTCACAGTAACATGTTCTAATAAAGGAATTGATACATAGTTGCCAGTAGGCCCAAGAGACAACCAAAAGGGAGATGTCCTACCAGTTAGAGATTTTAGGAAATAGCTATCATTCCTAGAGCTGGGCGTGGGGGTGGGGAACAGAGGAGATGGGTGTTCCAGAATCTAGGAGCATAGATGGAAGCCTTCTTCTACTCATCCTCAGGAGATGCGTTCACCTTAGGACTCCCTACTTTGTCAATGAGTTTGTGGAGAAGAGGTCACACAGGCATATTTTGTAAGTTTGAAGGATATCCACTTTAGAGAAATGGCCAGAAGTAAGAAGATATCTAAAATGCAACAAGAAAGGAAAAAAAGGTTTTTCTTGCAACTTCAATGAGAAGACAATTGAATTGGCAAAAGAACTTGAGAATGCAGAAGCCTAGAGTATATTACAAAATGGTGGGCTATTTCTGACCAGTAGAATGTTATTGGAAACAAAGAATCTGTCCTTTTTCCAAAAATGGGAGAAATAATAGCCACCATATTCTCTCTATTCATATTTATGCTCCGTTCAGTTTAAACACAATTCCACTCTTGAATATTCTGTAAATTTAAGACTAAATTTGGAAGTTAACCACTATTATTAGAATCATAAAGAAATTAAAAGGAAGGTAAAAATGTAGATTGATCAACTAATCGATTGATTATGAAAGGAGGAAAACACACATAGTAATACTGTGTCAAAGGTCATGAAGCTAGACTTTGTTTTCATGATTTCCTTCTTCTACTCATCATCCCATATTTTATTTCCTTTCATCTAGCACCTCAACTGGTTAGGCTTTTTTATTAGATAAGGAAACCAAAATTTTATTTCCCAATGGTCTGGTTTCAAAGCAGTTCTGCCTTTGTTGGGTCACACTATTCTTATACCAACTTATACTGTTGGCTGTGGAAGTGTTAGGAGATAGCTTAGAAAACCCTTTGAGTTTCCCACCTAGTTCTCCCTGCTCCCACAATGTGTCAGCAACCAAAAAAGACCCTTCTGGCAACTGGAATCAGTCATCCCATCAGTACAGCTATCTACTGGTTTGCCTATATCTTTAGGATATGAGGACCCTCAAATTATAAGGTTCAAGTCTTTGATTCCAACTTAATGGAATCATTATTTCCTTTAGTAAAACTATTTCTTCCTAAATTATAACTCTACCGCAGTCAGTAGAAACCACAAATGGTCTGTTAGGAGGCAGACCCAGGCTCCTGACAACCAGGGAAGGAGTAGAGAGAGGAAGCTCTTCTCAGAATAAAACAATTATCCATAGAAAAAAGCACAGCTTTACCCCAAAAACCTAGGGGATAGCATTATAATTCTCTGAATGGAGCACATGTTTTATTGAGGCATCTTTGGATTTGTTACTTCCTTATCAGATCCACATATGTCCTCAATGGAATGAACCACAAAAAGTTTCTGGACTTTTAGAGTTACTCTATTATGAAAAAGGAGCAAGAGCAAGAGCATTGACATTGTCCTTCAATAAGAGAATGAGGTGTTACTTTGATCTCTGCTAGTAAAAACAAGCTGCTTCCTGGTGGTCCTTGCAAATAGAAACAGAAAAGTGTGACCATGTGCCTTGTGCTATGATGAGTGATTGCAACTAGAATTACCACCTGTTGAACTTTATCACAATTTATAGTCACTATTGATGATTCCATAATTCACAAACTTCAGCCCAGGCCAACATGCCCCAGAAAGAAGAGGAGGGAATCATTGTATTTTCATCTTTGACAGTGGCACTGATCTCTGAAACTCCATGAAGATAATGTATCGTGTACTGTTTACTAATGTGGTAGGGAGATGTTCTGGTAGGAGATGTTCCAGGGATTTCCATTTGGTCCTTTCTCAAATAATGGTCACAACAAGGGACTGATGTGGAGAATTTACAAGCTGTTGGATAAATAAGTCTATGAGAATTATACATACATTCAGGGACTGGAAAAACAACCTAAGTGTGTGTATAATAATCGTGCACCACAGTGAAGTTTTAGGACCTAGGATTTAAAGTAAATTGTTGAATGCTCAGAATATGTTCCTTCCCTTTGTACACAATCCTCTTAGGAAATGACTGTGAGTCTTTTATTTATTTTTTATTCTTAAAATTATTTTATCCATTTATTTGTCAGAGAGAGAGAGAGAGAGAGAGCGCACAAGTGAGGGGGGCAGCAGGCAGAGAGAGAAGCAAGCTTCCTGATGAGAAGGGAACCCAACATAGGATCAAGCCCAGGACCCTGAGATCATGACCTGAGCCAAAGGCAGACATTTAAATGGCTGAGCCACCCTGCCTGTCCATCCATGAGTCTTTTTTAAAGAAACTATAGAGTAGGTTGAAGAAGAAAATGCCCCCATTTAGTTACTTCCCAAAGAAGGAGAATTGGGAGAAAACTATAGCTCCTTTCCTTATCTTCTGATCTCCTTCTATTGTCTTCTACTGGCAAAAATCAGTAGTCCCGGTTGTAAAGAAACTTCAGAAATCCACTGTACTACTCCCAGCCCCAGAATGTCAGAACACAGCATAGATGGGTAGGATGAAACTGAGAGGTAACCAGCAAAACTGAGTAACTAGACATTTCTGTCATAATTGATAACAAACCAGAAGGTAATTTTTAAAACATATTTATGTCTGATTTGGACTCAAATCATTTTCTTGTACAAGACGCAGCCCACGTGATCCACATAGACTATATCAGGTTTCAATTGCTCTGTAGCAGACCTCCTCAAATTTAGTGGTATAAAATAACAACCAATTACTATTACTGAACTATGAGCAGGTTATGTGGTTTTTTGAGTCCCAGCTGTGTTTACATATGGGTCTTTGATGAGCCTTAAATGGGGTAGAAACTCTGAAGATATTGCCTGGCCCTCTCTATCTGGAACCACAGTGACAACTGGGCTTTCTTTCACATAGTGTTTTAATGTTCATCAAGCTAACTCAAGCTTTACATGGTGGTGACTGGTTTCTAAGAGACTGAGCTAAAGCATACAAAGCTTCTTGATGTCTAGGCTTGAAACTGATAAAGCATTCCTTCCTCTACAATTTATTGATCAGAACAAATGAAAGCCACAGCTCAGAAATAAGGGGTAGAGAAATAAACTAATTATTGAAGCAGTTACAGTTATATTATTTAAAAACAAAACAAAACAAAACCACTTTGTGATAATCAGCCTCCAAAGATTCCTCTCTTAAAAGTGTCTGTGTACTCTTCTCTCCCATTGTGTCAGAGTTGATGTGCATGACAAACAGAAAATGGCAAAAGTAATGGCATGCATCTTGTGAGTCTAAAACAGGACAGAATGGCTATTGTCTTGCTCTTTCTCTTGGGTTGCTTGCTCTTGTGGAAGCTAGCTGCCATCCATGAACAGATCTATAGAGAGGTCCATGGGCTGTGGAAATGAGTCATCCTGCCAAAAACACTTGGAAGTTGATATTCCAACTAAGCCAAGCCCTCAGAGATGTTGGTTCCAGCCAGCATCTTAACTGCAATCTCATAAGAGACTAGAATTGTACAGGTAGGCTGCTTGCGGGTTTCTGAATCTCAGACAATCTGTGAAATTATGTGTGTTGCTTTAGGCTGCTGTTTTGGGGTAATCTGTTAGACAGTAATAGATGATACTGGTGTGAATACAGAAAAGATGGGTATTTTTGGCAAAGAATCAACCACACAGAACTTTAAGAAAGTTAATTCAGTTTATGAAAATAAATTCATGTATTAATGATCTTATTTTATAATTTACTAATACAGCTTATCTGCAAGGATCAGAACTCCAAATTCTTTTAAAATTGGTTTCTTTATTGTATCACATATTACCTCCTTGGATGCTTTACTTAAAGCAATGAAAAAAGAAAAAAAATATTTAAAAAATTGTTGGTTCCATATCAATGAAGAAATTATTATCATGGTTTTGAAAATAAAGCAGGTTGAGAAATGGTTGCAATATCAAAATTTCACCAAGTTTTAAAATGACTTTCTGATAGAATATAATGATCAGGCATTAAATTTATACTGTTCTTTTTTAAAGGAGCTGATGTAGAAACTGAACATAAAGCCCCATAGTAAAAAGGAAAGAATTAGGAATAATTAAGCATTTCTTATGTATCAAAGTTTTACAGAGTGATTCTATTTAACTTATATAGCAATAATATTATATGTTTATATTATAGATGAGGACATTGCAGTTTGGAATGTTAGAATACTGATCCAAGAGCCCTTTAAGTAACACATGAAATAATAAAGTTATAAAGGGAAAAAATGCTTTATTTGACAACAACTTGACCAAACAAGACATAAGAAAACTCATAAGAAAAAGTAAAAAAAAAAAAAAAAATTGAAAATGTTGGAAATCAAATTTCAAATATTGTTGAAATAAAAGGTTTATTTTTTTTTGATTACAAAGAATTTTTATATATTGATTTGGAAAATATTGTTAAATCAAAATAAATGAATAGATAACATGTAAAAACATGTAAGTGATACATATATTAAGACAATTTTCAATAGGAAAAAAGGAAGGAGAGGGTTATGAGATTTAAAAAGACCTTGATGTCCTACATCAGATAGTGAAAAGGCTCCAAAGAGACCCTGAGGAACCTACACTTATTGCTAACAGTCTTTCTGACGTAAATAATATAGGGACACGCAGTTTGTCCTTATCCATAGCTAAAGAGAATAAAAGTATAACTTTGTCCAGTTCGCTAAGGAAATAGTTACCCTTTTTCATTATCCTCTGTCCTTCTTAGCTTTAACGTCGGTTGAGTTAGAACCTAGAAAGAGATTGTGTGTTTGTTTATATCTTCCCGATCCCCACATACCAAATCAAATCAAACCAAACAATGTGAGTACCTGTAATACAGACTATAATTTATTTTTTAATTTTTTAAAATATTATTTTTATTTATTTGACAGAGAGTGAGAGAGAGCATGAGTAGAGCAGAGAAGGAAAAGCAGATTCCCTGTTGAGAGCCTGATGTGAGACTCGATCCCAGGATCTGGGATCATGACCTGAGCTGAAGGCAGATGTTTAACCAACTGAGCCACCCAGGCACCCTATACTTTAAAAAAGTGTATTCATACATACTAAACAGATTTTCTATTACAGAGAAAAATAAGGAACAACTAAAACACACAATCACAGTGACTTTATACTTTCTTAATTCTGGTAATATATCTTCATCCTTTAAAGATAGAATTAATTGGGGAAAAGAGTAAAAAATATATATGCTGCCATTCACTCTCAAGACTTTTAGTACAATTTCCATCATGTTATTTATGAAATGGTTTTCATGACAATATTAAGAAAAATCCATCACTCCATCATTACTCTCTAAAATATCGGAGTCAACAGTATAGTCTCTCCATGTGAGTACTTTGAAAAAGAACAATTTTTCTTTTTTTGCTGTTGAAGCTGTCACATGCCCTGAAATTTAAATAATCTTCCTATCTTTACACTCAACAACTTTCAAACAAATTCTTTGCATAGGATCTCCCTCCATTTGAACAAAAATGTCTCCAAACTTTGAGTTAACATTTAGGGACACTATAATTATCTCAAAAGCAAATACCCCAAAAGGTTTATTTTATGCTTAAGCTTTCTCTTTGAGAATTAAAAACTGAACACATTATAAGATATTACAGAACATTCTTCTGGACTCTACCATCCTTCCCGCAACAAAGAAACAAACAAAAAAACAAACAGAGAAAGAAATTAGAGCACTACAATTAACTGTTGGTTATCCTTCTTGAGATAGTCAACTAATCCCAAACTGCCACAAGTGTATAGCTTGTGAGGCAAAGCTTATTTACAGAATATTGACTGCTTTCACTACTAATAACAATCAGTATTTGTATCAATAGGATCACTACCCAAGTTTACAAGTATAGAAAATTTGAATCTGGCTCCGTAAAACTCAGACTGGTATTTCTTTTCTTTTTTTTTTTTTTTTTAATTTTTTATTTTTTATAAACATATATTTTTATCCCCTGGGGTACAGGTCTGCGAATCACCAGGCTTACACACTTCACAGCACTCACCAAATCACATACCCTCCCCAATGTCCATAATCCCACCCCCTTCTCCCAAACCCCCTCCCCCCGGCAACCTCAGTTTGTTTTGTGAGATCAAGAGTCACTTATGGTTTGTCTCCCTTCCAATCCCATCTTGTTTCATTTATTCTTCTTCTACCCACTTAAGCCTCCATGTTGCATCACCACTTCCTCATATCAGGGAGATCATATGATAGTTGTCTTTCTCTGCTTGACTTATTTCGCTAAGCATGATACGCTCTAGTTCCATCCATGTTGTTGCAAATGGCAAGATTTCATTTCTTTTGATGGCTGCATAGTATTCCATTGTGTATATATACCACATCTTCTTGATCCATTCATCTGTTGATGGACATCTAGGTTCTTTCCATAGTTTGGCTACTGTGGACATTGCTGCTATAAACATTCGGGTGCATGTGTCCCTTTGGACCACTACATTTGTATACCCGGCAATTGCACTATTGGTATTTATTTTCTTAATCTTGACGAAAGTCTAGAGAGAAGTGCCATCTGTTTTCATCCTATTTATTATCAGTATTTGTTAATGCCGGTGTAGTAGAATCTCTATGAAGGGAATTTACCTCTATACTTTTGCTTCTTTTCCTTACTGTGGGGAACTCTGAAAAGAGGGCCTAGGGGTCTTATACTGTTCACATGCTTTTTTATTTTTGATGCTTGTTGGCTGACAGCAATACAACTCTCTCTAGACCATATCTACCTCTTTCCATCCCAAACCCGACCTGCTCATAGCATTTCCCACAAATTAAACAGACTGTGGAACTCTTAAAGTTTTAAATAAAATACATCTGTGAAGTACTGATTGACTTCATCAGCTGAGGACCGAATCTTTAATTTTCTTGTTCATGTCTCAAAAGAGAAGGATATTGAATAAATACTTATCTGAAATCGGTGATTTAGATGTCTATGTTACTAATATGTAAATGTAATATGTGAAAACTATATTCATTATTTATTGCAATATTTTAAGAAAAACTAATATCAAATATGATATATGGTTTGTAAGGGACATTAACAAAAGGGAGGTATAAGAAAACATAGCTTTGGGAGGCACCTGTGCGGCTCAGTTGGTTAAATGCCTGCCTTTGACTAAGCTCCTGATCTCTGGGTCCTGGGATCCAGTCCCACATTAGGTTCCCTGCTCAGTGGGGAACATGCTTCTTCTGCCCTTCCTCGCTGCTCATGTTGTCTCTTTCTCTCTCCCCCTACCCCACGCTGGGTGTGCCTTAAATAAATAAAATCTTTAAAAGAAAAGAAAAGAAAAAAAAAGAAATATGGCTTCAGAAATTCAGAAAAAGGTAGAATGTGAAAGAATCACAAAGACATAGAATAGTAGAAAGGCATAAGGACAAAGAAAGATAATGAAAGAAAAATAGAGTAGATAATGAGAGAATGTAAAAGAACAACCAAAGACTGTTAGAGACATACAGAAAGGTGATTAGTAAGTTGTAAATTATCAAAGTGCATTGCTCTTGACATATCCTTTTTTAAAATTAGACTATCTGTTTTAGTATAATTTCACACTGCATTTTCATAAGTGGATTATCTAATTAACCTCTTTTCACAGCTCTTCAAATTGTTAACTCAAATCTTTAAAGCCACATTTTGCAAAGAGTATTTTGTGGTTATTTGGGTTTCTTAAGAAATGCCTTGGTGTTTGTTGTGTTTTATTCTAATTCAGTTTAATCTGGGATATTTTAAAACTTCAATAACACATACTCAAATACATCATGTATAAAGGTGCAGCCCATTGAAGTTTTCGGGTTCTGTTGCTAGATTAACTGTTTGTTCGATAGTGTAGCAGGCAAGACTATAAAGTTTTGCATGACATTTCTGTTTAAATAAAAATTGTCGTATAAAACCATAAACCCAATGTTAGAAAAACATTTCTATTTGAACTGTTCATCTGATTTAAGCAAAATTATCTCATATTCCATGGATTAAAAAAAGGAACAAAATAAAGGCTTATTAGGTACATTAACACACACAATAGCACTGATTTTTTAAATATCAAATAATGCATCACCTATTGTGGTCTAAACATTCTGCAAAATTACACTTTGAAAAACAAAACAAAAAAATGAACTACCAACAGAGGAGCTTTAGCTAGGTGGGAATTCAGCTCCAGAATAAGAGTGTTGGTGTTTTGCTCTCTCTGTCAGGAAGGACGTTTCTGTTTTTCTTTCTATATTCATTGCAATGCCAGAAAATAAATAAATAAACAAACAAATAAATAAATAAATACAGCTCATCATACTGCTTCCCCAAGGAAGCTGTAAGATAGACAGCAAATTAAGAGTAGTTGCAGGGTTCTTGTGGTTATTCCTCTCAACATGCAAAACAATTTTCTCTTTTGAAATGAGTTCAGCTAATGTGCCTTTGAGATGATTCATAGTTCACTGACAGCTGTTTACCTTCAAGCCCACCTCAGATCATTTCCTCTTCTCTCTCTGGTCACATTTGAATAGTACATAAACATGCTCAGTAAATTCTCCTGGTATCAAGTTAAAGGTTAGTTTGTCTTTTAGAGATGGATTTCCAAGCAGGTGGAGAACAGAGAAAAAAGTGGCAGAAATTTTGCAAGAGCGAAATTAAAGGCTTCAAATTTTAATTGGCCTCCAGCTGTGGTTATTGTTATTGGCTAAATTCTAATTAAGTGGTACAAAGTACATGCTATTAGCATGTTTCTAAAATTATAGAATTTTGTTTTCTCTATTTTTCTATGTTTCCATAATCTTCTAGACCACAACTGATCTAGGTTAAATATGAAAGAAATAGGAAATGTAATATAATGAACTAATTACACATTAACATTTTTGATGTGGGCACAAATCAATACTTGGAAGATTTTTTTTTTAACAAATTTTTTTTTAAAAATTGTGCCTATTATTTAGGGACATACTGGGGCACCAAGGTGGATCAGTTGGTTAAGCAACTGCCTTCGGCTCAGGTCATGGTCCCAGAGTCCTGGGATCAAGTCCCACATTGGGCTCCCAGCTCCATGGGGAGTCTGCTTCACCCTCTGACCTCCCCTCTCATGCTCTCTCTCACTTTGTCTCTCTCTCTCTCTCTCAAAATAAATAAATAAAAATCTTTTATTTAGGGACATACTAAAAAGCTGTAATGTAGAATATATTAGGACATCTATATCTATCTCTCTTCTTGTAGTGGTGGATTAAATATGTGAAGGAATGGCCACAGGTTGCTGAGAAGGCAGCCTACGTGACTCCGTCTTGTCTTCCCTGCATTTTGTTGAACTGTTGAGCTTTTGCTGACACTAAAGAAGCAAAATTGAGATTCCTGAGAAAGGACTTTCTGAGGACTGTTTACAAAACAAAAACAGAAACATGCTTTACCCTAAAAACTGATGAGATGACATCAGGAAGCACATAAATAATAAATTAAAATTTTCCCTCCAGTTAGAATAATTGAAACGTAATTTATGTAATTCACTGTTATTTTATCATTTTACCTTTAAAAATCCCTCACCATTTTCTTCAACAAGACACTTTTTGGGTTACTACCCAAATCTGTGTTTCCCAAATTGTAATTCTGAGATCCATAAAAAAGTGCTTTGCTTACATTACAATGCTTTGTCATTCCTTTGTTGACAAATATAATACCTCACATGTTTCTCACATACAGATGAGAAAATATTTTGAGTTTAATCAAGATTCTATTCTCCTAAAACTGTATAAGATTGTTTATATTTTATTTTTCCCATCTTGCAATAAGATGCTATGGTGCTCAGAGGTAGTGTGACTTGAACTTTGTTCCACTATTAATAAAATTAGAATCAGAATGTAAACATGTTTTTCAAAATTCATGCTGTAAGCCATACTGTTCTTATAATATATTTTATTTTATTTCAGATGCCCAAAGTAAAGCATACAGGTTTTTCCCAGGTCTAAATTATATTTTTGCTTATTTTTAATTTCTATTCAAGATATGCATTGGTAAAGATATGTTTCCTGAAGGATCTTTTTTTTATTTGGGTTGACGGATCATTTAAGGATGTTAATTTACCTCATATTCTTCTTCTCTCTGGTGAGGCTAAGTATTGGGTGGGTCTGAGGAGGTGGATGGGATAGCTATTAAGAAAGTAAAGAAAACATTTTCCTTGAACTCTTTAAATATACTGTTGCACGATCAAATTAACACAGTTCTGAGGCAGATTATGTTTGAGTGCTGTGTGGTTGAAATTAATGAGTGAATCTCAGCTATCTCTGAGTTTGGGTACAGGGGAAAGTGTAAGTCTTATGCAGACAAACCAATGTGAGTTGAGTATACTCCTTGGTGAGTCACAGAAACTGTTCCAGATAAAGAAAACTTTGATTTGTAGAAAATAAGGAGATCACAGGGAAGGGATTTTTTTTTTTTTTTGCTTTAAGTATGTATTTATTTTTACCTTGCCTTTTTCTCTAAAATTCTTAACTATCTTTCTTAATAATACTAGAACAGGGAATGGCTTCTAAGTTACCACTCCCTGAAAAAGGATGAACGTGTCTTTCATTTTAGGTTAGGATGAATATTTAGGTAAGGAAGCCTTGTCATTGAAGGAAGAGATGGCATAATGTCTCACGCGTGCCTTAGAGAAACATGCCTATATATGTGCTGTAAGTTACATTAAAAAGGCCGAGGGTCCTCCGTGGACAGGGATCTTAGTATTATAATGAGGTAAAGGTAATGGTAGGTCACTCCAGAGCTCATTCCATGGTCAATCTGGGGCTACTTGTGCAGATGTGGGTTGGGGGGGTTTAGCTCAAAAGTTCTGGGTGGTCTGGGTGGTCTGAGAGGTCTTTTCAGGGTGGTCGCCATCATCTGAGCAATGGTTTGGGGTTTCATTTAGCTGAGTTAAAAGATAAGTGGGTAAAAAGAACTTCAGGAAACATGTAAGACAAATGTTAGTGAGTCAAGCAGGCGGGTAGTAAATGTCAGGTCTCGGTGTCTTGCTGGCAAGAGTTCCTGGAAGAAAGCTATTTCATTTTTTTAGATAATATTAATTAATTTTATCTAGTAAGGATTAATTAATCTCAAATCCAAATTTTTAATAACTTGTTATAAGGATTCTTTTTTTTTTTTTTTTTGACAGAGAGAGAGAGGGATGACAAGTAGGCAGAGAGGCAGGCAGAGAGACAGAGGGGAAAGCAGGCTCCCTGCTTCCGAGCAGAGAGCCCGATGCGGGACCTGATCCCAGGACTCTGAGATCATGACCTGACCTGTAGGCAGAGGCTTAACCCACTGAGCCACTCAGGCGCCCCTTGTTATAAGGATTCTTAACCTGCACTTGCCAGCAGAGATTGTGCCTCAGATCCTTGGTTAGGAAACCAACAATACCACCTGTGTAAACTTCCTGGGAGTGTCTGATATAGCACTGCATCAGATGGTGGTGGAACTGCTGTTAGTGTTGGATCTAAACACCTGAACATTCTCATATTAAAGAGGGGATGGGGCATGCTAGTGAATTTTCTTTCTTTCTTTCTCTCTTTCTTTTTTTCTTTCATCAATCCATTCACCTTTCTCAGCTTCACTGTAAATGCATGGAAGCTAAAATATTTAGAAATAAACAAAGTATTCTTTTACACAAATATAACCTATAATGTTGTAACCCTAAATTAAGGGCACTTGGAAAGTGAAAAAAATTTACAGAGCTCTTGTAATAACTAGAATGTAATTATAGATGGTAAAATAATAACTAAGGTATAAAAACTGAAATTTAATATCTTAAAAGAAACTTTAAAATACCTAGGTGAATGAAGACCACTTCTGTTTTCTTAGACAGAGGCTAAGAGGTCCAGTTACACATTTAAAGATGCTTAATTGTAATCTCTAGGCAACACTAAATAACAACCCAAATTTGGGGGCCATGTTTTTAAAGATGAATCAATACTAGACTTTGCTAGCAAACTATTTTTAATTTTGGAGGTTCTGCTAGAAATACAATGTATATTACGTAAGCACAGTCCAAATTGTCTTTATCATGTGGATCTTATACAGCAATGCCTCTTAGAATTCAACGTGCATATGAAACAATTGGGTGCTATTAATTTGAAAAGTCTTCATTAATTGTTCTGGAGTGAGAATAGAGAGAGAGGGAAAAGCAGGGAGAGGGACAGAGTGGGAGAGAGAAGCAGACTCACCATTGAGTGAGGAGCCTGAAGCGGGGCTCAATCCCAGAACTCTGAGATCATGACCTGAGTCAAAGTCAGACACTTAAAGGACTAGGCTGCCCAGGTGTCCCAAGATCCTGCATTTTTAAGAAACTGAGTCAAAGTCAGACCTTAAAGGACTAGGCATCCCAGGTGCCCCAAGATTCTGCATTTTTAAGAAACCCTACATGATGCTCATAATGCTTGATTCTTACATTGTGTGTCTGTGAAGCACACTTTAAATAGCAACCTGAAGGCTATCGTTAGATCCCAAACAAAACAATACAAGAAACAAAGAAGCCATGATATTTCAATAATTAACTATGCAGCTTTATTTATGATAGCTTGGGTCCAAAGTAGTACTATGTGGTTGTTATAGCCCAATGAGAAAAGATTAGAAGTGTATTTTTGATGCCAACTCATGGACCAGTAGCATCTCAGTGTAAGGTCTATAGAAACATTCAGTTATTTATTTATTTATTTTTAAATATTTTATTTATTTATTTGACAGACAGAGATCACAAGTAGGCAAAGAGAGAGAAAGGAGGAAGCAGGCTCCCCACTGAGCACAGAGCCAGATACGGAGCTTGATCCTAGGACTCTGGGACCATGACCTGAGAGCCTAAAGCAGAAGCTTTAACCCATTGAGCCATCCAGGCACCCTCATAGTAATTTAGTTAAAGAATGATGGAGTGAAATATAAGGTGTGTAAAGGGTATAATCATATATATATATATATATATATATATATATATGACAACTTAAAAACAACTGCATAGATTAACTAGTACCATATTCATATTAAAGAAGTCTTTTAAGTCATAAACACATTAACTATTATGTTTAAACAGTTATGTTTGTTTGAATATCAGAGTTTTTTTTATGTAGCTTATACATATTTAAAACAAATTTAGGTGTTATAGTTAAACAAAAGTTATAATAGTGAGAACTTTCTGTCAACTAATAGGTTTATGGATATTTAACTATCATCATAATAAAAATACTTTAAGTCAGCACTATCAATATGAGAAAATATCCATATAAAAAGAAAGAAAGGTGAATGAAAGTAGAAATTAATCTTGGTTTAGGATAGAATATTGTTATATTTACATAACAAAATTCAGAATTTCTATATTAGATACATATTAAAATAATGACTCTTATTTATGTTTAAACTTTTAGGGTAAATTGGGGCACCTGGGTGGCTCAGTCAGTTAAGCATTGGACCCTTGATTTCAACTCAGGTCATGATCTCAGCATTGTGAGATGGAGCCCCATGTAGAACTCTGCCCTGAGCATGGAGTCTTCTTAAGATTCTCTCTCCCCCTCTACCTCTTCCCCTGTCTCAACCCCTTCTACATTCTCTCTTTCTTTCTAAATATATAGACAGATAGATAGGTAGATATGTATAAATTTAGAGTAAATTAAATAGTAATGATATATCCCTTAAATCTGAAGTTGCTTTTTTGTTTTGAAACATATTTGTATTCTCATTAAAACTCAGATTATGCTACTCTTTGCATTTTTGTTAGTGGTAAAAGGAGTGGTCTAAACTATTCTAAAAATCAATATTTGGTGAGATGTTTAGCCCTAGTATCCTGAACAAGACAAGGATTCTTCCTCTCACCTCTCCTTCCAACCTCTTGCTTATAAAGTCCTATATAATACAATAGGAAAAGTAGATAAAATGAATTTAGATTAGGAAGGAAAAATCTGTTTGCAGATGACATTATTATCTATGTAAAAATATCACAATGATAAACAAACAAAAGGCAGTGAAACTATTCTGTATGATTCTGTAGTGGTGGATACATGACATTATATGTTTCTCAAATTCCACAAAAGTGTACAACACAAAATATAAAATCTAGTGTAAAAAGTAGGCTGTAGTTAAAAATAATATATCAAAATTGGTTCATCAATTGTTATAAATGTACAGCACTAATACAAGATATACATAGTAGGTGAATCTGAGAGAGAAAGGAAGAGTGTAGAGGAACTCTGCACTTTTGTAAGCCTTGTACTTCTTTGTACACTTAGAAATGCTCTAAAAATTAAATTATATTAAATTATTTTCTTGGCAAAACTGGAAACAATCAGAATTTTCTTCAACAATGAGACAGATATACAAGCTGATAACATTCATTCAAAGAATGCAATTAAATAGAACATGTTACTGATTATATAGCAACATGAATGAGTATCAGATACATTTTTCTAAGTGAAAGAAAACAGACCCCAAAGGTTCCACATTATCGACTCTCTGTAACACTTTTGAAATATAAAGCTATAAGGATAGAAAACAAAACAGTGGATATAAAATATTGAAAGAAGAAGGTTGACTAAGAAAAAAAAATGATGTATAGGGAATGTTTTGGATAATAAATCTTCTGCATGGTAATGGAATGTGACTCTAAGAATTTGTCAAAATCTATAGAATTGCACAGCATAAGGAATGAACTTAGGTGTATGCAAATTTTAAAATAACAACTAGGATGCCAGGGGATCCCAAGATGGAATGCAGACTGTAAAAAATTAATATAACTCTATTATTATTGTATGATGTAACCTTGCTGAAGGAGATTGGATAAAAAGGAAATTGACCTATGTAGCTTTGGAAAATGACGGTTTGACTGTTGATGTAAACCCAACACAAATTTATAGTACTGAGACTCCATATCCAAAAATGTATTTCTCCTTTAGAAGAGAGGATATGAGTTAACAATCATGAACCTACTTTACATATTTACTAGGACTGGACAAATAAGTAAATGGATAGAGAATGGTAGGAACCAAGTTTTTCAATGTTAGAGAAGGAAGATACAGGTATGTAAGGTGGGGTGAGTAGAATAACCCTGTTGTACTAAATCAGAATCAGAAAAAGGAGACATTGTGTCTAGCTTAAATGAAGAAAAAAAATATATATATATATACCTTTTTGATTGATGGATCAGAAATATTTGTGAGATATATAGATATATATGCATATCTATATCTTTATATATATTTATATCTATATCTATACATTATATACATATAATTTTCTAGATTTGTCTACTGAGAAATCTAAAAGCAGTGACTATAGTAGCAAAGAACACATATACCACTTAGATACTGGTTTCTACATATCATTCTCTAATAGGAAGAACCAGATTTTAGGTAACCAGTAGCTCGTAGTGACCAGAGCTGAAATAATTTGAGGTACAAAATAGCGTGGCATTGGATTACAAGTAAAGAGGTAAAATAGATAGGCATAAGCCCATACTGATATAAATAAAACTGAAAAAAATTAGGTTATCTTTTTATTGTTGTTTTTCGATAATAACCATTCTAATAGGTTTGAGCTGATATCTCATTGTAATCTTGATTTTCATTTTACTGATAATTAATGATGTTGGGTATCTTTTTATATACCTATTGGGATTTTCTCATCTTCTTTGGAGAAATGTTTGTTTGAGTCCTTTACCCATTTTTCTAAATCGGATAAACTGTTTATTGACTATTAGGATGTGTGAGTTTCATATATTTTAGAAATTAACCTTTATCAGATATATGATTTATAAATACTTTTTCCCATTTGGTAAGTTGTCTTTTGATTCTGTTGTTTCCTTTGCTGTGCAGAAGTTTTGCTGTGATGTAGTGCTGCTTGTCTATTTTTGCAATTGTTGCAGGTGATTTTGGTGTCATATTCAAAAATTCATTTCTAAGACCAATATCAAGAAGATTTTCCTGCTTGTATTTTTCTAGTAGTTTTATAGTTCTACATCATATGTATATATTTAATACATTTTGAGTTTATTTTGTGTATAGTAAAAAGTAGTGGTCCAGTTTTTTTTCTATTCTTTCCTTCTTTTCTTTTTTCTTTTTTTCTTTTTTTTAGTGTTAGTGTAGATATCCAGGTTTGGTGGTATTTTTTTTGTTTTGTTTTGTTTTTCCCCCAACACCACTTGTTTAATCATTTTCCATTGTGTATTCTTGGTACAGTACCTTTGTCAAAGATAAGTTAGCTGTAAATGCATGGGCTTATTTCTGGGCTCTCTATTCTGTTCTATTGGTCTATATGTCTGTCTTTATACCAGTTTTGGCCTGTTTTAATTACTGTATCTTTGTAATAAAATTCGAAATCTGGAAGTGTGAGGTCTCCAGCTTTGTTCTTTCTTCTGAAAATTGCTTTAACTTTTGTATCTCTTTTGTGATTCCACATGAAGTTTAAGACTGTTTTTTATTTGTATAAAAATGTCATTTGGATTTAGATGGAATAGCATCAGATTTGTAGATCAGCTTAGGTAGCACAGACATTTTAACAATATTGTCTTCCAATCCATGACTGCAGGATGTCTCTCCATTTATTTATGTCTCCTTTATTTATTCTTTTCATCAATATTTGTAGTTTGTAAAGCACAAGTTTGGCCAAGATATAGAGAAAGTGGAACCATTGCACACTGTTGGTGCGAATATGAAATGGCACAGCCGCTATGGAAAATAGTACAGAGTTCCTCTGAAAATGAAGAGAACTGCCATATGATCCAACAATCCTATTTCTGAGTACATAACCAAGATAATTGAAATTAGGATCAAAAGAGATATCAGCACTTTTGTGTTTATTGCAACATTATTCACAAGCAAAGATATGGAAATAACCATAACATACATATTATTTAATCTTTTACAAAAAGTAATCCTGACAGGGGCGCCTGGGTGGCTCAGTGGGTTAAAGCCTCTGCCTTCGGCTCAGGTCATGATCCCAGGGTCCTAGGATCGAGCCCCGCATAGGGCTCTCTGCTCAGCAGGGAGCCTGCTTCCTCCTCTCTCTCTCTCTCTGCCTGCCTCTCTGCCTACTTATGATCTCTATATGTCAAAATAAATAAATAAAATCTTAAAAAAAAAGTAATGGGGGAGGAGTCAAGATGGCGGAGAAGTAGCAGGCTGAGACTACTTCAGCTAGCCGGAGATCAGCTAGATAGCTTATCTAAAGATTGCAAACACCTGAAAATCCACCAGCGGATCGAAGAGAAGAACAACAGCAATTCTGGAAACAGAAAAACAACTGCTTTCTGAAAGGTAGGACCAGCGGAGAAGAGAATCCAAAGCGACGGGAAGATAGACCCCGGGGGGAGGGGCCGGCTCCCGGCAAGCGGCGGAGCAACCCTGCACAAAATCAGGACTTTTAAAAGTCTGTTCCGCTTAGGGACATCACTCCAGAGGCTACCCGGGGCAAAGCCCACACGGGGTCAGCGTGGCCTCAGGTCCCGCAGGGTCACAGAAGGATCAGGGGTGTCTGAGTGTCACAGAGCTTGCGGGTATTGGAACGGGAAAGCCGGCTACAGAGACAGAGCCAACAGTAAGCTCGCAGCTCGGGGTGACCTTGAATTGGTCGCAGGCTCAGTGAGCTCGGAGTGCGGCCGGAGGTCAGGCAGACGGGAGTAACTGGGTGCTGTTCTCTGAGGGCGAACTGAGGAGTGCGGCCCTGGGCTTTCGGCTCCTCCGGGCCAGAAACCAGGAGGCCGCCATTTGTACTCCCGTCATCCAGAACTCTACGGAAAGCGCTCAGGGAACAAAAGCTCCTGAAAGCAAACCCGAGCGGATTACTCACCCCGGCCCCGGTGTAATTCCACCTGGGGCAAAGACACTTGAGAATCGCTACAACAGGTCCCTCCCCCAGAAGATCAACAAGAAATCCATCTGAGACCAAGTTCACCTACCAAGGAGTGCGGTTTCAATAGCAAGGAGAGCAGCAGAATTCCAGAGGAGGAGAAAGCAAAGCACGGAACTCATGGCTTTTTCCCTGTGATTTTTTTTAGTTTTGCAGTTAATTTAATTTTTTTCTTTTTCATTTTTTGTTTTTTTTTCTCGCCTTCGGGAAAATTCATTTTTTTAACTGTTACCTTTTTCTTTTTTAACGATTTTTTACTAGTTTATCTAATATATATATATTTTCTTTTTTATATTATTCTTAGGTGTTTACTTTTTTTAAAATTCTTTTCTTTTCTTTTTTTTTTTTTCTTTCTTCCTTTTTGAAACTCTTTTTATCCCCTTTCTCCCCCCTCACGATTTTGGATCTCTTCTAATTTGGTTAAAGCATATTTTCCTGGGGTTGTTGCCACACTTTTAGTATTTTACTTGCCCCTTCATATACTCTTATCTGGACAAAATGACAAGACGGAAAAATTCAACACAAAAAAAAGAACAAGAGGCAGTACCGAAGGCTGGGGACCTAATCAATACAGACATTGGTAATATGTCAGATCTAGAGTTCAGAATGACAATTCTCAAGGTTCTAGCCGGGCTCGAAAAAGGCATGGAAGATATTAGAGAAACCCTCTCGATGATATAAAAGCCCTTTCTGGAGAAATAAAAGAACTAAAATCTAACCAAGTTGAAATCAAAAAAGCTATTAATGAGGTGCAATCAAAAATGGAGGCTCTCACTGCTAGGATAAATGAGGCAGAAGAAAGAATTAGTGATATAGAAGACCAAATGACAGAGAATAAAGAAGCTGAGCAAAAGAGGGACAAACAGCTAGTGGACCACGAGGGGAGAATTCGAGAGATAAGTGACACCATAAGATGAAACAACATTAGAATAATTGGGATTCCAGAAGAAGAAGAAAGAGAGAGGGGAGCAGAAGGTATACTGGAGAGAATATTTGGGGAGAATCTCCCCAATATGGCAAAGGGAATGAGCATCAAAATTCAGGAGGTTCAGAGAACACCCCTCAAAATCAATAAGAATAGGCCCACACGCCGTCACCTAATAGTAAAATTTACAAGTCTCAGTGACAAAGAGAAAATCCTGAAAGCAGCCCGGGAAAAGTAGTCTGTAACATACAATGGTAAAAATATTAGACTGGCAGCTGACTTATCCACAGAGACCTGGCAGGCCAGAAAGAGCTGGCATGATATTTTCAGAGCACTAAGAGAGAAAAACATGCAGCCAAGAATACTATATCCAGCTAGGCTATCATTGAAAATAGAAGGAGAGATTAAAAGCTTCCAGGACAAACAAAAACTGAAAGAATTTGCAAACACCAAACCAGCTCTACAGGAAATCTTGAAAGGGGTCCTCTAAGCAAAGAGAGAGCCTACAAGTGGTAGATCAGAAAGGAACAGAGACCATATACAGTAACAGTCACCTTACAGGCAATACAATGGCACTAAATTCATATCTCTCAATAGTTACCCTGAATGTGAATGGGCTAAATGCCCCTGTCAAAAGACACAGAGTATCAGAATGGATAAAAAAAAAAAAATCATCTATATGTTGCCTCCAAGAAACTCATTTTAAGCCCGGAGACACCTCCAGATTTAAAGTGAGGGGGTGGAAAAGAATTTACCATGCTAATGGACATCAGAAGAAAGCAGGAGTGGCAATCCTTATATCAGATCAATTAGATTTTAAGACAAAGACTATAATAAGAGATGAGGAAGGACACTATATCATACTCAAAGGGTCTGTCCAACAAGAAGATCTAACAATTTTAAATATCTATGCCCTCAACGTGGGAGCAGCCAACTATATAAAACAATTAATAACAAAATCAAAGAAACATAAACAATAATACAATAATAGTAGGGGACTTTAACACTCCCCTCACTGGAATGGACAGATCATCCAAGCAAAAGATCAGGAAGGAAATAAAGGCCATAAACGACACACTGGACCAGATGGACATCATAGATATATTCAGAACATTTCATCCCAAAGCAACAGAATACACATTCTTCTCTAGTGCACATAGAACATTCTCCAGAATAGATCACATCCTCGGTCCTAAATCAGGACTCAATTGGTATCAAAAGATTGGGATCATTCCCTGCATATTTTCAGACCACAATGCTCTAAAGCTAGAACTCAACCACAAAAGGAAGTTTGAAAAGAACCCAAATACATGGAGACTAAACAGCATCCTTCTAAAGAATGAATGGGTCAACCAGAAAGTTAAAGAAGAATTGAAAAAAATAATGGAAACAAATGATAATGAAAATACAACGGTTCAAAATCTGTGAGACACAACAAAGGCAGTCCTGAGAGGAAAATATATAACGGTACAAGCCTTTCTCAAGAAATAAGAAAGGTCTCAGGTACACAACCTAACCCTACAACTAAAGGAGCTGGAGAAAGAACAAGAAAGAAACCTTAAGCCCAGCAGGAGAAGAGAAATCATAAAGATCAGAGCAGAAATCAATGAAATAGAAACCAAAAAAACAATAGAACAAATCAACGAAACTAGGAGCTGGTTCTTTGAAAGAATTAATAAAATTGATAAACCCCTGGCCCGACTTATCAAAAAGAAAAGAGAAAGGACCCAAATAAATAAAATCATGAATGAAAGAGGAGAGATCACAAATAACACCAAAGAAATACAAACTATTATAAGAACATACTATGAGCAACTCTACGCCAACAAATTTGACAATCTGGAAGAAATGGATGCATTCCTAGAAACATATAAACTACCAAAACTGAACCAGGAAGAAATAGAAAGCCTGAACAGACCGATAACCAGTAAGGAGATTGAAACAGTCATTAAAAATCTCCAAACAAACAAAAGCCCAGGGCCAGACGGCTTCCCGGGGGAATTCTACCAAACATTTAAAGAAGAACTAATTCCTATTCTCCTGAAACTGTTCCAAAAAATAGAAATGGAAGGAAAACTTTCAAACTCATTTTATGAGGCCAGCATCACCTTGATCCCAAAACCAGACAAGGATCCCACCAAAAAAGAGAGCTATAGACCAATATCCTTGATGAACACAGATGTGAAAATACTCACCAAAATACTAGCCAATAGGATTCAACAGTACATTAAAAAGATTATTCACCACGACCAAGTGGGATTTATTCCAGGGCTGCAAGGTTGGTTCAACATCCGCAAATCAGTCAATGTGATACAACACATCAATAAAAGAAAGAAAAAGAACCATATGATAATCTCAATAGATGCTGAAAAAGCATTTGACAAAGTACAGCATCCCTTCCTGATCAAAACTCTTCAAAGTGTAGGGATAGAGGGCACATACCTCAATATCATCAAAGCCATCTATGAAAAACCCACTGAAAATATCATTCTCAATGGAGAAAAACTGAAAGCTATTCCACTAAAGTCAGGAACACGGCAGGGATGTCCATTATCACCACTGCTATTCAACATAGTACTAGAGGTCCTAGCCTCAGCAATCAGACAACAAAAGGAAATTAAAGGCATCCAAATCAGCAAAGAAGAAGTCAAATTATCACTCTTCGCGGATGATATGATACGATATGTGGAAAAACCAAAAGACGCCACTCCAAACCTGCTAGAACTTATACAGGAATTCAGTAAAGTGTCAGGATATAAAATCAATGCACAGAAATCAGTTGCATTTCTCTACACCAATCAACAAGACAGAAGAAAGAGAAATTAAGGAGTCAATCCCATTTACAATTGCACCCAAAACCATAAGATACCTAGGAATATACCTAACCAAAGAGACACAGAATCTATACTCAGAAAACTATAAAGTACTCATGAAAGAAATTGAGGAAGACACAAAGAAATGGAAAAATGTTCCATGCTCCTGGATTGGAAGAATAAATATTGTGAAAATGTCTATGCTACCTAAAGCAATCTAGACATTTAATGCAATTCCTATCAAAGTACCATCCATCTTTTTCAAAGAAATGGAACAAATAATTCTAAAATTTATATGGAACCAGAAAAGACCTCGAATAGCCAAAGGGAGATTGAAGAAGAAAGCCAACGTTGGTGGCATCACAATTCCGGACTTCAAGCTCTATTACAAAGCTGTCATCATCAAGACAGCATGGTACTGGCACAAAAACAGACACATAGATCAATGGAACGGAATAGAGAGCCCAGAAATAGACCCTCAACTCTATGGTCAACTAATCTTCGGCAAAGCAGGAAAGAATGTCCAATGGAAAAAAGACAGCCTCTTTAATAAATGGTGTTGGGAAAATTGGACAGCCACCTGCAGAAAAATGAAATTGGACCATTTCCTTACACCACACACAAAAATAGACTCAAAATGGATGAAGGACCTCAATGTGCGAAAGGAATCCATCAAAATCCTTGAGGAGAACACAGGCAGCAACCTCTTCGACCTCAGCTGCAGCAACATCTTCCTAGGAACAACACCAAAGGCAAGGGAAGCAAGGGCAAAAATGAACTATTGCGATTTCATCAAGATCAAAAGCTTTTGCACAGCAAAGGAAACAGTTAACAAAATCAAAAGACAACTTACAGAATGGGAGAAGATATTTGCAAACGACATATCAGATAAAGGACTAGTGTCCAGAATCAATAAAGAACTTAGCAAATTCAACACCCAAATAACAAATAATCCAATCAAGAAATGGGCAGAGGACATGAACAGACATTTCTGCAAAGAAGACATCCAGATGGCCAACAGACACATGAAAAGTGCTCCATATCACTCGGCATCAGGGAAATACAAATCAAAACCACAATGAGATATCACCTCACATCAGTCAGAATGGCTAAAATCAACAAGTCAGGAAATGACAGATGCTGGCGAGGATGCGGAGAAAGGGGAACCCTCCTACACTGTTGGTGGGAATGCAAGCTGGTGCAGCCACTCTGGAAAACAGCATGGAGGTTCCTCAAAATGTTGAAAATAGAACTGCCCTATGACCCAGCAATTGCACTATTGGGTATTTACCCTAAAGATACAAACGTAGTGATCCAAAGGGGCACGTGCACCCGAATGTTTCTAGCAGCAATGTCCACAATAGCCAAACTATGGAAAGAACCTAGATGTCCATCAACAGATGAATGGATCAGGAAGATGTGGTATATATACACAATGGAATACTATGCAGCCATCAAAAGAAATGAAATCTTGCCATTTGCGACAACATGGATGGAACTAGAGCGTATCATGCTTAGCGAAATAAGTCAAGCAGAGAAAGACAACTATCATATGATCTCCCTGATATGAGGAAGTGGTGATGCAGCATGGGGGCTTAAGTGGGTAGGAGAAGAATCAATGAAACAAGATGGGATTGGGAGAGAGACAAACCATAAGTGACTCTTAATCTCACAAAACAAACTGAGGGTTGCTGGGGGGAGGGGGTTTGGGAGAAGGGGGTGGGATTATGGACCCATAAGGTGGTGGGATCATTGGGGAGGGTATGTGCTTTGATGAGTGCTGTGAAGTGTGTAGACCTGGTGATTCACAGACCTGTACCTCTGGGATAAAAATATATGTTTATAAAAAATAAAACATTAAAAAAAAAAAGTAATCCTGACATTTGAGACAACATGAATGAACTTGGAAGACATTATGCTACATGAAATAAGGGAAATACATGATGACAAATACTATACAATTCTACTCAAATGAAGTCTCACAAATAGTCTAACTTTTAGAAGCAGAAACTGCAACAGGGCCTGAAGAGTAGGAGAAATGAGGAGTTATTGTTCAGTGGGTATAAAGTTTCATTTGTGCTAGAATAAGTTATAAAGATGTGTTATACAACATGTTGCCTAGTCAACAATATGTTATTACCCACTTCAGAGTTTAAAAGGTTAGATCTCACATTAAGGGATTTTATCACAAAAGAGAGTGAGTGGGGGAGACACAAGGAAACTTTGGGAAGTGTTGTATTTCTGTTATCTTTATTGTGGTGATGGCATTACAGGTGTTTGTGTATGTCCAAACTCATCAAATCATGCACATTAAATATATGTTTTTATTTTTATATTGATTATATCACAATAAAACTATTTAAAAAAGAAATATTTTTTGAAAGAGTACACAGACAAAAACGTGGAGGTAAGTGAAAGAATTAAACTAAGACAAAAGACACTGACTTTCAAAATTCTTTAAAAAGCTAAGCAATGTTTGACACAGCAAATTGCTGAATTCCATTTCAATGTTGCTTATGCCTAGACACTTCAATACTTTTTTCAATTTCATTGTGAATTTAAAATCTTTTTTACAAATGTCTCAAGGTTCACTGGCAATGTGTGTAAAGACACTGTCTATGGTCAAGTTCAAGGGTGAGACATCCTGGAGTGCCACTGCAAATAAAAGATGGACATAATTCTGTATCTTCTGGCTCAGGTGTCAAGGGGCAGTTTGCTTTGTTTGTTGGTTTGTTTTTGCACTTTACCTCCACTGCTATCTAAAGGCTGACAGAACTTTCCAGTTGTTCCATAGTTCAAGAGATAATTTAACAGGTGGGAAAATAAATGATTGCTTCCACTCGGTAATGCTGCTTTAATTCTTGTCATATCTCTAAATGTTGGATTTCTGCCTTTAAACCACTGCAACAGTAGTGATAAGTTGTAATGCATCAAAGGTTTACTTTTAAACATTGACTAAGATAAAATGTATAGTAATAAATACCTTGCTACAAAATAGTTTCAAATTTTATCTGTACTGGTTATTTCTTTTCGTCAATTTCTCATCTGCTATTGAGGGAAAGTACAATGACTTCTATGTAAATGTACTGTGTAATAAGAAATGAATATATTAAAGATGAAACATATAATCAAAACTATTGCATTATTTCTTGAATCTTTTCCTGAGCTTCAGTTTTGCTTAGGATATACCAAAAATCTGGCATATACTTTAAAGACTCCCTTTCAAATTAACAAGTAGAAATGCAATCCAAATATTATAACATATTCCATTATTCTTCATTTTGTTGAATACTGTAATTGAAAATCCACACAAGCAGAGAAGGCACCTAGATTTAATATTGAAAATTAAATTTCTTAATTAAATAACACAAAGCTGAAGTTGTGGGTCTGTGTCACAATCTTCTTGCATCTATTCCAGATCAAGTCTACAGGGTTTTACAGTTGATTTGTGAGAAAAATAGCACATTTCACATACAGATATTGATTTTTTTGCAACTTTTTGTAATTTGCAATATTCTCTGGAAAAGCACCTTGTAGAGCACTGTGCAAAAGTACATACAAGGGACTCTTTGGTGATTTTGTTAAATTAGAAATATATTGCAGTGCAACGTGTCTCTTCTCTGCTAGAAAATGTTTGCCCCCAAGCATGGCATAAAGAAAAGCTAGACTGGTGCTGTAGCTGCATTACAGCTGTACAATTTTTTTAAATTTATTTTTATTTATTTTCGGCATAACAGTATTCATTATTTTTGCACCATGCAATCCGTGCCCTCTATAATACCCACCACCTGATACCCCGAACTCCCACCCCCACCCCTTCAAAACCCTCAGACTGTTTTTCAGATGGGCAGCTATATGTAGAAGAATGAAACTGGACCATTCTCTTACAGCTGTACAACTCTCATGGTTCACCTCCCCTTCCAATTCCCCCAACTCCCTCTCCTCTCTATCTCCCCATGTCCTCCATGCTATTTGTTATGCTCCACAAATAAGTGAAACCATATGATAATTGACTCTCTCTGCTTGACTTACTTTACTCAGCATAATCTCTTCCAGTCCCGTCCATGTTGCTACAAAAGTTGGGTATTCGTCCTTTCTGATGGAGGCATAATACTCCATAGTGTATATGGACCACATCTTCCTTATCCATTCGTCCATTGAAGGGCATCTTGGCTCTTTCTACAGTTTGGCGACCATGGCCATTGCTGCTATAAACATTGGGGTACAGATAGCCCTTCTTTTCACTACATCTGTATCTTTGGGGTAAATACCCAGGAGTGCAATTGCAGGGTCATAGGGAAATTCTATTTTTAATCTCTATACTGCCTAGAGCAATCTATACTTTTAATGCTATTCCGATTAAAATTCCACCGGTATTCTTCAAAGAGCTGGAGCAAATAATCCAAAGATTTGTATGGAATCAGAAGAGACCCCAAATGGCTAAGGAAATGTTGAAAAACAAAAATAAAACGGGAGGCATCACGTTACCTGATTTCAAGCTTTACTACAAAGCTGTGATCACCAATACAGCATGGTACTGGCATAAAAACAGACACATAGACCAGTGGAACAGAGTAAAAAGCCCAGATATGGACCCTCAACTCTATGGTCAATTAATCTTCAACAAAACAGGAAAAAATATACAGTGGAAAAAAGACAGTCTCTTCAATAAATGGTGCTGGGAAAACTGGGCAGCTATATGTAGAAGAATGAAACTGGACCATTCTCTTAAAGCTGTACAATTTTTTAATGAAATCTGAAAAGAAAGAGGAGAGGACACGGCAGACAAATAGCAATTATCCTCCATTCAATATATTTGCAATGTTTTCCTAGTAGGTTAGTCATATCTTTTTAGAAGTAAAACAATAGTGGCTTTTGGTCAAATATCAAAGGTCCAAACATTAAAAAATATATATTCACTAATGTATGGCAAAATGATTATCATAGTGGGGTTAATTAATATCTCTATCACCTCACATCATTATCATTTCTTTTTAGGTGTGTGGTGAAAACATTTGAGATCTACTCTTTTGCAACTTTCAAGTAAATAATGCATTATTGTTAACTATAAGCACCATAGATTATCTGTACATTAGATTCCCAGAACTCAGTTCATCTTATAACTGGAATTTTATATGCTTCAACCAACATCTCCTCATTTCCCTCATCTCCCACATCCTGGTAACCTCATCCTACTCTCTGTTTTTATGTCTGGCTTTTTGTGACTTCACATATAAAGGTGATCATAAAGTATTTGTTTTTGTCTTACCTGTCTCACTTAGCCCAATGCCCTCAAGGTCCTTCAATGAACCAATGAATAATCCAGAGATAAATTACATAAATTCACTACAAGTTATATCTAGAATTGCCATCTATGTATGATAATGAATATAAATATTAACAATAATTTGAATAATAGTTTTTGTTCATAATAACTGACACTGTTATCCTAATTGATAAAATATGAACTAGATGATCCTTGATGGATGCAAGTGTCAAAACTAATATAAAGAGGAATCTCCCATGAAGTAAAAAAAATGTGTTCAAATATCAAGATGGAAGCAGATACTTGTGGAGGGCAATTGTGACAATGAGCACTGAATGCTATACATAAGTGATGAATCACTGAATTCTACACCTGAAACTAATTCTACAGTATATTAACTAATGGGAATTTAAATAAAAGTTTGGGGGGAAGAAAGATTGAAGCCAACACTTTATTTAGTTTATGTGGATATTAAATCATGTACCATTAGGCCTCTGCAAACTCTGCAGTTACAGATTTGTCTCAGAAAAACCAAAGAGAGCACACACTGAGAAATATTCAGCCTTAATATTCACTAACAAAGAACAACAAAAAAGTTATTTTACAAGACATTAATTTCTACTCTGCATTTAACATACACACACACACACACACACACACACACACACAGATGGATTTACATATATTTAATGATAATAGTAGCAGTAATGATAACAACAGTATTGATAGCTAGATACTTCAGTATCTGAACACCCAGTCTAATCCTGACTTGAATGGCATGCTAAAGCCTGGACTCCTGGCTGTAATAGGGTAGGTTGTATCATATCAAACTGTGTTCTAAGAACAGTGGTAAAAGCCCAACAAAAGAAACAAAACAGCTACTTAAACAAATGAGTCAGCTAGGATTGGAGTCATTAAGTTCTTGGAGTAAAGGAAAACTTTTAATGTGTGTCCAATGATTCTGACTGCAGGTTTATAGGGGATAGCTGTGGAATAGAATGTGCAACAGACTCAGTGAAGTGCAAGAGACAAAACATTTGATTCCAGGGCTACAAGCTGCAGAGAAAGGATTACTATTGGAGAAAAATAAAACTGTACAGAATTAAGTCTGTGCAATTTCCTATGAAGGAATTTGCTCATTCTCAAGTCCCAAATGCATGGAGTGAAAGGTGAAAAGTTTCTAGCATAAAGCATTTCCTGGATGACCAAAAGGCTAAGCAGAGACTTTGGCAGATTGAAAATTATGATATAGGCAAAAATCAAACATCGGCATTTAACAAGAAGAAGGGATCTGTAAATATCCCTGCATTTGGTGGAGACACGTGAAGGTTACCCTCTAGAAGAAAGAGGAATAAAAGAAATAGGTGTTCTCTCACAAGCACTGAAAATTGGGTCTTGAATCGTTTGACTGTCTAGTGAAGTCAAGAAGGAGATTTGCACATACTCTGTTTCAGAAGAAAATTAAATTTCTCTTAGAAAATATCATGTGAAGACATTACAACTTTTAAATGTAATTGTCTGGCAACCTGTGGAAACAAATTCTACACATATCAAGGCAGGGGAGCAAATGAAAGAAAACCAACCAAACAAACAAAAAAATAAATCTGACTAAAATGTTACTTAAAATGTTATTACAGGATAAAACTTCAAAATAACTGTTGCAAGCAAGACCACTAAGAATTGATGCTAAAATTAGTAGGTAAAATTATCATGAAAAAGAAGATACATGCACTCAAATTATCTATCCGTAAATTATTTACTAATTACAAAAAGAAACTAATAATTTTACAGTGGAAAATTTGACATGCACTACCTTAACCACCTATTCAAAGTCATGTCATTAGTAATAAGATATAATGTCATAATGAAACTCCTGACATTCATTGAGAAATTATTTTTGCTAGAATATGATAAACTTCTGCAAGAATATTATGGAATTACAATGATATTCTTGCTAAAATATATATGCTAATAGCAATCTACTCATGAAAAAAACATCAGACAAAACCAAATTGAGGGGCAAAAGAGCTGACCAATACTCTTTAAAAGGGTCAGTCATGGAAAAAGTCAGTTATCTTAGTTAATACAATTATATCAATGTTACTTTCCTTCTTTCAGTAATTTGTATATGGTTATGAAAGATGTTCTCATTAAGGAAAGGTGAGTAAATAGTACTATCTGTACACTTTTTTTAAATTTTTTATTTTTTATAAACATATATTTTTATCCCCAGGGGTACAGGTCTGTGAATCACCAGGTTTACACACTTCACAGCACTCACCAAATCACATACCCTCCCCAATGTCCATAATCCCACCCCCTTCTCCCAAACCCCCTCCCCCCGGCAACCCTCATGTTTATTGCAAGTTATTTTTGATGTGCTGGCAAGAAAATCTTCAGTGCTCAAGGGCACATGTGTTGTATGTATTGGAAATCAAGGATGGGATAGAAGAAAACAACACTGCTTAATTTTGAACTCCTCAGGATATGTGGGACAGAACCAGTGCACTGCTGTCCCTGAGTGAGTTGCAGTCAAGGACAAAGCCCCTCTACACTGTCATGTTCTAACACACATGTGCATTTCTAGTACAGACATCTTCATTCCTCAGTCGCTTTCCTGGGGCCTTGTGTGAGCTGTTCTTGGCACTTCTGCAAAGGCCCTCTTAAGGGTTGCTGAGGGGACACCTTAAGATGATTTTCCCCAATCGACTTAGAACTCAGTTCTTTACATTCTCAGTTTTCCGCCTATTGTCCTTGGCCTTCACCTTGTCCTCACCCCTGGTCCATAAAGCTTCAGTTCAGGGCTCCTTGGTAGTGAGATGACACACATCTATGTGGATTCACCTGACCTTTGGCTGGCATGATGTTCCACAGGAGGAAATGAAACAGGAGGGAGTCAGGACTTGTCTGGTTTAACCTCTTGTTTAAACTATTGCAGTAACTGATTCAGAGCTAGACTATTATTTCATTTGGAGTTTGCTTTAATTGATAGCTCTGATACCTGGCAGCTCAACTTTTCATTTCCAGTTTGGCTGGAACTCCTCACAAAGGTCAACCCAAAGTGTGGCATGATGATGATGAATAAAAACAGGAAAAACAAAAAACAAAAACAAAAAATTGGAAGGATGAAATAATAAATTCCAAAAGGCATCTATGATTCTTTTTTTAAAATTTTATTTATTTATTTATTTGACAGACAGCGATCATAAGCAGGCAGCAAGGCAGGCAGAGAGAGTGGAGGAAGCAGGCTCCCTGTGGAACAGAGAGCCCAATGTGGGGCTTGATCCCAGGACCCTGAGATCATAACCTGAGCCGAAGGCAGAGGCTTTAACCCACTGAGCAACCCAGGCACCTGGCATCTATAATTCTTAATAGTCAGGACTGAAGTTATAAGCATCAACAATTATAAGTTCTGGTACTTTGAAAAGTCAAATATATATATCTCTAGCAAAACTGATTTTAAATTTTAAAAAACACAATTTTTAAAAAGCAAAATAAGTAAATGATGCTGGAATTGTAAAAGAGGACACGATTATATTATTCATGGAATTTAATAAAATTCAGAAAAACTAAGAATAATTGAAACAGAATAATTTATGACAATCATTTTGACAATATAGTTGAAAAGAAATAATGTCAAAGTTATTCAACATATTCCAGAGGATGAGAATGAATGAATACCCTAGACAGAATTTTAAGATGACCCCACACCCTTGGTAGAAGCCCTATATAGTATTTATAATTTGACTAATCTGCTCAGTCCTTTAGAGGAATATCTAAGAGATAAAGATCAAAAAAGGCACAAAGATTTGAAGCTATCTCCTGTTGACCTTGAAGAAGCAAATTATCCTGTTGTGGAAAGGAATGCAGGACAGGATCTGTGGGCAGTTTCTAGTGGCTGAGAATAGTCCCAGATTGACAGCTGGCCAAAAAACTGTGACCTCAGTTCTATAACCTCAAGATACGAAATTCTGCCAAGAGCTTTATTGAGCTCTGAAAAGGAGCTCAAGCTTCTGGTGAGACTGCAGTCCTGGCCAACACCAGAATTTGAGGCTGGTGAGTGACCCAACTAACTCAAACCTGGAGTCCTGACCAGCAGAATCTGTGACATAATAAATGGGTGCTGTTTTCTAATGTTAACTTTGTGGTTATTCATTATGAATCAAAAGAAAAGTCAGTAAAATAAACAAGTCACCAATTTATTCTATAAATTCAGTATAAACCTGTTGCTATAACTATATAAAAATTCTGAAAGAGAAAGAAAAGAAAGATCAATTAAACTTCTAATTAAAGATTCAGAATCAAATCTTAGCAAAGTGATAATATATTTGGATTTTTCCTATCAGTTAAATTTTTGATAATACAGTTGACTCCTAAATGTGGAGCTTGGGGAACTGAATCCCTTCATAGTCAAAAATCCCTGAATAACTATTGGCGCCCCCAAAACTTAACCATGAGTAGCCTACTATTGATCATAAAGCTTACCCATAACATAAACAGTCAGTTAACAAATCTTCTGTGTCTTGTTTGTATTACATACTGTATTCTTACAATAAAGCAACCTAGAGAAAAGAAAATACCTTTAAGAAAGTCATAAGAAGAGAAAATATATTTACAGTGTTGTATTATATGGAGAAAAATCCATATATAAGTGGGCACATGCAGTTCAAACCCATGTTATTCTAGGGTAAACTGTATAAAAACAAGTTGTATATACATGAAATTTATATTAATAAACCTTTAAAATATTTTCCTTATAACTAATATTTTATCATTTTTATTTTATAGTAATTTATATTGATTCAGAATACAGGCATACCTTTGAAATATGAGGGTTTGTTTGTAGACCACTGCAATAAAGTAAATATCACAATAAAATGAGTCAAATGAACTTTTTTTTTTGCTTTCCAGTGCACATAAAAGTTATGTTTACATAATACTATAGTCTATTAGGTTTGTAAAACAATGTTATGTTTAAAAAGAATAATGTACACACCTTAGTTAAAAATATTTTATTGCTAAAAATGCTCTTAATATGAGCTTTCAGAAAGCTGTAATTACTAATCACAGATCAACAAAACAAATATAATGATAATGAAAAATCTGATAAATTGTAAGAATTACCAAAATGGCACAGAGACAAGTAGTCAACAAATGCTGTCAGAAAAATGGAACCAACAGACTTCATCTAGGATTGTCATAAGCCTTCAATTTGTAAAAAACACCATATCCACGAAGTGTAACAAGGTACACTTATAATTTTGTTAGATATTTTAAAAGTTAATATTTCTCTGAGTCAAAACTTTCTCTTTTTTTGAGTCAAAACTTTCAATAATACTGTGTGGAATTTCTTTAATGGGCATTTCTACCACATCTGTGATTTTAATAACTATCAGTTAAGTATTTTTATATATAATATGTTTTTATATAGTTTTTGATAAAATAAAGATAAAATATTATACATAAATAAGATATTGATAAATTAAATAATGTCTAAGGCATACAAAGAGTTTTTACTGTTTATAGACCATTTCCCTAAACTCTTTTAACCAACATATTTATTCTTCCCAGCTACTTCATGACATGGCGAGTATTCTTATCTTCATATTATTATTTTCACAAAGAGGTTAGTATCTTGCCTGACGTTATACTGTTGCTAAGTAGTGAGGTTGAAATTTGAATTGAGGTACCCAGATTTTAAATCCACATTATTAATCATTATGTTACCATTAAATATTAAAAATAAAAGCATCAAGGAATGCCGGTGTGGCTCAGTTGGTTAAGTATCTGTCTGGTTCAGGCCCTGACCTCAGGGTCCCGGAATTGAGTCCCATATCAGGCTCCCTGCTTAGCTTCTCACTCTACCTGCAGCTCCCCTGCTTGTGCACGCTCTCCTTCTCTCTTCTCAGACAAATTAAAAAAAAAGAATATATATATATACATACATATATATATATATATACACATACATATACATACATACATACACACACACACATATATATAAAAGGATCAAGATAAAGGTAGAGTCTAATCTATATCTATATTTTAGTGTTGGGGAGACCAGTCACAATGATAAATTTAACACATTTTGCAATATAGAAATTTGTAAAAAAAACATCTGTCTGGTCACAGTTTACAAAGAGAATCAACAAAATTGAAGTATGTGTGACAAGCTTGGAGAAGTATTACCAAAATGTGATTTAAAAATATGCACAGAGATACTAATAATTCATAAGAGCAAGACAAGAAAAACAAGCACAATAAATCGATATACAAAAATATAAGTGAACATTTCACAGAAAAGGAATTTTAGGGGAGTAGTAAATGTAGAAAATTTTATTCCTGCTGAAAGTCAGAGGAGTGATAATTAATACAAGATAAAGTTTTATAACTATCATATTGTCAATAAACAAAATATTATAAGCTCCAGGATTGTTGAGAGCATAGAGAAATGGTTATTTTTGTACTTTGCTTATATACAGTGAATTAAATTAGCATTTATTGTTTTTAAAGATTTTATTTATTTGTTTGACAGAGAGAGAGAGATCACAAGTATCAGAGAGGCAGGCAGAGAGAGAGGGGGAAACAGGTTCCCTGCTGAGCAGAGAGCTTGATGCAGGGATCATTCCCAGGACCCTGAGATCATGACCTGAGCTGAAGGCAGAGGCTTTAACGCACTAAGCCACCCAGGCACCCCTAAATTAGCCTTTCTTGAAAAGAATAAGGCATTCTTTCACAAAACTTAAAAATTTGAGCATTTTTTGACTTTATCAAAAGTTTTGCCCATGAAAGTAAGTATGTTGTTTTTAAGGCTGACATGTTACTGTCCTAGGATTACAAAGTTAGGAACAACTTATAGGAGATCACTAAATAAAATACAAAATGATATGTAGTTATCTGATCATTAAAATTGTAGGGTAAATTGTATGGTTGTTTCCTAGAGTTCTAAGACAATTATGTCAATGGTATCTATTTCTATCTGCAAATATGTAAAATTTAGAACACAAACAAAGGTTCATTTATAAGCATATTACACATGAAATTTGGAAGGCATTTATTTTATGTCTTTGAACAAACAAAATACTCTAAACTACCATAAATTCTGTTTTAAAAAAAATCAGGAATCTAATAGCTCATAGATACAGAGAACGGGGTGGTTGCCAGAGGCAGGATTGGGGAGTGGACAAAATGAGTGTCAAAAGATGGAAACTTCTAGTTACAAGCTATGTAAGTCCTAGGAATATAACATATAGCATGTTGATTATAGTTAATATTACTGTATTGCATATTTGAAAGTTTTTAAGTTTGCTAAGAGAAAATATCTTAAAAGTTCTCATCCCAAGAAAGAAAATTGTAACTATCTATGGTGATGGGTGTTAACTAGATTTATTTTGGTGGTCATTTCAAAATACATACAGATACTGAATCATGATATTATATTATACAAGTGTTAAATAGTACAGTACTATGTATCAACTATATGTCATTTTTTTTAAACTGGGAAAGAAGAGAATAAAAGAAGACTACAAAGGAAGGAGAATGGGGGAAGCAGAGAAAGAAAGAGAAGAGAGGTTAAAGAGTGGAAAAAATGAAATCAGTAATAAAAGGTGAATTTCAGAAATGAGTTAAGGAAGGAACAAAGAAAAATAACTCTGTAAACATACAAGACTTTTAATTAATTGTCAGATTGTTAGAAAGAAAATTAGCTTAGAAAATTGAGTTTCTATTAAAGTCTCATTATAATTAATAATCAAGTAATTATATAGGAAAATTAAAATGGTTATATACACTCATAATAAATCAGAAAAAGCTTAGTGCTCAGCATGATATTTATTCTTTCCTTTTATTGAGTTTTAGTTCTTAGGGTGTAAATCAGTCCAAAATAAAATATAAAAAGGTTGCACAGATGTTATCCTTCCCTCAGAGAATATTTCAGAACTTACATACATGCAGTTATTCTCTTAGGCATGAAGTAAATTGAAGTGAATTGAAGGAGTCTAGTTCAGATCCCTCTACACCAAAGTTACAGGTATATGAGACAGTAGTAGAGAGTATAGTCTCCTTTTATCTCTATATTCACAAATTTGCTTTATAGATTAGAAGGTTAGTACACAAAATGCAAAAAAAATAAATAAATAAAAAAACTTAACAATACCTGACATTCTGTGGGCATACAATTAGTTACCCAGATTATCCTGCCTGACAGATAATAATGCTTGTATAATAGAAATAGACAAAATCACTTAAAATTAAGTTAGTCTATGGGGTCTATAAGACCCCTTGACTCTCCATCTAGGGGGAAAAAAAAGGCAAAGAAGGAAAGGAAAGGGAAAAGATAAGGAAAAGAAAGAAAAAAAATGAAAAGAAAAGAAAGGAAAAAATAGTTAGGTAGAGGTTGAAATTAGCTCTTGGCTGAGATGCCCAAAGCTCCCCTTACCTTGGGCATATCTTTCCCATTTCATATCCACACCACCCACCAGGTCATTGTCTTCCTCACTGTATATGAAAAGCTGCATAACTAACCATTTCTCCAAAATAGACTATTTTTAGATTTGAGAGCTTTCCTGAACCAATAGGTCATTTATGTACCACCAGTATATAAAGCCTGACAGGTCAGACATTATCCCTGGGACTCTTCCCACCAAACAAGTGTTTTCTGTTGTACTATATAGAATTTTCAGTTTGACCTAATAGTTTTCAATTTTTTTCAGAATATTTTTGGTTCAGTTAGATTTGATTGCTTTTATCTGTAAATAGTATATTCCTGGTGAAGTGGCTTGACAATATGGTCATATTTTTCTTTTTTTTCTTTTTTTTAGTCATATTTCCCTATGAACACAACATGAGGTTCACATATGGACAGTTGCTAGTTTTGATTACGTTTCAGTACTTCCCCTCTGCCATTCTCAAGAGAATGGTTTTCTGTCCTCATATTTTTGCTTTAACTCTTAAATGCAGGATGGCTGATGTAACTGAAAGCATCTGATTTTTGCTGAAGATAGTAAGATCCTTCTTTTAAGGATCCATCTAGTTCATTCTGCTTCTCTTCATAATGACTTTAGTAATTATTTTAAGAGGCATCCATTCATACAACACACTGAGAAAGAGAAGGGCTCTCTAATGACATATATATGTATCTGGTTGTATCTGCCTATTTGAACAGGAAAACAAAAGCTCTCCAATGATTCATCCTTAGTTCTTACTGGTCGAAGTTAGGTTACATGGACTCTAGTAGAATTTGTAAGGGATACACTTTTAACTATGGGGAAAGAGCTAATGATAAGACAGATGGGAATGACTGCAGGGTTAGCCACCAAACATTACCTGCCACAATTGCCTTTAATATCTTTGTGCAATTAAATCTGTTAAGGTCCTGCAGATATCATTTATCTTTCTGGAGTAATTGGTCTACTTATTTCTCTCTCTCTTTCATGCTCTACTTAAGTTCTAGAAGTGAGGATATTGTCCTTGTTGCTTTTCATTGCTACTTCCAGTCCCACACCACCACCACCACAACCACCACCCCCACGCCCCGCCCCAGGTCCTTTCTCAAAAAAGCTCAGCTTTTTTGAAGCATATGCCATCAAACCATGGCACCCAAAGTACTCATTCTTTGCAACAATAGGTCAACCTCCATGTCATTCTTGTTCTTTTAAGGATCCATCTAGTTCATTCTGCTTCTCTTCATAATGACTTTAGTAATTATTTTAAGAGGCATCCATTCATACAACACACTGAGAAAGAGAAGGGCTCTCTAATGACATATATATCATACAGGAGGTAGCCTATTACTTATTATGAGGTGTGCTTTGTTATTGATAGAAGCTGCTTGACCCAAACAGCTAGGCCTTGGTGTTCTCCTTTAGACTGTAAGTATCAAGAACAGAGAAAGCCAATCTGTGATCAAGGTAAATTTTGAAAAATTCAATTCTGTTCCAGAATTATGTCTGATAACAATAAAAAAGAAAAAAGTATTTTCCAAACCACAGAAATGAGCAAACATCTGTCTTGACTAATATGAGGAATTGTTGCTTCTTTACTGACTAAATGTAGTTTTACCTTTGGACTAATAAGCTATATTGAAGTATTCAATTATGGAATTATCCCTGTTTTATGATAACATCCAATCCAGAAAAAAGCCTTGCTACACAAACTCTCTCCAAAGTCATCCAACCAAAACTCAGACATTAACAAACCTTTTCTAAGACCATCTTAATTAAATGCCCCAAGTTTTCCCATGATGTGTATTCTACTTCCTCACAATATGTAAATTCCAACTTGATCAGCTATAAGTATGTTCCTATGGGTCTTTGCCTGGAGAGTATTGATATCCCTGACCACTTTTAATTTCTTTACTAAGAACAGCTTACTATTCCAAGTGACTTAGTCAGAAATTTATTATGTCTGGGCTTAGGGATTATCAATAGCTGTACTATCATAACATCCTACTTTAAGCAACACTTATCTTTCCAAGAACTTTGCAAGTTATCTCTTTCCAGTATTCAGAGTCCAACAATACTTTGACTTTTTTAGAATCTTTAATTAATGAACTTCCCCATTTTTTCCTGTATCAAAGGTGTCCTTTCCTAGATGGAGTTCCTACTTGACCACTTTTGTATCCTTCCTTGTCCGTGGTTGGGTTGGTGTGAATGTGAAATGCTGCAGCCACTAAGGAAAGGTATCTGGATATTTATCTAAAGAAGACACAAACCCTAATTTGAAGAACTATATGCACCCCTTATGCTCATTGCAGCATTGTTTACAATAGCCAAAATATGGAAGTAACCTAAGTTTCCACTGATCAATAAATGGATGAAGAAGACACAGTCTATATCTATATCTATATATCTATATCTATCTCTCTCTATATATATATCTATCTGTCTATATCTATAATCTATACTTATAACAGAATATTAATCAACCATAAAAAATAATGAAATCATGCCATTTGCAACAACATGGATGGACCTAGTGAGTATTATGTTCATTAAATAAGTAAGAGAAAAACACATACCATATGATGTCACTTATATGTAGAATATAAAACAACACCAAACAAAACAAAATGAAGCAACAAGTAAAACAAAACAAAACAAAACAGAAACAAGACTTACAGATACAGGAAGAAAACTATTACCAGAGAGAGGAGGGGTTAGGGAGTGGGCAAAAGAGGTGAAGAGAATGAAGAGGTACAGACTTCTAGCTATAAAATAAATAAGTCATAGGGATATAATGTATAGCATTGGGAACATAGTCAATAATATTGTAATAAATTTTTTGGGAACAGGTGCTAACTAAACTTATCATGGAGATCATCTCATAGTATGCAAAAATATAGAGTCACTATGAGGTACACCTGAAAATTTTAATTACACTTCAATAAAAATTATTCATCAGATTGATGTTTTATAATCATTTTGATGTCTCTCAATGTGTACTGTGTTTGTGCTGTAAAAATCTTTATATTTCAGTTTGAGATTGTGATAGTCATTTGCAATTAAGATTTACCATTAACTTTGGGGATGTTAGTTTTTCTTGTTGTTGAAGGCAAATACAATTTATCTCTTAGTGGTCTGTTATGACTGGGGGCTGATCTATTTCTAGTCACAGTGTCCATGGGGATGGTAATAATTCCATCTGTACCATTACAAAGACTTTAAATCTTCACATTCAAAGTTCTAGAATTATGTTACAGATGTCTTTACCTCATTACGTGGTTACTGGGGGATTGTTTCATCTGGTGTACTCTGATACCGTGTGTACCTTAACAAGCAATCTGGCATAAGCCTTCTGTTTATAGCACTAGAAAACATAGCATTGTTATATATCATGGGTACTGTTAATTACACTGCTGTGCTAGGCATCATTAAACCTCAAAATGCTCAAAGGCATGTCAGGAGGGTTTGTTTTTACTTAAGCTAAACTGTTTTTAAGACTCAGATTTAAATAAACAATATGTGTGACAATTGAGTATAGTAAAATATATCATGGCTTTCTCAGCTTTGGTTGAGACTAATCTGTTGGCAGTTTCAAGATGTTGGTCAAATTTAATTCTTTTTTCTAATCCTTTTTAATCTTCCAATTAACTCCCAAAATTTCAGTTCACTTTGGTTGAGCATACATGCATTTGATATTTATGTGTAAAGTTTGCCTTAAACACAGCATATAATAGACACATAAGATACAATCTTTGCCATAAATATCTTTACAACCTGGATGGCCAAAACATATTAAAAATTGACCATAATACAAAGCTGACTAAAATAATTTCTAAAGTAATTACTGAGTATTTACATTGTGTGCCTCAATGAAAGTAGTGATAAAAGGAAAAGAGCTGAGGTTCCTGTTGCAAAATGCTTATTTGGTAAATATATATGAATTGGCCTTAAACATTAAAAAAAAAAAAGGGAAGAGAATCATCAAGTCTAATTTTTTTTCAGGGAAAAAAGGTGAAAAGGAAGACAAATTTGATGTATTTAGCTATGAGTGGGGAAACTTTAAAGTAACATTGCATATGATTATTGAAAGAATGATATATCAGGGCACAGATGGGTGGCTCAGTTGCTTAACTTCTGCCTTGGGCTCCTGCCATGATCCCAGAGTCCTAGGATTGAGTCCCACTACTTGCTCCCTACTCAGCAGGGAGTCTGCTTCTTCCTCTCCCTCTGCCACCACCCCCTGCTCATATTAGTGCATGCTCTCTTTCTCACTCTCAAATAAATAAAATATTAAAAAAAGAATGCTATATCATTTTGAAATTCTATGGAATGGTATATATATTCTGTATAATTTACCTAAGACTAAAGAGCCAGCTGTAACACAGCTGATATTAGTTCTGTTACCTGCTAGCCCTTTAATGCTAGGTAAGTTACACAACAAAATCTTGGTACCTTCCTTTTAACCCCTAATTTCTTGGGTAGCTATATGAATAAATAATGATGTAGGTAAATTGTTTTACATAAGAAATAGGAAGAGAAAGTGTTCAGGAAGGAAAACTCTTATTTTCATTAGACAGGAAAAAACAGACAAAAAATTAGATACTCCAATATTGGACAGTGGGTGAGTCTACAGAAGCTGGAGTCAGATAAGCAGGCATTTTAATCTTAGGCAATTTATATAACTTATTAGTTTCCTCATAAGTTAAAAGGTATAGTCCTTTTCTTTACCTCCTTGCTTTGTTCAGAGAGCTCAATGAAGCATTATATCATCTAAAGTGTTTAGCAAAGGTTTGGCATATAAGAAAGCTCTCAATCACTGGTCATCATTATATTTTGACTTGTAATAGTGGAATAACTATAACAGAATGCACAGTTGATCAGATGCTAAAAGATGTTAATACTAATATAGGGATTTCTTGGTTACTAAATATGGTAATTATATGTCATTAAAAAGATCATCATTTTTTGATAAGTACATTTGGATGTATTTTATTATTGTTATATAAACAAAAATACATTTTAATTTTTTAGGAAATATCTATCTATAGTTACAATAAATTTATAATCGACAACGTAACCAAGTTTAAATTCGATGACTTTGAAGGAATAGTAACAGTTTTTGAATATTAATTAATAATGCTTATTTTTTTCACTTTATTCATTATGATTTCCAAATGAGAGTTTGAGAAGAAAAGTAAAATGCTTATAGAAATAGAATGGTAGGGGTTTAGAAAGAGACATCTAGATATACCCTTACTGGGTTTGAATCCAGGTTCTGTCACTTACTAATTTGAGGATGTTTGGAAGATTAAAATCTCATCATGTCTTTTTTACTTGTATTAAAAATGGGGATAAAAAGTAATACTTCTTTTGATAACTATTTGAAAAATAAGTAACAATATATGTGAGGCATCTAGAATATTTCTCAGAATTTAGTTAGAAATAAGAAAGTTTTATTTATTATACTAAAGCATTAGAAAACTTGAACTTAAAACAACTATAGTTAATTATTTTTTATGATTGTGATTTGGTTCTTTGTTTTCCCTTTTCTTTTCTCCTTATGCAGCTGTTTGGTTGCCTCAGAAGGTCTAATATGACCTCATTACCGTCTGCCAGTTGGTACTACTTAAAAGCTGTGTCATGTCACCTCTTCCCCAGGTAGCCTTATATCCTTCCATATTGTCAGCTGTTATAGCGAAGAACCTTATCTTTGTTAATTCAACCCAGTGTATTCCAATAACGTTAGTCAGAAAACATTGATTTTTTTTTTAATTTTTTGCACACTTACTATTGATGGCTCACATAACTATAGAACACACACATTTTTGGCAACAATGATTTAGTCCGGCATATTTATTTTTTGTTTCACACAAATGGAAAAAATAAATTCCATGACCAAAGAGGTAAGTAGGCCAACAAAATTTCATAGGCATTGTTTGATTCCGGTTTACAAATTGTACTTCTAATAATGAAATCAGATCCTCTCACTCATTCTGTATGTTATTAATGGCAGATGAGTAATTATATCTGTAAATTGAAGGGCTTAGTTTTAGAAATAATGAGGGGCACCAATGTTATTTTAAAATAACTAAAAATAAAAGGAATGATTTAGTCATTACACAGCATATAGTGAACATGTGCTTTGCACCTAGTACCTTCCCAGAGGAAGTGGGTTCATGAAGAAGGGATCCAAAGCCTAGAAGATATGAGGATAGCTATGGAATTATGATACTTTAGCTGAGTTTTATGTGACAAATAAGGCATTCAGGATATGTAAAGCCTTTCATACAAATATGGAGGACTCAAATATTCTGAAGAAATTTTATCTAAACGTGGCATCTGAGATTGATTTAATGACAGTTCAGAGCATATGAACCATAAATTTACAGTAAATTTAAAAAGCTATTCAACCTTTAAAAAATGTAAAACAAAATCCCATTATGATACACACACACAAAAACAGCTTTATATAGAAAGAAATGGGTGTTATTATGGGCACTATCTTATCGAAGTCTGTGCCATGACTTGAATCAAATTTCAGTTTAATTGATATTTTTTTTTACTTCTTCTTTGCTTACACAAAATTTTAAAAATTCTAACTCATCATTATAGAATTTACACAGCAACTACAAGTATTTTCTATCTATATCATACAGTTTTATAAAATTAGGTGATGCGAGTTTCAGAGATTAGGAAGTATTTTAGTTGGACAAGCAAAACAAAACAAGAAAAACAGCAAAATGCTTTTAACTTTCCATGACAAAATGCCAAATACTATATTTGAAAAGGTGAATATATTTCTTATTTGTCAAAGAATCTCAACATTCTGAGATTTAATTTCTTCAATATGTCTACCCTCACCTGTGGTCCCCAAGTTCCCAATCTCTTTGCCATTACTCTCTTCCAACAGCTCCTACTTAAGCTTTCTCTTTCAAGCTATAGCACATTTTCTACTTTATAACATATGTGTCCATAAAATTTATATTTAAATAATTTGTCTATAGGAAATCAGAAGTTAATTGAATATATATATATATATATATATTTTTTTTTTTTTTTTTGCTATTGTAGATACCAAGGAAAAGGGGGACTTGGGTGGTGCAGTTGGTTAAGTATCCAACTCTTGGTTTCTACTCAGATCGTAATCTCAGGATCTTGAGATCAAGCCCTGCATTGGGCTCTGCCTTCAAGGGGGAGTCTGCTCAGATTCTCTCTTCCTTTCCCTCTGCCCATTCTGCTCATACTCTCTCTCAAATAAATAAATGAATCTTAAGAAAAAATACCAAGGAGAAAGGGAGGAAGGTAGGATACATCTTTTGGTAAAATTGAGTGTTAACCGCCTAGAAGAGAAGAAGAAATCCTGAAAACCAAATATGGAGAATTACTTTTTTAATTCCATCTTGATCAGCTGTCTGTTAATCTGTTACTTGGTTTATCATTTATTCATGTAGCAATGAAGTATTTACTGATAAATAAGTACTCTGTACAAGTACAGTGCTAAATACAGAAATGACTACTCTTACAATAAAGTAGTCAATAGGCTACCAAAAATTCCCTAGAAGGAGAATACTGAATTGAATAACTAAACATTTTAGTGATGTTGTAAAAAAGTTTAAAGAAGCACTTTCAACTTCATTGTTATTGTTATTATTATACATAGTATTGTTATTATATGTAGTATATTATTATTGTTATTATTATAGTAAAGTGATCATTGCATTAAATTCACTGAGTAAAGGGGCGCCTGGGCCGCTCAGTGGGTTAAGCCTCTGCTTTCAGCTCAGGTCATGATCTTAGGGTCCTAGGATCGAGGCCCACATCAGGCTCTACTCAGCGGGGAGCTTGCTTCCCCTCCTCTCTCTGCCTGCTGCTCTGCCTACTTGTGATCCCTCTCCCTCTGTCAAATAAGTAAATAAAATAAATAAACAAATTCACTGAGTAAAATATTTGAGTATTCATGGAGTGAAATATATTTTTCTAATTTTCAATTTGAAAATTAAAAAAAAGTACTGATACTGTCAAATTGGTAATTTCTCCTAATTTACCAGTATAGCCTTGAAAAAAAATTAAAATTATTTACTGTATGTTTGCTGGAATCCATTTTCCACTTGAGGTGAGGAGACAATGACTTCTACACATGACCACCCTTGTCTTGATAGAAAAAAAGTAACAGGTATTTTACATTGCTTTGTGAATTTAGCATTGGAAAAGTAATACCTTCCCTTTGAAAACAAAATAATTGACGTTCAAAGGACTAAACATCAAAGCAACCATATAAAACATTTTGACATAGTACTCCATCTTTTTCAAGGAGATAATATTATTAGAGGATCTATGTAATTACATAAAAATAGATTGTAGCATACACAGGTAGTTTGCATAAGAATGATAAAGCAGCTATTAAGACCTACATGAAAACATCCTGATTTTTAAATCTAAAGATAGCAAAAATTATTGTGAAATCTATTATCTTCACCATAATATAAATAGTTGTATATTTAAAGAAAAAAAACCTTGTGTTTTACTCTTGTTTCATTCATTTTTTACTATGCCATTGAGATTAACAGGAAATAAGTATGCTTAAGTATGCTTACGTTAAAATATTATAAAGACTGCCTCCTAAAATGATTTTCTTTATATAAATATATATATTTTTTCAAAGCCGGTTCACTTTTGAGTGTGAGTAAATAAATACAAAATATTATGGAGCTGAAATTCTATGTTAAATTCATGTAATGAATGAACTCTTCTTCCTTCAATGTTCTTTTAGTTCTGCCTATATTGGGCTTACATAAGATACAGCTATAACATGGATATGTAAATACAAACCACTTTTAACATTGGACCAAACTTTGTTTATCTCATATTGTAATAAACACGGGCGTGTTCAGTTCATCAGCAGGATCTAAAAGAGGCATCTAGTGTTAGAAAAGACTCCATTTAAGGTTAGAAAAGACTTCATTTGAGATTAGAAAACATTTTCATCAAAAAAATGAAATTACATATATATGACTTTGATGAAATGTTTAATAATTCATCAAAATATAACTCACTTTCAGTAAATTGGAATGAAACAGAAGTCTATCCTGGAAAATTTCAGACCCAGAACATTTTCTTTTTCTCATAATCAATAGTAAAATTACATTTGTTTTCTGTGTGTGTGTGTGTGTGTGTGTGTGTGTGTGTGTGTGCATGTGTTTCATTGCTTTAATTTCATTTAATCTTTAGTGACTTGGTCAAGTGAAGATTCAGAAGGAAATTCTTCTCTGTTAAATTTTTTATCATCTCGTAAAGTAATATGATATAATCCCCTACTGCCCCTACTGCTTCCATATTTCAAGGATTGTCTAATTTAGTAGTGGATAAAGATTATGCTATTCGTTCAATAAAAATTGAAGAAACATACAAAAGGGTGTAGAGTATGGGAGATAAGCAAAGAATATTGAATGATTGTACTGTGCCTATATATACATATTCAGTATATATTGAATATTTATTTAAGATTTTATTTATTTGTTTGATAGAGAGAGAGAACACAAGCAGGGGGAGCAGTAGGCAGAGAGAGAAGCATACTCCCTCTGAGCAGGGAGTCCGACTTGGGAATTGATCCCAGGACCTGGGCTGAAGTCAGACGCTTAATCCACTGAGCCCCCAAGGTGTCCCTATATTCAACATTTTCAATAGGCTAATTTTAAAAACTGTTTTAGAGGGGCACGTGGATGGCTCAGTTGGTTAAGCAGCCAGTCTTGGTTTCAGCTCAGGTTATGATCTCAGAATCCTGAGACTGAGCCCCAAGTGTCCGCCCTCCCTCAGGGGGAGTCTGCTTGAAATTCCCTCTCTTTCTTCCCTTGCCCCTCTCTCTGTTTGTGAGCTTTCTCTCTCTAAATAAATAATTTTTTTTAAAGAACTGTTTTAGATATACAGAAGAACTGAGAAGACAGTACAGATAGTTCCCACATACCTTATATCCAGTTTCCCCTATTATTAGGATTTTAGATTAGTAAGATATATTTTTTATGATTAATGAATCAATATTGATGCATTATTATTAACTAAATCCATTGTTTATTCTGATTTTCTTAGACTTTGTTTAGTATCTTTTTCCATTCCAGCATACCATCCAGGATACACATACCATTTAGTTGCTTTGTTTATTTTGGCTCCTCCTGGCTGTGACAGAATTGTATTGAAATCAAGTTCTGAATGCTAGGTGTCCTCATTGCTATTATTGTGTACCTATGTATTTTTATTTCTTTTAACCTGGGAAAAAGAACACCACATGCTGTGTTTATGGCTGTGCTCTGAAAAGAAGCTCAAAGGGAAAATAGCAACGCTACATGGGGACCTCCCACAACTTCTAGTGCATTAGTTTAATTTTTGAAAAAAAAAAAGTTTTATGTATTATATACATGTGTTGTGGAAGAAAGAGGATGAATTAAAATATATTGATAGGGGCACCTGACTGGCTCAGTGGTTTAAGCCTCTGTCTTCGGCTCAGGTCATGATCTCAGGGTCCTGGGATGGAGCCCTGCATTGAACTTTCTGCTCAGCAGAGAGCCTGCTTCCCCCTCTTTCTCTCTGCCTACTTGTGATCTCTGTCTGTCAAATAAATAAATATAATCTTTTAAAAAATGTATTGATACTGGAATTTTGAAGAAAATTTCAGTAGAAAGAATGGTTTCACTAAACTATAGATATGAATACTTTATGATCAGCAAATAAAAACGAAAGTCATTGTTAAGGAACCTAAGCCACCTTTTAAAATTGAAATGGTGGTGAAAGGAAGGTGGTTTGCAATGTATAAAGAATCACTGTTGTTGGATGTGAGGGAGATCTGCCTACAACATTGGTCACCTCAATGATCGCCAGATTGACCAGGCTGATCTGGCTGTCTAGGCACGTGTCCCCTTCTTTCTTGACTTCTCCATGTGAATCCTCCCAAAGCTGCACACTGGGTCTAAGAGGATGACCTATCCCAATAGAGGCAGACCAGTCTTCTTTAGTTAAGGGTATGGCAGTAGCTGCATTCCCCTGCTGGAATATCCATCCAAACAAGCTCTAAAGGTCAATTTAAATGTAGGAGACCATAAGGTTGTCTAGCTTTCAGGATTCCAGACACATCCAAATGAGGCACAGCATGTAGCATTCTGCCTTTAAAAAAAAAAAAAATACTGTTGTTGAAGTATACAATAAGCTTTAACTTTGTAAAGTATCCATTATCTGTCATTTTAGTGTAAGCATTTTACATTATTATTAATTTACACTTCTGTAGCACACATCATTGGATACTATTATTTTTTCTGACAGGTCAATGTTGGTGGTTTTACCAAATTATTCAATCTTAAGTGGAAGATGCATGGACTCTGTGTTTCTTCTCATGGGGGCAGCTATATAATGGTCTTTGTTTCAAAATATGCATCTTGTCTGGAAGGACAATGTCCAATTCTGCAGTGCATTTTTCTCCATATGTTGTTTTATCTGCACCTTAAAATGTCAACATTTTGTTGCACTGTTAACCTCTGGGTGAGCACTGCCTAGCTGGGCAAGTCTCCTTGTTTGAGGTACTGTGAGTGCCTTGATCTAAGGAGAAATTACTACAGACTTCCATGTTGATAAATTAGGTATCTTGTGAGTCAAAGAACAAAGATATTGGACAAGCACTGAAGCCAGGGAAAGAAAACTTATAGTCAAGATTTATGTCATTTGCAACATGATTGTGAAAATATAAAGTCTTCTATCATTCAAACTGTTCCTTTGTGTCACTTTGCACTCAAGCCCCTTCCCATATGTCCTAGATACTAGCAACCACTAATCTACTTTCCATCACTGTATTTTTCCCCTAGAATTCCACCTAACATAAACTATTTGTATAACAGATAATATATGTATTCATATTTGTCTTGATTTTTTCACTTAGCATAATGCTTTTGCAATGCCTCCATAATGTTCCACATATCAGTAGTTAATTTCTTTTCATTGCTGTATAATGTCCCATTGTCTAGATGCACCACAACTAATTCTCCCATTGGTGCCCATTAGGATATTTTTAAGATTTTGTTTATTATAAATAAAACTATTACAAATATTTAAATAGAAGTCTCTGTGTGGACATATGGTTTCATTCTCTTGTGTGAATATCTAGATATAGAATCCCTGGATTGAATACTAAGTGTTCAATTAACTGTATTATGGACTGCCAACTTCTTTCCAACATGATTTTGCCCTCCCCACTCAGAAAAGAATAAAAAAAAATGCAAACATGTTGCCTTTTCTGATATAAGGCACCAAAGTAGTACACAAACTAATTTTCATATAATGAATGTCTGAGGACTAGAATTCGGGTAAGTGGAATATATTTTCATACAATATGTATAAAGTGATTAACCCATATAATATATTCAAAAGCAGTGCAATGTTTAAATGCCTATTTCTCTTAAAATAAATATTTCCCTGTCTTTTTCCCATCTCTTCATAGATCTAAATTTTATTGAGGTAATAAATCATTAAGATATTTGTCTCTCTTACTTGAAATGATTGTGATTTATTAATGAACTAAGGGCAATGATGAGATTTGACCTTATAGCATCTGCACATTTGAGATGTTATTAAGGAGAACCTTAGAGATTTGAAGGAAGTATTCTCAGGGAAGGAAGAATGACAAGTATGACCCCGTGAATCATTTTTTCTAGTAATTAAAAGATTATTTTTGAGGTTACTGGTTTTATTCACATTATAACATATCAATTTGCATTATTTAGGGATTATAACATGTAAGATAAATTTATATACAGTAATGTATTAAGTATCACTTATCTTAGTTTCTGTTCTTCTAAATTCTGAAAAATATAAAGCATAATGAATATATTAAAATATAACTTCTCAAATTTCCAACCATATTATCAAAATAGAGAATATCAAGAATAATGTTTTTTGAGATGTTGTTGAGTTGAAAGCTACCTATCAATTATGTATAACTGTAATTATTGCTAAATAAGAGAATTTACTAAAATTCATTGGGTAAATCTGATTTTTTTTAGGCACAACAGATCAGTGTTTTAAAACTCAGTTTGTCCTGGTGACATTTCTATATATAATTAGTTCCAATAAGCTTGATAATTCAAAAAGATGCTAGAACTATGCACTTTAATCATGTTCAATAACAATTACCCAGGATTTGCTATTTTTTGCAATGACAAGGGGTCATTTAGTAACAAAAACAGGCATTAAAAAACTATTCATTATTATACCAGCAGAAAAATGGGTCAGTGTGTGTCATCAAATAGCTTGGCCATTCACATTTATCTTCATGTTCTAAGTTAAACATGATCCCATCAAAAATATATTATTAAGCTGCCATATAAACATGGAAAATTGCAGAAAAGAGTTAGAGAAAAGCAGCTGGTAAGATCCTGTTTCCAAGCCCATATAAGAAAGCCCATGGTTACTGACCAAGAGCATCTTAAACTTCCCCACAGCTTGACTAAAATTTAGACAGGCTTCTTCCTGACATGAAGCCGCTGACTGCCTTTTTTTAGAGCATTTATTGAGAAAACTCTGATTCTTTGAGACATAAATCTTTTTAAAAGCTTCTTGCAAGTTTTCACAACCAGTAATCTTTCTGAAGGGCCTAGGAACCATCTCACGGAAATGTCATCATCAACGAAGATAATGCCCCTATTTCCCAGAGTCTGTGACAGGACAGGAGCCTAATTTAGAAAGGTGCCATGCTCCAAATTGTAAAACTGCTGCCTCTCTTAGATACAAGAAAGTTTGCTTTTCCTTTGGGTAAAATCAATTAGCAAACACAGATGGCCTAAGATACCTATTCACCCCAGTTCTTAAAAACTTCTATCATTTGAGACTCACTAAGTAAATAATTAAAACATAATAAATGTTTGAGATTCTGAGGAGCAAAAGAGATTTGCTAAGTAGCCAAAATAACTTTTACTCATAGGTCATGACATGTCTACGATTTTTTTTTTCCTAAGTCATCATAATGACTATCAGAAAGCGATAGGTAGAAGAGCACTTGTGATGAGTACTGGGTGTTGTATTTAAGTGTTGAATCAGTGGATTCCACACCTGAAACTGATATTGCACTGGATGTCAACCAACTAAAAGTTAAATAAAAACTTGAAAAAGAAAAAAAAAATATCAGACCTAAGCATGCTCTTCCTTGTAGTCCACTGACAACCATTATTTGCTTTATATATGTAAAATTAAATGGAAGTGAATCCAAACAATGGCCAAAAGGTGCTAGTGTCAGGAATTTCTTCACATGACAAGAATAAGACAGAGTGATTATTATTATTTTCATCATGAAAAAGTCTTGGCACACAGATTAACAATCCTACATTATTTGTGTATTTTATTTAACATCAACTAATATACCTTCACCTTAATGTCAGTAAGGAAAAGTCTTAGGAATTGAAGTTGACTCAAAGAATATAATAAAAATAAAACTGGGGGGCACCTGGGGGGCTCAGTGGGTTAAAGCCTCTGCCTTCGGCTCAGGTCATGATCTCAGGGTCCTGGGCTCGAGCCCCACATCGGACTCTCTGCTCAGCAGGGAGCCTGCTTCCTCCTCTCTCTGCCTGCCTCTCTGCCTGCTTATGATCTCTCTCTGTCAAGTAAATAAATAAAATATTTAAAAAATAAATGAAATTGGATATATACATGTATATATGGTATAGGTATACATGTGTATATGGTACAGGTATACATGTGTATATGTATGTCTATATTTGTTCATATGCATGTATACATAATATTTCAGAATTTAAATTATATACATTAACACATATATGATTTTATATATATTTATGAATGTATATTTCTAATTTATATGATATACATGTATAGGTATATATAATATTTTATCCAATTAGGTCGTTATCCGTTAGGTCTATCATCTATCTCATCTATCTCTTCATGTTTATATCTACCCATGTGTACTTACATACTTATTTACTTATCTACTTATTAATCTGTTCATCTGTCCATCTGTACAACTCTGTCTCCATTTTATTTTATTTTTTTTGAAAGTGTCTCCATTTTAAATTTACTATTTCACTCTCTGTACTTGAGAAACATAACAATTAAATACTCTAATGTCTAGGGAGATCACTAAATGGTGCAATGGTGGGCACCTGGGTGGCTCAGTGGGTTAAACTGCTGCCTTCGGCTCAGGTCATGATCCCAGGGTTCTGGGATCGAGTCCCGCATCGGGCTCTCTGCTCAGCAGGGAGCCTGCTTCCTCCTCTCTCTCTCTCTCTGCCTGTCTCTCTGCCTACTTGTGATCTCTTTCTGTCAAATGAATAATAAAAAATCTTTAAAAAAATAAAATAAATGGTGCAATGGTATCATCAGACAGTGCTTGAGAGTGGAGTTCAGACTTAGGATAGGAAAGATTTTCAAGGAGGAATACAATCCAGTTTAACAAAGTGGAAGCAGTTTAATATTTTTGACAATAGAAACAGAAGAGAGAAAGACACTGAAGCAGGATGAGGGTTGGATATTTATATGGCTTGTTTGAAACTCACTTAGTGAGTGGTCTCAAAGAACACAGAACTCAAGAGGATAGTAACAGTGAGAGCTGTTCTCTGTTTCTTCAAGATTATCCTCTCAATATCCTTACCTAGGATATTTTTGGCTTGATATCATTGTAATAAGTGAACTATTTAATGGAGGGCACCTTTCAGTGGTGACCAAAAAATACCAACTTACACTTTCAGTTTCCCTACCTAATTCATCCCCAATGTATGTTACAATTAAGATCAACATAAGTAGCTAAATGTCTCTTCTTCTGTCTGACAGTCTCAACTTCTTTTTCTATGAAAGGAAATATCTTTACCAGGGGAAAATCAAACCTCCTCACATGAATATTACATTTGATTCCATCCTTTTATCTATAAAATTTTCTGTCCAATGTGAAGGTAAGAAGATCCACTTTTAGTCCTACAATTGTTTGCAGAAATATGAGCCCAAAAAATTCACCTCCAAATAATTTATAGACTGCCACCACTTTAGGAAATTTTATCGTTCCTCCTTACTTCTTTTTATATATGTAGTTGGATCAGGGTTAATGGATTTTATATAAAAACAATTACATACAATATTTAACTATTTGGATTATAAACGCAATTCCAAATTTTCTGGTATGTAGAAGATAATAGAGAGATTGAGGCTCACACGCCCAGTGGAAGAACCATACAGTTAAAAAATGATCTTTTATTCAGCACTCCAAGTGCTGTACCTGTAATTAGAACACACTTTATCAAATGTGAAGCAAGAGGCTTCATATACCATTGTACCTATTTTTGTCATTCCCACGATAATTATGTTTTAATTCTTATCTTATCTCACAAATATACTGCAGTTTCCAAAAGTTTGTAAATATTTTATTCTTTTATTTTTGTTTGGTTTTCCCAATATCTAGCATAATGTTTAGAACAAGTAATTTATTAAAAATGCTGGGTAGGGGCACGTTAGTGGCACTGTCAGTTCAGTGTCAGGGTCTTGGTTTCAGCTGAGGTCATCATCTCAGGGTTATGGAATCAAGCCCTGCATTGGGCTCTGCACTCAGCAGGGAGTTGGCTTGAGAAATTCTTTCTCTTCCTCACTCTCTACTCCCCTCTGCCCTTCCCCCTGCTGGTGTCTGCTCTCACTCTCTCTCTCTCTCTCCCTCAAATACATAAATAAAATCTTTAAGAAAAGGTTTGGGTAATATGTGAATACTTCTCCGAACAATTGAATTGCCTATCCATTAGTCTACTCAGGGTTGGTGATGTGATAAAAACAATGGTCTGCAAACATTTCCTGATGTCTGTGTATATCAATAAGTGAATGATGTATTTAATATATTACACATTAATATGCATCTAATTAATTAGGTTCTTATGCCTGATAAAAGAATAATGAGAAACTCTAAAAAATATTGCTTTGAGATATTTCCCTCTGGACTCATTTACAAGATAACAGAAGGATATAAATCTGGTAATCGGTAAAATTTGCATATTTGTGAAAGATAGATCTCTGAGATGATAGATCTCTAAGAACTTTGCTCTATTGACATTTTATAAGTTCATGCCATGGGATGATGATTCCATTTGAGAGAAAAAGCACTCCTAGAAAATTTGATGCTAAACACACCTAAACATAATGATATCCAATGTGAAACATTAACGAGGCATATAAACTCTTTATTGAGAAAGCTTCACTTGTCTTTGATTTTGCATTTTTCTGTGCATATCACAAAGAGGTTTGCACACAAAAGTTAGTGAGTAAATGAACACTGTGTTACTATTAATGAAATACAACAATATTTTAAGATCTCTGAAAAATTAAAGGACTACTTTCCCTTAGATTAATATTATATAGTAGTTGTTATTATGTATAAATTATTTAATTAATTATTTCAACCAACAGATCAAGACTTTAAGTTTTTTTTTTCTTTGTTTTGTTGTTGTTGTTGTTGTTGTTTTTGTTTTGTTTGTTTGTTTGTTTGCTTCAATTAAATAGAGGAGTTTCTAACCTGGGGACCACAGCTGGCAGTTAGCATTCTGACTATATCCTCTAGATACAGTGAAAAGATTAATCCATACATGAAACCATGAGACTACAGAGGAGACATAATACATAAAAAATGATTTTTTAAAAAATTTATGATCAAAAATGGTTAAGGGGCACCTGGGTGGCTCAGTGGATTGGTTAAGCCTCTGCCTTTGGCTCAGGTCATGATCTCAGGGTTCTGGGATTGAGCCCTGCATCGGGCTCTCTGCTTAGCAGGGAGCCTGTTTCCTCCTCTCTCTGCCTGCCTGTCTGCCTACTTGTGATCTCTGTCAAATAGATAAATAAAATCTTAAAAAAAAAAGGTTAAGAAGCAAAGTTCCACATAAAAGGATCAAGAACCTTGATTTTGACAAGGTTAAAAAAATCCTTATAGATGTGTACTACTTAATATCAATATTAGTAACATATCCCTTTAAATAATATTCATAATGTTTTTATTTTTCTTTTTTTTAAGATTCTGTTTATTTATTTGTGAGAAAGAGAGCACAAGCAGGGGAGAGTGGTCGAGGGAAAGAGAAAAGCACACTCCCATCTGAGCAGGGAGCCCCAGGCAAGACTCAATCCCAGAACCCTAGAATCATGACCTAAGCTGACGGCAGACACTTAAACAACTGAGTCACCCAGGTGCCCCATAACTTTGTGTTTCTAATAATAATCAAGCCTTTGTACTTGTTACATCTTCTAACTGTAAGATTGATCTTCACCTAGTTTACCATTTTAACAGATACATACTCATTTATTACTTTTAGATCTCTGCTCAGCTCAAATGCTTTCCCTGACCACTATTCTAAACTAACTACCCTAACCATATTTTATTATCTCTTTATTCTGCTTGTTACTTCCTTGTAGCACTTCACATATACAAGCGTCATGAAGTTAGTGGTATCATGTCATGTTTACTACTGTGTCCTCAAGTAGCAAAACATTTCATAGGGGCTCAATAAATAATTAATGACTATAGAATATTGAATGAATCACATGGAAAAAAAAATTCCCTATCCAACTGGTTTTGTTAATAGACCAATATAAAAACTCAAGTTAGCCCAACACATTTTTGACTCTTAATTTACAATGAATAAATATATGAATCAACACTTATTTTTTTTTAAGATTTTATTTATTTATTTGACAGAGAGAGATCATAGTAGACAGAGACGCAGGCAGAGAGGCAGGCAGAGAGAGAGAGAGGGAAGCAGGCTCCCTGCTGAGCAGAGAGCCCGATGCAGGACTCGATCCCAGGACCCTGAGATCATGACCTGAGCTGAAGGCAGCGGCTTAACCCACTGAGCCACCCAGGCGCCCCCGAATCAACACATATTTTTAAGCTTAGGTATTTGAGAGATATTTCTATATAAACAATTGCTTAAAATACTTAAAATATTAATAAGAATATTATGAATAATGCATGCTTTTCAGGGTTTTTTTTAATTATTGAACTAGAAATATTTCAGTGTCACATCTTTCTTATCCATTTGTCTTTTGATGAACACAGGTTGCTTCTATATCTTAACTATTATAGATAATTCTGCAATAAACATAAGGGTGTATATATCTTTTCAAATTAGTGAGTCTTTCAAATTCATTTTCAATGGATAAATACTCAGTACTGGAAAACAGTGTATGAGGGTTCCTTATGGAATCTTAAAAAAAAAAAAAAGTGAATAAGCAGAGTAACAAACAAAAAGTGGAATCAGACCTATAAATATAGAGAAGTAATGATGGTTGCCAGAGGAGTGAGGAGATGGAAGGATGGACAAATGGATGAAGAGTTAAAGATATAGACTTCCAGTCATGAAGTGAATAAGTCATTGGAATAAAAGTCCAGGCAGAGAAGGGTGATAGTCTATGATATTGTAAAAGCATTATGTGGTGAGAGATGATAGCTACACTTGTGGTGACCATTGCATAATGTATAAACTTGTTGAATCACTATTTTGTACATCTGAAATTAATGTATTATTAGTTGTATGTCAACTATACTCAACAATTTTTTGAAGAATATTTTAATGCCCATAGACTTACTTATTGACAAACTTCACTGTAACTAACAACAGAGGGCTAAAATACAAGTAAGATACAATTGAATATAGTAAGTAAAACATGGAATGAAGAGAGAAAAAAAATAATAAAATTATCAAGATTCAGATTATACTTAAGAAAAACTTTCAAGGAAAAAGGCAAACTACAACAGAAGTCAAGGCATTTATTTATGATTGACAACAAAAAAATGCAAACATGTTTAAATGAAAATATTAAGCTATTTTTCTTTCCAAATTTCATTCCATATTTTAATGTTGCCTTTGCTCCACAAAACAAAGAAGAATAAATTCCCAAAAAACATTTTTGGTAAGTATAGAGATAAACCAATAAATAAATAACACACTAATGTCCCATTAGAAATTGTTATTTTGACCAATTTATTTAACTTCTGTGTTAGTAATGTCAGTAAAATAACCTAAGAATATAGATGACACTCTATACTCAAGAACAAAATTAGTGCTTGTTAAACAAGAAAAGAAATATATTAAAAATACATTAAGATAACCAACTCTGATAGACAACATACCATTAAAAATAAAAATAATAATGTTATCTACGTATATGCTATTTATGAATGCTTTGAAAAACACACTTATTCTCTGTACTATAATTTTTAATTTAATATTTTATTGAAAGATGAACAATTTTCTAGAGATTTGGCTCAAAGTTATTTACTCTATAGAGAGCTAGATATTTGAAATAAGTTCAGTGCTATGATAATTTATAAATGCTCCACTTTATTTTGCTAATGTATTTCAAATAAATGATTTTCATAACACCACTTTAATTTGTCCATATGTCTTTTAAAGTAACTGATATATTTTCCTATTAATTCAAAAGTTAACTAATTACTTTAGAAGGAGATGCATTTAACACTCAGTGGTGTGCCAGCCAAGTAATATGTGTAGGGTCTGTACTCTATTTTAGGTATTCTGCTGGGTTTCAGAAATTAAAGCATGAATAAGACAAACATTTATTATTTTTTAGATGTTGTGCTCTCAGGGTAAAGAGATAATTAAAAATACAAAGTTTCATTATGTAAGACATGGTACAAATAATCTTATTATCCAAATTATAGTATTAAGTTATTGCCCTTATTGTTTAAGATACGTTTTTGCTTTCAAGCTTTGGAGAACTGCCATAAGTAAAACTCTATTACTAAAAGGTGTTATAAAAATCCTTTCATTTCAGGGTGCTTGGGTGGCTCAGATGGTTAAGTGTATGCCTGATCCCAGGGTTCTGAGATAAAGTCCCACCTCTTCAGGATCCTGGCTCTGCAAGGAGTCTGCTTGCGTATCCCACTGCCTCTCCTCCTACTCTCTCTCAAGTGAATAAATAAAATGAAAAAATAAAATCCCTTCATTTTACCTCATGTAGGCTCTACCCATAAGACAAACATACAAACAAAACACTGCAAAAATCCAAATAGTTTATTTCAGTTAATCAGTTACTCAGTTATATTTAGAAACAAAGAAACAAAAAAGAATTGACCTGGTATTTCACAGATGTTGTTATTTATTTATTTATTTATTTGAGAACAAATAGATAAATAAACAAAATCTTTGTTATTTATTTAAACAAGGAGAGGAGAGGGACAAGCAGACTGTTGATCTCAGAGCCTAACTCAGGGTTTGATCTCAAGACCTTGAGATCATGACCTGAGCCTAAATCAAGAGGCTGATGCTTAACAGACTTAGTCACCCAGGCACCCCTTGACTGATCTTATATTTTAGTTGATTTCACTCCGTTAAAAAAAAATCCTTAAATTTAATTAATATAAGAAAATTAAGTTTACAAAGGCTATTTAGTTTTTTTTTTTTTTTAAGGATTTTATTTATTTATTTGACAGAGAGAGATCACAAGCAGACAGAGAGAGAGAAGGAAGCAGGCTCCCAGCTGAGCAGAGAGCCCGATGCAGGGCTCGATCCCAGGACCCTGAGATCATGACCTGAGCTGAAGGCAACGGCTTAACCCACTGAGCCACCCAGCCGCCCCCAAAGGCTATTTAGTTTTTAAACCATGTATCCATTTGGCCTTAAATTCTACAACTTGACTTCAAATTTTACAACAATATAATTTAAGTTTAGAAGATGAAAACAAATAGCGACCAGAGAATGTTATGTGTGAAAAAAAGCTGCAATTTGAAAATCACCTTCTTTTTCAAAACACAAGCTTCTCTCTGTGCCTCTGGATGTCAAAAATATCAACAGCAATATTTTATGATCAAGCTATTGTGTTCTGTATTTATTCCAGCTACACACATACCTAAAAATTAATGCTTCACAATTGCTCTTTAAACCATACAATGGTCAATAAAACATGTCAAGACTGAAATTTGATATGAGATGAAGCACTAGGAATTAGAGAGCTCAGATAAGCTTTCACCAATGACAGAATGTGTCCTTTTTAACATTAGCACCAACTGGCTTCTATCTAAGTATTACGGTAAAAGAGAAAATAATCTCTAGCACATGATTTAAAAAGAGAAAGTCATGGAAATTGGCATCTTTATATACAGCACCTGAAGAGTTCACAGTTTGAAATGTTATAATCCTCTCTCAACACTGTAATTATCAACTTCAAAAATTTCTTTGAAAATGTTCTTTTATTATCCTAGTACAGAATGGTATACAGATTATAACTACTTTTTGGTGAGATATTAAATTATCCATTTTGGGAGCACAAATATTTTGGCAAGTGAAAAAATAAGCAATGGTTTTACTACAAGAGACATCACATTTTATATTATAAAAAACAATGGGCTATGGTGAGTGTTGTGAAGTGTGTAAACCTGGCGATTCACAAACCTGTACCCCTGGGGCTAATAATACATTATATGTTTATAAAAAAATTTAAAAAATAAAAATTTTAAAAAATGGGTATTTTTCTCACCTTTTTTTTTTTTTTGCTAAAATAATACAGATTTATCGAATTCCTAAAATACGTTATTGTAAATTCTCTCTCTGGTTATTTAACTTCATTTGATATGGAACATAAGTCTTTGAGGATTAAGTTATTGTATAATTTAAAGAATATTGAAATAAACCCCTAAAATCGAAATTTTATTAAGTATATTGAAATACGTGTTTAATGTTCCTGTCAATGTACTTAAACAAAAAAAACACCTTCTGTTTCCATGGATCTACTCACAGTCATAGGATATTTTTGTAATAAAGTTTGAGTAACATTAAAAATTCTGTAGGGTATAATTGTGTATATGAGTGTATGTGAGTGTGACTGTTCTCTTAACCTGCTTGGAGAATTTTAAGATCTTAAACAATGATCTCTTGAATTTCTATTTTTCATCACTCTTATTTTACAAGTTGGGGAGCTTACCTAAGGTAATTATCCCAAGGTAATTTTTCCTAAGGTAATTCTGGTATAGTCCCCATTATGGCATTTTGTATATGTTTAACAGCAAAAAAGTACCCCCCCTTAAACTTTTGTTATTCAGGATTATGCCTGCAGCATAATTTTGGAGAGCAGTAGGTCTCCATTTTATCTCTAAGTACAGATTAAAAAAACTTCACTAACACCAATTCAGCTCAGATTTATTGCATAAAAATAAACTGTGTAGGTCTTATATCTGGATAGTAGCTAAATACTCTTAACTTATCATAGGCATAATTATATCCAAAAAAGTATACTAATGGAATATAATACTTAACATCATAATTACTCGCAAGTCAGCATATTCCAAACAAAAGTTCTGTAGCTACAAATATTTTTCTAACACTTTCTATAACTCATTAGGGGATATCTTTATTTTTGAACATGAATTTTAATATAAAATTGAAGAATTCATTACTTAAGACAAAATATAAAATTTCAGTTGAATATGAAGAAAAGAGAACCAAATCATCCTTTGAAAAACCTTGCAAGGTTTCTTTTAGTGATCCAAACTTACCATCAGTTGTATATTAAAGAAAAATCTTCCTGGAGCATGCAAATTATTATGTTAGCTTAGTCATGTGGTGAATTGATTTATTCTGATACAAGTCATTTTGAATCATTTTTGACAAACTCTACTCAAATAATTTTATTTGTATGAATATAGAATTATGAATACATAACTTTAAGCTCTTTATTCAGAAATATGTTCATCTGGAACAAACTGATAGTTACCAGGAGGTGGAGAATGGGGAATGGGCAAAATAGATAGAGGGGAGTGGGATATACAAGATTCCAATTATGGGATGGATAAGTTAAGCGAATGTAGTCAGTGGTATCTTAATAGCATTGTCTGATGACAGAAGGTAGCTACATTTGCGGTAGGTATACCATAATGCATAATTCCACTATGCTGTATACCTGAAACTAATGTAACATTGTGTGTCACCTACACTTCAATTAAAAAAAAGAAAAAAAAGGAAATATGCTCATTTGTTTGTATGGCTGATCAACCCAAGACTAGTATAGCTTACTGATACTTTAGGAAGACTTTCTGTAAGTTTGTTGGGCCACAGAGTGAAATAATTATTTAATTCATCTTTTTATTGACTCTGTATTTCACAATTCAGAGAAACAATTTAAAGACAAAGGCAAGGTCTTAGATACTACATGCAAAAAAAAAAAAAAAAAAAATTGTGGCTCCCATGGTTATTCTCCCTGACCCAATAATTAGGTTTTAAACTCCTTCAGGGGAAAAAAAAAAAAAAAAGTGTCTAATTTTTAGTAAACTCCAGTAAGTAAACAAAATGTCTGCTGAATTTAATTCATAATTGAATGGAGCAACTATTACTGGATGTGTGAACATGGTTGAAATATATTATTTGTATGCAATAGAACTTTCTACTTAATATATTCAAGATTTTGTTCCATTTATGAAAATTAATATAAAGTGAAATCTCTCTAAATTATAGATCAATAACATAGCATATTTTAAATAAGTACAGTTTCCATCACAAAGGTAGAATATGACATGAGTATCAGAATTCAAGAAGACTTATAGAATAAATTGTATCAAATGATTTACTTTCAATTTCTTATATATAGTTTAAAGTCTTTTCAATTCTTATATATTCATTTATCAGTAATTTTTAAAAATGCATAAAAACATAAATTCTTATTTATAGCAATAAGATATGCATATCAATAAATTAAAAGGGACTTTATTGTAGTTTTCATTTCAAAGCAGGTGAATATTTACCTTGCATTATTCTTCCTAGAAAACCGCACATAGAATTTTAATTATTTCCAAAAAGAAGACACAGGTTTCTTTAGTAGGAAAATTATCAGCTTTTCTTTTTCTATGTAGAAACTTAACTATAAATAAGTTTTTGCCAAATGGGAATGTTAACATTTTCTGTAAAATGCATTTCTACATAAGTATGGGGGTAAAGTAGTATGTAATGCAATATCTTTGTGATTTTCAGAGAAGAAAATGTTTAGAGGTGTAATTGCAATTGTTCCAACTCTATTGCTATTAATTACATGGATGATTTTTGTTAATTCAAATCAACCTTGAATAATAAATAAAGATTTAGTCCTTTCACCACTCCGTGTCTTGTGTACTTCCTATTCTTTAAGGTCTTGTTTGGATGGAAAAAGAAGCACCATTCCATATTTTATTTGCAAAACTACAAGGATAGGTAGGAAGTCTAAAGCTGTGTTAGCATTCTTTAATAATTTCTACTAGTTGGAAAGATCAGAAGTGAGACTTATGTCACTCCCAAAAATCTAATAAGCTGTGACATTTTCTGCAACTTGTAACATGATTATGAAAATTAGGAAAAGAAACATTATTATAATAATGATTATTACTACTAGAGAAATGATTAATTGATTATAAATTTAATTTATAAGTGATTCTATATTAGAAATGCAGGTTCTTAGAAAAGTTTTAATGACTAAGTAGTCTGAGATTTAAGATAAGTACATGATCAAACATCTAAGTATAAGCTCTATGGATGTGAGGAGTTGCTTAAGTAATTTTAAGAAATAATTAAACAGAAAAAATATAGTTGAGAAGCAACCACTCACTATTTTGAGGTCCCATTTAAAGCAGAAAGTTGTAAATTTTTCAGAAAGTGTGTATCTTTTAACATGAGTGTATTTATCCAGGTTATAACAGAATTTCTACAGTACATGAAAATTTTAGCTACTTATATCAAGTGGGGTCACTTGTCAAAATGTTTAGTATTAAAAATATACTCCAGATAAAAAAGGAATTACAGGAAAATTTTCATCCCACTTAAGCTTCATCTATCAGTATTGTATTCTTTCCCCTTTAATTAACCTATAATAAGGTCAAAATTTCGCACTAAATTTAACCACAAGAACTAACTATAAGTTTTAGGCATAAAATATTATCTATAAATATAACTAGGTCTGTTTACTTTTATTATTTAAGAGCAGAGAATATAGCCAGCATATTCTTATTTGAAGGAACTAAAATTTAGTTATCTATTCAATAAATATGTATTAAACACCAATTTTTATCTCAGTCAGTTTTCAAGATTCTATTGCTCTGGTAGTGCATCTGGTTACAAAACGGATGAATACACTTGCTTTCAGGGATCTTATATTTTTCTGGTAGAGACACACAGAGAAATGCATGCATACAGAAATAAACACACACCATTAAGGACATGAATAGGAGGAAGATTAACCTGAGGTGCAGTTGGTTTGAAGTGCATTTGTCAAGGAATGCCTGTCAAGGGGAAGATATATATATATATAGATAGATTTTATTTCTTTATTTGACAGACAGAGATCACAAGTAGGCAGAGAGAGAGAGCAAGAGGAGGAAGCAGGCTCCCTGCCGAGCAGAGAGCCCGATGCGGGGCTTGATCCTAGGACCCTGGGATCATGACCGGAGCTGAAGGCAGAGGCTTTAACCCACTGAGTCACCCAGGAACCCCGGGGAAGCTATAACTTGAACAGAGTATGGAAGCTAGTAATGCAAACCAAGAGGTCATGCAAGGCAGATAGAAGAGTAAATGGAAAGACCCTGTAAAGTATACATGGGTGTATTCTAAGGATAGTACAGAAGTCATTGTGGTAAGAGCTGAAGGCAGGAATGGTAGAGTAGATGTAGTGGATAGAAGATTCACCTAATACTGGGTTTTTGTATTTAATTCATAGCAAGTAAACACTAGAATGGTGAAAATGTTAGTGACAAGATTGTACTCATCCTTGAAAAGGATCTACTATTGCTAATGTGTTAACAGTGGAGTATACTTTGGGAAGGACAGTAGTAAGGCGGCTAGTTGTGAGGGTCTTGCAATAATCCATGTTATCATATTGATGCATGGATCAAAGTGGGAGTGGTGGAAGTGGTAACAGAGGTGATAAGGTCAACTGGGTTTCCTCATAGAATATATATGAGTCATGATATATAGAAATAAAAATTATTTCTAATGCTTAGGGTCAAAGCATATACAAGGATGGAATTGTCACATAGTGACATGGGAAAAACATAGGGGAAAAACAAAACCTGAATGGTGGTGGATGTTTTGTGGAGGGCAGACTTAGTTGTAGAATAGTTGATTGTGAGAAGTCAATTTACATGGACATGTTGAGTAAATTACTGATATAGGACTTCCAGTTTCAGCTCCAAAATATAAACAGCTTGGAAGTCATCACTCCTGTCTTTCCATTAAGAAAAACTAAAACTTTTTCAAACTGAAAACCAGTGACTTCTCTTGAGTTTGTCAGAGAACTGAGGTCACAGGGCAAACCACTACTCCCAAATCTAGAGAGACAGGTAAATCCAGTGGGTCCCAGGCAGGATATGATTAGCGGGAGAAAAAGCTGCTGCAGCCATGCACTGATAGGACACATAAACAGTACTTTGATGAGTGGCTGAAACTGAGTTATCTGAGTGAGACTGAGAAATGCTTCCTCGCACAGTCTTCCAGCAGCCTCCTCTAGAATATGATGGCCTTTACCTCCAGGAATCCTAACAGTTTCTCATGAGAGGCAAGAAAGAGTCATTTGTGGCACTAGTAGAGGAAGAAAAGGACCATTGTGAAATATGCCACGTGCTTTCTCCATAAAAGAGGCCTCTGCTTTGCAGGAAAATATTTTAAAAGACCTTCATTCCACCTGGGAGAAGGACTTTGGCTTTATGCTGTCACATCTATCTCTCTTGCCTCACTTAAAAGTTGCGGTGGGGGGAGCGCCTGTGTGGCTCAGTGGGTTAAGCCTCTGCCTTTGCTCAGGTCATGATCTCAGGGTCCTGGGATCGAGCCCTGCATTGGGCTTTCTGCTCAGTGGAGAGCCTGCTTCCCCCACTCATTCTGCCTGCCTCTCTGCTTACTTGTGCGCTCTCTCTCTGTGTCAAATAAATAAATAAATAAATCTCAAAAAAAAAAAAAAGTTGGATGAGGATAAGAAACAATTATGAATGTCATGGACTAGACACACAGGTTTATTAAAAAATTGAGACCTAATCTTAGAGCTAGAATGCTTCTCCTTGACACCTTATTCCACATCATCAGGACTCCAGTGCGGTATTGTAGTTCTGAGGAAGAGTCCTTAGGGAAGTCAAAATACAGCACTGAAGAAGAAAACAGAACAAAAATACTAGGGGAAATTGAAGCCTCTGGTTCTTAAAGCTACAACAAACATTTTACACTGCCTGAACACTAGCCAGCATCCCATAAGACATGTTCCTCCAAGTCCTGTTATCTGACATATCATGCCCAACTTTCAAAAACATTATAAGAAATGCTAAAAGTAAAAAAAAAAAAAATTACAATTTGATGAAACAAAAAAATCAGAACTAGAGTCAGATTTGATACAGATTTTTAGAATTATTCAGCAAGGAATTTAAATTGCAAATATACTAACCTGGAGTTGAGAAGAAAATTTCAGTGGAGGTGTTAGTTTGTTGTTGTTAACACATTTAGTGTTTAAAATCCATAAGATGGATTATAATATTTAGATAATAAATGGTAGAAAATTGAGCTCTGGGGCCCTCCAGTTCTTGGAGATGCTAGATGAACCAGAATATATATTGTGAGTGTGATGTAAGGAAAACGTACACTGTGGAATGTAATAGGTGACAGTATTTCAAGGAGGAAAGAGTGATCTCCTTTTGCAATGCAGTCAGATAGGTTAAATTAGAGAAGTTCCAACCAGCCATTGGGTCATAGCAAAACATCAGTGGGATCATTGGTGGAGAAATAAGAGAAGATTTGTCAGGTTATGGTGGTCAAGAGCGAATTGACATACATAGAAGCGAGAAAGGAGAAGAATTAGAGGCAGGGTATATAAACAGTTGGAACACTTGTTGTAAAGAGGAAAAGGATAATGAGGTCATAGCAATTGAGGAATGTGGGGCGAGAAAGCTTTATTCTTAATTCTGGAGATATAATAATTTTACTCTGGGCATGATAAACTAGATGGGATGAGTAATATTACAAAAAAAAAAAAGGAAACAGGAATTCCTAGAATATTATCCCTGAGGGGGCCAGGTGAGATGGACCAAAGTGTACAGAAGAAGGATGTGACCTTGGAGAGGTCTACACACACACACTGTTTAGTACCAGCAGCCACCAATATTTTGCAGTAATCCAACATACATACTTTCATTTGTCTCTCTAATCCTTCCTTGAATTCTACATCAGATTATACTCTGTCTTTGATTGTTTTGCTGAGTTCAGGGCATATGCTACCAGAATGAAGCAGTATATTGTGAGAAAGAAAAGGTGTGAAGATTTATCCTTCATGGGTATATTCCTACAACAAATGCAATCTAATTAAATTCACTTATGCATCCAACACTGTGAAAGTCTAAACAAAAACTAAGCCAACCAGGAAATGAGTCACTACTGACACAACATCAAATACAAAGTTAAATTTTAGATCAGTGCCATTATCTACAAACATCATTTTTTTCTCCCCTGACTGCAAGTTCCTTCAAAGTGTTAAGAGTTAGCCCTGTTGATGTGATATCCCTTAAAGAGACCAAACATTTCTCTTAGTCATGAAAGGCAGAAGTAACCACCACAGGGAATCACATAAAGTAACCCAAAAATTAACTTTGGGTTGTTTACCCTAAAAAAAATTAATCTCTGCTTCCATTCTGTTGGGATTTAAAAAGAGGTAAAAGGCCAAGATCCTAATGTTTTGGGTTCTGTAGGCAGGTTTTTCACCCCAGATAGAGCTGTTCAGAACACTGTAACAGGGTTTGCCTCTGTGAGGAATAAAATGACACCATGATGTGACAGCCCCTCACATAATACTGTATTTCTGTAAATGGTCTAACTTAGTTCAATACTTGTGGTTCTGTCTCTGGAATAAATACAATATGAGAAAAAGGAACAGTAATGTTTTCAAAGAAACATCTATAAATGGAACCTAAACAAGAAGCATTTTTTTTTCCTTTAAATGCTCTTGCTCTAGAATATCTTTTGCCAAAGCCTCATGACTCTGCTCCATCCACAGAACATATGCTTAGAAATATAGTCCTTGAAAATAATTTATGAAAATTTCCGCAAGTAAAATGAGAAATCTCTGCATTATATATTCTGAAGATCTGTGCAGTACCTAAGAAAACCATGAAATAGGGCATACTATAGTAACAAATATCCTCAAATATGCTTTTCCAAAGAAATGTCTTTTGGTAAAAGAACAAATGTACCATGGAAAAATTTTCCAGCTAAAGCACTTATTTTTTATTATTTTTCAAAAGATTTTATTTACTTATTTGACAAAGAGAGACACAGCGAAAGAGGGAACTTAAGCAGGGGAGTGGGAGAAGGAAAAGCCCAATGTGGGACTAAATCCCAGGACCCTGGAATCATGACCAGAGCAGAAGGCAGATGCTTAACTGATCCACACACCCCAGCTAAAACACTTAGAAAAGTAGCTACTGAATACTTTTCTTTACAGAATGAGAAGAGACATTTCATTATTCTCTCTGTGCCTAAAAACTAATGAGGAAAATCTTAGACTTCGGACAATGGAGGAACTGTTGGGGCCATTTAAGATCTTCCTGACTGGAAAATTATTTTATTGTGTATGACTAAAATGTATTATTCACTTTAATTCATTTTAATTAAATCTATTTTGTAAAAAGAAGGAAAGAGTCAAAGATAAGCAAAATTTGTGACTAAAAAAAACTGTAAAAGGATCTTGACATTTTGTTACATTTTATTCTGTCTTCAGGGTGATATATTATTTGATTCAACATTTTGGTTCAGTGAGCTATGCAAGTGATTGAATACATTTCCTAAATTTTAAAATGATAAATGTTTAAGAAACATAACTGAAAGTATCACATACCTTATACAAACTAGTGATTCAACCATTATGGTTTTCAATCATAGTACATTTTATATTACCTACTTTACCAAGTCATTGTGATTTTATGATGACTCGAACATGAATAACAATAAAAGAAAACAGCTTTGATTGATGGTAATGGTGCAGTAAAAGTCATTAGGAATTCAAAAGACTTCAAATTAAGAGTTCAATTCAACAACCAGTCATCACAATCACTGGACTCTGTGAGCTCATGAAATCACAATAAAATGCATACACTCTTTTAGATAAAACTATTTCTGAATTGCATTCAAAGATCAATTAATTACATGACTTTTATTCATGAAATGGAGAAGCCATTGCCTCCAAAGCTTTTTACTCTGATGCTAGTAAAATTGGAACATGTAATTGTGGTTTAGAAAGACTTATGTCCTACATTCCAACACTAAAAAAGTAGTATATGATTTCATGAAGTGATTTCTAAATATTAGTCTTCCAGAGAAATAGAACATTATAAAATGATATTGAAATAAATTCTATTCCATAATTATGATCTTTACTCAATGAATAAATTCTTGTGGCTTTATTCAAAATCTACTTAATGGAAACAGACAGTCTCTCTTTAAAATAGAATTTTGAAATGCTTTGCTTATATATATTTACATTAACCAAAATATACATTTTTTTCTGAAATGTTTTCATATGTCTATTAAGGTAAAAGGAAACATTTAATCTTTGGATTTACAGGTATAGAATTTAAATAATACAGTTTTAAAGCACACTGTGAGGAACTCACATTAGGACCTTAGAAATCTAAAGTCTCCAAAGAACGACCTTGTGCAAGCAATTTAAATCATAACAAAGTCCTTGAATAGCATAAATAAATAAATAAATATCACAAATTATAATAATAAATTCAATAAGGCAATTTTATACAAATGCACAAACCTGATAATCTATGCTGATAGGTTCAAAAATAATTACTTGCATCCCTAAAGAAAAGCAGCTGTAAATTATTCAGGGGTTACTCTAGCACTGATGAAAATATTCCTTTGTTTTGTATTTCTATCTTAAATAATTCTCTATCAGGACTTAAGCAGTCTTATTATTTCTTTATAATTATGGATAGTCTGGTTATCCTTTAGTTTTCAATTCCACATTTATTTTCATAAGAACGTTCTTTATTCCAAAGGTCTCTTTTCTTCCTTTCTTTCTTTTTTTTTTTTTTTAAATGGGTACTACTTTGGAGGCCTGTTAAACCTTTACTTGAATAAAATGACCAATTTTTGAATAGTAGAATAATTGATTGCTAAGGTGCTGCAGAGCCTAAATATATGTACACACACACAACACACACAACTTCTTCATCTACTATCTATCATCTATCAATTATCTACCTATCATTGATCTATCATCTATCTTCATCATCTATCTGTCATCATCTATCTATCATCTCTATGAATTGATGAAGCATAAGCTGGATAAATGTACTGAAAAAGAGAGTGTCAGAAGAAAGACTCAGCTCTAGCATCTTGACGTGGGTAGTAGGCTGGTAATCCTTCAATGTGACAGTATTATTCTCTGGAAGATCCCACTGTGTGATTCGCATAAAGCATCATTTTTGTGTACCTGTCATTTCCCAAGCACTCTGGTAAACATTTTTCATATTTTTATTATCTTATTTGTTGCTTAAGTGGACAAACCAGTCAATAACCATCTCTGTGAACTTTTTTTCTTTTTAGTTTTGTTTGTGATTTTTCCTGTAGTACTACTTGATACTTGAGTCTTAAGGTTGTTTTTGTTAATAATGCAAACCAGCATTTATTTAGAACTTATTCTATCCCCACAGTAATTTAAATATTTTATACATGATTTCTCATTTAATTATTTCAATGTTGTTATAAAGTAGATCATAGTTATTTTAATTTTATTGGTAAGGATAGTACAACTCAAAGAGACCATTCACTTCCAATTATCCATATTTTCTTATGCTCTTCTTTTAGTCCTGCTACTCAAATTCTTTGTCTGAAAATAATTTCTCTTGAAGAGTAAGAATTTATGATGTCATAGAGATTAATTATGGCTGTGTTAATTATTAATTAGGTAAATCTGAACAAATAATGATTATTTCTAGATCTCATGTATGTATCTGTACAATGAGGATTTAACAACACATAATGCAATATTTAATTTGAGGACACATCATAAAAATCAATACAAAACCTATAATTCTTTATCATATTCAAAGTAAACAGTAGTATTAGGTATAGAGATTATGACTGATGTAAGCAAAGTTTGATTATGCAAAAAAAAAAGTTTATACTTTGAAGGCATATTGAGTTTGGTCACACAAATTAACTATCTCCTCATTATTCCAAGTAACAGATTACTTAACTGTTACATGAGGATTATAATATTACTACATGGTATGATTATTTTGGGAGTTAATTTAAATAACTCATATAAAACATAGCTCCAGACACATATTAAGTATTCAACAACTATTAGGTATTTTCATTGTTATTGATTTGTTGTTATTTCTTACTTTTAGTATAGAAGCTTACACCTATTTTTTCATGAGTCCTTTAATCCTAGAACTTCTATTTGCTTATACACATACAGTTTTTATTTTCTTCACTCCTCATTCACATACAAAAAAACCCTAGATTTTCTTTCTGTTTGATCTGATTGGGTAGCATTCTCCAAACTTGGATTAGCCCACATAACTTACATTACTTGCTTTATTTGCTTATAATCTAATAGGGTTATTTTATTTGATCCTCGTCTTCTGACTTGTTTCCTCAAGCTAAGCCACAGAAAACAATTTGAGAATTGAAGGACACCTGATTAACTGCCTCTTTTTACATATGTGTTACTTGAATATTAAATGTAAAAACTCATAATCAGTATATTATTTATGTAAATATATCCTTAATAGCTAATTTAGTCAGGGGATATGAACTACACTATTAAATGTGTTCTAATATTTAAATTCATATAGTAGGGGAGGAAAAAAATGACAGAGGAGTAGGAGACCTAAATTTAGTCTGGTCTCAGAAATTCAGCTAGACAATTATCCAACCATTCTGAACACCTACAAACTCAACAAGAGATCTAAGAAAAGAATAATAGCAATTGTATGAAAAGAAAAGTAACTACTTTCTAGAAGGTAGGGCATGTTGAGAAGTGAATCTAAAGTAGTATTTTGGAAGACAGAACACAGTGGGAGGAAGCCTCTGTTAGCCAGCTAGGGCAATTGATAGAGCAGAGGAGCATAAAATTGGAACTTTTAAGAAGTCTGCTCCACTGAGGGATGTGACTCCAGTGGCTAAGCAGGGGGAGTGGAAACTTCACTGAGACAATGTGGTCTCAGGATGCACAGGATCACAGAAAGATAGGGGGTGCCTGAGTGCAGCAGAGCTCCCATATATTGGAGTGGGGAATCCAGATACAAAGACAGAGCTGAGGAGTGGACTTTCAGCCTGGGATTGCCATAAACCATGATTTGAGGCACAGTAGGGTCACTACTCATCAAACAGGGACCCCACAAGTGACAGATTTGAGGCATTACCCTTTCTCCCTCAGGACGAATAGCATGGGAGCATACCACAAGAATATGATGTTTAGAAACTCCAAACAGGGTTGTGTGCCAGAGATAGAGATGCCCGGTCACAGCTGGGTGAGCATGGAGTGTGGCCAGAGAACTGGGAGACAGGAGTGATTGACTGTTTTTCTCTAAGGGCTCACTGGGGAGTAGAACCCTGATTTCTCAAGTCCTCTGGGGCCAGAGATTGGGAAGCTGCCATTTTCATTCTTGTCTTCCAAAGCTGTATAGGAAGCTTTCAGGGAATAAAAGCTGGGAAGAGCAAAACAAGGAGATTGTTTAGCCTGGCCCCTGGCAAGGGTGGTACAATTCTGCCTCAGGCAAAGACATTTGAGAATCACTGCAACAGGCCTCTCCCCCAGAAGATCAGGAAGAACATCAGGGCAAGACCAAGTTTACCTATCAAGGAGAATTGCAAAATTCCAGTGCTAGGTGAATATAGCACATAAAATTCATGGCTTTTTTCCCCCGTGATGCTTTAGTTTTTCAAAGTTAACTTTTTAAATTTTCCTTATTTTTTTTTTCATTTTCTTTTTTCTTTTTTTTTTTAATTTTTCTTCTGTCTTTTTGCAATGAATATCTTATAAATTCCTTTTTGTAAATCTTTTTTAGGGATACCTGGGTGGTTCAGTTAGTTAAGCTGCTGCTTTCAGCTCAGGTCATGATTCCAGGTCCTGGGATCAAGTTTCCTATCAGGCCCCTTGCTTGGCAGAAAACCTGCTTCTCTCTCTACCTCTGCCTGCCACTCTGCCTTCTTGTTCACTCTCTCTCTCTCTCTAACAAATAAATAAATAAAATATTTAAAAAAATAAAATCTTTTTTTTTAATTTTCCTTTTTATAGTCATATTCTATCCCCTCATTGTATTCAATCTTATTTGTGTTTGTGTGTATCTATATATAGAGATATATAGATATTCTTTCTTTAAAATGTTTCTTTCTTTAAAATTTTGAGATACATATTCTTCTAACAGACCAAAATATACCTTAAATCAAGTATATGGTTTGGTTTAGTCTCCTGCCTGATCACATTCTCTCCATTTCTTAAAAATCTTTTCTTTTTTTTTCCCAACCAATTTCTTATCAATTCCTTTTTAAAAATAATTTTTTAAATTTTCATCTTTACAGTCATGTTCCATCCCTTTATTGTATTTACCCTTATATGTGTGTGTGTGTGTGTGTGTGTGTGTGTGTATGTATTTCTCTTTCTTTAAAATTTTGGGCATCAATTTCTTCTAATAGACCAAAATACACTCCAAATCTAGTATGTGGCTCTGTTCTATCCATCAGACTGATCATTGTTTCCCCCCTCCCCCACCCTGCTTTTGGGTTTCGAGTCTCTTCTGATTTGTTTAGTGTATATTTTTCTGTGTTCATTGTTACACTTTTAACATTTTGTTCTTTCATTCATCTATTCTTTTCTGGACAAAATGACAAAATGGACAAACTAATCTAAAACACACATACACACAAACACACACACACATACAAGAGGCAGTACCAGCTGCCAGAGACCTAATCAATACAGACATTAGTAAGATGTCAGAATTAGAGTTCAGAATGATGATTATAAAAATACTAGCTAGAGATGCCTAGGTGGCTCAGTTGGTTAAGCAGCTGCCTTTGGCTCAGGTCATGATCGCAGCATCCTGGGATCAAGTCCCACATTGGACTCCTTGCTCAACAGGGAGCCTGCCACGCTCTCTGTCTCTGCCTGCCACTCTGTCTGCCTATGGTTGCTTGCTCTATCTCTGACAAATAAATAAAAAAAATCTTAAAATAATAAATATACTAGCTAGGCTTGAGAAAAGCATAGAAGATACTAGAGAATCCCAATTTGGAGAAATAATAGAACTAAAATCTAACCAAGTCCAAATCATAAGGCTATTTATGAGGTACATTAAAAAAATGGAGGCCCTAACTGCTAGGATAAATGAGGGAGAAGAGAGAATTTGTGATATAGAAGACTAAATGATGGAGAATAAATAATCAGAGAAAAAGGGTGCCTGGGTGGCTCAGTGGGTTAAGCGGCTGCCTTCTGCTCAGGTCATGATACCCGGGTCCTGGGGTTGAGTCCCGCATCGGGCTCTCTGCGCAGCGGGGAGCCTGCTTCCCCCTCTCTCTCTCTCTCTCTCTGCCTGCCTCTCTGCCTACCTGTGATGTCTCTCTGTCAAATAAATAAATCTTTAAAAAAAAAAAGAATCAGAGAAAAAGAGAAACAATCACTGGATCATGGAGGGAGAATTTAAGAGATAAGTGACATCATAAGACAAAATAATATTAGAATAATTGGGATCCAAGAAGAAGAAGAAAGAGAAAGGCAGAAGGTTTATTGGAACAAATTATAGTGGAGAACTTCTCTAATTCGGTGAAGGAAGCAGGCATTAAAGCCTGGGAGGCACAGAGAAACCCCTTCAAAATCAATAAAAATAGGTCAACACCACATCATCTAACGGTAAAACTTACAAGTCTCAGAGACAAAGAGAAAATCCTAAAAGCAACTTGGGATATGAGGTCTATAACTACAATGGTAGAAACATTAGATTGGCAGCAGAAATATCCACAGAGACCTAGCAGGCCAGAAAGGACTTGCGTGATATGTTCAGAGGACTAAACAAGAATAATATGCAGCAAAGAATACTATATCCAGCTAGGCTGTCATTGAAAATGGAAGTAGAGATAAAGACCTTCCAGGACAAACAAAAACTAAAAGAATTTGCAAACACCAAACCAGTCCTATAAGAAATATTGAATGGGGTCCTCTAGGCAAACACAGAACCCAAAAGTAACATAGACCAGAAAGGAACAGAGACAAGATACAGTAACAGTCACCTTAGAGGCAATACAATTGCACTAAATTCATATATTTCAATAGATACCTTGAATGCAAATGGGCTAATTGCGCCAATCAAAAGACACAGGGTTTCAGATTGGGTAAAAGAACAAGACCCATCAATATTCTTTCTGTAAGAGACTCATTTTAGACCCAAAGACACCTGCAGATTTAAAGTGTGAGGGTAGAAAATCATTTACCATGCTAATGGACATCAAAAGAAAGCTGAAGTTGCAATAGTTATATCAGACAAGTTAGATTTTAAGCCAAAGACTATAATAAGAGAGGAGGGAGGACATTATATCATACTTAAAGAGTCTATCCAACAAGAAGATCTAACAATTTTTTTTTTAAGATTTTATTTATTTATTTGACAGAGAGAGATACAACTAGAGAGGGAACACAATCAGGGAGAGTAGGAGAGGGAGGCTTCCCACTGAGGGGGAGTGGAAGAAGCAGGCTTCCTGCTGATCAGGGAGCTGGATGCAGGACTTAATCCCAGGCCCCTGAGATCATGACCTGAGCCAAAGGCAAATGCTTAATGACTGAGCCACCCAGGTGCCCAAAGTTCTAACAGTTTAAAATATCTATGCCCCTAGCATGGGGAGACCCAATTATATAAGTCAATTAATAACAAAATCAAAGAAACACATCAACAATAATACAAAAATAGTAGGAGACATCAACACCCCCTCCCCTGCTAAAACAGACAGATCATCTAAGCAAAAGATCAACAAGGAAATAAAGTCTTTAAATTACACACAGAACCATATGGACTTCAAATATATATTCAGAACATTGCATCTTAAACCAAAAAATACACATTCTTCTCTAGTGCACATGGAAACTTCTGAAGAATAGATCACATCCTGGGTCACAAATCAGGTCAGAACCAGTACCAAAAGATTGGGATCATTCCTTGAATATTTTTGGACCACAGTGCTTTGAAAGTGGAACTTAATTACAAAAGGAAAGTTGGAAAGGACTCAAATACATGGAGGCTAAAAAGCATATGGGTCAGCCAGGAAATTAAAGAAGATTTTTTTTTAAAATTCGTGGAAACAAATGAAAATGAAAACACAACTGTTCAAAATCTTTGGGTTGCAGCAAAGGTTGTCCTAAGAGGAAAGTATATAGAAAGACAAGACTTTCTCAAGAAACAAGAAAGGTCTCAAATACACAACATAACCCTACACCTAAGTGGAGTTGGAGCAAGAACAGCAGATAAAGCCTAAACCCAGCAGTAGTAGAGAAATAATAAAGATCAGAGCAGAAATCAATGAAATAAGAACCAAAAGAACAGTAGAACAGATCAATGAAACTAGTAGCTGGTTCTTTGAAAGAATTAATAACATTAATAAACCCCTGGCCAGACCTACCCAAAAGAAAAAAAAGAAAGGACTCAAATTAATAAAATCATGAATGAAAGAGGACAGATCACAACACCAAAGAAATCTAAACAAGTTTAAGAACATATTATGAGCAACTATATGACAGCAAATCTGTAAGAAATAGATGCATTTCTTGAGATGTATAATCTACCAAAACTGAACCAGGAAGAAATAGAAAACTTGAACAAACCATAACCAGCAAAGAAAATGAAGCAGTAATCAAAAATCTCCTAACCAACAAAAGCCCAGGGCCAGATAGCTTCCTGGAGAAAATCTACCAAATATTTATTTATTTACTTATTTTTAAGAATATTTATTTATTTATTTGAGAGAGATTGAGATCACAAGTAGGCAGATGACAGGCAGAGACATGGGGAAGCAGGCTTTCTGCTGATAGCCTGATGTGGGGCTCTATCCCAGAACCCTGAGATTAAGACCTGAGCCGAATTCAGAGGCTTAACCCATTGGACCACCCAGGTGCCTCTACCAAATACTTAAAAAAAGAATTAATACTTATTCTCCTGAACCTGTTCCAAAAAATAGAAATGGAAAGAAAACTTCCAAACATATTCTAGGAGACCAGCATCACCTTGATCCCAAAACCAAAGACTCCATCAAACAGGAGAATTACAGACCAATATCCCTGATGAATATAGATGCAAAAATTCTTACCTAAAAACTAGCCAATAGGATCCAGCAGTATATTAAAAGGATTTTTCACCACAGCCAAAGTGGGATTTATTCCTGGGCTGCAGGATTGGTTCAACATCTGCAAATCAATCAATGTGATACAATACATTAATAAAAGCAAAAACAAGAATCATATTAATATGATTCTATTATCTCAATAGATACAGAAAAAGCATTTGACAAAGTACATCATTCTTTCTTGATTAAAACTCTTCACAGTGTATAGGTAGAAGTACACACTTCGGTATCATAAAACCTTCTATGAAAAACCCACAGCAAATATCATTCTCAATGAGGAAAACTGAGAGTTTTCCCCTAAGGTCAGGAACATGGAAAGGTTGTACTCTATCACCACTGCTATTCAAAATAGTGCTAGAAGTCCTAGCCTCAGCAATCAGACTACAAAAATAAATAAAGGACATCTGAATCAGCCCAAAGAGTGAAACTCTCACTCTTTGCAAATGATATGATACTTTATGTGAGAAGCCCAAAAGACTCCACTCCAAAACTGCTAGAACTCATAGAGGAATTTAGTAAAGTGTCAAGATATGAAATCAATGCACAGAAGTCAATTGCATTTCTATACACCAACAACAAGGCAGAAGAAAGAGAAATTAAGAAGTTGGTTCCATTTACAATTGCACTCAAAACCATAAGATACCTAGGAATAAATCTAACCAAAGAGGCAAAGAATATGTATTCAGAAAATTATAGAATAATCATGAAAGGAATTCAGGAAGACACAAAGAAATGGAAAAAAAAAATTCCATGCTCATGGATTGGAGAACAAATGCTGTGGAAATGTCTATGCTACCTAAAGCAATCTACACATTTAAGGCAATCCCTATCAAAATGACATAAACTTCTTTCAAAGAAATAGAACCAATAATAACCAATAATAATCCTAAAATTTGTATGGAACCAGAAAAGACCCTAAATAGCCAGTGTCGAAAAAGAAAAACAAAGCTGGTGGCATCACAATTCCAGACTTTAAGCTCTATTACAAAGCTGCAATCATCAAGATGCTACTGTACTGGCACAAAAACAGACACATAGATCAATGGAACAGAATAGAGAGCCCAGAAGTGGACCCTCAACTCTATGGTCAACTAATTTTCAACAAAGCAGGAAAGAATGTCCAATGAAAAAAAGTCAGTCTTTTCAACAAATGGTATTGGGAAAATTAGACAGCCACATGCAAAAGAATGAAACTGGACCATTTTCTTATACCACACAAAAGAATAGACTCAAAATGCATGAAAGACCTCAATGCGAGACAAGAATCCATCAAAATCCTTGATAATACAGCCAACAACCTCTTCAACCTCAGCCACAGCAAATTCTTCCTAGAAACATAGCCAAAGGCAAGAGAAGTAAGGGCAAAAATTAATTACTGGGACTTCATCAAGATAAAAAGCATTTGCACAGCAAAGGAAACAGTCAATGAAAACAATGGGAGGAAAAAATGAAATAGGATAAAACCAGAGAGGGAGACAAACCATAAGAGACTTTTAATCTCATAAAACAAACTGAGAGTTGTTGGAGTGGAGGGGGCTTGGAGGGATGGGGTGGCGGGGTATGTACATTGGGTATGTGCTATGATAAGCACTGTGAATTGTGTAAGACTGTTGAATCACAGACCTGTACCCCTGAAACAAATAATACAGTATACATTTTAATTAATTAGTTAACTAATTAATTAATGTAGTAATATTACTGAAATGTATGAATAGATCAAAGAACTTAAAAATTTTGTAAGTTTTTGGACAATTATTCTCTGGCAATTATTTCTTATATTACAAAATTTACTAGAGAATTACAGAAAGAAAATCACCAAATAAACAGAATACTTTGGGAGGGTAATAAAGTTAAAAAGTCATATTTTTTGGTATATTTTATAAATGTCGTGATTTTTTTTACTTTTTATTTTTTATTAATTTTTTTATTTTTTAAATTTCTTTTCACTGTACCAGAATTCATTGTTTATGCACCACACCCAGTGCTCCATGCAATACATGCCCTCCATAATACCCACCACCAGGCTCACCCACCTTCCCACACCCCCCGCCCCTTCAAAACTCTCAGATTGTTTTTCAGAGTCCATAGAAATGTCACGATTTTAATATCAGTACTATAATATGATTTTACTATGTTCTGTCACACCAAAGGGTTTCAAAGGAAATAATGTGTGAAGAAATGGCATTTTACTTCAAAGTGATAATTACAGCTATATTCCATAACAGACAGATCACTACAAAGCAATAATAGTGCTTATTAAAATTCAAGAAAACTTCTGTGTGAAGTTATTCAGATTTGAAGGATGATTGTATTGATGACAATGATAAAATAATGGCACTTAGTAATAATAGCATGTTCCATTTTTTGTTTTCTCTTGAAAGATCCTAAGGTTATATATTTGAAAGTTTCTATTTCTGCAATCATGCAAGGCAAGTAAAATATCAGATTATTTTCAGGAAAAAGAAACTGAATCCTCTTAATAGTAACAGTGTGATTTGTAAAATGAGATGCTTTCTTTGAACATTTAGTCATGACTTTGCAACATGCTCCAGAGAAAAACAAAAATCAATGACAGTATCATCATCAACAACAATTGCAGCAGAAATTGTAGTTTTGTGACCTATGAAAGATTTCTGATTCGTGAATATCTCTTCTTTTATAGCTCATCCTTCAGTGATTCCATCTAACACCATGAATTAAAGAGTAATAAATGTTACCATTATTACATTTACCAGTTGTTCTAAAGGTAAATGATTGTCCTGCAAGTGAAAAAACAAAAACAAAAACAAACACAAACAAACAAACAAAAAAGACCCCATGATGAACCAAATATATTTAAAATATATTTTAGGTCTAGATGAACACAAAATATATATTTAAGCAAACAAGGATGACTTAAAACAAAAATACAGTTTACTTAAAATGACCCAGAAGAAGTGGAAATATGAAAAAGTGCTGAACATTACTCATCACCAGGAAAATACAAATCAAAATTATAATGAGATATCACTTCACACCTGTCAAAATGTCTAAATAAAAAATGCAAGAAACAATGAGTGTCAGTATAGATTTGGAGCAAAAGCAGCCCTCTTACACTGGATGTGGGGTTGCAAACTCATGCAGCCACTGTGGAAAACAGTATGGAGATTCCTCAAAAAGTTAAAAACAGAACTATCTTATTATCCAGCAATTGCTTTAACTAGGAATTTATCTAAAGAATACAAAATACTAACTGAAAGGATACATGCCCCCTGATATTTATAGCAGCATTACTAAAAATAGCCAAATTACGGTGACAGCTCAAGTGTCCATTGACTGTTGAATCAATAAAAAAGATATCATATATATATATATATATATATATAATGGAATATTACTCAGTCATAAAAAGAATGAAATCTTTCCATTTGCAATGACATGGATGGAGCTAGAGAGTGTTACACTAAGCAAAATAGGTCCCTCAGAAAGAGACAGATACTGTATTATTTCATTGATATGTGGAATTTAAGAAACAAAACAGATGAACACAGGGGGAAACAAAAAGAGAGAAACAAACCATAAAACAGACTCTTAACTATAGAGAACAAAACAAGGTTTGCTGGAGGTGGGTGGGAAGATGGCTTAAATTGAGGGGCCTCACCATGAGCATTGGGGGTTATATGTAAGTGATGAATCACTAAATCTATCCTGAAACTAATAGTATACTATATGATAACTAACTGAAATTTAGATAAAAACTTAAGCAAAATGAAACAAAGGATATGTTATTATGCCATTATATCTAAATTCTGTTTTATGAGTTTCAGTACAGTTTTCTAGTTTCACCAAGTAGTTCCTGGACTATATTATTAAATTTCTTCCTAAACATTCCCATAGTTGTTGTTGTTACCTTAAGTGCAATAATTTAGCTAATTATCTTCCCAGGTACTGATGAAGTAAGCAAAGAAAGTATTTTTCATTTATCTGAGGATGTAAAAATTATCTAATTAATGTTTGATTTTTGTTTGTTTGTTTGTTTGTTTTGTTTTTCTAGAGCTTGGTTTTCTTGAGTATACAGTATGTTAGCTGTCTATATGTCTTCTTTGGAAAAAATGCCTATTCATGTCTTCTGCCCATTTTTAAATTCCATTATTTGTTTTGTTTTGTTTTGGTATGGTGTTTTATAACTTCTTTATGTATTTTGGATACTAACCCTTCATCAAATATGTCATTTTCAAACATCTTCTCCCATTCTGTAGGTTGTCTTTAAGTTTTGCTGATTGTTTACTTCACTGTGCAGAAACCTTTTATTTTGATGAAGTCCCAACACTTCATTTTTGCTTTTGTTTCCCTTGCCTCCAGAGATGTATCTAGTAAGAAGTTGCTACAGCCCATGTCAGAGAGGTTGCTGCCTGTGTTTTCCTCTAGGATTTTTTTTTAATTTTTTATTTTTTATAAACATATATTTTTATCCCCAGGGGTACAGGTCTGTGAATCACCAGGTTTACACACTTCACGGCATCACAATTCTGGACTTCAAGCTCTATTACAAAGCTGTCATCATCAAGACAGCATGGTACTGGCACAAAAACAGACACATAGATCAATGGAACAGAATAGAGAGCCCAGAAATAGACCCTCAACTCTACAGTCAACTAATCTTCGACAAAGCAGGAAAGAATGTCCAATGGAAAAAAGACAGCCTCTTCAATAAATGGTGCTGGGAAAATTGGACAGCCACATGCAGAAAAATGAAATTGAACCATTTCCTTACACCACACACAAAAATGGACTCAAAATGCATGAAGGACCTCAATGTGCAAAAGGAATCCATCAAAATCCTTGAGGAGAACACAGGCAGCAACCTCTTCGACCTCAGCCGCAGCAACATCTTCCTAGGAACAACGCCAAAGGCAAGGGAAGCAAGGGCAAAAATGAACTATTGCGATTTCATCAAGATCAAAAGCTTTTGCACAGCAAAGGAAACAGTGAACAAAATCAAAAGACAACTGACAGAATGGGAGAGGATATTTGCAAACAACATATCAGATAAAGGACTAGTGTCCAGAATGTATAAAGAACTTAGCAAACTCAAAACCCAAAGAACAAATAATCCAATCAAGAAATGGGCAGAGGACATGAACAGACATTTCTGCAAAGAAGACATCCAGATGGCCAACAGACACATGAAAAAGTGCTCCATATGACTCGGCATCAGGGAAATACAAATCCTCTAGGATTTTGATGGCTTCCTCTCTCACATTTAGGTCTTTCATCCATTTTGAATTTACTTTTTTGTGTATGGTGTAAGGAAGTAGTCCAGTTTGTTTCTTTGCATGTAGTAGTGTGTCCAGTTTTCACAACACCTTTTGTTGAACAAACTGTCTTTTTTCCCCATTGGATATTCTTTCTTATTTTGTTGATTAGGTGATCATGTAGTTGTGGGTTCATTTATGGGTTTTCTATTCTGTCTATTAATCTATGTGTCTATTTTTGTGTCAGTACCATACTGTGTTGATCACTACAGCTTTGCCATATAACTTCAAGTTTGGAATTGTGATACTGCCAGCTTTGTTTTTCTTTTTCCAGTTTGATTTTGCTATTTGGGGTCTTTTGGTTCCATAAAAAATATTAGGATTGATTATTCTTGTTCTGTGAAAAATGCTCTTGGTATTTTGGTAAGATTGTATTAAATGTAGAGATTGTTTTATGAATATATCTAAGATATTAAGCATAAAGAATTTACATGAGAAAATGAATATGCAAATAAAATTTTTGAAGAACACCATGTGATTTTTGTATAAATTTTATTTGAATTAAAAATTATATTCAGGTTCTAATAAAAGAAAAATGTCTTAGAATTTAAAAAATATATAAGCAATTGTGGAAACTTGTCTTATTATATATGACTAAATTATATAAATCCTTTTGGTAAAATCAGTAAAGTCCCAATGTTATGAAGTCTCTCCCGTATGTTTTTTTCATATCCCACAACTAAGTCTTTTTAATACTTAGACTTTATTTAAATTGATTGGAAAAGGACAAATAGTTATTTGACTAACAAGTATATGAGCAGATTAGGCACTGATGAGAAAATTCCAAATGATTAATATGAAACAGTAGCTTGAATGATAAATGGGGAATGATAATAAAAGAACAGTGATACTGTTACTGATCACATAGGATAAATCTAAAAATATAGTAGCATGTGGACCTAATAGAACCATTGACAGTGATGGGAATATAGGAAACTTCATACACTATTGCTGTTGCCTGTTGATTAATTTTTGGAAAGGAATCCTAAGTAATGCCACATATGAGAATTACTTTATAGAAATAATATCAAACTATATAAATACACACGTTAAACAACTTTAAATGTAGGCAAAAGTAATGTAAAAAACTTAGATGTTCATTCATTGGGAAATGACTATATATGCAATTGGTGTCAAGAAACATCATTATTCATCAAGTTCTGAAGATTATAAGATATTTGTGAAAATACATATCCAGGCTAATTGATTTTGTTAGTTTGGCTATTTTCCATAGTAATAAAAAACGTTAATATTTATATGGCAGAAAAAATTGGAAGATTAACTACTGTGGGATATGCTAATTCTAAAATATTCTTTATCTTTTGTGTCAAATATATTTTAATGTTTTTAAATTCCTAGATTTCTCTATGTCATTATATTATTTATCTTCTTCCTCAGTTAAGTAACTATCTTAATGAGAAAGTAAGTAATGCAAGACCATTGTTCAAAATGAAAACAATATATATGTATGATAAAGCAATGTATTAAAAAAAAAAAAAACTTGTCTTTTTAAATTTCTCCGTAATAGCACCATAGCTATTTATGCTGCTAGAACTGGCTTGTCTTTATATGGAAAGAAAAAAAAATAATAATATTGCTATATTCCTCTGCCTTCCACAACCTTGATATACATTTTAGCTACATAGACTCTTTTCCTCTTTGACTGCTGGTTACTTATAGCATTTCCCTTGAAATTATTTTATAAACTAGTTAGATTTTTATTAAATTGTCTGATCAAGACATCCTTATTCAAAACACTTAGAATAAAAGGCAAATTCATAGACCCCTTATTTAATGGACTTAGATTGGCCCCAATTTATCTTTCCAGAGTAATTCATATAGTTAATTTATTCAAAATATACTTATTTTTTGAAATTCAAAGATATTGATCCAGATTCTAACTAAGGAGTTGGCATTCCCTTGAACAAGTGTTACATTTTTGTACAGCTATGGTTGAATTTACCTACCTGGAATACCACTCTTTTAGTGCTTTCTTATTCTTGCTTTGTTTCCTTTATAAACCACCTTAAAGATAACTTTCTTAAATAATTTTTATTACATTTGCTACAAAACATGTCTCCCAACTCCAAATTCTTATAGTATTTTTTTAGAGCCAACTATATGGCTTTTACTATTTTATATTATAATTTTTGACTTTTATATCTTAGCTTTCTAGTGTGTAACTAGTAATCAACAAAGGTGTGATGCATCTCTATCATTAATAGCAAAAAGTCATTACATATTTATTCAAAGAACTAGTGAACAAATTGTTTATCTAGATTTATCAAAATCTAGTCTCTCATGATTGAAGCAAGAACAAATATATTCAGTTCATTTGTTTTATACTCTATTTTTCTTTCATTTCTACTTTCTTCAAAATAGATTTTATATCATTTTTTCTTGTTCCATATGTTTTTCTACTTACATCTTTATAGAAAAGCTGTTTCATTATATTACAATAAAAAAAATCATGACGTCTCATATTTTGATGGATTTAGAAGTTTGCATAGGTACTAATAGACAATTTTTATCACTTTAGTATACCTTTATGTATTTGGTGAATAGTATTGCATGTTGTACTGTATGCATTATGTATTGTGTACTGTGGCTTAGCAGATTCTCTTTATTAACAATTTCATTTCTCCTTTTTCTGTGAAACAGAAAAATTTCATATTAAAATAAAATGTATAACATATTTTCCAGCTTCCTAACATAGGCAAATATTTAAATACTTTGAAATTCATAAAGGAGATAAAGATTAATCTGATTTAATAGAAAGATGAGACTTTATTTGTTACCTGGTGTCCAGTAACATCAACAAAGGAAAGATAGGGGTCCCTGGGTGGGTCAGTTAAGCATCTGCCTTTGGCTTAGGTTATGATCTCAGGGCCCTGGAATGCAACCCTGGTGTTCTGCTCCCACTCAGCAGGGAGACTGCTTCTCCCTTTGCCCCTCCTCCTCATGCTCCACTTAATCTCTTTTTCTCTCTCAAATAAATAAATAAATAAAATCTTAAGCCATCAAACAACAAAAAGAAAACCCACACAAATCAAAGGAAGGATAGAGTCAGTCTCTAGTTCAAGAGACCACTTTAAAAAAAATGCTTATGTTGGGACGCCTGGGTGGCTCAGTGAGTTAAGCCGCTGCTTTCAGCTCAGGTCATGATCCCCGGGTCCTGGATCGAGTCCCAAATCGGGCTCCTTGCTTGGCAGGGAGCCTGCTTCTCTCACTGCCTCTGCCTGCCTCCCTGCCTGCTTATGTGTACTCTGCTTACATTAAGGTTAAAAATTTCTTATGTTACTGCAATATTTTGAAATATTATGCTCTTTCTCTCTAATGTCCTTATATAGAAAATATGGAAAGAATCAATATTGCCTTTCTTCCCTGAGATAAACTTAAATACAATGTTCTCACCTTTTTTTCAAATAGGCCATTTGTTCTCATGTTCTAATATTCTGATTAAGATAACATGAGCTGGTATTCATAAAGTAGCAACACAGGCTAATTCCCTAAAATTTCAGCTACTTTTATCAGAATATCTGGAGTAAATAAAAAATATCACTCATTATTTTCTTAAATTTCTTATGTGATTGAAATCTAATTGCCAGGATTGTAGAGTAAAATTATAAATATTGTGAAATGGTGAAATAGATGATATTCAATAACAAATGGTAAAATATATTCAGATGGATCTTTACATCTTGGCGTTCTTGGTAACATGGGTTTTCCATAATATAAAGCATGATTACATTAAAAAATGTTAAATTAGATAAATTTTACATTGATATAAGGATAAGGTGAAGGAGAAAGGTTGTAAAAACAGACATTTCTGTTTTTCAACTGGTAGCTTCCATTAATGGGTGAGAATATACAGACTGAGTGCTGGATATTACATGTCTAATTCTGTCATAGACATGGAAGGACATAATTAAGGAAAAACACATTTTATTTAGTGTTTAATCCACACACATACACTCTTTGATCTTTGTAAAATTATGAATGTCAGAAAAATTCCTTGGTGTCATAAGCTTACATTCTTATGAACAGGGAATAAAATATAATTTAAAAAACAAAACAAGGACAAATGAAATCAAAGTATGAAAACTATAACTCTAGTAATACAAAAGTGCTTATTCTAATACAATGCTTAGCTAAGATCTTTTTGAATAGTTGAAATGTAAATAATGAACAATGATCAGTCACTTTAAGCTCTGGGAAATAATGCCTGATTAGAAAAGTTAGGCAAAGTTCCTAACCAGAAAATTTGATGTTTTCAAGGAGTGGACAGAAAGAAGAAAATCGAAGAACGATACATGGTAGGTTCAGATGGTGGAAGCAAGGTCAGTAACAAGAGGGGTTTCTCTTGCAACAGAAAAATATTTTAATATTCATTATACGTGCAAAACATAGTGGAAGATTTGGGGAAAGAGGTAATGTAATCGTGATTTATATTTCATAAATGTTTTTCCAACTATTGTGAGAAAAATATTGCAAGAAGAAGAATGGAAGGAATAAAAAAAATATATCCCTGGGAAGACAGGAAGACATTTTAATAGTCTGGACCAAGATGTCAATATTCCAGAAAGAAAGAAATAATGTACTTGCTCTGCACTGGGAAGGATGTAATACTTCTATCTTGGATATCAGTTATGGCTTTCTTGCTCCACCTGAAAGCCATCTGAAGAGAATCATTACTGTTATTATTAATGTTCTAAATAATTATATTAACTGATAATTATAGATCTATTGACTACTGACTGCAAATTGTCCATTTGAGGATATACTTAGTGCTTTGTTTGATCTACCCATTGCTGAAATACATCTTATGTAGGTTGAGATTCTTGGCAATATTAAAAAGAAGATTTTATTCTGTAAATATACAGATACCTGGTTACCTATGAAAAACTGGGAATATCTAATGACACTGAATTTATATTCCTTTATTCTTATAACAAACAATTGTTGGAACAATATAACAGAAATCCACTGAACTGGTACTTAATTCTCCAGTTTACCAGTTTTTTCATTCTTTCTTTTTTTCATACCTAGGTACTATTGGCATTGTTTTCATGTATTACATGTTAAATTCTGTAAGAAAAAGACTGAATAAAACTATTCCTAGAAGAAATTTGAACAGAAAGTATATATATACTTATTCTCAAAAAGGACAGCCAGATTATTACCATTGTTTGATAAAACATTATACTTTTCCTTTCTTCTCAAGGAGAAAGTTTTGTTCTGACAATTTCATTTTGCATTGTTCCATTTTTAATTTATTTCTATTTCATTTAATGCTGGGTACCAATGGAGGCTGTCACCGTAACTGAACTCAATTAGCATTTCTAGCCCTTGTCCTCAGATTCTGTTGTGAAAAGCCACTAAATCATGTGATGTCACAGTTATAACATGATGCAAATAATAGCCAGAATTTTTCAGTATATGATATCCTCTTTATGAACTATGGGCATATGGATAAAAAGAAAAAAAAATCTTTCAACCACATTCTCGCTGAATTGTTGCACAACAGACTTCTCATGTATGAAATTTCTACCAGCTAAAATAATTAGATAACTATGTGTTAAAGTGAATAAATTTGGGTCTGGAAAAGAGATCATTCTTTTCCTTAGAATTACTAACATTTTTTAAGCTTTTATTTATTTATTTGACAGAGATCACAAGTAGGCAGAGAGAGGGGGGCAGGGATGCAGGCACCCTGCTAGGGAGAGACACCCCCCCCCGATGGGTACTCGATCCCAGGACCCTGAAATCATGACCTGAGCTGAAGGCAGAGGCTTACCCCACTGAGCCACCTAGGTCCCCTGACCTGTTTGTTTTACTGACAATTTTATTCAGACACAAAATCTGAGGCTCACAAATAAAGCGATTTGCACAAAATTTAATGAGCTTCAAAAAGTGGAAGGAGGATTTGGGTCCAAGTGTCTTTCTGCTATAACACTTTGCCTGTCCAAGACATTATCCCCACCTCAGCCAACCCCAGCATCTTTTAAATCTTAAAATAGTAAGCCTTTTTTTCAGGCCTTATAGGCTACCTTATGATGAACTATCAAACAATGCTACATTTCAGTGGTTTACAATGAAGGTTTCTTCTCACCCATTTGACATGTTCATAGTGATTTGGTCATGGGTTTATTCTTCATTGTGCTTTTCCAGGTACTAGGTAGATGCAGCAGTTCTCTTTAGAGTGTTTTCCTATCATCAAAGCAAAATAGAAAGAAAACATATCAACCATGAACTGGCTTTTCAGGTTTCTGTTCAAAAGTGACAAATGTCACATTTTATTAGCCAGAGCAAATCATCTCACGATGTCTGGGATGAATGATTGGTATGTATTATCATCTCAAGGAAAGTGATATTGAATATTTTTGAACAATATAGTCAGCCAGGAAACCATTATGGAAATTACACACTCAGAAATATGCACTGGAAGAAATCATAAAATAACAGATAATGATTGAATCAATGAATATCACATAGTGAAATCTGAGAAGAATTTTAGAGCTAAGTCAGAAATGCAGGCTGTAATCAGATTGTAAATGGACATGTCTGACAGAGTTTGAGGATAATTCCATAACTAGAAAATTTGAACAATGTTAAAATGCTAAATGTTAAAATGTTAAAAATGCTAAGAATTTTCAAGCTAGGCTTTAAAAATGTTGAGTAAATACCAAATTAAACTAATTTAAAGATGCAAAATAGATGAGTGACGATAGAGGCAAGATTGCAAAGCAATACACTGTTCATACTGCAAAGTTCTTTTGGTGCCAAAAGTTATGGGAGAACACAAATGTAGAGCAGCTATTCATTAACAAATGCATCCAAACACTCAACATTTGCTCTAACGATATGTCCTTTTAAGTTTAAAAATGAAATATTTTCTTCCTGCAGTTTAGACACAAAGGAAAGTCATTGAACTCAGGTCTCCATGAACGTTTCTTTTCCAAATGAGTTTTTCTATTGCTAATCATTTTGAATGCCTGCCAGACCACTTGGACTCTTAATCCGCAGGACAACACAGATGTCTGTGTGCCACTGAATAGCTTTCAGGTGAAATAACATCCCAAGTAAAAAGTGGAGTTGACATCCAGCATGCTGATGAAAAATATCGGACTTACAATTCATCAACTGAATAACATTTGAAGTGAGTAGCGTTTTCAAAAAAACATACATTTTTCTTGAATAGGTCATAATAGATCATGGTAGAAAATTGTAAACTTCTTTTAAGACAATTTAGCACTTTGTCTCTTTCCATAGACCAAAAATGGACCTTTTTAAATTTAGCTTGCTTAGTGGATTTTATGAAGGATTTGTCATATTTTGTGTTTTAGATTCGTCTATGACTCTTGAAACTTTGCCATTATTTTTCCATTGCATTTAATAAAACAGAACAGCAAGCAAAAAATCCCATTTCCACATCACTGTTGATTGCATTAAAAAAAGACAGCGTATTCATTTCACCATTCTTAGCACATGTGTAGAGTTCTTATGTACCAGGTGGGCATAATTAGATGGGAATGTGGTTTGGCTGACAAATTATCTTATTGGCTGCATTATGCTTCCAAAGAATTCCCACAGAAAAGGAAATAAAAGGCAATATTATTGAAAAGCTTTTGGAAAATATTTGATAGACAACCATGGTTAAATTTATGCAAATACAGCTTTAAAGAAATCCAACACTCTGAGGCCATATAATTAAGGAGAATGAAGATTGTTTTCATAAGAAAATTTTCTAAAATTGATCACTAAAGTAAAATAATCTGATAAATTCAATTTTGATAGTTGATGTACTGCATTGTTTTCATCCATTGGCAAGTTTGTAAATTATTTATCCAGCAAAGGATTTGAATGGTAACAAAGTTGGTATAAATAAGTTGGTATAAAATAAGTTGATTTTATATTAACCCAGCAGACCAGCTCATTTATTTTATTTGTAGTGAAAGCCATAATCATTCATTTCAACAATTCCTGATACCAGGAAGTAGATGAGAAGATAAAGAAATTATTATTTTAAAAAAGAAGAAGAAGAAAAGAAAAGCAGAACTTCTGAAAGTCAATGAAAATAAATTTTGGAACTACAAGTGAATATTACTATGCATGCAAGCAGAGAATAAAATGAAGTGCAAGGTCTACTTCACAGTCAAAACTAGCATATACATGGGCATATTGAGGGACACTTAGGGAAACAGTTTTTCTGGATCCTCATCAATAAAAATTCTTGAAGCTGAAATTTTAAATCTTAAACTGATTCTAAAATTTTCCTTTTTCAAAATTTTTGATAAGTTTCAAAAATACAAATATCATAGTATAATTTTATCAATCACCAGTAAAAGTCAAATTGATATTTTCTTGGTTACATTATGACTATAAACTTTCTGCCAATTTAAAGTATAAACATAAATCTTCCTGTAAAGTTTTAGATGAGATAGTAAATTAATGAACTGTACTAATAGCATATGAAACAAAATACAAATGCAGGACAATGCTATGAAGTTAATATCTATATTACTAACTTCCTTAGGTAGGGAATACATGAAATAACTGTGTTTTGTAATTTCTTAGTCACCAAATTAATGTGTCTCCATTTGTTTCGTAATATTCACCCTAATATTTCAAAAACAGGGGCATTATAGAAATTGCAATCACAACATTTAGAAGGCAAGCCTGAATGGTAATTCATCTTAATGGTAAATCATCTTAAATAGTAAATGTAATACATGATGACTATGTATGTCCTTAATGGACAAAAATATTTCCAAATCTATATCAATAACTTTTCCCAAGTGGTGCCTATGTGGCAATCAGTTAAGTACTCAATTCTTGGTTTGGGCTTAGTTCATGATCTCAGGGTCATGGGATTGAGCCCTGCACACAGCTCTGCACTCAGCATGGAGTCTCCTTGAGACTTGAGATTCTCTCTCCCTCTGCCTTGGCCCTTCCTGCTTGTGCTTTCTCTCTCTCAAATAAATAAATAATTGTTTTTCTTTCATCCTGTGACTATATTTTCATCATGGACTTTGCAGTAATAACTTTTGTATCTTACCTTATTTCCATACCTATGAAGGAATCTTTTAATTATAGCAATGTCCATGATGATTGAGACCAGTCTTCACTTGGAATATCTTTCAAATAAGCCCTAATAAAAGGGCTTGGTGCAGACCATTTCATTGGTTGATGATGAAAGCAAAAGTGAGGAATTAGATAGGTGCAACAAGACTGGAGAAAGCTACTAAGGAGTGTGTTGATGAGGACGTTATTGCTGTGGGTGAATAGATCTCAATTCAGCTGAGATACTTCTGAGAACAAGCATTACAACCATCTTACTTGGACTTGAGTGACATTAATTTTTCATTCTCCCAGCAGGCCACACAACCTGTCCAAGACATTTCTGCATTGAGGTGGATCAAGCTCAAGGGTGAAGCGATGGAAAGTAGGGGGAACCCACAGCATCTGCTACCATATCCACTGAAATAATTCATAAAGATAATTTAAATACTGTTGTTATGATATGCAGTACTATTTTTAGAAAAAAAATAAAGAAGTGGCTTTCTCTATTTTATGAGAAATATACACATATAACTAATTTATTACATAATTTTTAATATAATAACAAACACATTCAATTTGTTTCAAAAATTGTAAAATAAACTTTCTTAGTATTTTTCAGTATTTCTTTCCTTTACCAATCATCTACGATGTGAGAATCAAAGACAGAAAAAGTTAGTAAATTTCCTCACTACTTACAGCCTATTGACAAGTCCTTGAAATAGTCAGAATGATATTCCTCTAGGGACTCAGCTGCCTTAATGTTCATACTTTGCTAAGAGCAAAAGGCAATCTTAGCTCAATACTCCAGGTTCCTGTAAGTCCCCTTTAACATATATAAAAAAAATTCCTTTATCTCTATCCACCCCCATGATATGTGTTGGAAATAATCCAAGATATTAACTACCAATATACATCTGCAGGGTCTCATGACACTAAGATTTTATTACTTTATTAACAATAATAAGATTTTATTTTATTAAAATTTTATTAACAATAATAATTTTATTGATTTTATTAACAATGATAAATTTAAAAATAATAATAAATAACAATATAACAAATAAACAAACAAATAAATAATAAATAGCAATGTTCTTTTTCCCAACAAAAGCTAACTGTCTCAATGTTCTGGAAACCTTGTTTCCAAATTCCTTAGGGAATTATGCTATTCTTAACTCCCTCCCAACTTGAAAGTATATAATTGCCCACTCCTCAAGACACCAGTGCAGCTCTTTCTGCCCATGGGTTCCATACCTGTGCTTTAATAAAATCACCTTTTTGCATCGAAGACATCTCAAGAATTTTCTTGACCATCAGCCAAAGCCTAATATCTTTCCTACATCAATCCATAGCCATTGAAATTTAATTCCTCATCATTTTTCATTTAGAATGTCATGTTTCCAGGGATGCCTAGGTGGCTCAGTGGGTTAAGCATCTGCCTTCAGCTCAAGTCATGATCCCAGGGTTCTGGGATCAAGTCCCACATAGGACTTCTTGCTCAGCAGGGAGCCTGCTTCTCCCTCTGCCTGCTACTCCCCCTGCTTGTGCTCTCTCTCTCTTTCGATCCTCTGAAAAACAAATAACTAAATAAACAAATAAATAAATAAAATCTTAAAAATAAAGCTTAAAAATAAGTGTCATGCTTCCTGCGTTGCATTTTCCTTGATTCCATCTTTCTTTTTGTAATATCATCATCCTTTATGTTCTCATATATTTTAAACAATATAACTACAAGGATGTAACTCTCAATTTTGAAAACTTTCTATGGTTCTTCATTGCTCTCAAGATGCTGTCATATAGAAGATCTTTTTCTATTTGGTTCATGTGTATTTTTTCCAATGTATCCCATTATGGCACTTACAAAAGTAAGTTGTAATTCCTAAACCTTAATTTATTTTGCCTTCAGGTTTTTTTAAAATGACTAGATCTCTGTCCTTCCATGTGAAGATGACTTCTCAAAAAAAGGCACATTTTCATTTTTTCTTCCTTCTTTCTCTTTCCTTTTAATTTCTTTTTTCATATTAACATACTTTTTGAGTCTTTATTTAAATTCCAGTTAACAGATAGTGTATTATTTGTTTGAGACATACTAATAATTTCTACAATTTAGTGCTTCAGCATTTCCATATAACACCTGGTGCTCATCACAACAGGTGCCCTTCTTAATTCTCATTACCTATTTCACCCATCACTCTACCTACTTCCCCTTCAGTACCCATCAGTTTGTTATCTGTAATTAAGGGTCTGTTTCTTGGTTTGCCTCCTTCTCTTTTTTTCCTTTTGCTCATTTGTCTTGTTTCTTTTTTTTTTTTTTAAGATCTTATTTATTTATTTGACAGAGATCACAAGTAGACAGAGAGGCAGGCAGAGAGAGAGAGAGAGAGAGAAGCAGGCTCTGCACTGAGCAGAGAGCCCGATGTGGGGCTCGATCCCAGGACCCTGGGATCATGACCTGGGCTGAAGGCAGAGGCTTTAACCCACTGAGCCAGCCAGGCGCCCGTGTCTTGTTTCTTAAAATCTAGGTAGGAGGGAAATCATATGGTCTCCCATTCAATAGGTTGCATTTTAATTTTGTTGCATTTTTCCTTTGCTATGCAGAAGCTTTTTATTTTGATGTAGTCCCACTAGGTTTTTTTTGCTTTTGTTTCCCTTGTCTCAGGAGACATATCAAGAAGTTGCTATTGCCAATGTTAAAGAAATTATTGCCTCTGTTCTTCTAGATTTTTTATGGTTTTAGTTCTCACATTTAGGCCTTTATCTATTTTGAATTTACTTTTGTGTATGGTGTAAGGAAGTGGTCCAGTTTCATTCTTTTGTGTGTTGCTGTCCAGTTTTCCCAACAGCATTTATTGAAGAGACATTTTTCCCCCCACTGAATATTTTTTCCTGCTTTGTCAAAGGCCATATAGTTATGGATTCATTTCTGAATTACTCCTGTTTCATTGATTTATGTGTCCATTTTTGTGCCAATACCACACTGTATTATTACTACAGCTTTATAATACAGCTTGAAGTCTTGAATATGATGTTGTCAGTTTTTTGTTTGTTTGTTGGTTTTTGTTTTCAAGATTGCTTTGCCTATTTGGGATCCTTTGTGGTTCCATGCAAATTTTTGAATTGTTTTTTCTAGAGTTCTGTGAAATATATTATTGGTAGTTTTTTTAAGATTTTATTTATTTATTTGACAGACAAGAGATCACAAGTAGGCAAAGAGGCAGAAAGAGAGAGAGAGAGGAAGGGAAACAGGCTCCCTGCTGAGCAGAGGGCTCGATGCGGGGCTCGATTCCAGGACCCTGGGATCACGAACTGAGCCGAAGGTGGACGCTTTAACCCACTGAGCCACCCAGGCGTCCCTACTCTTTGTATTTTGATAGGCATTGCATTAAATGTGTAGATCGCTTTGGGTAATATAGACATTTTGGCAATATTTGCTTTTCCTATCCTGAGCAGTGGATGTCTTTCCATTTCTTTGTGTCTTCTTCAGTTTCTTTCTTTTTTTAAAAAGATATTATTTATTTATTTGAGAGAGGACATAGAGAGAGAGAGAGAGGGAGAAACACACTCCCTGCTGAGCAGAGAGCCTGATGTAGAGCTCAGTCCCAGGACCCCAGGATCATGACTTGAGTCAAAGGCAGATGCTTAACTGACTGAGCTATCCAGGTGCCCCTCCTCTTCAATTTCTTTCAGTGTTTTACAGTTTTCATAGTACAGGTCTTTCAGGTCTTTGGTTAGGTTTATTTCTAAGTATCTGCTTGTTTTGGTGCAATTGTAAATGGAGTTGATTTCTTAATTTCTGTTTCTACTGCTTCATTATTGATGTATAGAAATGTAACAGATTTCTGTACATTGATTTTTTATCCTGTACTGCTGAATTCTTTTATCAGTTCTAGCAGTTTATTGGTGGAGTCTTTTGGCTTTTCCATATAAAGTATCTTCATCTGCAAATAATGAAAGTTTGGCTTGCAAGTTAAAGACTTCTATTGTCTTGTTGCTTTTAAGATTTTTAGTTTATCATTATATTTTGCAAATTTAATTACAATATGTCTTGGTGTTGGTTTGCTTTTGTTGATTTTGTTGGGAATTCTCTGTGCCTCCTGGATTTTGATGTCTGTTTTCTTTCCCAGATTAGGGAAATTTTCAGCTATTGTTTCTTCAAACAAATTTTCTTCTCCCTTTCTTTCCTCTTCTACTTCTGGGGCTCCTATAATGAAAGTAATTACAGTTGATGGAATCAGTGAGTACTCTATTATTGTTTTGCATAATTTTTCTCTCTTTTGTTCAGTTTCATTGCTTCCCATTGATTTATCTTCTAGATAACGAATTTGTTCCTCTGTTTCTTCTAGCCTGTTGTTCATTGCATCAAACCTGTTTCCAATCTCATTTATTGTACACATCATCTCTGATTTTTTTTTAACTCTTTTTTCTCTGTGGTAAGGATCACTGATGTCTTCTATTCTTTCCTCAAACCCAGTGAGTATCATTATTGTTGCTTTAAATTCCCCTACAAGGAAAGTTTATATGAAATAGGCCAGTGAAAGGAAACAATTTGATGGAGAGCCACTAGCCAGAGCTGAGTGTGTCACTCATGTCAAAGGAAATGCAGGTAAGCGGTCTTCAGCAGTGGAGAGTTCCTAAAAAGCCATTAAAGTACCCTCAAAATAGAGAGATTTAAACACTTCTGGGCCCATAGGTTGCAAGGGGATGTGGAAATAGTGCTTGCTAAAAGTAATTTTTATGCTTCTCCTAACTCTCTTTCTGCAGACCAACCTCAATGTGGTCAGAAACCACACTTGGCAAGCTAACAGAGGAGATTGGGTAAAAAGAAAAGGCTGACCACATCCCTGTCCTTAACCACAGATGATCCAAAAGGAACAGGCTAACACTTGCAAGAGAGTGGGCATTCCAATGATCAAAGTAAACACATTTAATGACTTAAGGTAAATATAGGAAACTTCATTACATAAAAGTGACTGGAAAAGTCATGAAACTCACCTGAATTTTCTTCTGAGAACAGAATAAAATACTTTCTAATGAATACATTTTAAACAAGTTAGGCAAATAAAGTTACTAATAAATGCATGTCATGAGCCTTGTCAGATACAAATACATAGTTTTCATATAGAATAAAAGGAAATAGCTATAAATTATTATAATTAATAAAAATACTTTTTGTCAGGTTACTAACATTATCTAGTCTTATTTTGTTGTCTTCTATTATTTGTCATTGTTTAGAAGTATGAGTTGCCAATTCAAATTTTCTGAGTTTAAATCTTAATCTCTTGTTTTCCTTTCTTTTTTTTTTAAGATTTTATTTATTTATTGACAGAGATCACAAGTAGGCAGAGAGGTGGGCGGAGAGAGAGTGAGAGAGGAAGGGAAGCAGGCTCCCTGCTGAGCAGAGAACCAAATGCAGCTCCATCCCAGAACCCTCGGATCATGACCTGAGCTGAAGGCAGAGTCTTTAACCTACTGAGCCACCCAAGTGCCCCTAATCTCTTTTTTTCTTAGATGTGTGGTTATTAGAAACTTACAAATTGTATAAGTCTTATTTTCATTATATCTAAAATGTATATAAAATAGTACTTATTCCATTACAGAATTTTGGAGGTGATTAAATGACTCAGAACATTTTGTATATAATGATATATACTATATATAATATAATTATATATGGTTAGTATAATAATCTTTCAGTTAATATTGTTACTATTATTTATGTATTACTTATAACCTAAAGGCTCTGTCCTTTGTTAATGCTTTCCTTTGAGCTCTTATCAAGAAAGATTTCAATCACTTCCCCTCAAGTAAATCCATGAGCAATTTGCAATATCATAAAGACATCAGTAGTCTTATATCAAAAAATTATAGTACTGGTTAAATGTGTAGAGTGGCAATTTCTTAGACATTTTAAAGATGTCCAAAGATATAAATAAACACAGTATTTCTGTACTTATCATTTATGTCAGTCCTCTGTCCTTGTTGATAACCTACATAAGGATTTGGTCCATATTCAGTGTTTCAAATTTAAATCTTAAAGTAAAATTCAAGTATAAAGCTCATATATTAAGCTAGAAAGCTAAGGATATTATTATGGGATTGGCTGACCACCTCCTTCAATGCTGCTGAAACTGGGCCTTGCTCTTAAATTTTATTCCCAGGGAGTATCTATGGGGTCTTGACCATAGACAAGATGTCCAAAGGCAGACCTAAAAATATATATTCATCAGACTCCATGATTTTCCCTACTGTGGAGGGGTAAACACGTTTTTGAAATTTTGTCTCTGGGCTTGTGCTTTGTAAGTAGGAAGCAAGTTATACAGTGTTCTGTGTTTTTTCCTCTTAGAACTTCTATTTTAAAGCCTGAGAACAACATAGTGATTAAGTTAATTAACACTATGTAAGTTAAAGAATTTTAAAAATTGAGAAGTTGGATTTGTTGTCTTTTTTCTGTAGCCAGACCTCACCTGAGATATTCAGAAATATATATAAATAAATACACATGATAACACATCCTATAAAATGTATCATTTCAATACTTCCAAAATTTCTTTACAGATGTATTTTCTTTTCCATACTTTACATCTTGTCATATGCTATTTTATAAAATTATTAAGTAAGCTTTTGTAACCATAAACAAAAGTGGGAATAAAAGCTTTGAAATAAAATAATATGAGTAATTTTTTATGAATTGTTAGAAAGCAACTCCTTAAAGCAAATTTTGTCAATGATGATTTCTTATGGAGAGCCAAAAACTATTTTACATACACAACACAGGATCTCCAAAATACTCTATTCTCCACACATCCATATGCTGTAAAGAAACATGCTCTTTATACTCCCTTTTCTGTGAGAGGGTCAATAAAGCTCAAAGGTCACTGCCCTCAATTACATAATTTATTTTTCATATTATCAAAAGTTGAAGATATATGGCAAATATTTTTCTTATTTAATTGAGTGATACAAAATAGAATTTCTTCAGAATAGTAATTTTAGTGAAACAATATTAAATAATTATATATTTTATGTAGTTTTATTTCAACTTAAATTTTTTTTAAAATTTTATTTATTTATTTGACAGACAGAGATCACAGGCAGGCAGAGAGGCAGCCAGGCAGAGAGAAAGGGAAGCAGGCTACCTGCTGAGCAGAGAGCCTGATGCGGGGCTCGATCCTAGGACCCTGGGATGATGACCTGAGCCAAAGGCAGAGGCTTTAACCCACTGAGCCACCCAGGTGCCCCTCAACTTAAATATTTTAAGTATAAGAAGACAAGCAAATTATATTTTAATAAAAGTGGGCTATCTCCATATGTGGCTATTTCCAAAGTGTGACAACAAATTGTGCAGTTCAAAAGCAATTTTAATGAAAATGTATGAAAACAAGTTTACAAATTTATATTAGGACATTATTGAGTACAATAACTATAATTTTATACTAAATAAAATAATCAGCTAAAATTAACACATAAAGTTTATTCTCCAAGAATCAAAAACTACTTGTGCATGAATAAATGTTATACAAAACTATTTTCAAAAAGTACAACCTATTTTTTTAAGATTTTTTTTTTTAATTTGACAGAGAAAACTAAAGAGCACAAGCAGGGAGAGCAGCAGAGGGAGAGGGAGAAACAGGCTTCCTGCCAAGCTGGGAGCTTGACACTGGGCTCAATCCCAGGACCCCAGGATCACGACCTGAGCAGAAAGCAGAGCCACCCAGGCACCCCAAGTATAACCTATTTTAAAAGTATAATATTCACCTAGTTAGCCTAGTTTCAAATTTTAGTGATTCTTAGAAACAAATACATTTTGATTATTCTATTTTCAGGTATATATTATTTCCTAATAATGTGAAGTGGTTATAAATACTTTTCATCATTTCTTTTGAATATAATATATATAAGCCATTTTAATGTGAGCCATCATTTTCATATAAGAAATATTCATGACATACAATACTTTCCATTTTTTAACACTACATAATATATTGCCTTAAAGAAAATGTTACATTATCACTATAAGACTTCATAGAATCTCATTTACTGAAGGAAAAGATAAGCTGTACCAATAAACTGAAGTTAACATAAATAACATAAAATTACTAAGTATATGTAGAATTTAGTAATTAACAAAATCTCACTTTTTGATCCTTTTAAATGCCAACAGATTTTTTTTTCTTTTTTCTATTCATTGCATCTTTCAAGAACATAGGAAACTTTTTTTTTTTCTGTTTGAAATCTGAGTACTCATAAAATGTGCAAATTTAATGTGTTCTTGGGCGACACTGGTACAATAAGCTTTTTGACAAATCTATGTTATAGAGGAAAACTAAGTATCTAATGGTATTAAAATGTGTTATTTATTTAAATAACAGTACACTATATTTTACTTGATAACAAAGTTCAACTGTAAATACTTATGCTATATATGTACTTACACATACATAGAAACTTTAAAACAATAAGCATACTTGTTCTCCATTTGTCTTTTTATATAGATTTTTATATTTCATTTTAATGAAAGTTAAGTGCATCTATGATATAACAGATTTGATATCCTTAGAGCCAGCTGCCTATATCCACTGCCAGAAATGATACCTTCTTGTGCACAGCTAACAGGCACAAGTGATTTACAGGCCACCATCAGGCTGTGAGATAAATGAGAACACTACACAATTAAAAATTCACCAAATACAAAACACATTAAAAGCACAAAATTATTTTTCTAACTGTTTTTAAAATAATTCTAAATGCTATGGAATTTATTATATAAGAAACATTTCCTTACTTTTGTATGACTGAACAACATCTCAAAAAAAATCGTCTTTAGTAAACTAATGTTTTTTGTGTCATATTTGTGTTTATCTTGAATGTTCTGAAACTCAGATTTTACTCACATTCATGCTAAAAGAAAAATATCCAATGATAACTACATGGGAATATCAGAAAAGAATGAATTATCACAATAAAAAATCAACTAATTTTTAAGAGAAATTAAGGAAAAGCTTAAGTATACCTTTGTCTACTTTTAAGGGAAAGCATTCTCTCATCATGAGGATTATGAGTTACAGAGTTAATAATAGTAAAGGTTACTATTTTACTGGCTTTATTTTAACAACAAAAATGCCTTTGAGAAAATGTTTCCTTTTCTGGATCTTAACCTAATTGGACAATTTTATGTGAGCTAATATTTGTGGTCTGATCAGGCTTTCAAGGGAGCCAATTATGTGCTTTCCCACCATCAATACTGCAGTATTATATCTTTTTCTGGGGCCTTTTGTACCTTTTTTGTTGTAAATATTGAGTTAAGTTTTGCTCTTTGGGACAAAACATTGTTTCTATGACTGTTATTGCTGCTGATAGCTAGGGAAGATTACCAGTAGAACCTCTGTTTTAGAGAAAAAGGTAAACCTTTTTCCCAGAAATGATTACATTTTATTTCATAATCCATTAAACTAAGTTTAACTAACACTAGCGAATTGTAGGTAGCTGACTAGAGAAGAAATGGAAAAATCCTTTCTATCACAAATGAAAAACTTCTGCAAATCATTACTATAAGTCTTAACTACAGATCCTAGATGATAAGGGAAGCCATTATTTCTAAAGTTGCTCTGGGTTGTTCATTAGTGTGCCTGATGAAAACAGAACAAATAACCACCTGAGAAAATCCCATCTACAGTATAATCCTTTAGAATATTCAGAGTGCCAGAAAAACTGCAAAGCTGCTGTCTAAGACAAGACAAGAATGAACTTTCTTTGCTCACCTTTCATTCTCAGTAGGATTTAGGGACCTAGGGCTGAAATGTAGACCTGGCCTCCCTCAAAGGTGAAATGTGCAAAATGTTTGCATTCATTCAGATCTTTTGAGAATAATGAGTCAAAGTAATGGGAACTTTTGGTTTGGCAAAAATAAGGGAATTCTTCAAGTTTAGATAATTATGCATTATGCTCAAATTGGAAAAAAACAAAACAAAAAACAAAAAACATAAAACAAAAATTTGTCTTACCAAACATTCTGGGTTGAAACTTTCAGATGTCTTTTTCTAGGGCTTTTTAATACAATACATTTTTAAGTATAATAAAGTGAAATGATTCTCAGAAGGAAAGTGATTTATTTAAAAATTTAAGAATATAATTAGTAATTTAAAAAAAGTAACAATTCCTAACTTACTCCTTTTACATGAAAATGGATGAAATTATCAGTTTCTGGAAAAACAGTACAAACAAATTATTAATAATTTTTGAGTTTCATGAAATAATGTTGGTCTGACAAAAGCATACAAAATATTCTCTACACTCTGGTTTTTCAGTAATTTGTACTACATTATAATTACCATTTATAACAAGATTTATGGTACTTTTTCACAAAAGTACAAAATATTAACTGACATGAATCAAAGGTAGAAGTGGTTTATAGCCCACTGTTTACTACAAGGTAAAAGTGCTCTAGAGTTTTCAAACCTCTAGATTTAACATCTTGTTATTTTTGGTAATTATCTATTAAGAGTTTGTATTTTGAAAAAAAATTTTTAGTTGTTAATATTTTTGATTCATAATAGCTTTGTTCAAACAAAAATCTTTCTTAGAACTCACAAAGCAAACCAAGATGCTGCTATTGAAATTGGGTGAGGGTTCCCCTCTCCAGCTGGTAACACCCTCATTTACCCATCTGTCTTTCACCTACCTAGTTTCCTTCATTAGCATCTCTGGGGTTTGGGAAAGCTCAAGAAACTCTCAAGTACCAAATACTAGCCTATGTTCCTAATCACTAAAATATTTTAGTTCTAAAATTGTGATTTTTGACCTTGGCCCTCATGTTTACCTGAGATACATCTCCATAAGTATGAGATGGAATATAGCCAATTATACAATGTCACTATTATCCATACTGTTATTTTCTAATCTAAAGAACTCCTCAAACTTAATACCCACAAAATAGATAATCATGTCAAAAATGGGCAGAAGACATGAACTGACACTTCTCCAAAGAAAACATACAAACTGCTAACAGACACATGAAAAAATGTTCATCATCACTAGCCATCAGGGAAATTAAAATCAAAACCACATCAAGATACCTCCTTATACCAGTTAAAATGGCCAAAATCAACAGGACAGGAAACCACAAGTGTTGGAGAGGATGTGGAGAAAGGGGAACCCTCTTACACTGTTGGGAATGCAAGTTGGTGCAGCTGCTCTGGAAAACAGTGTGGAGATTCCTTAGGAAATTAAAAATAGAACTATCTTATGGCCCTAGAATTGGGTATTTACCCCAAAGATACAGACGTAATGTATTTATTCCAAAGATGCAGATGTAATGAAAAGACAGGCCATATGTACCCCAATGTTCATAGCAACAATGGTCACAGTCACCAAACTGTGGAAAGAGTTGAGATGCCCTTTAACAGATGAATGGATAAAGAAGATGTGGTCTATATGTACAATGGAATATTGTATAGCCATGAGAAAGGATGAATACCAAACTTTTACATTAACATGGATGGGATTGAAGGAGATTATGCTGAATGAAATAAGTCAAGCAGAGAGAGTCAATTATCATATGATTTCACTTACTTGTGGAGCATAAGGAATAACATGAAGACTTAAAGAGAAGGAAAGGAAAAGTGAGTTGGGGGAAATTGTAGGGGGAGATGAACATGAGATACTGTGGACTCTGAGAAAAAAAACTGAGGATTTTGGAGGTGAGGGGGTTGGGAGTTGGGTGAGCCTGGTGGTGGGTACTAAGAAAGGCACATACTGCATGGAACACTGGATGTGGTGCATAAACAATAAATCTGGGATCATGAAAAAATAAAGTAAACGTAAGATGTTAAAAAAAAGGTAAAAGTGAGAGCATAGTCAATCATTACTCTCTTAATTTTGAATATTCTTCAAAGTATATGAAATTTATTAGGTGAATCAATTTGATTCCTGGGGCACCTGGGTGGCTTGGTTGGTTAAACACCTAACTCTTGGCTTTGGCTCAAGTTATAACCTCACTTTTGTGGGATAGAACCTGAGAGGGGCTTTTCACTTAGCACAGCATCTGCTTGAGAGTCCCTCTCCCTCTCTTTTTCCCCTCCCTCTCTTTTTCTCCTCCTCCCTCTCTCCAAAATAAATAAAAATAACTAAGCAAATAAATAAATAAACTCTTTGAAAAATAAATTTGATTCCTTCCTCAATGATTATCCTTCCTCAATGATTTCTTCCTGGTAATGTGTGCACCCCTATCTCTGAAAGGAGAGTGTCACTTCATTTATTTATCATTTTTCTCTGAATTTAGCTTCTGCTCAAGAGCACACAAAGAGCAATTGGTATGCTTTTGTATAAAATAAAGTTGCTGAGCTCAGACATCTTACTAAAGGCTTCCGGAAACGTAGAAAATTAACAACACAAAACAATGTCCATTTCCTTAGTTAAAGACTAACCCTGTCTTTATTGTACAATGTAGTGGTAAATGTGTTTGGAATTTGGTTGCCTGAGTGCTCTCTGAAATAAACTATATACAGATTCTATATCTTTTGTACAATAAATGAACTTTCCTGAATATCAGTTTCAAACTATTCCTGAAACTGTGAATAATAATGGTATACTTGTTAAAGTGATGCTATAAAAATCAGTAAAATAATCCAAAAATGGGAATTCGCAGAGTGTCTGGAACATTGTAAATGCCAATAATTATCATTAATATTATCATCACTATCTTTATTACTATATGTTCTCCATGCCAGTCATACATTAGAGTCATAATGTAGAATTTTCTAATTAGAATTGATCCATTCAATTTAAATTTTCAATATTCAGTGAAAATCACTCTATGATCATATTTGAAAATATATTCCTCTGTCTGGAAAACTTACGGCCAGAAAACCCTGGATTACACTAATCTGAGCTCTTTTTCATTTTTCAATTAATTAATTAATTAATTGATTTTAGATTTTATTTATTTATTTGACAGAGAGAGACAGTGAGAGAGGGAACACAAGCAGGAGATATGGGAAAGGGAGCAGGAGGCTTCCTGCCAAGCAGGGAGCCCAATGCAGAGCTCAGTCCCAGGGCCCTGGGATCATGACCTGAACCAAAGGCAGACAATTAATAACTGATCCATCCAGGCACAACCAGTATGAGCTCTTGCCTTAAATTAAAAGCTGGAGAAGGGAGGTGAAAATTTTTCAAATGAGTAGAAATAATAATGTATCAACTCAGCATTGATTAGAATCTGCTCTATACTCTGCACTTTTACATGCATTTTGCTTCTGGGTGGGATGGAATATCTGGCCACAGCTGAATGTCCCACCTAGAAAAACTGAAAGTTAGATAAAACATAGAATCCTCCATTCAAACATAACAGAGCTCTGCTTAAAAAGATCTAGAGTGGCTAAAATGCTGGAGAATGAGAAAACCCAGAAAAAAAGGCTGAGACTCTAGAGTTACTTTTACTACCAGAAAAAATTGCCAGTTCTGAACTGGGGCAGGTGACTGGGGATCTTTGTAAAACTTAACACAAAATAGGCAGAGGGGGTTGTTATAGAGGGACAGAAGTATAGAGAGAGCTTTTGATGAAGATTTGAGTGGCCCAAGTACATGATTATTTTTCCTGAGAATGTTTGATATATCCTGGGGCTATATGGGGAAGGTGAGAAAAAATACACAGAAGGTTTCTAAAAAGCAGAGCAGGATTTTCTGTGTCAGGTTGAAATAACAATGAAGAAGACCCATCAGATAAAAGAGTCCTTATGCTGAGTGAAATAAGTCAAGCAGAGAGAGTCAATTATCAAATGGTTTCACTTATTTGTGGAGCATAACAAATAGCATGGAGGACATGGGGAGTTAGAGAGGAGAAGGGAGTTGGGGGAAATTGGAAGGGGAGGTGAATCATGAGACACTATGGACTCTGAAAAACAATCTGAGGGGTTTGAAGTGGCAGGGGGGTGGGAGGTTGGGGGAACCATGTGGTGGGTATTAGGGAGGGCACAGATTGCATGGAGCACTGGGTGTGATGCAAAAATAATGAATACTGTTATGCTGAAAATAAATAAAAATAAATTTAAAAAAAGAGTCCTAATGAATATAACAGAGTCAGTCATTGGGGAAAACTCTGGGGACCAGGGTGAACAGGAGAAAGAGTGAGTTTTAATAGGGTCTTTTTTTTTTTTTTTTTTAATCCAAGATAGCCTGTCTTACTGGATTATGTTAAGCATTTATTACTGTACCCAGGAGCAGAGCATCATGCGTCCCCTGGAGCACCACATTTTTTTACAACATCTAATGCCTGGCAGTGGATAAAATATTTATGTGAACAACAAAATACAGGACAACATATCCAATAATCAAGGAAAAAAAAAAGTAATAGAACAGACCTACAGTTGATCCAGATTTTGGAGTTACCTAAAAAATAATTTCAAAATCTTTGAATATTAAGCTCCCAAACATAAAAGCAAACATAGAAGAAAACAGAATAGATGATGAAAGATTTTAACAGAAGATTGCAATTAAAAAATATGGTTGAATAGCAATACTAAGACTGATTAATAATTATTTTATATATAATTAAAAAGTTAATGTTAGCAGTTTTTTTTTCTTTTTCACATCTTAATTTAAATTCCAATGTTAACTAACGTTAACATACATTGTAAAATTAGTTTCAGGTGTAGAATTTAGTAATTGATCATTTACATACAACACCCACTCTTCATCACAAGTACCCATCTTAACCCATTACCCATTTAACCCACCCTCTCCCACCTCCCCTCCCGCAAACCTGTTTGCTCTCTACAGTTAAAAGTTTCTTTTATGGTTTCTCTCTCTTTTTTATTTCCCGTGTGTTCATTTGTTTTGTTTTTATATATGAGTGAAATAATATGGTATTTGTCTTTCTCTGACTGACTTATTTTACTTAGTATAATATACTCTAGCTCCACCCACATTATTGCAAATGGCAAGATTTCATTCTTTTTGATGGCTGACTAATATTGTTATATATACTAGAAATTATTATTATAAATTATATTATAAATTATAAATACATATGCAATCATATATAATTTTTTATATTTATATATATATGCATGTATAGTGTATATATGTGTATATATATACATATATATTATATAGCACCTCTTCCTTACCCATTCATCAGTCAATGGACACTTGAGCTGTTTCCATAATCTGGCTATTGTTAATAATACTGCTACAAAAACCTGGGTTCATGTGCCCTTTCTATTAGTATTTCTGTATTCTTTGGGCAAATACCTACTTAATGCAATTGCTGGATCATAAGGTAGTTCTATTTTTAACTTTTGAGGAAGCCCATATTGTTTTCCACAGTGGCTCTAATCCCACCAACAGTGTACGAGGTTCATTTTTCTCCAGATCTATACCAACACTTTTTGTTTCTTGTATTTTGTATTTATCTATTTTGACAGGTTTAAGGTGATATCTCATTGTAATTTTGGTTTGCATTTCCCTGATAATGAATGATGTTGAGCATCTTTTCTTTTCTATGTTAGTTATTTGTACTCTCGAGAAAAATGTCTATTCAAGTATTCTGTCCATTTTTTAACCAGATTGTTTTTTTGGCTGTTGAATTTGAGGTTTTTTGTTTCTTTGTTTTGTTTGTTTTTGGTAAAATAAGGTTCTTCTTTTTTTGGAGTAAAAACTTTTTGAAGATTTCATTTATTTATTTGAGAGATTGAGAGCACAGGAGTGTAGAGAGGGAAAACAGGCTCCCTACTGGGCAGGTAGCCCAAAGCAGGGCTTGATGCAGGGCTCCATCCCAGGACCTGAGATCATGACCTGAGCCACACAGGCATCCCTGATAAGTTCTTTATAGATTTTGGATACTAGCCCTTCATCAGGTATATTATTTGCAAATGAAACCTGCCTTTCAGTTTTGTTGATTTTTTCCTTCACTGTGCAGATCCTTTTTATTTCATGAAGTCCCAATTACTCATTTTTGCTTTTGTTTGCCTAACCTCTGGTGACAGTCTAGTAAGAATTTACTATGGTTGAGGTCAAAGAGGTTGCTGCCTGTGTTCTTGTCTAGGATTTTGATAGTTTCCTGTCTCACATTTAGGTATTTTATCCATTTTGAATTTAGTTTTTTTTTTTAACTTTTTTTTTTTTTTAAGATTTTATTTATTTGACAAAGAGAGATCACGAGTAGGCAGAGAGGCAGGCAGAGAGAGAGAGAGAGGAGGAAGCAGGCTCCTGTTGAGCAGAGAGCCCGATGTGGGACTCGATCCCAGGACCCTGAGATCATGACCTGAGCCGAAGGCAGCGGCTTAACCCACTGAGCCACCCAGGCGCCCTGAATTTAGTTTTATGTATGATATAATGTAAGAAATTGGTCCACTTTTATTCTTCTGCATGTTTCTGTCCAGATTTCCAACAACATTTTTTGAAGAGACTCTATTTTCTTCCATTGTATATTCTCTCTTGCTTTTTCCAAGATTAATTGACAAAAGAGTTGAGGTTCCATTTCTGAGTCTTCTATTCTGTTCCATATATATATATATATATATATATATATATGTATATATACACACACACAATATAGCATAAAGTATATACATATATACATATATATATACATAGTATATATATATATATATATATATAGCATAAAGTATATATATATATACTTTATGCTGGTAACATACTGTCTTGATGACTACAGCTTTGTAGTATAGCTTAAAGTCTGGAATTGTGATGCCTCCAGGTTCCCTTTTCTTTATCATGGTTACTTTGGCTGTTCAGTTTCTTTTGTGGTTCCATACAAATTTTAGGATTGTTTGTTCTAGTTCTGCAAAATGAGCTGTTGGTATTTTAATAGGGATTACATTAAATATGTAGACTTATTTGAGAAGTATAAACATTTTAACAATATTTGTTTTTCCAATCCATGAGCATGGAATGTTTTTCCATTTCTTTTCTTCTTCAATTTCTTTCAAAAGTGTTTTATACATTTTGGAGTGTAGATCTCTTACCTCTTTTGTTAGGCTTATTCCTAGGTAACTTATAATTTTTGGTGTGACTGTAAATGGGATCAATTGTTGATATATATATTTTTTTCTGTTGCTTCATTATTGGTGTAGAGAAATGCAACAGATTTCTGTATGTTGATTTTGTATACTACAACTGTATTGAATTCATGTATCAGTTCTAACAGTTTATTGGTGGAATCTTTTGGGTTTTCTTTATAAAGTATCATGTCATCTGCAAATAGTGAAAGTTTGACTCCTTTCTTGTTGATTGGGATGACTTTTATTCCTTTTTGCTCTGTGATTGCTGAGGCTAGGACTTGCAGTAGTATGTTAATTAACAGTGGTGAGAGTGGACATCCTTATCTTATTCCTCATCTTAGTGGAAAAGTTCTCAGTTTTGGTTTTTTTGTTTTGTTTTGTTTTGTTTTTCAATTAAGGATGATATTAGCTGTGGGTTTTTCAGATATGTCCTTTATGATGTAGGTATGTTCCCTCTAACCCTACTTTGTTGAGGGTTTTTATCAAGAATGGTTGTTTTAGTTTGTCAAATGCTTTTTCTCATCTATTGTAAGGATTATTTGGTTCTTTTTAGCAGGTTTTAATAGCAGATGACAAAGAGTACACCACATGAGTAGTAGATTAAAAAGTGTTTTGATAGTAAAGAACCAAATTGAAACAACCAGAAAGAAGAAAATAAGATAAATAATAATAAAAGCATGGTAGACACTAATGGGAAGACCTAAGAGATGTATACTTTGTGCCTTAGGGGGAAAAAAGAGGAGAGAATGTTACTAAAGTAATAAATATGATAATCGTAAAGTTCACCCAATTTAGTTGACATCCCTTCAGATATGCAATAAGTTCCATCAAATCTAAGGAAAACATTTTAAGAAATTAAAGAAATTAAAAGAAAAAAACATGGGGCATATCTTAAAAAAGCCTTTGACTTGTTGAAAAAAAAAAATACAAAGATAAAGGGAGAATCTTAAAACCAAAGTGGAAGGCAGTGGGTAGAATGAGTAAGAATGAAGATACACCAACTTAAAAGGACTCACAGACTGAGGTCTGATCTTTAAGTGAAAAGAAAGGAAATTAAATAAGTGAAGTGACAAATACAAAGCTGAAAACCAAGTACAAATATCAAAAAAATTGGTTACATACTATTTACAACAGACATATCATTAAACATACAAACCCATATGAAACTCTATAAAAACATACCATAAAAGTGTAATTAAAAGAAAGTTGATGTTTCTAATACAAAACAAAACAATATAAAGCAATGAGACACAAAGTACTATATGGGATAGTTCACAATGGTGTGGGGTTTACTACACTAGAAAAAATTATTTGGTGTGTACACATTTTAAATTTCAATATCTTTTCAGTGTTCAATGGGTATATTAGGAAAACTGAGAAAAGCTAAAAATAAATGATCTATTACTCAATCAATAGAGCAAGGAAAGGGCAATAAAACCCAAGGAAATGAGAAGTAAGAGAAGACAGAACATGCACAATAAAGAAAACCAGAAAGACCAATTCTTTAAAAATGTGAATAAAAATAATATTCTCATAGCAAGGCTGATCTAATTTAAAAACTAATTCCCAAAGTATGTAAAGAAAGTGGTCACCACTATAGGTCCTACAATATTAAACAGACATAAAATATTAAAAACATTATATGAATAATTTGACAATAATAAGAATAGAGACAAGTTCTTTGGGAAGATTATTAAAGCAAAAAGGAAAAAAAAAACAGATGAAGAGACCATTGTACTTAAAATCCATGCATAATATAAAATACTCTTACAAAGTAAACTAAAAAACTCACATAGATTCACTATTGAATGCTTTTACACTTAAAAAATGCAACATGGAGGCTTAAGTGGGTAGAAGAATAAATGAAACAAGATGGGATTGGGAGGGAGACAAACCATAAGTGACTCTTAATCTCACAACAAACTGAGGGTTGCCGGGGGGAGGGGGTTTGGGAGAAGGGGGTGGGATTATGGACATTGGGGAGGGTATGTGATTTGGTGAGTGCTGTGAAGTGTGTAAACCTGGTGATTCACAGACCTGTACCCCTGGGGATAAAAATATATGTTTATAAAAAATAAAAAATTAAAAAAAAAAAAAAATGCATAAGTAAACATAAACTCATATAAACAAACAGGATGGTTTGCAATTTATTTTGTGAAGTCAATATAAACTTGTTTTCAACACTAGACAAGAATGTTGAAGAAAACAGCATCTGAACATTTTTTTTTTCTAAGACTTATTTATTTATTTATTTATTTATTTGAGAGAGCACATGAGAGTGGAGAAGGTCAGAGGGACAAGTTGACTCCCCATGGAGCAGAGTACCTAATGCGGGACTAGATCCCAGGACTCTGAGATCATGACCTGAGCCGAAGGCAGTTGCTTAACCAACTGAGCCACCCAGGCACCCCCATGTGAAATTCCTATGAAAATAAATGACAGTTTTAAAAGTATTAGCAAATGAATTGCAGTGGTGTATAAAATAATGTATCATAACAAATATGATCTGTTCCACGAATGCACATGTAATTCATTGCAGGAAAAAGTTTTCTGAAAAAATGGAGTAGTTCCTGATAGCTAGAATCTGTTCTGGCACTGTCAGTTAGTTCTCATTGTGAGAAGATGGCCTGCTAGACATACCTATACTTTGGTATTCTCCTGTTTAGCACAAACATTTTCACAGAAAGCTAACATCAGACAAGTCTTCTCTGTGGCCATGAAGATGAAGAAAAATATCAGATTATTTCTCACTCAGTGCTAAACACAGACAACATCATGAATGTTGTCCAAATCACAATATGACCAACTCTTCCTATATGCTTGTTAGTATGAATGACAGCTGCTCCCTTTTCCAATCACAAGCAGTAGCCTTGCTTCATAACTCTTAAACGTTCTGCCATCTTAATCCTCCAATTGCTAGAAATTCTAATTCATTGCCATAGAAGGGTTGTTCTTATGTTTATAAGGATCTATAATTATCTGTCATATAGGATAATGTGTCAAAACCATCTTGTAATGTTTCATTATTCAAAAATAAAGCTATTCTTCTACGGACACTTTATGATGCATTTTAATATCTCTAAGTAAAATTATTTTCTTGTAAGGCAGAATGACTTAGTTCATGGCATTCTCTGCTGCTTAAGAAGTTGTTCTATCTGGTTCTGCTAGAGATGCTGATAAACTTAATCTTTTTGACATAGATTCTCCAGCTTAAATACAACTCGAATAACACTTGTTCCTTACAAGGTTGCCAAGGATAATATGAAGGATAATTAAATTTAAAAATGTGGTTTTCTTGCCTGAAAGTCACTTCAGTCGCATATTTGGCATCATTGACATTTTTGTGCTAGTGAGTATTAGTCTTAGCCGCAGTTACTTTAAATGATTTATCTCTATGTGCCCATTTGCAATTCTGGTATAACTTGGACAGCAGGACTGATAATATAAGACATTAAAGCATTTGGAAGTAGACCAAACTGTGAGGAAAGGAAATTGTCTATTCTTATGGATGGTATTTTATGCATTTTTTTAACATAAGTAAAGCACTCAAGAAGCACTGACACAGTCCTAAAATATTTTTAAAGTATAGATTAATCTATAAAATACCACTTCTGGGTTAAAAATCCTAGGACAAACAAAACTATACTTTAGGTTTCCATTTTTAACCTGTAATAGAAAAAGAAGAGAGACTTTTAAAATAATGGACACAAATAAAACTGTACTTTTAAGTACTTATCTCTTAAGCCTGCAACACATATCATCATTCCCAGGAAAAAGGCCATTTTAAACCAAGAATGAGTCACTCACTCAACACTCCTTCCACTCTTTTGAGCCTGGAGATATAAAGCAATATCCATTTGTCCTAAAGATCTGTGTTAACCACAGGATATTGTACATTCTTTTCATAACCAAGAAGAAGGAAAACAGATACTATCATAAATAGACTAAATCAAAGAGCACTTTGGAATTCTAATTATTTTCTGTTGAAAGCATCTTCTTCTGATATTGCATTGATCAGTGAGTATGAGTTTATTTTTTGTGAGCACTAAATACAAGAAACATAAAGTACAGTTGGTTCCATAATTCTGCTTTTGTCCTTCAATTGTATCTTCTAAGTTTTTATTTAAATTCCAGTTAGTTAACATACAATGTAAGAGTCTCCCAAATAGGATTTAGTGATTCATCACTTATGTACAACACCCACTGCTCATCCCCAGATCTCTCCTGAATACCAATCACCCATTTGGCCCATCCCCTGCCTTCCACCTCTCTGGTAACCATCAGTGTGTTATCTACAGTTGAGCTGACTTTATGGTTTGCCTCTTTCTTTTTCCTCTATGCTCATGTTTTGTTTATTAAATTCTACATATGAGTGAAATCATGTAGCATTTGTCTTTTTCTAACTTATATCACTTAGCATGATACTATCTGGCTTTATCTATGTCATTGTAAATGGCAAGATTTCATTCTTTTGTTATAGTTGAGTAATATTTCATTGTATATATTTACCACCACTTTATCCATTCATTAGTCGATGGACATTTGCGCTCTTTCCATCTCTTGGCTATTGAAGATAATGTTGCTATAAACATCGGGGTGCTTGTATCAGTTCAAATCAGTATTTTTCTTTTTATCCTTTGGATATATACTTAGTGTGATTGCACGATCATAAAGTAGTTCTATTTTTTAAAAAAGATTTTATTTATTTATTTGACAGAGAGAGATCACAAGTAGGCAGAGGCAGGCAGAGAGAGAGAGAGGAGGAAGCAGGCTCCCTGCTGAGCAGAAAGCCCCATGTTGGGCTCTATCCCAGGACTCTGGAATCATGACCTGAGCTGAAAGCAGAGGCTTTAACCCACTGAGTCACCCAGGTGCCCCAAAGTAGTTCTATTTTTGAGAAACCACCTTACACTTTCCACAGTGGCTGCACCAGTTTTCATTCCCACCAACAATGTAAAAGTTGTCCCCTTTCCTCATATTCCTGACAATGTCTGTTGTTTCCTGTGTTGTTAATTTTAGCCAGTCTAACAGATGTGATGTGATATGATATCTAACTGTAGTTTTGATTTGTATTTCCCTAATGATGAGTAATGTTGAACATCTTTTCATGTATCTGTTAGTCATTTGTATGTCTTTTTTGGAAAAATGTATATTTATGTATCCTTGTCTTTTTTTTTTTTAATAGATTTTGGATACTAACCCTTGATCAGATATATCATTTGCAGATATCTTCACCCATTCTTAAGTCTGCCTTTTAATTTTGTTCATTGCTTCTTCTCTGTGCAGAAACTTTTTATTTTGATAAAGTCCTAGCACTTCATTTTTATTTTTGTTTCCTTTGCCTCTGGAGACATATCTAGTAAGACGTTACTACCGTTGATCAAAGAGTTGACTGCCTCTGTTCTTCTCTAGGATTTTGATGGATTCTTATCTCACCTTTAGGTCTTTCATCCATTTTGAATTTATTTTAGTGTATAGTGTAAGAAAGTGGTCCAGTTTCATTCTTCTGCATGTGGCTGTCCAATTTCTCCAACACCATTTGTTGAAGAGACTGTCTTTTCCCTACTGAATATTCTTTCCTGTTCTGTCCAAGATTAGTCAACCATATAGTTGTAGGTCCATTTCTGAGTTTTCCATTCTGTTCTTATCTATGTGTCCATTTTTATGAAAGTACAGTATTGTACAAAGTCTTCCAGCTTTGTAATGTGAGTTGAAGTCCAGCTTTGCTTTTCTTTTTCAAGATTCCTTTGGCTACTTAAGGTCTTTTTTGATTTCATACAAATTTCAAGTTTATTTGATCTAGCTCTGTAAAAATGCTATTAATATTTTGATAAGGACTGCATTAAGTGTGTAGGTTGCTTTAGGTAGTATAGATGTTTTAACAATATTTGTTCTTCCAATCCATGAGCATAGAATGTTTGCCCATTTCAATTCCTTTCATAAATCTTTTATACTTTTTGGAGTACAGAGCTTTTATCTCTTTGGTTAGGTTTATTCCTAGGTATTGTACAGCTTTTAGTGCAATTGTAAATGGGATCAATTCTTTATTTTAAAATATTTGATAATAGTCATTGGGAGTGAGGGATTTTAATTTGTGTGTGTATGCATGTGCATGTATGTATGTGTCTGTGTGTTTGTGTGTGTGCACGTGCTCATGGCTGTATACACACATATACATGCACAAATCTGAATGTTTAATCAAAAGCTTAATATCTCAATTAAAACCATCACTAAAAAGACTATAGCAACTTATATTTACTTCAGTTGTGCTATTCTTTTGCTTTTTCTGACAGCTTTCCTCTCACATTTTTTTGCTAGCTTTAATTAAGTTTTCTCCTTAGACCTGAAAGAAAACAAAAAATCGCAGGCTCAGTAAATTTTCTGAATGTACACAATTTGATCAGTTACTGCCTGGTGTCTATGCTGATAATAAATGATTTGATGCGTTTAAGGTTATTTTACCTGATTAGTAATTAGCAAGTCAAAAATATGGATTAAATGCTCTGATGCAATGATCCCAGAACTTCTGGGGACTATAAGAATTTCCTGACACCCTAATAAAATTGCAGGCTCAGTGTTTTCACAAAGTTAAAGAAATAGACATTAAAGGTCAAAGCCTGGTAATCTGTATTTTAAACATAATTCTCTGCTTGAGCCAGGAGTTTGATGGAAATGCATACTCTCAGAGCCACAGTCCATACTTACTAACACAAATCTGGCATAGTAACAATATATCAAGACAAACTATACACATATTTATTAAAGTTAGAAAAATGTTCTTTATCACATCCCTTCACTAATATCAAATGAATGAAAATTTTTAATCATTTACATACTTAAAGTTCCTTTATTATCTTTCTACTTTATATGAAATGGCATCATACAGAACATCTACTTCCATCTCAGTTTACAAATCAAAAAACTGAGATCCAGACATGCAATTTTGATAATTAAATGAGTCTTGATTACTAGTCTTCTACCCTCATTGTGCTTTTAGTACTCTCTATCCATATAGTCTTAATTGCCATTTTCAGGATATTTCTATTATTTCCTGACTAAATGCCTATATGTCCATTCATTCATGCACTAATTCACTCAAGTAACACAATGAACTCCCACTGATAGCTAATTTACATCACTTATAATTCAAAACAAGTAGCTCACATATCAGTTTTGATTATTAAGGTCCTCAGAACAGAAGGACACAACTTCATCAACATCCATCAAGTGAAATCCTATAAACCATTCAAAGTACTACTCAGTTATAATTTTCTTTCCAGTGCATTCTTCAATCATTGAGCCAAAAAGGGATTTCTGTCCCTGAATCTCCTTTGGCAATACATGTAATCATTTTCTATTGCTGCTCTGACAAATAACCTTCAGTTCTGAGACTCCACATTTTGTCTCTCACTCTACTGGAGATCAAAACCTAAAAGCAGGGTGTCAGCAGGACTGTGAATCTTCTGGAAGCTTTAGAAGACATGTTTCTTTTCCTTCCCAGCTTCTAGAGGCTGTTTACATTTGGTGACTCAGCCATTTTCTCACACGTCTCCAACCAACTTCTTGTGTTGTCTCATCTCTATTGATTGATACTTCTGTTTCTTTCTCACCCTTGTGGTTACATTGGGTCCATCTGGATAACCTCCCCATTTCAACATCCTTAATTTAAGCACATTTGCAAGATTAATTTTTCCATCTGAGGTAACATATTTAGGGTCTTGGATATTAGGATGTGTACATCTTGGGGGAGGGGGTCATTATTCAGCCTGCCACAGTACTCTGAATCTATCCTGACACTTATCACTAATGACATATTTGAAATGATCGTTGTCTACTAAGAAGAAGGGAAATAAAACTAGATAGAGAAGCACACAAAGAGAGACAGAGCTCAAAAATCAAATTCAGTTTTGGTGAAGAGAATACTGCTTTAAGTGGTTAGATTTTGATAGTTAAGTGTTTGAGAATTCTGTTTCTGAAGTGTGGATTTCCTATTAGGTTAACATGCCTCTAATGGGGATGAATTATTTTTATACCCAAAACCTTTTTATTCTTCTGGAAATTAAAAAGCAGTAACACCAACCCCAACTTTGTTGTTATCGTTGTTGTTGTTGTTGTTGTTGTTGCTATTCAAATTGCTCCAATCTGATCCAATATTTCATTTCAAAATGAAGCTGTGTTGTTGATAGCCCCTTAATCACAGTAATTTGTTGAAAATAGGATCTATGATCCACACTGAAGTCATAATTTTCTTGAGCAGTAGCTGAGAGAAAGAGACAGTTCATTTCTGGTGGCTAAGCTCAAAGTTTATATTCAACCTGTTGGAATCTTTTAATCCAGTGTCATGGGAAAAGTCAGACCCTGTGGCCTTATTCTATGCTTCCCTTTTCTGGCTCAGATTAAAGAAACACACAGATGTCTGTCTGTCTCTCTGTATCTGTCTATCTACCATTTATCATCTATTCAACTATCATTTAGTCTACCATTCATACACAGATGCATATACAAGTAGCAGTATATGTACAGGAATTCTGCACCTAGACATCCCTCTTAAACTTCTTTTTGAAAATATTTCCTTCTCTATTTGATATTCATTCATATATAAAGGATGGCCCAAATATATTATTTCTTTTCTTATATTCTAAATTAAGCAAATAAACTAAGCATTAAACATTCAAACTGGAATACTAATCCTGATTATACCATTGTTAAAAACTTCAAACTATATATAACATGTAAATAGGAGTACACAATAGTTGGAAGTCTTAATGTCCATTCATCTATTATATGTAAAATTACATAAGCCTATTCATCCATTTATATAAATGCGGATATATTTGTGTTATATATGTCACATATAATATATTTATATTATATATGTTATATATATAAAATATATTTTTTTTCTTTTTTTTTCTGAACACATTTCTGCAATGGAACATTCTGGTTCTTGGTGAAAAGAATGGTAAAGCATTATTCCATTATCCATCAAATTGTTTAATTTCTGTTTATTCATGCAGTCCAGCTTGCCTCTCTTATTCCCAATAGTCTACTTACAATGACTTTATTTTTTTTAAGATTTTATTTATTTATTTGACAGAAAGAGATCACAAGTAAGCTGAGAGGCAGGCAGAGAGAGAGGAAGGGAAAGCAGGCTCCCTGCTGAGCAGAGAGCCAGATGCAGGGCTCAATCCCAGGACCGGGGAATCATGATCTGAGCTGAAGGCAGCTGAGCTGAGCCACTGAGGTGCCCCTACAATGACTTTAAACCAATCACATAGTTACTGTTTCATAATTATGTTTGTGTTTGGTAGTATGCATGGGCTAGAAAGAAATGAGAAGTTGGCTGTTTGTATTGATCTTTTGGAGGGTGCTGCTATCTTGAATACTTTGCTTTGGGACAGCATCAGGGCAGGTCCACCCTTGAAGAAGAGCTGGTATTTCAAATATAAGTCTGAAGCCTTGTATGGAGTTTGCTTTCTTCTATGTTTAATTCTTATTTTTGTGCAAAATAGTACTTGAATATAAAAAAAAGGTGGGTGAAAGCATAAAAATCATAAATATTTAAAAACTAACAGAGGAGGAAAAAAGCTAATTACTAACATTGCCTTCGTGAACTACTTAGCCAGGTTACAAATAAAATTAATGTAGCAATTTAAATCTTAAGGAGAATAATCTGGTTTTGTTTTGTTTTTTGTTTTTTGTTTTGTTTTGTTTTGTTTTTTACCACAGTAAATAAGATGTTGTAAGTAAAGTGTCTGGCATGTTGGAAAAAAACTTGCTTTAGCTCATTTCAGAGAAATGGTATTTTCAATATGGTGAAATAGGGGTGGGTATAGAATGGAACCGTTGTTAAGGGAAAAATGAAACCTAAGTCTCCACTGAACAACAGAATGCAAAATGCCTGACACACAATTGCTTAGGAACTTCTTTCTTTATGGCAAGAAATAGTTTTCTTTTCTTTTTAAAAAATTTCTTTTATTTTATTTTTGTTTGTTTGTTTGTTTGTTTTTAATTTTTTTATTTTTTATAAACATATATTTTTATCCCCAGGGGTACAGGTCTGTGACTCACCAGGTTTATACACTTCACAGCACTCACCATAGCACATACTCTCACCAATATCCATAAACCCGCCACCCTCTCCCAAAACCCTACCCCCAGCAACCCTCAGTTTGTTTTGTGAGATTAAGATTCTCTTATGGTTTGTCTCCCTCCTGATCTCATCTTGTTTCATTAATTCTTTTCAGACCCCCCAAACCCCCCACATTGCATCTATTCTTCCTCATATCAGGGAGATCATATGATAGTTGTCTTACTCCTATTGACTTATTTTGTTAAAAATAATACCCTCTTGTTCCATCCACATCATCGCAAATGGCAAGATTTCATTTCTTTGGATGGCTGCATAATATTCCTCTATGTGTATATATATGTGTGTATATATATATATATATATATATATATATATATATACATATACATCTCACATCTCACATTTCTCACATCTCACATCTTCCTTATCCATTCATCTGTTGATGGACATCTTGGTTCTCTCCATAGTTTGACTATTGTGGACATTGCAGCTATAAACATTTGGGTGCACGTGCCCCTTTGGATTACTACGTTTGTATCTTTAGGGTAAATTACCCAGTAGTCCAATTGCTGCATCATATGGTAGCTCTATTTTCAACTTTTTGAGTAATCTCCATACTGTTTTCCAGAGTGGCTGCACCAGCTTGCATTCCCACCAACAGTGTAGGAGGGTTCCCCTTTCTCCACATCCTTGCCAGCATCTGCCCTGTCCTGACTTGTTAATTTTAGCCATTCTGACTGGTGTGAGGTGGTATCTCATTGTGATTTTGATTTTTATTTCCCTGATGCCGAGTGATGTGAACATTTTTCCATGTCTCGGTTGGCCATCTGGATGTCTTCTTTGCAGAAATGTCTATTCACGTCCTCTGCCCAATTCTTGCCTGGATTATTTGTTCTTTGGGTGTTGAGTTTGCTAAGCTTTTTAGATTTTGGATACTAGCCCTTTATCTGATATGTCGTTTGTAAATATCTTCTCCCATTGGCAAGAAATTGTTTGTTTGTTTTTAAGATTTTATTTATTTATTTGACATACAGAGATCACAAGTAGGCAGAGAGGCAGGCAGAGAGAGGGGAAAGGAGCTTTCTGCTGGGCAGAAAGCCTGATGTGGGGCTTGATCTGAGGACCCTGGACCCATGACCTGAGCTGAAGGCAGAGGCTTTAACCCACTGAGGCACCCAGGAACCCCAAGAAATAGTTTTCTAAAAGTAGATTTTGCCACCCAGATTTTGTCATCCTTCTATGAGAAGGAAGACCTGAGTCTTCCTTCTCATAGACCTGGAAATGCTTTATTTTTTTATAGTTTACCTAAAATTCCCAGATTCAATGAAAAATTTGTTTTTTTTTTAAATAAAGGGACAAAAGGTCTAATTTATTTTCTTTTTTTTTTTTTAATTTTTTATTTTTTATAAACATATATTTTTATCCCCAGGGGTACAGGTCTGTGAATCACCAGGTTTACACACTTCACAGCACTCACCAAATCACATACCCTCCCCAATGTCCATAATCCCACCCCCTTCTCCCAAACCCCCTCCCCCCGGCAACCTCAGTTTGTTTTGTGAGATTAAGAGTCACTTATGGTTTGTCTCCCTCCCAATCCCATCTTGTTTCATTTATTCTTCTTCTACCCACTTAAGCCTCCATGTTGCATCACCACTTCCTCATATCAGGGAGATCATATGATAGTTGTCTTTCTCTGCTTGACTTATTTCGCTAAGCATGATACGCTCTAGTTCCATCCATGTTGTTGCAAATGGCAAGATTTCATTTCTTTTGATGGCTGCATAGTATTCCATTGTGTATATATACCACATCTTCTTGATCCATTCATCTGTTGATGGACATCTAGGTTCTTTCCATAGTTTGGCTATTGTGGACATTGCTGCTATAAACATTTGGGTGCATGTGTCCCTTTGGATCACTACATTTGTATCTTTAGGGTAAATACCCAATAGTGCAATTGCTGGGTCATAGGGCAGTTCTATTTTCAACATTTTGAGGAACCTCCATGCTGTTTTCCAGAGTGGCTGCACCAGCTTGCATTCCCACCAACAGTGTAGGAGGGTTCCCCTTTCTCCGCATCCTCGCCAGCATCTGTCATTTCCTGACTTGTTGATTTTAGCCATTCTGACTGGTGTGAGGTGATATCTCATTGTGGTTTTGATTTGTATTTCCCTGATGCCGAGTGATATGGAGCACTTTTTCATGTGTCTGTTCGCCATCTGGATGTCTTCTTTGCAGAAATGTCTGTTCATGTCTTCTGCCCATTTCTTGATTGGATTATTTGTTCTTTGGGTGTTGAGTTTGCTAAGTTCTTTATAGATTCTGGACACTAGTCCTTTATCTGATATGTCGTTTGCAAATATCTTCTCCCATTCTGTCAGTTGTCTCAATGTACGAAAGGAATCCATCAAAATCCTTGAGGAGAACACGGGCAGCAACCTCTTCGACCTCTGCCGCAGCAACATCTTCCTAGGAACAACGCAAAAGGCAAGGGAAGCAAGGGAAAAAATGAACTACTGGGATTTCATCAAGATCAAAAGCTTTTGCACAGCAAAGGAAACAGTTAACAAAATCAAAAGGTCTAATTTTTAACAGTAGTTTGTAATACCCAGAAAGCCCACAAAACAAAACTAAAAGTATAGTGAGTGTAAATATCCCTTATATATACACTGGGTATCTCCATACCCAAAATTACCTCCATTATTATATTCACAATTATTTTCCCTGACCCATTAGTTGAGATCACTTATAATTATTAAAAACAAAGCAAAACAAACAAAAAAATCTTGAGTGTCTAGTGGAAAGAGAAATTAGATCTGACATAGAAATTGTCTAGCAGCCTCCAAATATTAATTTGTACTTTCACTGACAATAAATATATGCATTTTTCACTTAGTAGTGTTTTGGCATAAGCTTTCTTTCTTTGACTCTACTTTTTTAGTAGGTCTCTGAAATTCTCTTTCAGTGTCAGTCTTGAATGGCCCTTTCACCAGCTTTTACAGAATGTGAATAAAGAAACTATGAAGTTTTCCAGATAAGAATGCTCTGTGTGTCGTTCTAATATACTTGTTTTCCCAGAACTTAAAAGACATACTAATTACTCTAATTTCCATTGACTCTCACAAATTCAAGGCCACATAATCTTTCCCACTTCAATAGTATTACTAAACTATTCTGCATAACACTAACTAAAAAATACACCTTTGATTCTTTACTTCTTTCAAGAATCAATAAATGTTCCTTATAGCCAAATAATCATGTGTTTGGGAAATTTATTTACTAAATATCCATTGCATATTAATATCCTCTCAGACTCATCTATGTATTTTGTGTCTATAGAGTAATGTAATTATAATTATAGTTTAAGTTAAATTCTAACTATGTAACTAAATTTTATCTTTCACTCACAAAATGCACATTAACTAATGTAGTTATATAGTTACCTTGTATTATATATGCAATTTGTTCTCCCTTTTCAATATAAGCATCTTGATGTCAGAGACCATGTCATATAAATTATCTTCTATTTTTTTTTTTTTTAAGATTTGTTTGTTTATTTGAGAAAGAGACAGAGAGAGAACATGCAGTTGTTAGGAGTGGCAGATAGAGAGAATCTTTAAGCAGATTCCCCTTTGAGTGTGGAGCTTGAGGAGGGGCTTGATCTCATGATCCTGAGACCACCACCCAACCTGAAACCAAGAGTTGGACACTTAACTGACTGAGCCACCCAGATATCCCAATTATTCTTTATTTCTTAATCTAAAGAGCACAATGAATGTAAGCATGACAAAATTAGCAGTATAAATATTCAATTTGATTAACAAATATTTAAAATTTAAAAACACATTCTAAGACAAATTCTCAAGATTGAAATGATAGATATTTATATTTTAATACATTAAATATTCCTATAAAGTATTTTTCACTCACGGTTAATTTTCCTTGTGTAGTCTTGTGGTGTCAAGCTTCACATAGAAGTTGAGAACTCCATTTCAGCTCTGGAATTTTCTTAAATTTCTCTTGTATCAAGAATCAATCCATAAACAGTAGTCTACTTTTGATTTTGTTTAATTTCAGAATTAGATCTTTCTTATTTGTGTAGGTTGAGAATCCTAAAGCCTGGATTATAGCACATTTATAGCACATTTTACTGCAAAGTTCAGAATTCAGATTTCAAACTCAAATATATTACCTTTCCAAACTCTTTAGATAGACATTTTTCATACTCCTCCTGCTCTAATCATTTTATCTTATTTAGATGGTTCCAAATTTTAATATTACATATTAGTTTATGCTCCACACCTATTTTCTTTTCCATATCTTGTGTTATCAAGACCACTCCCAAATTGAAGGATGTCATTATAAAGTCTGAAATTAGGTCTAAAACAAGCAATGCTTTTAAGTTTCCTAAACATTGTCATTGTGCATAATAATGTAAATCATGTTAAAAGTCATGCAACAAGCAGAGAACATTTTTTTTTCTAGCAGAATGTTTAACCCAACAGTACACAAATGATGCAAACTTATGATGGCAATGGTCTTTGATAAAGGTTTCAAATATTACTTTACATTACTTTGGTTAGCCTTGAACCCAGTTATTCAGTGATATTTCATTCCTCTTTTTTTATAGAAAGCTAGCCTCAGGGAAAATAGATTGCATAATGTTTCCTGGGAAACTTAAGCTCAAAAAACATATTTTACATTTTTCTCTGATGAAAACAGTTATTTTCTTTCATTAGTAGACAAGTGGACAAGCAGTAATAAATTCATGGCCCTAATCTCTGTGTTCTGTGCTTGTTAATGATTTCATTTTTCATGTTATTTAACAGCATTTTTATAGAAACACTGAGATGTGAACTGAAATATAACTGGTATAGGCACTAACAAATAGTAAAATTTATAATTCAGCCAGAATATATACAATAAGTAACATATCACTGGACTTAGTGCAATGTGCAAATATATTATATACATTTTACACTCATTTTTCTTTCTCTTTCATCCTTCTGTTAGGTGAGTGTGTCGTACAAGATGAACTTGACACACACTTGACACATTGAACTGTAGTACATTTCACCATTTTTTTCCCCCTTCCTCACAGAGAGGAAATCTTGAATGGAAACACTTATTTCCACTTGGGTACCTTCTCTAGTGAAGTTAAAATAAAACAAACAAACAAAACAAACAAACAAACAAACAAAATGCCTCTCATTGTGTTTTTATATCCAGTGTAAAATCTGGATTTAAGTGGCATTTAAAAAATTATGATTCTTTTCATACAATGAAGTTTATAAAAACAGGAAGTGTTGGCTTGTGGAAAAGAGATGAATGAAAACAATAAGACTTCTGTTGAAGGGATTTATGATATATATTTAGCATCTTAGACAACATCATAAATCACTGCCACAGTCAATGTGAAAAGTACATTAGATGCCATTTGTTTTTCATCAGCCTATTTGGGTTCTTTTCAGATGTCATTTTCAAGATTTATACATCAGTTTTATTTCATATTATAAAATGTCTATTACTGATTACAAAGGAACTCTCAAACATGATGAGTTTTTTTTTTAAACTTTGGGACTGCTCACATGCATTAACTACCAACTTCATTGTGATACACTAAAAAAAAAAAAAAAAAAAAAAAGAGAGAGAGAGAGAGAAAAAGAAAAAGGAAAGAATACGATGCCAAAAAATCCAAAAAGAACACAAGTAACAATGAATGCAAGTCATCAAACATCCCTCTGTAGCCAAATATCATATATTGAATTTTTCTCTTTACATAGCACTGGCAGATCAAGCTCAACATTTCATTTAAATCTATATAGATCCTTGTCTATTATATGTTATGTATATTGTGAAATCCACTAATAGATAGTTTTCTATGTCCTGCCAGCTCTGTCTGCCTCAGTGTTGCATCTGATGATAAACTCAACTGTTTTATTCTGTCAACATAATATTAATCTATATGTAACAATAAGTATCAAAGCATCGTAAAATTCATTTTGATGAAAGAGATGATGGAAAAGAAGACCACAAATAAGGAAACATTTTATAGCTTAAAACTGTTCAGGCCAGGGGGTAACTAGATGGCTCAGGAGGTTAAACATCTGCCTTCAAGCATCTGCCAGGTCCTGGGATCAAGACCCACATTGGGCTCCCTCTCCCCCTGCTTGTGCTCTCTCTCTCTCTCTCTCTCTGTCAAATAAATAAATGAAATCCCTTAAAGTAAATAAATAGTTAAATACATACATACATACATAAAATTATTTAGGCCAGGAAAATCTCCCAATATCTTATGTGCAAACCAAAATATCTAAAGGTTTTCTTGTTTTATAACTCTACAAAATCAAAATGTTTGGGCCAAAATTAGCCAGAGGGAATAGAGTTAAAAGAAACAGATATAATATAAGTGCATTCATACATTTTTATATATTAAAAAATTACTATGTTACTAACTTCTTGCTTGCTTTATTTATTGCAGAGGCAGAGAGTTGTCACTAAATCAATCTAAGGATTTGAGATAATTTTCCAAATCCAAGCTTTTATTCATTCTTACTACAATTGAGTTGCTTTTAATGTTTTGCCAATTTAAATAATTTAGAAAAAGGCATTGTAAGGTTAGTCATATTAATCTTGTTTAATAATGTATTTAATAATACATTTCAGATAAGCCAATATCAAATTTATTTAAAATTGGGTTGTTTATCTACTGTGTTGATTACTAAAATAATGACATATTTTATTATGCTTTACTTATAGCACAGTTATTGTTTAAAATGTTTTAAGGTGCACTTTTTAAAACCTATACTAAATAAGGTTTTTTCCCCATGGGTAATCAAAGAGGTATTTAGAACCTGAATCTTGCCCATTCAAATTGATTTAAAATGTATATCAGCCCTTGATCCTCTGGGTGCATTTCCATTAACAAAAAAATTACATTTAAAAATGTTGTGTCCTCTTCTACCAAGTTAAATCAATGTGTTTGCATTTTCCCTGAAGGCCAATATAAATGCAAGAATGCAATTTTAGGAGTGAAAGACCTCTATAAACAATATTCTATTTCCAATTTCAGGAAGGTGAAACCAAAAGATTGAACATAGTAACCTTCTGAGCATCTTAATTACTTTTATGTAAAAGAAGGTACCATTTCTATAGTGACCATTATATAACCCATGAAGTTTAATACATAAAATGAAACAATAACCCCAAATTTGTGCATAAGTACTGATGCACATATTATATTTGTGTCTCTCTCTATATATGTATGCTTATATGTGTATATATATGTTTATATATATGTAAAATATGGATATTCACATTTGTATTTTACCAAGTGTCTCACTGTATGACCTGTTAAAACTCCATGTGTTTTTCTAAAGATGAAATATACTCTATTCCAGTAGGAAAGTCCCTCCTGAGAGATAAGTCTTGCCAAAAGCATCACTACAATATTTAATTGTTGCACTCACAAAATGTTTGCTAACTGTATGGAAACTGAATAGGTACAATCAGTTTGAACTTGGGAGTGATCTAGCACTTACTGTGGGCCAAGACAATGGCTTGCTTTCCACACATTTAGCTTAATTTCTTCTTAGAACTTTCATCTCGTGGGTTAGTTGGCTAATTTAAAGATGAAGAAAGTGGGAATGGGGAATTCAAGAAGCTTCAAGAAGTTTCTAGGAAGGGCAGTTGAAAAGACTGGTGGTGGGAGGAGGAGAGTGGAGGGTGTGGAATGAAGGATGCTGCAGAGAAAGTCATTGTGTTTCACAGTTCTACCTGACACATGTGATCAAGATGAAATATTATGGATATTTATACCCCCTATCCTATAATAAGGGACAGATGGTATGGAGGGTTATTTGAGGATGCTGCCATTCCATAATTGGTGGGCACAGATAATACATGACAATGCAATTGGAGAGCCTGAGTGTTGTTTCAGGATGTAAGCAGTTGTAATCCCTTTAAGAAGTACAGTGGTACCCAGGACCCTGACATTTGTACACAACGATCATGTCTTGCAAAACTCCAGGAAGTGCTTTTCCATGAAGACCAGGAATTATGCAACTACGACTTCCCTGGGAATTGACAAAGGAGAGCACAGTGTCACTGTGATTTACAAGTCACCTACATTATTCTGGAATGACAGGAGGAAAATAAAGCAGAGTAAATATTATGTGGATTTTTTAATAACCTACTTTTATGAAAATGTAAGTAATAATATGCTCGATTATTACATTTAAAGATATTACGATGCTTGGTCACTCTAACAAATAGTATATGGAACATGTGCATTAAATTATTACTAACATGAATTATATAAATTTTATTCTGTACATTGTAAAAATTAAAGTAAAAATAAAGGCTTTGGTATTTCCCAAATTGGGAAAAAATAAAACAAAACAAAACAATAATGAAAACCTTAAGGGTATTGGGCACTAGACATTAGCAAAATTTTCCTATATCATTTTGTATTCCTGATGAGCAGCTGAAGTTCTAAACAACTGGAAGGCAATATTACTAAAATTAAGTGAATCATTTTTATTACATATTTTATAGGAAAAACTCAGTTTGAACTTACTTAAAAATATAGCTTTCAAAATTTTTATTTATTTATTTGAAAAAGAGAGAGGGAGAGAGAAAGAGTATGAGCAGTAGGGACAGAGGAAGTGGGAGAAGCGGACTCTCTCCGAGCAGGGAACCTGATAATGGGGCTCCACCTCAGGACACTGAGATCATGACCTGAGCCAAAGGCAGATGCTTAATGAACTGAGCCACTCAGGTGCCCACAAAACATACAGCTTTTTGATCACAATTATACTTAATATATTCTGTGTTATAATCTTTCTTTTTTTTAATCTTAATTCTACTGTACTAAGTATTTCATTCCAAATATCTGCAATAATTCTATTGGCTTTGGCTTTGAAAACATTTCTCCACTTCAACATCCTTTATGCTTTATTTGCATGTTCTTTTAAATACTTTGTTGAAATGATTCAGCTGCAAAAATGTTAGCTTTTATGTTCAATTTGTTATGGCATTTATATAACCTCTAATAACACAGGATGCAATATTTTACACTTTCAGATCATAAAGTTTGATTCTTTAGAGTTCTGTAGCTCAGTCCTTAAGAAATTTTAATGTTCATACAAATCACTGTAGATCTCCTTAAAAATGCAGTATTGGTGTATATGCTGTGCAAATTTTGACGCTGATCTTTAGATAATGATTTGAATTGAAGAATTTAGAACATGGTGAGGTAGTTATAACTTAAGCTTTCTCTGTGAAACTTATATGAGATTAGTATTACTGTAGGCCAATGATTTGAGGTGAAAAGATCAGTTTCAATCAGTTCATTCTAAATTGCTTTAGCCAAGTCATAGGTGAGGAACTCTAAAGAAGTCATTTTCATATATAAATGTTTTAAAATCACCTCTTTCTTACTGTGCCCATCACATAAAGATTTATTAGATTCTTTGTAGGGTACCAACTCAATAAACTTATCATTATTACCCCAATTTTACAAGTGAGAACAAAATATAAAAGGTTATCCCTAATATCATAAAAAATAATTTACATTTAGTTTGTTTTTGCCCTATCTTCTCACTTTTACTGAAAATAAGTTGTAAAATGTAATATTACTACATTAGTTTCAGAAAGTAAATATACCTCCTGTATAACAAAGAATACAGTCAAAGGGGGAGCAACGCATTTTGATAATAAGAGAAAAAGTTAAAGAAAATTTATATTTAAAGATTTTTTATGTGAAATAGAAAAATGGAAAAAATGTACAGTATAGAAATGTCAAAATTACAATAACATAAACCCATGCAATGACTGCCCTTATCAACAAATGGAACATGGCTGGCATTTCCAGTAGACCCTTCTTGCAACTTCCTGATCCAAACTCTCCTATCTTCTAAAGGTTAACATTACCCTGAAATTTACAGAAATTCATTTCTTAATTTTTGCTTCAGCTTAGCACCCATGTATCCCATGTATACAGTCCTTAATAATATAGCTTATTTTATCTGTTATAAAAGTTATATAAATGGTTTATTATTTGATGTCTCTTTCTGTGACACCTTTCCTTTAGTAATATGGTTCTAAGATTCTTCAAGGTCTTTATTAGTAGCTCTACTTCATTAATGTTTTTATTCTGTACTGTTCTCTTGGATGCATACAATTGTAATGTATTTACTTACATATTGGTTGCTTAATCTGTGTTGTTATCAAATTGTGGCCAAAGCAAGTAATCTTTCAATAAATATTTTAAATATATAATCTGGTATGAATGTGTGTCTGTGCATGTGGCAATTATATAACATAAGAGTAGAATCTCTAGTTTATAGAGTACTACATATTTTTTAAAAGATTTTGTTTATATATTTGACACAGAGAGAGAGAGAGAGAGATCACAAGTAGGCAGAGAGGCAGACAGAGAGGGAGGAAACAGGTTCCCTGCTGAGCAGAGCGCCCAACATGGGGCTTGATCCCATGACCCTGAGACTGTGACCTGAGCCGAAGGCAGAGGCTTAACCCACTGAGCCACCCAGGTGTCCCTACATATATATTTTTTAATGTAATAAAATAAATACAGAAAGTCAAAGTAGTCATTCAAGTTTACCTTCTCACCAAGAATATATGAGAGTTCTAGTTTGGGATTAAAAGATGCAAAGTAAGTGAAAAGTAGAACATAGGAGATACATAGTCTATTTATATATATGATATATATATAACTTTTCCAAAGTAAATTATAACTTCCAATCTTAGGATAAGTACAGCTTGGTTAATTCTCTTTGGCCAATAATATCTTTGTCTAGTTGCCACTTGGCTATAAAGTTGGATTAGTTTGTAATAATTTATATAGGGAATTTTGTTTTTATATCTATGTTTATGAATGGCACTAAAATTGTCCTTTCTTACATCATGCTTGTTGGGTATCAATATGAAGAATAAGAGAGATTCTTTGACCTAGGTTAGGCAGATTGCAGAACCTGAGGCAAATGCTTGGATTTTATTTTGTGAGAGAATGTGAGTGAAAGCAAGCATGAGGAACAAATTGGGCCAAATGTGGAAAAGGCAAGCCAATAAAAAATAAGCATTTCAGCACCAAAATGGCTACTGCCAGGAATTGGTTGTTAAATTGGGCAAGTCTTTTTGGGAATCCGTAAGAAATTTCTCTCAGAAATATCTAGCCATTAGTAGAGAAGTGAAAACATTTTCCACTTGACTCTAATTAGGCAGCCAAAAAAAAAGTCCTTCATCCCAAAGGGAGAGTCTTCTCTCCTGAAGTCTGACATTCAGCTTTGCCATATTTCTTGGATGTGCCTCAGAGTAGAAAGTTGGCAGGCGACCCATACACTTTTAGTGATCTGGTTATGTGATTCTTTTTTCAGTAAAAAGTCTTTATCATATATGGTACTGTTTGGCAATTCACCCTTATTTGCATGACAACATCTATCTTAAAAAGTTATGAAAAGAGGAGCAAGATAAATACTATGAAATTAAAAGGAAAAAAATTGGTGATAAGCAGAGTAAGAGAGAAGAAAGATTAAAAGAACAATAGATAAAATTATACAATAAAGAATATCAACAAAGAAAAAAATTTTTGCAAGAGAATGTATATATTATTTATAATTTTTATAAATTTAGAAATTATAATTTTTAAAAGATAAACAATAACAGTATAGATAACTAGTAAGGGTTAAGAAGACTTAGTTTTTGTGCACAAAAATATGAGGATCATTGCATGATCAAAATGGTGATGATCATTTCCATAGTATTTGACAAAAATTCAATGGAGAATTATGCTTAAATTTATAATCAATTTCTTTTCTAATTGGCAGTCTTGTTTTCTCTATATTTTTTTTAATTCTCTGAAAGAATAGCACAGTGTCTTGGCTTTTAGTTACCATCATTTTTCATGTCAAAAGAGGAAACTCTATTCTATTGTGCAGTTTTGAAAAGCAAGTCCATAAAATTCAGAAACTATTTACTGGAAATCTGAGAAATTGAGAAATACTTTATTTTTAAAAATATATCTCCATTCAGATTCCCTTGATCAGCTAGAGAGGAGAGATAGTAAAAGGGCCATTGCATAGATTTGTAAGAAAGACAATATTTAGTACTAAATATATCTCATTGAAATGATCAGTATTAAAATATTCAAGCAGTTGTCCTTAAAAATAGTCTGTCTATAAATTTATATTGTCTTTACACTTGGTAAGGATATAGAAATTACAAATGTAGTTAGTGTCAAGAATGTCACTTATAAACAAAATGAGCAGTTTTCATTACATACAATTAATATGAAAGCCAATATTAATATTTATCAATATTTATTTTAAAATTATCTCAATATATGGGGCGCCTGGGTGGCTCAGAGGGTTAAGGCCTCTGCCTTCGGCTCAGGTCATGATCTCAGGGTCCTGAGATCGAGCCCCGCATCGGGCTCTCTGCTCAGCAGGGAGCCTGCTTCCCTTCCTCTCTCTCTGCCTGCCTCTCTGCCTACTTGTGATCTCTGTCTGTCAAATAAATAAATAAAATCTTTAAAAAAAAAAAATAAAAATAAAATTATCTCAATATAATTATTGATTATTAATAATTAACAAAGAATATTAATTAAATAATTATTAAAGAATATAAGCTAGTTTCCCAGTTCTTTTTATTTACATTATTTTAATCTTTATTTTTGTATAGTATTACCACTTTGACCTAAGAAATTAGAAAAATAACATTCAAAGGGATGCTTTGGTGTGATCAGGGTCACTTAACTCATAAGTAGGAAGAATGAGGTTCAAACAGAGTTTATCCATTCTAATTTCTAATGTTTTTATTGTAGTATCAGGCAAATGGCTCATTTATTTTTTTTTTATTTTTTATGGACCTTACCACAAATGTCCCAGAAACAAATGGCAATTTCAAGTCAAATTTATGCAAGTCAAATTACCCACCCATTCTTTGCTTTATCTCCAAATCTTTCCATGTGCAATTCCCATACATATGTTATTGTATTCATTGCATGAGGATATCTGTATTGTCTTACACACAAATGCAAGTGTATCCTGCTTAAAACTGTTCCCTTAGGGAAATTATATATATATATGTATATATATATATAGTTTTTAATTCAATGAACTCACTTACCAGTTTTTTCCTTTATCCATTTTCATTTCTTCTGATATTGAAGCTTTCTTTTTTTTTTTTTTTTAAATATTTTATTTATTTATTTGACAGAGAGAAATCACAAGTAGATGGAGAGGCAGGCAGAGAGAGAGAGAGAGGGAAGCGGGCTCTCTGCTCAGCAGGGAGCCCGATGCGGGACTCGATCCCAGGACCCTGAGATCATGACCTGAGCCGAAGGCAGCGGCTTAACCCACTGAGCCACCCAGGTGCCCTGATATTGAAGCTTTCTTAAAAGTCCTGTTTCATGTATCTGTTTTATGATATATCTGATATATCATGAAGTATCTGTTTCATGATATATGAAAGACTTTCATGACACATATGTTTGGGGAGAGAATGACTGAAAGTCTAAAATACGAGTTTTTGCACAGTTAGGGTTTGCATATTTCTGGAATGCAGTGGTCAATGATTTTAGTTTTAAATAAAAAGTAATTATACTTACAGAATTTGTGGTTTTATTCAAATTCTATTACATTTAGATGTAATGGTAGAAAATACTCCAGGTTGTCCAGTGATCTCAATAAGTTTTAGGTACTCTTGCAGTTGTAATTCGGTCCTTCACATGCATTTATTGCTTTGAAATAACAAATATATAATGTAAACTAAAATCATATTGCAAAATATTAAGTAAATATAAAATAGACTATAAGTCTACAAAAGTTGACCTATATTCTAAGATTGTATGTATCTTACTGATTAAACAAAAACATGTAGAGGGTTATTAAGAGCAAAATAATAAACTAAAAATCTCTTATTTTGTTATTAATTGTTGTTAATATTAATGTGCAGAGGAAAATACATCTGGGGTAAGTCAAATATAATCTTTTTAAATATGGATATTCTAGCTAATTAAACAAGAAGATTAAAATATTATATTTTTATAAATAAATACTAGAAAATTATTAGGTTTGTTTACACTAACATTATAAGTGTAAACATATGCATATATGTATATGTTTACAGATAGAGGTACATGCCAACTGCAAATGTATGCTATAAAACTATCAAATAATATAAAACAACATAAAAACTTTTCACAGAAGACTAACAAATGTGAAGTTTTCTAATACTCACCATACTCTTAATTTAATAATCCCTTGAAATTTCTTTTTCAGCAAAATAGACATGTCAGTGGTAGTGTTTTTTATAAATAAGATGTGTATATATGTGATATTAATTAATAATACACATTTTACATGAAATTTGTCTTGCTTCTTTATCAATTTTCTCTTCTAAGAATGAAATAAAAGTTTATTTGAGCCTGGAGAAAATCAGAACCAATATATTCTGGTGCAAGAATTCAGGATATAAAGGATCCGTCATTGGACCTCCTCCAAACCTCATAGATTTGCAAGAATGCTAACTCTATAGACAGGGATGATTTCATGGGTATACAACCAAGACACATAGAGCCTGCCCTCAGAAAGGTATCATGTTCAATTTAGTGTTTGTCTGTTGCCATCTCAAAATCCTTAACTATTTTTGGACAGGAAGTCCTACATTTTCAATTTTCACTGAATTCCACAAAGGTTGTGGCTGGTTGTCTGTTGCTATCTCACAATTCTTAACTATTTTTGGACAGAAAGTCCTACATTTTCAATTTTCAATGAATTCCACAAAAGTTGTGGCTGGTCTTGTTTATACTGCCCCACGAGAGTGAGATTTCAACTAGTACTTCAGGATAAACTCTGACACTCATTGAACATAGCTGTATGCCCCCAAGGGGTCAAGCTGGAAGTGTTTATCCTTCACGATTAAACCTCAAATCGTAATCCCAGAAATCACAGCATTTATAGATTATGCTCAGTTATTAAAAGCCAAAATATCTATCATATTGCATTTTTTTAAAAAATATTTATTTGTATATATCTTACTACTTTTAAATAGCACCAAAACACTAAAATTAAAATGATTCTGGGGTATCTGGGTAGTTCAGTCTATAAAGCTTTTGACTCTTGGTTTTAGCTCAGGTCACGATCTAAAGGTGGTGAGATCAAGCCGTGAATAAGGCTCCAGGCTCAGCACAGAATCTGTTTGACTCTCTCTCCCTCTCCCTTCCTCCCTGCTCTCTACCTCTCAAATAGATAAATCTTTTAAAAGATAAACATTTAAAAATGATTCATAAGGTATAATAGGCAAAATACTACCAAGGGAAGAATCTGTTACAAAATATGAATATTGGTTTTAAAAATTGAGAGAAAAACTTTTTTAAGTGAACAAAAAGAAAACATAACTGTAACTATTTTGTCTTAAGTGAGATGCATATTGACAAATATTTGGGAATAATTTATTAACTCCACTGGATTAGGATATTTAATATAAGTGGCCTACAAACCAATATATCAATAAGAAAAAGTAATTGCAAGAATTTGGAAGATGTGATGAAAACAATTTAGTAAACCCTGTCTAATGTAGGTATAGTAGTCTACTATCAAAAGTGAAAGAATATAAACTACTTTCAAGACAATCTGAAATAATTACAAAAAATGTGCAATGTACTTGGTCAAAAAAAAAAAAAGGTTTTAAGTGAAGTCCAAATAACTGAAATTATATAGACCTTATTCTCAGATAACAAGACAATGAAATGAAAACCCTTCAGTCATCACCAAGAGAACACCGGAGTAATACTTGCTGGAAAAATTGATGAATGCTCAAAATACTGAATAAAACATTTATGGAAAAACAGTATATTTGCATAACTTTAACCTCTTTCCCCAAATTTATACATTACAGTGATAATTTTAACACATGACTATTCCTGTGCTCGCTTCGGCAGCACATATACTAAAACACATGACTATTCCTTTTTTTCAGGAAATGAGGTTCAACACCCTTAATGTAATACCTTCTAGTTCCATCCATATCATTGCAAATGCCAAGATTTCATTTTTTGATGGCTGCATAATATCCCATTATAATGTATATAACATCTTCTTTATCCATTCATCTGTTGAAGGACATCTGGGCTTTTCCCATAGTTTGGCTATTGTGGACATTGCTGCTAATAAATATGGGGGTGCACGTGCCCCTTCAGATCACTACATTTGTATCTTTTGGATAAATACCTAGTGGTACAGTTGCTGGGTCATAGGGTAGCTCTATTTTCAACTTTTTGAGGAATCTCCATTCTGTTTTCCAAAGTGGCTGCACTGGCTTGCATTTCTGCCAACAGTGTAGGAGGGTTCCCTTTTCTCTGCATCCTCACCAACAAGTTTTAATTTTAACCATTCTGACTCATGTGAGATGGCATTTCATTGTGGGTTTGATTTGTATTTCCCTGATGCCGAGTGATGTTGAGAAGTTTTTCATGGGTCTGTTGGCCATTTGGATGTCTTCTTTGGAAAAACATCTGTTTCTCTGGACCTGCACAGTGACTTTTACATTCCACCTGTATATATGGCTGCTTTTCACCCACAAAAGTGGAGAAAAATAAAAATGAAGACGAAATAAAAGACATTGGCCCTTTAAATACCCTGGAAGTCATTTTGGCCAGATGGAGAGGAACTCTAATAATGTGGATGGATGCAAAAACAATGGCTTCCCAATAATGGAGGACCTGAAATAGACCTCCAATATTTGAAATATAAAGTTCTAATTGCCTACACCAACACTCAACATTTTTCAGGTTCCTCTTAATTCTGAGTCTTCTGGATTTAAATTCCTTAAAGACTCCAAATAAGCTTTTGGTTTGCTTTGCCTTCTCAGTTTCTAGTTTCACACTTTTACATACACATTTTACATTTACATTTATATTACATACATTCAAAAAAACCTGTTTTACAGATTGATAAATTATCATTTGCATTAAATCAGAGGTGTGTGATTGGCATACATAAACTTTGGATTTTGCTCTTTTCTGGGTAGATCACTAATTTGATGAATGAAAAGTGAAAGCACCACTGATTTTGAAGAAATCTAGAAAGCATGATGGAAAGATTACTTTATGTAATCTTGCCTATATAATCACAAAAGCATGGGTCAAAGAATGCATGAAAGTATAAAAGATGAAAGACCAAACCCTGATTTAAAATATGGATGTCAAGAACAATTTTTGTAAGGGGACTGCAAAAACAATCTTCAGAGATATTATTCCCAGATCTTTGATAAAATACCAATGATTGGATAAAAAAAGACTTGAAATTCATGTTAAATGTAGTGCTAAACTTTAACAGTTTTTATTTACAACAGTGTAAACTTGGCTTATAATTCTGAATTTACTGTTTACTCTGTAACCTTGATGAAATTACCTAACCTGTCTCATATAGCTCATATATTAAATGGGAATAAAATAACTTATCTCAGAATTATAGGTTTTACGATAAAACATATCATGTGTTTTACACAGTACTCAGTCCATTGTAAGAGTACATAAGTGCTAATTTATTATGGTCATATACGGCTATTATCAGTTTCCTATATAATTTAAATATTGTAATTTTTAACCAATGTTTCTGAAATCATTACCCATTTTTTTACATTTTAATTTGAAATCTAGGGAAAATAGTTAGAGAAAAATAAAGATATTTTGCTTTATTAAATTATAGCATTAAGTAACCAATTTTAACTTTTACCAAATTCTCCCCAAATCTTCATGTTACAAAGATATAAAATACAAATTGGTAAAAGAATACAGCTATATTGAGATCATGGCTTCTTAGTTTACTACTTCTTTCCCTCATGACATTTTTTATGCATTGCAACAAATTCATCTCACTTTTTGTAATCTAATTAGAAAATGAGACATGGATTTTGATGCGAATGTGTCAGTTTTAGAATTATACTGCACATTGCAATTTTCTGTTCCTATTCTCCTCAACCAAATCCTATATGTTTTGGATCATTCACAATAACAAGTCTGAGGAATAAACTTTTACTATATAATTACAAGAGTTTAATTATCATACCTTCTCATTTAATAAATAATGGAAATTTCTTTATGTTTTTAGCATTGGATATAATCTTTAATGACTAACTATTCTTTCCTTTTATGGCTAAAAAAAATTCATGCAACTAAAACACTGTTGCAACTTTTTCTTTTTTTAAGATTTAATTTATTTGTTTGACAGAGAGAGAGATCACAAGTAGTCAGAGAGGCAGGCAGAGAGAGAGGGGGGAGCAGGTTCCCTGCTGAGCAGAGTGCCCAATGAGGGGCTTGACCCCAGGACCCTGAGATTATGACCTGAGCTAAAAGCAGAGGCTTTAAACCACTGAGCCATCCAGATGCCCCTCAAGGGTAATTTTTTATAAATCTCCCATGAAAGAAAAATTTTATTGCCAATAATGTTTAAATTTTAAATTATATTTTTAACATATTTAATTTTTATTTATTACTTTATATGTGATTAAATTTTCTGAATGCCCCATAGCACATGAAAATATGTTTTCATTTTTGTGGTTTTAAGGTTTCATATGTATTTAATAATTAAGTTTTTCAAGTCTACTCTAATTTTACTAAATTTTGATCACTTTTTATGTGACAGGTATGTGAATTTTGGCTATCTATACCCCTTATAATATTTTCTATTCATGTTTAGTGTTTTCCATTGAGAATATTTTGAAATATTAATCTATTGTTTCCATTTTGTGTTTTCTCATTTTCTGATACATTCTCATCTTCTATTGCAAGCATATATCACTTGTTTTTGTCTTTTTAAACTACTCATTTGATGAGGGTTCCTGTCTATTTTCTGTTTCCCACAGATAAATGTGGAGGATGTTTTGGGCCTGTTGATAGAGACTTTTACAGTGGAGTATGTGCTATTACATCTGCTGGCTTAACAGCTCTCCTCAATATGTTTACTTAAAAAGACTCAAAATACGGAATCTGTACATAACCACTGTCCCTCATGGTCAAGTCTGACCTAGCACATTTGGTATTTTCAAGATGGAATCTAAGTCCTTCAGACCTCTCTGCACTGGCTATCTGAAACTCTTCTATTATGCTATGCCCTTCTGTGTAGTGCAATTTGCCTTCTGTGACAATATTCATCCATGAAGGTGAAACTCTAGAAAGAAGCATTTGCTAGATAATTTTGAGATTTGTAAGGCCCAGTAGTCTCATTTCTTCTCATAATCTTATATCTACACAGTTTTCCACATTTACCCAAAGTTCAGAAACACTGAAAAAAGTCTTAATTTCTTTATCCTCACATATGTATCCCTATATTCCATCAATGAACACAGCCCTCTCCTTTTAAGGGTGTGTGGTTGGTAGCAAGGTTGTATTTGTTGTAGAGTCAATTGACTTTAACTAATAAATTTATTTAATTTATATTCATCCAGAATTTTGTTGTCTATGGCTTCAATAGAAAGACAGAGGATCCAAGGTACTAATCATCATAAGAGGCCTGGGTTAGATTTACAGCTATTCTATTGTAATATTTCCTTAGTGTTAATACCAAAGTAGTTATTGCAAAATAGAATAAAGTCACTGTAAATAGCCTAGGCTCAGTGAGTTCAAGCTTTTTATACTTTGAAAAGTGTATAAATCTAAATCTGTTTTGTGATATGTGGTAAAGTTGTCAAAACTGGATTATACTGATGATTTTCCTTTTCTACAACATTTTAATAAATGTAAACATGCATAACTAAATCTGTTTATCCTTTAGAATAAGGAAGACAAGTATTTCATGTCTAAAAAATTGACACTAAGAAATGACTGGCATCGAAAACACTATTTATCTATTATTGAATAGTCTAACAGCAGTTTGAAGCCAAAACATGACAAAAAATTAAATATCAACCCATTAGAGAAATTTCTGTGTCTAAATTTAAAAAGAATTATGATATATGTAGGTTCCAAGTGAATTATGATGAAAGTTGTTGAGATATTAGTCATTTTATCTTCTATTGAATGAAAATAAAGGAAGCTAATATATCATACACATAAAAAAACACAAAATTTTATCTTCAAATTTGTAGTTAAATCAAAGAGCATAATGTTGGATAATTAACAATATAATACATTAAAAATATGTCATAATTATTTGTTCTCTGTTCCTACACACCAATAATTTAACTTAGGTGATTGTTTTAATCCCCTCAGAACATACTAACTTTGTTTATTATGATAAAATATTTAGTTAAAAATCAATAAGTGTGCATGTTTCTTTTTCAGAGTATCCTATGAAAAGAAAAGTATAATTTGGGAAACTCATTTTGACAAGATGGATTTCCTCTATCCAGTCACTCAGTAAGCATCTCTAGAGAGATAAAAGTCTGTGTATGGTCCCATGAAGAATGAAAACCCACTGGCCACCTATTTCTTTAATGTAACTTAAGTGAAAGAAGAATTTAAAAATCTCAAAAATAGGGATGCCTGTGGGTTCAGTCAGTTAAGCATCTGCCTTCAGCCCAGTTCATGATCCCAGGGTCCTGGTTTCAAGTCCCTCATCAGGCTCCTTGGTCAGCAGTAGTCCGCTTGTCCCTCTTTCTGTCCCTCACCCTGCTTGAGCTCTCTTTCTCTCTCATTCTTTCTGACAAATAAAGAAAATATTTTTAAAAATCTCAAAAATAACTTTAAAAAAAAAAAAAAAGTATGCCTGGGTGGCTCAGTCGGTTAGGTGGCTGCCTTCGGCTCAGGTCATGATCCCAAGGTCCTGGGATTGAGTCCTGCATGGGGCTCCTTTTTAGCAGGGAATCTGCTTCTCTCTCTCCCTCTGCCTGCCACTCTGCCTGTGTGCTCTCTCTCTCTGACAAATAAATAAGTAAAATCTTTATATTGGGGAGGGTATGTGCTTTGGTGAGTGCTGTGAAGTGTGTAAACCTGGTAATTCACAGACCTGTACCCCTGGGGATAAAAATATATGTTTATAAAAAATAAAAAATTTAAAAAAATAAATAAATAAATAAAAAATAAATAAATAAATTAAAATCTCAAAAATAATTAGAATAAAGGACTAGCTTTTTAACAAATAAACAAATGATAACACAATGTTAATTCATGAAAACAAGAAAGTGAAAGCAAAATGAAACAAAATATTCTTTTTTGCATGAATTAATGGCTCTTTGTTGTTTCTTTGTTTTAACAGCATTAACTACAATAAAGAAATAAATTTCCCAAAACATTTCAAAAGAATTTATAGCTGCTATAATTTTAGAAACTTGCTATTTTGAAGCAAGAAGCTAGGGCACTAAAGCAAATATTTTCTCAATAGTGAAAATACATTTAATTCCACAAAATTATCAGGACCATGAATCAATTTTGTCATTGAATTATTAACTTTTTGATCTGAGCAAAGTAATATAAACTGAGTTAGTGATAAATACCACCCATATAAAAATATTTGTCTAGATATTGTGAACTGATATTGCTCTTATTTGGAACAGATGTCATCACTATAGAGGGAAAGATTGCAGAATATGAGATTAGGACAAAAGATGATTGTCTTAGTCTGCTTGTATTATCGTGATAAAATACCATAAACTTAAGTAACTTAAATGATAGAAATTTCCCTGATGCCGAGTGATATGGAGCACTTTTTCATGTGTCTGTTGGCCATCTGGATGTCTTCTTTGCAGAAATGTCTGCTCATGTCCTCTGCCCATTTCTTGATTGGATTATTTGTTCTTTGGGTGTTGAGTTTGCTAAGTTCTTTATAGATTCTGGACACTAGTCCTTTATCTGATATGTTGTTTGCAAATATCTTCTCCCATTCTGTCAGCTGGGGGAAGGGGGTTTGGGAGAAGGGGGTGGTATTATGGACATTGGGGAGGGTATGTGTTTTGGTGAGTGCTGTGAAGTGTGTAAACCTGGTGATTCACAGACCTGTACCCCTGGGGATAAAAATATATGTTTATAAAAAATAAAAAATTATATTAAAAAAAAAAGAAAACTCAAAAAAAAAAATGATAGAAATTTATTTCTCACCATTCTAGAAGCTGGAAGTCCAAGGTCAAGAAGATAGTAAGGTAGATTTCATTCAGAGATCTCTTCTTTTGGCTTATAGGCAGCGGTCATTTTATTTTATTTATTTATTTTTTACAAACTCTTTGTGCCTATATGAAGAGAGAGAAAGATTGGGTCTCTCTTCCTCTTTTAACCCCACAATGAGGCCAAGCTATCACAGTGGGGGTTAAGGCTTCAATATATAAATGTGGGGAGGACACAAACATTCATTCCTTAACAATGATGACTAAAAACAATGGCAGGCCAATTACATATTGACAGGAACAACTTTGTTGAATAGGAGAATAGAATAGAAAGAAAGAAAACAAGAAAATCATTTATACACACACACACACACACACACACATATATATATATTAATGAAGGTGATGCTATTAAGGGAGTTTGTTAAGATGCACTCATATTTTTTTTCTTTCATTATCAAATTAGATCATGTAGAATTCAATCAATATAATCTCTCTCCCTTAATTTTGACTCTGTGACTTTAGATAATGTTACTAAGTCTAGTAACTAAAAGACTTAATGTTGCTAGTATTGACTAATAATTTTTATTTATCAGTTTATGACTGTCAGTTTACAAACCAGCTGCCACTACTAAAGAGCTCATTGTCATTACTTTATTGAATGTTTTCAGAAAGTAGCCCAAGATAAACCAAACTGTAAAGTATCTATAAATAAAATACATTTTCATCTCACATAAGTACACTGAAGTCAGAATTAAACATCAAAAACTAATTTAGAAGTAAAAAAAAGTTAAGATAAGAATCCATTGAAATTATACATATTTTTCATTATCTTAAAATCACCAATAAAATTTGTCTTTTTAAAAACTATATGACATCATGATACCAAGGATATTTTTAAAAATCATGTTCAGATATAGTTTATGATGATGCTTTGGAGATCTTAATTCAGGAAGACATATAAATAAAAATTATTTATGCCCATAAAATGCAAAATTTTTTGGAAAGATTTTACTCATTTATTTGTCAGAGAGAGAGAGATCGAGCACAAGCATGGGTGCTGCTGGCAAAGGGAGAAGCAGGTGGCCTGATGAGCAAGGAGCCAGATGTGGGACTAGATCTCAGGACTCTGGTATCATGACCTGAGCTGAAGGCCAGTGCTTAACTGATTGAGCCACCCAAGCATGCCTAAAGAACAAAATTTAATAAAAAGATAAAAAAATTATTAAAATAAATTATTGTAATGAGATTTTTATTTAAGGGCCATTTAAAAGGTGTAAACCTCCTTGTGTTTCCCTATATTGATTAACTTTGATTATTTTAAAATCTAGCTGCATCAAGAACTTCCAAAACTTGGACTAGAATTATCATATTTCAACTTGTAGTAATGGACAAGACACAGTTAAAAAAAAAAAGAATGTGTGAAATTTTTAAAATGCTGCTGATTTTCAAAATTATTCAACTGGCTTTCAGTTAGACTTATTCAATTTGAAACTGTCAAAAGTCTAAGATAACAGCCTATGTGACAGATAGTGTGTGTGTGCACATGTGTGTCTGCGTGTCTAAATGTGATATATAAAAAAAAGATCATACATCATATAAGTGTGATTTTTCCAGAGTTGCGAGGGTGGCTCAGTATTCACAAATCAATCAGTATGACACATCACATTAACAAGAGGAAGGATGAACACCATATGATCATCTTATTAGTTGCAGGAAAAGCATTTGACAAAATACAATATCCATTCACGATAAAAACTTTACGCAAAATGGGTTTAGAGGAAGCATACATAAACATAATAAAGGTCATATACAAAAAAACCCAATGCACATCATACTCAATGGTGAAAAACTAAAAAATTTTTCTCTAAGATAAAGAACGAGATTAAATATTTCCACTGTCACCACTTTTATTCAGCATAATAGTGGGAGTCTTAGCTACAGCAATCATACAAGAGGGGGAAAAAAAAGCATCCAAATTGTTAAGGACAAAGTAAAACTGTCACTATTTGCAGATAAGATGATGTTATAATAGTAAACCCAAAAGACTCCACCAAAAATCTATTAGAAATAATAAGTGAATTCAGGACAATTTCAAAATACAAAATTAATATATAGAAATTTGTTGTGATTCTATACACTAATAACATAGTAGTAGAAAGAGAAATTAAGAAAACAAACCTATTTGTAATTGTTTCTGAAGTAATCAAATACATAGGAATGAATTTAACCAAGGAGATGAAAGACATGTATTCTGAAAACCGTAAGATACTGATTTAAAAAATCAAAGTCAACACAAACAAATGGAAAGTTAAATCATTCTAATGGACTGAAGAATTAATATTGCTAAAATGCCTGTACTATTCAAAGCAATCTACAGATGCAATGTAACCCTTATTAATATACCAATAGTATTTTTCACAGAGCTAGAACAAACAATCCTAAACTGTGTATGGAACCACAAACAACCCCAAGAAACCAAAGCAATCTAGAGAAAGAAAAACAAATCTGGAGGTCACTGTGTCAGATTTCAAGATATACTGCAAAGCTATAACCAAAACAGTATGGTATTGCCACAAAAATAAATGCATAGATCAATAGAACAGAATAGACACACCAGTGGTGTACCTTGCTGGTTCAGTCAGACACTTAACTGACTCTTAATTTCAGCTCAGATCATAATCTTATAGTTGTGTGATCAAGCCCCATATTCAGCTCCATTTTGGCTTTGGAGTCTGCTTAATATTTTCCCTCCCTCTGTCCACTCCCCCTTAAAAAAAAAAAAAAAAGAGAGAAACCAGACGTAAATATAGTTAATTAATCTACAACAGATGCAAGAATATACAATGGAGAAAAGACAATTCCTTCAATAAACAGTTCCAGAAAACTGGATGGTTATGTGCAAAAGGATGAAATTAAACCACTTTCTTTCACCATACAGAAAAATAAAACCCCAAAATGGATTAAAGACTTATGTATACACCTGGCTCAGTTGGTGGACCAAGCAACTCTTGATCTTAAGGTTGTAGGTTAGAATGCCATGTTGGGTGAAGAGATTACTTAAAAATAAAATCTTAAAAAAATGTATTAAAAACCTAAATATGAGACCTGAAAACATAAAAATCTTAAGTTAAAACATAGGCAGTTATCTCTTGAACATTAGCCTTAGCAACATATTTATGGGTATGCCTCCTCAGGCAAGGGAAACTAAAAAACTAGTAAACAATTGAGATTACCACGAAAATTAAAAGCTTAATCATGGCAAAGGAAAACATCAACAAAACAAAAAGACAACATATCAAATGGGAGAAGATATTTTCAAATGATATATCTGATAAAGGATTAATATCCAAAATACATAAATAACTTATACAACTCAACACACACACGCGCGCGCACACACACACACACACACACACACCCATACACAATCCAATTAAAAATGGGTGGACAGCCTGAATAGGCATTTTTCCAAACAAGACATCCAGATGGCCAACAAACATATGAAAAGATGCTCAACATCACTCATGATCAAGGAAATGTAACTCACTATCATCTTACCACAGTCATCATACAACAGTCAGAATGGCTAGTATCAAAAAAAAAAAAAAAGGCAAAAAACAAACAAGAAATAACAAATAACAAAAGCATAGGAAAGAGAACATTCATGTACTGTTGGTGGGAACATTAACTGGTACAACCACTGTGGAAAACAGTATGGAGTTTCCCCCCAAAATTGAATATATAAATATCATATGATTCATTAATTCCTCCCTGAGCATTTACCCAAAGCATTTGCCCATTTTATTAAATAAAAATGCTAATACAAAGAGATATATGCACCCTGTGTTTGTTGCAGCATTATTTAGCCAAAATATAGAAGTCACCTAATTGTCCATTGATAGATCAATGGGTAAAGAAAATGTGAATATATTCACATTCTCTACCATATTCTCATTACCATACCATATTACCATTTATTCATATATATATGAGTGTGTGTATATATATATATATATATGAGAATGATAGAATATTATGCAGTCATAAAAATAATGAGATCTTGCCATTTGCAACAACATGTATGGACCTAGAGGGTATTATGCTGAGTGAAATCAAAGTCTGAAATACAAATGCCATATTTATTAGTAGAATTTAAGTAGAATAAGTTGAATTTTTAAAAAAAGGAAAATGTTCACACACACACACACACACACACACACAAAACAAAAACAGACTCATAAATACAGAAAAAAACAACAATACAAAAACAAACTAGTAGTTAGTTGCCATAGCAAAGGGAGGAACCATCAAAATATGTAATGGGGATGAAGAGATATAAACTTCTAGTTACAAAATAAATAAGCCATGGAGATGAATAGCAGCATAAGGAGTATAGTAAATAATATTGTAATAGCATTGTATGGTGATGGATTGTGACTATATTATTGTGGTAAGAACTGAGCAATATCTAGAATTGTCAAATCACTGTAATGTATACCCAAAACTAATATAACACTGTATGTCAACTATATTTCAATAATAATACATTTAAAAATAAATAAAAAATGAAATGCAATCGTGAAGCAAATGTGGTACCTTGGAAACAACCATTGAGGTCTCCCAAATAGGACATACATTAGTCAGAAGATGCAAGTTGCCACCAAGTCCCATTATGCCTTCTGGTAAGATACAGGTGCCCACGTTTAGTGTGAATAAGAGTCTAGTTTGGGGATACAAAGGGACTGCTTGAGGGTAGCCAGCACAATCTGTTTTTTATTTTTTTTTTCAATCATTTCTTACTCTTATCCAAACTTTGTCCAGAAGCACCTGATGCAAGAAGACAAAAGGTTTTTTGTTTTCTTTTGTTTTGCTTTTCACATAATTTAACTAGAAATAAGTTTGAATTCTCTAGGTCCACATTTGTGTAGGCAGCCACCCTGAGAATGTGCCAACCAGGATGACCTGGGGTTGCTGTTGAGAGAAAGAATGATATCATGCTCAGGGATGATCAGAGTATAGTTCTGAAGTTTCAAGATACAACTCCTTAATGTCTCCTACTACCCTGATTATTACCTATGCATTAGACATGGGAACATATCCCTTTCTGGGGACAGTTACATTTTAGAAAACATCAAACAACAACAAACTGGTTTACTAAGGCAGACAAGGAGAAAAAAGGAGGAGTAAAGTCAGCCTATCAGTTCATTTTTCGATAACATCTGCCATAAAAATCACTATTAAACTATGATTCATCCAAAAAGCCAAACACAAGACACTAATCGGAGTTTATTTATTCATTTGTTTATTTATTTGTTTGTTTATTTATTTTTAAGATTTTGCTTATTATTTGACAGAGAAAGAGAGAAAGCGCAAGCAGGGGGAGTAGCAGACTCCCTCTGAGTAGGGAGCCTGATGAAGGGCTTGATCCTTGGTCCCTGGGATCATGACCTGAGCTGAAGGCAGATGCTTAACAACCTGAACTACCCAGGAACCACAGGCATTAACTAGCTTTAAGCAAAACATAAGAATGGCCAAGTCAGCCAATTAGTAGACCAGAGAGTAGGTTGAAGTCTGAAGTTGTCAATGTGCCAAAGAGGTCAGGGGCACCCTCCATGCAGGTTCACCTCCCAATCTAGAGACAAAGAGAGCAACTATTACAAAAGTCATAAACTTGACTTGTAGTTATTTCCTCTCTCTCAGAAACAGAGACACACTCAGTAGCTCAATCTCAGTTGGTCTCGTCTAAGAACAGATGCTACCCAAGTATAACTACATGAATTGTCCCAGAAACAACATGATTTATTTCCACAGCCATGACTCCCAAAAATGGTATGGTATCCTTAATCTGCCTCAGTTCCAGAGTCTGAGTTCTGTCCATGGAGCAGAATGACCATGCCAGCTTTCAGTCTGGAATACCCAATACTGAGCTAAAACAGCTATAGCAGACATCATGGAGTTAAGTTAGCTAAAAATATCAGTCAGCCAGGCTCTGGAATTTAGGGGGAATTCTGTGAGTCAAGGATCCCCCAAAAGCCAACATCTCTGGCTTTACTTTAAACAGTGAAGTTGAAGATAAGTCCCAACTTACAGCCATACTACCTCCTTCCCTCAAAAAGACACTCCCACTTTCTCATGTAGAGCTGAGATGCTAATGGGGATAGGCTGGCTACAGTCTTCACTGTACTACATCTATTCAACAAGCATGATGACTTTTGGGGTCTTTTCTGCCTTCCTAACCACAGACTTTAACTTGACCCACAAAAAAATCGACATCAAAAAAAAAAAAAAAATGACATCAGGTAAGAGAGCCACCGGGTTTTATGATTTAGACATCCAGTTTAACAAGAGCTCTTCAGAAAGCTGCATTTAATACAAGAGTATATCTAATAAACCCGGATTGTGTGTGGTCTTCCATCATCCCGGGATGTAGACCTTGATCTCACCCCTAATCCTTAAAGTTGCTGAGATTAGTAAATAAATTATTGAAGAATAGAAGGGGGTGCTGGGTGGCTTAACATCTGCCTTCAGCTCAGGTCATGGCCCCAGGTCCTGGGATAGAGCTCCACATCTGGCTTTCTCCTCAGCAAGGAGCCTACTTCTCCCTCTCCCTCTTCTGCTACCCCTACTTGTGTTCTCCTTTCTCTCACATAAAAAAAAAAAAAAAAACACAAAAAAACAAAACAAAGCAAAAACAAAAAAAAACTTTAAAAAAAATAAATAACGTTGCTGAGATTAGGATAGCAGAACGCAAAGAATAAGGGGCCACAGAGAAAATGTCTCTGCTCTTAAAAGAATCATTGAACATTATACCAAAAACTAATGATGTATGAATTTAAATAAAAAATAAATAAAAATAATTTAAATATAAAAAATAAATTAAAATATAGAAATTCAATATACATGATGAGTTACAGAGCTGTGAGCTAATAATGGAGTATTGCTTAAAAAAAAGAAAAAGTGAATTTGGTTCACCAAAGCCCCACTCACTCTTAGAACACTTGGATCCTTTTCCTAATATTTGGAGGAAAGAAAGAGTAAAAAATGAAATCACTATTTAGGTTTCTTGCTTCAACCTTACCTTCTGATACTTGGACTTCACTTGCCTCCCAAGTTCTTCCTCAGTGGGCAGCAGAGTGGAAAAAAATAACACATATTTCTTAATCAATCAAATAATTTTCAACATATCTGCTATCTATTAACATTGATGCACAAACTCCTCACTTTTCCTTTTGAAGGTCATGTTTGTTCATGTGTATCTCATTCTTGTCACCAAAATTAAGTTGCTAAGGAGACTTCTATTGCATTCATATGTGAGGCCCTCACCCTTTTTATGTGCTGTTCATGAACAGTGAAAAATTATAGTCTATTTCATTATTGATAACAGTATAATAATGACAAAACCCTGTTATAGCATCTAGGTGTCATTGTGGTCAGTAGAGAGGAGAGAAAGCAAGAATCAAGAGTTCTTGATGACATATTGAGTTACTGTCTTCCACCTTCTGATAGATACAAATATCCTTATTATTTAATCCAAGGAAATATATTTTTTGTATTTGTAATGGATGTGACACTACATTAATACAAAACTTGGTACAAGGATTTGGGATACTAAAATATTAAATATACTGAGTGAAGAAAGTAGGATGATGAGTCTCTGAAACAATAGTATAGTATGCAATTCAAGAAAGCATGACCTTTTTAGAATAATATGTAAATGGTGCACCTAGAGTTGTGTACTGAGGTGAACATTTTAACTACTATTGATTGTATCAGCAAAATCATTACTTTTAATACTACTTAGCATTAATTGGTAATATAAAGCTGTCAGAAATATTTCACATGTATTTTCCAAGACATTGCTTTTGGAGACAAATGTGTTGCTGTTTGCAAATTACCAAATGGATTTAAAATTCTATCTATTTTCTAGATTAGTTCTCTATTGCTTCTGTAACCAGTTACACCCAAAATTTAGTGGTTTAAAACAACCCAATGATTTATATTATAGTTCTGGAGGTTAGAACCCCAAAATGAGTATAAGGTGCTAAACTCAAGATGTCGACAGGTTTGGTTCCTTCTGGGGGTTTCAGGGGAGGATTTATCCCTTGACTCTTCCAGATTTTAGAAACTACCGCTCTTCCTTGACTCCTGCTCACCTGACTCTATCTCTATTCCCATTGGCACATTGCCTTCTCTTTCATTGGCCCTCCTAGTGTCCTATTATAAGGCCACTGTTGCTAACATTTAGGACACAGTGGGTGGATAGTCTCCCATCTGAAGACCTTTAGCTTAGTCATCTGAAGACCTTTAGCTTAGTCACATCTGCAAAGTCCCTCTGCCATATTATGTAACATATTGTGTGACATTCACAGGTTCTGGAGATAGGACAGGGACAACTTTGGAGGACTATTATACAGCCTGCCACAATTACCATATGATATTTTACCAATGACATAAGCTACTTTATTTCTTAATGAAATACAGTTTAAAAAGGATAAGTTAGTTGCTAAATAAAGCAATATTTAATGTCTTTTTTTAATTTTTTTTAATTTTTTATAAACATATATTATATTTCTATCCCCAGGGGTACAGGTCTGTGAATCGCCAGGTTTACACACTTCACAGCACTCACTGAAGCCCATACCCTCCCCAATGTCCATAGCCCCACCCCTCTTCTCCCAACCCCCCTCCCCCCAGCAACCCTGTTTGTTTTGTGAGATTAAGAGTCACTTATGGTTTGTCTCCCTCCCAATCCCATCTTGTTTCATTGATTCTTCTCCTACCCACTTAAGCCCCCATGTTGCATCACCACTTCCTCATATCAGAGAGATCATATGATAGTTGTCTTTCTCCGCTTGACTTATTTCACTAAGCATGATAAGCTCTAGTTCCATCCACGTTGTCACAAATGGCAAGATTCCATTTCTTTTGATGGCTGCACAGTATTCCATTGTGTATATATACCACTTCTTCTTTATACATTCATCTGTTGATGGACATCTATGTTCTTTCCATAGTTTGGCTATTGTGGACATTGCTGCTATAAACATTCAGGTGCACGTGCCCCTTTGGATCACTACGTTTGTATCGTTAGGGTAAATATCCAGTAGTGCAATTGCTGGGTCATAGGGCAGTTCTATTTTCAACATTTTGAGGAACCTCCATGCTGTTTTCCAGAGTGGTTGCACCAGCTTGCATTCCCACCAACAGTGTAGGAGGGTTCCCCTTTCTCCGCATCCTCGCCAGCATCTGTCATTTCCTGACTTGTTTATTTTAGCCATTCTGACTGGTGTGAGGTGGTATCTCATTGTGGTTTTGATTTGTATTTCCCTGATGCCGAGTGATATGGAGCACTTTTTCATGTGTCTGATGGCCATCTGGATTTCTTCTTTGCAGAAATGTATTTTCATGTCCTCTGCCCATTTCTTGATTGGATTATTTGGTCTTTGGGTGTTGAGTTTGCTAAGTTCCTTATAGATTTTGGACACTAGCCCTTTATCTGATATGTCATTTGCAAATATCTTCTCCATTCTGTCGGTTGTCTTTTGGTTTTGTTAACTGTTTCCTTTGCTGTGCAAAAGCTTTTGATCTTGATAAAATCCCAATAGTTCATTTTTGTCCTTACTTCCCTTGCCTTTGGCGATGTTCCTAGGAAGATGTTGCTGCACCTGAGGTTGAAGAGGTTGCTGCCTGTGTTCTCCTCAAGGATTTTGATGGATTCCTTTCGCACATTGAGGTCCTTCATCCATTTTGAGTCTATTTTTGTGTGTGGTGTAAAGGAATGGTCCAATTTCATTTTTCTGCATGTGGCTGTCCAATTTTCCCAACACCATTTATTGAAGAGGCTGTCTTTTTTCCACTGGACATTCTTTCCTGCTTTGTCGAAGATTAGTTGACCATAGGTTTGAGGGTCTATTTCTGGGCTCTCTATTCTGTTCTGTTTTTGTGCCAGTACCATGCTGTCTTGATGATGACAGCTTTGTAATAGAGCTTAAAATCCGGAATTGTGATGCCACCAACTTTGCCTTTCTTTTTAATATCCCTTTGGCTATTCAAGGTCTTTTCTGGTTCCATATAAATTTTAGAATTATTTGTTTCATTTCTTTGAAAAAAATGGATGGTACTTTGATAGGAATTGCATTAAATGTGTAGATTGCTTTAGGTAGCATAGACATTTTCACAATATTTATTCTTCCAATCCAGGAGCATGGAATATTTTTCCATTTCTTTGTGTCTTCCTCAATTTCTTTCATGAGTACTTTATAGTTTTCTGAGTATATATTCTTTAATGCCTATTTATCATACCAGAATGATCACTGCTCACTTCTCACTTGAGAATGAACTCTGACAATAAAACCGACATTTTTTATGCCTTTTATATTTTTAGTACATAGTGGCATTTTAGTTACAGGTGTACAATATAGTGACTCAATAATTCTATATATTACTCAGTGCTCATCACAATAAGGATACTCTTAATGTCCTTCACCTATTTCATCCATCCAGTAACCATCAGTTTGTTCTCTATCGTTAAGAGTCTATTTTTCAGGGGTGCTTGCGTGGCTCAGTGAGTTAAACATCTACCTTAGGCTCAGGTCATGATCCCTGGGTCCTTGGATAGAGCCCCACTTTAGAGTCCCTGCTCAGTGGGGATTCTGTTTCTCCTTCTCCCGCTACTCTCTCCCTGCTTGTGCCCTCTCTCAGTTAAATAAATAATTAAAATCTTAAAGAGTCTATTTTTCAGTTTGTCTCTTATTTTCTTTGGTTTGTTTCTTAAACTCCACATATGAGTTAAATATATATTTGTCTGACTTACGTCATTTGGCATTATTCTTTCTAGACCCTTCCATGCTGTAGCAGATGACAAGATTTTTTTTTTCTATGACTGAATAACATTCCATTATGTGTGTATACATCTTCTTTATCTGTTCATCCAAGTATGGATCCTAGGGCTGGTTCCATAATTTGGCTGTTATAAATAATTCCATAATAAACATAGGGCAACATGTTTCTTTTCAAATTAGTGTTTTTGTGTTGTTTGAGTAAATACCCAGCAGTGGAATTACTGGATCATATGGAAATTCTATTTTTAATTTTTTTGAGGAACCTCCATACTTTTTTTCACAGTGGCTGCACCAATCTGCCTTCCCACCAACAGTGTACAATGTCCTTTTTCTCCACATCCTTGTCAAAATTTGTTGTTTCTTGTGGGCTTTTTTTAAATTCTTTTTTTTTTAAGATTTTATTTATTTATTTGACAGAGAGAAATCACAAGTAGATGGAGAGGCAGGCAGAGAGAGAGGAGGAAGCAGGCTCCCTGCTGAGCAGAGAGCCCGATGCGGGACTCGATCCCAGGACCCTGAGATCATGACCCGAGCCGAAGGCAGCGGCTTAACCCACTGAGCCACCCAGGCGCCCCTTTAAATTCTTTTTTATTTTAGACATCTGATAGCTGTGAAGTGATATCACATTGTGCTTTTTATTTACATTTCCCTGATGAGTAATTTTGAGCAGATTTTCATGTGTCTCTTGACCATCTGGATATCTTCTTTGAAGAAATGTCTGTTCTTGTCCTCTGCCTATTTAAAATGGATTATTTGGGGGTTTTTAGGTGTGGAGTAGCATAAGTTCTTTGTATATTTGGATATTAATCCTTTATCAGACATGCTATTCACAAATATCGTCTCTCATTCAGCATGTTGTCTTCTAGGTTGGTTGATTATTTCCTTTGCTGTGCAGAAGTTTTTTATTTTCATGTAGTCCCAATAGTTATTTTTGCTTTTGTTTCCCATGCTTTGGGAGTCATATCTAGAAAAATGTTTCTGTGACCAATGTCAGAGAAATTACTGCTTATACTCTCCTAGGATTTTTACAGCTATATGTCTCACATTAGGTCTTATTTTAATCCATTTTTACCTTATTCTTGTGTGTGTTGTGAAAAAATGACCTAGTTTCATTCTTTTGAATTTAGCTGTCCAGTTTTCCATTTATTGAAGAGACTTTTTCCCATTGTTTATTCCCGCTTCCTTTGTCAAAGATTAGTTGACCATATAATTGTGGGCTTGTTTCTGTGCTACTTTGTTCTATTGTTTTATAAGGGCTTTGTGTGTGTGTGTGTTTGTATTAGCACCATACTGTTTTGATTACCACAGCTTTATAGTATATCTTGAAATCTGGGATTGTGACACCTCCAGTTTTGTTATTCTTTTTCAAGATTGCTTTGTCTACTCAGGTCTTTTGTGATTATGTACAAATTTTAGGATTACTTCTTCTAGTTCCATGAAAAGCGTTGTTAGCATTTTGATAGAGATTGTATTAAATCTGTGGATTGCTTTGGGAAGCATGTACATTTTAACTCTATTTGTTCTTCCTACCCATGAGTATGAAATATCTTTCCATCTGTGTCATTTTTAATGTCTTTTATCAATATTTTATAGTTTTCAGAGTTCAGGTCATTCATGGATTTGTTTTAGTTTATTCTTAGATGATATCTTTTTTTGGTGCAATTGGAAATGAAATTGTTTTCTTAATTTCTCTTTCTGCTATTAGTATTAGTATATAGAAATGCAACAGACTTCTATACATTGATTTTGTATCCTGTGACCTTACTGAATTCATTTATCAATTTTGTAGTTTTTTTGGTAGTTTTTAGGGTTTTCTATATATAGTATCATATCATGTATCATATATGTGTGTCATATCACCCACAAATAGTGAAAGTTTTACTTCTTTCTTTACTTCATCTAATTTGGATGTCTTTTACTTCCTTTGGTAGTCTCATTCCTATAGCTAGAAATTCCAGGACTGTGGTGAATTAAACTGGTGAGAGTGGATTTTACTATATTTTTCCTGTCTTAAGGAAAAAGCTATCAGTTTTTAACTATTGAATATAATATTAGTTGTGAGTTTTCATATATGGCCTGTTTTATATGTTATGGTATGTTCCCTCTAAATCTGTATTAAGGGTTTTTATCAGGAATGAATGTTTCACTTTGTCAAATACTTTTTTCTGTATGTATTGAAAGGATCATATGTTTTTTTTTTAACCATTCTTTTCTTTTTTTCTTTCTTTAAATTTAGTTTTATTATTTTTTATCCTTTCTCTTCTTGATGTGATGTATTATGTTAATGAATTTCTGAATATTGAGCCACCTTGCATTCCAGGAATAAATTCCACTTGATAATGGTTAACGGTTTTTTTAATGTATTGTGTGTTTCAATTTGCTACAATTTTATTGAGGATTTTGTTCATCTTTTTTCATTAGAGGTATTAGCCTGTATTTCTCTCTCTCTCTTTTAATAGTGTCTTTATTTGGTTTTTTGATTCAGGGTAATGTTAGCCTCATAGAATAAATTGGAAGCTTTCCTTCCTTTTCTGTTTTTTGGAATAATTTCAGAAGAATAATTAACTATTCTTTAAATGTTTGGTAGCATTCACCTGTGAAGCTGTCAGGTCCTGGCCTTTAGTTTGTTGGGAGATTTTAATTACTGATTCAATTCATTGCTGATAATCATCAACTCAAATACTTCTATTTCTTCCTGTTTCAGTTTTGGAAAGTTATATGTTTCTAGGAATTTACTCATTTCTTCTAGGTTGTCCAATTTGTTGTCATATAATTTTTCATAATATTCTCTTATAATTCTTTGTATTTTTATGGTGTCAGTTGTTATTTCTCCTCTTTCTGATTTTGTATGAGTCCCCTCTCTTTCCCTCTCTCTTTTTCTCTCCCTCTCTTCATGTTGGGTCTAAGAAAAAGTTTATCAATTTTGTTGATCTTTTTAAAGAACAAGCTGCTGGTTTCATCACTCTGTTGGCTTTGTTTGCTTGTTTTCAATTGCTTTTTTCTTTCTATTTAATTTCTTTTTAAAAAATACTTTATTTATTTATTTGACAGAGAGAGAGAGAGAGTACAAACAGGGGGAGCAGCAGGCAAAGGGAGTGGGAGAAGCAGGCTCCCAATAAAGGGCTCAATCCCTGAACCCTGGGATTATGACCTGAATTGAAGGCAGTTACTTAACTGACTGAGCCACCCAGTCCCCCTATTTTGTGTATTTCTGCTCTAATATTTATAATTTTCTTTTTAATGCTGGTTTGGTTTTTTGTTGTTGTTGTTGTTCTTTCTTAGTTCCTGTAAGTATAAAGTGAAGTTGTTTATGTGATATATCTCTTGGTTATTGAGACAGGCCTCTATTATTCTAAATTTTACTCTTAGAACAACTTTTGCTACCACCTAAATATTGGACCATTGTGTTTTCATTTTCATTTATCTCTGTCTATTTTTTTTTTTTAATTTCATCTTCAATTTCTTGGATGACCCAGTCATTGCTATTTAACCTCTGTGTCTTTGTGTTCTTGCCAGATTTTTTTCTTGTGGTTAATTTCTAGTTTTCATTGTATTGTAGTTGGAAAAGATGCATGGAATGATTTCAATCTTTTCGAGTTTGTTGAAACTTGCTTGTTTCAATCACACTCATTGGGTGTGATCTATTCTGGAGAATGTTTTATGTGCACGTGAAAAGAATCTGTACTCTGCTTTTAGGATGGAATGTTCTGAAAATATCTGTTAGATCAATCTGGTACAATTGTCATTAAAAGACAATTTCCTTGTTGATTTTCTTAGTGGATGTTATATTCATTGATGTCAATGGTGTGTTAAAGTCCCCTACTATTATTGTATTATTATCAATTAGTTCCTTTATGTATGTTAATAGAACCTTTATGGCTTTGGGTGCATAAATATTTATAATTGTTATCTTCTTGTTGGATCGTTCACTTTATGATTATATAGTGTACTTCTTTATCCTTTGTTACTACAGTATTTGTTTCAAAGTCTATTTTATCTAATTATTACTACCCTGGTTTTCTTTTCACTTCAATTTGTGGGTCTTGTTTTTTTTTTTTTTTTTTTAATAGCAATATCTTTTTAAATAGATAGGTCTTGCTTTTTTTTTTTTAATCAATTTTGTCCCCCTATGTCTTTTGACAGCAGTTCTTAGTCCATTTACATTCAAAGTAATTATTGATATGTACGTACTCCTTGTCATTTTGTTGCTTATTTTATGGTTGTTTTTGAGTCCTTTTCTGTTCCTTTCTTCTCTTGTTCTCTTTTTTCATGGCTTGCTGGCTTGCTTTAGTGATATACGTGGGTTCCTTTCTCTTTATTTATTGTATATCTATTTCTCATTTTTACTTTATGGTTACATTAACTTTGTATATAACATCTTCTATACACACCCCCCCCCACACACACATATATATATACACTCTATATTTTATATTTATATAAACTATATTTTTAAAGATTTTATTTATTTATTTGAGAGAGAGAAAATCTGAAACAGTTTCCATGCTGAGTACAGAGTCCAAAGTGGGACTTGACCCCATAACTGTGAGATCATGACCTAAGCCAAAACCAAGAGTTGTATGATTAACCAACTTAGCCACCCAGGCATCCATATAGTAATGTACATTAAGTTGATAATCATTTATGGTTGAACTCATTCTTTACTTCCCTCCCCTCCACATGTTAGGTATACAGTATCACACTTCACATCCTTAACTTTGTGAATCCCTTGACTATTTGTTTTTCTCTTTTCTCAATTCCAGGGAGTATCTGTGATCATTTTTTAAAATTCTCTGTCAAGCGTATTACTCTTCTCGATTTTGCTTAGGTCTCTTGCCCTTACTTTGTCCTTTTCTTTCCTTTGTGACATATTCCTTTGTCTCCTCATTTTGTTAACATTCTTTGTTTCTATGTGTTAGGACAGTCACCTTTGTCTCCTGCTGCTGAAAGTAGTAGTCATATGAAGAAGAGTTCCTGGAGTGCCCTGCAGTCCAGTGTCCCTTGTTCACCACAACCTCGTGCTTCAGGGGTGTCTTCTATATGTGTTGCTGGTACTCTACTATTGTGACTGAGCCATTTTTGCATTCTCTCCAATCATCTGCAATGGCTCTCTTTGCATTTTGTGGGTAGAGTTTGGTCTCAGTTTGTTAGTGGGCCAGTCTGGGGGCTGCCATGAGCTTAAGTTGAGTCAGACCAGTCATTTATCTGAGATGCAGTGGAAATAAATTGCCAGGTGATGTCCATGTTTTGTCCCCTAGAGGCTTTCATTGATGGGTGGGGCCTGTATTCAGACCAGAGGTCTGCCCCAGCACACTACTGGGGCTGCAATCAGACTGTCTGTGTGGTTATCTTCTGCCTCTCCCTGAGGCAGAAGTCACTATGGAGTGGTGCTGGCTTCTGTCAGGATTGCTTGCACACTACCAGGTTGTGACACCACTTTGGGTGGGTTGACTGAGGGCATATTGGAGAGGACAAGTCTGCAGGAGAACATGGGGTTGGGCCATAGGTGCCAAGAAGGTCTGTGGTGATTCACTGCAGAAGGAAGCTGGCAGTCATCTAGGAAAAACTCCTGCTTAGGCCAGGATGGAAGGGGCATATATACAGAAGAATGCAGGGACAGGCTTATGCTGCTAGCAAGGTCTGTGACACTGGTCCAGGAGGGTACTTGCAAGATCAAGGGGGCATATCCATAGAAGTACACAGGGGTGAGATAAACAGTATTAGCAATGTTTGAGCAGTTCTGCTGTGGGAAGAGACCTGGAACCAAGACCTGGTTGTAGAGGGCATGTCTGGAGAAGAATGCCTAGGTAGAGTGCACTGTTAGAAAGTTAGGTAACCAGTATTTGTGCAGTGCTAGTCCTGTAGGTGTCCCTGTATCCAGGCTAGGAGGTAGGGGGAGGGAAATGGCACATGTAGGCTCCCCTGTTCCTAGAGACGTTTCCCAAGGATCCCTGTGCCTCCAGCACATGTTCTGAGATTAGTAAACAAATATCTGCCCTTTCTACTCCAGGTGTTTTTCAAACTGCTGCTTCTATGCAGTATCTTCATGGGGCTGTTTATTGTCTGTATATTTAAGGGTGAGCGACTCAGTTTCCTATCACCCTCTTGGATTTCCCAGAGCCAAGCTCACTGATTTCTAAAATTTCAGGTATTAAGCCCTACTGATTGTAAGAACTCATGAAATTCAGCCCTTTTAGTTTTCAAAGCCAAGTGTTATGGGGTTCTTCTTCCTCATATGGTCTCCCATTCCTAGAATGCCTGACATGGGGATCTGCTTCTTTCTTCTCTCTGTGCTTCTACCATCCCTCCCTCCTGCAGAGTCTTGCAGGTACATTCTGCATCTCTGCTTTTCCTACCTTCTTTGATGTTTACCACTTCTCCACATTTAACTGTGAGGAATATTCTGTTAGTCTTTGGGTCATATTTGGGTTATTTACACTGAAATGGGTGTTATCTAGTTGTATTGATGGATTGAGGTGAGCTTAGAGTCTTCCTTCCCCACCATTTTCCGCTTAGGTCTAACAATGGCATTTGTATTATAGAATCATATCTTTCTTAAAAGTTAATAATTAATGTTCATATATTTTCCTGAAAATTCAGCATCTAAATTTCAAGCCAAAAAAAAAGTGATATAAGTTTTATTCAGACAGAATATGTACTTCTTTTTTTTTTTTTAAGTTTCAAATATACCATAAAACTGCCCAAGAAAATTCAAATATGCTGAATATTTTAGAAAGTTTGTGGGCTGCCTTGATGGCTCAGTTGGTTAAATGTCCAGCTCTTGATTTCAGCTCAGGTCATGATCTCAGGATCATGAGATCGAGTCCTGCATTGGGGTCTGCAGTTGGTGGGAAGTCTTCTTGAGATTCTTTTTCACCCTTTCCTTTTGCTCCTTCCCTCTATGCTCGCTCCTTCTATAATATATTAAAAAATCTTTTAAGAAACTTTTTATCTACTTTCTGTTCTTTTTAAATTTATACTATTATTTTTACTTCAGTTTCTAAAAATATTATTTTAATAGCCCATGAACTGGTCAGACAGGTACAAGTAAAATATGACCTAATTACTACTATAGTCTGTCTCTAATGTCTCTTAATTGGTATGAAAATTCAAAAAACATGATTTCTATGAATGTTGAAATTCTCATGTCACATGAATTATATTAAACATATAAAAGTTCAATAAATTATTTTTGGTATTCTATTAGAAAATCATCATAGTAGGAATATATAAGATTTCTGGACATAAGAGATTTCATTTTCCTTTCTAACCAATGAACTCTTCAACTAAGCCAGGAGTGATAATTGTTTTACAAGCAGTTGATCATAAAATTCAACAGAATAATTGACATTAGGACCATAAAACTGTTGATATAAACTTCGTAAAGACAGAAGAGTTAACAAATTAATACCAGGAATAGTTTGATAGCAACAGTAAAATAACAAATTAGATAGAAACCAAAAGCAGTTCAACTGGTTAGCACCAAATTAACAGTTAATTTCTCTTCATTTCTTATCTCAGTCATATAATTATCCCCCCCCCCTTTTTTTTTCTTACAAAAACCCTTACTTCTCTACATGTGAACAGTAGCCCTTTCTACTACTCTGGAATCTATGCCCCTGAATTGTAATTCAAAGACCCTGAAATAAATATCTTTGTTCTTTTTCAATTCTACCTCCTTTTCTCAGTTGACAATAAATAAAAGAAATGGTTTAGTAGTTCTTTTCTGGCTGACTGGAGTTGTCCATGCTGATTCAAATTGTAAAATAGATCATATTTTAAGAAGTTCATTTCTCTACATAATAGTTTTAATTTTCATATTATAATACTTTCCTTCCCCTTAACCCACATGCCTTGCTTGCTGAATATCAGTGAATAATTTGAATCCATTATTGATTGGTAAGTTTTGTTATTGTCAATATTGTGGCTTCCACTCAACTTCTCTTATGCAACTTTAATTTGTGTGCAAAAAAATCATAATGCCAGGGAACCTGGGTGACTCAGTTGGTTAACTGTCTGCCTTTGGCTCAGGTCATGATCCCAGGACACTGGTATCAAGCCCTGCCATGTTGGGCTCCTTGCTCGGTCGGATGCCCGCTTCTCCCTCTCCCTCTGCCTGCACTCCTCCTGCTTGCACTCTTTCTTTCTTTGTGAAATAAATAAAAAAAAATATGTTTTAAAAGTACAAAAAAAAAGTAATTATGCCATTTCATTCATTTCATTCCTAATCAGCATGTTATATTATAGGTAATTTTCTACTATATATGATATTCACAATAAAAAATCATTCTTTGTTTCCTAATTTGTTTTCATAGTAAGGAAAAGAGCACCTTAAATTACAGGTGAGGGCACATTTTCCCTCTACTGGCATTAAGAGGGTGTGAACATCACTACTTATGGAATAAATTCTCAACCACAGAGCAATACAGTGTTAAGTCTGGTTGCAAATTTTCAAAGTCTAACAATATGTTCACTTTCTATTCAGTCAGACTTAAATAATTAATTCTTTTTCCTTTGAGATTGAGTAAAATTAAAAATATCACAGTGAACAACCCTGCTGTTTGTAAATCTAGTAGTCACAGTTCATTGTGTAAGCATTGCAGAGTACCAATTTGAACTTAAACAGTTGTATAATAATAATGCATTGCATAGTTAGTTTCAGAAAGATTTACAAAAATAAATGGTCCCAGTTTTATATTGTGTTTACTTAATTATTTACTTCTATACCTTGTCCTCTGGCTATAGTTTCATGCCAACTTAGCTTCCCAGGCCTAAAGGATATTGCTTTTTTCTCTTATTTAGAAACATACTGAAGAGGTGGCATACTTTGTGCATTACAACAGTGATTACTACTTTCTTTAAATGTAAAACCAAAACCTAAAATGAGCAATTCAAATGTCCATATACTGAAAGGAAAAATAAATCAATGGGTTGATAACCACTGCCTATATTTAAACTTCAGAAGAACAGTAGTGAATTATATATCCTTTAAAAGCACTATGAACATGACAAAGACACACTGAATTCAAAGAAGAAAAATCTCTGAAATGTAGATCTTCATTGGCAAGGTGGGCTTTTTAATCTATCTGTTCAATAGGCCTGGTTATTAAGCATTGTCCACAAGTTAGTGAATAAAACTCAAAAAGGAGGGTTTTTTTTTTTTTAATGGTTTCCAAGACCCACTTAAAAAGAACAAAAATGATAGAAATACCACAAGGTATTCTTCTGATAGGAAATGGCATCATATGTCCTAAATAAATCACCTTAATTATTTTAATGCAACACATATGGATAATTCTACCATTTTTATTTTATAATTATGGTCATTTTATCTGTAAAATAAGTAAGTTTAATTTTATTTAAAATCTTTATGGAAATTATTATTATTTTTATTATTTTAATTTTTAGTTAACACATAATGTATTATTAGCCCCAGGGGTACAGGTCTGTGAATCATCAGGCTTACACACTTCACAGCACTCACAATAGCACATATACTCCCCAATGTCCATAACCCAACCACCCTCTCCCTACCCTATTCCCCCTGGCAACCCTGTTTGTTTTGTAAGATTAAGAGTGCCTTATGGTTTGCCTCCCTCCCAATCCCATCTTGTTTCTGTGCATCCTCACCAACATCTGTCATTCCCTGACTTGTTAATTTTAGCCATTCTGACTGGTATGAGGTGGTATCTCATTGTGGGTTTGATTTGTATTTCCCTGATGCTGAGTGATATGGAACACTTTCCATATGTCTGTTTGCCATCTGGATGTCTTCTTTTCAGAAATGTCTGTTCATATCCCCTGCCCATTTCTTGAGGATTGTTTGTTCTTTAGGTGTTGAGTTTGATTAAGTTCTTTATAGATTTGGGATACTACCCTTTTATCTGATATGTCATTTGCAAATATCTTCTCCCATTCTGTCAGTTGTCTTTTTTTTTTTTTTTGACTGTTTCCTTTGCTGTCCAAAAGCTTTTGATCTTGATGAAGTCCCAATAGTTCATTTTTGCCCTTGTTTCCCTTGCCTTGGTGATGTTCCTAGGAAAAAGTTGCTGTGGCTGAGGTTGTAGAGGTTGCTGCCTGTATTCTCCTCAAGGATTTTGATGTATTCCTTTCTCACATTGAAGTATTTCATCCATTTGGAGTCTATTTTCATGTGTGGTGTAAGGAAATGGTCCAATTTCATTTTTCTGCATATGGCTGTCCAATTTTCCCAACATCATTTGTTGAAGAGACTATCTTTTTTTCCATTGGACATTCTTTCCTGCTTTGTTGAAGATTAGTTTACCATAGACTTGAGGGTCTATTTCTTTCCTCTCTATTCTGTTCCATTGATCTATGTGTCTGTTTTTGTGCCAGCACCATACTGTCTTGATGATTACAGCTTTGAAATAGAGCTTAAAGTCTGGAATTTGGATGCCACCAACTTTGGCTTTCTTTTTCAACATTCCTCTGGCTATGCAGGGTCTTTGCTGTTTCCATATAAATTTTAAGATTATTTGTTCCATTTTTTGAAAAAATGGATGGTATTTTGATAGGGATTGCATTAAATGTGTAGATTGCCTTAGGTAGCATAGACATTTTCACAATATTTGTTCTTCCAATCCATGAGCATGGAAAATTTTTCCATTTATTTGTGTCCTCCTCAATTTCTTTCATGAGTACTTCATAGTTTTCTGAGTATAGATTCTTTGCCTCTTTGGTTAGGTTTATTCTTAGGTATCTTATGGTTTTGGGTGCAGTTAAAAATGAGATTGACTCCTTAATGCTTCTTTCTTCTGTCTTGTTGGTGTATAGAAATGCAACTGATTTCTGTGCTTGGATTTTATATCCTGACACTTTACTAAATTCTTCTACAAGTTCTAGCAGATTTGGAGTGGAGTCTTTTGGGTTTTCCACTTAAAGTATCATATCATCTGCAAAGAGTGAGAGTTTGACTTCTTCTTTGCAGATTTAGATGTCTTTAATTTCTTTTTGTTTTCTGATTGCTGAGGCTGGGATCTTTAGTACTATGTTGGATAGCAATGGTGATAATGGACATCCCTGCCATGTTCCTGAATTTAGTGGGAAAGCTCTCAGTTATTCTCCATTGAGAATGATATTTGCTGCAGGTTTTTCATGGATGGCTTTGATGATATTGAGGTATGTAACCTCTATCCCTACACTTTGAAGAGTTTTGATCAAGAAAGGGTGTTGTACTTTGTCAAATGCTTTTTCAGCATCTATTGAGAGTATCATATGGTTCTTGCTCCTTGTTCCTTTTATTTCTTTATCCTCTTGTTTTTATCCTCTTGTTCCTTTTTTTATCCTCTTTTATCCTCTTTTTCCTTTTATTAATGTATTGTATCACATTGATTGATTTGTGGATATTGAACCAACCTTGCAGCTCTGGAATAAATCCCACTTGGTTGTAGTGAATAATCCTTTTAACGTACTGTTGGATCCTATTGGCTAGTAATTTGGTGAAAATTTTCATTTATGTGTTTATCAAGGATATTGGTCTGTAATTCTTTTTTTTGATAGGGTCTTTGTCTGCTTTGGGGATCATAAATTATTATTATATTTTAATTATTATATTTTTAATAATTCTTCACTTGAAATATTATATTTCTGTAAAATTGACATATTGTATTGATGTTTGAATGAACCATAAATCCTAACATGGAGTATGAGCAAATTTTCAGAACAGATTTTGATTGAAATAATATTAGGTATTTTTTTTTTAATTTTCAGAATATATTTTGAAAATCTGGGGCATATTCTTATGCACTCAGTTGTAATGCCCCCACCTCAATTCATATGTTGAAACCTCGCCCCTCAATGGAAGATATAACATGGAGATATAATTTCTAAGCAAAGTAATTAAAAAATAAAAAAGGTTATAAGTATGGGTGCCTGATTCTGTATGAATGATGTCTTTATAAAAAAGGAGAGATACCAGAATTTTTTCTTTGTGCAATCAGAGAAGAGCCTTGTGTGGACATAGCAAAAAGGTGATCATCAACAAGCCAGACACCAGAAACTACATATGTACCATATATCATTTATTTAATAACATTACAGTTTAACTGAAAATGTGACTCTTTTTACTACAACACAATAGATCCTCTTATAATCATGTAGATTAAAGCCCAAAGAGTAATCTCTCTTTAGTTCAAGTTTCAACCCAAAGGAAATATTGACATTTTTGTTTAAAAATTTAATATTGAAAAGGTAATCAAAACCTGAAGAAAATTGTTTTTAAAAGGCAATTATAAAAATATTATTAAATAAATAGAAAAAATATTGTAATATTTCATACTCTTCAAAAGATTGCTCAATAGGAAAAACTATGCTTCACTTTATATGTGCAGGAAGCTTAAATACTATTGAAATGGGATGAATTGTGTCCAACACTAAATTTATATGTTGACTTCTAATCCTTAATAATTCAAAATGTGACTTGTTTGGAGATAAGTTCTTTAAGTAATAAGTTAAAATGAGGTTATTATGGTGGGTTTTAATTCAATATCACTGGTGTCCTTTAAGAAGAAGAGATTAGGACACAGACTCACACAGAGATAAAACCATGGGAAGTCAAAAGAAAACACTGCTGTCAGCAAGTCAAGAAGAGAAACCTCAATAGAAACCAACTGTACTCCCACCTTGATCTCAGAATTCTAACTTCCAGAATTATGAGAAAGTAAATTTTTGTTGTTTTAGCTACCCAGTGTTTGGCACTTTATTATGGCAGTCCTAGCAAAGGTTACTTTTAAAACTTGCTAAGCTCAGGAAGCATTAAGATGGTGGAGGAGTAGGGAAAAACCAAAATTTGTCTAGTCCATCAAATATAGATAGTTATCAAATCATTCTGAATACTTGAGAAATCAGTCAGATATCCAAAAGAACAAAACCTGCAAGTCTACAAGTCGAAAAGTGACCACCTTTGGTTGGTAGAAGGTGAGGAGATTTGAATCAGTGATATAGCTAAGAATACAGTGGAGGGGAGGGACCCTGCTTAAAGAGGTTATCAGAAAGTATTATAAGCAGTGGAGTGCAACATCAGAACTTTAGAAGCTTTCAGAATTGGGGACAAGCCTTGCTTAAAGGTGCTCAGGTGGTGAAGTAGGATGGAATCCCAGGTATGATACTGTTTTGAAGATCCCCTGAATCATAAGAAGAACAGATGGTGCCTCAGTGCTGCACTGTTCCCAGGTACCGGGACCTGGATGGCAACAGAACAGTGAGCCTAGGTGCCTTGTTTCTGCTCTGTATTGCCATAAACTGTGAAGGACTGTGCAGTTGTGAGACCAGTTTCCTGGAGCAGTCTGACAAAAGAAGGAATTGTAGGGAGACCCTCCCCAGGAGGAACAATGTGGTTCTGCACTGCAGGAATCCCTAAAAGTTGGAGTGCCTGAAATAAAACTCAGGTGCATGCATGAAATAAAAAAGTTCAGAGAGGGGGAACCTGGGTGGCTCAGTTAGTTAATCAACTGGCTTTGGCTCAGGTCATGATCCTGGTGTCCTGGGATCTAGTCTCACATCGGGCTCCCAGCTCCATGGGGAGTCTGCTTCTCCCTCTGACCCCCTTCCCTCTCATGCTTTCGTTCTCTCTCTCTCTTTCAAATGAATAAATAAATTATATAAAAAAATTCAGAGATAGGCAGGATGAACACAAGATTCTGGTGGAAACTAGGGAGAAGAGAGTGATTGGTTGCTCTTCTGTGAGGGCTCTTCTGTGAGTGTGAATTTTCAGCTCCAGGCCTAAAGAACAGAGCACCATCATGTCCATCCTGTGCATCAGAGCTGAAAACTGCCAGGGAGCAAAACACCACCATCTAGTGGAGTCTGGAGCAGATTAGGCCAAGCCTTACCTCCCTGCACACTAGAGGAGCATTTCTACTAGAGCAAGTCCACCAGAGAATCAATCATCCAGTGTCCATAGGCCCCTCCCCTAGAAGACCAGCACAAGAAACTTACTTTCACGAAGTTAACTGGTAATAGAGGGCTGCAAGTCTTCAGCTTTATGGAAAGATAGAATCTATCTTCCTCTGTACTTTATTCTTTGGTTTTCTTTCCTTTTTTCATTTATTTTCTTTTTTTAAAATTCTTTTTTATTCTTTTTCATTTTATATAGTTTTTAATTTTTTTCCTTTGATTGTATTTTAATTAATTAATTATTTTTCTTTCTTATTTTGGGATCTGGTTCCTTTTAACAAGCAGATCAAAACACCTCATTGTTGTTGTTGTTGGGAAGTTGTTATTGTTTTCTGTTCATTTTGTCTTTTCTTTTTGAGACAAAATGACAAGACAGAGGAATTCATCCTAAAATGGATGGGAATTCATTTAGGAATTCATTCTAAAAATAAATTCTTTTGGGAATTCATCTCAAAAGAAGGAACAAGAGTACTTCAGTACCACAGTACTCACAGCCAGGGTTTTAATCAATACAGATATTAAGTAATATGTCTGTCTAGAATTTAAAACAATGACTATAAGGGTACCATCTGAGTTTTAATAAAGTATAAAAGAACCTAGAGAATTCCTTACTGTAGAGGTAAAGAACTAAAATTAAGTCAGGCCAAAATTAAAAATGCCATAACTGAGATGCAGTCCCAAGTGGAGGCCATAAAAATGAGGATGGACAAAGGAGAATGGTGAATCAGTAATACAGAAGATAAAATTATGTAAAACAATGAAGCTGAATGCAGAGAGAAAGAAAAATATTAGATCATGTGGGTAGACTTAGAGAACTTAGTGATTCCATAAAGCAAAATAAAATCCATATCGAGTCCCAGAAGAAAGGGAAAAGAGGGGCAGTTTTATTTGAACAAATTATGGCTTGAACTTTCCTAATCTGTACAAGGAAATAGGCATACAAGCCCAAGAAGCACAGAGAATTCTCCTCAGAATCAAGAAAAACAGGTCAACACCATGTCATATCATAGTGAAACTTGCAAAATACAAAGGTAAAGATAATTCTGAAAGCAGTGTGGGAGAATAATTCCTTAACCTACAAAGGTAGACACATAAGGCTGGCAGCAGACCTGTCCAGAGACTTGGCAGAATTTAAAGGACTGGCATAATATATTCAACATGTTAAATAGGGAAAAAAAAAAATGCAGTCAAGAATACTTTATCCAGGATGGCTGTCATTCAGAACAAAAGGAAAGATAAAAATTTTCCAAGACAAACAAAAGCTTAAGGAATTCATAAACACTAAACCAGCCATGCAAGAAATATTAAAGGGGACCCTTGGAGTGGAAAAAGAGACCAAATGTAACAATGAATAGAAAGGACCAGACACAGTATAGGAAAAGCAAATTTACAGGTAATATAATGGCACAAAATTAATATTTTTCAATAACTACTTTGAAAGTAAATGGAATAAATGCTCTAATCAGAAGACATAGGTATCCAAATGTATAAAACAAAAAAACACAAGACTCATTGATCCATTGATACACTGCTTACAAGATACTCATTTTAGATTCAAAGGCAGCTCCAGGTTGAAAGTGAGGGTGTGGAGAACATTTATCATGTTAATGGACATCAAAAGAAAACTGGGTAGCAATCCTTATATCAGACAAATTAAAAACCAAATACTGTAATAAGAGATAAAGAAGGACACTATATCATAATAAAAGTGTCTATCCAACAATAAGATCTAACAGTTGTAAATATTTATAACCATGCTCAGGAACAGCCAAATATATAAATCAATTAATAATGAACTTAGAGGAGCATCTGAGTGGATCAGTGGGTTAAGCCTCTACCTTCAGCCCTGGTCATGATCTCAGAGTCCTTGGATTGAGCCACACATCAGGCTCTCTATTCAGCAGGGAATCTGCCTCTCCCCACCCCGCCTGCCTCTCTGCCTGCTTTTGATCTCTGTCTGTCAAATAAATAAATGAAATCTTTAAAAAAAGAACTTAGAGAAGGGCACTTGGGTGACTCAGTTGGGTAACTGCCTTTGGCTCAGGTTATGATCCTGGAGTCCCAGGATTGAATCCCACATTGGGCTCCCTGATCAATAGGGAGTCTGCTTCTCCAGCTGATCTCTCTCTCTCTCTCTCAAATAAATAAATAAAGTCTTAAAAAAAATAACTTAGAGAAACTTCTTCATAATTATACAATAATAATAGGGAACTTTTACACCCCCTCACATCAATAGACAGATAATCTAAGCAGAATACTGATAAGGTAAGGCTTTGAATGTTTCTGTTATGTCCATCTGGTCCAGCGTGTCATTCAAAGCCCTTCATTTTAAAGCAGCAGAATACACTTTTTGTTTGTTTGTTTGTTTGTTTGTTTTGGGTGCATATGGAAAATTCACCAGAATAGATCACACACTGGGCCACAAATAAAGACTCAACTGGTACAAAAAGATGGAGACCAACAATATCATGCATATTTTCAGAAAACAATGTTATGAAACTTGAAGGCAAATACAAAAACATTTGGAAGGAGCACAAATATATTGGATGTTAAAGAACATCCTACTAAAGAATGAAGGAGGCAACCAGGAAATCAAAGAAGAATTTAAAAAATACATGGAAGCAAATGAAAATGAAAACATCACAGTTCAAAACGTTCAGAATGCAGCAAAATTGGTCCTATGGGGTTAATACATAGCAATACAGGTTTTCCTCAAGAAGCAAAAAAAGTCTTAAATACATAGCCTAACCTTACACTTAAAAGAACTGCAAAAAGAACAGCAAATTAAGCCTAACTCCAGCAGAAGGGAAAGAATAAAGAGTAGAGCAGAAACCAATGAAGTAGAAATCAGGAGAACAGTAGAACAGCTCAAAGAAACTAAGAACTATTTTTTTTTAAGATTTTTTTATTTATTTGACAGACAGAGATCACAAGCAGACAGAAAGAGACAGAGGAGGAAGCAGGCTCCCTGCGGAGCGGAGAGCCCAATGCAGGGCTCTATCCCAGGACCCTGGGATCATGACCGGAGCTGAAGGCAGAGGCTTTAACCTACTGAGCCACCCAGGCACCACAAGAGCTGGTTCTTTAAAAGAATTAGCAATATTGATAAAACCCTAGCGAGACTTATCAAAAAGAAAAGAGAAAGGACTCAAATAAATAAAATCATGAATGAAAGAAGAGAGATCACAAACAACACGGAAGAAATGTGAACAATTAAAAGAGAATATTTCTAACAATTACATAACAAAAAATTAGGCAATCTGGAAGAAATAGGTAAATTTCTAGGAACATATAACTTACCAAAACTGATTCAGGAAGAAATAGAAAACCTTAACAAACACATGCCAGCAAATAAATTGAATCTGTAATAAAAATTCCCCTAACAAACAAGAGTCCAGGGCCAGATGGCTTCCCAGGGGAATTTTACCAAACATTTAAGGAAGAATTAATACCTATTCTTCTGAAACTATTAAAAAAAAATAGAAATGGAAAATTTCCAAACATATTCTATGAGGCCAGATTTATCTTGATCCCCAAACAAGGCAAAAACCCCACCAAGGATCTGTCCAACAAGAAGAGCAGAAGAGCTAACAATTTTAAATATCTGTGCCCCTAACATGGGAGCAGCCAACTATATAAACCAATTAATAACAAAATCAAAGAAACACATCGACAATAATACAATAATAGTAGGGGACTTTAACACTCCCCTCACTGAAATGGACAGATCTTCCAAGCAAAAGATCAACAAGGAAATAAAGGCCTTAAATGACATGCTGGACCAGATGGACATCACAGATATATTCAGAACATTTCATCCCAAAGCAACAGAATACACATTCTTCTCTAGTGCACATGGAACATTCTCCAGAATAGATCACATCCTAGGTCCTAAATCAGGTCTCAACCTGTATCAAAAGATTGGGATCATTCCCTGCATATTTTCAGACCACAAAGTTCTGAAGCTAGAACTCAATCACAAGAGGAAATTCGGAAAGAACCCAAATACATGGAGACTAAACAGCATCCTTCTAAAGAATGAATGAGTCAACCAGGAAATTAAAGAAGAATTGAAAAAAATCATGGAAACAAATGATAATGAAAACACAATGGTTCAAAATCTGTGAGACACAACAAAGGCAGTCCTGAGAGGAAAATATATAGTGGTACAAGCCTTTCTCAAGAAACAAGAAAGGTCTCGGGTAGACAACCTAACCCAACACCTAAAGGAGCTGGAGAAAGAACAAAAAAGAAAGCCTACACCCAGCAGGAGAAGAGAAATCATAAAGATCAGAGCAGAAATCAATGAAATAAAAAGCAAAAACCAATAGAACGAATCAACGAAACTAGGAGCTGTTTCTTTGAAAGAATTAATAAGATTGATAAATCCCTGGCCAGACTTATCAAAAAGAAAAGAGAAAGGACCCAAATAAATAAAATCATGAATGAAAGAATAGAGATCACAACTAACACCAAAGAAATACAAACTATTATAAGAACATACTATGAGCAACTCTACGCCAACAAATTTGACAATCTGGAAGAAATGGATGCATTCCTAGAGATATATAAACTACCACAACTGAACCAGGATGAAATAGAAAACCTGAACAGACCCATAACCAGTAAGGAGATTGAAACAGTCATAAAAAATCTCCAAACAAACAAAAGCCCAGGACCAGACGGCTTCCTGGGGGAATTCTACCAAGCATTTAAGAAGAACTAATTCCTATTCTCCTGAAACTGTTCCAAAAAATAGAAATAGAAGGAAAACTTCCAGACTCATTTTATGAGGCCAGCATCACCTTGATCCCAAAACCAGACAAGGATCCATCAAAAAAGAGAGGTATATACCAATATCCTTGATGAACACAAATGTGAAAATTCTCACCATAACACTAGCCAATAGGATTCAACAGTACATTAAAAGGATTACTCACCACGACCAAGTGGGATTTATCCCAGGGCTGCAAGGTTGGTTCAACATCGGCAAATCAATCAATATGATATGACACATTAATAAAAGAAAGAACAAGAACCATAGGATACTCTCAATAGATGCTGAAAAAGCATTTGACAAAGTACAGCATCCCTTCCTGATCAAAACTCTTCAAAGTGTATGTTTAAAGATTACATACCTCAATATTATCAAACCTATCTATGAAAAACCCACTGCAAATATCATTCTCAATGGAGAAAAACTGAAAGCTTTTCCCCTAAGTTCAGGAACAGAGCAGAGATATCCATTATCACCACTGCTATTCAACATAGTACTAGAAGTCCTAGCCTCAGTAATCAGACAACAAAAAGAAATTAAAGGCATCCAAATTGGCAAAGAAGTCAAACTATCCATATTTGCAGATGATATGATACTATATGTGGAAAACCCAAAAGACTCCACTCCAAAACTGCTAGAACTTATACAGGAATTCAGTAAAGTGTCAGGATATAAAGTCAATGCACAGAAATCAGTTGCATTTCTCTACACCAACAACAAGACAGAAGAAAGAGACATTAAGGAGTCAATCCCATTTCCAATTGCACCCAAAACCATAAGATACCTAGGAATAAACCTAACCAAAGAGGCTAAGAATCTATACTCAGAAAACTATAAAGTACTCATGAAGGAAATTGAGGAAGACACAAAGAAATGGAAAAATGTTCCATGCTCCTGGATTGGAAGAATAAATATTGTGAAAATGTCTATGCTACCTAAGGCAATCTACACATTTAATGTAATTCCTATCAAAATAACATCCATTTTTTTCAAAGAAATTGAACAAATAATCCGAAAATTTATATGGAACCAAAAAAGACAACGGATAGCCAAAGGAATATTGAAAAAGAAAGCCAAAGTTGGTGACATCACAATTCTGGACTTTAAGCTCTATTACAAAGCTGTCATCATTAAGACAGCATGGTACTGGCACAAAAAGAGACACACAGATCAATGTAACAAAATAGAGAGCCCAGAAATAGACCCTCAACTCTATGGCCAACTAATCTTCAACAAAGCAGGAAAGAATGTCCAGTGGAAAAAAGACAGCCTCTTCAATAAATGGTGTTGGGAAAATTGGACAGCCACATGCAGAAAAATGAAATTGGTCCATTTCCACACACAAAAATAGACTCAAAATGGATGAAGGACCTCAATGTGAGAAAGGAATCCATCAAAATCCTTGAGGAGAACACAGGCAGCAACCTCTTTGACCTCAACTGCAGCAACATCTTCTTAGGAACATCACCAAAGGCAAAGGAATCAAGGGCAAAAATGAACTATTGGGATTTTATCAAGATCAAAAGCTTTTGCACAGCAAAGGAAACAGTCAACAAAACCAAAGACAACTGACAGAATGGGAGAGGATACTTGCAAATGATATATCAGATAAAAGGCTAGTGTCCAAAATCTATAAAGAACTTAGCAAACTCAACAACCAAAGAACAAATAATCCAATCAAGAAATGGGCAGAAGACATGAACAGACATTTCTGCAAAGAAGACATCCAGATGGACAACAGGCACATGAAAAAGTGCTCCATATGACTCGGCATCAGGGAAATACAAATCAAAACCACAATGAGATACCACCTCACACCAGTCAGAATGGCTAAAATTAACAAGTCAGGGAATGACAGATGCTGGTGAGGATGTGGAGAAAGGGGAACCCTCCTACACTGTTGGTGGGAATGCAAGCTGGTGCAGCCACTCTGGAAAACAGCATGAAAGTTCCTCAGAATGTTGAAAATAGAACTATCCTATGACCCAGCAATTGCACTACTGGTTATTTACCCTAAAGATACAAACGTAGTGATCCAAAGGGGCATGTGCACCCGAATGTTTATAGCAGCAATGTCTGCAATAGCCAAACCATGGAAAGAACCTAGATGTCCATCAACAGATGAATGGATAAAGAAGTGGTATATATACACAATGGAATACTATGCAGCCATCAAAAGACATAAAATATTGCCATTTGCGATGACATGGATGGAACTAGAGGGTATCATGCTTAGTGAAATAAGTCAATCAGAGAAAGACAACTATCATATGATCTCCCTGATATGAGGAAGTGAAGATGCAACATGGGGGGCTAAGGGGGTAGGAGAAGAATAAATGAAACAAGATGGGATTGGGAGGGAGACAAACTATAAGTGACTCTTAATCTCACAAAACAAACTGCGGGTTGCTGGGTGGAGGGGGTTGGGAGAAGGGGGTGGGGTTATGGACATTGGGGAGGGTATGTGCTATGGTGAGTGCCGTGAAGTGTGTAAACCTGGTGATTCACAGACCTGTACCCCTGGGGATAAAAATATATTAAATGTATAAAAAATTTTTTTAAAAATTAAAAAAACACCAAAAAAGAGAATTATAGATGATTATCTCCAATGAACACGGATACAAAAATTCTCACCAAGATGTTAGTTAATAGAATCCAACAGTACACTAAAAGGATTACTCACCATAACCTAGTCGGATTTTTTCTGGGATGCAGAGGGGGTTCAAAACCGCAAATCAATCTACATGGCACACAACATTAATGAAGGAAAGAATAAGAACCATATGATCCTCTTGATAGATGACTTAAAAAGCAGTTGACACATACAAACGTTCTTTCCTGATATAAACCCTCAACAAAGTAGGGAGAGAAGGAACATACCTCAACATCATAAAGGTTGTATATGAAAGACCCCACAGCTAAAAATCATTCTCAGTGGGGGAAAATGAGAACTTTTTCACTATGTTCAGGAACACAACAAGGATGTCCAGTATCACTACTATTGTGCAACATAGTACTGAAAGTTCTAGCCTCGGCAACTAGACAACAAAAAGAAATAAAAGTCATCCAAATTTGCAAAGAAGTCACACTTTTACTCTTTGTAGATGACTTTATAGTCCATGCTGAAAACCCAAAAGGCGGGTGCCTGGGTGGTTCAGTGGCTTAAATCCACTGACATCGACTCAGGTCATGATCCCAAGGTCCTAAGATCAAGCCCTGCATCAGGCTCCCTGCTAAGCAGGGAGGCTGCTTCCTCCTCTCTCTCTCTCTCTCTCTCTCTGCCTGCCTCTCTGCCTACTTGTGATCTCTGCCTGTCAAATAAATAAATAAAATTAAAAAAAAAACAACAACAAAAACAAAACAAAACAATAAAAAAAAAAAAAAACAGAATCCACCAAGAGTCTGCTAGGACTGAAACAGGAATTCAGCAAAGTTGCAGAATATAAAATTAACACATAGAAACCTGTTGCATTTCTATATACTCACAATGAAGCAGTAGAAAAAGAAATCAAGGAATCAATCCCATTTATGATAGACCAAAACCCATAATAGACCTAGAAATAAGCCTAACCAAAGAGTTGAAATATCTGTGCTCTGAAAATATAGAACACTTGGGAAAGAAATTGAGGAAGACACCAAAAAATGGAAAACCATTCCCTGCACCTGGGTTGGAAGAAAAATATTGTTAAAATGTCCATACTATGCAAAATAATCTACACATTTAATGCCATCTCTATCAAAAAAACAGCAGCATTTTTCACAGATCTGGAACAAAAAATTCTAAAATGTGTATAGAACCAGAAAAACCCTGAATAGTCAAGTAATTTTGGAAAGGAAAATCAAATCTGGAGGCACAATAATTCTGGACTTTAAGCTATAATAAAAAGTTGTAGTCAATAAGACAATGGGGTCCTGGCACAAAAGCAGACACTTTGATCAATGGAACAGAATAGAAAACTCAGAAATGTACTGTCAACCCTTTGTTCAACTAATCTTGGAAAAAGCAAGAAAAAATATCAAATAGAAAGAAGTCTCTTCAACAATTGGTGCTTGGAAAACTGGACATCAACATGCAGAAGAATAAAACTAGACCACTTTTCACACCATACACAAAAATAAATTTAAAATAGATAAAAGATCTAAATGTGAGACAGGAATACATCAAAATCCTAGAGAAGAACACATGGAGCACCCTCTTTGACCTAGGCTGCAGCAACTTCTTGCTTCGGGGCTTCTTCAAGATAAAAAGCTTCTGTAGCAAAGGAAACAACAAAACTAAAAGGCAACCTACAGAATGGGAGGAGAAGCTAGTTGCAAATGACATATCAGATAAATGGCTGTCATTCAAAATCTACAAAGAACTTATCAAACTCTACAACAAAACAAAAACAACAACAACAACAAAAACAGTCAACAGGCATATCTTCAAAGAAGACATACAAGTGGCTAATAGATATGTGAAAAAGAAATGGTCAATATCCCTCATCATCAGAGAAATACAAATTAAAAGTACAGTGAGCTAACATGTCACACCCATCAGAATGGCTAAAATTAGCAATTCAGAAAACGAGAGATGCTGGCAAGGATGTGAAGAAAGAGGAACCTTTCTTCACTGTTGATAGGAATGTGAACAGGTGCAGGCAGTCTAGAAAACAGTGTGGAGTTTCCTCAAAAATTTAAAAATAGAGCTACCTTCTGACCCAGGAGTTACACTATTAGGCATTTATCCAAAGGACACAAAATTGGCAATTCAAAGAAGCACATGCACCCTAATATTTATATCAATAATGACCAGAATTGCCAAAGATGGAAAAAAACCACATGTCCAGTGAGAGATGAATGGATATAGAAGGTGTGATTGATATATATATGATATACATATCTATCATATATATATATATATATGATAGAATATTATTACTCAGCCATCAAAAGAATGGAAACTTGTCATTTGCAATGATGTAGATGGAACTAGTGTATTATGCTAAGTAAAATAAGTCAGTCAGAGAAAGACAAATACCATATGATTTCAGTCATCTGTGGAAAATTAAGAAACAAAACAGATGAACATAAGGGAAGGGAAAGAAATATAAAATAGGATAAAAACAGAGAGGCATGCCATTAGAGACTCTTAACTATGGGAAGTAAACAGTGTTGCTGGAGGGGAGGGTGGTGGGGGATGGGGAGATTAGGTGATAGGCATTATGGATGGCACTTGATGTAATGAGCACTGGATGTTATATGCAACTGATGAATCACTAAATTCTACCCTGAATCTAATAATAAACTATATGTTAACTAATTTGAATTTAAATTAAAAAAAACTTGCTCAGTTTAATTTATCTCTAATCTTTTATGCACCGAAACCAAGCATCTGAATTCAAAGAGTACTAGTATTGCTATTTACTTTTGATAAATGGAACCAATTGCATTTTCCAAGTTCAAATTAATTATCTTAAAATAGACCAGGCTAATGTATGATCGACTCATCTACATCAATTGGACATTTGCTAGAGACAGAGAATCTTATTTCCCACCCAAGGCATCAGTAGGAATCTGGGTTTTGGAAAAACCTCTAGAGTGATTTATATTTACATTAAAGCTTGAGAAGCCCTGTTGAATGTTGGTTTAACATTGATAGTCACAGCCCTTCAAATTGTGAAACATTGAAACCTTATTGAATTATTTTAAATATGCTTGGTCTTTGTTTGTAATTAATGTTACTTTTGTTACTAGTATTAAGAGTTTGAGGGTTATTTTGTGATTAAATCTTCTGGATATTTTTATTGCCTGATACTGTAGTGGGAATCCAGGGGCAAACAATCCAAGAACTGTGTATCCTCCTCCATAAGGAACCTGCGTGATCACTTAACTCTGTCCATGAACTTTTTAGTTAGGTGACCACTAAAACTGTTATCCAAACAGATACTTCTAAAAGTGAGAGTAGAGTTGTTCACTGGATAGAATGTTGGGACAAGAGAAAACTATAACTGTCTGGCATACCAGAGCCTGTGGACACTCTAATTATGGCCAATATGAGATAAGCAGGTATCTCCAGATAAATGTGGCCAGAGGTAGTGATATTCAGGAAGGGAAAATGAGAAGTACAATAGGACTTAAAAAGTTCATAAGGACAAGTTGTTGCTCCCTGGATTTATGCCTTCTATAATGGCTAATTTGGCAACAGTGGGGGTCTATGACTTTTATGAGACCCTTTTGCTAAGACATTACTATTTTGAAGTAATTATTACGACTCAGTGTACATTATGAAGGTGGATGAAGAGTTAAAATTAGCCAATACTTTAGTGTTATATATATCAATGGAAAGTGCTATGATATTCAAAATAGCTTTCCTGGGACATAAGAGTCTTTATTTTCCTATTTAATCATCAATAGCCCTTTCTCTGTCATTATAAGTGGATAGAAGGTTGAGCTAATAATAATTAGGTTATATATATATATAGGTTTATAAATAATAAATAGTTTAGGAAATCAGAATTGTTGACTGCTCATGAATATAGAGTAGCACCATTGGTTGGAGGTGCAATAAAGTACTGTCGACATCAGTAGTAACAGAGAGGAACATGTCTAACTTTATAATGTGTAGCATGCATCAATCTCATCTGTCCATGGAACATAAACTTCAGCTTTATTTAGGTTTACAGTATGCATAACAAAAAAATAAACAAAAATATATTTCTCAACCTCCTTTACAATTATTTACAATTATGTCAGAAACAAACAAGAAAACCCACATACTTGGGCAAAGGATATAGGGGACACTTACTCAGAGAAATTGCCATGGATTTTATAAAGGGAGTCACTCATCTAACACATGCCTTTCATCTTCCTTCCTACTCTCTTCCTGTCTAACTGGAATTTAGGCATAGTTCCAGCTGAAGAAATGTGAGCAGGACAGAGACACATGCCCGTCTATGTCCAAAGACAAGAGTGATAGCACCATGAGGATGGAAGATCTTGTGTCTCTCCATCACCTCTTGAATTAGAACCATCCAAGAAAACCTCTATTGGATTTGTAATAAATGACACATGTACTTGTGCAATGTTTCAGTCATGATATATTTTTTGGTAGCTTGCTACAGCAGCCAGCAAAGCTTCGGGAAATTCACTAAAAATGGGGCAACAGGAAGAAAAGCTTTGATCCCTCACTCTTTTTCTGCTTTGTGCAACTGACAGGCAAATGAAATTTCTTTATTAAGTCTACACACTCATAATAAAACCATCAAATAAAAATTCACTCTATGAGTGTTGGTATATCTATCTCTATATATGTCATATATATTATATGTATATCATATACATGTATATATGCATATGTGTGTATATGTGTGTATGTGTGTGTGTATGTGTATATATTCATTGATAATGGAAAACTGAAGTAACTATATCTCCATATATGAAATGATTTATCATTTCAAATTCATTACAAGTTCCAATTGCTTGAATGTATTTGTTTCAAAAAGAATTTAATGCACAGGTATCTGACATAAGTCTATACTGTACTTTTTACCCTTTTTCTTATTTATCTTCATGGATGAATATGAAGGATTGAAAATCAAGGCACTCTCTCCCACTCCAAATTTAAAGTATGTGAATTTTTCCATGTGTCTGACAATATTATTTTTAAAATAAATAGATAATTCTAAGTCAGAAACAGTAAAAGGAAGTGTGAAAGCCCTATCTCAGTGTACTATTACATTTCAACCTCCCTCTGCCTCAACCTGACTTATTTGAAAAACCTGATTTATTTGAACAACCAAGAAGTGCAATGTCTGGGTAGCTATTTTTTCTGTGTTTTAGATTTGGAGGCGATGACTTTGAAACAACCCAAAATGCTAATATTTCTTAACTTTCTCTCTATATATAACCTTTTCTTATATACAGAAGTGAGTTATTAGAGTGTTAAAAATCCTGCCAATGGATATCTCAATAAAATTAAAACTAACATAAAAGTAGACCGAGTGGTAAAAGGAACATTGACTTTCTCTTTATTGAACATTTAACAAGATGAAAGATAGTAAAATATAATTTTATGTTAGATAATAATAAAAATGTGTTCTATAATACTGTGTATTTATGTATATTTATGGCAAGCTTTCCAATCTTCTGCTTAATTTCTGAATATGAGAACCAATAATGCATTTTCTTCATTAGTTGTGTATTTCTTAGTGAAAGTGACATTTATTCATCATTGAAGTATTAGCAATTTCCTTTTGCCAAATTATTATTTGTAACCAAGCACACATACATACATAATACATTGTGATCACTAAATGAGAAGCTGAGATGAAATCAGGTTCTAGAAATGGTCATATGTGTTAATAAAAGCTGTGTTTAGATATACAGATAAAAGACAGGCTGATGAGATTATCCACAGCTCCAAATAAAGTAATCATTTACTATGATTTTATTTAACCTTTTTTAGATTTGGCTTTTATTAGATAATTCATTTTATATCTGGTTTTCTTTTAGATATTACTTGGAGCTGTTTCTTTTATGATTTAGGGGGAAAGCATATTTTTCCATAATTTCTTGGTTGTTTAGTTTTTCTCCAGTTAAACTGCATATACATATACATATATATACACATACATATATATATGTAATAATGCATATATATACACATATGTATATATATGTGTGAACCACAATTCTGGTGTTTAATATGGAAAAATATTCTGTTAAATATCAGTTATCTCTTCCTAGAAATTATTGATCTTTCCCTTAACCTTGTCAAAACAATTCGGATTGAGGATGAGGAACCAGGCTTATAACAGAAAGATTTTGAAGGCACCATAAAGTCTGTGTTGCACATATTCTTAATTTAAAAGTGTATTTTAAGAATGATTGCTGTAGGTTTGTAGTAAATATGATTAGTGATATCATTATAAAAGAAAAAAAATCCCTCATCTCTTTCATTTTATATGTGTGTAATTTGATTCTATTACTCACACTATTTGCTATTCATCTTATGTCATTCTCCATACTCACACTGTTTGCTATTCATCTTGTGTCATCTTGTGCTTTAGTTTTAAGCAATAAAAAATAATATTATCTCACATATTATTTTCCTGTTTGTCAATTTTGTTTTAATAATAGGCTATATTTCTCAGGATTGAGGGTCAATTTCAAGTCAAATACACACATAAACATTTATCTTTCTATAGCTAATTCAATGACGTTAGTATAAGATGAGGTTTAGGAAAAGCTCATTACCCTGTGACTTGTCAGCAGCTTCTAAAATTGCTGTCAAGCAGAAGGTTTGACAACACTCCGTATCAAGGCCTGGAATTTCTTTGAATAGTAATTGAGGAAGCCTAACTATATTACATCTAAATCAGATTGTTCTTTCCTTCTCTCCATTAACCAAAAATAAATTTTCAAGAAATATATATTTTTAAAGATTTTATTTATTTATTTGTCAGAGAGAGAGATCACAAGTAGGCAGAGAGGCAGGCAGAAAGAGGAGGAAGCAGGCTCACTACTGAGCAGAGAGCCCGATGTGGGGCTTGATCCCAGGACCCTGGGATCATGACTTCAGCCAAAGGCAGAGGCTTAATCCACTGAGCCACCCAGGCGCCCCAAGAAATATATATATATATATATATATATATATATATATATATATATATATATATATATATTAATTAATTTATTATTTGACAGACAGAGATCACAAGGAGGCAGAGGGAGGCAGGCAGAGAAAGGGAGGGGAAGCAGGGTCCCCGCCAAGTGGAAAGCCCGACTCCGGGCTCGATCCCAGGACTCTGGGATCGTGATCTGAGCCGAAGGCAGAGGCTTTAACCCACTGAGCCACCCAGGTGCCCCAAGAAATATCTTAAAATTGATGTGTCAAATGTGATTATTGATTTATATTTTATTAAAGCTGTGAATAAGGTGGAAGATCATTTCATTTGACTCTGAACCCAAATTTAGAGACTGCATAAATTAAATGCAGTTTCAGAGTTATAGGAGTCCCCCATTATCTGTGGGTATATGTTCCAAGACCCCTAGTGGATGTCTAAACTTCAGATAGAACCAAACTCTATATATATATTTTTTTTTTCCAATGCATACATGGCTATGATAAAATTTACAAATTAGGCCAAGTAAAAGATTAACAATAATCTCTAATAACAGAACAATTTTAACAATATACCATAATAAAAGTTATGTAAATGTGGTCTCTCTCTTTATCTCAAAATACCTTATTGTATTCTGTTCAACCTTCATCTTGTGATTATATGAGATGATAAAATGCCTGTATGTTGAGAGGAAAGGAGGGGAATGGCATACACATTGTGATGTTGTCTTAGGCTACTGTTGAGTTTCTGATGATATTCAGAAAAAGGATTATCTGCTTCCAGATCACACTTAACCATGGGTAACTAAAACTGTGGGAAGCAAAATCCTGGATAAGGGGGCTGCTGTATTAATTATATCCCTGTGCTAAAGAAATTCACTACCTAGAGTATAGTGTTTACATACATTTCTTTTGTATTTAACATTAGAGTTTCCAAACACACACACACACACACACACACACACACACAGTTTTCCAAAATACGTGGGTCAGGTCTTTTTCCCCACCTCTCGAGCTTAAATTCTGTCTATATATGAATGCATGTATGTATGTATGTATGTATGTATGTATCATTTATCATTTAATCTATCTATCAACCTACCAATTTATCTATCTATCCACCCATCTCACCTATCATTTTTTTAATCATGCAGTTAGATTCACTTTCTATAGTCTTCATTGTACCCTGTTGAGACTGCATTTGCAGGCTCAAACACTGTGTGTGTGTATTAATGAAAGATATTAGTATATAGTTCATCTGTGTCTGCTTGATATTAGTATTATTCTGGTCTCATAGAAATATGTAGGAAGTGTTCCCTCTTTTGTTTATTTTCTGGAACATATTATGAAATATTGGTATTAATTTTTTCCTTAAATTTTATTCAAATTTAAACGTGAAACTTTCTGGCCCTGGAGTTTTCTTTTTTAGAAGGCTTTTAACCAAAAAAAAGATCAATTTATTTAGTAAGTGTAGAATTATTAAATTATGTATTTCATCTTGATTGGGTTTTGGTAGTTTGAGGTTTTCAAGAAATTGCCTATTTTATATAACTTGTCAAATTTATTAACATAAGATTTTTTTGTATAAATACCAGATGATCAATAATGTAATTTCTTCCACTTTTCATATTGATAATATTTTTTATTCTGTGTTTTTATTTTTATTTTTTCAGTCAGCATTAGTAGAGGCTTATCAATAATGCTGATATTTTCAAAGACCTGTCTTCTGTTTTGTTGTGGTTTTCCTAATTTTATTGATTTCTACTCTGTTTTTTTTTTTAATTATTATTTCCTTATTCAACTAACTTGTTCTCCTTTCCCTAGTTTCTTATGGTGGAGTTTTACATTACTTGATTTTAGATCTTGCTTTTCCAATGCAAGTTTTTAATGACATAAATTTCCCTCTAAGCAATGCTGTGGCTATATCGACACATTTTGACATATTTTTTTTACCTTTATTCATTTGAAAATATTTTGAATTTCTCTTAGACTTTGTCTTTAACATATGGATTATGTTGTGAATTTTTTCCCAATTATCTGGAAATTTTCCAGATATCTTTTTAATTATACTCATGTCTTCTATCCCTTGTGTCTAGTAACCACCAATCTGTTTTCTATATCTACTAGCTTTTTGTTTGTTTGTTTGGTTGGTTGGTTGGTTTTGTTATCAGATTCTGCACATAAGTGAGATCCTACAATTTTTATATTTTCCTATCTTATTCCCTGTCTCTTAGCATAATGCTCTTAAGGTGCCTCCAGGTTGTTAGAAATGGCAAGACTTGATTTTTTTATGGCTAAATAACATGCAGTTTCTTTATTGATTCATACATATGGACACCTAGGTCATTTCCATATCTAGGCTATTGTAATAATACTGCAATAAGCATAAGGGTACATATAATTTTTGAGTTAGTTTTTCAAGTATCTTTGTTTTTTTTAATTTTTTTAAATTAACTTATTTATTTTCAGAAAAACAATATTCATTATTTTTCACCCCACCCCCAGTGCTCCATGCAATCCATGCCCTCTATAATACCCACCACCTGGTACCCTAACCCCCCAACCCCCCGCCACTTCAAACCCCTCAGATTGTTTTACAGAGTCCATAGTCTCTCATGTTTCACCTCCCCTTCCAATTTCCCTCAACTCCCTTCTCCTCTCTAACACCCCTTGTCCTCCATGCTATTTGCTATGCTCCACAATCAAGTATCTTTGTTTTTAATGTCCAAGATTACTCATTTAGGATCCAAGAACATACTTTGTATAATTGTTCTTCTTTTAAATTTGTCAAAAGTTATTTTGTGATATAAAATATGGTCTACCATGGTTATTGTTTCTTGCAGATTTAAGAAGAATATGTTCTGCTGTTATGTGAGATGTTTTATTAATGTCAATTTGACCAAACTGTATGATATTTTACCTACTTATTCTATCAGTTTTTGAGAGAAGTACTGATGTTTCCAAATACACTTTTATATTTTTCTGTTTTTATTTTTTAAATGTGTATATTTTATCCTAATGTATTTCGAAACTCTGATGTTAGGTAAATACACATTTAGGATTTTTTTAACTTCCTGTAGAATTGACTCTATATTATTATTTAATTTCCCTTTAAATTACTTTCTGGATGTTAATACTTGTGTGGAATGTATTCTTCCATCCCATTCCTTTAAATTTATCTATGTCTATATTTAAATGAGATACTTCCAGTCAGTATGAGGTTGGGTCTCAATTTTTTTTTTATTTGAGAGAGAGAGAGAATGTGAGAGAGAATGCAAGTGGTGGGGGTGAGGCAAAAAAAGAGGGAGAAGTAGACTCCTTATTGAGCAGGGAGCCCAATGCAGGGCCTGGTTCCAGGGCCCTGAGAATATGACCTGACCAGAAATCAAGAATGGGAGACTTAACTGAGCCACCGAGGCACCCCATGAAAAGATATATTTAGACTAAACATGGTCATACTGTTGGCTTTTTGGGGGGGGGCAGTTAAAAAGTTAAGATCTCAATGAATTCACTCTTCTTTGCAGTTATTCTTACAGCATAAATAATTTGTGAAAGTAGTTTTCCTTAAGGAGACTAATAGAGTCAAAGAAAGTATATATTTAAATAAAATTTGAAGTCTAAGAATTATAGATCTTATAAAGGAATCTAGTAAAGTGCAAAAAATCAGTAAAACATGCTTGTTATAAATATTCATATTTTCAATGTATTACAAATTATCCAGCATTAATTAATAAGAATAAAATTGAGAGTCAGAGAAATGTGTCAGAAGCTTTCAACTTCCTTTTTATTTGGTTCTATCTTGTTTGGTTTGGTTTGATTGCTTTTTTGTTTTGTTTGGTTTTCCTTCCTTTCCACAAACCATCTCTCACCCTAACTTGGTGCCAATATCTGATGTTACCTAAGATTTCTGAGGACACTGATTCCTAACATGTGGTTCACAGATACTTAGAGTTCCCTCTTTTAGGGAAGACATTTTAGGGGGTTCACCAAGTCAAAACTATTTTCATAATTATACCAAGACTTGTTTTTCCTTTTCTACTATGTTGACATTTTCAGTAACAGTACAAAAACAATGAAAAGTAAAAGTTCTGGCATCTTAATATGAATCACTTCAGGCACAATACTGTTCTGATAATTATTGTATTTTTTTTACCTCCTCACACAGGAAAAAAAGAGCACAGCAACATCATTGAATTACTGACTTTTAATACATCTTTTTTTAATAACTTCTGTGAAGCAATAACTATTTATAAAGCACTATTTCCAGGGGCGCCTGGGTGGCTCAGTGAGTTAAAGCCTCTGCCTTCAGCTCAGGTCATGATCTCAGGGTCCTGGGATCGGGCCCCGCATCGGACTCTCTGCTCAGCAGGGAGCCTGCTTTCTCCTCTCTCTGCCTGCCTCTCTGCCTGCTTATGATCTCTTTCTGTCAAATAAATAAATAAAATCTTAAAAAAAAGCACTATTTCCATTTGCCTTTTATTTTTAGTTATTAAAGCCTTAATTCCAATGTATTCTGTACAACTGGCACATATTAGGAGTTTAATAAATATTCCTACAGTTAATGTTATCAATAAAATTAAGGTGCTATGTGTATACAAGCTACAGAATAATTCTAAAATTATGCTGTCAGAAAGCTGCTTTCTTTTTTTTGAATACATGTTCCTGCCCTCACTTCTGAATTCCATTACTAATAGTTGTTTTCTGGCAGAAAACACCCAGTGAGTGTGACCTTGGCATTTGGTGTTTTGGGGACCCATAGAGAGAGAGCTCTAATTCTGGCAGTTGAACTGGAGAGCAGAGAGAATTCCTCTTGGAATTCTGTGTTCTAAAGAACACAGCCTGGCTCATTGCAGGCTTGATGGAACAGAGGCTACCACTTCTGAAGACCGAAATCTCTATCTGCCAGCCAGCATAAACTATGTTTGAGTATCCACAAAGAAAACAGCTTTAAAACTGAGATGGATGACCTAGAAGCCACATAAAGGAAATTAATCAAAATGGTAAAAAAAAAAAAAAAAAAAAAAAGTTGTTGTTAGTAGAATAAGCTTCGGAGGAGGAGACAGATAACAAATTGAGTAACAGAAGGAGGAAAGAGAAGGAAAACAAGAAGGAGAAAGATTAAGGAAAAAAAAATAAAGGAGGAAGAAAGGCTACAAAAATACAGATTTGAAGGGGCAGACGCACCCCAATGTTTATAACAGTATTATGAACAATAGTCAAATTATGAAAAAAGCTCAAATGTCCATTTACTGATGAATGGATAAAGAGGTGGTGGTGGTGGTGGGGTATGTGTGTGTGTGTGTGTGAGTATGTGTAATGGAGTGTTACTCAACTATAAGAAAGAATGAATCTTGTCATTTGTTAGACATGGGTGGAGCTAGAGAGTATTATGCTAAACGAAATAAGTCAGAGAAAGACAAATGACATATAATTTCACTTCTATGTGGAGTTTAGAAGCAAAACAAATGAACATTGGGGGGAAAGAGAGAGATAAAACAGACTCTTAACTATAGAGAAGAAACAGGGTCGCTACAGAGGAGGTAGATGGGGGTTGTGTTAAATGGGTGATAGGGATTAAAGAGGGTACTTGTGATGAGCACTGGGTGTTGTAGGTAAGTGATGAATTGCTAAATTCTCTTGACCAATATTACACTATATGTTAACTAACTGGAATATAAATAAAACCTTGAAAAAAAAAGTGACATACACTTAACTGGGAATAAAAAGAAGGAAAATACATAAATAGCATACTTAAGTGTAAAAAAAGAGAGAGAGTAGGAAGAGTAGGAGGAGGAGAAAATGGGGAAAGAGTTGAGCACTCCAAATTCTACATTAGAACAAATATTTTTGGAATAGAAATATTACCTTTAAAATGTAAGGTATCTATAGATGTTACTATTATGACCTACATTAGAGTGCTGAAAGATAAAATGGAATGAACACTACAAAATACAAAGAAATGGTAATAACAAAGGAAAGAAAAGATGGGAAAATTTAAAAAAACACTGCAGAAACTTAAAATGCAAGTGAGAAACATTCAGAAGTATGGAAAAGCTGCTGGAAAACAAGGGACTTCACAAAAATAGTACAAAAAATTGTATTGAACTTAAAGAGATTTTGAGTCAGAAGATTAAAAAGGCTAATTTAGTTTCATTTCAGCAGGGTAGAGCAGAAATACTGGTAAAAATGTTGAACTCTAAGATAGAAGGGAAAATCTGGAAAAGCTCCCAGACAAGTAAAGCACAAGTTAACACCAAAAACAAAGAAACAAAAAATTAGTTTGCTGTGATACCTCTTATGCAACAACACACATCAGAAGACAGTGGAATAAAATAGGGGGGGGGAAGCCTGCCACCAGTGAATTTTCTACTTAGATGAGGTATTATTTATGAATGAAGATCAAAAACTGGTGTTTACTGATTTGCAATGTTTTAGAACCTATACCTACAGTGTGTTCCATTATGAGGGATAATATGCGCATGATGGATTCTGCAGTGGAATATGTTTTATTCATTCATTCATTCATTCTAATTTTTTTAGAATATGAATTTTAAATAATGCACTTACAAATATTTCAATATCAACCTTCTATTTAAACCTTCTCTTTTGGGGTGCCTGCGTGGCTCAGTCATTAAGTATCTGCCTTCGGCTCAGGTCATGACTCCAGGGTTCTGGAATCAAGCACTGCACCAGGCTCTCTGCTCAGTGGGAAGCCTGCTTCTCCCTCTTCCACTCCCCCTGCTTGTGTTCCCTCTCTCTGTCAAATAAATAAGTAATATTTTAAAAAATTTAAAAAAAATAAACCTCTTTTCTAGATCTGAGAAGCTAGATCAGAGGAGAAGAAATGCTAGGAGGCAGAGTCCCAAGTCCTTGAAGGGGAATGGTAGAGACATGAGCTGGAGGCAAGGACTATGACAAATAAATTTAATTTAATTTAATTTAAAAAATAAATTAATTACATAAATTAAAACCCTGGGTTTGGGGACAGGGGGCACTACAACCTGACCTTCTGGCTTCCAAGACCTTGGGGCTGACAGAACAATAGCCATAAATGCAGAGCATATGCTCTCCTCTTCCACTTCTGCCCCAGGGCAAGTCCTAGACTTACTGTAATGTATTTGCATTACAACAACCAAGCCCCTCCCCAACCATGGAGAAAGGCTGCCATGATGGTTCCTGTACAAACCTTGTAGGGTCAAAAACTCCCCTTACCAACTTGAGGAAGTAGGGGTTCTCCATTTAACTGGAAGGGAACCAAAGTTGTAATCCACTCAACTGAATTTCATAGTTGCTGGTATTTTAAGAATTTATCTTTGTTAAAGAGATAACTGATGTTTGGAAATGTATAGAGAGCTTACTACATAAATTTGAGTTAACATTTTTTTTTTTAGAAGGTAGAGAATTCTGAATGATCAACTGCAAGTGATATGACTTATTTAAGTGTTTAGGTGTGGATGCAAGGAGGTTGAAACACAAACAGAAGAGAATTCAAAACATTTCCAGTGAAAGTGCAAGTGAGTAATGGAAAGGAAGTTAAGTTCTTTAAAAATTTTAAGGAGCATACAATGCTGATATATAACATATCAGATATAAGCTACACCCTGCCAAGGGATACATTCAGAATTTGTCTTGCAAATGTCATGAAATGATTCACTCTATCATTTCTTTTTCTTTTATTTAATGATTTCACACAGTCTGGGAGACAAACAGTCTAACAAGACTTTTTGCTCATTTACTGCTTTGTATGATACATGAAGATGTATTTCATAACAGCCATTTAGATTCATTTAAATTCTCTTATTCATATTTGAATAAACACCTATTAGTTATTTCTTTAATAATAATAATAATTTGTTACTTCTGCATTTACTATTTATATATCTTTATCAACATATACCTATCTATAATATTCATCTATTATATTTGTAATAACCAATATAGTCCATTAAAGATTATACTTGTAATCAGAGTATTAACTAAACACGGTGGTTGTTTCATTTTGTATTTTAATGGAAGTAGTAAAATATCAGTTTCTGAATTATATGAAGTGATTATTGACAGATGTTTATATTATAAATTTTTGCTCAATAATTATTTTCACATGCATTTTGTACTATAAAATGAATAGGTATTCATAATAAAATCACCAAAATAGTTTTTTTTTTGTATTTCTAGGAAAATATTAAAGCACTGGCTATTCTAAGGACATTTTATATTCATGTAAGTTTGGAAATATGACAAGTTCAACTTAGCATCCAAATGTATAGGTTCTAAGGATAAAAATAATAAATTTCTCATGCCAACAAACTTCTTAGACTTGATTTTAAACTCATGCTAAGAGAGCTGAGCAGTATGTAACAATTTTAGTTCCTTAATAATGTATAAGATATGCTTGACTTAGTATTAAAAAGCTCTTGGAAGGCACGTTTTAAAAGATAAACCTTAATTTCTAAACAAACTTTAATTTTACCAAAAGAGTCCTTTTAGGCCTCACAATCCCATAACAACAAACACAGTCACATAACCTGTTTCTGCTTCACTTTTTTGCCATATATATTTAATTTAGGAAACACTTATGTGTTTATAAAATACAAATATTATATTTTGTTTAGGTAAAACAATACTGTCAACAACTCAATGAGGAGGTTGACTATAACACTCAGGGGATTACCAAGGTCACTATTGTCTAAAACCCAAACTGAAAATAACCATACAAGCAGTTTATAAATCAATCAATCTATCTGTCTTTATGTCATCTATTTGCATTTTACTGTGGGGGGTTTCTCAACTTTTCTTTGTTTAAGTAAGACTGATTTCTTAATGTATTTTACTCTCCCAATAACTGGCTTGTGTGTGTATATGTATATATATATATATATATATCCTATACAGATTTTTGAGGTGGAAGACAACCTTTTTTCTCGCAATGGCATTGAGAATTTAAAATGAGATGTTAAAATAAGAATTTAATGTTCTGTCCACATCCCCAGATGAATATGGCTGGTAATAGATGTGCATTAGGATCAGTTAGTTTACCACCTGTCTTTCTCTCTTGGTTTGACTCTATCAAAATGAGTGTAGATAACATCCCCAAATCCTGGCACTCTTGCCTATGTATTTGGGGCTAACAGGTAATTCATGAACACCTTACTGTCTCATTAATAAATTTTGCTAAGTCCTACAAAAAAAATGTAGGGTTCATTTAAATATAAGAAGTCAGAATTGGAGTTATATTTTGCCTAATAATCCGGGGCATTTTAAACATAGACTAGTGATTTGTTAATCTTAATTCTTAAAATTTCCACAATTAAACATTCAATTAACCTATTCAAATTTCAAAACTCTAAATGTGAGTATTCTGAAAGTGATTTTTATATTTAATTCGTGAAGCTAAATACATGCATACATGTGTATTTTAATTAGAATAAAGTGTTCTGATATATATGTGTACGTATGACTGTGGGTGTTTGTGAATATACTTTAAAATCACTATCACAATTAAGCCAGTGTGATATGAAAAGAGAGAGAACAGTTCAGATTAATCTGGGCAAAACAGAACTCTTAGAATATATATTGATTTTCCACCTTCCAAAATACTTCCATAAATCATGATCATTGCATGCCATTCCTATGTGCCCTTGATGCTGCAAACTATAATCTAATCTTTACTTCAAGCTTCTAGAAAAGGACATTTTTCTTAGCATTTCTTCCTACTTATGCATTTTACTTACTTTCTCTGTCTGCTTTTTTCTTTTATTTACCTACAATATTGCTAGCTATACACATGATGCTGGCATCTCAAGGTCAACAAAATGAACTAATGAATAATAATACTTTTGTTCTCAGTGGGATTCTTGCCCATGAGTTTGGTAAACTAAGAAAAAATAAACTTTCAAGCACAGCAGTGTTTAAAAGCTTCTAAATGTGATTTCTGAAATGTTTAAAGCCCCAAATCCTTATGACTTCACCCTAAATTTAGGACTTCAACTTTATACAGACCATCTTCACCTAGTATTTTCTATGTTCTGTATCCCCAAGAATATCCTATATGATCTGACATTTGCATTCAGGATAAAACAAATTGATAAATGTTTTGTAATTTTCATTTTGTATGAAATCAAAAGTAGTATTATCCTGGCAATATTCAAGGAATGATTAGTCCTGTCTCACTTATATTTATTACTCTTTTCTATTTTGATAATTTTTCCCATATTCTGATTATTCATTACACCACTTGCACAATTGATTGGCTATAAATGAATGCTGTGAGCTCTACTCAACTGAAAAAGCTCTTCTTTGTAGGATTCACATTGGAAAACAATAAAAGTGTGACAGGTAAATATATTGGATATGAGTGTGCAAGAAAATGGATTAGAACAGGACAAGTGAAATGAAGAAAAAGAAAAAAATACAAAAGACTTTATTAGAAATGATAAATGTACAAAAATAGCATGATAGCAAGAAATTGAGTGAATCAATTGCACATTTGTACAGTGTTTCTTAATAACTTCTCCTCTTAAAACACATTTTAAAGAATCTACAAAAGCAAAGAGTCTTTAATAGAATGCACCTTCACTGAAGGGTAGTAACTTGACACACTTCTTTCAGGAGAGTTTGAATTTTATAATGGAAATATCATGACATTAACCAAAGGTGTTCACTAACTGATCTGAATTAAATAGATACAAACCAAAGGCAAGATACCCTTAGGAATTTGAACATAGAATAATAATGGCCTAATTTATTCAGAGTATAAAGTGCAGCTTAAGATCAGTAAAGCAATTATAATTTCTATCTTCAGAAATGTTTTATTTTAATCACTAGACTCAGGTTATTTTTCTCCGATAATAATTGATTGCCTTTCATACACAATATCCACCTGTCTATCATCTATCTATCATCTATTTTCAGTAGCAAAGATGAAAGGCATTCTCATTTGAGGTTTAAAAAAAAGTAAATCTAGATTGCTACTTACTACAAAGATTCTAAATCTATAAACTAACCTGCTTAAGCTCATTTTAAAATGAACATATGAAAATATATAAAATATTTAAAAGATAATAATAAACAGGGGAAGTTTAAGATTTAGAATGAAATGCAAAATAGCAAAAAGGAAGAATCTAGTTATCTCTGATTGCTTTGAAACCTTGAGATAATTTTTAATAATTCTAAAAATTCCTAAAGAATTTTGTGTTTGCTAAAATTTGTAAAAATAATTGTCATCATTTTATTCCTACTTTTAGTTACTATTTCCTAAAATTTATAAAAACAATTCATGTACATCATACAATTTCTAAGAATAGTAATATGATTCTAAAGTTTGCCTTTTAAATAATATACAATGCATTGCTATTTGTGATTTTCAGAAATGTTTTATTTATTCTTTTTCTCTTCTCTAGTGAAGTAGGAAATGATTTAAAGTCAACAAATATTCTTAAACGCTTACAATCAGAACCATATTATACAGATTAACTCAAATTTTTTAAAAATGTTCAATAACAATTGAATGAATTTTCAATAAAGTGAATTTTGAAGGTTATGAACTTTAATAAAACGATTTTATTTTCTTTACTGATTTGAGTAAACTACTCATTATAAATACAATTTAAATTTAGAAATAGGAATAATTTTGATGATGGTGTTCATGATAGTATTGACTTATTAGTCCACTTTGAAGAAACATTTTTATGTTTAACTTACTGTGTTACATCATCATTTTAACTCTAGTTGGTCAAAGATAAAGCTGGACATTAACTAAAGTAATGGAAACATTTTATTCTACAACTACTGGCAGTAGGGAAAAGTGTTGTGGCTGACCCAGATTTGTGCAGAGATGTCTGGGTGCTTTATGAGATAATGAGGGATTAGAGAAGAGACAAGTGGAGGCTTAGTCTTGTCAGGGAAATGAAAAATTATGAAGGCTTGGTTAGTGTAAAAGCCATTCAGATAGCTGGGTCTGCTACCTGGCAATATTGAAGGTAGAATTTTATTCTGCAACAAAGTTTGGGAGACAGAGTCCTTACCCTTTCTGAAAGAAATTTCAAAGGCATGGCTTCCAGGTCCTTGAGAAAGATACTACTGGTTTATAGGAGATACATACATATATTTATCAAAAGAACAGAGGAAGCTTTTTAAAAAATAAATGCTCTAGGACAGGGAGTTCTTAGCTGGAACAAGTAGCAAATTCTTTTGGCAGCCTTGAGCTTTCTCAAGCCAAGTTTTAAAGGACGGTGGGATGCTCCTAATGACTCCATCTGAAATAGTTGGAAGGCATGCTAGGGTTTGTTCAAATATCTTAGCACAGGGGTTTGAATAGAGTCCTGCATGCCCAGCGTGCTTTGCAGTTCTCAGATTAGAGCAGAAACCCGGAGACTACAGAGAATAGGGATTGATGTAATGCTAACACATGCTACTACTTACAAAGAGATAATAAGAGGCAGACCAAGAAAAATTAAATAGAAATGGATCAAACTGTTCAGGAGCAACAACAAAGATGTGAACAAGAGGATGAGTAATTATTGGCATAATTAGCGATAATATTTACGTGTTGTTAGCAACTGAATATTTATAAACCCCATTTGTATGTTGAAACCAATTCTGCATGTGACATTACTGAATATAGGGGCTTTGAGAGATGATTAAGTCCTAAGTATGAAGCCCTCATGAATAGGTTTAATGTCCTTACAGAAGACTGCCTGGAGAGCTCCCTAGTCCCTTCTGCCATGTAAAGACACAGGAAGAAGATGGTCATCTATATATCAGAAAGTAAGCTCTCACCAGACACCAGCTCTGCTTTGATCTTTAACTTTGTTGCCTTGATCTTTAACTTCTCAGTTCCAGAGAAATAAATTTCTGTTGTATTAAAAAACTACTCACTCAGGCTTTGGTGTTTTGTTAGAGTAGCTCAAAAGTACTAAATGGACATTTATCATTCAAATTAGAATATCTTAGAATTAATTTTATAATAAGTTATGGCAATTATTTATAAATTCACAAATTTTTACTTTTTAAAAGATATTCTTTTTTTTTCTTTTTTTAACTCTACTGCCAATGTGGGGCTCAAATGCATGGCTTCAAGATCAAAAATCATATGCTCTACTGACTGAGACAAGCAGACACTCCAACAAATTTCACTTCTGATTAATAACATGTATTTTAAAATGGGAAAAAAATATATAAAAGTAATTCTAATTAGCAGTTTGTAGGCCACCAGTTTCTATCAGCCAGAGTGAACAGATTAATTACAGTATCCTATTTTATACTAGAAATATTTAGTTGTGTTACATGACTCCAACATCCTTCCTCATAATGTTCACTTTTCTGACTATAGATTTTTGCTTGAATTTATTGAAATGGAATTTATAATTTTGATGAGTTTTAAGAAATACATATTCCTATTAAATAACATTAAGATACAGATCATTTCTATCACCCCAAAAAGTTTCTCTCTCACTTTTTGCTGTTAATTTTCAGGCAAAGGTAATCAGTGATGTCGTATCTGTCACTAAAAATTAGTTTTTCCTTTTTTTGAATTTTCATAGAAATAGAATATTTCAGTATGAACACTTTCATGTCCATCTTATTTTAAGCATCACAGTATTTTAGAGATAAATATGTTTGTGTGTAGTAGTAATTCATTACTTTTTTTAAAAGATATTATTTATTCACTTCTTTGTCATAAGAGAGAGAAAGCACAAGCAGGCAGAGACAGAGAGAGAAGCAGGTTTCCTGCAGAGAAAGGACCCTGCCGTGGGACTCAATTCTAGGACCCTGGGATCATGACCCGAGCTGAAGGCAGGGGCCTAACTGACTGTACCAGCCAAGTGTCCCTAATTCATTACTTTTAATTACAGGATGTTATGTCAATTATGGATGTATCACAGATTTTTCTTCCATTTACCACTGAATGAGATTTTGAATTATTTTCAGTTGGGGATGACTATGACTACAATTGCAATAAATATTCAAGTGTAAATTTTGAAGTAAATATTTTTATAATTTATTTTAGAGAGAGAGAGAGAGCAGATAGAGGGGTGGAGGGAGAGGGAGAATTTTTATAATTGTCTTTTCTTTACATATGCTCTCATTTTTTTTTTCCTCTGCTTCTATGATTTTTCTCTTTACCATTAATTCCAGCACTATGATTTAAATGGGCTTTCATGTGGGGGTGCCTGGTGGTTCAGTTGTTGTTTAAATGTCTGACTTTTGATTTCTGCCCAGGTCATGATCTTGGGGTCATGAGATTGAGCCTGGCATCCAGCTCCACGCAGGCTGGGGACAGAGACTGGTTAATATTCTCGAAACTCTTTAAATGGGCCTTAGTGTGATTATCTTTGTTCTCATCCTATTATTATTGGTCTTTGTTTCCTTCATGATCCATAATTATACATCTGCTAGATGGCTCACTATTTCACCACTGGTCATGTAATTGCTATTGTTTTCTTTTTATATTAGTACTTTTTGTGTGTGTACTTTACTTTGGTGGTTCCTATCACTTTGTCATTTAGTAGATTGATTCTTTCTTCTGTGGTAACTATTAATTCCATTCAGAATTGTTTTAATTTCAATATTGTAGTTTTTATCTTTAGAAGTTCCACATGGTTCTTAATTTTGATCAGATGTAGGACATCACATATTTAATATTGTTGAATGTTCCTTTACTATGCTCCTGTAAAGTATTTTGAAACTTGAACTTTAACAATGCAAAGTTTGTTTTTAAGCTTTGTTAGGACAGGTCTAGATTAGTCTTTAATTGAAATACACTTGAGTCCAACTACTAAATTGTGACCCTACCCAGTTCTATACTGAATACTCCAGGTGTTCCAAGAAGATCATCATTCTAAATGGCTAGAACTAAAATTAATGTCCAATTCTATATGAGTTCATTTCATTTTTCAGCTTCCAACATCCTTTGTTATTCTTTGTTCTATACATGTATGTTTTATCATTCAGCAAATATATCAAGAGAACGTCTTTGCAGATTTTTGAGGCTGTTTCTTTGTATACAATTGACTCTTAAATGACTTGGATTTGAACTGTGTGGGTCCATTCAGGTTGTTTCCAATAAATACAATACAGGACTATAAATGTATTTTTTCTTGTGTTTTTTCATAATAACAATTTCTCCTCTCTAGCTTACTTTATTGTAAGAATACAGAATATAATATATATGTTTTAATTGTTTATGTTATTAGTAAATCTTTATCAATTCACAGTACACCACTAGGAGTTAAGTTTTTGGAGAGTCAAAAATTTTATGTGGACTATGCAACTATGCAGAAATTGGCTTCCCTAACCTCCATGTTGTTCAAGGGTCAACCATTGATTCCTGTCTTTGCTACTTTACCTGTAAATTCCAGCTATTTCTTCCTCCTTATTGATCAACTTCTATCTCTCTAACTCAACAAGTTCTAATGCTTTGATTGGGTTTTCCCTTCCTGAACCTTAGAACAAAAAGTACCCCTAGGCAAGAGCTAAGAGAATCTTCTGACTCTCTTGTTACTCCCCCTTTGCTGAGAGATTATAGTTCTGTGCTTTTGTTATCAATGTCTGAAAACCACTGCTTTTCATTCAGCTTATAGTTACGGCTAGAAGATAAGTTTGATCCCAAGGACTCATTCATCTTAGCTGGAATTCGGTATTGTATGTGTGTGTCAACTTTAGATTTGAGGTAGAGGAAATTGATTATTTATACATTTAGAAATATTTTGTAATTATGGAATTGCCACACTTATTTAACTTTTTAATATTTTAACTTTTATTATATACTTAAATACACAATATATTATCTAAAACACACACTTTTTAAAAAAAATATTCAACGTAAAGTCTCTTAGTTTTGTTTTGTTTTTTTTTGAACTATGTAATTTTTTTGAACTAAGAATGTAATGGATCATGAGATAGAATGGGATCTGTAATGTGTGGCAACATATTCTTTTTAAACAGAATATATATGTAGTCTACATTTTAGTAAAAGTCTGAAAACTAAAGAGGCTGTTACAGTATTTGAAACATGTTAAGCAACAGATCACCAGCCCCTTTTCCTCAGGACTAAAAGCTTTGTCTCACAGAGCACCTATCAGTTTGAGAAGCGCATTACTGATGGTTCAGTAGTCTCATTTGTTCTGCTTACCTAGGTGGAGATGTGTTTATGATACTTTTCTGGACACAGTTTTTGAAAAGACTCCATTTTATCATATTATGAAACACCTGTTTTTGTATTTGTTATCATATATCCTCCATACATCTCTAGCAAAGGGAAGTTTAGCAGAAGCAAACATAGATTAATAGCTGGTAGGTGTAATAAACTTCATAACCTAAAATCTTGCTGTTTTTAACCCCATCCTGTCATTGTAATTCACTATAATATTTCTAAGACTCTGCTTTTTGTTGCTCTTTTTTTTTTCTTTCTTTCTGCAGCTGCATAAGCAGGTGCAGATTTGAAGCAGTATAAGGAATGAAAGAGAGTTTATCATGCAAATAATAGTATCATTTAACCCACCCCAACCCTGTAATTGACCTGATTGATCATAATGTTAAGATTCTCTCTTTGAATTCACTAAAACCACTGGTTAAATATAAAACAAGGGGTATTTTATTGACACAGTAGAACCTAATAGCGGTCTATCTTTTAAAAATACATATTATTTTCCTAACAGAACCAACTGAGGTTTGTGTTCTATGAGTGTATCTTTACCCTTGCTTTGAAATGAGAAATACCATATCATTTTGTTTTCTGCTGTACATTTGCCACAGTCCTTAAAGGTTTCACGCAAAGCAAAGTAAATCATCCAGACACATAATATTCATAAACACAGCAGTTTAAGTAAAATGAGGACTATTCCTTTTAATTCAAATTCCTGGTAGATTTTTTTTTTTTTTTTCCCTCAAGCCAGGTGCACAAAGAGCATGACGATGTAACAACATCCATATGCCAATTTGAATAAATTGGACTGATTGGCTCCTGGAAACTCTTTGGAAGGCACAAGCATATCCAGGAGAATTAGACCTTAATGTCCAGCTGTCTTTTATACCTAATAAGATAAATATATCAAAAATAGTCTTTTATTTGGCTGTGTCTCTTACAGAAAGACATGGAAACCAATACAAAGGAAGTGACTCTGCCTAACATGAAACAAAAGGGAAGGACGCTTTGTAACAACTTTCTGTGAAAGGTTACAGAGCCACATAATATAATCTTGAGTAACTGACAAACTTCCCTAGGTGATAACACAGTGAAAAAGTTCTGAGGAGCATGCCATATATTTTGTAAAGATAGAATTTAAAGGGACAACTGTTAATATAATCATATAGTCTTTGTAGATGGCATTCTGAGCTTTTTAAAACTATCTCATGTCAAAACAAATAGAAAAGAGCTTACCACTGATTTAGGTAATTCCAAATAAAGCCACCTCCAATGTTTCTTTTTAAAGCCCATAGCATACAAATACCCAAACACATATGTTTTGCATCTAACTTATTTTTGCTATTCTGTGAGCCTAGTGCATCAATTTGCCCATATTTAAAGCACAGAGTTATAAAACAAAATTCAAATGTTGTGACGATTTCATTGAGGCCATTACTCTCTAGTCATCAAGGCTGAACATTTGAAATATTCTTAAAATCAATTTAACTCTGTACAATGACTTTGTATCCTGCCACGTTACTGAATTGCTGTATGAGTTCTAATAGTTTTGGGGTGGAGTCTTTTGGGTTTTACATATAAAGAATCATGTCATCTGCGAAGAGAGAGAGTTTGACTTCTTCATTGCCAATTTGGATACCTTTTATTTCTCTTTGTTGTCTGATTGCTGTTGCTAGGACTTCTAATACTATGTTGAGCAAGAGTGGTGAGAGTGGGCATCCTTGTTGTGTTCCTGATCTCAACGGGAAGGCTGCAAGCTTTTTCGCATTGAAGATGATATTTGCCATGGGTCTTTCATAGATAGATTTGATGAAGTTCAGGAATGTTCCCTCTGTCCCTATACTTTGAAGCGTTTTAATCAGGAATGGATGCTGGATTTTGTCAAATGCTTTTTCTGCATCAATTGAGAGAACCACGTGGTTCTTCTCTCTTTTCTTATTAATTTGTTCTATCACATTGATTGATTTGCCAATGTTGAAACATCCTTTCAGGCCAGGAATGAATCCCACCTGGTCATGGTGGATAATCTTTTTAATATGCTGTTGGATCCTATTTGCTAGGATCTAGTTGGGAATCTTAGCATCCATATTCATCAGGGATATTGGTCTGAAATTCTCCTTTTTGGTAGGGTCTTTGTTCGGTTTAGGGATCAGGGTAATGCTGGCTTCATAGAAAGAGCCTGGAAGTTTTCCTTCTGCTTCAATTTTTTGAAACAGCTTCAGAAGAATAGGTATTATTTCTTCTTTGAAAGTTTGGTAGAATTCCCCAGGGAATCCGTCAGGTCATGGGCTCTTGTTTTTTGGGAGGTTTTTGATCACTGCTTCAATCTCGTTACTAGATATCAGTCTATTCAGGTTGTCAATTTCTTCCTGATTCAATTTTGGGAGTTTATAGTTTTCCAGGAATGCATCCATTTCACCTAGGTTGCTTAGCTTATTGGCATATAACTGTTAATAATAACTTCTGCTATACAAGTCAATGTACAGTAATCAGTGGCTTTCTTATACACTAACAATGAAAATACAGAAAGGGAAATTAGAGAATCAATTCCACTTACTATAGCACCGAGAACCATAAGATACCTGGGAATAAAACTAACCAAAGGGGTAAAGGATATGTACTCGAGGAACTACAGAACATTCATGAAAGAAATTGAAGAATACACAAAAAGGTGGAAGACCATTCCATGCTCTTTGATCGAAAGAATAAACATTGTTAAAATGTCTATACTGCCTAGAGCAATCTATACTTTTAATGCCATTCCAATCAAAATTCTATTTTTGTATTTTTCAAACAGTATTTTTCAAATAGCTGGAGCAAATAATCCTAAAATTTGTATGGAATCAGAAGAGACCCCGAATTGCTAAGGAAATGTTGAAAAACAAAAATAAGACTGGGGGCATCACATTGCCTGATTTCAAGCTTTACTACAAAGCTGTGATCACCCACCAAGATAGAATGGTATTGGCATAAAAACAGACACATAGACCAGTGGAACAGAGTAGAGAGCCCAGATATGGACCTTCAACTCTATGGTCAAATAATCTTTGACAAAACGAAAAAAATATATACAGTGGAAAAAAGACAGTCTCTTCAATAAATGGTGCTGGGAAAACTGGGCAGCTATATGTAGAAGAATAAAACTCTACCATTCTCTTACACCATACACAAAGATATACTCAAAATAGATAAAAGACCTCAACATGAGACAGGAATCCATCAGAATCCTAGAGGAGAATGTAGGCAGTAATCTCTTCGATATCAGCAACAGCAACTTCTTTCAAGATATGTCTCCAAAGGCAAAGGAAACAAAAGCAAAAATAAAATTTTCAGACTTCATCAAAATCAAAAGCTTCTGCACAGCAAAGGAAACAGTCAACAAAACAAAGAGGCAACCCATGGAATGGAAGAAGATATTTGCAAATGACAGTACAGACAAAATGTTGATATCCAGGACCTATAAAGAACTCCTAAAACTCAACACACACAAAACAGATAATCACATCAGATATGAACAGACACTTCTCCAATGAAGACATACAAATGGCTATCAGACACATGAAAAAAATGTTCACCATCACTAGCCATCAGGGAAATTCAAATTCAAATTAAAACCACAATGAGATACCACCTTTACATCAGTTAGAATGGCCAAAATTAGCAAGACAGGAAACAACATGTGTTGGAGAAGATGTGGAGAAAGGGGAACCCTTTTACACTGTTGGTGTGAATGCAAGTTGGTACAGCCTTTTTGGTGAACAGTGTGGAGATTCCTCAAGAAATTAAAAATAGAACTTCCCTATGACCCTGCAATTGCACTCCTGGGTATTTACCCCAAAGATACAGATGTAGTGAAAAGAAGGGCCATTTGTACCCCAATGTTTATAGCAGCAATGGCCACGGTCGCCAAACTGTGGAAAGAACCAAGATGCCCTTCAACGGACAAATGGATAAGGAAAATGTGGTCCATATACACTATGGAGTATTATGCCTCCATCAGAAAGGATGAATACCCAACTTTTGTAGCAACATGGATGGGACTGGAAGAGATTATGCCTAGTGAAGTAAGTCAAGCAGAGAGAGTCAAGTATCATATGGTTTCACTTATTTGTGGAGCATAACAAAAAGCATGGAGGACATGGGGAGTTAGAGAGGAGATGGGAGTTGGGGGAAATTGGAAGGGAAGGTGAACCATGAGAGACTATGGACTCTGAAAAACAATCTGAGGGGTTTGAAGTGGTGGGAGGGTGGGAGGTTGGGGGAACCAGGTGGTGGGTATTAGAGAGGGCACAGATTGCATGGAGCACTGGGTGTGATGCAAAAATAATGAATACTGTTATGCTGAAAATAAATAAAAAATAAATTTAAAAAATTAAAAAAAAATCACTTTATCTCTTAGACTAACATACTCTGCCACTTTTAAATCTGATAATGACCGTAGAATTTCTTTTGGAGATGAAGTAAAGTAAATGTTGCATCTGTTTGATATAGTAGTATTTAAGGTATCTAAATTTCATAAATTCCTTTATACAAAAATAAATAAAAATAAAATAAACTGATACAAAGTACAATAGTGAAATAATATTACACTTGGCACATCGGGCATGAAATCAGATATGATTCCACTTTGATAAGCTGTCATACCTAAAATAATTACAGCAGATAGCATTTTCCATGAATAAGATTTATTGTGTTTTTTTAAGAATTTATTTATTTATTTATTTATTTATTTATTTTGAAGGGGTAGGTCAAAGGGAGAGGTAAGAAGGGACATAATCCTCAAGCAGACTTCTTTATGAGTTCAGAATCTCACATGGCACTCCATCCCAGGACCTTGGGATTACGACCTAAGCCAAAATCCATGCTAAGCGAGGAATCTTCTCGAGATTCCTATCCTTTCCTCTGTTCCTTTCCTGACTTGCCCTGCCCCTCTCTCTCAAATAAATAAAATATTAAAAAAATATATATATATATGAATGGAAAGGTATACCTTTTTTCTAATGTATTTCATTATACAACAACTCACCAGGAAAAAAAAAATTCATCATACATTCTAGAGTTCTTCAAAATCAGTGGTGCTTTCACTTTTCATACACCATTTTTAGTTATCTTCTTAGAAAAGAGCAAAATCTGTTGGGTGCCTGGGTGGCTCAGTAGGTTAATGCCTCTGCCTTCAGCTCAGGTCATGATCCCAGGGTCCTGGGATTGACCCCTGCATTGGGTTCTCTGCTCAGCAGGGAACCTGCTTCCCTTCCTCTCTCTCTCTCTGCCCGCCTGCCTACTTGTGATCTCTGCCTGTCAAATAAATAAATGAAATCTTAAAAAAAAAAAAAGAAAAGAGCAAAATCTAAAGTTAAGTTTATGTATGCCAATCACACACCTCTGATTTAATGCAAATGATAATTTCTCAATGTGTAGAACAGAGTTCTTTGAATAGGAATGTAAAAGTGTGAAACTAGAAACTGAGAAGGCAAAGCAAACCAAAAGCTTATTTGGGGTCTTTAAGGAATTTAAATCCATGAGACTTAGATTCAAGAGGAGACTGAAAAGTTCCAGGTAGGCAAATCGAACTCCATATTTCAAATCTTGGGGGTCTGTTTCAGATCCTCGATTGTTGTGAAGCCATTGTTTTTGCACCCATCCACCTTATTAGAGTTCCTCCCCATCTGGCCAAAATGACTTCCAGGAAATTTAAAAGCCCATGTCTTTTATTTCGTTTTCATTTTTCTTTTTCTCCACTTTTATGGGTGAAAAGCAGCCATATATACTGGAGGAATTTAAAAAGTCACTGTACAAGTCCAGAGAAAGTTGCAGAATTAAAAAAGACCTAAAGGTCTAAAAAGACCTCAAGCTTGCCCTTCATGTTTACTGATCTTCTACACAGAGACAGCTTACAACAAAAAAGAAAACACTGGGAAGGGGAAGAGTCTGATTTTCAGAGTAAACACATTAATAGAGTCATATGTCTAGTTTCCAACAAAAATATCACAGGGCATACAAAGAAATGAAACCAGGTCCCATTCGATGGAGAAAATAAAACAACAGAAACTTTCTTTAAAAATGACTTTAAGAAATGTACCCAATAAATACTTTAAACAGTTATTCTAAATATCCTCAAAGAACCAGAGGAAGACATAGACAAAGAAAACTAGAAATATAAACTTCCCAATAATTATAAAATAGACTATGACTCTATATTTGAAGAGAATGAGCTAGTAATACTTGCATGAACATGCATGGACCTCAGAAGCCTTGCATTGAGAAAATGATTAGTGAATGAAACCAGATATAAACCTATATATACCATGTAATTCCATTTATATGAAATCTTGGAAGAGGCAAAACTAATTTATAGTAATAGAAATCAGAGCAGAGATTGCTTAGGTGTTGAAAGAAGAGTGTTTCACTGAAAAGGAGCATAAGGGGTTTTCTGGTATAATAAAAGTGTCCCATTTCTTTATAGAGATCTGTGTTACATGGGTGTTAGGAATTACTCAAAAAACAAAATACATCTAATAAATAATAAGAAGAAAGTAGATCATTTAGTCATCCATTTATTGATTCATCCCCTTTCATCCCCTTCTATTTAGCAAACAGTGATTTAAAAAAAGACCTAAGCACAGTGTAGTAACTATTTTATATTTTTATATTTAATATTTTTTAAATTTTATTTGTAAATGAATTACCCAAGATAAATGGGTACCCAGGGTACTCAAGACACCAAGGTGTTCCTTATATATTTGAGACAGAATATGTGTTTTACTAAAATAGATGGAGATCCCAATTTTTTTAATAAGAAAGTACAAAAAGGCCTAAAGAGGGAAAGAAAGAAAATAACAATAAACAGCATGTGGTTTATTCATAAACCATAAACTTGAGACGATTATCTATGACCCAGTTCTCAACCTAAAAAAAAAATAACTCAGAAAATTTGTAAAAGAGATTTGGGATTGGTGTAATTTAATTCTTGAGTCAAGTTCTCTTCTGGTTCAAAGAGAAGAGGTTCAAGCAGTAGATGTCCCTACAGAATTAGAGAGTTATGAGAAAATTTTTCTGTTATCCTTTGTTTCATAAATAGGTGTTGATGGAGGATAATTTTTAGCTTTGTAGGTCCATCTTGAACATTGTCACCCCAAGTCACTGGAACAGCCAAAAAGCATCCTGTATATTTCCAAATGTTCCTCTGGGACATTGTCTCCTCCCACTTTTCTTCCTCCCATCCCCAACTTGGAAGCTATTAACCTAGAAATCTTGGGTGACCAAATTTCTATCAGGGAAACCCTGTCCTGGAAGTGTGACTAGTGTGGTAAAGAAATACTTTGAGAGAACCATCTAAGAAGAGACTAAGGGTGGTCCTAGACAACACTTAAAAACACAATGTGGTTTAAAAAAAAATTCAAATACTGACCAGCTTACATGGAATACAAAGGACGGGCTGAGTGCAATCTATTGTACCCAAAGACTCTCGAGAAAAGTAGCGGCCAAAGAACTGAAACAGGTAATCAAAGACCATGCTGTAATGAAGGACTTCAGCAATGGAGGCACAAAAGGAGTGGGAAGATATTGAATGATTTGCTAGCTCTGTAGATATCAGGATGGACCAGGAGTTTTTATGAATTAAGCAGCCCACAAGATCTGAAAAAGGATGATCCATAATTCTCAATCTTATCACTAATCCTAGAACTTAGATAGCCTTTCTGAGCTGTCAGAAAGGGAAAATGTATTCATAAAATTATTCTAGAGTGACTGAAAGGTTAAAAATAAGTCAGACTTCAAATGAAGAGGTTCTTTTTAGCCTTACTTGGCAATACTGAATTCATCCCAATAAGAGAAATAAATGTTTCAGCTAAATAGAACTCAGTCGGAGACAAGTACATTTGCAGGCTTGAAACCCTCCTTCTTCCGAGGTTAGAGTATGTAGTAAGAATTTTTAAGAATATTCATGTAGTATATATCTTTATCTGTGGTTGAAGACAATTCTCCAGATATAATCAGAAAAGAAAAATATCTCATAAGCGCATTAGAGTAATGCTGCGTGGAGAAGAGGCATACTCTTAGAGTTATCAATTTTAGAGTATTCTGTAAGATTAAGCTTCAGAACATATTAAAAAGTTTGTCAAATTTTTAGAGAAGAGTGAGCAGAAGGAGTGAATTAAGTAGCATAGAAATATATATTTAAAAGCCAAATATTGGATTCTGCATTTTATAATGAAATAACTATCTTCTTAGAGGTTTTGGTACTAAAATTGAAGCAGCCTTCAGAAGACTTTGCTATAAAATTAGAGGAGACCATTCCTAAACCAGAAATTTTAGGGTAGAAGTGGCCAGTTTTTGAGAGGTTCTCTCTCTCTCTTTCTGTGTGTGTGTGTGTGTATAAATATATTTATAAATATAAATATATATTTATTTATATTTATATTATTTATATTTATATTTATATTTATATTTCTTCAAGGGCATGCTTTGTTTTGATTGTATAAAATCCTGACTTGCTGATGTACATTAAACCCCTAAAGAAAGTCAATGGCAAGTCATATGAAAACTAGAATTATGGGTTTCAGAATAAAGGGAAACAAAGTACAGGGAAATGGCCTCTCATTTTCCTCTGGAGCCTGGCATCTCAGTCCTAGAGATTCCTGAAGAGCCAAGCCAGAAGGTTAGTTGTAGATTTTGTTGGGGGAACCAGCCCAATTATCTGTTCCCTTTAAGCAGCAGAATCTAGTTGTTGACAAGCTTACTGGTATGTTTCCCTGATTTAATCAGAAATTCTAATCAGAACCTCCATTAGAAATTCTAACTATTATACACACACTAAATTCACTGGGGAGAAAGAAGCCAATGACAGGGGTAAGAGGATGGCCTGGGATATTAAGTAGAGCAGGCTGGGGTGCAAAGATATAATAGGATAGCAAAGATATTAATCCTAATATTTAATACTTAATGAGTACTACCTATAAAGCTCTCTTCTAAGAACTTTATATGAGTTAAATCTTTTTTCACCTCAGAGTATTCCTCAATAGCAGGTAATAAAATTAAATTATTTTATAGGTTATTAATTTATGTACAGAGAAGCTGAGAAATTGCCCAAGTTACAGAGCTAGAAAATGGTACAATCAGGAAATCTGCCTCTAAACACTTCAATAGCAAGTATCACAAAACCTTCATAATAAATTAATATTGTTCCATGTAAGAAGCAGGTGTAAATTTTACTCAGTATACTGACTAACATGTAATAGAGAGGAATATTTAAGACAAAGATCCATGTACTAATATTTTAGTACTAGGAAATTAGCTTGGAGCAAAACATTCAAAATTTTTTACTGGAGTTGTACTCATTTACTAGCATGAAACACATAGCACATAGGTGTTGAATATAATACTCCTCTTATGTTTAAGTGTAAATATTGCATATATTATATAATATTAAAATAATATACTATATAAAATGTGTCTTCTACAAAGTGAAAAAATGCTTATATTTTTAAGTCTTTGGAACAAATTTATAATAACTTCATATAGGCCACAAAAAGTGTCAATACTTTCTGTATAACTTAAACTATACAGGTGACATCTATGATATGGCTAAAATTTATTTGAAAGAAAATTAAAATATATAAACATATCTGAAGAAAATTCAAGAAAAAGTTAAGAAACTCAAGTAATACTAGAAATTAAATAAGGTATAATTTTAAAGATATAAAGAATACAATGTAAAATTAATGCATTAATGATAGTTTTTCTGTGTTCTCAGCTAAGAAAATTAATATTCAAATAGAAAAAAACAATTAAAATATTGTTTCAAGAGTGAAATAAATATGGACGGAAAGAATATACTTTTCCCAAATAAACTCAAGTGTCCAAACTTAAGGTGCATAAAAAATCTCAAGGTCAAAATTATTCTTAAGGGTTAAAATATCTTTCCAACACTTTAGTTCAGTTCTTTTTTTTTTTTAATTTAAACTTTCCATGGCAAATATGATCTCTAATCTGTTATTGTTACTGATGAGTTTTACATTTCTTTCTTTATATTAACCTGGGATAAATTCTCCTGGGGTGTTTTTCTTCAACATAATGGTAATTAAATATTGGATTTGAATATAGCTAGTATTCAAAATGTCCCCTACTGTAAACAAAACAAACACAATTAAGTCTTCAACTCTTTCTAATTTAATATGATTAAATTTCATCTATTCTTCAGCATTCACAAATTCCAAAATAAACTTAGTACCTTCTATAAGTTAAAATCTATTCAAAGAATCCCAACTGCAGATGCTTGTTTACAGAAAGACATTTTTTCTTGTCAAGAGAGTTTCCTTTCCTCACATTCCTCTCTTATATGAGCCATGTCTTAATCTACTTCCATTACCTGGCATGTTAAATCTCTTTCAAAGTCTATATCTATCCAGTATTTAATCATTTTCAATGTTGTGAATTTTCTCCCAAACTTTATCCTGCATCAATTTTTCCTTTTTCTGAAGACATGATTTATCATATATTTTTGGAATATTCTATTATCCTTTACAAGATTCACTCTTGTAACTATATAGAGTAAGAAGTATTTATCTTTTTTCTACTTATTCTTATATATATGTCTAAATCAAAGTGGGAGGCACCTAGCAAAATTAATGTAAATAATATATTAATATTTCAATTATAAGCCTATGGAAAATATGCTTATTATCAATTAATATGATCCTCACTGTAATTAATGTTTCTTGTCTATTGATGTCTAATTATGATAACAAATTATTTTTTAATTTTTTCAGCATATTCAGTAATGAATTGGAGGGTTTTTTTTTTTTTTTTTTTAGTTTAAGCTGATTTGCTCTTATTGTAATTTGAAATGCTTCTTAAGCAAAGTCAAGGTTAATTCCTAGAATATTGAAATAAGGAGATGTAAGAAATGGACATAAAGATCAAAAAATTGTATCTATAGAAAGAGAAACTTTCATCTGTGGCTTAATGAGTTAATTTTCAAACTTTCAGGCTGTATGTGTATTTACGTACATTTTACACCCACAACTCCCTTCTCAATAGGAGACTGGCCTCGACAGTTAGAGAATTGCATGTGTTTGACATCAATCCTACACTAGCAATAAGATTCAAAGATTTCAGAAGAGAAGATAAAAAAGGTCCTTTCTTACTAGACCAATATTAGATCTGGTGATTCTTAAACATATCAATTGCTATTTAAAATAATATTTTCACATGGCTGCTTACAAAACAACTATTACCCTCCTACTACTTTCTTAAGAATAGAGCCATTATTTATTCATGCTTTGGGTAATTGGTAGATGTTGATTAGTACAAGGCAACAGTGGCATTTCTGTTCCTTTGCCAGTAATTGGAAATCAACATGAGTATGTCACATATCTAGCCAATAACACCTAAGGATAAGTCCACTGATGTTTCTGAGAAAGTTTAAATAAAACAGCACAGAAGCTAACATTTTACTGTCTTAGATATTGCCATGTGAGGACGATGCTTAGAGCTTCAGAAGTCATTGTAAAACGTATCAGAGTAAAGCCAAAATAATTGTTTAGAAGGCAAGAAAGAAATGAGTAAAGCATTTAACTAATGAATATTTCTTTTTATATTGTATGGTAACACATTATATATGTATTTTGTAGGGTAACACATTATAATATTTATTTTATTTCCACATTTAGTTACTTGAAACCAAAGACCTCTTAACTGATACACTATTAAATGCTTATGATATTGTCTCATTATTAAAAACCAATAGACAGGGCGCCTGGGTGGCTTAGTGGGTAAAAGCCTCTGCCTTTGGCTCAGGTCATGATCCCAGGGTCTTGGGATCGAGCCCCACTCAGCTCTGCTCCGCAGGGAGTCTGCTTCCTCCTCTCTCTGCCTGCCTGTCTGCCTACTTGTGATCTCTGTTAAATAAATAAATAAAATACTTTAAATAAAAACCAATAGACAGAAATAGGTGAAGGGAATTAGAGGTACAAATTCCCCATTATAGAATAACCAATGAGAATGTAATGCACAACATTCAAAATAAAGTCACTAATATAATAACTTCGTATGGTGAGAGATGGTAACTAAACTTATTGTGACGATTATCTTATAGTATATAAAGATATTGAATCACTGTGATATGCATCTGAAACTAATGGGATATTCTGTCAATTATACTTAAACTTAAAAAAAATGCTAAGTAGAGGAGCAGCTGAATATTTCAACAATTTAGTTTAAATAAATAATTTTGCACAATCAAATTTTCTGTGCTTCAGAACTCTTCTTCATTGTTCAAGATAACAATATAAAATAAATCCATCTAACATATACATTAGTTTATTTGCTGGGAAACAATGTTTTCAGCTTTATACTGATACCAAATCAAATGTTCTTCAAAAGCAATACTGAGATTCTCTTTTGCTTAATAGAATTGAATAGTTTTGGTCTAAAACTTCACACTATATAGGACATTGATTAGATCTGAAACAACTACATTGTGTTTGTATGAACAGATTAGCAGTTGGTTAGAGGAAACATTTTGGATTATTCTTGGAAATTCAGTTACCTCAACTTTTCATGTGAGGATTTTAAGAAGAGATTTCATTTTATAAGGTGATCTTCAAGAAAAATAGATTTAAATAAAAAAGACAAACATATGTCTTGCGGATGACTGCTTGCTCTCCTTCCCTGGGGCTTGTGGCTGTTGTTCCCTGAGAGAGATAGGAGAGAAGAGGGACGCTTTGTCTTTCTATCAGAAATGACTGTTCCTGCCTTCCCAGTTTGCACAGGTGCCTGAAGCTTTGCTCAGCCTCCTATCTGCCCACAGTCTTTCTCACGAGAACATAGTGGTATCTGTGAGGAAGCGCCTGCAAGTCTGTGCAAACCCATCCTTTGACCGTGGCTCCTAGATATTTTATACACATTAGCTAATTAGCTGGCTTTTAACAATTCATTAAACTTTTTAACTGAAATCTTCTTAATTACTTTAATGATACTCCCATATTTTCTAGTGCTCCGCTCCAACTAAGCCATGCTGTGCTCATATTTACCCTCAGAAGTGTGTGTTTTTCCTTAGATTTGGGGCTGGTTGATTGCCTTCCAGTCTCAGCATTCTGATGGGTTCAGAATTTCTTTTTATCTGGCTTTTTCCTATTTTTAATGTCGGAATACATTCTCTAGCTATTACATTTTAAGTAGAAGCCAGAAATGCTGACCCTTTTAATTAGGCCAGAATAAACTTGATACTGAAAGAACACTAAACAGAAAAGAAATCATGCTTCCAACTCTGTTATAAACAGAGATAGAAAATTACTACACACAATTCTTAGTAGAGTCCAGCAACAAATAAGAAAAAAAAATATTTCAATGACCAAAAAAGGGAAAAAACCTAAAAAAATACATATAATGTGATAGAACTTTGTATTGTAAATTCCAACTAAATGTTGATAAGTCAGTTCTAAATAAATGAAAGTATATCATGCTCACAAATTACGAGATTCTATATTAGAAATATATGAATTCTCCCCAATCTGATTTATATATTAATAAATATATTAATTCTCCCCAAACATTTCTAAAATTATAGAAATATGAAGAATCAAGAATAAATAAAACAATCCTGAAAAACAAGGAAAAAGTAGATACTTTAAGAGGAACAAAGAGGGCAATATTGTATACTACAAACCTAGAGTAACCAAAACAGTATGGTTCTGGCACGAAAGTAGACACATAGGTCAATGGAACAGAACAGAGTCCAAAGATACACTCATTCTTATATGGCTAATTAATCTGTGACAAAGGAGGCAAGAATATACAATAGGGAAAAAAGAGTCTTTTCAAAAAATAATATTAGAAAAACTGGATTGCTACATGCAAAAGAATAAAAATGAACAACTTTCTTATACTAAGCACAAAAATAAACTTAAAATGCATGAAAGATCTAAATTGGAGAACTGAAACCATGAAACTCCTAAAACAAAACATAAGCAATAATCTCTTGGACACTGGGTTGGCAAGTTTTTTCTAGATTCGTCTCCATGGAGCACCTGGGTGGCTCAGTCGATTAAGCATCTGTGTTCCATTCAGGTCAGGATCCCAGGACCCTGGGATCAAGCCCAACCTTGGGCTCCCTGCTCAGCAGAGAGTCTGCTGCTCCCTTTGCTTGTGCACGCTCACGCTCTCCCTCTCTCTCTCTTTCTCTGTCTAATAAATACAGAAAAATAAATAAATAAATACAGAAATAATTTAAAATTGAAAAATAAATACAGAAAATAATAAATAAGTACAGAAAATACAGAATAATAAATAAATGTAGATAAATACAGAAAATACAGAAAAATAAATACAGAAAAATCTTTTAAAATTACCAAATAAAATAAAATTATAGATATGTCTCTCAGGCAAGGGAAACAATGCAGGCTTTCTAAGAAGAATGCATGGCAAGCAAGGCAGCTCTCTGTACCTGGGGCAATGATAAAGGAGGTGACAGCTTCTAGTTATTTGCTGACCAAAGATCTTGCAGCTGACAGTATATTCTTCCTGGATCTGGGCTGGTGAATCTCAGTGTCAATCAAAATATTTAATAGAAATGCGTTCATACATTCACACATATACACACACACACACACATAAAATAGTAAAATGGAACTGTACATAATAGATAAAAACTGGATATAAGCAAAGTATTCTAAAAGGGAATGGAACAGGCATGGTTTTCACAAACATAATACTGAGATAGACTCTGGACACAGAATAAATTAAATGTGAACTCATTTATAAAAAATTCAAAAACAGGAAAAACTAATTTTTTCATTAAGAACTTGACATTGAGGAGATTGCTTACTGGAAATGGGTAGATTATTTTTCATTTTGCTACTGTTCTACACTTGGTTTGGGAAGTGGTTATCTCAGCACATTTACATTATGAAAATGCATTTAGCTATGCATTTGTTTTTATTTTACTTCTTTCTCAATATTTTATTTCAAAGACCTAAATAGCTGAAATAATATTACAATGAACATCAACATGCCCATCATGTATATTATACCATTAGCACTTTATATATTAATTTTTTAACTTTGTGTAATTTAAAAATGTTTTAAAATCACAATATCCATAATTTTGTATTGTCTTTCAAAAATTATTTATGCAGTATATTCTTCTCTAAAATTTATGAGCAGTTATTACTGAATATTCTCAGGACTCCTTGATGCCTGGAATGTTTTCTTGTTTGTTTGTTTGCTTTGTAGAATATAATGTGCCTATATATTCATGTATATGGTCATATTGAGAACATATAAGTTAAGAATATATAATGTGGGGCACCAGAATGGCTCAGTAGGTTAAGTGTCTGCCTTTGGCTCAGGTCATGATCTCAAAGTACTGGTACAGAGCCCTGCATTGGCTCCCTCCTCATCGGGACGTCTGCTTCTCCTTCTCCCTCTGCACCACATGCATTAATGTGCCTCTCCCTCAAATAAATAAATAAATAAATAAATAAATAAAATCTCTAAGTGAAAAGAATGTATAATGTGTGTCCATACTCAAACACACACACGGACACAATGTATGCCCTTAGCTTAAAAACATATAAATGTATTTTGCAAGCTACCTAACTTACTCACCCAAATATACACATATTTTGGAGTCCCAGAATTTCTCTTCATATAGTATCCTATATTGGGAATGAAATAAAATTATGTCTTAAACTATTTTTTAAGATTTTATTTATTTATTTGACATAGACACAGTGAGAGAGGGAACACAAGCAGGGGGAGTGGGAGATGGAGAAGCAGGCTTCCTGTTGAGCAGGGAGCCAAATGTGGGGCTTGATCCTAGGACCCTAGGATAGTGACCTGAGCAGAAGGCAGACACTTAACTACTGAGCCACCCAGACTTCCCAAAATTATGTCTTGATCTAATTTATCAGAATGATACAAAGCTTTGGATAAATAATTCAATTTTACCGGTGCATTAGAATATATTTATAATATGATTTTTGTGAGGTGAAAAAAAAGAATGTCTGAAATAATGGAATATGATTAATCACAAACATTCTCCCTCAATGATGCCTTATTAAGTTTATTGCAGGATAAGAATTATTATTATATGACTGACAGACAAGTGGTTTAAATTTCTGTTTTTATTACCTGGTTCTGTGGAGGAAAAATGTACAAAAAAAAGAGTATTTGAAAGCTTAATACTTAATAATAGTCAAAGGTTATTAAAATGATGTGTGTGACAGTGTTATTCCATCTCTAGGTCTATCATGAATTTTTCTAAGTTGTTTGTAATAGAATCAAAAGGCAGTTACCAAAAATCCCCATAAATAATATAAATAATAAATTCCAGCTTAGTGAATCATGTGTCATAGACAAACACTGACTATAGTATATGTATTATCTTATACTATCTTCTCCATTACCCTGTCAGCATATGTGAACAAGATACTTTAGTTCAAAGCTTCACAGTGAGATTTCCCTTGCTTCAATTGCTACAGACACCCAGCTGTCCAAAACTCTTCAATTATTTATTTATCTTTTATTTATCTATATCCCAGCAGAACAATGGTTTGCTACGACACATCTTTTCTAAGTTTGAGTGATCATGAAAGTCATAATGTAACTTCTTGAGGGATCTGGCTAGTCTCGTTAAAGGGACACTACTGCTTTTTCAGCAAGTTTTTCAAAACATTTTTATATTTTTTAAATTTTTTTATAATTTTTTATTTTTTATAAACATATATTTTTATCCCCAGGGGTACAGGTCTGTGAATCACCAGGTTTACACACTTCACAGCACTCACCAAAGCACATACCCTCCCCTATGTCCATAATCCCACCACCTTCTCCCAAACCCCCTCCCCCCAGCAACCCTCAGTTTGTTTTGTAAGATTAAGAGTCACTTATGGTTTGTCTCCCTCCCAATCCCATCTTGCTTCATTGATTCTTCTCCTACCCACTTAAGCCCCCATGTTGCATCACCACTTCCTCATATCAGGGAGATCATATGATAGTTGTCTTTCTCTGCTTGTACTGTTGAATCCTATTGGCTAGTATTTTGTTGAGTATTTTCGCATCTGTGTTCATCAAGGATATTGGTCTATAGCTCTCTTTTTTGATGGGATCCTTGTCTGGTTTTGGGATCAAGGTGTGCTGGCCTCATAAAATGAGTTTGGAAGTTTTCCTTCCATTTCTATTTTTTGGAACAGTTTCAGGAGAATAGGAATTAGTTCTTCTTTAAATGTTTGGTAGAATTCCCCCGGGAAGCCGTCTGGCCCTGGGCTTTTGTTTGTTTGGAGATTTTTAATGACTGTTTCAATCTCCTTACTGGCTATGGGTCTGTTCAGGCTTTCTATTTCTTCCTGGTTCAGTTGTGGTAGTTTATATGTTTCTAGGAATGCATCCATTTCTTCCAGATTGTCAAATGTATTGCCGTAGAGTTGCTCATAGTATGTTCTTATAATAGTTTGTATTTCTTTGGTGTTAGTTGTGATCTCTCCTCTTTCATTCATGATTTTATTTATTTGGGTCTTTTCTCTTTTCTTTTTGATAAGTCAGGCCAGGGGTTTATCAATTTTATTAATTCTTTCAAAGAACCAGCTCCTACTTTCGTTGATTTGTTCTATTGTGTTTTTGGTTTCTATTTCATTGATTTCTGCTCTGATCTTTATGATTTCTCTTCTCCTGCTGGGCTTAGGGTTTCTTTCTTGTTCTTTCTCCAGCTCCTTTAGGTGTAGGGATAGGTTGTGTACCTGAGACCTTTCTTGTTTCTTGAGAAAGGCTTGTACCGCTATATATTTTCCTATCAGGACTGCCTTTGTTGTGTGCCACAGATTTTGAACCGTTGTATTTTCATTATCATTTGTTTCCATGATTTTTTTCAATTCTTCTTTAATTTCCCGGTTGACCCATTCATTTTTAGAAGGATGCTGTTTAGTCTCCATGTATTTGGGTTCTTTCCAAACTTCCTTTTGTGGTTGAGTTCTAGCTTTAGAGCATTGTGGTCTGAAAATATGCAGGGAATGATCCCAATCTTTTGATACCGGTTGAGTCCTGATTTAGGACCGAGGATGTGATCTATTCTGGAGAATGTTCCATGTGCACTAGAGAAGAATGTGTATTCTGTTGCTTTGGGATGAAATGTTCTGAATATATCTGTGATATCCATCTGGTCCAGTGTGTCCTTTAAGGCCTTTATTTCCTTGCTGATCTTTTGCTTGGATGATCTGTCCATTTCAGTGAGGGGAGTGTTAAAGTCCCCTACTATTATTATTATTGTTGATGTGTTTCTTGATTTTGTTATTAATCGGTTTATATAGTTGGCTGCTCCCACGTTGGGGGCATAGATATTTAAAATTGTTAAATCTTCTTGTTGGACAGACCCTTTGAGTATGATATAGTGTCCTTCCTCATCTCTTATTATAGTCTTTGACTTAAAATCTTATTAATCTGATATAAGGATTGCCACTCCTGCTTTCTTTTGATGTCCATTAGCATGGTAAATTCCTTTCCACCCCCTCACTTTAAATCTGGAGGTGTCTTCGGGCTGAAAATGAGTTTCTTGGAGGCAACATATAGATGGGTTTTGTTTTTTTATCCATTCTGATACCCTGTGTCTTTTGACAGGGGCATTTAGCCCATTAACATTCAGGGTAACTATTGAGAGATATGAATTTAGTGCCATTGTATTGCCTGCAAGGTGACTGTTACTGTGTAGTCTCTATTCCTTTCTGATCTACCACTTGTGGCTCTCTCTTTGCTTAGAGAACCCCTTTCAATATTTCCTGTAGAGCTGGTTTGGTGTTTGCAAATTCTTTCAGTTGTTGTTTGTCCTGGAAGCTTTTAATCTCTCCTTCTATTTTCAATGATAGCCTAGCTGGATATAGTATTCTTGGCTGCATGTTTTTCTCGTTTAGTGCTCTGAAAATATCATGCCAGCTCTTTCTGGCCTGCCAGGTCTCTGTGGATAAGTCAGCTGCCAATCTAATATTTTTACCATTGTATGTTACAGACTTCTTTTCCCAGGCTGCTTTCAGGATTTTCTCTTTGTCACTGAGACTTGTAAGTTTTACTATTAGGTGACGGGGTGTGGGCCTATTCTTATTGATTTTGAGGGACGTTCTCTGAACCTCCTGAATTTTGATGCTCGTTCCCTTTGCCATATTGGGGAAATTTTCCCGAATAATTCTCTCCAGTATACCTTCTGCTCCCCTCTCTCTTTCTTCTTCTTCTGGAATCCCAATTATTCTAATGTTGTTTTGTCTTATGGTGTCACTTATCTCTCGAATTCTCCCCTCGTGGTCCAGTAGCTGTTTGTCCCTCTTTTGCTCAGCTTCTTTATTCTCTGTCATTTGGTCTTCTATATCACTAATTCTTTCTTCTGCCTCATTTATCCTAGCAGTGAGAGCCTCCATTTTTTTATTGCACCTCATTAATAGCTTTTTTGATTTCAACTTGGTTAGATTTTAGTTCTTTTATTTCTCCAGAAAGGGCTTTTATATCTCTCGAGAGGGTTTCTCTAATATCTTCCATGCCTTTGTTGAGCCCGGCTAGAACCTTGAGAATTGTCATTCTGAACTCTAGGTCTGACATATTACCAATGTCTGTATTGATTAAGTCCCTAGCCTTTGGTACTGCCTCTTCTTCTTTTTTTTTTGTTGAATTTTTTTGTCTTGTCATTTTGTCCAGATAAGAGTATATGAAGGAGCAAGTAAAATACTAAAAGGGTGGCAAAAACCCCAGGAAAATATGCTTTAACCAAATTAGAAGAGATCCCAAATCGTGAGGGGGGAGAAAGGGGATAAAAAGAGGTTCAAAAAGGAAGAAAAAAAAAAGGAAAAAGAGAAAAAAGAAAAGAAAAGAATTTAAAAAAAAGAAAACAAATAAGAAAAATATAAAAAAGAAAAAAAAATATATATTAGATAAACTAGTTTAAAAACGTTAAAAAAGAAAAAGGTAAAAGTTAAAAAAATTTAACTAGAAGGTGAGAAAAAAAACAGAAAATGAAAAAGAAAAAAATTAAATTAACTGCAAGACAAAAAAAAAAATTACAGGGAAAAAGCCATGAGTTCCGTGTTTGCTTTCTCATCCTCTGGAATTCTGCTGCTCTCCTTGGTATTGAAACCATACTCCTTGGTAGGTGAACTTGGTCTCAGCTGGATTTCTTGTTGATCTTTTGGGGGAGGGGCCTGTTGTAGTGATTCTCAAGTGTCTTTGCCCCAGGCGGAATTGCACCGCCCTTATCAGGGGCCGGGGTGAGTAATCTGCTTGGGTTTGATTTCAGGAGCTTTTGTTCCCTGAGCGCTTTCTGTAGAGTTCCGGAGGAAGGGAATACAAATGGCGACCTCCTAGTCTCTGGCCTGGAGGAGCCGAGAACCCAGGGCCCCACTCCTCAGTGTGCCCTCAGAGAACTGCGGCCAGTTACTCCCGTTTGTCTGACCCCCGGCCGCGCTCCGAGCTCACCGAGCCTGCGTCCCGTTCAAGGTTACACCGAGCTGTGAGCTTACTGTTGGCTCTGTCTCTGTAGCCAGCTTTCCCGTTCCAATACCCGCAAGCTCTGCGACACTCAGACAGCCCCCATCGTTCTGTGACCCTGCGGGACCTGAGGCCACGTTGACCCCGCGTGGGCTTCGCCCCGGTTTAGCCTCTGGAGCGATGTCCCTCAGTAGAACAGACTTTTAAAAGTCCTGATTTTGTGCGCGGTTGCTCCGCCGCTTACTGGGAGCCGGCCCCTCCCCCTGGGGTCATCTTCCCGTCGCTTTGGATTCACTTCTCCGCCGGTCCTACCTTTCAGAAAGTGGTTGTTTTTCTGTTTCCAGAATTGCTGTTCTTCTTCTCTTCAATCTGCCGATGGATTTTCAGGTGTTTGCAATCTTTAGATAAGCTATCAAGCTGATCTCCGACTAGCTGAAGTAGTCTCAGCCTGCTACTCCTCCGCCATCTTGACTCCTCCTCTCAAAACATTTTTAAATTGAAGCTATCATAAATAATTCTGATGATTTACTTAGAGATCAAAAAGCAAATCACAAATTAGACCCAATGTTTTATTTGTTTTGTTCATAGCTCTTTTTTTCCACGTTTCCAATGACAAATAATCATTGGGAATACCCCTTCAAAACATGTACTACTATGTTTGCTGACCTATGAGGTATTTCATCTGTATAGAAACAAACTAACACATAACAGACAAAATAAAACTGTGACATGACAAAAAAAGAAATCTATTCTTTATGATTTTAATGTTGTACTTATGTTTTCTGTATTTAATGTTTATTACATAAAACTATTGAAAAATAAACTTGTTTTTGATTATAATCTCTAAAAGATGAAAATCTGTGAATTTATAGAACCTCTTTTATAGATAGTGTCTGGGACTGTTTAGAACTAATTATATTTCAAAATGTAACCTGTTTGAGGGATGTATCATATCCAAAATGCAACCATAATGTTCTTTCTTAAAACTGATCACAGTTTCTTTATAGCAGCAGTGTCTACAATAGCCAAACTAGGGAAAGAACCTAGATGTCCATCAACAGATGAATGGATAAAGAAGGTGTGGTATATATACACAATGGAATATTATGCAGCCATCAAAAGAAATGAAGTCTTGCCATTTGCGACGACATGGATGGAACTAGAGGGTGTCATGCTTAGCGAAATAAGTCAATCAGAGAAAGACAACTATCATATGATCTCCCTGATATGAGGAAGTGGAAATGCAACATGGGAGGTTAAGGGGGTAGGAGAAGAATCAATGAAACAAGATGGGATTGGGAGGGAGACAAACCATAAGTGACTCTTAATCTCACAAAACAAACTGAGGGTTGCTGGGAGGAGGGGGGTTGGGAGAAGAGGGGTGAGGTTATGGATATTGGGGAGGGTATGTGCTATTGTGAGTGCTGTGAAGTGTGTAAACCTGGTGATTCACAGACCTGTAGCCCTGGGAATAAAAATATATTATGTGTTTATAAAAAGTAAAAAATTAAAAAAAAATAATCACAGTTTCAAAACTTTAACATTCTTGAAGTCAACTGAATAAATCATCTCCAGCTACCATGCTTAGGGACATGATTATAAACAAATACATAAATAAATAAATATGAATAGATAGTAGTTAGAATAGAATTTTTCAAAAAAGTCAACATGACAGGAATTTCACTCAACTAATTTTCACAATACATATATTGTCTCAATCTTATTTCTACCATTTCAATAATTTTATTTAAGTATAAATATACTGGAGACCAATACATATCATTATATTGAAAATGAAAATCTTGTATAGTTTATTGTTAAAATCCTTCCAACCTCTTATATTGATAGGTTTATTTCAATAGCCTAATCAGTTATTGTGTTGCTTAATAACATATTAGGTACTTGTTTATGTTATGGTATTTTATGAAGTTTAAATAAATATTAAAAAAAATTAAGAACTTAAATAAGGGTTTCAATTCAGCATCAGTTTTCTTCCCCTAGATGTATGGCACTAGTAAAGAAGCAAACAATATGGAGGCTTCTGCAATGTTCCTTTAAGTAGCTGTAATTAAATTCTAAATTGATCTAGTTATAAAACAAAAGCAAGCTAATTGAGATATCATGAGAATTAGTTATCAACTAAAAGACAATGATATACAGCCTCAGCAGAATTATATTTAAAATTAATTAAAATATATTCATGTAAAACTTTAATTTATGGTTTTATTACTTACATAAAGTTGTCTAGTCAGTAATATACTCCTTATATTTAATGCAATGGCCTCTACACCCAAACTGTGAATTAATTTTTTTTTTAAATTTGAGCAACTACCCCAGAAAAATTGACATAATTCAGCATACACTATGTTTCAACCCAGAGGGGAAAACTATAGCACCATATAAAATCATAAACTAATGTGTTTTGGTTAACAAATATTAGTTTATTAATTGAAGAATAAGGGCCTTACTACTTCTTGGATTGAAATGTTATTAAGTATCTATTACCTACTATGATGGTAACATCTAGGTATACTAAAATGGACAGGGTATATGTGCTTCTTTCTTTGTATACCTATTTCCACCAACTTTGTATCAGCATTATCCTCTCCAAACTACTTAGAGCCATAAAAAGATCAATTATGCCATTCATTCATTCATTAAGAATTTTTTTTCTCAATCATCTTTTAATGATAAAGTTTATTCAAGCCTGTGCTCTTATCAACACACAGCTTTCTCATTCCTCAATCTTTTTAAGCTAATACCTGATTTCCAATAGATTGCCCTTTCTTAAATGTTTCTTAAATGTTTCCAAAGATAACATTTCCTTCCCTATTCTGTCATTTTTGAAATGATGACGCCATCTTCCATTTCTCTTCATTTCTGAAGACCCTCTTCCCTTGCCTTCAGTGACAGCAAACTCTGTTCAGGCAATTTCCCATGATAGAGAACCATGGCATCTCTGGAATCAGACTAACTGGATGTGAATTCAGGCTTTATCTATTCCTTGCTGTTACCATATTGGAATAGTTCTTCTCTTTACCTCAGTTTTCTCATTTGTAAATTATGGATAACAATAGCATTTACATCACTGGCTAGCTCTGTGGAGTAAATAAATTAATATGTGGAAAGCAAAAAAAAAAAGTTTGCTGTGAAGATTAAATGAATTGACGTATCTAAAGCACTTTTTTTTCTTAAGATTTTATTTAGTTATTTGACAGAGATCACAATTAGGCAGAGAGGTAGGCAGACAGAGAGAGAGAGAGGAGGAAGCAGGCTCCCTGCTGAGCAGAGAGCCCGATATTCTGCTCCATCCCAGGACCCTGGGATCATTACCTGAGCTGAAGGCAGAGGCTTTAACCCACTGAGTCACCCAGGCGCACCTACCTAAAGCACTTTAATATTTGTCTCACACATAATCTGAATCAGAGTTTTGGTGTTATCATTGGCTGTAGTATTATTACTGCTTTTCCTTTCAGTCATCTTTGTCTTCTTCTTAAGATTTAAATTATTGGGACTATTTCTCTACTTAATCCTAAGCTATTCCAGTTCCTAAAGTTTTTGTATTCAATCATTTTCTCTTCTCATGCTACCTATGCTCCTGGACTTACATTCTTCACCTCCATGATTTCAGTTAGTGTATGATGTCTCTAAAATCTAGATTACCAACTCAGATTTTGCTTCTAAATTTCATATATATTTTCAAATTGTATACTAGACATCTTTTTTCTTCTCTTGAATATCATAAAGGAATATCTCTATGGGACCATTGCAATTTATTAATTTCTTTTTTTTTGATAGTCTCTACATTTACACATTTATTTCATACTTTTTTTTAATTAATATTTTATTTTTTTATAAACATGTATTTTTATCCCCAGGGGTACAGGTCTGTGAATTGCCAGGTTTACACACTTCACAGCACTCACCAAAGCACATACCCTCCCCTATGTCCATAACCCCAACCCCCTTCTCCCAACCCCCCTCCCCCCAGCAACCCTCAGTTTGTTTTGTAAGATTAAGAGTCACTTATGGTTTGTCTCCCTCCCAATCCCATCTTGTTTCATTGATTCTTCTCCTATATGGGGGCTTAAGTGGGTATTTATTAATTTCTATGTATTCTATTTTCTTTCCATCTCCAAATTAGTGACATTTTAGTTTAAACATAAATAGCTTTTTTTTTTTTAAGATTTTATTTATTTATTTGACAGACAGAGATCACAAGTAGGCAGAGAGGCAGGCAGAGAGGGGGTCGGGGGGAAAGCAGGCTCCCTGTTGATCAGAGAGCGCAATGAGGGGCTTGATCCCAGGACCCTGAGATCATAACCTGAGCCAAAGCCAGAGGCTTAACCCACTAAGCCACCCAGGCACCCCAACATAAACTGAAGATAACAATTCAGTGATACTACTCAGTGATACCATCTATATAACACTCTTAAAAAAATACTTTTATTTATTTATTTGACAGACAGATCACAAGTAGGCAGAGAGGCAGGGAGAGAGAGAGAGAGGAGGAAGCAGGCTCCCCACTGAGCAGAGAGCCCAATGCTGGGCTTGATCCCAGGACCCTGGGATCATGACCTGAGCCGAAGGCAGAGGCTTTAACCCACTGAGCCACACAGGTGCCCCTATATTACATCCTTGCAGAGAATCCAAAGTGATTAAAATTACATAGATAAATCTAATCATTGCATCACTTTTCTTTAAGTCTTTTAAAGCCCCCTAGGACTTTTATCATGAAAGAGAAAACTTCATGTTATGTCCTTACTAAGATATTCCTTGACCTCCTCTTAATTTTCTTAATTCTTTCTATACTCCAGTTATACTGTTTTTGCCACCATAATGTGCTATTTTTCTTTTTTTTTATTATCTTTGAGGTCATTATTTCTTTTTTTCCTAGATTGTACTCACAAACCTTCTCCTACAATTCAGGATTAAGTTGCATTCTTATGTCCAGTACTGTTGGTTTCCCTAAGTAACAACTTATTGATGAAGTATTTTAATCATATACTTGCCATTTTCTCTAATCTTTAAACACCTGAATTTGTGCATCTAGAAGGTACCAGGCATTTATTAAATATTTAGTATATGTGGGAAATGTTTCATCATTTAAGAACACTGATTTGGGTTTCAGACATACACTTGCCATAACACTGTAGCCAAAAAGTTGGGGATAATAAAAAGTAATCACTGGGGTTTCTGAGGAGTGATAAAATGCATTAATATACAGTAGAAGAGAATCAGAAAGTTAGTATGATAGGTATTGAAATTATTGAATAACAAACAGAAAATAGGATCTGAGAAGAAGAGTATATAGGAAAAGAATAATAATTCAGAAAAAATTTTTTTTTCCTCAGAGAGGTATTTAAAGGGTACATTAAGAATAAAAAACCTCTTATGAGTTAAATATATGATAGCAGACATAAAAATATCCAAAAGAAAACCTGGAAGTTAGTATGATAGGTATTGAAATTATTGAATAGATGTGTATAAAATGATGTATAAAGTTAATATAAGAATTTTGTGGTATTGGGGCACCCAGGTGGCCCAGTGGTTAAGCATCTGCCTTCAGTTCTGGTGGTGATCCCAAGATCCTGGGTGTTGGTCACCCAGGGTCCTGGAGTCAAACCCTGCATTGGGCTTCCTACTCATCAGGAGGCCTGCTTCTCTCTCTTCCACTCCCTCTGCTTGTTCCCTCTCGCGCTGCGTTTTTCTCTTTCAAATAAATAAACAAAATCTTAAAAAAAAAAGAATTTTGTGATATTGACATCTAGGTATAATAAGTGACAGAAGATACGGTAAATTAGAGAAAATATTTACTTGGTAAAGATTGTTTTCTATTTCAAGATTCTATTTCTAAGTGTGCTTTTTTCCCTGAGAAGTTGTTTACCCTCTCTATAAATCCACTTGATGAATACTTATATTAACAATCATATAGTTAGGGCGCCTGGGTGGCTCAGTGGGTTAAAGCATCTGCCTTCAGCTCAGATCATGATCCCAGGACTGGGATAGAGCCCACATCAGGCTCTCTGCTCAGCAGGAAGTCTGCTTCTCCCTCTCTCTGACGGCCTCTCTGCCTACTTGTAATCTCTGTCTGTCAAATAAATAAATAAAATATTTAAAAAGCAAACAATCATATTGTTAGTAATATTACATATGGTAATATAATACAAAGGCAATAGTAGTAGTAGCAAGTTTTTGAAGGTCATGAAGAAAAAATAGTAAGGCTTCCATAGTCCAGATATTACACTGAAATGCTAAGACACATCAGTTTTCATATTAAGCTCAGTAAATTCAAAAATTCAATGCTACGTGTGAATTTGGTCAGTGATCAAAAATCATTTTTGTATTTAAAATTAATAATATCTTAAGATTTGAATATTTTTGAAATTACTTTCATGAAATCACCTAGCTATTTCTAATTTTAAGTTAAAAGTTGCTTATTTAAAAAAATAAATAAAAATTATCTAATAGATATATATTGGCTTGGAAAACAGCATAATTAGATAACACAATTTCAAGTCATGAATCTTCAAGAATGCTTAGGTAAAAAGCATACAGGCAATTTGTGAAGTTCTGGATCACCTCTAAGTTTGTTTAAAAATAAATGGCAATTATTTAAAATACTCCTCTAGGGCGCCTGGGTGGCTCAGTGGGTTAAGCCGCTGCCTTCGGCTCAGGTCATGATCTCAGGGTCCTGGGATCGAGTCCCGCATTGGGCTTTCTGCTCAGCAGGGAGCCTGCTTCCCTCTCTCTCTCTCTCTCTGCCTGCTTCTCCATCTACTTGTGATTTCTCTCTGTCAAATAAATAAATAAAATCTTTAAAAAAAAATCAATAAAATAAAATAAAATACTCCTCTATCATGTTTCTTCAAAAGCTCATGTTTAAAATGTGTGCGTGTGTGTGTGTGTGTGTGTGTGTGTGATTCATTGGTAGATATCAACATCATTTTAATACTACTTTGTTTATATTTGTAATGAAAATTTGTCAGTCTATGTTGTTTTGTGAGTTTCTGGTAACTTTTATTTTGTTTACATATATCTCTTTTTATAACAAAAATAGTAAGATACTAAGCAAATCCTGAAGATAAATGGTATTTTAATTATTTTCTGGTTCTCTGATCTTGACCTGCATATTTCTGTTGCTGTTTATTAAATACAGTTTGATATTTCTTTTTTTTTTTTTTTTTTTTTCTTTGAAACTTTCTCTTCAACTTAGTATTATCTTTCTGAACTTTTGGCCCTGTCAAATCTAAATATAACATTCTTTATTTTCTCAACAACTTTAATATATATATGAAAGTGAGTCTGATAATTCTAAAGAACAATCATTTAGTTATGGTCAGAAAATCCCAACAGATACAATATTATTTCCAATCCATTTCATATATCCTAATTGAAATTGTATATTCACAGCATTTTATAAGAAATAATACTGATATTCAATACATGCAAATCAATAAATGTGACATATTACCTAATTAATAAAATGAAATAGAATATCATATGACCATCATAATGGATACAAAAAAAAAAGTACAACATCTTTTCATGACAAAAAGTCTTAACAAATTGGATATAGAAGAAACATAATTCACCTTAATAAAGGCCATATATAATAAGCCCACAACTAACATCATATTCAACCATGAAAGGTTGAAAGCTTTTCCTTTAAGATCAGGAACAAAACAAAGGCGATCACTCTCATCCCTTCTGTTTAACTTAGTAATGGAAGACTTAGTTAAGGTAATTATATACCAAAATAAATAAGAAAGGAAGAAGTAAAAATGTCTCTGTTTGCAGAAGACATGATTTTGTATAGAAAACTCTAAAGACTCTTGAAATAGGTCCTTAAACTATTGACTTGATACCTTCCATTATTTCTAATTTAAGCATTTAGTGCTCTAAATTTTCTTTCCAATACTGTTTCATCCCACATATGTTCTTTCTTTCCATTTATTTCTATACATTTTCTTTTTAATTTCATTTGAGGATTTCTATTTTGCCTATGGATTATTAGTTAAAATGGTGTTGTTTAATTTTGTGCGCTTAGAAATCTCTCAGTTGGCTCTCTCACACCGATTTATTTATTTATTTATTTATTTATTAATTATTTATTTGGCAGACAAGATCTCAAGTAGGCAGAGAGGCAGGCAGAGAGAGAGGAAGGGAAGCAGGCTCCCTGCTGAGCAGAGAGCCCGATTTGGGGCTCAATCCCAGGACTCTGGGACCATGACCTGAGCCGAAGGCAGAGACTTTAACCCACTGAGCCACCCTGGTACCCCCACTTACTGATTTCTAATTTAACTCCACTATGGTTAATAACATAGTCTGAGGGCGCCTGGGTGACTCAGTGGGTTAAAGCCTCTGCCTTTGGCTCAGTTCATGATCCCAGGGTCCTGGGATCAAGCCCCACATCAGGCTCTCTGCTCAGCAGGGAGCCTGCTTCCTCCTCTCTCTCTCTGCATGCCTCTCTGCCTACTTGTGATCTCTGTCTGTCAAATAAGTAAATAAAATCTTAAAAAAAAAAAGAACATATGATAGTTGTCTTTCTCTGCTTGACTTATTTCGCTAAGCATGATACGCTCTAGTTCCATCCATGTTGTTGCAAATGGCAAGATTTCATTTCTTTTGATGGCTGCATAGTATTCCATTGTGTATATATACCACATCTTCTTGATTCATTCATCTGTTGATGGACATCTAGGTTCTTTCCATAGTTTGGCTATTGTGGACAGACCTGTACCCCTGGGGATAAAAATATATGTTTATAAAAAATCAAAAATTAAAAAAAAAAAAAAAAAAGAACATAGTCTGTATGATATCAATTATTTTAAAATGGTCAAGGTTTATTTAATGGCCAAAGGAATTATCCATTTTGGCAAATATTCCTTAGGCACTTGAAAACATCATATTCTGCTATGATTGCATGTATGTACACAAACATATCATATACACACACACAATTAACTAATACATGTGTGTGCTTATGTATAATTCTGCTGGTTTTGATTATGTTGTTCAGATCTCCTATATGCTTGCTGTTGCTAAATTTTTTTTTTTTTTTTGGTCCAGAAGTTCTAGTAGTTGCTGGAAGAGCAAAATCCACAACTATAATTGTGAGTTTGTCTATTTTTTATTTCAGTTCAATCAGTTTGTTCTTCATGTATTTTGAGACTCCTTAACTTAGTGCATACACATTTAGAACTGTTTGTTTCCTGGTGGACTGATCCTCTTTTCATTAGTAATGTCCCTCTTTGTTTTAGTAATTTTCTGTGTTGTAAAGTCTAGATTATCAAATATTAATACAAATATTAATAGAACCACTATTTCATTTCCTTATTAATTTTATAAATGATTCCCTGATTTTTTTTTCCCATTCTTTGTCAACCTGCCTATGTCATTGTATTTGAAGTGAGTTTCTTGTAAGCAGCATATAATTGGGCTGCTTTTATCCACGTGGCCAATCTCTTCTTTGACTAGTGTATTTAAACCATTTACATTGTAAGGTAAATTATTAATATGCATTTGTTTCCTCAGCCACTCATTCTGTTTCTCTTCTCTTACTTTCCCATTGCACTTTCATCTTGATTTACTTAAATAGTTTTTGAGTGTATCTACTTTCTACACTCTTTGGTCTGGGAATGTTGATATGTTTAAGTGAGTGAATTACTCTAGATACTTTAATATATGTATGTATTTTTTAAAGATTTTATTTCTTCATTTGACAGACAGAGATCACAAGCAGGCAGAAGAAGAGGAGGAAACAGGCTTCTCACTGAGCAGAGGGCCCGACGTGGGGCTCGATCCCAGGACTCTGGGATCATGAACTGAGCCAAAGGCAGAGGCTTTAACCCACTGAGCCACCCAGGCACCCCATGATTTTTATTTTTTAATTTTATTTTAATTTTTAATATTTTATTTATTTATTTGACAGATCACAAGTAGGCAAAGCAGGATGCAGAGAGAGAGAGGGGAGAAGCAGGCTCACTGCTGAGCAGAGAGCCCAATGCAAGTCTGGATCCCAGAACCCTGAGAACATAACCTGAGCCCAAGGCAGAGGCTTAATTCACTGAGCACCCAGGCACCCCTGTATATGAATTTTAGAAATTTATTTATTTTAAGTAATCTCTACACCAAGCCTGGAACTGAAACTCACAACCCTGAGCTCAAAAGCCGCTGGCTCTGCCTACTGAGTCAGCCAAGTGCCCCTATATGTATGTGATTTTTAGAAGTCTGCAAATGTCAACATCTTAACCTCTTGTTTAAAGTGTGAAAGCCTATGTCACTTTATATTCTTCACTTTTAAATATCATTACCTTGAACTCGGTAGGATTATAATTTTTGTTTCAATCATTAAATATGATTGGTTTTAACACTCATTAAGAAAGGGCTATCAATCTTATATACCCATTCTTTTGCCATTGTTATGACTTTCTTCCTTCCTGAGGTTTCAAAATTTCTTCTTTTATCAGTTCTTTTTTCCTTGAAGAAAATCTTTTAACAAACATTTAATGGAAAATCTCCAAGTAACAAATTATGTCAAATTTTCTTTGCCTGAAAATATTATGAACCCTTCATTCCTAAAGCATAGTTTCACCAAGTATGAAACTCACAATTGATAGTTCTTTCCTTCCAGCACTTGAAAAACATTGTGTCATTTCTTTCTGGTCTCTATTGATTCACATAAGAAATCAACTGTTGATTGATTGATTGATTTTAAAGCTCTTTTTTCCCTTTCTTCCGGTACTGATATAATAGGGATGTTGAATCTTTTGGTGTCCCACACAATCTGAGTATGTGTTCTTTTCATTGGTCATTCTATGTTATCTCTCATATTCAACTTGGTTAAATTCTATTATTCTGCTCTCAATTCATTGATTTATCATGTCATCTCCATGCTATTATTGACCCCATTTGACAGGTTCTTAATTTCTTTTTCTATGGTATTTATTTCTGTAATATTTATTTGATTCTTTTACATGGACTATTTTTTCGATAATTTATTTTTTGTTAATTTTTAAATTTCATCAATTTTTTTGTAATTGATGTTGAAACACTTTTTGTGATGTTTACCCTAAAATCCTTTTCAGATGATTCTAACATCTAATTTATCTTGGTGCTGCTGTCCATTGATTACCTTTTCTCATTTAAGTTGTGGTTTTCTTGGTTCTTTTTATGATAGATGATTTTTCATTTGATCCTAGGCATTTTGTTTTTCATGTTAGATGACTTTGACTATTATTTAAATTATTTTAGCAGGCAGTTATACTGATTTTAGATAGCATGAAGATCCTAGCCTCCTTTTGGGGGCTGTGGTTTTAATGCCAGCTTAATTTTTAGAGCTTTAACATCATTATTTTTGTCTGTTTGGTTACATAGTGCTGCTCAGGATCTTACCGGTCCCTGGTAGTCTTAACCAGGAGGATGGAAGGGGTTTTCCCAAAGCAGGGTACTTTTCAGTGGGTAAAGAGTATGGTGGAATTCCCCACAATGTCTCCTGGCAGCACAGGCGTCATTGGCAGGAGAGGAGAGTCTCAGGTTTGCACAAAGAATCTTTCTAGACCAGGCTTCTCAGTGAACTGGGTCCCTGTTACTGGTTCTGCTCTTTTGCGTTGGTGTTTCTAAAGAGAGAGCAGTCTCAGGCCTGGCAGGGAAGAAGAGCCTTTTCCATAGCTGATTATTGTTGGAGAGCATCTTGATGAATGTCTCCTGATTAGTCCAAAGAAAGAAGGTTCTGTCTTCTGTTGCTAGGTTCTTTTGCTAGGTTGGGGGTCAGGGAAAAACTACCCCCAGAGACTAGAGAGAGATGTACTGTCTGTGCACCAAGTCTGGTGAGCAGACAGCTGCTTTCCCTGTGAAGCCTGCCAGATAAAGCCTTTGTAATTCCTATTTTTAGTATATGTGCTGCCGAAGCGAGCACAAGCCTTTGTAATTCCTTGTGATCAGGCCCACTCATGCTACCAGCTATCTTTTTGCACATATCTGCCATTCCTACCCAGGCACCTCCATGTGAGATCTCTTTATTAGAGATGCTTAGCAGAGGTCTTCTCCAAGTGCCTCTGTCGAGACTACAATATTGATCTTTTCCAAGTGCCTCTGCTGAGTCTGCCTTGGGGGGTGGAGGGAAAAGGGGAACTCTTGAGAGCATTTTTCTTCACTCTCAGTACTCACTACTTTTTCTAGCCCTTTCTCTTCTTCCTCCCTCAAACCCACATCTATAAAATGGGAGAAACCTTTTGTTCATAGCTCCTTGGTAGTGAGAAGATCCCCACATCCATGCTAACCCACCTCACCCTTACCCAGAGCTGTTCTGGGCGTAAAAATGGAACATAGGGGAACTATTGATTTTTCCTGCTTAGGTCTTTAAATATCTGAGTAAGTAATTAAATGCTTGATTATTACTTTCATTTTAATTTGTTATTTATTTATTTATTTTTAAAAAGATTTTATTTATTTATTTATTTGACAGACAGAGATCACAAGTAGGCAGAGAGGCAGGCAGAGAGAGAGGAGGAAGCAGGCTCCCCGCTGAGCAGAGAGCCCGATGCGGGGCTCGATCCCAGGACCCTGAGATCATGACCTGAGCCGAAGGCAGAGGCTTAACTCACTGAGCCACCCAGGCACCCCTTAATTTGTTATTTAAATTGTTCACCTCAACACTTGGCAGCTCAGCATTTGATGGTCATTAAGAGAGTACATTGGAACTTGGATAAATTCACTGGTTTTGTTATCTAACATGAATTTAATTTCTTGATAGTAAGGATTTAATATCTAAGCCATTGTAGTAATGCATTTAATTTTCCATTTAGTGGCATGTAAAAATAATATACATATAAGTGAACTGTAGTTGGGGTCACCTTTGGTTTTTCTCATGGATTATTGAATGCATTACTAATTAATAAACTTTCTTCCTGAAGTCTTGTCTCTCTATGCTGTGTTCCCTATTCATCTGAGGTGAGACTTTTAAAAATGTAAGTCTCATTCTTTTATTTCCTATTTAAATCCAATTTATGTCTTGTCACTTCCATTAGAATATATTACAAGCACTTTGGACAGTCTAAAAGCATTTGTAATTTATTCTAAACCAAATTCTTTACTATTATCTCTTGACATCTCCCCCCTCCACACACATACACATATGTGGAAACCCACAAAATTACTTTCCATTGTCCAGAACTCCATACTCTTTCTCATAAGAATACCTGCAAAATCTTGCTTGAAGGACTTTTCAGTTAACTCTCCTAGTCATAAATGATACTCACATTTTAAACTGTGTATTCAGCGGGGAAACTTTACTGATAGCATAATTTTGTTTCTCCAATACAGATGTTAGGTCCATGGATCTTGGTTTTTATATAACCTGTCATGTAATAATAGTTTGTAGAGCTTTAAGTATACAGTTTTGAAAAAAAATGTTGTGACATGTAAAAATTACAGTTAAAATTTCAAATGTCTTTTAATAAAGTGCACAGGCATGCTCATTCTCTTACATATTGCCTGTGAATGTTTTGTGCTACAGTGCAGAAATGAGTATTGCAATATCAACCATATGATTGTCAAAACCTAAAATATTTTGTATCTAGCTCTTTCCAATAAAAGTTGCTGACACTCACTCTAAAGTATTCTTCTTTTGTTAAATCTCTCTGCTTCCAACCCAAGAAGTAACTGTCATTAATTTTTATCTCATTGCTCTTGTCATATTAACTTAATGAATAGCAATGAAATAATCTTCAAGTTTCTTAGTAGAGTGATGTTATACACATGAGATTTTTTTCTGTAGCCACTGACTCAAAAAATATAAACTCTTTACATTATAATGAGTCATCTAATTAATGAGATTGAATTATTCAATAAATGGACTCTTTGACATAATTAAATATCCTTATTTACTTTTTTGTTGCTTTTGAAAATAACAATTGCATGTTTGCACATTGGTTCAGTAGATTCATGATGTATGTTTAATCAATTATTTAATTTAGGTACATAGTTAATAATGCCAATATTTGTTCAAACTGGAGAAAATCTAGGACTCAAGGAAAGGAAGGATATTTTGAATACATATTTTGACAAAATGATATGTAAAACACTTGTTTCATTTATCAGTAATTTTATTTGGTATGCATTGCCATATTTAAAATTCTGATAACACCCCAAAATGGTAATTATGTGAGTCATGGATGTGTTACCTAACATTATCATAGTAATCATTTCACAACATAAATGGTTATCAAATCATCACACTATACACCTTAAATTTACAAAATGTTTTATGTTAATTATATCTCAATAAAGCTTAGTAAAAAAAGAGTTAACAGTAAGCTAGAACTTATTAGAGATTATTTAAATCCCAGAGTCATCATTTATAGGATGAATATGTTTCAAGTTCATATACACAATAGATGAAAAATTTATTGCATTCAGAAGATGTGACTCAGTTAGGGAATATATGCTTTCAAGCCAGAACAATTTTTTTAGAAAAAATGTGCTCTGTTTATTTTTATTGTAATTTCTAATTATGTTTTTGGGTTTTTATTACTATACTTTTATTCTTACTTATAAATTGGTCATAAAATGATTTAAATGATCTTGTCCTTGTGTCAACCTGGCTAGGCTACAGTTCCCAGTATTCAAACAATAATCTAGGTATTCTTTGAAGATGTATCTTAAATTTGGTTCAAGTCAATAATCAGTTAACTCTAAGTAAAGGATGTTATCCTAAATAAATCTGAGTGAGTCTGATTCAATTACAAGAAAGACCTTAAAGACAAAATCCTGGGTCATCTGGGGAAAGAAGTTCTCCCTGTGGACAGCAGCTTCAGCTTCTGCCCCAGAGTTCCAGCCTGCCCTCCCTCACAGCTTGCCCTAAAGATTGGATTTGCCCAAAAAGTCAGTTTCTTGTACAAAATGTCATAATATGTCTTCAGCTAGTTTTACTTCCTTACTTCAACCCTGACTAGTAAACAAACTGTTAAATATTTTGACATAGCAGTTCCCATATTAAATAACTAAGCCTGGGATGCCTGGGTGGCTCAGTGGGTTCAAGCCTCTGCCTTCAGATCAGGTCATGATTCCAGGGTCCTTGAATCAAGCCCCACATCAGACTCTGCTCAGCAGGGAGCCTGCTTCCTCCTCTCCCTTCTCTGCCTGCCAGATCTCTATCTGTCAAATGAATAAATAAAAATCTTTAAAATAAATAAATAAGTCAGATAATATTGTAGTAAAGCTTGCTGCCAATTTTTGCACACTTGTTCATCAAACATTGATCCAGGCTTTTTGGAGGAACAGACACGATGAAGAAATAATGCTTAAAATATTCATCTTTGGGGAGTTAGTAGAAACTTTCATAAAAAAAAGAAAAGCAAGAATAGTATTGTTCTTAATTTTTATTTATTTTTACTTTTATAAAACATTGCTTACTTATTTCAGAGAGAGATTGGGAAAATGGAGGATGGAGCCCAGGGAAAGGGGAAGCAGACTCCCTGCTGAATGGGGAGCATAATGAGGGACCCAGGAGATCATGACCAGAGGTAAAACCAAGAGCTGGACATGTAAAACACAGAACCAACCAGGAACTACCACCCCAAATTTTATTTTAAATATTTTATTTATTTATTTAGGAGTCAGGGAGATCATGAGCAGGGGGAGGTTTCCTCATGCTTATTTCTAAGCAACGACTTTCACTAGAGGAAGTAATCATTTCTTCTGATCACTACACATTACTTTTACCTCCTTTTAAACTTCAGACAGTTTATATTCATTTATGCCTGGCTTGTCTGGCTCAACATATGTTTGAGATTCATTGAGTCAATTTCTTGCCTGAGTACAGCGCACTTTGTTTACCTATATTCCCTTTGATGGACATTTAGAACATTTAAAAATTTTAGCTTTTTAAATAAGGTTTCTATGTACATTACTATACAGATTATTCTGTGAACATCTACATTTTATTTGGGAAGGGGAAATTTGTAAATGAGTTGTTGGTCATAGGATATATGTGAGTCTAACATTATGAGAAATCATGAAAGGGTTTTAAGAAATTGTTAAAGCATTTTACATTCCTACCATAAAGTTCTGAAAGTTCCTCTTGCTCGAAAGCTTTACAAAATTTAATGTGGCCAACCTCTTTTGAATCTTTTATAGAAATTTCAATTTGTTTGCAGTTTTAGACGACCATTTTATTAATTTTATCTTTGGAGATACTGTTTTTTTGGATTTCTATGTGGATATTCTTGAGCCCCCCACCCCAAACACATATAATTTATTAGAAACAGATCCTTTGAGATTTTTACATTTATGATTTTTTATAGTTTCTGATCATATTCATTATAAATGTAATTAATTCATACTTCTGAGATAAGGCTTCCCCTGATTACTTTACCAAATGCCCTCTGAACTATGATTTTATTGTTGTTGTTGTTGTTGTTTTGTTTTGTTGTCTTTTGTTATTGTTACTGGTTTGTTTTTTAGTTTCACTGGTGAAGACCTGCATAACCTAAGTGAATTTCTGGCATTCTGTTTTAATCCTCACAAGTTTTCCTGGTCTAGAGTAAATGATTCAGATGCATGCATTAATATATTCTGTTAAATGCTCAAAAGATAATATTTGCAGACACCAGAGAGTTTTCTCTTTGACTTTCTACCCTCTAAAACCTACCAATTTTAGCCACCATAATTCCCCCAGAATCCTTGAATTTGAATGTTCAACTCTAGGAGTCACTTACCCTGCCTAACTGCCTTGCGCCTCTCTTTAGGCAATAAGTAAAATAGGGCAGCCATAAGACCCCTTCCTCTGTTTTCTTTCTCTCAGATGTTACTGCCCATCTTTACTCATATCCAGTGTCATCTCTCTCTATTTCTCTGTATCTGTTTCTCCCTCTCTTGTGTGTGTGTGTGTGTGTGTGTGTGTGTTATTATTAGGTTATTTTAAGCAAGTGGATAAATCTGGTCTTAGAGTAATCTTCCCTTAATCATTAGTATAGATAATGTGATACCTCATTATGTTATTTATTTTTCTTTACTAAAAACTTTACGATTTCTCTTTAGGGTGAATTCTGGCATCATAAACTGAAGTGTTTGGGAGTATTTTGAGTTAAAAAAAAATGTTCCAAAGTAGAGCAGTTGGAGAGTGAACAGTATTTAAACCTAAAATCTCCTATTCTCTATTGTCAAAGCAAAAATTCCTCTGAAGGGAAAATCCCTTGAGAGAAAAGCAATGATAGCAGAAAGGTGGGCCATAAATATTGCATGTTCAAACTTGCCTTTTCCACATATTTAAACATCAGCAGTGCTTTCAGCTACATTTAATCCTCTTCCTAGAATAAGTTATTAGCTGTAAATAATGACACCTTTGAATAAGTGAGGCAGTATAAGTTAGTGCATCTATTATGTTAACTGTATGTTATGCTTTCAGGTACAAATATTCAGTGTACTCCAAATAATATATCCATAAAAAATCTTTCAAATTTGAAATGTTATTCCAATAAAGTAAATATTTTAATTCAAACATATCATGAATATTTAGTATCATTAGAATTGATTTTCCTTGTTTAATTTAATAAAATAATAATTCTACTTCTTATCTATAAAATAAAAAATTATATGTAACTGAGGAAACAACTAATTTATAGTGCTATATATATATTTTTTTTTCTTTCATCAACTATGTGGAGATAACTTGATAACAATGCCTAATAAAATCAATGACTCCTTTGGAAAAAAAATGTTTACTAAAATCCTTTGCTCATTTTTTGAAAAAGGTTATTTTTTTTGTGTGCTGTTGAATTATACGTGTTCCTGATATATTTAAAGGATATTAACCCCTTTCAGATAGATAGATGCTTTGCAAATATTTTCTCCTATTGCATAGGTTGCATTTTATTTTGTTGATTATTTCCCTTGCAGTTACAGATGTTTTTTCATGTCATGTAATCCCACTGGTGTATTTTTGCCTTTGTTTCTTGAGCTTCTGGTATCACACCCAAAATATTATTGCAAAGACCAATGTCAAGATTTTTCCCTATGTTTTTTTTATAGAAGTTTTATGTTTTCAAGTGTTACATTTAAATCTTTAATTCATTTTGATTTGATTTTTGTGCATGGCATAAAATAGACATCCACTTTAATTCTTTTACATGTGACTATCTTGTTTTACCAACACTTTTTATGACCAAAGGTATATGAAAAGGTCATTAATATTACGAATCAGCAGGAAAATGCAAATCAAAAGCACAAGGGATATCTCTTCATACTTGTTAGGATGGCTATTATTGGAAAATAAAAGATAATAAGAGTTGGTAAAGATGTGAAGAAAAGTAAACACTTGTGCATTGTTAGAAGGAATGTGAATTATTGTAGCCATTATGGAAAGCAGTATGGAGGTTTCTCATAAAATTAAAAATAGAGTTAACATATGATCCAGCAATTCTACTTCTGGACTCGCTATGTCTCTCTCCACCTCCAGGAAGATTTAGGGAATGTTACTTGAAAATTAATTAAAGCGTATTACAAAAAAAGAAGCAGAAAATTCTGATTTTGAGGAGGAATCTCTAGACTGGGTGTCACAGGGATTTTAAGGATTTATTTGCTTTACTTTGAAGGTCCATGAGTCTATTAAACTAATTTTTTTTTCTGGATAATAATTTCCAGAGCCTCCTAATAGAAATAAAGGAAATTATTCTATGTGGGAATTCTTCATTTCAGGACTAGGGGAATTTTCTAAAATAATTTTGACAGACAATGAGCATCGCACTTTCAAAGTTAATAAAGCACACGAGGAAACAAAATACAATAAGTGATAAGCAGAAGAAAAAAACAATAGAAACAAAAATCACAAAAACTGGTATTGTTAAAGACTCACCAAAAAACAAATAGTTGTGTTATTTTCAAGAAATTTTTGAAGAGCTTGAAAATAAGAGTAAAAAGTGCAATGTTACTTCCAAGTCAGTTTAACAAGAAATAAGTGACAAACATAAAGTAACAAACAATGTAATAAGTGAAGCAAAACATTAAGGGGATAAGCCTGGCAGCATTTTGGATATAACTAAAGGAAGAAGTAGATGAGTGGAAGCTAAACTGTGAAAGAAAATGATTACAATTTAGCACAATGAGAAAAAATGATGAAGATAAAGAAAAGAGGTTACCAGAACTGGAAAGTTTTGTGGGGTGATTTATTTAAAAAGAGTTTTCAAATAATATATTTAGGGCAAAGAAATATGTAAATATTTAGTGGTTTAAGCATTTATAAAAATCATGGAAGACAGTGATATATCTATTCAAGAAGGCAGTGAACCAAAGGCAAAATGAAAAAACAAAGAAAACCCTAAGCTAGCATTTAATAATGAATCTGACATGAAAGAAAGAGAAATAATAACAAAAAAAAAGGGACAGAAAGACAGAGAGAAAGAGAAGTTTTCAGAACACCCAAAGGAAAAAAAAAAAAAAAAAAAGACACTTTAAAATATGGCTGAAAAACAACTGACTTCTTAAAAGCAATATAAAAGCCAAGAGAGGGCGCCTGGGTGGCTCAGTGGGTTAAGCCGCTACCTTCGGCTCAGGTCATGATCTCAGCGTCCTGGGATCGAGTCCCGCATCGGGCTCTCTGCTCAGCAGGGAGCCTGCTTCCTCCTCTCTCTCTGCCTGCCTCTCTGCCTACTTGTGATCTCTGTCAAATAAATAAATAAAATCTTTAAAAAAAAAATAAATAAATAAATAAAAGCCAAGAGAATTATTAAAAAAAAAAAAATTTCAATGAGATGAAAGAAAAAAAAAAATCAGCCCTGATTTATAAATCCAGCCAAAATACCCTGAGCTTATGAACAACTAACATTCAGCAAAGAAAATCTTCAAGAACATACATATGTATAATTTCTCAAGCAGAAGAAAAGAGTGATTAAGATGCAATATTTCTAAAGTGAAAAAATGATCAGTAAAAGAAATATTAATTTGACTTTGGAACAGAGAAATAATGATATCTAATGAGCTAAGAGGAAAAATAAAACATAAGATAACACTAATAAAATTGATGTGTAGATTAATGGAGTTAACATTATTGAAGGTCCTTTGGTTATCTAGAAAAATAAATTTATGAGTTCAAATTTGATAAGATCATTATGCATGTTGAAATGTTCCAGAACGAAAAGAAGTTCTGTCAGAAGTATTAGAAGAAACTACAAAGAGGGTTTCAAGGTTCAAAGCTGCCAGATTGCAGCAGAAAAACTAGGGCCTGCCTAGGCAATGGTAGTTTGCATCCTGGAACCTAGTTTTGCATTTCTTTAGAATCTGTATCACAAAATATGTTACATGTAGTTTGAAATAAGGCATCCAGAATTCATTTGGCAGCAAGATCTCTTACTGTTATCAGTGGTATTAAAAATCAAAGTAAATGTTTGAATACTTAAAAAAGAAAAAATGGGGCACCTGGGTGGCTCAGTGGGTTAAGCCTCTGCCTTCGGCTCAGGTCATGATCTCGGAGTCCTGGGATCGAGCCCCGCATCGGGGTCTCGGCTCAGGGGGGAGCCTGCTTCCCCCTCTCTCTCTGCCTGCCTCTCTGTCTACTTGTGATCTCTCTCTGTCAAATAAATAAATAAAATCTTTTTAAAAATTATTGAAATAAATTTGAAATTTATTGGTAAATATCAAAGAATGAAATTGGTATAAATTGCAAAAAGATGGTAACAATTAAATGCAAAAAATGTACAAATTAAAAATACAAGGAAACATTAAAGAGAGAAAAATGTCTAGTGTGAAAGATGGAAAACACAAAATAAAATGATACTTTAAACAGGGATATATCAGTAACTAAATGAAATACATATGAGTACATGCTCCAATGAGAAGTAAAACAGGTGCTAAACTAAAACATACAAAATCTAACTATATACTATTTACAGAAGAGAAAATTGTGAGCATAGGGAGGTACTGAAAGTAAAATATCCTATTTTACAAAAAGGATATAGTATCAGCAGCAACATTAACCTCTTCCAAACAGGATTTGTAATTTTACTGTTAAATATTATTAAAATTTAAAAAGTTTACCTCTATTTTATTACAATATGTATCTTATTAATGATCTGTCTTAACAAAATATGTCAGTCCTTAATAATGTTATTTTTGTTGATTTATTCCATTTGCATATTTGAAAGTTATATTCACTGAAAATAAAGACAAACACCATATAACAAGACACATATAAATGAACTTACCAATGGTCCATGTCTATTTTAATGATACTAGGACATTCGTGTCTAATTTCTACCTTTCTTTTAATGTTTACAGGAATTATGGAGGTTTTATATATTTTATTTTGTTAAAAATAAATTGTCTAGCCCATGTTATTTATTAAAAACACCAACAATTAATCTATTTCTTCTTATATGTTGTGAATAATCTAAATATGTTAATTAGCCTGTTCTTTCCCCCTTTACTTAGATTATCTTGAGTCTTTAGATGAAAATTATTGTAGCTCTCTATAATATTTCAAACTATTAAGAGAAATATGAAGGTGAATTAAACTGTATTTAAGAAGCATGTGAAAAATACTGATTTTGTGTAAATGCTACCTATGTAGTCACATATCCATGAATCAACAGTAAATCCTAACTAATTAGTGAGATTCACGCAAGCAGGAAGCAGATAGTCAACAAAAATGAAAAGATCTTTTTATATGATTATTCTTAAAAAGAGCCACTGATAGTAAAGGCAAGAATGGTCTGTAAACGTGAATAAATCTTTATTAAATTATCTAATTCAGAGGCTATATAGTTAACCACTCACTGCTTTCTTTAAATGTATTTTGTTTTGTTTTTTTTAACTTAAGGTATTATTTTGAGAATTTAAATGACAATTAGATACATACAAATATAATAGCTTATCCAATATGGTTCTTTCAGGAATAGACAACCAAAGGAATAAAAAGTCTGTGCTTCATTCAAATGTCAGCATAAAGTACACTAAGCTCCTTCATCATGAAAATAAATTGACTAAAAATAGTTTTAATTTCTCCTTCAACAAATTTGTGTTATTTAATTTTATTTTTTCCTAAATTATTCTGGATGGAAAAGAGATCATTTATTATTATTTAAAATATCTCAGATGTCTTTCCAGTTCTTTCCTAGACTTAGATTTTTTTTTAAGAAAGTGAGCAGAAAAACTTAAGTGATGTGCTCAAAAACTGTTTCTCAAAGATTCAGAGTTGAGGGGAGTGTCCATTGAGATGGTTTGCTAAAATATTTTTAAAATATCAGGTGCCTAACGTTTGAGATAATTTGTTTTGTAAGCTCTACACTATCGGGATATGTCTTAAAGATAGAGTATTCTCTGATTTCAGATGAAGAAGCTAAGCTAGACATGAATTCAACATTTAACTTGATCTGAGTGGTAGAAAAATTAAGTGCTTACTATAAGTGTAAATGTTATTTTCTGAAAGCATAATTCAAGGATTATGTTTCTGTTGTATACATGATATAATACATGTAAGGTACATAAAACACACACAAGCATATTTAATTGTACATAATGGGATAGAAAAAATACAATGCCATGTTAACACTATTGCCAAGGATATAGCATAACAGGTATTTTTACATTAGACTTCAAATTGATACAATTAGAGGATGGTAATTTGGAATTCACTCTCTAAATGATGCATATCAAATTAGAACACAGATAGGGGTGCCTGGGTGGCTCAGTTGGTTAAGCAGCTGCCTTTGGCTCAGGTACTGGGCTCAGGGTCTCAGGGTACTGGGATTGAGCCCTGCATTGGGCTCCCTGCTCAGGGGAAAGCCTGCTTCTCCCTCTCTCTCTGTCTGCTTCTCTGCCTACTTGTGCTCTCTATCTATTTTCAAATAAATACATAAATTATTTTAAAATTAATTACACTGATAGAAATTTATCCCATAGAATATTGAAAAATCACCAAGAAGAATTTGCTCCTTTGATCACGCTAACATTATTGATTAGAAACATAGATGTCAACTTATTGTGAGATTACAAAATAGTTAATTATATACATCACTTAAAGAATAATTATTATTTACAACAGAAAATTAGAGGGGTGTGCATTAACACCTTGGATTAAATTTAAACAATTACAGTAAAAATATTCTGTGAGTATGTATTTTCTTTTTCTGTGAGAGCATACCATATACTGATATTAGTAGGTTTATTTTTGAAAACTGATTTAAATAATTATGAGTACAGGAACTGGGGAAGGGCACATTAGAGTCTTTTATTTACTCCTTTACTTGAGAATTTTACTATTTCATGTAACATGCTATTGTTCTATTTTTTTCCTTTTGTTTGTTTTTTTTTTTTTGGTATTGCTTTTTTTTTTTAAATGTGAATAAACAAGTTCTCTTATTAGAGAATACAAAAGGTAGAAAATAAGTTTATTTGAGGGATGTCTGGGTGGCTCAATGGGTTGGGCCTCTGCCTTTGGCTCAGGTCATGATCTCAGGGTTCTGGGATCCAGCCCCGCATCAGGGAGCCTGCTTCCCCCCTCTCTCTGCCTGTCTCTCTGCCTACTTGTGATCTCTCTTTGTCTGTCAAATAAATAAATAAAATCTTTTAAAAAGGCAGATAATATGAAACAGATAATTTTGACTACAGAGACTTTAAGAGTTATGAAGGAAAACTACAAATTAAATTAAAGCCATGGGCTCTCTCCTAGCTTTAATTTTCCTATGTGTAAAAAGCATAGCAATTTTAGTTTTAGTACGCCCTTACTATAATTAATAATTCAAGTAACAACTGTAAAGGTGTTAGTTCCATACCTGATGTATATGGATATACTCAGTAACTGTTACTTACTATTATATCTTTAAAAACAAACAAAAGGATGGAAGATGACACCTGATTAAATTGTGAAACCACTTTTTTTGATGAATATTTTAAACAATTAATTTAATTCCTGATTGGTTCATTCTATTTTAGGGGTTTAAGAAATATTACCGCATTATAGTTTTTCTCATTTAATGGCGTTAACATTTACTTTAATCAGAAAGTTTCAGTCTTATTTTCCTATATCTCCTGATTACTTAATATATTCCCAGCCTCATAATATTTGATTTATTTATTTATTTATTTATAAAGATTTTCATTTATTTATTTGAGAGAGAATGAGAGAGAGCGAGAGTGAGTGGGGAGGGTCAGAGGGAGGAGCAGACTCCTCACTGAGTGGGGATCCTGGTGCAAGACTCAATCCTGGAACTCCAGGATCATGACCGAAGCCAAAGGTAGTCACTTAACCACTGAGCCATCCAGGTGCCCCCAACTTCATAATGTTTTAAATATTAATGTTGCCCCCAGCATATTTTCTGATTTGTTACAGCATATTAATAAATATAATTTATATTTTCATGCATATATTTTATAATTTGTTTTTTTATTTAACCTTCATTTTGTCTCCATTTCTTTAGATCTATAATTTTTAGGACATTAGCTTGAAATATTACAAAAATGTTAAATAATAGTTAAGACTACCAAACATCATTTATTTTATAATCTGAAAAAGACAGTCATATTTATTTTAAATTTAATTAAGATGAATATTATTCTGTGCCAATACCTTTATTATGTCAATGAATAGAGCCACAACTTTTCCACATAATGATCTCATTTCAGTCTTCTGAAGAGGTTAAGCTATAGATTTCATGTCTTTAACAAGATGATTGTTAGACTTTCTATAAATTGATGAGGAATTGAAATGTTTTCCTTTTTTTAGGATATTCCTTTAGACAAATATGTCCTTAATTTTCTATTTCTGTTGCAAAGAATGTAAACAATATCTGAAAACATCCTATGGCCATGTGAAAGAATGCTAAATCAAGTTATCCAATGCACAATTCTGAATATGTAACACCTGTATTTACCAATAGCATGGTTTGTTGAAAAGTGTGATGAATTTAATTCTTTGAAATATTATTTTATGATTTTTTATATTTTCTTAGGCTTTTTTTCTTAGTTATTTTGATGCTTTGTCAGTTACTTTAATCCTCCAATGTATGTGTTTGAATGTAGGTGCTTTTTTTTATTATCTTATGAGATTATATATTTTCTTCTGCATTATTTATATACATGACAATATTTCAAATAATCAAACTGTATTGGTAACTTAATAATCTACATAATCAAACAATTGTCTCATCTGGAAAACCAGAAAATACTAATAAATTCTCATAATCTTACTGTGAAAATTTATAGATCTAATCCATATAAATTATCCAAAACATTGTCCTGTAAATAGATGATATTTTAGGGTAAAAATCTTAGGGCTTGTATTTTAATTTTTGTAGATATTTTTCTTAGATCAAACATCAGCCTAAAAATCATTCTAGATTCTACTAATCCTAATTCCTAAAGTAAGTAGAACACAAAAAGTCACTTCTTCTTCCATGATCAACATTCAAATGTAATGGGATGTCATATATGCCATTAATAGCTATCCACATTATGATGTGAGAAGCATTATAAGATTCCATTACAATTAACATAGTTTAATATCTTCATCCTTTATCTTCCTCAAAACCAATTCAGTGCAAAAATTCCTACTCTTCATGTATTTTGCTTAGTAAAAATACATTAACTTCAGAAACAGAAAACTTGAAAATGATGTCTAATACCTACATGCAACAACAAAACAATAATTTCTTCTATTGATTACGAATATTGAGGCAATCATAACAGAACCATATTTTAGCATTATGATACCTGCCAATGCACTTGACTCTACATGCATATAATCTACCTTCTCTGCTGTTGCTGTACACACATTGTTACCCCACCAGTGTCATCTCATTTCAAATTTTCAAGAGCATACTTTATCTGCTATTTTCACTTCCTCCTATGAAATAAATTTCCCCTCTGTCCTAAACTATCACCATCCATGTAAAATCTTGCTATAATAGCTTCCATTTTAAAAACAAAGAAAAGTATAATTTTAAAAAATCTTCTCAATATCCCACCCCTTTCCAGCTACATTTCTCTAATACCCTTATTAAGGCCACTATCTCTCAATCCATTATTTTAGCACATTTGGGATAAGCATTAATCTTCATAAATTCAATAAAACACATCTCTAGCAAATACATTACTGAATTTTTGTCCTGTCTAGATCAACCAATCATGCCACACTTTATATTGATAACCTTTGTTTATTTCTTAAATACTTTTTCCAGGTACCTTCTGAAACATCACTGTTGTTTCTTCATCATCAGTCCCTTCACTTTTAAACATCAGGTTATGCTCTGTCAAATATTTAGACATTCTCTCTTCTCTGTGTGCATTCACTTCATAGATGGTCTCATTCAGTCATATGTCTTTAAGCATGATTCATTGACAGTGGTTAATCACTTTTTTTTTTTTTTTTGGTTAATCACATTTTTAAAAAATCTACCCTGAGCATGTATATAGAACAGCAAACAGATACTGAAACTCAACCAACCAAAATTGCTACTCCCATCTATATGGGTGTCAAAATATATTTTCAACACCAGAAATCCCAAACCAAACAAGCCCCACACCCTAAAATTATCCTAACATAATTCAGAACTATTGCCACTTCAATAAGTAGAAACCTTTTCTTTCTTATGGCTCTGTCAAAAATTTTTGAGTCAATCTTATTTATCTTATTTTATCATGCTGCAGAGAAATCTGTTAGATGACTTGCTTAGTTTATCCCTCTAAATATATCACAATAACTGTCCAGTTCTTATCTGTGACAATATGTCAATTTTACTACTACTAGTATGGAGAGAGCATTATTCTTGACTGTGTAATTTCAATAGCCTCCTTGTCTGCTTCCATATTTATAGCCTATGCTAACTGCAGCTCTCAAAGTGATATTTTTAACACATAAGTCAAATTGTTCTTTTGGTCCAAATCCTCTGTTTTCTCTACATTTTCACTCAAAGTAAAATCAAATCCTTTAATAAGGTTTCAAGTTCTTAAGTGATCAGGTCTTCTGTCCACTGTCTGACTTTGTCTCTTAATACCCTCTGTCTTCCTCATCCCACTCTGGCCATTCACATCTCTCTCTCTCTCTTTTAAATAAATTTCTCTCCCATTGCATATGCATTTGCTGCTTCCTCTGACTGATCATTCTTTTTCAGATATGGCTTTGTGTCATTCATTTATATTCTTCAGATCTTCGTTAAAATGTCACCTTATCATAAAAGTCTTTTCTGCCTTCCTTGTTTAAAATATCGACCTTTCTTTTCAACTCCTCCCTACTTTCAATGAAACCCCTGCCTACTTTTCTTCTTTTTTCTTTTTTCTCAAAGTGTATTTTAGCACCTGACATAGGAAATATCTGTTCTCTGTTCCATGAAGAGAGAGACTTATTTGTCATATACCCATTCTTAGGGTCTAGAATAATAACCCACATGTGATATGTATCCAATAAATTTGTGCTACATTAGTATTAGAATGATTTCATACTCAATTGTGAATGCATAACATAAATACTTGTCTTATAAAAAGTGCATAAGTGATTTGAAGATGATGAAGAGACTATCACACATCAGGAAATGACCTCAAATTCTAGCAGAGATTTAGTGGACACTACAGATCAACCAAGTGTAGGATATAAGGTCCTAGAAGTGTGGCAAGTGGAGGCATGCCTAACATACACCTGGCTTCTCAATTTTGCACTGGGTATATTGGTAAAAGACTAGTATAAAATTTTCCCAAGGCAGAGTCTCCAAAAATTCCTTACTCAGGATTTTAGCTTAGACCAAAGGCAGGATAACAAGACATGAAATTGGCCTTTTATACATGGCAATGGTCTTCACAAATCCAAGATGAGAACATTATTAAGAAGAATTCTTATCCTGTTTTATCTCTTATTTGATCAGTAAGTGATGCTCCTATAATAATATCATGTTATCATTTTTTGTCAGAATCCCTATCTATACTTATTTTAAGCAGAAAACATGCTATCATTTTAAGATAAATGACCCTTAATTTTCTAATTCTATTTTAAAGGTAGGTTTTTAGGTGTCCATCTACTATGAGAGTCTTAAAGTCTTATATATTCTATAATGCTTCATTCTGTGTGAGCTCTGTTTTAATTTTTACTAGAAATGTGAGAGAATTGATGCATAATATATTAGGCAAAACTTAAAAAAAAAAAAAAACTTCAGTGATTTCCAGCATCAAAGGTCATTTATTCTTCTGAGAGCTTGGTGACCTTTAAGTTAATTTTGTATTTTATGGATTTTTATAAATTACTTAGTAGTGTGAATTATGTGTATAGAAAGCAGGCCATGTAACTTTAAAGTTTTCTCAAATCATTTTTGGGAATCATCAGATAAATGTAAATTAGTCCATATATGTTTAAAAAAATATTTGTGTAGAAATAATAGAAAGAGGAAAATCCTTCATATAATGTTGAATGAAACGCTCTTTCCACAGTTGATCTGCAGAGCAAATAAACCTTTAAAAAATATAACAGAAGGGTTCAGCAAGAGCACAAAGTCTGCATTAAGTAAATGTTACAAAGGATAAATAGAAGTGAAATACCTGAGTTATTCACATTTGATTATTCACATGAATTATAGGAGCAATCATACTAACACAAATCTTGTTCAATCTCAGGTATACAGAAAGGCTTTAGAATTATAAAACCCTCAGAGGCATAATAGCCAACAAAAAGCATTTGTTGAGTGCCTACTGTTTGCCAGGAAGTGTATTATGGGTTGCTGAGGTGTGCCTTAATGGGTAGTTAGAATTACTTCACTGCTTGAAAACGGGCATTGGTGGATATTATCAAACATCACTGGAAAAAGAAAATCCCCTTTTTCTTTACTGAAGGATTTAAGCTAACAATTTAATTTAGAAGAGACTCATTTTTGTACAAACATACACAAACACATGCACGCATTGCAAACATTCATTTTTACTGATATCAAAATACCATGTCTATGCAAGAAAAAACATTTTGGTTTTCATAAAGTGTCATCAGTGACAACAACTGAAGGGTGTGGAGTCTGTCTGCCTTTATTTCCAATTCCAGGTCAGTCCTTAAAAAGCTGTAGGATCTCACAAAATATTTAATCTCTCTGGACTTAAATATTTTTAATCTATAAAATGATGTGATACTATTCACATGATTATCAAATTCAGTTTGCTTTCAGATCTATCCCTCAACAATTCTGTTTTTTTTTTTTCTTTCTTTCTTTTTTTTTATTCATTGTCACAGAAACTGAAAATATTTGTAGTCTTCCCTGACATCTGGTTTCTGGATAGGTTCAGCCAAAGGAAGGCAAAAGTTGAAGATTGGAGGGAAGAAGTGGGCTAATTTTCTTGCTCCTTCCTCCCTCCCTTCCTTCCTACCTTCCTTCTGTTTCTTTAGATTTTTATAGTATCAATAAGGTGTTATTCCCCTGGAAACTGAGAGTATGGCTGGCATGACTCTTTTCTTCAGAACACATGGTGGAAAAGCTATCTAGTGAGAGGTGGGGTCAGGGAGAAAACTTGATCTCTGACAGAGAAACTATTAGAAGCAGAGAGAAGAAAGAAAAAAAGGGAAAGTAAGGAAAGGAAGAAGGAACTGGGGGTGAGAGAGAGGAAGGGAGGGAGAAAGAAAAGGAAAGAAAGAAGAAAGGAAGGAAGGAAGAAAAGGAAAATCTGCACAGAGATGATGACAATACTAAGCAGTAAGGAGAATAAGACAGAATTACATCAAATTGGGTACTTAAAACATCTAACCTCATCGCTGATTAGCCCTGTGGAGACCACCAGTTTGGAGTCCCGACTGAGAGACCTGGGCAGAGTGTCTTCCCCTCAGGTGAGACTTCCAACTGACCATCCGATAAGCACTGTATTTATGGAGCAAAAGACTGGGGTCTGAAGATGAACATTTGTGCTCCTATGTGCTGTTTGGAGGGGCTGCATTTCTGTGTTATCATGTCTTTACATCTTCACGGAGCCTGGCCTAGGTGTGCTTGGCTCCCTTCCCAAACTCTATCCTAATGGGGCCAGCCCAGCTTGGAACCAAGGGTGATGCAAGGCAAAATTCAAAGCTTTTAGCATCCATACCAGAAGGGCCAATTCTGACATGTAGGCCAACTAATGTCAACTAATCAGACTCTTAGGGTCACTCATGCAGCCCAAGTCTCACACACATTTTTAAGCCTGCCTGTGTATGTTCAGGTCAGGGTGGTCAGTTATGTAGGACAAATCACAGAAATATTCATCCGTACAATACACCATAAAATTGGTCCTCATCTTGACTTCCAGGCTCTACTTTCTCTCATTGTCCTCCAATCCCTACTCCCTTCTGCTGCTAATCATTGGGTTTTATTACTAACTCCTGTTTTTGTTACTCAGCTTTTTTAACCAACTCAGTAACTTTATTTTTCTGTATTAAAATCAGATTATAAGACCTAGACTAGTTTCTGTTTTACTAAGTATACCTGAATGATAGAGTGTGTATCTACCTCACAAGATTAATGAGGCTAACAAAGTTCAAAGCCAGAAATTTGCATGGCACAGATAAAATTTTCAATAAATATTTGTTATAAGCAAAACATAAAGTACAATCCTTTTATTTTGTCATTGATTTCACATAAAATGAATCAACTGTTGACAAATTAAGGATGAATTTATGCAAGATTATTCAACAAATATTTATTAATTATTCATAGGCATACCTAGGAGACATTGCAGATTCTGTTCCAGACCACCCCAATAAAACAAATATTAAAATAAAGCAAGTAAAGTGAATTTTTTGTTTTCCAGTAGTGTATATATGTTATCTTTATACCATACTGTTGTTTATTAAGTATACAATAGCATTATGTCTAAAAAAATCAATGTATATACCTTAATTTTAAAACACTTTGTTGCTAAAAACTTAACCATCTTCTGAACTTTTAGTGAGTTATAATCACTAATCACAGATCATCATAACAAATATAATAATAATGAAGTTTATATTATTATGAGAATTACCAAAATGAGATATAAAAACATGAAGTTAGCAAATCTGTTAGAAAAATAACACTGATAGGGGCACGTGGGTGGCACAGTCAGTTAAGCCTCTGACTCTTGGTTTCAACTCAGGTTGTGATCTCAGGTTTGTGATCTCAGGGTTGTGAGATTGAACCCTTCTTCAGTCTCTGCACTCAGCACAGGGTCTGCTTCAGTTTCTTTCTCCCTCTTCCTCTACCCCTTCACTGCTGTGTGTACATACTCACTCTCTCAAATAAATACCGTAAAAAGAAGGAGGAGGAGGAGGAGGAGGAGGAATGGTGCTGATAGACTTGTCCCATCTAGGGTTGCCAAAATCTTCAATTTGTGAAAAGCACAATATACATGAATTACTATAAGGAGAATCACAATAATGCATGCCTGTATTTTATGTCATAATGTATCTTTGTGCTGAAGTGAGTGAAACTGAGCAAAGAGAAAAAACAAAAGTTCCTGGCTAAAACTCTTCTATTCTTACTCTTCTTGAGGGAAAAACATATTTTTAAAAGAGAAAGAGGAGCACCAGGGTGTCAGTGGGCTAAGTGTCTGTCTTCAGCTAGGCCATGACCCCAGGGTTCTGGGATTGAGGCCTGCAATGGGCTCTCTGCTCAGCAGGGAGCCTGCTTCTCTCTCTGCCCCCATCCCTCCCCCTGCATGCTCTCCCTCTCTCTTCCTCTCTCAAATGAATAAATAAAATCTTTAAAGAATAAAAATTAAATAAACAAGAGAAAGAAAATATAGTATTTTAAATACTCATAAGTTCCAGAGAGTAAACTGAAGGCAGGTTAAGAATGCTGAGGAGCTGGTGATCAGGAATGTTTACTCTGTGAAGGCGTCGGCAAAGTAGGCCCAGGGGCCAAGTGAGGCCACATGGGCAGGTATGTATAGTACCTTGCTCTTCTACAGCTAGAAAGGTCAAGTGAAGTCTCTAAGGTGGGAGAAGCTTATTGTTTTCAAGGTAAAACAAGAGGACATTGAGGAGAGAATGACCAGAGCAACAAGGCCTGGGAGCAGGGAGGGTGGGAGATCAGTCAGTGTGGAAATTCACAATTAGTGATGATTTTAGGTTTTACTCTTAGAAGGGAAGCTATTAGAAAGCTATGAACAGTGGTGAGATGGTATTTATCTACATTTTAAGATCACTATGATTCCTGGATGGAGAATAACCTCAAGGAAACAGGATGACAAACAGGGTGACCAATTATCCAGCTTAGGCAATGATCCAAGTGCCTGACGGTTGCCTGGATGTGGATGGCAGGGAGAGTAACCTGACATATGTCTATTTTTATTATTTATTTATTTATTAAAGATTTTTATTTATTTATTTGATAGAGAGAGACACGGCAAGAGAGGGAACACAAGCATGGGCAGTGGGAAAGGGAGAAGCAGGCTTCCCACCCAGCAGCAGGGAGCCCAGTGCAGGCTCCATCCCAGGACTCCCTGATCATGACTGGAGCTGAAGTCAGATGCTTAAGGACTGAGCCACTCAGGTGTCCCAGTAACCAGATATATTTTAAAGATAAGTGTTCACGGATTGCATGTGGTGTATAAAAGAGAGAGGTTATAAGTGTTATACTTTTTAAGTCAAAACAGAGGAGCAAAATAAATAAACATGCCTATATAAAGGGTGAATTATGTTCCTAACTGAAGAACAAGGTACTTGTGATGTAAGCTATTAGCTAAAACACAGCTTCTCAGTGGAATAAATGGATGAGGAGATGGCATAATGTCTGTTACTTAGAATTAGAAGTCTGATGGAAATGAAGTCCTTCCCAATACTGAAACCAATAGTTACATGAAAATGATTGAAAAGTTACTTTATAATGGTACTGAAATAAACACTATATCATCTGGTTTCATAGCTAATCAGCACATTAGACTCTTATCTTTTCCCAAGGTGCTCTGTGAACTACCAGGTTTAACTGGAAAATCCTGGGCTTTTGGACATAAGTGCTTACATATATACATATTATTATTACTACTATTACTTTATTTTGTCATGATGCTTTATTAGTCCATATTACTATGCATCATTTTTTAGTAATTCATTTATATTTATTACCATTATTTTATATAATATCCAATTATGACACACATTTCATTATTTCCTTATATTTAATATAGGAGCAGAAAATTTTGTTGTCAACTCTATGAATATATAGTGGTTTTTATCTTTCATATAGATTTTTTAAAAAATTAAAATTTTCCACCTCTCGCCACTATCAGCCACTAAAAATTTTATTCAAATATGCCAAGGTATGTCAACATACACAAGTAATGTAAATACTTTAAAGTGTAATAATAAATCATAGGAGACATTTTTGAAATAGTCAATTTATCATAATTTATAACATATCTTTATGTATATAAATGTATACAGACACGGATTCTACCTACACAATATACATTTCACCTTAATTCCTTAATTATGGAACAATTTGGCCAAAAAACCTGCAATTAGAATTTGACCAATAAGTCTATTGTCCAGAATTATTTGCTCTCATGTACTTATAGTAATTTATTTTCTTGAATTTTTCAACCTTCATTCATGAAAGTTTAGCAATTTAAACCATTTTTTATTGAGGTAGGAGGGACATTTATTTAGATGTTTCTGTGAAAAATGTCAAAGTACTAGCCAGTATTCGTTCTTCCACTTATTTTGTCTTAAATATAGATGTGATAAATGAAATAAATGGTATCTTGCAACATGAACTGGAAAGCATGGGGAAAAGGTCAGTAGGAAAGGGGAACTTTGTTCCCAATAACACTGAGAATCAAAACCAAATAAAAAATTCATTATTAGCCAAATTTTTCTAAATGGAAAAATCGATTTTAATATCAGTTTACTTTACATAGATAAATGTTACTTGCACTGAAAATCTGTTCCAAATAATTCAGAACATTATTCATCCATGGTGGAAGTATTCATATCACTTGTCCACTCTTACATTTTTTGCTAAGGTAGAGAATCAAATACAATTAAAAGAAGCAAATGTTTCTACAATCTTCTAGGGATATAATAAAATACACAAATACAATAAGATAATATTTCCTATATTCATTTTAGTACATCAGTTTAATAATTATTTGAAATATTTTCAGTTGATCTGAGTCAGATTTCAGAAGGATTTGTAGCTGGAAATGTTTTCTTCTTTAAGAAGATTGAAATGGCCACATTTGTTTTAACATCTGATATTTATAGCCATTAATTCACATAGCGTGGCAAATATGTTCCAGCCATTGTCATTAATTAATTCAAATAGGGTTCAGTGAGGGATTCAGAAGGAGAGGGTAGAGTTATATAATTTAGTTCAGAAAAAGTTTCTCTTAAGAACTAAAATTAGGGATGCCTGAGTGGCTCAGTCAGTTAAACATCTGCCTTTGGCTCAGGTCCTTCAGCTCAGGTCATGATCAAGCCCTGCATCATGCTCCCTGTTTTATGGGAGCCTGCTTCCTTCCCTCTGCCCCTCTGCCCTGTGCATGCCCTCTCTCTCTCACTCTATCTCAAATAAATAAACAAAATCTTTTTTTTTAAAGAAGTAAAATAAATTGCTTTATCAGGTACATCTCTATATTTTATTTTTCCCTTTTTGAAAAATGAGCATAATAAATTATACATATATCTGATGCATGGAAAGGAAAATCTATGAATAATTTTATGAATGACTCATAATCAGAAGAATTCTGTGTGATTTTTATCATATGGCCATATTCATGTTGACTTTCAAGCTTTTTAAAGTAATTTTTCTTAATCTCTTTTCTTTCATTATGTATATGCTAGTAAATCCACTCCTCTACCTAAAACAATAATAAGGACGCTCATGGCTGAAACATCAATTTGGGAAATGATTTTTGAAGTGAAAGACTCTTTCCTTGACGAAACTTTAGTCAGGATCCTCTGAGACCTCTTTTTCACTAGTGTCATCTTGAGTCCTATCTTTAACATGCTATGTCCAGTGGTAGCAAGAATCCTGCTCAGTCAGCTTAAAGAATTCCCCACCATTAATATTTGATCCCCCCAAGATATGTGATCAAATTCCTCATGTTCTACCTCTTATACTGGTCACCTGGGTCTCTCTTCAGCAGGAATTGTATTCAGTCAGTTTAATAAAATGCTTCTACACTTTGATGTCTCCTTAGTAATTGCTATCCATTCATCTTCTCAGTGTGTTGTTGGCTATATATCCCCAACTATTTTTGCTATACTTAGAGTTGAGCATTGTCTTCTCCCACCCCAAAATAGTCCTGAATGAAATCCTCCTTGCTGTTTTAACAAGTGTCAGAATAATTTTTCTTTAACAGAACTAACACAGTATAGGTTAACTATTGAAGCAGAACTACTCCAATACAACCTGCAGATTTTTATCAATTACCATTCATTCTAACATTGTAAAAGCATGATTACTTTGTGTATATCTTTTTCATGCAACAACTTTCTAATTATTTGCATATCAATCTATTTTTAATTATTTTGGAAGTTTTACTTTTTAATTGTACACACAATTAAGTAAGAATGGAATACTCAAAATAAATTCTAAGAAATATAAAGCTGTCAAAATTGGTCAACTTAAATTGATTAACTTAATTCTGTTTCCCTGAACCACATTGTAAATGAAGTCTTAGTTTCACAAGAAACTTGGTAAAAGGTCATAAGCTAAAGTAAAGAATAACTAAACTATTAGCTGGTTAAATGTATGTCTATGCTAACTTTAAATGAAATAAAATTTAAACGAAATATTCCATTTGTTATTTTAAAAACTCCATATATTAGCAAAAGAGCTTACAATAGCTACCCACTCTCCTGGCCAATAGTAATAGTGACAGCATATAGTTAACACCTATAATTAAATATTTCATTTCATAAAATAATACTTTAAAACTTGATTGTTGAGTTTTAAGTTTTTAAATGTTTGAGTATTTAAAATTTAAGAGCACATAAAAATCTTAGAAAAGGACTTTCATTAATAAAATATTCAAAATATGGTAAATTATGCATTATGATTTAATATATGCAAATTGACAAGTGATATGAATAGTAAATTTGAATAGAGAAAATATGTACATAAATGAATGGTATTTCAGAATCTAAGCAAACTGATGACTGCATTATGTACTTGTCCCCAAGGTAAATGAAATATTAATTAGAAAACTTTTTTCATTAAGGGACCAATAAATGAGTATGAACAAATTTTGTTTTTTTCCCATCTTTTTAAAGAATTTTGTTCAATATATTGTCCCCCTAATGTTTTAATATTATTTTTTAGTAAATTGCTTCATTTGTAACAAGACAATGCTTATAAAAGAAAGAATAATGGAATTATGCTTAGCTTTTGAGATTTTTTTTTAAGATTTTATTTATTTGAGAGAGAGAGAGTGAGAGAGAGCATGAGAGGGGAAGGTCAGAGGGAGAAGCAGACTCCCCGTGGAGCTGAAAGCCAGATGCAGGACTCATCCCAGGACCCTGGGATCATGACCTGAGCCAAAGGCAGCAGCTTAACCCACTGAGCCACCCAGGCATCCCAGCTTTTGAGAATTTGGTGGTATAAGATCCTCTATGTTTATTCTTATTTTATGTCCTTAAAAGTTATTGCTGCTATTACTAATAATTCTCTTATATGGTAGACTTGCTTTCTATATAATCTTTTTTTCAAAAGAGAAAGTCTATATCTCTTATCTGATATAAAACAGAAACAAAGGTATCTATTTCCATTTGTAAATGTTAGTAACTTACCATGTATCACTTTATATAATGTTTGATTTGACCAAAGAAAAGGATCATAAACCTAAATGTAAAATTCAAAGTTATAAAACTCCTAGAAGATAACAAAAAAGAACCTCTAAATGACCTGGAGTATGGTGACGACTTTTTTGATAAAATACCAAAAGTACAACCCATGAAAGAAATAATTGATAAGCTGGATTTCCCTAAACTTAAAAACTTCCATTCTACTAAAAGCACTGTCAAAATAATTAGAAGAGAAGCCACATACTGTAAGGAAAAATTTGCATAAGACTTCTGATGAAGGCCTGATACCTAAAATATAAAAGAACTCCTAAAATTCAAAATAAGAATGGAAACAGACCAATTTTAAAATGGGCAAAAATTAAGGTACATGAAAAGTTGCTCAACATTGCTAATTATCAAGAGAATGTAAATCAAAATTGCAATGAGATATCACCTTACACCTGTTAGAATTGCCATCACCATAAAGATAAGAGATAGTAAGTGTCAGTGAGTATGAGGAGTAAAGGGAACACTGGTACACCTTTGGTGGGAATGTAAATTGGTATAACCAGTATAAAAAACAGTATGGAGTTTTTTTAACAAAATTAAAAAGAGAACAACCATATGATATGACAACATACTCAAAGGAAATGAAATTACTCAAAGAGATATCTTTATCCTCATGTTCATTACAGCATTATTCACAATTACCAGGAGATGAAAACCACCTAGGCATCCACCAATGAATGAATAAAGAAAACACACACACACACACACACACACACAAAATAAAACAAAACAAAAACAAAAACCACGGTGTGATATTATTTGGATTAACCCAGAGGGCATTATGCTAAGTGAAATAAATCAGAGATAGATAATACTTGGGGCATTTGAGTGGCTCAGTAGGTTAAATATCCCCTTGATTTCAGCCCAGGTCAGATTTCAGGATCCTGAAATCTAGCCCATCTTCAGGCTCTGTGCTCAGTAGGGAATCTATGATTCTTTCCCTCTGCTCCTGCACCTAATTGCTCTTTCTCTTTTTCTCAAATAAATAATAAGTCTTTTTTAAAAAAGACAATATTGTATATAACTTATATACATATAATATTAAAAAAACAAGCTTACAGAAACAGGGAATAGATCAGTAAAAAATAAATGAATAAATGAGAATGATTAGTGACTTACAATGCATTACTTTATACATTATTTGATTTGGCCATTTCAAATTTCATTGGTAATGTAATTTGACCACAAGTTTGACAGATTGGAAAGTGTTCTATAAGTAAATATTCCAAAATACCCTCACCAAACAATAGGCTGTAATACAAACTGAAATATTTAATATTTGATATTTAAATATTAAACTCTGATGGTACATAAGTGAATATTTGTTGCTTATCTGATAGCTTGCCTTAATTCTGTAACTGAAATAAGAACCATCCAACTCTGTTGTTCACTCCTGTTCTGCTCTGCAGTTTTGCATCTATTATACAGGGTTCAAATCTACTTGAGACAAGAATATTAAAAATGTAGCTCACTGAGTCCAGATATGGAGAATGGAGAAATCACATATTTTTTTTTCTCTTTTTCTTTCCTTAATACCATTATATAGAAGTCAGATTAAAATTAGTAAAAAAATGAGAAGCCTTCCTTGTAAACTAGCTGAAATAATATACTCTACATTGTGCAGGAGAATGGGACAATTTAATTGGTTTATTCATTTACTTAACTATGACTATTTTTATACTTTCAAATTATAATAAATTTAATTGCAGATTAAAAAAAATTCACTTGTTATTATCTGCATAAACATTTCTTCCATGCTACCTCTCTGTGTATCTGACCAATTCAAATTATCACTCACAGACTATCCAGATTCACTTCACTAAGCACTTGCTTAGAATAACAAAGACAAATTCTGCAATTAGCAACATGTTAAAACTTATAATTTTCCATCTAATTGAATTGAATACCAAAAATTTCTCTTTCAGTAAATGGCCTCTACTCTATCATTGAGATTGTCTCATAGGAATCAGAAAGTGTGAAAATTCTAATAAGGAAATTATGAAAATTTAAAATGAAATTATACTTTCTGTATTATGCTTACTTCATGCTCAGAAATATATATTTTATAAAATTATAAAAACATATCTATATTAAAGTTAGATTTTATTTTTCTTTCCTTGGATTTTCTGTTCTCTTTCTGCTTGTTATTGCAGGTACATTTAGAAAAAGTATACCCACTGTAATGTTGTTTTATTTTTATTTTTTGTTTTTCTTTATTTTTTGTATTGGTAAAATATTCATGTGGACTTGGGGAAGTGATATATAATCAAATGACCATATTTTTCTTTGTTTCACTTTCTCAAAAAATTTATAATCAATTTTTCCAAATTTTAATTGTCTCAAATATATTTGCTTTGTTCATTACCTTTTATGCCTGTAAAAATTTCCTAAGCATGAAAAGTTGCAAATTAGATTAAATATGTCATGTTTAAAGTAGTTTGTTTGTTTGTTTGTTTTTTAAGTTATTTTCCATTATTATGTAACAGGTATTCTCAATATCACATCTTTCGAAGGTTTGGCTGTTCTTTTGTAACTTGACTTTTAAGGTATATAAAATGTTCTGGATCAGAGAAATCATGTAGTTCAGATCACTAAGGGAAAACTACATAACATTTGCTAAATCATGCTAATAGAAAAGCCTTAGAAACAATAGGAATTTTTTTTTCAAATACTTTAAATACCCCATGCGAAATTTACATTTAGCATTCACTGCAACCATCAAAACCACCTAAAGTAGGGGAAATGTCAGTGAAAGAGATTGAAACTAATAAAAAGAGTAGTAATTGCTTCACTTGTCTAAATTATCATATTTATTATAATTATTTAGAATATATAATATAAGACAGTCAAGTTAAACCAAGTACCTGAAGATATGAACACCCTTTTTATTTTAGGAAATAATTAAAATGCTAATTAATAGGTAGAGATGAACTTTTCAACTGATAAAACATATATACCTGTCCTTAGTGGATTTGAAAAGGTTGTTCTAAATTTAAGGAAAAAGATAAGTTTTCTACAGTAAAGTGTGGAAAAACCTTCAAATCTTAACCAATAGTTGCATTAAAATCTTATAATGTGTTCACCAAGAAAAAAATAAGATAGTTCAGTTAGAAAATGTAATTTAGGAAAGGATGTAGATTTTAAAAACACTTTTTATTCAAAATCTTGGTCATGAGGTGAAATATATTAGACTGGAATCTGAATACTTATTTAAATCTGAATCTGAATAGATATGTATGTGTAAACTCATTAATTATCTACATCATGAAAACTGGAGAAAAATTTGCTAAGCTGCTTTCATACCTTAAAAATTTAGAATTACAATGTTTCAAAGATGTCTTCTCTTCGTCTCTGATAACTCATAAATGACAATTATTCATTGATGTAAAAAAATATGTGAATATCTCATAATTGGAACTATATGTGGAAATATGCACTTGCTTCATTGACTTTCAGTAGTATATATATTTTAGCTCAAATTATATGCAGATTGAAAAAAATAACATTAGTAGATTCTTCACTTACTGCTCTTTCCTAAAACCAACAAATAATTTTGTATTAGTTTCCAAGAATACAAAGACAAATGTTTGATTGGAAATACCAAATTCTTAAGATTCTTAGGTATAAAAATGAAAAACAAAATTATATTCAGTGTCATCAAACATATTTACTCTGAATGTGACTTAAGTTTCAAAAGATGAAGGACACCTGGGTGGCTCAGTTGGTTAAGTGTCTGCCTTCAGTTCAGGTCATGATCCCAGGGTATTGAGATCAAGTCTTGCATTGGGCTTCTTGCTCAGTGGGGAGTGTGCTTTTCCCTCTTCCAGTCCTGCCTGCTGCTTCTCCTGCTTGTACTCTTTCCCTCTGGCAAATAAATAAATAAAAACTTAAGAAAAAAAAAGTTTTAGAAGATTAAGTTATAATAAATGGAAATGTTATTAATTTAAACACGTTATAAATAAGTATAAGAATACTTGAATATATACAGCTGGGGCATTGATGAATAGCAACACATAAGATACATAGTAAGTATATATTTTATATCATATATGAACACATACGATACATATCTGTTTATATATATCATATCATATATGATAAATAAGTAGATCATACATAATAATAAGAAACTACATTAGCTGGAATTTGCTTCATTTTATAATTTCCCCAATCCCTTTTTTAACCAAAAACTTAAAGAGGTTATGACACCTCATTCACTGCAAAGGGTAACACTACATCAAAAAATCATTTGGCATTGTAAGAGATAGCTCACTAGCTGAGCACCAAAATTTGAAGCTCAATGTAAAGTAATTTTTATAAAATTTAATTCTGGATTAATAGGTGGTTATAGTGGGTACTGGCTGGACATATGGAAGGTACTTCTAAACACTAATATTATGCTTGAATGACAGAACCTAAGCTGGTTGGATTGATTGATGGAGGCCTTATATAAGCTTTGAATAATATAAATCAAAAGGCTAAGATGGGCACTTAGGGGGCTCAGTCAGTTAAGCTTCCAGCCCAATTTCAGCTCATGTCATGATCTTAGGGTTGCAAGAAGGAGTCAGGCATTATTTCATACTGGGTGTAGAAACTGCTTAAGATTCTCTTTCTCCAAGGTCAGAAATATTGGAATCCCTGAGGGAGAAGACAAAGAAAGAAGACTAAAAGATAGAGTTGAACAAATTCTCAATGATAATTTTCCGAGTCTGGGAATGGAACCAGCATTCCTGGCCTAGAGGGAGAAAGATCACCCCCAAAATCAACAGATCTAGAAAGACCTCAAGACACTTGTTTGTGAAAGTGAGTAATCATAGTTTTAGACAAGAGCTCTGAGAGCAGCTAGGGGGAAGAGATTCCTTACCTAAAAGAGGAAGGTCCATCAGAATAATGTTAGACCTGTCAACAGAAACCTGGCAAGTGAGAAAGGGCTAGCAAGACATATTCAGGCCACTAAATGAGAAGAACATACAGCCAAGAATACTTTATCCAGCAAGGCTGACATTCAAAATGGATGGAGAGATAAAGAGCTTCCAAGACCAGCAAAGTTTAAAAGAGTATGTGACCACCAAGCCAGTGCAACAAGAAATATTCAGGGGGTTTCTAAAAAAGAAGTAAGAACCCAAGAGTGTCATAAAACAGAAATCTACAGAGATAATCTATAGAAACAAGGACTTCACAGGCAACATGATGTCAATAAAAACGTATCTTTCAATAATCACTCTCAACGAGAATGGCTTACACACTCCCATAAAACAGCACAGGGTTGCAGATTAAATAAAATGACAGGACCAATCCATATGTTGTCTACAAGAGACCCATTTGGAACCTAAGGATATATCCAGACTGAAAGTGCAGGGATGGAGAAGAATCTTTCATGCCAAAAAGATTGGCATGAAATGGGCCTCAAAAGAAAGCTGGGATAGTGATTCTCATATCAGATAGATTAGATGTTAAACTAAAGACTGTATTCAGAGATAAAGAAGGGCATTACATCATTATTAAAAGGTCTATCCACCAAGAAGATCTAACAATTATAAATATTTATGCTCCCAATATGGGAGCAGCCAACTACACAAGACAACTGTTAATCAAGATCAAGAGTCATATTGATATGCATACATTAATAATAGGGGATCTTAACACACCACTCTCAGTAATAGACAGATCATCCAAGCAGAAAATCAAAAAAGAACTTAAGAAACAAGAGCATTGAATGACATCTGAACCAGATGGATCTCTTAGGTATATACAGAACATTCTACCCTAAAACAACAGAATACTCATTCTTCTTGAGTGCACACAGAACTTTCTCCAGAATAGACCACATACTGTATCACAAATCAGGATTCAACCAATACCAAAAGATTGAGATTATTCCTGCAAATTCTCAGACAACAGTGCTTTTAAAATGGACCTCAAAAACAAGAAGAAGTTTGGAACAAATTCAAACACCATGCCTATGAATGTTTGGATCAACCAGGAAATCAAAAAAGAACTTAAACAATTCATGGAAACCAATGAGAATGAAGACACTTTGGTCCAAAACCTATGGATTACAGCACAAGCTGTCCTAAGAGGGAAATACATAGCCATCCAAACTTCCCTCAAAAAAAAAAAAAAATCCAGAATACACCAGCTCTCTTTACACTTTAAAGAACTGGAGAATCAACAACAAATTAAGCCAACCCCACACACAAGAAGGGAAATAATCAAGATTAGAGCAGAGATCAATGAGATAGAAACTAGTGATACAGTAGAACATGTCAACCAAATAGAAGATGACATTTTGAAAGAATTAATAAGATTGATAAACCATTGGCCAAACTAATCCAAAGAAAAGAAAGTGGTCACAAATTAATAAAATTATGAATGAAAAGGTAGAGATCATGACTAACACCTAAGAAATAGAAATAATCATGAGAAATTATTAACAGTTATTTGCCAAGAAGTTAAGCAACCTAAATGAAATGGATACATTCCTGGAAACCTATAAACTTCCAAAACTGAATCAGGAAGAAATTGCCAACCTGAATAGACCAATGTCTAGTAATGAGATTGAAGCAATGATCAAAAACCTCCCAAGAAACAAGAGCCCATGACCTGACGGATTCCCTGAAGAATTCTACCAAATATTCAAAGAAGAACTAATACCTACTCTCCCAAAGCTGTTAAAAAAAAAAAAAAAGAAAGAAAGAAACAGAGAAAACTTCCAGACTCTTTTTATGAAGCCAGCATTACCCTGATCCCCAAACCAGGCAAAGATCCCACCAAAAAAAAAAAAAAAAAAAAGAATTTTAGACCAATATCCCTGATGAATATGGATGCTAAGATTCTCAACAAGATCCTAGCTAATAGAATCCAACAGTACATTTAAAAGGTCATCCACCATGACCAGGTCTGATTTATCCATGGCATGCAAGGGTCTTTCAGCATTCACAAATGAATCAATGTGATAGAACAAATAAATAAGAGAAGAGAGAAGAACCACATGGTCCTCCTAATGGATGGAGAAAAAACATTTGACAACATATAGTATCTGCTCCTGATTAAAACGATTCAAAGTATAGGGATAGAGGGAACATTCCCAACTTCATAAAATCTATGAAAAACCCACAGTGAATATCATCCTCAATGGGGAAAAGCTGACAGATTTCCCTTTCAGATCAGGAACATGACAAGGATGCCCACTCTTGCCACTCTTGCTCAACCTAGTACTAGAAGTCCTAGCAACAGCAATCAGACAACAAAAAGAAATAAAAGGTATTCAAATTGGCAATGAAGAAGTCAAACTCTCTCTCTTTGCAGATGACATGATACTTTATATGGAAAACCCAAAAGATTCCACCCCCAAACTACTAGAACGCATACAGCAATTCAATACTGTGGCAGGATACAAAATCAATGTACAGAAATCAATTGCTTTCTTATACACTAACAATGAAAATATAGAAAGGGAAATGAGAGAATCGATTCCATTTACTATAGCACCAAGAACCATAAGATACCTGGGAATAAAACTAACCAAAGAGGTAAAGGGTCTGTTCTCAAGTAACTACAGAATACTCATGAAAGAAATTGAAGAAGACACAAAAATATGTAAGAGCATTCCATGCTCATGGATTGGAAGAATAAACATTGTTGAAATGTCTATAGTACCTAGAGCAATCTATACTTTCAATGCCATTCCAATCAAAATTCCACTGGCATTTTTCAGAGCTGAGACTACAATTCTAAAAATTGTATGGAACCAGAAGAGACCCTGAATTACTAAGGAAATTTTAAAAAAGAAAAACAAAGCTGGGGGGCATCACATTGCCTGATTTCAAGCTTTACTACAAAGCTGTGATCACCAAGACAGCATGGTACTGGCAAACAAACAAACAAACAAACAGACAGACATATGTTCCAGTGGAACAGTGTAGAGATCCTGGATATGGACTCTTAACTCTGTGGTCAAATAATCTTCGACAAAGCAGGAAAAAACATACAGTGCAAAAAAGACAGTCTGTTCAATAAATCGGGTTGGGAAAATTGAACAACTATGTGTGGAAGAATGAAACTCGACCATTCTGTTACACCATACACAAAGATAGACTCGAAATAGATGAAAGACCTCACTGTGAGGCAGGAATCTATCAAAATCCTAGAGAAGAACATAGGCAGTAACCTCTTTGACATTGGCCACAGCAACTTCTTTCAAGATATATCTCCAAAGGCAAAGAAAACAAAAGTGATAATGAACTTTTGGGACTTCATCAAGATCAAAACCTTCTGCACAGTAAAGGAACAATCAACAAAACAAAGAGGGAACCCAAGGAATGGTAGAAGATATTCACAAATGACAATACAGACAAAGGGCTGATATCCAGGATCTGTAAAGAACTCCTCAAACTCAACACACACAAAACAGATAATCACCTCAAAAAATGGGCAGAAGACATGAACAGACATTTCTCCAAAGAATATATACAAATGGCTCTCAGACACATGAAAAAATGTTCCTCATCACTAGCCATCAGGGAGATTCAAATCAAAACCACATTGAGATACCACCTTTACACCAGTTAGAATGGCCGAAATTAACAAGACAGTAAACAACAAGTTTTGGAGAGGATGTGGAGAAAAGGGAACCCTCATACACTGTTCGTGGGAATGCAAGTTGGTGCAGCCACTTTGGAAAACAGTGTGGAGATTTCCTCAAAAAAATTAAAAATAGAGCTACTCTCTGACTCTGCAATTGCACTACTGGGTATTTACCCCAAAGATACAGATGTAGTGAAAAGACGGGTCATCTGTACCTCAATGTTCATAGCAGCAATTGCCACAGTCATCAAACTGTGGAAAGAACCAAGATGCCCTTCAACAGATGAATGGATAAAGAAGATATGGTCTATATATACAATTGAGTATTATACCTCCATCAGAAAGGATGAATACCCAACTTTTGTATCAACATGGACAGGACTTGAAGAGATTATGCTGAGTGAAATAAGTCAACCAGAGACAGTCAATTGTCATATGGTTTCACTTACTCATGGAGAACAAGGAATAACCCAGAGGACATTGGGATATGGAGAATAGAAGTGAGTTGGGGGAAATTGGAGGGGGAGACAAACCATGAGAGACTGTGGACTCTGAGAAACAGAATGAGGGTTTTGGAGGGGAGATGGGGTTGGGGGGTTGGGTGAGCCTGGTGGTGGGTATTATGGAGGACATGTATTTCATGGAGCTCTGGGTGTGGTGCATAAACAACGAATTCTGGAACACCGAAAAAAAAAAAAAAGAAGAAAAATTTTCTCATTTTCTCTCTCTTTCCCTTTCTCTCTGTCTCTCCCCCACCCCAACTCTTTCTCTCTCTTTCCCTCAAAAAAAAAAAAGAAAAAAAAAGCAGCTAAGAATCTTCCTTAATTATCATGAAACCACCAATAAAAGCAAGAGAGCCACTTCTGCCCTGATGTTTTGGGTTATAAATTACATGATTCAAGAAAATAATATCACTAAGTGTTCAAAAGAAAAGGTGTAAAAATGAGAAATAGAGATTTCTTTTTAGACATCCTTGGATAAGATGTCAATAAGTCACTATTGAGGCTCTTTTGCTCCTTAAGTGGAGCTACATCCTTTCTTGATACTAATTTACCATTTATGGAAAGTTATTTTTTAAGCTTGAATTTATAAAGTTTTTACAGTCTAAAAAAAATCTCATACTACCTATCCAATGCCAGAAAATTATTTATAAAAGTGGCAACTGTTAATATACAAATGTAATACTTATCTTCTTTTACATGGCAGTATCTTTCAAGAAGCTTTTTCTAAGAAATAGACTACTGTTTAAAATATAAACTTTTAGTAAAAAAAACAAAATGCATGTCTTACCAAGAGAAAGATAAAAAAAAAATCACAATTGGAGAGACAAACTTACAGAGAAATATGGGGAAATTGTTACCTCAGACATTAATATTGGGAGGAAGAAAATGGGTGGAATCTGAAGGAAAGTGTTTTCAGCAGGAAAAATCTCAGAATGCTGAAGGAACAGAGACAGCGAAAGGTTAAAGTAAAGAAGTGAGAATCACTTCTTCAAGTGAGGTATTGGAGGGAAGATTTTGTGGAAAGGTGGAAAGTAGAAGAGAATTGCTAATCAGCATTTGGGAGTTCAAGAGAACAGACTTATTTGGGAAGGAGTAAAATAAAGGGCAAGTTTAGATTTGAAGGTGTGCACAGCATTTATAGAAAGTAACAAAGAGAATAATAAAGGAAAATTCTTCATGTGAACAACCGAAAAATTTGGCTACCAACTCACCCTCCCAGACCCATTCAGGGGACTGTTGGAAAACAGATGATCTCTAAATTATTTGGAAATTAGATGACAAAGTCATTGAAACTTTTTTTTTTTTTTCGGAATTAACACAGCTGTGCTACCAAGTACTCTTCCCTTCATTTTCAAAATGTTTGCAAGAGTAAGCTGTACTTCCACCCTTCATCTATTCTGATTTTCAACTCATTTATTTGTTTATGAACCCAATTGGACAATATGAGAAGCATTTATAGAGGAAAAAAAACATATTAAATATAAATCCTTTGGGGGAAAACAAATATTTGAGCAAGAAAATGAAAAAGAGACAGTGGCACTTCCTTCTCACCATAGGAAACAGGATTTCTAATGGTCATTTTCTTTTTCATGTATTTCCTACAATTGAATAAAATAATAGGGGTAGGCAACTTGACTGGTGTGCAGTTCCAGCTGGGTCAGGTTTTCCATTTCAGTTGTCAAAACATGGTAGTAATTACTTTCACCATTCAAAGAAATGGATGATCTGCCACAGTATTTTCTGCAGTTACATCAGTTGTTTTCAGTATCATTCCAATTCTGCATCTAATTTTGATCTCTGCTCTACTTACTTCCTTTATTCATAACTCTACTGTGAACCAAGCTCCTAATTGTCTCTGTCATTCTCAGAATGTTAACCCCATGTTATCAAAGATGTGCAAAACAATGATTATACTAATTACCAACATACACAACTTTGTATCATTTAGATATGAAATAACATTTTTTTTCATTTTTATCCAATACCATATAACTGCATTTCAAGTTTTCTAACTGAAGAACTCCAGAAAATATAATTTTTTTGCTGGACAATATTATCCATTTTCACAACCTCTCAATGACCTTAAATTTTATCTTTGAAAGTATTTGTTTCACAAGGTATAAAAATAACATTCTCAAATATCACTATATTAGATTGCTAGATTTAATCTACATAATTCTGGACTTTTGATTTTTAGATTTGTGTACTATTTAATAAGTTCCAGTGCACTGAACTATAACCAAGTCCTATCTGTGCTTTTATTTATTTATTTTTAAGATTTTATTTATTTATTTGACAGAAAGAGAGAGAGTGAAAGCACACAAACCGTGGGAGCTACAGGCAGAGGGAGAGGGAGATGCAGGCTCTCTGCTGACCAGGGAGCCTGATAAGATGCTCCATTCCAGGACCCTGGGATCATGACCTGAGCTGAAGGCAGACATCTAACTGACTAAGTTATACACAGTTGCATAACTTAGAATAAGAAAAGTAGGTAGATATTTCAACAAAGTCTAAAAATATATTTCTCTTTAAAATTTTGGAACAATATACTATGTTATTGAGACAAATAAAACATAAGATCATAGAAAACTATTCATTTTAATAAAACATTAAGATAGTAATAATATGTAAGTATTGAAACATGTATGATAGCTGGAATAATTATGCCTTCATAATTTCGTTAGTTTATATTTTAGTTAACACATAAGAACACTACAAAACTGTATTAATTATTTATCAATCAATTTATCATATTGGATATTATCTTATCTGGATAATATTATTTTAATATTCACTCTTTTCATAATTTTTATCTTACTTATATGGTCTAATATAAAATATTATTGTCTGTCTCAAATAAAGATTACTAATCACCCCAAATTAAATATATAATATAATTCATCAATACAGGATAGATTTTTTTTTTTTAACAAATTTAACTTTAAACTATCTTGATGTTGAACTACTGTGGATATATTTCATCAGTTATTAACATTCCCCTTTCAGGTTAATATCAAGTCATCAAAAATTTGGAGTACTCTTGACCCTTTTCTCAAAGTGTAAATTAGTAATATAATGGCAATATTCAGACAGGCAAATATAGACTATGCTCCCTTTGATGAAAACAACGTGAAGTATGGCTTCCCTACTGAGAATCATCTTAGTTTGTGAAATAGTAATTTAGAATGACTATATCTGCAAAGTACGTTGAAAGAAGGAAAATGTGGAAAAGATAATCTGCAACACCTTTATGTATGTCTAGCCATTTCGTATTTCTTTTTTTATTATGTAACTTAACATCAAATGTAAAGTAAGGAGAGTTTCAACAAATTGTCAAAAGTTATTTTATCCATAGTATTCTGACTTCAATTTTCATTTGTTTGCCAAATTTAATCTGAAAAGAAAAAAATGCAGTATTTTGTGTGAAAAGAAATGATGATTTCAAATTTAAAGAATTATTCTTTCATTTGAAAACTAAATGCTTTAACCAATGGCACAATACAGTACACAAATTTCATTAACATTAAATATTAATCTAACATTTTAAAGTTTTATTTTCTGTTATTTATTTAATTTCTTCTTACCCTTACAAGTTTCCTTGTCCTTGTACATTTTTAGCATAAATTGAACTGTTTCCCAAACACTATGGATATATTGAATGTAACATTTTTCAACAGTGGCAAACACATTTTGGTTTATAAACCAGCATCAGATATTAATTTCACTTTCTTTCAGGGAAGTCAATATTTTCTGTATGCTAGAGATATTACATCCAATAGAAATCAAAACTCATTGAAATTTATAGTTATTGAATATCACTCCACAATACTTATTTAAAATATCATTTTACCATTATTTAAGGAATTTTTATCTGTTTTACAGCTGGTGTATAATCCACAGTATACTAATTTTTTTTTAAGATTTTATTTACTTATTTGACAGAGAAAGAGAGATCATCCATAGACAGAGAGGCAGGCAGAGGGAGAGGGGGAAGCAGGCTCCCTACTGAGCAGAGAGGCAGATGTGGCACTGGATCCCAGTACCCTGAGATCATGACCTCAGCCGAAGGCAAAGGCTTAATGCACTGAGCCACCCAGGTGCCCCTAACTAAATATTTTTAAAATAGTTAATAAACTGCCTAATGTTATATCTATTGAAAGAGTGCTAAGGACTACTATTAAAAATCTGAGAATAAGACATGAATATTTTTGAACTATAGCAATCATATGTCAGCATCCCTACATTGGATTTTATTACAGAATTAGTCAATCTTCATTAACCTTCATCAGTTCATTCTAAAAAAATAGCTTGAAAAATAATCACTTTCAGAAAACAGAAATAATTTCCATGGTTTAGTAGCAGGTTATTAACAATAGATTTATTGATTGAAGTAAATGATTCTACTGAATAACATTATAGCTAGAATTTAGAATAGAGGCATATTAAATAAATAAAAAAGAGTATTCAACAGTTTGGTGGCTGTTATGCTAATCAGATCATCTGTCTAAAATGTGTCCATATGGACATTTTTCTGTAAACGTTTTCTTTATTTCCATATTGTGTGTCTGTCTTTTAGGTCCAGGTTTGATTAAATAAAGATGACAATAAATTGTTTTAAACTTTGAGTTTCAAAAGTTAAGCAGACATTTCTGAAATTATTTAATATATACATATATGTGTGTGTATGTTACATATGTAATATTTTATTTAGAATTTAATTTACATGAAGAAAATTTATGAAAGTCCATGGATTTGAGGTGTTTCCAGACTGATTGCTTTTTTTTCTACCTTATTTTGTTTTGCCACAATGAAATGAGATTCACCATCTTATGAATAGAATATATGGCACCAAAGGAAAAATGTGACTAAAACATTATAATAGTTATGCCAGTTTATATTCATACATATTGTTAAAGTTCAAACTTAGAGATAAATATAATTTTTTTCTTTATATATATATAAAGAAAAATATATATATTTATATATAATTTATTTTTTATATACACATACACAACTAAATAAAGACTAAGCTGCATTGGATTGGCAAATAAATTTCATTTTTTTAACATTTTTATTACTAAATGCTTATAACTCAAGAAGAAATATTCCAGTGTATATGCATGCTGGAATCATGAAACTGGCCAAAATTAGGAATGCCCAGGTGGCTCAGTCAGTTAAGTGTCTGACTTGGGCTCAGGTCATGATCTCAGGGCCATGTCAGGACCAGCTCCATGTGTGGGTCCCTGCTCAGGGCAGAGTCTGCTTGTCTCCCTCTCCCTGTGCCCTTCCCCACTGCTCATGCTCTCTTGTGCTCTCTCTCTCTTTCAAATAAATAAATAAATTTGAAAGAAAGAAAGAAAGAAAGAAAGAAAGAAAGAAAGAAAGAAAGAAAAAGAAAGAAAGAAGGAAGGAAGGAAGGAGAGAAAAAGAGAAAGAGAAAGAAAGAAATGAAACTGGCCAAAAGCAAGAAAATATTTTGGAGAAAATTTGAAGAGGTGAAAAAGAATATACAGTTGATCTTCATTATTTGGGATTTCACATAACCACTATAATTCATTTATAACGCCAGAATCAGTACTTGCAGTACTTTTGCAGTCATTCATAGACCTGGTCAAACAGCTACACCTTGAGACACCTAGTGTGGACATTCCTAGCTGGATTGAACAAAATAATAGTACTTTGTTTTCTTATTTCAACTCTCATTATGTAAACAAGGGTCTTTATTACAGGCTGTTATGTGCAACTTTTTCTATCCACATTTTTGCAATTTTTTTGGTGATTTTGCTTTAAAATAGCTCCCAAAGATGGTGCTAAAAATACTGTCTAGTGTTCCTACATAGAAAAAAGACATGATGCACCTTACAGAGAAAATACCTGTGTTAGATAAGCTTTGTTCAGGCATGAGTTATAGTACTATTGGCCATGAGTTCAATGTTAATGAATCAATAATATGGACATGCAGAGAAAGGAAAAGTAAATTTGCTGAACTGTACATAAGGTTACTTTAAAAGTGCTAAATTAACATCAATAGTGTATAATGAATCTGTGGAAAAGATGGCAAATTTATGGATTTTTGAGATGATGACCAATTTAAAAAAAATACAAAAGACAGGGCGCCTGGGTGGCTCAGTGGGTTAAGCCGCTGCCTTCGGCTCAGGTCATGATCTCAGGGTCCTGGGATCGAGGCCCGCATCGGGCTCTCTGCTCAGCGGGGAGCCTGCTTCTCTCTCTCTCTCTGCCTGCCTCTCTGACTACTTGTGATTTCTCTCTGTCAAATAAATAAAATCTTTAAAAAAAAAAATACAAAAGACAGAATAGACAGCATTGTTGCAAAGATAAAAGCCATAGAAATTTACAGACACCTTACTCAGCATCAGGAAAATGTGAAACCTTTCTTGGCTAGTACTGGCTGCTTCAAAAGACAATACACTGTGAGAAATATTAAACTTACAGGTGAAGCAGGTTCTGCAGGTCAGAAGGCTATTGAAGAATTTTACAAATATCTGCTAAGGAAAAGGGTTATGTGGAAGAGCAGGTTTTCAATGCTGATGGGAATAGCTTTAATTTTACAAGAACAGAATGAATGTATAAGATGCAAAGAAATCCAGTTGATAAAGTTGTGACCAGAGGTCCACAAAAACCCAATCCTGTATTTTCCTTAGAGACAAGAGTTCAGTATTTGCTAATTCATTGCTGGAGTGGCATTATGGAATATAACTACTGTAAATAACAATAATTAACTATGGTAATAAACAGTCAAGACAAACCCTGGAAGGATAGAAATAGAATGAATATATTTTTTAAGTTTTTGTTTTAATTCTAGTTAGTTAACAAACCATATGATATTAGTTTCAGATGTATGATACAGTGATTCAACACTCACTGGAATGGATATTTTTAAAACTAGTATGAATGAGGAAAATGATTGATCTCAAGCATATTGGGAAAATATATACTATGAAATAAAAGAGTTAAGATAAACTATATGAGTATCAAACCAAGATAAATTCCAGTAAACACTGCCCCATTTATTTTTTTAGATTTTTATTTATTTATTTGAAAGAGTGAGAGAGAGAGAGCATGAGCAGGGGAAAGGGGCAGGGCAGAGGAAGAGAGATGGGACTCCACCCAGAACCCTGGGATCATGACCTAAGCCTAAGGCAGATGCTTGACTGACTGAGTCACCCAGGTGCCCCTAGACACTTATTTAAAAGACATATTTTCAGAGTTGATTAAACAACAGAAGAATAACTGAAAATAGAGAAATACTAAATTATATTATAGATAGAAAAAATATGAAACTAGCAACTAGATAAAAATTGTTTAAGCCAAAACACACTGGATATAGAAAAAAATGGGCAATACATTTTAATCGGGCATCTCACTTACTAGAAATTATACAGTAGTTCTAAGTTTGTATACGCCTAATAACATAAATTCAATTCATATAAAGCAAAAATAGAGGGAATTAAAATTTAACATTTAAAATGCATAGACACAAGTTTTCTACTTAACAATTTAGAAATTTGGAAAGGGTTCCATTCCTACTCTTATAACAATAAAAAGACAATCTACAAAAGTATAACTATTATTGAGTTCATAAAAAATCTCAGGTTGCACACAATTACCTAGGCTGAAACCTAAGGAAATAATAGATTTCTCCAGGAAGGCATCATCAAGAAGAGAGGAAACATGAGCACCGGGTAGGAAAGGAAGACCAGTTTTCTGTTCAAATGTACACAAATTCTGCAGAGATGTTTGACAAATTTCTAAAGGACTAGTGAAAGCTGCTATGAGCAGACAGGCTCCCTGAGAGCCTCAGACACAGGGAGACTCATTCCCACTGACCAACTTTCCTTATGGACCTGCATACTATCATAAAACAAACCAAATAAACAAGCAAACAAAACTGAGGACAGAGTGGAATATTAGAAAAATAAAATCACTCTCAATGGAGCAGGGAGGCAGGTGTGGGAACACAGCCAATGAAATCAGTACATGTCATTGAGATTCTAGAGAAAAAAGAAAGAGGCAGAGGAGATAACAGTCAAGTACTTGCCTCAAATTATAACAGAAATCAAACCACAGGTTCAAGATTTTCTGAAAACATAAATAAAGACAAATCAATAACACACACATAGATGTGTACATTCAACAGAAAAATGTTAAAGGCAGCTGGAGAAAAATAAAAACAAAATGCATATAGAAAAATAAAAATACAATGCATCTGTGAAGAAACTGAACAAAAATGTATTTTGAGCTTATTCTAATATGCAGAGACCAAAAATTTGCAGAGACCAAAAATAAATAAGATGTTTAGGTGGTGGGTATTATAGAGGGCACAGATTGCATGGAGCACTGGGTGTGGTGAAAAAATAATGAATACTGTTTTTCTGAAAATAAATAAATTGAAAAAATTTTTAAAAAAGATGTCCAATCTTTATTTATTTTTACTTATTTATTTTATCTAAAATAAAAAAGATCTTTAAATAATTACTAAAAAAAAAAAAGAAAAAGAAAAAACAGATCAAGTCAAGAAGAATGGAGATGCTTGAAGGTGCAGGTTATGGTAAAAATTCATTTTATGTATCCCATCTGTGATTTCTCCTGATAGGAGAATTATCTTCATTAAGTCTAATTTATCTGTTCTTGCCAATTTTTTTCTAATAAATATATGAGACTCTAATATATGATCATTATTTTTACTCTGTTTTCCATGTCATTTAATCATTCCTCCTTATTGTTCAATTTTATACCTGTCTTTTAACCATTAGAGTTAATTCCATTAAGTTTTAAATCCAGTACATTTATTCTAATTTTACCTGTCTCTAACATATTATGAATTACTCAGTTTTTGTTTATTGTTGTTTGAATTAAGACTTCAACCACTCAATTTGGTTTCTATTTAGATTAAATCTGGTTGATTTATAGTCCAGTAATTCCAGTATCTGGAGTCTTTCTGTATCTGATTCTGTTGCCTCTTTTCCCCCTATTAGTTTCTTCTCACATATCTTGTTTCTATGTGTATTTTGTTATATTTTGATTTACTGTCAACTTATATCTCATGAAAGCATATCTGTGTAAATTATTTTAAAACAAAGTGGAAATTAAATTCCCAAAAGGTAATATAACCTTGCTTTTGCCAGATACATAGGGTTATAATCAGACTGGGCCCAGGTTAAACTACATTTGTCTTTGGGTTTTTCAGGATACACAGGTTATATTTGTGCAAACTGGGGGAAAAAAGGGGGCGATATTTATATGGAGGAATAAATTATCTGAAAAGACATAAAGTAGAAAATTCTAGAGAATTCAATTTTAACATAGGCAAGTTTGTTTACCATTTTTTAGGAAATGGAAATGCCTAATTCTAGCTAATTCTCACACAAAGCCTATAGCTCCATGCAGTCCTTGTTTGACTAGGTTTCCCTACTACACTTCCAAGCTTGTACTTTGTTTCTGGTTCTTTGTTCTTCAGGATCCCAAAGAATCTCATCTCAATTTTATCAGGGCCAGTGCAGGCTTTCAAGAGAAAACCCTGATTTCTGAATAATTTTTGTATTCTTCTACATTCATTGTAGTATTAAAACAATATATTTTTATGTTTTATCCAAGTTTTAAAATTATTTTAGGTGTAGTACTGGTTAGAGTTTGTAGTCTGCACTCCTGCAGAAAAAAAAGAAAATGGAAAAGAGAACTTTCAAAAATAAGAGTCCATCTTATTGCATTACACATTTTTGATACCTTCTAAATAAAATGGAGATTAAAAGTTAGCATTTTAACGTTGAGGTAATTAGCATAATGAAACATGAAATTTAAATTTCTCCTGGGAGTTGAGTTAATTTCTATCTGGGTTTTAAAGGAATGTGGCAGTTTTGTTCAGTGTTTAAAATGAACATTATTGAATCTAATAATCCAATATCAATCTCAATTATTTAGGATATTTTGTCTTACACAACATACGGACCTAGTATAAGTTGATATCCATCCAAAATAAAGTGTATTTTCTAAAAATTCATTGCAAAAATTCCTCTGCTACATTTTTCAGTATTGCAAACCTTTATTATCTTTGTTATCCCATTATGAGTCAAAATAATAGCTAAGGAATTTCCATTAATCTTATGAATATAGTAGATCAAAATATTACTCCAACATTAATATTGATTTCATAATAAAGAATGTGAGGACTTTATGAACCTGTTAAGGAAAATTTACAGTTTTCTTTAGCTTTTATATTGTAATATATTCAGAATATATAACAAAATAAAGTTGTAGTAAATTCTCTCATTTAATTCTTTTACATAAAATGTTTTTTGATTATTATAAGTCCAGACACTTAAAGTAGGTTTCTAAAAGTATGATTAAGAGTAAACCACAGTTAATTATTCTTTCATCTCACCTGAATAACACAAATGAAATTATTGTTTACAGTAAAAGTAATTACAGTGTACACACCCATTTTTGAGTTGGCACAGAATGTTTTGTTATTACTGAAAACCTGTCAAATTCAACATGGCTCATCACTAAAATATGTAAAAATAAAAGTTGGTCAGTGATATTACATATTATTAAATGCAAAGTATTCTTACTGAACAAATGTGATTCCCTATCATGATTTCAAAGTACCTTCTATTTGTCCCTTATTATCAACAGGGGAAATTTTCTTTCTTTATTTCTCACTAATCATTCTTGACAAATAGTTGGCAAGCTTCACAGTGAAGAGCTGTCCATAGGGTTCTAGGTCAATCTCACCCCTAGGGAAGAAAGCACATATGATGTTTATGAATAAACGCCCTCCAACAGATGAAAAGGACAGTGCTTACACAGTGCTTGTATGACTTTTTCCCCAAGTATAATTATCTAATCTCTTTGTGCTACAACTTATTGTTTTAGACGTTTGACATGATTTACATTTTGTCTCCTATCAAGGAATACAGCAGTTTTCTATTAAGTTACTTCTTTAGATCATCATCCTTAGTTTAAATTTAGGGAAAAAAAAATAAAGAAGAAGAAGAAAGGAGGAATAAGTTTAAAAAAAACTTCTAAATTCTACCCAAAATACTAATGAGAATATCTTACCGAAGATAGAAGCAATAGAGTTTCTATGACTTGACTCTGTGTGTGTGTATGTGTAATTTTTTTCCCAACTGAATTAAAAGAAGTAGAAATTTTAATTATTTGGAAGAAAAAAGATCTGAATTATTCCAGCCAAAGTATTATCCATGTTGCATTTCCAGATGGTTGAAACAGAATTAACACTTTAAATCTGATGACCGATATGTCAATTTAATTTAGAACCCACTCATTGTTCTGATTTTTTTCCACAAGTAATGGTAATGACACTGAAAATGACTAAGATGACACCTGCAAATACATATCTTTTCAGATCTAAATGTAGGCTTTTTTTTTCATTTATTTATTCAAAAAAATAGAGAGCAATTATGTTCTAGGTGTGGATCTAATCTTGGAATAAATAAAAGTAGATTCATTTTGTGATATGGTCTAGCACCTGTTACAATGATAGAATAGACATGTCTTTTGTTTTCTTGTTACACACGTTTGCTCTCATCACTGAAGGAAAACACAAGAATTAACCATCAGTCTTTCCATTTCATATTTAAGAAGTATAAAGATCATTATGTTTTTATTATTGTTTTATATGGTTTAAAGTTTAAGGGTAGCATGCATGTTATGCAAATTGATACTGTGATTTTTCCAAACAGATGATATGCCTTTGTACAAATGTAAGCAAATACAAAATATTAAGGGTACTTTCACCCAAAACACATTGAGGATAAAATACTTTTCATGTGAACCATCAACACAGTTTACACTAAGGGTGATTTTTAATCGTTCATTTAAATGGGACAAAAACAAAATAAGTATTAATTGATTGAAACAGAGAAAATTAAATGGAAAGATGAAGTGCTAAAGAGCCTAGAGAAAATTGCTCAGTTTGCATATAAATTAGGTAATTAGCCTCTCACCTGCCCAGGTAGAAGTTTATAACCCTAATTAAAATAATTATATAAACTTCTAAGTCTCATTAGGAAAATGTGAGAAAGAAAATAAAATGCATTATTGCTCTTTATGTAATTTTACTTGAACTTAGTTAATAACACTTCCATAGATTAAGTTGATTTAAACATTTTCATGCACATAAACCTTTTATATCCTTATTATAAAGATTCTAAGAGTTTTACTTAAAAATAAAATTCAAGATAAAATAGGACGATAATATTTTAAAAACTTTAAGAATTAATATTATTCTTTACTTCAAAATATATGTGGTTATCCTATAATGCTTCTATAATCCATACAATTTTATGGGTATAAATATTTATTTTAATTAATTCCTGAAGTTCTATTATTACTAAAATATTACCAAAAAATTAAAATACTATGGTTTAACAAAGAAGCTTCAACCTTAAAACAGATCAATCTTTTGAAAGTTTAATGACTAAAGTATGCATCTATTTAACATTAATTTATTTAATAAACATTTAGGGAACATTTGTGCATTAGAAATTGCTCTCATGAGATGAATGGGACATTAAAATGAACAAAACAAGTTTCCTGATTCCAAGGAGTTTATGCATTTGGGGTATTTAAAACAAAACCAATGAACAAGAAAAATACAAATGCCAGAAAACTATAAATGCATAAGGACTAAAATAAATCACAAAATGAGGGGAAAGAAACCAACATATATAAAATAATATATGTTATAAAAGATATGTCAAGTACTCTTTAAGATATCTTAAGTATATTTTAATATTTAATTCTAATGATAAGCTGTTTTTATTTATTACAGTGATAAAATTAAGGCCTGAAAAATCTGTAAAAATCTGTAACTTCACCAAAGAAGAAACGGAAGACAGCAAATAAGCATACCAAAAATACTCCACTTCATTTATCATCAGAGAAATGCAAATTAAGACAATGAAATAACCACTATGCATCTCTTGAAATGGTCAAAATCCAGAACAATGACAACAACAAATGTTGACAAGGATTGAGGGCAAAAAGAACTCACTATCATTGCTGGTGGGAATGCAAAATGATACAGACACTTTGGGAAATAGTTTGGTGGTATGTTAGTAAAACTGAGATTTTTTTACCATACAACCCAGCAATTATACTTATTTTTTTAAAGCAAATATTGCTACAAAATTTATTTCAAAGCACTGTTTTAGTTGTATCCATGAATTTTAATACATTGTAAGTTCATTTTCATTCATTTCCAAATAATTTCTTATTTACTTGTGATTCTTTCTTAAAACTTATTTTGAAGAGTACAGTGTAATTTCCAAAAGTTTGAATATTTCTCAGCTAGTGTTCTATTTTTAATTGATATTTTAATTTTTGTGGATAGAGAATATACTTTGCATGACACAAATCCTTACCAATATATTGTGATGTATTTTATAAACCATAATATAACCCATCATGGTCATGTTTTCTGTAAACTTGGAAAAAATGCACATTCTGCTATTATTTCTTCAATCATTCTATAAATGCCAAATTGGTCAAATTGTTTGGTATCATTTTTCAACACTTTTTTTTTTAAGTGTTCTTTACTAATTTTCTGAATATTGTTTCTGGTTACTAAGAAAGAAATGCTGAAATCTCATACTGTATTTTTAGATATAACTATTTCTGGTTTTAAATAAATATTTTTTTGTCTTCTGTATTTTCAATGACTGTTTTGGGATAATTATGCATTTAAATTGTCATGTATATAAATTATATAATTCTATATCATATAATTAGCTTTTTCTTGTAGTAAATGAATAATTATTTAGTTAATACTAAATTATTATTTATTTAAGGAAATAAATATTTAAATAAATTAATAGGAGAAGAAAGCTATTTTTCCCATTGAACATCAATCAATAAATGGCAATAAATGGAGCAGAGGTTATGATATAGTTTTAAAAAATCATTATTTGGTAACTTTCAATGTATTTAGTTGAATCAAGAAACCAATGGATGCTAAAACTAATGGGTAAATGTTGGATAAGGAATTAGGTATTTCCATTGTCTTAAATTATCTCCCCATTAAATAATTATATTACATTTTATGTCATGTTTTATATCACTTAAATAAATATAAAGGAAAAGAGTAACTTTACAACAGAAAAACCTAGAAAATGTCACCTTTCAACTGATACTTAAAAACACCACTGGTGAGACAAATGGATTATTTATGTCAGCTGATGTGATGTGCTAAGAATTGAACAGCATCATGTTGAAGATTTATTGCCAAAAGTGCAGATCCTAAAAACTAATCATGAGAAAACACCAGACAGAGCAATTGAGGAAAATTCTGAAGGAAACTTTAACCCAGCTTGTAATCTTCAAAAACATTTGGGTTGTTTTGAAAATCAAGGAAGGACTATAAAACTCATCTTGATTGAAAGGACTAAGGACACATGGAACCAGGAGCGATACATTATTCTGGAGGGGACTGTTTTCCTATAAAGGTATTGGGGCAGTTTGTAAACTTAAAAGAATTTTGAGTGAAAGTTACATGACAGTTCTTTGTATTGCTTTTAGCAACTTTTCTTTTAGTTGGGATGGTTTCATATAAACATGAAAAGAAAAAAATGCAATATACAACAGACATGGTGTCAACTTATTTCTCTTCCTGGGATCGCCAGGGAAGCGGTTTTAATACCACCTTTTAAAATATATTTTAATATTTAATCGATCAGTTCCATCCATGTCACAATTTGTTGGAATTATTGATTCTAAAACTGGTACTTAGTCATTTTCCAGTACTGTTTTGTTGTTTTTATTTTGATTTTCTAACTTTTATTCTCTATCTCTCTCTTTCTTTCTCTCTTTCTCTCTTCTTTTTTAGTAAATTGGAGTAAGTTATGGATGATTATTCCATGACCAACTAAAAAATTAGTTTTATATCAAATATCATACATTTCTGTTTGGCTTTGTCTTACATTTCAGAATAAACACCTTCTTAAAAAGAGAATTCCAAAATATTTTCTTAAAATAAAATACACTTGATTCAACACAACTTACTTAATGTGTTTTTTTCTTTCCAAAATTGGCTACTCCTTAAGTTCTCAAGAATAAGCAAAGCCTTGTGGTAAAACTGCAAATCATTGGATCTGCTATTGAGTGTTGCAGTTTCAATTTTGGCTTGTGATGCTTTTGTAAGCAATTTTAAATTAACCCTTTGGAAAGCATCTCTAAATACATAATTTTACATCATTTCTTAATGGAGCAGTTTAATATAAAGTACAATGATCATAATATAAACAAATTAACAAATATACAGCAATTTCCATAAAATTGAGTTTCTTTCCTTATTGTTTCAATAAGACTAAAGACATGACCACTAGTCATTTTGTTTTACATAGTTGGATTAATTCAGTTGAGCTTCATCAGGTGTTTTTATATTTCAGTTATGATTCCTTTAAATAAGCTAACGAAAAATGTATGATATGCTCTAAGTACCCATTTTTGATCAATTTTATATATACAATTAAAACATATTTCCCAAATATATGTCAAGATTTTTTTTTAATTTATTTGACAGACAGAGATCACAGGTAGGCAGAGAGGCAGGCAGAGAGAGAGGAAGGAAAGCAGGCTCCCTGCTAAGCAGAGAGCTCGATGCAGGGCTCAATCCCAGGACCCTGGGATCACGACCCGAGCTGAAAGCAAAGGCTTTAACCCACTGAGCCACCCAGGCACCCCAATGTCAAGATTTATTATAGTTCTTTATTATTTTACATCTGAGAATATTCATGAAGTTTATGTCTATAAGAAACATTCTAGTTGTAAGAGTTTAAGTAGGACTTTGTTTTCCTTCTTTCCTTGATAAAACATGGAAACCTCTGTATTCTTAGGGGTCTCAGAACATTTATTTTTTTTTAAGATTTTATTTATTTTTTAGAGAGAGAGCACAAGCAGAAGGAGGAGCAAGCAGAGGCAGAAAGAGGCTCCCTGCTGAGCTAGGAGCCAGATACAGGACTTAATGCCAGGACCCTAGGATCATGACCTGAACCGAAAGCAGCCACTTAACTGACTGAACTACTCAGGCATCCCTAAAACATCTTTTTTAACTTGACTGGCAATTCAGTTATCAAGAACTATAGGCAGGTGGTGTTTTTTATTTGTATATCTGTATGTATATACAGATTTGTATATCTGTATATCTTTATTACATATTTCCCCTTTGATATCCTATAGGCAATCCAAATAAAAAATATCTCAAATGTACAATAAGCTTTTATTTATGGTTTTCTCTATTATTTTCTCTTTTAGTATATAGGAAATCATTCACACTTTAGTCTAAATTTGAGATTTAACACTAATTACCAATTCTAATACCATTTCCTTCATTGTTGGAATTAATTTGTATAATTTTCCACAATAGCTTTTCTGTACAGAGTTTTCTCTTCAGTTTTGTTTTCTCTTCTAAACAATTGTATGAATTAACAATATATATAAATAGGTATTTGGTTCCTAATTAAAATAATTTATTAAGTACTACCTATTTAACATTGTGTTGGGTTTGGGAAGATGCAGTGATAAAATAATACATAAGGCTCTTGTTGCCATGAAACATACATAATCATCAATGGCAAATAGCATATTCTTTAGAATTTGATATGCAAGAACATGGATATTTGTGTATGTTTACCTCTTTGTCTTCAAGTATTACCACTTTCATGATCCATACCTCACTATGGAATCCTTATGAAACTTTATGCAGATCTTTACCCTCTTGGCTCTGAGTTTTTATACAGAGCTGACTGTCAAAACAGCACAGAATAATAGAAATACCCCTGGGGATAAAAATATATGTTTATAAAAAATAAAAAAAATAAATAAAAAAAAAATAATAAGTAAAAAAAAAAAAAAAAAAAAAGAAATAGAACCTTCAAAAACAAAAGCAAATGGAGTATAAAAAATTTATTAGATAATTATTTAAGCCATTATGGTAAAATATTTGGGTGTATAATTTTATTAATTAATTTATTTAAATATTTTATTTTTTTATTTGACATAGAGATAGAGAAAGAGCACAAATAGGCAGAGTGGCAGGCAGAGGGAGAAGCAGGCTTTCTGCTGAGCAGACAACCTGATGTAGGACTCCCAACCCAAGGCTCTGGGATCATGACTTGAGCCAAAGGCAGCCACTCATCCAACTGAGCCACCTAGCTATCCCTGGGTATATCATTTTAATTATTAAACTGTTTTTTATAAACTCCCCATCTTATATTAATCCTATTATAATTTATATTGTTATTCAGTTTTCATTCTCAATTTCTCTATCCTCTTAAAACTAATTTGTATGAATAGTACTTTTTCCGCATTCTTATTATAGCACATATGAGATTGTATTACTATAGGTTCTTCAGCATCATTGTTTCTCCAGTTCATAGCATGGTGCTTCATGTTTAATATATATTTATTGAATTAATAGCTGATGTTTCTATTAGGAGGCTTTTTACTGAGAGTAAGAAAAATTACCATTTTGGGTCTTTTGAGAATTAGATGTCAAGTGAGAGGTTACTTGGAGGAAATATTTTTGAAGGAAAAAGAAAAGATGAAGCAAGAAATAGGCAGCTAGAGTATTTTCTAGATGATGATGCCATTCTGGCATCTATAAAATGGGAGAGACCAGTAAGGATGATTGGCAAGGAGAAACCTCCGACAGCAGTGGCAATTGATAAATTTCAGCTGGACTAAAAAAGCCACAGACAAGTATTATCATTTAGAAAATCTCAAGTTGGACAAGCCCTAGTAAGCTTTCCTTGCTCAGCCACTGACAGGGTACAGTCTGGAGATAACATGGCATCTGCATTAACAATGTGGTGGCTCTGAGGTGGGGCAGTTTGGGTAGTCCACTAATTATCCACTTCACTAAAGCTTATCTTGATTGAAAATTGGACAGAAGCAACTTCTCTCCTGCCAAATACTATTTCAAATTGTCAAGAATAAAGGGGGCTCCTGGGTGGCTCAGTCACTAGGTTCTACCTTCAGCTCAGGTCATGATCCCAGGGTCTAGGGATCGGACCCCACATGGGCTTCCTGCTCAGTGGGAGGTCTGCTTCTCCCATTCCTACTGTCCCTATTTGTGTTCCCTCTCTGTTGTCTCTCTGTGTCAAATAAATAAAATCTTAAAAAAAAAGAATAAAGAATATTCATGTTAGAATAACATAACCAGAAGTCTAGAGGTAAAACAAACTTCAGACTTTGTGTGTTCATCTAATAAATGATATCCTCATTTTCTGATTCTTTCTAACTCTGTTCTCTGCTGTTGTCTGTTTCAACTTCATCTTCAATATGCAGCAAAAACAACTGCAGAAGATTTGGGGGTATCATTTCCAGATGAAATAATATCAAGAAGACTAAAACAGATCAAATTTTCTTACATCTTTCTTAGGAGGCTGTAAGATTTCTTCTCATTTTCTTTATACTAAATAGAATAATATTCCTATTTTTGTTTTAATCACTGGCAAAGAGAAAAAGTAAGGCTGTATTTAGGTTTATCTCATCAAACCTAAGTGTGGGGATGGGACAGTTAGCCTTGAGGGGTAATGATGCATTAGAAGGCTTGGCTATAGAGGCTCCTGAGTGGTGCAGTCAATTAAGCACTTGACTCTTGCTTTCATCTCAGGTCATGATCTCCGGGTCTTGACATGGAGCCCTGCATCAGGCTCTGTACTCAGCAAAGAGTTTGCTTGAAATTCTCTCTCCTTCTCCCTCTGCCTCTCTCCTGCTTGTGGTTTCCACTCCCCATCTTTCTCAAAATAAATAAATCTTAAAGAAAAAAAGACTTGTATATATTGAGTATGTTCTATATCAAACAGGAAATAGATGATGACAGCTAATGAATAACATATGCTACTGTTGAGCAACTTAAGGTCAATGTTAGATATTTTATTAAAAACAGTATTTTTAGATTTTTTGTCTAGAAATTTAGGTTATACACTATGGAATATGTGTAGAAATACTTTAGCCTATTCCTAGACCTGAGTCATAATTTCCAACTCATAATTTTTCATTTCTTTCCCCACTCCCTACTTGGCTGGAATCAAAACAATCCCTAGAGTAGCCACCAGTGCTATGAGGATAGCAAAGCCATACTGGGATGGAGAATGGGTCTTTAAGTCCCTGAAGGGAACCACAACTAGCAGTTAAATTATATAATCAAGAAATAGCTTACTTACTTACTTAATTAATTAATTTGCTCTAAGATTTGGAGCATTTGTTACTTTAGCACTGTTGTTACCTTAATTATTATAGGTAATGAAAATGCAGTAAAATATTTAGAAGGAATGGATTTATTGACAATAATGAATTATTTTATTTTCCCCAATATCGCATCCCCAAAATTCTATTTCCATATGAAAAATGAGTATTTTCCACATTTATCATAAATAATTATATCTTGCCCTTATTTATACTATCCATAGATCTAAACTATGCTTTGAATATTGTACATTTAATACATTTTTTGTTCCAGATATTAAAGGAAATATTTTCATCTTCAATTATGATATTCATTGTAGGCTTTACCAAAAAGACCTTTATTGTGTTGAGGAAATTTTCTATTGTGCTTATTTTGTTGAGAGTTTTAATTATAAATGAGTATGCCTTCTATCAAATGTTATTTCTGCATCTATTAAGACAACCATGAGGTTTTTATCTTTGATTCTACAGGACAAGGTATTGACTCTCAACAATTTTATTCAACATAGTACTAGAAATTCTAGGCAAATTGAGAAGTCAGTTAGGAAAAACTAAAATTGTTTCAATTTGTAGATGTCATGGTATTATATGTACAAAACTCTGAAGAAGCCCCAGAAAGTATTAGAACTAAAAAACAAATTCAGTAAAGTTTCAGGATACAAAATAAACATACAAAAATCAGTTGCATTTCTCTTACCAATAATCTGAAAAGGAAATCAGAAAAAAAATCTTATTTACCTTGTAGCAAATAGAATAAAATACTTAGGGATAAATTTAATAAAGAAGAGAAACAGATGAAAATTTAAGCACTGAAAACTAAAAACCATTGATAAAAGAAATTGAAAAAGATGAAAGTAAATAGAACTATATCCCATGTTCATGGATTGAAAGAATTATTGTTGTTAAAGTGTCTATACCACCCATACAATATACAATTCAATGCAGTGCCTCTCCACATATCAATGATAGTTTTCAAAGAAATTTAAAAAAAAGGTCCTGAAATTGATATGGAACCACAAAACATCCCAAGTAGCCAGAGCAAGCTTGAAAAAGAACAGAATTGGGAACAACACAATTTCTGATTTCAAGCTATCATATGAAGCTATAGTAATCAAACAGTATGATACTGGCATTAAAAACAGACATATTTACTAAGGAAACTGAATTAAGAACTTAGAAGTAAATCCAAGTATGTATAGTCAATTATTTATTTATGTATTTATTTTTTTTTTGATGAAGACAGTAATAATACACAATGGGGAACATATAGTCATTTCCAGAAATGGTGCTGAGAAAACTGGATATCTATATGCAAAAGAGTAAAATTGGACCATTGTCAGATGCCATTTATAAAAATCAACTCACAGTGAATTAAACATTTACACATAAAACCTGAAACCATAAAACTTCTAAAAGAAAACATAGCAACACCTTGACATTGGCTTTTACAATGACTTTTTGGATATGACACCAAATGCACAGGCAGCAAGACAAAAGTAAGAAAATAGGACTAATATCAAACTAAAAACTTCTTGCATATCAAAGAAAACAACAAAATGAAAAACCAAGCCTATAGAATGGGAGAAAATGTTTGCAAAGTGATTATCTGATAAAGTAGTTACCTCCAAAGCATATAAGGATATAAAGCATATAACTTGTACAACTCTACAGCAATAAAATTCAAAAAAAATGGGCAAAGGACTCAAAATGTGTTTTTCCAATACCAGTAGCCAGCAGGTATATGCGAAGGTACTCAATTATCACTAAACATCAGGGAAATGCAAATTCCAATCACAAAATGATATCATGTTATGTTACATTGGTTATGTATGATCAAAAGACAAGAGATAGCAAGTGTTGGCAAGAATGTGAAGAAAAGTAAATCCTAGTAAATGGGAATGTAAAATGTTATAGCTTATGTAAAATGGTATCAAGTTTTCTTTAAAAATTAAAAATAGAGCCACCATATGTTCCAGGAATCTCTTTTTTGGGTATATGATAAAATAAAATTAAATTAATACTTCAAAGACAAACTGGTACTCCAAAGCTGATTAGAGATTTATTCATAATAGCCAAGCAATAAAGACAATGTAAGTGTCCGTTAATGGATAAAAGGATTAAGAAATGATGTCATATTTTAAAAAAAGAAATTATGGTATATAGATAATGGAAAATTATTCAGCCTTAAAAAAGTATACACTGCTATTGCTCCAACATAAATTATAATGGAGGATATTATTCTCCTAAGTAAAATAAACCAGGCACAGAAGGAAAATATTGCATGATCTCACTTACAGTGGAATCTAAAAATGTCAAATATCAGAGTAGAATGGTCATTACCAGGAGTGGGAAAGTGGAGCAAATTAGGAGATATTGGTCAAATGGCACAAAGCTGCAGTTATGCAAGATAAATAAGTCTACACATCTAATGTACAGCATGATGACTATAGTTAATAATACTGTATTGAGTCCTGGAAATGTGTTAAGATGCAAATTTCAGGTGCTCTTAGCACACACACACACACAAAATAAATAGCTCAACCATAGTAATATTTTCATTTGTGTATGTATGTCACATAATGTTGTATATCTTAAATGTATATAATTTTTATACTTTTCAAAAATAAAGTCTTATTGAATTTATGCAACTTTAGATTTGTTTTGGCATATGTAAACTTATTACATTTCCACGGAACTTTGCATACTGTTACCAGACACAATTTTAGGCACATAACAGGAAATCAATAAAGCATATTTAATTGAATTCAAAATTGAAAGACATTAGTATGTTGTAATATAAATATTGATACTTATATTTTTATGACTCCAACTCTGAAGTGATGATCCATAATCAGTTGATAAGTCTTTTCCATCAGACAGTATCAATAATTATTGTTCAACATAAAGTGTAATAAATTTGAGACTGATAAATATTTGAGAAGTGAAGTCAAGGAAGCCATTAAGGAAATCCCACAATTTTTATTGCTCCTAAAACCTAACAATTTAAAGTTATGAACAGCTTCTTTTCAGCAGAAAAATTCATTATCAACTCATCCCCCCCAAAATCCTACATTATCACAATCTATCTTGTTAATGTAATACAAAACAATGATTTTCTACAAGATTTGAAAAAAAAATACTAACTATAATGGATCAATTAAAATGATATTTATGTTTCTCGGAAGCTTTAAAATGCAATACTTAAAAACAGGGTATGTTAGAGAATATAGATAGCCATGGATAATCCATCTATCAAAAAGAATTGATTGAGAGGCCTTAGTGGTGGTTAATTTTAATATAACAAAATCTTTACTGATCTGACCAATAAGCAATTCCTGCTTACAGTTCCAACTTACTACTCTTCTCCACCTATCATTTATGCTCACTCTTCTTATTCTGATATATTCCTTACTTTCTCAAGATTTAAAAATATTACATTTGGTATTTGATGATACTATTTTTTTGGCTTACTTCAAAATAAATCATTTATATTTCAATGTAATTACTTAGGTTTAAGACTATGTTTAAGGTATATAAAACAGAAATATGTTATTGTTCAAGTAACTGATAAATCATTTTCAAAACCCACCTCTAGCAATTAGTAACCATGGATTATACCCATTTGAATGGAAGTGAAAGAATATAGACAAAATAATATTTCCATTTTAGAATGAGCTATAGCAGTGAACCAGTGGGAAAAAAAATCAGCATGGGTACATTAAGAGAGAAAAATTATCACATAAAGTGGTTATCCTGAATTCTTCTAAACAGTTTAGTCCATGGAGTATGAGACTATAAATAGTCCCTGCCAGAAGCATGGCCCTTGGGCGCCTGGGTGGCTCAGTGGGTTAAGCCTCTGCCTTCGGCTCAGGTCATGATCCTGGGGTCCTGGGATCCAGCCCTACATCAGGCTCTCTGCTCAGCAGGGAGTCGGCTTCCCTTCTTCTCTCTCTGCCTGCCTCTTTGCCTACTGGTGATCTCTCTCTGTCAAATAAATAAATAAAAATATTTATTTAAAACAAAACAAACAAAAAAAAGCACTGCCCTTAAGCAGAGATCATGGGAAGGGAGCTGAAAGAGGTAGTCAGATCAGAATTAGGGGTGTTCTTTCTTTGGGAGTGTACATGGATACTTCAGAGTTAATGTGACAGACACTTCTAATTTTCACTTTCTTCTGTCATCTTAATATGTATCCCTATATTTTGCAGGAAACTTGGCAAACCAAAATTGACATTTACCAGACTCCTTTCACATTGACAAATGCACCTAAAAGCCAGGTAAGTAGTTTCTGGACAATGGCAGGTGAGCAGAAGTCCAGCATAGTGTCCTTAAAGGAAATATGTGTGTCCTTTATCCCTGATATTACTGTAAATAATTCATAGGCTATTTTGAGTTATTTCACACATGAAAAGGAAGAGACAGGGTAGGGAAATACAAACAAGATAAACCAACAAAATGGAGCTATTATGAAACTACAGGATTTTTCATTTTTACAAAAAAGAGAGATAAATTCTCTCAAGCCACCCTTCCTCTATTTCATAGAATCTAAGATGTCATTAACTATTTATTTATGCACCACTAAAAAATATTTTAAAGTGTTTCCAATTGAATTGTGGTACACTGGTAAGCATTTTTTTTAGATGAATCAAGCAGGAGTTTACAATTCAGCAATAATGGTTTGTGTACACAAGCACATTAAGTAATTTCATATTTCCTATAAGTTTATGTAAAATTTTTTTTTCAAATTTCTGCCTGAATTTAATGTCTTTTATATTTAGATATGCTATATTATTTTAACAAATTGCTCTATACTTATTTTAAGTTTTTATATGTAACACCTAGTTATTTATGTGTGTGTGCATATTACATATTATTATATATAAAATATATTCTTCATATACTATACATACTCTAATATACATTATACATTCATACATAAACACACATAAAATATAAAAAATGTAGAAAATGATGGTTAAGAAGAATCCCATGTTTTCTGAATCTGCTGATGTATCACTGGTCAGAGTTAAAGCTCTGATCAGTGAATAACCACATAGTTTCATCTCAACATGCAGCAGCAGTGTTAAGGGTAATTTCCTACTCCCTTCTCACACTGTCATCACTATTTCTATCTTTGTAATCTAAGAGCCCTGTTCTTCTAGAGCACATTGCTTACCTTCTATGTCAGCTCTTTTCTCTCTTTTTTAATCTTCTTTTTAATTTTTAATAAAAGCATTAATAGTCAAATAGTAATCTTTTTCAAGACATACATCAAAGAGTCACTTCCTCCTATAATCTAACTCAATTTAAAGAATAGACTTAGATACATGCTCTGTCCCAACAATATATATATATATATTTTTTTAATTGTTCTTCTCATATTCATGACATACTTAGAATTTTCTCAAAGTTTCCTCATGAAAGCAAAATATCTAATCAAATTATTTTTATTTAACACACAAATATTTTTAATTAGTATACAAATTTATGTATTATTGGAATATGTGGAAAAATTTGCAAATAACATGTTAAAACTCACTTCCTTTAAATAGAATTTAGCTGTCAGTTATTTGAATTTTTTTTATGAAAACATTTTTATATGTATAATTCAAGTGTTAATCATAGAAAAATGTTCAATTTCAATTGTATAAGTGAGTGAATACAAGGCAAAATTAAGAATTCAATGTGTTTATATAATTTCTAGAAAACTCTTTTTTTAATAAAATAAAGATAAAACGATTTGCATACCAGTAGAAGGACACTTATATATCTTGATTTGCCTGAAACTTCACAACATTGCATCAATTTGGACAATACATCAAGTGATCATCCCATGTCATTGTATTAGGGGGAAAATGATTACTGCTTATATTTAACAAAAAACAAAAATGGAGGGGTACCTGGGTAGCTCAGTTAGTTTAGGGTCTGCCTTCAGTTCAGGTCATAATCTCAGGGTCCTGGGATTAAACCCCATGTCAGGCTCTCTGCTAAATGGGGTCTGCTTCTCCCTCTGTGCTCTCTCTTTCTCTTAAATCAATAAATAAAATCTCTTAAAAATAATTAAATAAAAACAAAAGTGGAAAAGCAACAGTACCTAGTATTCTAAATCTCAACAAGAAGTTGATAAGATACAGAAGTACAACCAATAAAGATTACTTAAGATGGATAATATACAGATTTAAAAAAATGTCTAAAGTCAACAAAAGTCAATAATAGGGAGATCTAGTAGAAGAAGGTATGGAATGTGCCTAGACAATGTTATTTATTTTCTTTAGAGTTTTGTTATATATTTTTAACATTTCTTGGTGCAATTGGCATCCTGGCTAAGAGCCTTTATTTTTATATTTATAGATAATTTAAAATTTGTACTTTCCCCCAATATTTCAGTTCAAATTATAATCTGTTAAAGAAAGTTAAATTAGATGGAGGAGTCAAGATAACAGAGGAATAGCAGGCTGAGATGACATCAGGTGGCAGATAATCAGCTAGATAGTTTATTAAACCATTCCAAAGACCTACAAATCCAAAAGAAGATTGAAGAGAAGAAGAGCAACAATTCTAGAAACAGAAAATCGACCACTTTCTGAAAGGTAGGACCTGCGGAAAAGTGAATCCAAAATGATGGGAAGAGAGACCCCAGGGGGAGGGTTCAGATCCTGGCAAGTGGCGGAGCAATGGAGCACAAAATTAGAACTTTTAAAAGTCTGCTTCACTGAGGGACATTGCTCTAGAGAATAAGCAGTTGTGGAGCCCTTGCAGGGACAGAGTGGTCTCAGGTCCCATGGAGTCAAAGAGGATTAAGGGTGTCTCAGTATCACATAGCTCACAGGTATTAGAGCTGGGAAGACAGCTACAGAGATGGAACTGAGGAGTGAGCTCTCAACTAAGGGTTACCTTAAACTGTGATTTGTGGCACAGCCAGACCACTTCTCTTTGAGCAGGGACCCCACAAGTGGCAGATCTGGGGAGAAACCTCTGGAAGAGTGGCAGGGACATGCAGGGTTTAAAGATTCCATGCAGGGCTGTTTGCCAGAGACAAAGATGCTCAGTTGCAGGCCGGGTGAGCTTGGAGCGCAGCCAGAGGCCAGGGAAACAGGAGTGATTGAGCATTTTACCCCGAGCTCTTGGCTCCTCTGTGCCAGAGATTTGGAGGATCTCATTTTCATTCCCATCCTCCAGAGCTCTAAATAAAGTGTTCAGGGAACAAAAACTCCTGAGAGTGAACCAGAGCAGATTAATTAGACTGGCCCCTGGCAAGGGCAGAGCAATTCCACCTCTGGTAAAGACACTTGATAATCACTACAACAGGTCCCTCTCCCAGAAGATCAGCAAGAAATTCAGCCAAGAACAAGCTCACTTATCAAGGAGAACAATGGAATTACAGAGGAGTGGAAAGCAAAGCATAGAATTTATGGCTTTCTCCCCATGATTATTTAATCTTGTGAAGTTAATTATTTTTTTTAATTTTTATTCTTATTAGAATTTTTTTAACTTTTCCTCTTTCCTCTTTCAATGTTTTTTAACTAGTTTATCTTAACAATACCTTTTCTTAAGAATAAAAAACAATCTTTTTGAACCTTCATTATTATAGTCAAATTTTATCCTTCATTGTATCTAACTTTATTTTATGTATACACATAGAGCTTTTTCTTCTAAAAATTTTTGGGATACAACTTCTAAAAGATCAAAATATACCCTAAATATAGCATAAGGCTTTATTCTAGTCTCAAGCCTGAGCAAATTCTCTCCAATATCTTTTTCTTTCTTTTCCAAACCAACTTATCTTATCAACTCTTTTTATAAAATTATTTTTTAAGTTTTCATCTTTATAGTCATATTCCATCCCTTCATCATGTCTATACACACACACACACACACACACAAATGTTTTTCTTTCTTTAAAATTTTGGGAGGTAATACTATTTAAGAGACCAAAAGACTCCCAAAATTAAGTAGGTGGCTCTGCTCTATTCACTAGTCTAATATATATATTTACTTTTTTGCTTTCTCTCTTTCTTTCTTTCTTTTTTTGAACTTCACTTTACCCCCTTTCTTTTCCCCATGATTTAGGCTCTCTTCTGATTTGGTTAATGCACATTTTTCTGGGGTGTTTGCCACCCTTATAGTATTTTATTCTCTCCTTCGTATATTCTTATCTGCATAAAATGACAAGGCAGAAAAACTCACCACAAAAAAAAAAAAAAAAAAAAAAGGCAGCAGTACCAAAGGCTAAGGAACTAATCAATATGGACATTGGTAAAATGTCAGATCTAGAGTTCAGAATGACAATTCTCAAGGCACTAGCTGGACACATAAAAGGTATGGAAGATATGAGAAATACCCTGTCTGGAGAAATAAAACCCCTTTCTAGAGAAATAAAAGAACTAAAATCTAACCAAGACCAAATCATAAGGCTATTAATGAAGTGCAATAAAAAATGGAGGCTCTTACTGCTAGGATAAATGAGGCAGAAGAGAGAATTAGTGATATAGAAGACCAAACAAAGAAGCTGAGCAAAAGAGAAACAAACAACTAAACCATGAGGGGAGAACTTAAGAGATGAGAGATACCATAAGATGAAACAACATTAGAATAATTGGGGTTCCAGAAGAAGAAGAAAGAGAGAGGGGAGCAGAAAGTATACTGGAGAGAATTATTGTACAGAATTTCCCTAATATGGCAAAAAGAACAAGCATCAAAATCCAGGAGGCACAGAAAACCCCCATCAAAATCAATAAGAATAGGTCCACTCCCATCTAATAGTAAAACTAACAAATCTTAGTGACAAAGAGAAAATCCTGAAAGCAGCCCAGGACAAGAAGTCTGTAACATACAATGGTAAAATTACTAGATTGGCAGCAGATTTATCTACAGAGACTTGGCAGGCCAGAAAGAACTGGCATATATATTCAGAGTACTAAATGAGAAAAACATGCAGCTAAGAGTACTATATCCAGCTAGGCTATCATTGAAAATAGAAGGAGAGATAAAAAGCTTCCAGGGCAAACAAAAACTGAAAGAATTTGTAAAAATCAAATGAGCTCTACAGGAAATATTTAAAGGGATCCTCTAAGCAAAGAGAGAGTAAACAGCACACCAGAAAGGAACAGAGACACTATACAATAGCATTCACCTTACAGGCAATACAATACTATTTCTCAATAGTTACTGTGAATGTAAATGGGCTAAGTGCCCCAACCAAAAGATTCAGGGTATCAGACTGGATAATAAAAACAAAACCCATCAATATTCTTTCTAGAAGAAACTCATTTTAGTCCCAAAGACACCTCAAGTTTTAAAGTGATGGGGTAGACAATAATTTACCATGCTAATGGACATCAAAATAATGTTGGGGTGGCAACCTTGTATCATATAAATTAGATTTTAAGCCAAAGACTATAATAAGAGATGAGGAATACTCAAATGGTCTGTCCAACAAGAAGATCTAACAATCTTAAATATCTATGCCCCTGACATGGGAGCAGCCAACTATATGACAAAAATACAACAATAGTAGGGGATTTTAACACCCCTCTTACTGAAATGGACAGATCATTCAAACAAAAGTCAACAAGGAAATAAAGGTCTTAAATGACACACTGAACCAGATTGACATTATAGATATATTCAGAATATTCCATCCCAAAGCAACAGAATACACATTCTTCTCGAGGGCACCTGGAACATTCTCCAGAATAGATCACATCATGGGTCACAAATAAGATCTCAAATGGTACCAAAAGATTGGGCTCATTCCCTGCAAATTTTCAGACCACAATGCTCTGAAGCTAGAATTCAAAATAGGAGGAAATTTGGAAAGAACCAAATACATGGAGGCTTAAGAGTATCCTTCTAAAGAATGAATGGGTCAACCAGGAAATAAAAGAAGAATTGATAAAATTCGTGGAAACAAATGGAAATGAAAACACAATGGATCAAAATTTGTGGGACACAGCAAAGGCAGTTCTAAGAGGAAATATATATAGTGATACAAGCCTTTATCAAGAAATAAGAAAGGTCTCAAATACACAACCTAAGCCTACACCTAAAGGAGCTGGAGAAAGAACAAAGACAGCCTACACTCAGCAGGAGAAGAGAAATCATAAAGATCAAAGCAGAAATCAATGAAATAGAAAACAAAAAAACAGTAGAACAAATCAACAAAACTAAGAGCTGGTTATTTGAAAGAATTAATAAGATTGATAAACCTGTGGCTATACTTATCCAAAGGAAAAGAGAAAGAACCCAAACAAATAAAATCATGAATGAAAGAGGAGAGATCACAACCAACACCAAAGAAATACACACCATTATAAGAACATATTACGAGCAACTATGCATCAGCAAATTTAGCAATCTGGAAGAAATGGATGCATTCCCAGAGATAAATAAACTACCCAAACTGAACCAGGATGAAATAGAAAACCTGAACAGAACCATAACAAGTAAGGAGATTGAAGCAGTCATCAACAATCACCCAACAAACAAGAGCCCAGGGCCCTGTGGCTTCCCAGGGGAATTCTACCAAGCATTTAAAGAAGAATTAATTCCTATTCTCCTGAAACTGTTCCAAAAAATAGAAATGGAAGGAAAACTTTCAAACTCATTTTATGAGGCCAGCATCACCTTGATCCCAAAACCAGACAAGCATCCCATCAAAAAAGAGAACTACATGGGGCGCCTGGCTGGCTCAGTGGGTTAAAGCCTCTGCCTTCGGCTCATGTCATGATCTCAGGGTCCTGGCATCGAGCCCCATATCGGGCTCTCTGCTCAGCAGGGAGCCTGCTTCCCTTCCTCTCTCTCTGCCTGCCTCTCTGCCTACTTGTGATCTCTGTCTGTCAAATAAAAAAATAAAATCTTAAAAAGAGAGAGAGAGAGAGAGAACTACAGACCAATATCCTTGATGAACACAGATGCGAAAATTCTCACCAAAATAATAGCCAATGGGATTCAACAGTACATTAAAAGGATTATTCACCACGACCAAGTGGGATTTATTCCAGGGCTGCAAGGTTGGTTCCACATCTGCAAATCAATCAATGTGATACAACACATTAATAAAAGAAAGAACAGGAACCATATGATACTCTCAATAGATGCTGAAAAAGCATTTGACAAAGTACACCATACCTTCCTGATCAAAACTCTTCAAAATGTAGGGATAGAGGGCACATACCTCAATATTATCAAACTCACCTATGAAAAATCCACCGCAAATATCATTCTCAATGGAGAAAAACTGAAAGCTTATCCCCTAAGGTCAGGAACACGGCAGGGATGTCCATTATCACCACTGCTATTCAACATAGTACTAGAAGTCCTAGCCTCAGCAATCAGACAACAAAAAGAAATTAAAGGCATCCAAATCGGCAAAGAAGAATTCAAACTATTACTCTTTGCAGATGATATGATACTTCATACGGAAAACCCAAGAGACTCCACTCCAAATCTGCTAGAACTTGTAGAGGAATTCAATAAAGTGTCAGGATATAAAATCAATGCAAAGAAATCAGTTGCATTTCTATACACTAACAAGATAGAAGAAAGAGACATTAAGGAGTCAATCCCATTTCCAATTGCACCCAAAACCATAAGATACATAGGAATAAACCTAGCCAAAAAGGCAAAGAATCTGTACTCAGAAAACTATAAAATACTCATGAAAGAAATTGAGGCAGACACAAAGAAATGGAAAAATGCTCCATGCTCATGGGTTGGAAGAACAAATAATGTGAAAATGTCTATGCTACCTAAAGCAATCTACATGTTTAAGGCTATCCCAATCAAAACACCACCATTTTCGTTCAAAGAAATTAAACAAATAATCCTAAAATTTATATGGAACCAGAAAAGACCTCAAATAGCCAGAGGAATGTTGAAAAAGAAAGCCAAAGTTGGTGGCATCACAATTTCAGACTTTAAGCCCTATTACAAAGTTGTTGTCAACAAGACAGTATGGTACTGGAACAAAAACAGACACATAGGTCAATGGAACAGAATAGAGAGCCCAGAAATAGACCCTCAACTCTATGGTCAACTAATCTTCAACAAAGCAGGAAAGAATGTCCAATGGAAAAAAGACAGCCTCTTCAATATATGGTGCTGGGAAAATTGGACAGCCACATGCAGAAAAATGAAATTGGACCATTTCCTTACACCACACACAAAAATAGACTCAAAATGGATGAAGGACCTCAATATGAGAAAGGAATCCATCAAAATCCTTGAGAAGAACACAGGCAGTATCCTCTTTGACCTCAGGTGCAGCAACTTCTTTCTAGGAACTTAGCCAAAGGCAAGGGAAGCAAGAGCAAAAATAACTATTGGGACTTCATCAAGATCAAAAGCTTTTGCACAGAAAAGGAAAAAGTCAACAAAACCAAAAGACAACTTGGGCGTCTGGGTGGCTCAGTGGGTTGAGCCTTTGCCTTTGGCTCAGGTCATGAACTTAGGGTCCTGGGATTGAGCCCCAAGTTGGGCTCTCTGCTCAGTGGGGAGCCTGCTTCCCCTTCAATTCCTGTCTCTCTGCCTACTTGTGATTTCTCTGTGTCAAATTAATAAAATATTAAAAAAAAAAAAGAAAACTGACAGAATGGGGGAAGATATTTGCAAACTACTTATCAGATAAAGGGGTAGTACCTAAAATCTATAAAGAATTTATCAAACTCAACACCCAAAGGACAGATAATCCAATCAAGAAATGGGCAGAGGACAGGGGCAGACATTTCTGGAAAGAAGACAGCCACATGTCCAACAGACACATGAAAAAGTGCTCCACATCACTTGGCATCAGGGAAATACAAATAAAAATCATAATGAGATACCACCTCACACCAGTCAGAATGGCTAAAATTAACAAGTCAGGAAAGGACAAATGCTGGCGAGAATGCAGAGAAAGGGAAACCCTCCTACACTGTTGGTAGGAATGCAAGCTGGTGAAACCACTCTGGAAAACAGAATGGAGGTTCCTCAAAAATTTGAAAATAGAGCTACCCTACAACCTAGCAATCACACTACTGGGTATTTACCGTAAAGGTGTAAATGTAGTGATCAGAAGGGGCACGTGCACCTGAGTGGTTATAGCAGCAATGTCCACAATAGCCAAACTATGGAAAGAATCTAGATGTCCACAAGCAGATGAATGGATAAAGAAGAGTGGTTATATATATACAATGGAATACTATGCAGCCATCCAAAGAAATGAAATCTTGCCATTTGCAATGGTGTGGATGGAACTAGAGAGTATTATGCTGAACAAAATGTCAATATTATTTCTATGATATCCTTGATATGCAGAAGTTGAGTGGCTACGTGGGGAGTTTTGGGGGTAGGAAAGGAATAAGTGAAACAAGATGCGATTGGGAGGGAGACAAACCATAAGTGACTCTTAATCTTACAAAATAAACTGAGGGCTGCTGGGGGGGGGTAGGGAGAGGGTGGTTGCATTATGGACATTGGGGAAGGTACGTGCTATGGTTTGTGCTGTGAAGTGTGTAAACCTGGTGATTCCCAGACCTGTACCCCTGGGGCTAATAATACATTATATGTTAGTTTAAAAAAAAAAAAAAAACTTCTTAAAAATAAATAAATCCTGTTTTCTGTTAAAAAAAAAAAAAAAGTTAAATCAGGGGTGCCTGGGTGGCTCAGTGGCTTAAAGCCTCTGCCTTCGGCTCGGTCATGATCCCGGCGTCCTGGGATCGAGCCCCACATCGGGCTCTCTGTTCGGCAGGGAGTCTGCTTCCCATCCTCTCTCTCTCTCTGCCTGCCTCTCTGCCTACTTGTGATCTCTGTCTGTCAAATAAATAAATAAAATCTTTAAAAAAAAAAGTTAAATCAATAACATAAGATATTTATCATTTCAAAAGCGAAAGTTTTATAAAGTTAATGTAAAAATCCTTTCCAGCCTTTTGTTTCCAAGTTATTTGACAATAGATTTGTCATGCACAGTTGTGCTGAATAGCATTTGAGGCTGTTAAAATAAAAAAGTAAGATAGTTTTTAATTATGCTCTGAGTGATGCTCTGAATCTTATTTACTTGATATTGTATCTATTGTTTAATATTGTCCTATGAATTACTTATAAAGAAAGGAGATCAATAACTTTGAATATACTGCAAATCATTATATAATTCATCTGGAAATTGCCTTGTTCACTTCTTAACTTTATTATATTCTATGAAAAGTAAATAGCAAAATAATTTCCAACTGCTATGCATATGGAATTTTTACTTTTAGCATCTCAAAATGCCCAGATTTCCTCACTTTCTTTGATTTTTTCACTTGAATTAGAAGTGAATATTCTACAAGAATAAATAATATCTCCACTGTCCATTCTCAAGTCCTAAATATTTACTGAATATTTACTAATATTCTAATAAATAGCAGGTATTTGGTGTCTAAAGCCAAAAATCTATTGCTTCCTTAAAGCCCTACATATGAACAGACTAGTAGAAACCCCATGGCCATCATTATGCAACCTTTTCCATAAGACTTGGTTCCACAGGCAGAACATGCCATATATTACAGAATCAAAAAGTACTTCTTGTTTTGTGGAGTTCTATGGAGTCAACCAAATGTCAGTGGTTCAGAAAATTTATTAAGTTGGTGAATGTAAATCTAGATTAAATACAAGATTCATATATTTTTAGTTATAAAATTCAGATAGATTCAAAATTATTTGGAAACATCATCAGAACTTTTAAGTAGCATCATGGATCATGGACAGAATTACAAAACAAATATTGAAAAAATCCTTGAAACAATTTTGAACCATTGTAATAGTGTTAAGGAGACTAGCAGAACAAATATTTAAAAGTTGAGGTTAAGAAGAGGACAATGAAGTTGCTACGTGTGGAGTCTAAGTCTACAAGTGGATTCATTTACAACAAGTATTTCAATGGCATTCTAGCTCAAAAGTAATACATTATCAATCAATTAATATTAATTAAAGGTGCTAAAATTAAAATTGGGCACCAAAAATAGGAACCCAAAATAAAGACAGAATTGAGCCTCGTGAAAAAAATCCATTAATTAGTTCTCTGTGTACTTTGATCTAGAGGATTAACACTTTGAAAAGTGACTATGAAATATGACTGTGTAATCAATGATTGATCATAGCCATGATACATAATATCATGATATTACATAACATCATGATATTATTATGATATTTATTAATTAAAAATTAATCAGAGCGTTTTTTAAAATTAAGAGCTACATAATTTGCTTTGTGTATGTACATTTATTTCAAATATTTGCAACTGAAATTATATTTTTCAAGATCTTTCAGGAAAGTGTATGGAGAAATTTTCTTACCACATATATAAATAGAATCACTGATTCTGTAAATCTGTTTCAAGTGTCATCTCCTCAGTATAGGCCTGCAGCATGATGCAGACTTCTTTAGGGCTACCTATTAGAAGGGGTAGTGTTGTCCTTGTCTTCCATCTTACCACGATTTCACATTTGAAAGGGCCTTAACAGGACTGTCATGCTCCTGTTTAAGTCAACTTTAAGAGGGTTATCAAAATATTACTTTTCTTGTCAATATTAGAGATTGAGGTAGAATGAGAATTATCTTCCCAAAATAGCAGTGACTTAATGAACAATTTATTTCTTTATGAAAAGGAGGTTCCAGAAGTTTAATTTTACTTAAGTCCTACAAACAGTCTACATGATGTAACAATTTGTGCCATCAAACAATATTTCACAGTGCTCTCAATGTCCAGTTTGTCTTAGACTTTTTTCTTGAAGATCTCCTCATTTTTAAACATCCTTAGGTGGATATCAATCTTCCTCTCTATGGCAATAGCTTAAGTTTAAATTCCTTTGATTTAGTTTTCTCTGAAGGAAAAAAATCAATTCTCTATTTACTGTTACAATCACACAAACATCATACAAATCTAATTATTCAGAATTTGATTCTCTGATTTTTTTTTTAATGGAACCGGAACCCATATCATCATTCCTATTTCATATTCATTCATCCACTCACATATTCAACAAAATTTGAGGACCAATTTGTTGGGCTTTTCTACTCATATTTATTCTTTTGATGTTGAGTGTATATACAAGTATTCTCAATCTGACAGATCTCTTTAATGTGTGTTGGCTGCCCCTTTCCCCAGATTTTATTCCTGGGAAAACATGTAGATTCTGGTTGATTGTCCTAATGAGTAGCCAGATTTTCCACAGACAAAAATGAAGAAAAATGTTTTTTTTGTTTGTTTTGCTTATAATAAAGGGGGAAAGGCAGCTATCCTCCGGGTCTCCTAAAAGGGTCTTCTCTTTATACTAAGCTTTTGGAATGTAAGTCAAATCTCCAGGAACTCAAGGGCCCTTCCTTTGAAGGGTCTGATGACCTTTACTTATCTCCAATTTCTGGAGGTTTTTTTTTGTTTGTTTGTTTTTGTTTTTTTTTTTTTGACATGTAAATATACAGAAAGATAAAATTCTAGTTTTTCTTATACCTTGTCACTCAAACTTGGGACATAGTAACTAGAGATTTAGTGATCTCAGGATTGAGACAATTTGATTCTCTTGGGAAAGAGATAAGAGTTTTACTGCCTTCAGACCAGAACAATTAACTAAACAAATAGCTATAGACCTAATTCTCTAGGTTTGTAAAGGGTCCCAAAATGTACTGAGACCTAGGAAAGTTTTATATCTCCAAATTGTTGTCATTATACCAGACAGAATGGTAAGATGGCAATATGTTTTAAATATCTTTAAGTTCTGTTAAATCTATGGTTTCACAAGACCTTTTAAAAGTAGCAAAATATTTATCCTGGATGTCTTCAGTAACATTTTTTTTGTTTCAAAATAGAATGGCCACTGTTGAGTTTTCATTATGACCTGCACTCCAGCACTAATATCCTATTTTCCACAAACCTTTATCTCAGTAGCTTGATTTAATTTGTACATTTGGGAATTTTTATGAACTCATGATTCTATTTTTATGTGTGTATCATTATTTGATTATCTAGAATCTTGTAAGTGGTTTAACTAATAATTATTTAATAAAGTTTTTATATACTGCCAAAGCACTCTATATATACATTGGGTAAAAATGTATTGAAAAAAAATTCAACTAAAGACATTGCTGAAGTCAACTAATTCTTGTTTTGAAAAATAAAACCTGACGCATCATATAAAGGTAGATAAATTACTACTCAGACATCCACTTATGGTTTGGGTATACATTTTGACAGGCTATGTGAAAAATGCCTCAAGGGTCTTCACTTCAGGACAAAAGCATCATTTTGTTATTTTTCTAAAGCTATTTTTAAAAACATCAACATTTAAAGTCTCTCATTTATATATTGGCAAGAATGTCTGTTGATGTTTATAAGCAAAATTGTAAATTATGAGTTTGATATTGAGGGATGGTTTGATATACTCTTAAACACCTAAAATGTGGCATTCACCTCTGACAATGAATATTTCATCTTTATAAAGTTCTTTATATCAAGATTATTTTTACTTCCTGATTTGTTTCTTGTTTTGTAAATAGGTTAACATTTCTGAAACACATTATTTGCAAAAATTCATGTTGAACCCCAAAATCCACTTTCTGTTCTTTGGAAAAATATACAAAATACCCAACACAATAATAATTTGAAACTGTGCAAGCTAATGATTGAATTTTATGAATGTTATCCTTACTAAACTTCACTGTCAGAAACCACCTAGAGCTTGCATATGTTAAAAACATGAAATCAGATGAAAAGATATTTGCTATTCAATTAATCAAATGCCTGTAAATTAGCATTTGTTCCGACACCGTGAAAATTCTGTTAGGTGGAAGAGAAAATGTGAGCAAGTGCTAGCACAGTGGCTGATACCTTGTTAATTGATTTCACTTCCTTAGTGATTGACAGACTAATAGCTAAATAGCTAAAATAAAATACAATAAGCCCTTCCACAGAGTTCAGGAACAGATTTAAAAGGCAGTTTTCATTAGAAATTTCTGTACTTATTGCCATAAAGGAAAAGAAAAAAAAAAAAAACTTCTCATTTAAAGACCACTACACTCATATAAAAGAATTGGAGTGGGGCACCTGGGTGGTTCAGTCCTTAAGCAACTGCCTTAGCCTATGCTCTGGGTCCTGGGATCCAGCACCCACAGGTCTGCTTGCTCAGCGGGGAGCCTATTTCTCCCTTTCCCACTCCCTCTGCTTGTATCCCCTCTCTGGCTGTTTCTCTCTCTGTCAAATAAATAAATAAAAATCTTTTAAAAATAAAATAAAAAATTGAGTGAAAAATAACAGAAAATCAAAACCCCTAAACTGTCTAATTTACTAAGTTATCCTATAGGAATGTAACGTTAGGCAATATTACTGAGACCTCTTTTCAAATGTTGTCTTACTATCTAAAACAATATCAAGCAGACAAATACATGCTTCTTCTATCATCAATCATTTTTATTAGATCTACTTTCTAAAGTCTTGTGGAGTCTCTGGCCTAGAAATGTTCTTATGGATATTTTCCATTAATTACAGTCCCAAGTTTTCTGTAGTATTCGAGTTAAACAGAAAGGCAAAAGGCAACAAAATCATTCTGAGTGTTTCTGAGGTTTTAAATCAGAAGAATTGTGGTAAGGGATTACTTAGTGTTTCTAAGGAGGTACCTATGAGAAGATAGCTAGAAACAAGAGATATCCAATTTTGATTATTTCAATTTACAAGACATTTTATCAACCCTTTATTCATATCTAAATAATATTGTTTATAATGCAAAAAAAGCTGTGTATACTCATGCCGTTAAGACATTCATGATATGAGGAAGTGGTGATGCAACATGGGGGCTTAAGTGGGTACGAGAAGAATAAATGAAAGAAAATGGGATTGGGAGGGAGACAAACCATAAGTGACTCTTAATCTCACAAAACAAACTGAGGGTTGCTGGGGGGAGGGGTTTGGGAGAAGGGGGTGGGATTATGGACATTGGGGAGGGTATGTGCTTTGGTGAGTGCTGTGAAGTGTGTAAACGTGGTGATTCACAGACCTGTACCCCTGGGGATAAAAATATATGTTTATAAAAAATAAAAAATTATATATATAAAAAAAGACATTCATGATCTAATTGAACAGTAAATACAAATATAATGAGGTTTCTTTATATAGCAATTATACAAATTAAACTACATAAACTTACCAAGAAAAGGAACAGAGAAGGAAGAGAGGAAAGAAATGAGGGAGGCAAAATGGAAGAAAGGAAAGAAGAGAGGAATAAAATAACAAAAAGAGCAGTATTTAAAAGTGATGGTTTACTCAGCCTCTTATTACATTTAATAATAATGTGCTTGTCTGAGAAAGACAAACAAAAAAACTAATTGAATGTCATGGGTAGGGAGGGAGGTGACAGAGAAAAAATAAAACAAAACTATGACTAATTGATAATTACTGGAAGTAGTAAAATTATGTACAAAAGACAGTTTATTTGGAAGACAGTTTTGAACTTTCTTAGGAATATATTCACTATACTCAAGATTTAGTTTCTACCTTAGATGATGTGACTCTGTGTGTGTGTGTGTGTGAGTGCATGTGTGTGTGTAAAAAATAATAAAATTAGATAAATAGGTATGAAAGAGACAGAAAGTAACCATTATTTAAATTTAGAGAAGGGAAACGATAAATTTTGTAAAGATTTAGTTTATTTATTTGAGAGAGAGAGAGAGAGAGTGAGCACACATCCATCAGGGGGAGTGTAAAAGGGAAAGACAGAAAGAATCTCAAGAAGACTCCCAGTCAAGGGCACCTGGGTGGCTCAGTGGGTTAAGCCGCTGCCTTCCACTCAGGTCATGATCTCAGGGTCCTGGGATTGAGCCCCACATCGGGCTCTCTGCTCAGCAGGGAGCCTGCTTCCCTCTCTCTCTCTCTCTGCCTGCCTCTCCATCTGCTTGTGATTTCTCTCTGTCAAATAAATAAATAAAATCTTTAAAAAAAAAAAAAAAAGAAGAAGAAGAAGAAGACTCCCAGTCAAGCCTGGAGCCTGACAGGGGCTCCGTTTCACAACCCTGAGATCATGATCTCAGCCAAAATGAAGAAGTGGTTGCTAAACTGACTGAGCCACCTGGGTACCCCAGAAAAGATAATTTATTGAGAGTTGAATAAAGTTTACAAGAAATTGCAGTTTGAGAGGGATACTTTAGTTCCAACTGACACATTAAGAAAGATAACTTAAAATCCTTTGCAGTACACATGCCTAGGAATATTGTGTAAAATATAATAATGATTATTTAAAATGAGTAATTGAGTTGAATTACATGGTATAAATAAATAACATGGTATAAAAAAAAAAAAAGGGAATACCTAAAGAGAAATAAGGTTTTAATCTTTTGAGCAGGCATGGGATAGGGGAAAGCAAACAGAAGGGATTGGATTTTGAGGTATACATGCCCTCAGAAGGTTTGTGGTAGGTGATGGGAGAATGTGTCAGGAATACTATCTCAAGCGTGGAAATAAGTTAAAAAGGGAAAAAAAAAATACAGTTGAGCAGCATATATGTTAATGTTCTTTGGATATATATTCTGTCTAAGGTTTTTGTAGGAGAATGCACTTAATTCATTTCATTGCTTCCTAGTGGTTAACTATCACAAACTTCGTAAAGAGACTTGCTAACCCATTTTTATTTCCTCTGTAGAGATAGAAGTATTTATTTCTAGTGGAAACAAATAACCTCAAAGATTTATGACCCTGTTGCATATCTATCAGTTTCATATCTAACTCAGCCATTATATCCTAATATTCTTTGTTAAATCACTTCTAAATATGCTAACTTCTCAGATATACTTTGTACCATTTAAAAACATCACACTAGTTGTTTCCTTAATTAATTAGTTAAATAACCCCCTTAAAGTATATTTGTTTTCTATTTGTTGGAGAGTTTTGATTTTGACTTTCTAAAATTATACTACTAGAAATCAGGGATTAGGTATGTTTGACCTCCTGGAGAGTCCACATACTTAAGACCTTGAAGTCAGTTATCCAGGCAAATATTTCTGCCCGATATCAAAGGGCATGAAATACTTTCTAATGTTTTCAATTCTTAAGAAAGCTGAGAATTTACCATTAGTATCTAATGCCTTCCTCAAGACTGAAGTAGGAAATTAGAAAATTCATGTGGCCTAGGAAACTTAAACATGAGAAATTGAAATGAAAATTAGTCCAAAGTCAGTATTTCCTATGAGTTTCCTAGCATCAGAAATATATCTATATATTTGTATAGATATATTATATATAGATATGTATTTATTTTATATATGTATATTTTATATATCATATATTATATAAATATAATATAATAAATGATTATTTATAAATACATATTATATAAAATATACATTATATTATATATTAAAATTTGTATATCTATAAATATTCATAGATACATAATTAGATATAGGTATCTAGATATATATACATTCTTTTTAAATATTTAAATTTCTTTAATTTTTATTTTCAGGAGAAATGATCCATTGTCCCAAAACACAAGGAATTACCACAAGGGAAAAAAATTACATTTAAAACTCTATTAGGGGTACCTGAGTGGCTCAGTGGGTTAAAACCCCTGCCTTCGGCTCAGGCATGATCCTAGGATCCTGGAATCGAACCCCGCATTGGGCTCTCTGCTCAGCAGGGAGCCTGGTCTCCCCCCCATCTGCTTGCCTCTCTGTGCACTTGTGATCTCTGTCAAATAAAATCTTGCCTCTCTGTGCACTTTGTGATCTCTGTCAGATAAAATCTTTAAAATAATAAAATAAAAAGTAAAACTCTATTAAATATAAATTTGCAAAGATTGAGAAATATAAAATTAAAAATAATTTACGAGGGACGCCTGGGTGGCTCAGTTTATTAAGCAGCTGCCTTCGGCTCAGTTCATGATCCCAGCGTCCTGGGATCAAGTCCCACATCGGGCTCCTTGCTCAGCAGGGAGCCTGCTTCTCCCTCTGCCTCTGCCTGCCATTCTGTCTGCCTGTGCTCACTCTCTCCCCCTCTCTCTCTGATAAATAAATAAAATCTTTAAAAAAAAATATTTTACGAACAGTTAAAATTAAAAGAAAAATATAATAGAATTATAAGGATTCATGATGATAAATAATCAAAAGAAATTATGAAAAAGGTATAATATGCAATAAATATATAATGGGTAAATATATTAACAAAAAATAATAAAATTTGTCAAATAAGACATCTAAAAATAAAACAGTCATTGAATTAAAAAAAACTGCTAAATACAGATGAAAAAAGAAAAATAAGAACAAAGATGGAATACAGAGAAGTAAATAAAATTACAAAAGTTACTCTGAGGTGTTCTAAAGAACATTCTTAGACATTTCAGATGCAATTATGAATGTGAAGGTACAATATTCAAAGGTAATATCCAGGGGTTTTCAATAAATCATTTAATAAAAGAATTCTCAGATTCAAAAATTTTATTGTTTTAAAAGATTTTATTTATTTATTTGACAGAGAGAGATCAGAGATAGGTAGAGAGCTAGGCAGAGAGAGAGAGAGGAAGCAGCTCCCTGCTGAGCAGAGACCAGGATGTGGGGCTTCATCCCAGTACTCTGAGATCATGACCTGAGCTGAAGGCAGAAGCTTTACCACTGAGCCACCCAAACATCCCCCCAAAATTTGAGAAGTTTAGAACAATAAATAACTTAAATCCAAACCAGACATCACATTCATTTTGTGAATCTTACAGAAAAAAACAAAAAACAAAGACAATAAAACATAATTCATTAATAAAAAAAAAATAGGGGCACCTGGGTAGCTCACCCCATTAAGCTTCTGCCTTCTGCTCAGGTCATGATCTCAGGGTCCTGGGATCCAGCCCCATGTCTGGCTCCCCAATCTTCAGGGAGACTGCTTCTCCCTATCTCTCTGCCCTACATTCCCTGCTTATGCTCACTCTCTCTCTCACAAATAAATAAAAGCTTTAAAAATAAATTAATTAATTTAATTAAAACAAACAAAATAAACAAGCTCAATGCAATGGAATAAAAATTTCCAAGTACAAAATATCATAACTGAAGAGAAAATACTAAACACAGTAGTGAAAGTGAAAAAAGAAACAAAAATATATTTTATATTATCAAAAGATTTAAGAAATTACAACTCTGAAACTTGTTATGAACAATTACAAAAAATAATACTGGAAGAATGAAAAAATGTTAAAAAGGAAAGCAAGCCATAATGGTATATATAAGGACTGTTGAATATCAGGGCAAATCTAAATGATCATTGGCTATTAGAAAAATATAACACTAATAATTACAGCAACAACTCATAAAGATAAAATATGTTATAGTGTACATAACTAGGAAAGTATCACTCATAATAATAATTAGGTATTGCATATTTAAGATAAGTTAATAATAAGATGTATATTTAAAATTCTCTATGATGGTAGATCTCAAATGTTCTCACTGCAAAAAAAATAAAAAAAGGTAAACCATGAAGTAATAGATATGCTAATTACCTCGATTGTAATAATTTCACAGTTTATATGTATATGAAAGCATCACATTATCATAGTAGACAGGAGGAGAAGGCCTTGTGAGGATAGAGGCAGAACTGGTGATTAAGCAGTCTCAAGCCAATGAATTCCTTGGGATTATCTCAAACTAGAAGAATCAAGAGATTCACCTCTACAGCTTTTGGAAAGATAGTTACCAACTACACCTTGATTTCAGACTTCATATCTCCAGAACTATGAGAAAATTTGTTTCTGTTTCTTTAAGCGCCCAAATTTGTAGTAATTTGTCAGCCGCCTTCGCAAACTCATATGCTGACACTGAATATCTAGTCAATAAACATTGATTATAAATCTGTAGTAATTATACAGTGTGACTTTGACTCAGAGATGAAGAATTTGACTATAGGGGCATAACAGGGAAATAAAAAATAGATACAAGACTTTTGGTACTTTATGTACATATTTCATATCTAGTAGGAAAATTAGTATCTATTCAATAAATAGCAATGGCACAGTTGGTTAATATATTTAAAAAGTTATAAATTGTATCCAAATATTTTACTAACTTCTAATGTGAAAAACACATTGTGTCAGTTTTAAAGAAAATATAAAATATATTTTAGGGGTGCCTGGGTGGCTCAGTCATTAAGTGGCTGCCTTTGGCTCAGGTCATGATCCTAGGATTCTGGGATCAAACCCCACATCAGGTTCCCTGCTGGGCAGGAAGTCTGCTCCTCCCTCTCCCACTCCCCCTTGGTTGTGTTCCCTCTCTTTGTGTGTATTTCTCGGTCAAATAAATACAAAAATCTTTAAAAAAATAAAAAAATATATATTTTATTTAATCAAATTGGATTTTTAAAGTATTCACATTTATCATTCTTACTTTTTAAACTTAGCACCTGAGAAATTATCTCCTTGTTGATGGGCTGTGGGAAAACAAGAACACAAACATTTATATGGCAAGATAAATTTATACAACTATTCGGGTAAACTACTTGGCAATACCTAGAAAGACTGAAGACTCATATACACAAAGTTTAGCTGCCTGCTCTATGCCTATCTTACAGAAACCCTGATATTACAAGCAAGGAGACCATGAATAATCATTGCAGCACAGTTTTTAATGTTTAAAATAGTTCTTTAACATTTCTTAAGATGAAAATGATACTTATTATTTATTTGATGAAATCAGATATAGAAATTTAACAGAAGAGGATACTCAACTATCATCATGACTGGATCTCAAAATATAATAGTGAGATTAGAAAGTTCATTTCAAGTAATACATAGAAAATATTATATTTATTTTAATTTTGAAGATATAAGCAACACTATATTATATATAAATATTCTGTATATCTCTATCTTTATAAATACTATACTGTTAAATGTACAAAAATATACACATAAACTTCAAATCTTAGCCACTAGTTATCTTCAGTAGTATTTATTATAGTAAAATCTTGCTTATGGTTATATAACTGATGAAAGTTCTTTTTTGGGGGGGGTCTATTTTTTTGACAAGTTTGAAATATTTCATAATTGGAAGTGGAAAATTTTAATGATATATTAACTTAAAAAAGGAAGAACAGATGATTGACATATTTTGTTATGCATTAACACGCTACCAAAGTAACTATCTATTATATTCTGTTAAAATTCAGTGGAAAGTCTTTGAAAGTTTGTGAACACAATAATAATTTTCATTGAGATAATTGTGTAAGATTAAATGGAATAGGTATATTTGGAGGGAAGGAAAGCAAAATAACTGCAATTTTTATATTTGAGGTGACACACAATGGTACTGGAAAATAGGGAAACCTCATGAAAAAATATGTAAAAGAGACATAAATGATTCATTAATTGACTCAATGTATCCAATAGATGGAAACAATAGTAATAGCAATGTCTGACATGGGGAGGAAAGAGCTGCAGAACTTGTTGAATACAAATTCAACAAGTTCTGCTTCGATATATATTAAAAGGGAATTTCCATTTTCAAATGGAACCTATACAGAGAAAAAAAAAAACCTATACAGAGAAAAAAAGATAAATATAGTTATTAAGGAATTGTCAACATAAAAATGAGAGTTGAAGTATGAAAATGAATGTAGCTAGAAAGAACTTTTAGATCATACAAAATGCCTCTTTCCTGATAGTATTCTCTGTACTTAAACTCCAAGATTATTTCTGAAACTCAAAAGGAACAAATTCTGTTCGTGTATCATACTATAATTTTTCAGGAATTATATTACTATGCTTCCTCTTTATCTTTCATGACTGGTTCCAGTGGTTCTGTTTGATACCCTGACACTCAACTTCTTTTTATATGGCCTAATTTTTTTTGGGGGGGGGGGTTGGGAGACTTAAAAGCCGTCCATATAACAACAATCATGAAGTATAATTGAAATTAGGATTATTCTGTCCAAGTATCCATTCCTCCTTAGAAGCTCTAATATCTTCAATTAAGATGTGAAAAAATATTTTTTCCTCACACATAGGGAAAAGAAGGAACTATAAATAGAAACAAAACACTATGAAATACTGCAAATATAGAATAATTACTTGATTTAGTGGATATAGCACACTAATTAAGTTCTATAGTTAGATAAAAGATTCAATGTTTTAAAGTTAGGTCATTTTAAAATAAAAATGTATTTAGAAATGTTTATCTTACTGAAAGAATTTGAAGAAAAAATTATATGTTAATATAAAAATCATTATACAAAGCAACTACTACATTTTCACAGATAGTGGTAATGATTATTTCCTTGAAAACAACAACTATCAGGGCACCTGAGTGGCAGTCAGGTAAGCACCTGACCTTTAATTTTGGCTCCAGTGATGTTCTCTGGGTTGTGAGATTGAGCTCCACTTTGGGCTTTGTACTGAACTTAGAGCCTGCTTAGGATTCTATTTTTCCCTCTCCCTCTGTGCCTTCTCCCTCTCTAAAACAAACAAGAACAAAAACTATCTCCAATTCTGTGTCAATTTTATGACTAGTATCTTATTTTAATTTAAGGAAAGTTTCTGAGCTAGAAGCCCTGGATAAATAAAGACTTACAGATGAGAATTTTTTTTTATTTGAAGATAAAATGTTATAATTAAAAGAATTCAGATAAATTAATTTAATTATTTGACAGAGAGAGCACAAGTAGGCAGAGAGGCAGGCGGGGGGATATTAATTTATAATTTATAATATATTTATAATTTAAGGTATCATAACTGATTAGGATTATTTCTGAGAGATAGGACTTAATGGAGAAAAAAGAAGGATTATACTAGCAAGGTCTGGAGGAGAGTAAAAAGCCAATACTTCTGGGCAGAATGGAGAACAGTAAAAAAATATATATATATATATATATATTCATTATGCAGACTACAATGCTATCATTTTGTGTAACAATTAACGACTTGGTCTCTGTAGTGAGAACTATCTATTTAAATCATTTGTTCCTTGTGTGTTAACCTTGAGAAAATAACTCACTTCTCCCCCGCCCTTTTGTAAAATGGAATAACAACATTACCAGTTTCATTGATTTGTCTTGATGATTGAGATAATCCATATACTATACTTAATGACCAGTCCACAGTAAGACTCAGACACCTGTGTCTCACATTTTTAATGTTATTAACTTTAATCTCAGTGTTACTTTCATGGTAAGATTTCTAAAGTATATTGCAGAACATAATAAAAGGACATATTAAATTGACCAATATTGAGCACTTCATTAAGGAGAGCACACACAAGAAAGCTAATTGTGCATATTTTCGACAGACAAATGTACACGCATTTATAAATGCTCTGGTTTTATTAGGAAAAAACACACATTAAACTGGAAACAATGATCATCTCTGAAGAAGAAATTGGTTTCAATACTATTCAATGAGGCTTTGTTTTTGAAATGTTTTAATTGTCTATAAGGAGAATGTATTATTTATGCACTTAAAAGAATTTACACAATAAATCAGTAAGTGGCTGATAGAAACCTGTTAAAACTAATGGGGATGGGATGCACATGGTTAGTAATGTGTTCAGGTAATGAGAAATCATGGTCTCCTTCAGATATGTAGGCAGTTTTAAGCGGTACAGTTTCTTTGGTTGAGATGATAATTATTAAGTTAAATAATGAGTAGTTATTTCTCAGCACAGAAAATATATTAGTGTTTCGAAGCTTTCATTATAAGTTATCTGCAAAAGCATGTCACCTATCTCCACTCTAGCTCATTACTCCGATTACAAGAGAGCATTCCGCTCTCTTTATTTACTCTTCAGCGATCTAATGCCAGTAACACCAGTCTACAGAAATGTCAAACATCACCATGTAATAGACATAAAAACACCTTATTAACATTTTTATAACACTCTCAACTGAAATAAAAAGACTACTCTCAATTTTAACATCTGGTTTCCCACAATTCTTATTTGGGTGATAACTTAAAAAAAAAAAATGCTGGGCATCTTTCATCAACTTTTCATCAAGTAACAGCTGTTCCTTTAGAACAAAATGTATGCATGTTGGAAGTGTTACTGATGTTCACTTCTGTTTAGTTCTGTGTGAAAAAGCTTTACATTGGGTGCAATACAGGAAGACAAATGGCTTCAGATGCTTTGAATGGATGCTATAGCACTAGTTTGAATGCAATTCCTTGCGATCTTTAGAGTATTTTCAGCCACAATTTTTACATTCAAATTTTATATTCAAATTACGGACATAAGAATACATGCCTCTTCAGATAGCAGTATTTCTGTTTTCCTGTGCTCTTGGGCATCTTTAGGTCATCCATTATATCAATCATTTGTCTTCATAAAGTGTTTGGCTGGAACAATTACTTAGTACATCAGCATAGCCAATATTCATGAAAGACATAGAGATAATACTTACATTCCTGAATGCATTTCCACTAGATTCCCTTAGGTTAATCTTGTTTCAACTTAAGCTATTAAAATTGTTACTGAATTCAAATCACCTCATCATGCTGGAACATGTGGAGACAAATACCACAGATGTTTGCCTGAAGGTTCAGGCACATTTAAAGGCAACTTAATTATAAGACATTATGAAGTTCTCCCAATTATTTTGGAGCTAAATATTCTACATCTGCTTAGTCTTTTAAAAAACTTAAAAGAAATATTTACTTTTCACATGATTGTGGATTCAGTCAAAGGTTAAAATTAATGTATGTTGCATTACTAATCTGAATTAAAATAAATTATTTGTTTTGATAGTATTTATTACAGCATTAAAAATCCAAGTCTCTGCTAATATATTCTGTTTTGTCACCTTATTTCATGTTGCATTTACATACACTTATGAAACTACTTAGAAAAGAGCACTCAGAAACTTCAGAGAACGTCTTAAAAATAAAAGAGTCTGAGCAATGTTCTCTCTCATGAGACACAGTTTACTTTCTTGGATTAGATACTTCAGTGAATGATACAAAGTCTGTGTCCGGATTACTTTTCCATATTATCACTTGAAATTACTTGACTTTTTGAATAACTGTTTTTCTCATTTTTTGTACTATTAATATTCCAACATTCATCAAATTTTCAAATTATCCAGTTCACACTTGATTCTGAGCAGATGGACTTTGTCTTCTATTTCCAATAGTAATATTAATGTCCATATTTTACATTTGTCTATTTAAATTTGTATCAGTCCCTAACTTTCTCCTTCCTATCTCATTAATGAGATAATACAGGGAAATATTTTTCTCCTCTGTTCATAAATAATCCCTTTACACTGCTACTAGGATCTCATTGCATTATTAATATTTTCCAGTCAACGGGTCAATGGGTCAAATCCTAGTTGCCACTGGTCCCATAAATGAACTTTTATTGGAACACAGCCACGCTCACCTGTTTACATATTGCCTCTAGAGCCTAACACTACAAAGGCAGAATTGAGTATTAGGACACAGACTGCATGTACCAAAAACCTAAAATGTCTCCTATCTTGCCCTTCACAGAGTGTGTTTATGAACCTTTTTTCCCTTGTCCAAACTCCAGAAATTTAAGTTTCAAGACACCTCATTTGCATTATTCCTTTTTCACTTTGAGCTTCTGGTTTGACTTTCCTGAAGAACCTCACCCCATTCTCAAAGTTGAATATGGCTTAGACCCACCAAATATGGATCCACCTAAGTTCCTTCCATATAATTCTCCTTAGCTCTTATTCTTTACTGTCATACTCTTTTCTTGAACAGCTAGGCTTCTCAAAAGAATCTTAAATATTTACTCTCTCATATGAAGTAGTATTTATTCCTTTAGCCACTGAGAACTCTCTTCTAGCCCTTATACTCTACCATGACTACTTAGAGAGACTGTTATTTATTTATTTATTTATTTATTTTACCTGACTTGCTATAGTCCACTTCATAAAATTCTGTCCTTTTAATTCTACAGTTTTACTTCCTAGTTTTCCTCCTACATTTATAAGTCCTATAGGTTCTCTCACTTGTCTACTCTGAGTCCCTGAAATCTTTTGAGGTTTCTGGACTCATTCCTTTACATTGATGTGATGTCTTGGGGTAATACAAAATGATTTAATGGTGAAGCTAGATGTTCATTAATCTTATATCATACAGAAAATAAAGGTTTATTAGTAATTTCAGGAATTCAGGTAATCATTAGACACTGGCCAAACAAGGATTGGTTCAGATATCTTACTCTGATTTTTCAAACTTTTAGAGTTTCCAACAGATATTCCCTTGCCCAGACAGGGTAAAGAGATTTTTAGGGAGGTAAGTGGACACTTCACTTATATGGAGAGACCTTCTCAGACATCAAATATTTGTATTTTACCAGAGAATTGTGTAGTATATGTAACATTTATTTTGCAGGGAGTCACGTCCCATAAATACATGAATCACAGCTTTGCTAACCATAAGCAATTGTAAACAACAGGTCACTTTATGCTAAAAGTATTTCATAGATAATCACTCTTCTGCTGGCAGAAAAATATCCAGATTGATTTCCAGGATCTGTATCAGTAGCATGTTTACACAATCACTCTGTGTCACATGTTTTCCTTATGTCCTAAGAGAGTCTCTCTTCAGTAGTAGGTGAGAATCACAGATTAGCACTTAAATCTTCTACTCTTTAATTTACCTTCAGACTTTGGTCAACATCTCAGGACCAAATATTTCCCATATATGTTCATTATTTGTCTTATAATATTTTCCACAATATTTTGTTTAACCAGATTAACACTCTGTTTTTTATTTGAATCATCCAATAGAGTAGGAATTCCTTCTACAAAGAATGTTACTTGTTAACATCTCTTTTTAGAGGTCTTTTGAAGTCCATTTACAACTCAATTACTTTTTTTCGCCCATGAACCTCAGTTATCTTAATTGTTTCTTGTGTATCTGTGGGAGCACTTAATTAAATATATAGTTTTCTTAAAATAGTTTTTATTTGAAAAAAATATCAGAATCCTAGAGGAGAACATAGGCAGTAACCTCTTCGATATCAGCCACAGCAACTTCTTTCAAGATATGTCTCCAAAAGCAAAGGAAACAAAAGCAAAAATGAACTTTTGGGACTTCAGCAAAATCAAAAGCTTCTGCTCAGCAAAGGAAACAGTCAACAAAACAAAGAGGCAACCCACGGAATGGGAGAAGATATTTGCAAATGACAGTACAGACAAAAGGTTGATATCCAGGATCTATAAAGAACTCCTCAAACTCAACACACACAAAACAGATAATTATATCAAAAAATGGGCAGAAGGTATGAACAGACACTTCTCCAATGAAGACATAAAAATGGCTGTCAGACACATGAAAAAATATTCACCCTCACTAGCCATCAAGGAGATTCAAATTAAAACCACATTGAGATACCATCTTACACCAGTTAGAATGGCCAAAATTAGCAAGACAGTAAACAACATGTGTTAGAAAAGATGTGGGGAAAGGGAAACCCTCTTCCACTGTTGGTGGGAATGCAAGTTGGTGCAGCCACTTTGGAAAACAGTGTGGAGATTCAAGAAATTAAAAATAGAGCTTCCCTATGACCCTGCAATTGCACTACAATTCACTACAGATGTAGTGAAAAGAAGGGCCATCTGTATCCAATGTTTATAGCAGCAATGGCCACGGTTACCAAACTGTGGAAAGAACCAAGATGCCCTTCAATGGATGAATGGATAAGGAAGATGTGGTCTGTATACACTTTGGAGTATTATGCCTCTATCAGAAAGGACGAATACCCAAATTTTGTAGAAACATGGACAGAACTGGAAGAGATTATGCTGAGTGAAATAAGTCAAGCAGAGAGAGTCAATTATCATATGGTTCCACTTATTTGTGGAGCATAACAAATAACATGGAGGACATGGGGAGATGGAGAGGAGAAAGAAGTTGAGGGAAATTGGAAGGGGAGGTGAACCATGAGAGACTATGGACTCTGAAAAACAACCTGAGGGTCTTGAAGGGGCAGGGGGTGGGAGGTTGGGGGAACAAGGTGGTGGGTATTAGGGAGGGCACGTATTGCATGGAGCACTGGGTGTGGTGCAAAAACAATAAATACTGTTACACTGAAAAGAAATTAAAAAAAAAAAAGAAAAAAATAGTTTCTGTTGATTTCACTTTAAGTTGGGATCTTCATACCAGCTCCTACAACTTTTTTTTTTTTTCATTTGGGAATCATCCTTTATGTAAATATGAATTTAATTCTGTCAATGAAATTATGAGCCACAATTTTGTTGTGACAAACATATTGTGGTAATACCTGACACACCTTACATAAGTGAAAATGGTATTCCTTCCAGAAAAAGTAACTTTTTGCTACATATCATATATTCCCAGTGATTGAAATGGTAAGTAAAAGTCCATATTCATTAAATTTGTATTTTATATGGTTCATAGACATATCATATCATGGAAGTATCTCGGGTTTTTACATGCACTGGTTTACTGGTTTTCATGGGCCATTATAAAATAGAGACCATCAATCCCTCATCCACATCCCACAGATATCAAAGAATTATTCTTTACGTATCTGATTCCACTAATTCCATAACACAGAAAAAAACTCCTTTTTTATTCATATGACATGGGCTGTCAGAGAGTAACGCTAAAATTCACAGTGCTCTATGATAACCAGCCATAACATATGTTAAAGTTTTCCTGATTTTATTACTTCTCCTAAGATTTGAGCTTCTTAGTTCTTTAAGCCTTAGCTCTTTATGCATTCCTGCCACTGAAATTTAAAGACATTATATTTCGTAGTGATTAGAATATCCAATAGTTCTTTCTGAGTGAAGGTATAAACTTAATCCCAGCCTTGTTAATGAGTATGGAAGAGTCATTATTCATTCAGTGCATTCAATTAGAATTTTGTCTTCTACCCAGGCTGATTTCCTTCTAGAGCTAGTCCTCTATAAACAAACTCTCTCTAGTGTCTTTATTTGAACTGCCAAGTTTTTGTTTTGTTTTGGTTTTGGTTTTAAATATCATAATTATGGGGCTCATGGAAAAATACTTCAAGGAGATTCCATATCCCATAACCAACCCTTGTAATTCTTGCAAAATATTTGGCACAGGGAGACTAGTCAGTGCTGATTAATATGCCACACATTGTTGAGATTACATGTTAATTAAGTATGTATAGATTTGTCTGCTCCCCAAAATAATGTGAGTCATGAGACTCCCAATCAAGTATAGTCTATCACCAAATACAATATAGTTGTGTCATAAGGCTCCCCATAAATGTTCCCTGTGTACCTCTGAAGCAGAGGTATCTGTTTTTTTGTTTTGTTTTGTTTTGTTTTAAAGATTTTATTTATTTATTTGACAGAGAGAGATCACAAGTAGGCAGAGAGGCAGTCAGAGAGAGAGAGAGAGAGGAGGAAGCAGGCTCCCTGCTGAGCAGAGAGCCCGATGCGGGACTTGATCCCAGGACCCTGGGATCATGACCTGAGACGAAGGCAGCGGCTTAACCCACTGAGCCACCCAGGCGCCCCAGGAGCAGAGGTATTTGTAATTTCAGTACAATAAATCACACCCAAATGCCCATTCCCTGAGGATTTTTGGGTCCCATTTTTGCATTCTTTAAATTAATTTCATCCACATTCACACTGATATATTTAAAGGAACAGATGAGATCAAGCTGTGATACACCAAGTAGGCTGCCACTATCTGCTTTCCATATACTCAGGGAGCTATTTTAGCAATGCATTATCTTGATTTACGGTCACATGTGGTACCTAAATTCTGCTGTATAGCTTCTTCTGTTCTATACAGTTCATTGGATTGGTAGTATTTTCTGGAAAAAAAATGTGCATATATATGTGTGTGTGTGTGTGTGTAGACAAAGCCTGCAAATTGAATGGTAAGTGTGCTCACCTCCCCACAAGAAGGCACTTTGTCATTTATTTTATCCAAATTTTATAGGTAACACATTCAAATCAGTAAGGTTTCCTTCTTCTTGTAGTAAACAGGCCATGTTCCATCAACATGGGCCATTTGAAGGAGAATGACAAAAGAGAGTTAAATATTATACCCTCTCTCTGAGCTGCTTGTGTAGAAATACTGTGTGCTTCCCTCCATGGCAATGTAATCTACTTGTAAACATCTTTCCCAACTACTATAATTCCATTCTATTTTCACACACTTTCTCCCAATATAAGGTTTTACAATTTTGACACATAATGTTTATACACAGAGCCAATAACAAGAGCCTTGTTAGCACATACAAACAAATGTCTTAGGGTTTGACAACCCTCAGGGGATTTCTCCCCTGTTTAGTTTTGAAGCTGCATTCACCTGAAGCCCTAATCTGGCTTCATGGGAGGAAGTAAAGACCCACCATAAATCTCTCTATGCAACATGGACTGTCAAATTCAATGTCATAGATATCATGCCTTGGTCACTGATACAGCTTTCCTGCGATATACATAGATTTTAATTTGGCTTTAGGACCACCACTAAAAGTGAAACAAAATACAAGTTTTAGAGATGGGAAAGATATGTTAATGAATTCTCCCTCATTCCCTCATTACTAGCCCATGATCCCGTGGATTTAGTGACCTACTTCTCATTAGTCTCCGAAAACAATGATTTAACAAAATGAACTCTTAATAATTTTTGAGCAACAAACCCTTCATTTACATTTTTCACTGGGCCACACAAATTATGTAGTTTGTCTTGGCTATTGACATTGACTGCTTCATCCCACGCACTGATATAAATCTTTCAAATGGATCATAATCAACAGGTGCAAGAGGTGCAATTTGAGCCAGATTCCCGAGAATTTTGACCTACTGGCCCCACTAAATTCATTTCAAAAGGGCTCTAGTTGGAGTATTTTCTGATGTCTGATAGATTGCCTTGATCATAAGGACCTAATGTTACTGTCTGTGCTATCACCTAATCTTACACTTTTTTAAAATTTATTTTTAAATTTTTTATAAACATATAATGTATTTTTAGCCCCAGGGGTACAGATCTGTGAATCGCCAGATTTACACACTTCACAGCACTCAACCACAGCACACACTCCTCCAATGTCCATAACCCCACCACCCTCTCCCGAGCCCCCTCCCCCCAGCAACCTTCAGTTTGTTCTGCGAGATTGAGGGTCTCTTATGGTTGTCTCCATTCTGATTCCATCTTGTTGCATTTATTCTTTTCCTATCCCCCAAACCCCCCACATTGCATCTCCACTTCCTCATATCAGGGAGATCATATGATAGCTGTCTTTCTCCAATTGACTTATTTCGCTAAGCATAATACCCTCTAGTTCCATCCACATCATGGCAAATGACAAGATTTCATTTCTTTTGATGATTGCATAGTATTCCATTGTGTGTATATATATAACCACTCTTCTTTATCCATTCATCTGTTGGTGGACATATAGGTTCTTTCCATAGTTTGGCTATTGTGGACATTGCTGCTATAACCATTCGGGTGTACGTGTTCCTTCGGAGCACTACATTTACACCTTTACGGTAAATACCCAGTAGTGTGATTGCTGGGTTGTAGGGTAGCTCTATTTTCAAATTTTTGAGGAACCTCCATCCTGTTTTCCAGAGTGGAAAACAGCTTGCATTCCCACCAGCAGTGTAGGAGGGTTCCCCTTTCTCTGCATCCTCGCCAGCATCTGTCATTTCCTGACTTGTTCATTTTAGCCATTCTGACTGGTGTAAGGTGGTATCTCATTGTGGTTTTGACTTGTATTTCCCTGATGCCGAGTGATGTGGAGCACTTTTTCATGTGTCTGTTGGCCATCTGGATGTGTTCTTTCCAGAAATGTCTGTTCATGTCCTCTACCCATTTCTTGATTGGATTATTTGTTCTTTGGGTGTTGAATTTGTTAGCTCTTTATAGATTTTGGATACTAACCCTTTACCTGATAGGTAGTTTGCAAATATCTTCTCCCATTCTGTCACCTGTCTTTTGGTTTTGTTAACTGTTTCCTTTGCCGTGCAAAAGCTTTTGATCTTGACGAAATCCCAATAGTTCATTTTTGCCCTTGCTTCCCTTGCCTTTGGTGATGTTCTTAGGAAGAAGTTGCTGCAGCTGAGGTCCAAGAGGTTGCTGCTTGTGTTCTCCTCAAGAATTATGATGGATTCCTTTCTCACATTGAGATACTTCATCCATTTTGAGTCTATTTTATTGTGTGGTATAAGGAAATGGTCCAACTACATTTTTCTGCATGTGGCTGTCCAATTTTCCCAACACCATTTGTTGAAGAGACTGTCTTTTTACCATTGGACATTCTTTCCTGGTTTGTCAAAGATTAGTTGACCATAGAGTTGAGGGTCTATTTCTGGGCTTTCTATTCTATTCCATTGATCTATGTGTCAGTTTTTGTGCTAGTACCATACTGTTTTGATGAAGACAGCTTTGTAATAGAGGTTGAAGTCTGGAATTGTGATGTCACCAACTTGGGCTTCTTCTTCTTCTTTATTTTTTTCAATATTCCTTTGGCTATTTGAGGTCTTTTCTGGTTCCATATAAATTTTAGAATTATTTGTTTAATTTCTTTGAAAAAAAATGGATGGGATTTTGATAGGGATTTGCATTTTGATAGGGATTGCATTAAATATGTAGATAGCATAGACATTTTCACAATATTTGTTTTTCCAATCCAAGAGCATGGAACATTTTTCCATTTCTTTGTGTCTTTCTGAATTTTTTTCATGATTATTTTATAGTTTTCTGAATACAGATTCTTTGCTTCTTTGGTTAGGTTTATTCCTAGGTATCCTACAGTTTTGAGTGCAATTGGAAATGGGATTGACTCCTTAATTTCTCTTTCTTCTGTCTTGCTGTTGGTGTAAAGAAATGCAACTGATTTCTGTGCATTGATTTTATATCCTGACACTTTACCGAATTCCTGTACAAGTTCTAGCAGTTTTGGAGTGGAGTCTTTTGGGTTTTCCACATATGGTATCATACTTTTAATGCTTGTTTCTGTTCAGTAACAATAGTGGGTTAAATGGTGTTCCAATCAAATTTATGTCTGCTCAGAACCTAGGAGTGTCACCTCATTTGGAAATAGAATTTTTGCTGATGTAGTTAGTTAATATGAAGTTAGATTAGTGAAGGTGCTACCTCTGATGACCCCAAAGTCCTTATGAAAAGAAGAGAGAATACACAAGAGTTTGGTGTGAAAATAGTAGCAGAGATTAGAGTGATGGATCTGTAAGCTAAGGAACACCAAGGATTACTGGGAATAGCGGCCTCTAGGAAGGTGCAAGGAAGTATTTTTTCTAAAGCTTTCAGAGGGATATGGCCCTGCCAACATCTTTATTTCTGATTTCTAGCCTCCAAAACTGTAAAAGAGCAAATTTTTATTGTTTGAATTGACCTGATTTGTGGTCATTTGTTACAGCAGCCTCAGGAAACTTTTACAGTCATATTATCATTCAGAATTATTTCTACTGACTGTAAATAGAGGTAAACACAATGATGAATAATCAATCTTGCTAATATCAGAGTTTACTGCTTAATAGCAGGTTCTATAAGACAAAAATTAATTCTTAGAGTTTAAAGAATATTACTGGTTGCTCCATTATAATTATCAGGAATTTTACACATTGGGTTGTGCCTTGAATTTTGGCTGGCTTTATTAGCCATATTTATAATATGGTTGGCTATCACCCTTCACTCCTCTCCTACTTCTTCCTCTGAGAGAAATGATTATGACAGCATCAGTGTAGTGTATGAACTTTTTTATAATTGGCTATTAATCTCTCTTTACCAGATTTATATATATGTGTGTGTATATATATATATATATATGTATACATATATTATATATATGTGTGTGTATATAATATATGTATACATATATATAGAGAGAGAATTAAATAAAATCCATGAGAAGACAGTAAATATACATTTGTTTTCATTCCACAAGATTTCAATGGTGACTAACTAGAATACAGAATCGGAATAGTAAAGAAGACATCAACCAGGTCAGCCAGCCAGGTTCCCAGCCAGGTCAGTAATGGTGTACACAGCCAGGTTCATGGTTATGTTACCTGCAGAGTCATAGAGGGAGGGGTCCATGCTTAGGAGGGTGCCGAGATCAGTTTAGTGTTCAGACATAGCTGTCTTGAAATTCTGAACAATTTCTGAGTAAGGGGCCTTGTGTTTTCATTTCACCCTCTTCTCATGAATTATGAAGCCACTCCTCAGGACATATCAATGCTTCTCAGCTTACTTTATTTCCTGTACAGTTTTCATCATATCAGGTGTAACTGAAGTATTCAAATGACCACCTTAATAGCCTCCTGTTAAAATCCAGGAACCATCTACCTTACTATTGACCAGTCAGAACTATTAAAAGGGAGTAAATAGAAGAAAAGCTTCCTTCTCAACCATATGCTTAATTAGAACAGTAGCCTCTTACTGCCTCCTGGAATGTTGTGCTGCTCAATGTTTACCACTGAGGAGAGTTTGGGCACTTCCAAAGAATCCCATTTAACACTGTTAATTAAAACTCAACTAGCCTTAATCACTCTGCTCTGTGAAAAGGGAAAATATGACTGTACTCGGTTTGTATATAATATCAATTCTAATTTTGTGGTCATGTAAAAGCAGTGTTCCTACATAATAGTCTCTCCAATCACACTTTTCAATTTGTAACTAATCTGTTTTTCCTCCCTCATGTTATTTCCATACAATCCAGGTTTCACCTTAGAAAATGTGTGATTACCATCCTTATTTCCCACAAGGGTTACTGTGCTTCCAATTCTCTATTCTAACAATTCTCAAACAGTTTGCATACTATCTAGGGTAACTTCACTCAAATTATTAACCATGTGGTCTTAGATTCCTGACTGGGGGTTGAATGAACAGATTTTAGCTCCTCATTTAGTCTTTTTCAAGTTCCTACTGGTTTTAACTAAGGGAGTAAATCCAGGCCCTGTTCAAGAATATCCTAGGGGATAAGTGTAGTCCTCTAGTAATCCCCCCCACCAACCCCATTGGAAAGTTGACAATAGGGCACCTGGGGGGCTCAGTTGGTTAAGCATCTGCCTTCAGCTCAGTTTGTGATCCTAGGATCCTGGGATAGAGTCCTGCATCCAGCTTTCTGCTCCTTGGGGAGCCTGCTTCTCCCTCTACCTCAGCCTCTTTCTCTTTCCCTCTGTCTCTCATAAATACATTAACAAAATCTTAAAAAAAAAAAAAGAAAGAAAAAGAAAGAAAGAAAGAGAAAGAAAGAAAGTTGATTATACACTACAAATTCCTTATTGGGAAATCTATTAAAGCCACTGCTTTTTTTGAAAACTTATTTTTGTTTTCCCCTTGGCTTTAAAGTAGATTCTTTTTGGTGAGCTGGCTTTTACTTCTTCTTATTATTTTTAATTCCTTTCCACTGTGCTTACAACAATTTTTCCTCCACATAATCCCATGTGTAGTAGCTAAGCCTGAATGTCTGTCACTGCCTGTTGTATCTATTTTTTCTTCTCCCTTTCTTTTTCTTTTCCTTTCTTTCTTTCTTTGGGGGTACCAATGCTTCTAAGGATACATAGGACCGTCACCTAGATAAGAAAGTGTCACCTGACCACACTCACTGTACCTTTCAGCATCTATGTCAACAGCACTAAGATGAGAGAAAATGGAAAGCCCATGTAAGGTTATTTGACTTGTAACATTCCTCTCATGTGAAAAGGGGTGTCCCATAAGGGACTTAAAGCAGAAGGTTTATAATCTTTTTCAGGATAGTTCTGCCAAATCCTTCCTTAACCATAGCAGCAGACAGGCTGTCATAGTATCTGAAAACAACTTTTCAAAAGTTTTTGTCTACTTAATGATTACTGATTAACTTGAGCAATCCCTCCCATGTGATATAGAATTCTGTTTTTAAGAATCCATGCCAACAATCCACCAATCTTTTGCTGATGACTGTGCAGTTCTTTAATAAAATGCCCTCAATATTCAGTCATTGCCTAATCATGGGCTTCAGTTACATGAATTGTTTTTCGAGTAATCTATGGCTTAGATCATTTCCAAGGAGACATGAGATTTCTCTAAGAAGCTGCAGAAAAATAAAGCCTTCCAGTAAAGCAAAATCCAATATTACAGATTGTTTACTCCACTATTAAATGTTAGACAAGAATTTTCTGTTTCTTTTGTCCTCATACTCTATTCCTTGCTACCAGATTGCAGTCTGTTTCCTCCACTATTTAATGCTAAGACTTATCCACCTTAATAGTCTCGAACTTTTGGCCACTGTACACTACATTGGTAGCCAAGCATTCTGGAATTCAAGCCTTATTCCATTTTTCCATTGCCTCTTATAACAAAGAAAAAGAGGTCTTTGGGGAAATGATTTGAGGATCTGAGAAACAGCCCTGCCCACAGTGCTAATCTGAGTTCACACCAAGTACTGGGTCATTGAAGAAGACTCTCAAATCAGAGATCTTGCTCAGTAAGAGCTTTACTAATAATTTCAAGAATACAAGGAGATCTTAGTGAAGGAGGGAAAGGTCCAGTCCCCAGGTATAGAACCCAGGTTCTTTTTTTGGTTATTTAATGAGCTCTGTCCCAAGTTTCTAGATATCATATATAAATAAAATGTTCAATTGCCTTATTTACACAGAGTGTTTTGTTAATCACAGAATATTTCTTTTTATGCTTATACAGTGGCCTACCTTACATGACACTTTCGTGAGAATTATGGCTTTAAGATTTTTGCTTCCCAGTTTGGTTATCATAAGCAATCCTAGATGACTCTGCATAGTCTGCTAAAATCACTTTATAAAGACTCTCCTGCTACCAAAAACTATTTAGTTTATTTTCTAGGAGTCCCACAATAGTGTATTTACAGATTAGACCAATCACCTGTCTTTGTTTCCCAGGAGTTTCATTCCTGCACCTGCCCCAGTCAGGGGAGAGAATTAGTCAAAAGGTACCACGTTTCTCTTGCTACTCTTGAATCTTCATCTTCTGCACAGAATTTTCCTACCTGGCCTAACAATATGTTTAAGTTTGGCTAACTTTACTTGTACTCAATTTTTTAAAAAAGATTTTATTTATTTATTTGACACAGAGAAAGAGAGAGATCATAAGTAGGCAGAGAGGCAGGTGGGTGGGAGGCTCCCTGCTGAGCAGAAAGCCTGATGTGGGGGCTCAATCCCAGGACCCTGAAATCATGACCCGAGATGAAGGCAAAGGCTTTAACCCACTGAGCCACCTAGGTGCCCCCTACTCAATATTTTACATGTTAAAAATTTCATCAATATATATTGACCAGAAATCACACACACCTTATTAAACACGAGATGCAATGAAATCCAGTTGATTCCACCCAATGATTTGTTTTTTTGTTTTTTGGGTTTTTTTCCATTTTATTTTATTTCTTTTTAGTGTTCCAAAATTCACTCTTTATGCACCAAACCCAGTGCTCCATGTAACAGTGTCCTCCATAATACCCACCACCAGACTCACACAACCCCCAAACTCCTCCCCTCCAAAACCCTGTTTGTTTCTCAGAGTCCACAGTTTTTCATGGTTTGTCTCCCCCTCCGATTTCCCCCACCCAATGTCTCTCTTTAGTCCTTGTCCTCATCTATATTCCTGTTGTTATTATTGTAGATAATGCTTTCATAAATTCACATCTGGGCTAATGCATTAATTTTAAAACTAGCTGCTATTGCTGCTGATGCTGCTGCTTCTTCTTCTAGATTTAACTTCTTCAATATTTTCTACCCTGTAGTGCAATTCTGAGTATTCTAAAATAATTATCTGATCATTGAGCCCAGGTTCAACATCATTTACTCTCTGCCCATTTCATAAATTTAAATTTAATTCACAGTTCTTATTTCTTTTCTAATACATGTTAAATGATCATCTCCACAAAAAAAATTATTTGCTTTTCTATGAATATGCTTCATTCTTTCATGCATGAAGCCCTTCAAATATTTCAACCTTGGTCATCAAATAAATTTTTATTTACTAACCATGACTCACTTGGCAAAACTATAGCCTTGGTTTCATGCATGTCTCTACTAATTCTGAAACTGTTTTCATTTAACTGAATGCAATTGGAGAAAATCATAAAACTAAGTCATGTTGACTGCTATTTCTCTAAAACTATGACCTTGAAAACCAAGTTGCCAAAGATTCTTCCATAATCCACAACTTTTTCTTTAATAAGATTTATTTGTAAATTGTTTTTTAATTTCAAACCTCTCACATCTTCTACAATCTCACTGCTCAATGATGATCTTGCTTCTTACGTCACTGAAAATTAAAGCAATCAGGAAGAATTGCACACAAGCTCCTACTGCCACATACATTTAATACCAGTATCATAACTTACACACTACTTATCTAGCATATTACCATAAGACAGTGTTTTATTTTTTTATCATAATTTCTACTGACATAAAGAGCCAAATAATCATTTTGGGGGATGGGAGGTGAGAGTTGTCTTGTTCCTTATAGGAAATATACTACCATTCCTGGTCTCTCCTTTTTGAATCCAGTAATACCTCATTCACAGGTTGTCCCTCCAAACATTCCCAAATGCTCCATTGGGAAACAAAATTGCTCTCTGTTGAGAATATTGCCGGAAAGGAAATACCCATGCTCCTATCTGAGGCCAATCTCTTTGCTTACCCATCACCTCTCTGTGATTACAAAAAGACCTCTTTCAAGGAATGTTTTCCTATCATTTATGTAATCAAATTTTTCCTCTTTACTGGATTATTTCAAAATCTGCAAATATGCTCTTAGTCCTTCCATCTTAAAAAAATAAATAAACAAACAACTAAAAACCTTTGCCTGTCACATTTTTCTTACCAGCTACCACCAGAGAACTTAATCCCTTCCTTATCAAAACCTCTCAAAAGAATCATTTATATTCCCTGTCCCCATATTTGTTCATTTCACCCTGTCTTAAATCTCCTCACACATTCTAAGTAAGCTTCTGCCCGACTCGTACTTCTTCTTACTCTCTTTTTCCACCTTACTTGATCTATTAGCAACATTTGATACCGTTTATCAGTACCTTCTCCTTCATCTACCTCCTGGGTTTCTTATTATGTCTGTAGCCCTTTTTTCCCTCTCTCTCAGTCTCTTTCACTGGTTTCTCCTTTGTTCCCATGGCTCTTAATGTTGGAATGCCCCAGTTCTCAGTACTTCATTTTTTTTTCCCCTTCATATTTATTTGCACTTGCTTCCTCAGTGATTTCACTCAATCTCAATGGCTTTATATGCAATCTAAATGCTAATGGCTCCAAAATTTATATTTCCATGCCTTATCTCTATCCTGAATTCCACACTCATAAATCCAGTTGCATCTTTTACATTTCTACTTCAATGTTATGATTATAATGGTCTATTTTTCCTCAAATCCATTTTTCACTCTTCCTTGCTCAGTTTATAACACAGAGGCCCTGACAGGTGGAGATTATGTATCTCAGAATTTTCTGAAGTCTGGCCTCCAGGTGGGATTCAACAATGGAGATGTTAGATGAAATACAGGAAAAGGAAAAACCTAACTATTTTCTCAATCCCTTTCTATCATAGTGTCATCCCTGGTAACAGCTGTATTTTTCCCATGACTCTGACTCCTTTTACACAGGTCCACTTTTTACATAGGTTTCAAGCAGCAACCCCTCTTTTCAGCTCCAATAATGAGGACTCCTAACCTTGCCTGTCCATCCAAAGAAGGTAGCATTTCTTCTTGTTGCTGTATAATTCTGGATTTCCTGTCTCCTGATAGCCTTTTAAAAAATGTATTTCTACCATCATTTTCTACACTAATTCTCTCTCGCTCGCTCTTTTTTCCTTTTTTCTTTCTTTCTTTTTTTTTTTTTTTTTTTAAATTCTCAGTGATTTCTATTCTCTTGCTTGGGCTTTCACTGCTTCAGATACCCAATAGACATCTCATAATAAATACACCTCAAAATAAATTGCTTATCTCCAGATCCCTCTCCCTTTCACATCTACTTATGTTTCTCATCCCATTTGATGGGTAACTCCATCCTTCTAGGTGCTTAGACCCAAAAGCTTGACAAATCTAGAATTTGACCATCTCCACTGGAATTAGAATCACTACTGTCCACCTCCTGAATAAACTCATTACTAATTGGGGTTTCTCTTTGAAAATGGCCCCCTTGTAATCAGTTATGAACACAGTATCCATTGTGACCCTTTTCACATGAGGGTCAGATTATGTCATTTCTCTCCTTGGAAACTACAGTGGTTCTCCATCTCATTCACAGGAGTTGTCAAAGGCAGTGTGATGTTTAAAATTTTAACATTATGATTCTTATTATGCTTCTCAGCTCATTATTACTCCACATCTCAAGCCTCACCAGATTTCTTGCACTTCTTCAAACAATCCAGGCACATGGCTCTCTTAGGCCTTAGCACTGGCTGTTCCCTCTGCCTGTGGTCTCTTCCCTCAGGTTTCTGTATGCTGCATCCCTCATTACTCTTAAGTTTCTGCTGAAATGCCACCTTTTCGATGATTTTAATATGGTCTTTCTATTTAACATTGCAACCTGCTCCCTGGACCAATATTAGAAACTAAATATGGAGAGATGAACATGATAGATATGTCTCTGCCCTCATAGTAACAACAATCTACAGGACAGTAAATAATAAATAAATGTTGAATTATCTTCATGCTTTTCTAAACAAAAAGTGTGAATACTTTCAAGTTTATATTCGGAATTGCTTAATATGAATCAGTGAGTGGTGTTACTTTCTAAAAGTAATATTATCTTAGGTTGTTTCTGTTTTGTATTTAGAATGAGACCAGTTATAGTCTAAAGGCACATACTCAATATTTTATTTTGTAATTAATAACAAGAACTTCATTCTTTTTTTTTAAGATTTTATTTATTTATTTGATAGAGATGACAAGTAGGCAGAGAGGCAGGCAGAGAGACAGGAGGAAGCAGGTTCTCCACGGAGCAGAGAGCCCGATGTGGGGCTCGATCCCAGGACCCTGGGATCATGACCTGAGCCGAAGGCAGAGGCTTTAACCCACTGATCCACCCAGGTGCCCCACAAGAACTTCATTATTAAACATTTGCAGCATTCTGCTATGAGATTCTTCCCCTTCACACTCTAACCAGAGCTACTTTACAATCTCAACTAGTTCAACATCTTCACATAGTTTCTACTTACTGATAATTCCTTATTTTCTATGATCAGTGAAAGTTTATTTCATCATCTCCCTAGATTTATGTTCAATTTTCCTAGAAGAGCAACTTGATATGGATGTCTCAGTCTTCTCAATCTGCACATGTTCCAAGTTTAGGTTATTATCCTTCCCATCCTTAACCATTTCCAACTTGTTGCTCCTCCAATGATCTCAACTTGTATCCCTTATATTAGTTACAAAAGACTAAGTTGTCTTTAGTAATAAATATTCTTCCAAATCTCACATTAAGTTTCTATTACTCAATGGCCAAAAGTATGTATGGACCAGGCAAACTCCTCCATCTGAAGTGTGTGGCCCTCAAAGTCAATAAAACAAAGGAAGAGAAATATAGAGGATTATATGAGATCTTTTAGAGGGCTGGACTTAAAGTGCGTTATAACTCTTCTGTCCAATTTAACTGGATGGCATTTAGACACTTGATTCTTTACTTCTCACATGGAACACAACCATCTTCTCCCCAAGGAGCACAGATTTTCATCCATTCTATATCCAGCACAAAACCTTGGGCTTCTGGGTGTCATAAGATAACATATATCAGGTTCTGAAGAGTCCCCATTTGTTTCAGGATATTACCTTCCATATCCTATATGAGAACAAGGGCAAGAAAATTATAAAATCTCATTTAGAAAGGCAAGAATAAGAACTGCATAGAATCACTGGGCTTTTGATGATTATGAAAGGCTCTTGGACAGAGAGTTGAATGATCTGTGTATTACAGACTGGTAAGTTCTTTGGTTAAACTGTGCTTTTGTTTTCTGGGAAAAACACCTATACAACAGTTTTTGTTACTTACCACTTACTTCTGTAAGGGAAGAATGATCTGGGAAAAACACCTATACAACAGTTTTTGTTACCTGCCACTTACTTCTGTAAGGGAAGAATGATCTTCACACTTTCCATGATCTTTTGTGATCTTTAAGTTTCCTCACCACCTACTTTCTGACTTCAAGACAATGCCACATATTTCAGTTTTATGTTACAATAGCCCTCAATACTTCCAACAACTTGGTATTTGTAAAGATGGATTATGATAACAACTAACTATTAAAACATCCACATATGACCTAGAAAATTTAAGAGGAAAGTCTGAAAATTATTTGCATGACTTCTACCCACATTTCATTAGCCAGAACTTGCTCACTGCATCTGGACATAATGACATATATATCATTCTACATTACCCAAGTCAGACATCCAAGCCACAGTTTTGGACTTTTCACTCTTAATAAAACACCTTCTTAGTCATCAATTTTGACTCAGCCTATCTGGGTAAATAGCTTTGACTTTCATCCAATTTTCACTTAGATTATTGCTAAAGACTTCTATCTTATTTCCCTACCTCAGGGTCAAACTTCTTTGATCCTTTGCTTTAATGTTGCCCAAATTATTTCTTGGAAATTGCCAATATCAATCTTCTGCTTTAAACTATCAATAGTGTCTATTGCCCAAGCCAGAAGTTCAAATTCCTTTAACTAGAAGGAATGTGAACTAGCCTCCTATCTTCTCTATGACCTTATCCTCACCTACTGTAGCCCCTTAACTCAGTTTATATTCATCCCCTACTGGGAAAATTGACATTTCACTAATATGTTCTCTCAATGTTCCTTCTATTCTTAATTTAGAAGTAATTGCCACATTTTATTTGCTTATATTATTTTTCATCTATATTCACTTCAAACCCTGTGGTTTTTAAAGTATATAATTTGTTCACTATTATATCAATACAGAAAGCCTAGGGAAAGAAGAATATGCAAAAAATAAAACCTCAAATGAATAATTTTACTTCCAATTCATTGATTATCAATTCAAGGTTTTTATGTTTTTTCTACAAAATCTATATGAGATTTTAAATTTTTATTACATTATTGTATAATGTATATTTTACAATTTAAATATGATTTCAGCATCATTTACTATTATTATACTAAATATTCTATTTCTGCAGTCGATCACAGAGTCTATTTTATCCTTTCTATTACACTTGATTATATAAGAGATTGAAAACAGGAAATATGTACTTGAAACCAATAATGAGCACTACTTTAAAGTATTTCAAACTCTAAAAACGTAATGAAATAACTTAGAGAAAGAAAACAAATATTGGTGTCATCTTTCCTTTTAGTAGATTAGTGAGTAAATAAAATCATTCATTGAATACGGTTTTTGTCAGACATTTTTCCTGATCATATTTTCATATATATAATGAAAGGATATATAGGAAGTATGTCTCATTAAAAATGAACAAGGGATGCCTGGGTGGCTCATTTGGTTGAGTGGCCAAGTCTTGATTTCAGCTCAGGTCATGATCTCAAAGTTGTGAGATCAAGTTCCATGTGGAGCTCTGTGTTGGGTGTGGAGGATGCTGACGATTTTCTCTCTCTTTCTCTCTCTGTCTCTCCCTCTCTAAACAAACAAATAAACCCCAATATTTAAAGTCTCAAATAAAGTAAAATTAGTTTTCCTTTTAAAAAATGTATAACTAAATATCTGTATTTTTTAGAAATACAGCCTTAATAATGCAGGTAAGAAATGACATTCTACAATATAAATTTCTAAATAATTTGGGATAAATGCAAAGGAATACATGAAGCAAGTATGGCTAAACCATGATAATTGTTGAATTTGGGTGATGGATACATGTAGATTTATTGAATTATTTAGTGTGGGTATGAAAATATGATAAAAATAAAATACAAAAAATGAAAATATATAAAACTTGAAATTTTAGAAGATATTAAAGTGTCTGTATACAGTGTTTATAGTACTATATTTGATTAGAGCCAGACTTTGTGGTATTTGATGAAATAAGTTCAAGTCTAAAATCTTTGGGGAGTTAATTCAAGATAGCAAAGACCATAGTACATAGGTATATCTAATGAATAATTAACTTGAGTAATATACTTATTTATATTTTAATTGTTCAGTATCCTTCTTTTATCTTTAATATATGATATTAAACTTATGCAAATATGATTTGCACCATAACTCAGGATCTATAATCTGAATTGGGCATACATTTATAATAGCATTATTTTACAATAGACGATCAACGTATATTGTTGGCTTATAGATTGATATTCACCTGAAAATATATTTTTCTTTTACATTTCTCTCAATTGCAGCAATTGTGATTAAACAAATGAAAGTTTAAAAATAATATTTTAAGGGCCCTTGGGTGGCTCAGTGAATTAAGCCTCTGCCTTCAGCTCAGGTCATGATGTCAGGGTCCTGAGATTGCGTCCCAAATCAGGCTCTTTGCTCAGCAGAGAGCCTGCTTACTCCTCTTTGCCTGCCTCTCTGCCTATGTGTGATCTCTGTCTGTCAAATAAATAAATAAAAATATTTTAAAAAATAATATTTTAAAGTGAAGTTAATATAAACATACTAATAATAAATAATAAGAATCACACAGGAGGTTCTAAACTTTATAAATTATAAATTTTATAAAATTTTAATGCTTTATAAAATTATAAATGCTTAATGACTATACTTTTGAACTTAAATAAATCCTATATAGCTATTTTCATTTTTCTAGATTATGATTTTTTTTCTTTAATAAACATGGGGGCTTAAGTAGATTATGATTTTTAATTTTATTTTTTATGTGATATTATAAATTGTCCTTGGTAGACCACTGCTTAATTTATTTCATTGAATCTTTTATGCCTAAAAAAGTGTGGGTTTTGTAATTTCTTGGACTAAGAGATAGCTATTTACATAGTGAAATGTTAAGCCTTATAAAGACACTGCCTATATTCAGTTCCAATTTTGTTTTTTGTTTCAGTATGCTGCTAGATATTTTATCTCATTTTATTCTATTTCTACCATTAGTATTTGATTAAATATTTCACCTGTGAGATGGAATGAACACATGTGAGCACACACTCCAGTTTAAGAATGTGAATTGTGTCAATACAGCTATTTTTCATTCATTATCTGCCATGTGAGGCAACTATACTCTTGATTTTTGTGTTTGGGATTTGTCTATTTTCTTAAAAGATATCATGCTGTTAAAGGTCTATTTTTGGATCCAAATAGTCTGTATTTATCTTGTTGCTGTCATTTACCAGTCCCTATTTTATTATATTCCTAAGCTTTATCCATGGTTTCCTTCATGGAATGTAATTTTAGAAAGAGTGAGAAAAAGCAAAACAAGGAAATCTAGTGTTTTGGAAACAGAAATGAAAAAGCTAAACTTTATTTAATTTTCCCTTTCTGACTGAAATCCAAAACCTGAAATTACAAAAAATGAAATATTCATATCTCTTTCTGAAATGTAACCAATAAATTATCAACAATGACACTTTCATCATGTTAATCTGTGACTGTTAATATGCTCTTTGAAATATCTTGGGGTCCTAAATGGGCAAATGTATCCTAAATTTACCAAGGAAGGCAACAGTTTTAAATTACAAATTCGTCCCACTAATTTTTTTAAATTAATTTATTATTTTTTTAATTAATTTATTATTTTTTATAAACATATATTTTTATCCCCAGGGGTACAGGTCTGTGAATCACCAGGTTTACACACTTCACAGCACTCACCGAAGCACATACCCTCCCCAATGTCCATAATCCCACCCCCTTCTCCCAAACCCCCTCCCCCCAGCAACCCTCAGTTTGTTTTGTGAGATTAAGAGTCACTTATGGTTTCTTTCAGCAAAATGAGAAGGTTTCTTTTTGTTTTTTTTGTGTTTTTTTTTTGGTTAAGAACATTTGGCAGGAAAATAACTGAGTAGGACGGGCATTTTATATTTTGTTATCCAAATAAAGATCCCATATAGCTCAGTGGTAGAGCATTTGACTGCAAATAAAGATCCCAGATGATCTACTTCACCCTACCAATAATCTTAGGGAAAGAGTATCAGTCTCAGATCAAGGGATATGTGTAAAACACCATGGACTATGGGAAATAAAGAACGTCTCATACATGTCTACTCATTTAATAGGCTATATCTTTAAAGATGGGACCTGACCTGATAATGAGCTTTGGTTACTTGTAAATGGAGTCTTCAAATATGAAGACTGAAAGGCTGATAAGTAAGATCTTTTTTTTTTTAAATATATACACATATAGTTTTATTATATACAGATATACACAAATATATGCCTATATTATTTAAATATATACATACACAATATTTAATATTTCAATATATTTAATATCTAATACATGCTTATTAATATAAAATTATACATAAGTATATAATTATATATAAATATATATTTACTGTATTTAATATTTGACATTTAACTATAAACACATATATATTATTTAAAAGCAAGTTAGTTAACATATAGTGTATTATAAAAATAAAATTTATATAGATATAAATACAAATAAAAATATAAATATTTTATATATTCAATATTTAATATATATTTAAATATATATATAATTATATTGTTTAAAATCAAGTTAGTTAACATATAATACAGTATTGGTTTCACAAGTAAAATTAGTAATTCATCACTTGCATATAACACCAGTGCTCATTCCAACAAATACCCTCTTTAATACCCAGAGGCCATTCAGCCCATCACTCCACCCACCTCCCCTCCAGCACCCCTCAGTTTATTTGCTTAACCATTGAGTGTTTTATGGTTTTCCTCATTCACTCACTTTAAGATCTTAATGGTTTTTTCACTCAATAGAAATGTTAAAAATTTTTAAAAAATTGGAAAAATGAAAGCACAAATGAAGACGATCCTGTCTTATTCATAAGCATGTCAGAGGCCCTACCTGCAAAACAAGGAAGAAACTACTTAGTGTTAAGAGTTCCCATAGGAAATATTTTTAGCAAATACTGTTGGTGATGAACTTGAAGGAAGCCAGAGAAGGCATAATGCCTTCTGGGTAAAACTTAAGAAAGATAGATTTGGTTATCATTTTCATCCTTTTTAGCTATCTAGCCAACAAACTGATTTTTATGAGATTTATTGATCTTATTGTTTATTACATTAACAATATTCTAAAACAGGTTGCCATTTCTTCCCACTTCACCCATGCAATATTTTCAAAAAGTCTGTCTACTTCTACACTTTTTTCCATGTAATTCTTCTCACTTTTGAAAAGCAGCCAGGCTAGTCTTTCCAGGCTAACATAATCATGCCATTTTAGACTAATTGGAAGATAAATCTGGGAAGTTCAACATTCATTTAACACGAGCTCTGGAAACAGAAAGAAATTAGGTAGAATAGGGGTGGAAATGCTAAATAAATTAAAAAAAAAAAAGAAAAAATCGCCTACATTAAATAAATTTATAAGCAACCAAGTAACAGCTTTCATTGAATGCTACTATGGTTTCCTTAACACATCCTGATGAAATTTCAAGTAAATAGGAAAAGTTCATATGTTGACCACTGTGCAGTAAACTAAAAGAGTCAAAATTAGATCCAAAGTTTAACAGGATTGCCTTTAACAAAAAAGTAGATTCCATCTTATAAATTTTATGATTATAGATTTAGATTATCTTTAAGATCTTTAAATACTTTTTTTTTTCATCAAGAGACACTGAAAAGATAACTGTAAACAAATTTGTATTGCAAATCATTCTATTTTATTTGGTCTTGGGAAAATTTCTAGTCTACTCTAGATCTTCCTCATAAATTCCCATAAACTGCTTTCCTAGCATGATCTGCCATCTACTGCCTTTTATTTTTATTTATTTTTATTTTTTTTAAAGATTTTATTTATTTATTTGACAGAGAGCGATCACAAGTAGGCAGAGAGGCAGGCAGAGAGAGAGAGAGGAGGAAGCAGGCTCCCTGCTGAGCAGAGAGCCAGATGTGGGGCTGGATCCCAGGACCCTGAGATCATGACCTGAGCCGAAGGCAGAGGCCTTAACCCACTGAGCCACCCAGGCACCCCACCTACTGCCTTTTTTTTTTTTTTTTTAAGATTTTATTTATTTGTTTGAGAGAAAGAGACAGTGAGAGAGAACATGAGCGAGGAGAAGGTCAGAGGGAGAAGCAGACTCCCCGCGGAGCTGGGAGCCTGATGTGGGACTCGATCCCGGGACTCCAGGATCATGACCTGAGCCGAAGGCAGTCGTCCAACCAACTGAGCCACCCAGGCGCCCCCCATCTACTGCCTTTTAAATGAATATTAGTACAGTTGAATTAACTCAATCTGTAAGCCACAGAATCTGTTTTATTTATCAGAACATTGAACACACCTAAAGTTTGTGATTCATATATTTGGCTTAGCAAATTAATGAATAAATAGACAAATGGGTGCATCTGCTTTTTTTTTTTTAATTTTTAAAGATTTTATTTATTTGAGAGAGAGAGAGAGAGAATGAGAGTGTGTGGAGGGGCAAAGGGAGAGTGAGAAGCAGGCCCCCTGCTGATCAAGGAGCCCAATGCAGAGCTCCATCCCATCACAGAGTTCCATGCAGGGCTCCATATCAGAAACCTAGGATCATGACCCCAGCAGAAGGCAGTTGCTTAACCTGCTGAGCCACCTAGCTACCCAAAATGAATGCATTTCTATAGTCACTTTCTTTCTCATATGCCAGCTCTGAATGGAAGCTGAATATATGAAAAAGACTTTGCATACCTTTCTTGATACCCAAGACATCAATATTCTATAGACGATTTCCATGATATATATATATATATATATACACACACACATTATGCATATGTGTGTCTCAGGTAAGTATACATGTGCTCACGGACTCAAGAAAACACTGTTTCAGTGTAATACTTGGCATTCACTTAATCCTCTCTTTGACTTACTTTCTTTTCTTTTTAAATATTTTATTTATTTATTTGACAGACAGAGATCACCTGCAGAGAGGCAGGCAGAGACAGAGAGAAGGGGAAGCAGGCTCCCCACAGAGCAGAGAGCCTGATGTGGGACTCGATCCCAGGAGTCTGGGATCATGACCTGAGCTGAAGGCAGAGGCTTTAACCCACTGAGCCACCCAGGTGCCCCTTGACTTACTCTCTTATCTATAAAAAGGAATAATAATCTTATAGGATTTGTATATGGTTGAGATAATTAATAAGGTATTTAAAATAATGGATAAAATGTATCAGCTGATATAATTTTTGATACTATTTTTCACATGAAACAGTGAAAGTAATCAGAATGAGTTTTGAATGTCTTAGTTCATTTTTAATATTTAAATTGTGGGAAAATACATTTTTTTAAGTATTTTATGTATTTATTTGACAGAGATAGACACAGCAGGAAAGGGAACACAAGCAGGGGGAGTGGGAAAGGGAGAAGGAGGCTCTCTGCCCAACAGGGAGTCTGACTCAATCCAGGACCCTGGGATCATGACCTGAGCCAAAGGCAGCTGCTTAACCAACTGAGTCACCCAGGCACCCCAAGAAAAATGTATTTTTATCTTAAATGAATTTCCTAGCAAGTAGAGAGTTACAAATGCCATAATCCTTATTTTGAATATAGTACTAGGGTTTTTCTGAATTATTATCTATTTGTAGACAATTTGGAACTTTTCATGATATTCTATTTCTTTTGAAGAAAATTCAAAGTAATCCAGATAGAAAGATATTCTTCAAGTTTTTTTTTTTTTTCAGTATCTTGGTCCAGATAATCTTTTTTAAAAAATCAGTGTTCAAATAATGCCAAAAGTTATTAAATGCATATATGTATGTATTCCATATAAGACACTTATTAAGTTTTCCGAGAAGCTAAAACAAAGTTTTTTAGTTATGCAAAACATCTAGGGAGAAGTTCCTGTTAAGCCTTAAGGAGAGGAAGCAGGTATAAGGTCAGGGAGGATTTAAAGAGCCATGATATTCTGATCGATGTGGAAGGGAAAAAGGAAGAATTGAAACAGAAGATTCTCAACCTTCATCGGAATAGTAGTAAATTTTGGCCAGACCAGTGCGGAGTCCTCAAGTCAAAGTCTTCTACAAGAAAAGTCCCACTATTTCTCACAGAAGGTCCTCCACCAGTAACCCCAGTATGCTCAGTTATTGGCCAGGACATCTTGAGGAAATGCAGTTCCTGTACAAACATAGTCACACAACCAGAGTGGTGGCAACTGGGGTTGCCTGGGTCTGCCATCTCTGGTCCCTGAAGCAAGAGTTCTTTTTCTCCTCCTCTCCCTCCCCCTCCCCTTCTTCTTATTCCTCTTCATCTCTTCCTCCTCCTCCTCCTTCTCCTTCTCTTCCTTCTCCTTTTCTTCCTCCTCCTTCTCCTCCTCCTCCTTCTTTTTTTTTTTCTTCTTTTCTTTTTAAATACTTATTTATTTATTTATTTATTTATTTATTTATTCAACACAGTAAGGGAGAGAGAGCACAAGCAGGGGGAGAGGCAGAAGGAGAGGGAAAAGCAGACTTCCTACTGAGCAGGGAGTCCACTGTGGGGTTAGAACCCAGGACCTTAAAACTATTACCTTAGCCAAAGGTAGAAACTTAACCAACTGACGCACCCAGGTACCCCCAAAGCAGGAGTTCTCACTACTACCACAGATATCAACATTTTATGGGAAAAGAAAAAGAAAGAAAGAAAGAAAGAAAGAAAAAAGAAAGAAAGAAAGAAAGAGAAAAAGAATAAAAACAAAACCCCAAAATAATAACCTTTAATATCTATTAGAGACGACAGGAATGTTATGTTCAATACTTTCTTAAATATTTAATCATTATCTATGGGTACATATATATGCATGCATATTTTTTCACTTTAATTAAGAATGCTTCAATGATATTAACATTGTTTTTTTACATAATCCTGATTCTCTTCTTAAAAATCAGTTTAAACGGAGAAGCTAAAATATTCAGCTTTAATTTCACCAGTAGATTTTTAATGTTTTGTAATCATAATGTTTAATTTGTGCTGTTCTTAGAACTTTAATTATGAAGCTAAATTGTACTAATACCCATTAGGTACTTCTTAATTGAAGGCACATCATATGTCTGATGTGGCAGTACTAATTGGTGTAATTAAATTCTAATATGCATCAGTAGCCTAATTTTAAAAGTGAATAAAAAGCAGATAGAAATAAGTCAGTTCTTGAAACAGCATAGCTGTAAAATACATTAGTGCATTTGCATTTGTAACATACACATTTATTCAGATCAGACCTCCCATCAATTATATTCCAAATTAATTTCACCAGATAATTTGAAATAGAGAGTAAGAAGGATTGGTCAGGTAAATATGTATGTGACTTCAAAAGGAACAGCTATAAAGTTCAAGAAGAACAATGCTTTTCTCTCTTACAAATTATTATGAAGGGCAAACCCTGTGAAAGTAAATACATTGTATATCATAATGTGTTTTGGGTGAAATTACAACTGGCTTGCAAATCACATTACAGGGTTGTTCAAGCAAGAGGTGAATCAGTGGTGAGCTCCAGCCTTGTTAATAGGCTCCAAAATACAACAAGAAAACACATTTTGCATGTTTAAAAATGTTCATTAACTACTGCTTTCAAATATTATTTGTTCAGTGTGACATAATACAATTTAAAAATAAATTGAATAATTTTGATTATACATTTTATTTTGATCTTTCAACTTAAATCAGTAATTGAATATATATATATATATATGCATTTTAAGTCAATACTTTCATTAGTTCTTTTTTTATTAAGATTTTGTTTATTTATTTAACACATAGAGAGAGAACACAAGCAGGGGGAATAGGAGAGGGAGAAGCAGGCAGGCTCCTTGCTTAACCAGCTGAGCCACCCAGGAGCCCCTGGAATATTTATTTCTATAATTAAATCATATGGCCTTAAATACAGAATTAAATTATAAATTATTTTAATTTCTTTATTTCAGGAATCCTCTTCTTAGATAAATCTTTTTAATTTTGAAAAATAATTCTTTTTTTTTTTTTTTTTTTTTTTTTTTTTTTTTTTTATTTATTTATTTGACAGAGAGAAATCACAAGTAGGCAGAGAGGCAGGCAGAGAGAGAGAGAGGAGGAAGCAGGCTCCCTGCTGAGCAGAGAGCCCGATGCGGGACTCGATCCCAGGACCTTGAGATCATGACCTGAGCCGAAGGCAGCGGCTTAACCACTGAGCCACCCAGGCGCCCCATTTTGAAAAATAATTCTTAAAGAACTATTTATTCAAATGTACATTGAGATCCTGAGCACAAATTCTAATATCATGGCCAATTTAATTCACAATCAGTCAAATTACTGAGTGTACATATGAAATACGTTTTCTCATTTATTTAGTTTTAAGAATCTGTAAGATTTATTCATTTGGGTATGAGCTTAGCGCAGGCTTCATATTTGTGTTACCTGTGCAATCAGACAGAACTCCATGTGTGTGCTATGACTTCATGCTGGGTTTAATGCTCTGCCATCACCATCTTGAAATTCATAATAGCTTTAGAACACGGCACAGCACTCATTTTCATTTTGCAGTGGGGCCCCCAAAAGTATAGAGTCAATCCAGTATTTTCTTATAACTAGACATTTTAATCTACTGAAGACAAGAAAAACTAATGTTTGAAAACTCAAAAGGAGAATTTTAAAGAACATTTTCCTTTGCAGAGGTAATATAAAAATTTTAAAAAAAAGATAATACAACAATTCTTGAAGGCATTTAATACTGTTGACTTGCAAAATGCAGTAGTTCACTTAAATAATGTTTGCATAGAGAAGCATTGTCCATTTACTTTACCATTGCATGTTGAAACGTTGGCAATAGTACATTTCAAAGGAGACATTTAATAAGTTCATGTGTAGTAAAACTTCTTAGTTCTCTCAGAGTTGTCTGGAAGAAATATTTTTCTTTGATTTGTAAAAATATCAAAGTTGCTATAAACTCTTCAGCATTTTGACATTGACCTAAACAACTTACCAGACCTGGAAACCACCAAAGCACCACAGCAAAACAACCTCAGCTTATCAGTGACCTGTGCAATTCAGGGAAAAAAAATGTTTAAAGCTATGTTATAATGGCCAAATATTTGAAAATGAAGAAAGTAAAGCATGCTTATAGAGGTGGCACTATTTTATTAAAAATAAATACCATAAATAATTAGAGCAATTTCTAAAAGAGATTTCTTAGTGGCTGATTGCTTTACTATTGCTTATTATTTATATGTCACCCATTCAGAAAGATAACAATTCCAGGTAAATAAATGAATCCATTAATATCATTACTCAGTTGAAATCATAGCAATGATAAGATGTCGACAGAAAAGTAATTCGAAGTCAGAAAAAAAAAATAAATAAAGAGGTCTCTAATAATTAATTTCCAAACTTAAAATAAAAAACTTTAATTTCTATAAGGGAAATAAAATGTTTCATGGACATATTTTAGAGACAGGAAATCAGGACACAGATTGGAATTAAACAAATGTTTAATGCAAACTAGAGATAGGACTGACTTCATCTTTGAATAGAACACTCTTTCCAATAAGCCAATGGTTTTCACAATTTTCAAATTTTCTAACACATTCTTTTCCAAACCATATTTAACCTAGAGAAGAAACAAATAAAAGACACAAAATTAGAGCTAATTTTGTTGTATCTGGATTGGCTCCAGAGAATGCAAGAAATGATTACATTAAGCTGAACATATGCAGGATTCCTATAATTTTCCTTGCAGTAGACAAATTCTATAATATTGTGAAACAAATATATTAAACACAATATACATTCCTTTTCTTTACTAATCAACTAATTACTATTAATTCTTTTCATTTAATAAAATTTAACTTTATTAGTAAATAAGAAAGAAATTATAAATGTAGCAAAAAGAAAGGAAAAATACCTGTAACTATAACTTGCAAGTATACCAGTTTGAGTTTCTATAATATTTGACAGTTTTCTGTTTTCTAGCATTATGAGACTTTTTGTTAAGTAAAGTCCTCCTAGCATTTTTACCTTGAATAATGTTCCAGAAAGTGACAATTCCTCAAGTCACAGGAACAATTCCTGAAGCCAATAAAAATAGTAGGTGAAGTATTTTAAAAGTCACGATTTTTCTCCCACACCAAAGAGACTGTCAGGAATGAAACTCTGTCTTGAATTCTGGTTTATCTCTCACTTTTAAGTCACTTATTAGCATATTTTAATCAGTAAATGGCCTGCATCTCCACTAGAATCAATCTCCTGCCCTCCATCCCACATCTTGATGGGTCTTCATCATAGATGCATGTGCTCTGATTAATCAAATCTTCCATATTTTCAATGAAAACAGGACCCAGTGTGCATGAAAAATACAGCTTCAATAATTCTTTCAGTGAGGTGCTACCTTTTACCTACCCCAGCTTCACACACCTATGATCAAGAGATCGGCTATATATCCATTTGGCATTCATTTGTAGTGGCCAGGCTTTTAGTGTTTTCTTTCTGCAAACAAATTAACATTGCAAATAAACTGCCATTTTATTGCTTATGATATTCACTTACCTATACCAAGCCTCCCGCTTCTGATTGCTCTTTCAAACCATTTGCTCTCTTTCCATTATGACAATTTTTGCTTTTGGTTTTCAAAGGTCATTCACCATGACCTTGACCACAAATTGAGAATTCCCCAAAACCTTACTCTCAGATTCTTGATCACCACATCTATACCAACTTTTCTCCTTTCTTGTTTTAGGGAACAGTTATTTCTTGATACTTAAAAAAATATTTTGATATTTGAAAAATAATTTAAAACATCTCACCTTTATATTGTCTCTACCATCCATGTCATTCATCAACACTTTTCAAGACCTACACTGGTACAGCCTTTTAACCTCTTGAAGACTGAACATTCTATGGATTCCAGTATTTGTCGCTCTTAGCCTTTTCACTACTGCTTTTCCCTCTTTGTTCAGGAAAAATTGTGTGTTTTATCATCACATTACCCAAATGATAGTTTTTTTTTTTAAGTATATTTTGTAAGATGTGGTTGTCTGGTAAGAAAAACGTTACTAAATCTGATAGTATGTTTTAGTCACTTTCATGGTATTTCTTTCATATACGTGTAGTTTTCTTTCATACGAAGCAAAAACATGCGCTTGCTTAGTTCAGCTCAATCTAATCCTATTATTTTTTTTTTTTTTTTTTTTAGGTTTTAATTTTTTTATTTTTATAAACATATATTTTTATCCCCAGGGGTACAGGTCTGTGAATCACCAGGTTTACACACTTCACAGCACTCACCAAATCACATACCCTCCCCAATGTCCATAATCCCACCCCCTTCTCCATATTGTACTGAAACTTTTTCACATTTTTAGTTCATAGCTTTTGCCATTCTGTAGTATTTATTCTTGATGTGTTACATCTGTGGGAAAACACATCTGCTACATCATGCTCTTCCAACAATATCTAGACACTGCTAAACATATGTGACTTTTGAGTCGAATGCTTCCTTTTCTTTAGTAGAAAAGTATTTATTTATTTAGTTAGTTAGTTATTAAGATTTTATTTATTTATTTATTTGACAGATAGAGATCACAAGTAGGCAGAAAGGCAGGCAGAGAGAGAGGAGGAAGCAGGCTCCCTGCCAAGCAGAGAGCCCGATGTGGGGCTTGATCCCAGGACCCTGGGATCATGACCTGAGCTGAAGGCAGCGGCTTTAACCCACTGAGCCACCCAGGAGCCCCAGTAGAAAAGTATTTAATATTTTAAGTACATTTTACAATATAATCAAAAAACATATTCAAAATCTTTAGGAAGGATGAAACTATTTCCATGATTTAGGACACCATTGCAATAAATTCAGATAGATAAAGCTATAGTTTCCCCCTCAATTTCAAATCTGAAATTGAAAAGAATTATCTGGATTCTACTTATCACTAACTCAAAGAAAATTTCCCTGTTTTAATGTTGATACCATTCCAAAAATCTCTAAAAGACTGATTTAACCATTAAATATTTTTATTTTAGTTTGGAAAGGACTAAAATTCATATGAGATCATTTCAATTCAATAAATTGGAACAAATAAAATTATTATTATAACATCTGTTTGAGCATATATTCAAGGCCGTTCTTAAGGCATATTGGTGATAGAAACAAAGATTTGTCTGAGTCAGACTTGCTTGTCAATTTTATAAGTGGCTTGAATATGGCAACTGAAATTTTATCTACTCTCAGTTGTAAAGGATCCTGCAAGATGACATTCAGTTCTTATGTTCTGAACATAAGTGATTATCAATATGCATTGGAGATTTTCAAGATAATTTTTAAAGGTTCATGACAAAATGACAATATTTGAGGAAAGAAACTTGAAGTTTAAACACGGTATCTGATTCCTAAATCTAGAATTCTTTATGTGTCTTTTCGAGTCTCTTACACACACACACATACATATATATATATATATTTTTAAAGATTTTATTTATTTATTTGACAGACAGAGATTACAAGTAGGCAGAGAGGCAGGTAGAGAAAGAGAGGAGGAAGCAGGCTCCCTGCTGAGCAGAGAGCCCGATGTGGGGATGATCCCAGGACCCTGGGATCATGACCTGAGCTGAAGGCAGAGGTTTTAACCCACTGAGCCACCCAGGCACCCTTCTCTTACATATATTTTTGTTGGACTTATTTGTAACTGACTTTTCTTTACTCCAAGGCCATAAATGACTTCTTATGTTTTAGTCTATAAGCTATTGTTTTGCTTTTTTCATCCATAATTATCATGGACTTATTTTTTTGATGTTGTGTTAGGAGCCATAATAGGCTAATATGATTCTTACCAAATTCAAATGGTTTATTATTATAAAAACATACTGAGTTGCCCAGATAAAAATATTTACTTCTATCATCTCACCATACAAAATAAAATATAAAGTCTTTTTCATTAAATAATATCCTAAATCAGCTCTAAAATATTTCCAAAAAATTATAATTTTATGTTTGTAATAGAAAATGTTAACAGGTGTAAATGTTTTTTTTCTATTTTACTTTTGTATTTTGTGTTTTATGTCTTCCCCAGGTGGGTTGTGTTTTTTTTGTTTTTTGTTTTGTTTTGTTTTCTTTTCTTTTTTAGTGAATCTAGGGAAGGTAGGAGGCAGCAACCTTCCTGGAATTAGGGTGTAAAAATAAAATTTGTGTGGTGCGATTTTTGCCAAAGCCTTTTACTGTTACTAGAAGATAGAGAGTAGAAAAAGTAAAACTGCAAAATGAGTTCAAGAGCTCTGAGGAAAAGTGTTCTTACTACCTAGTTATTTCAACCTTGTTATGTTAAGTAAACCTTTCATAGTAAGATCCGTAACAAAGCCGAATAGCTGGGGGAAGACTATGATATTTCGACTGTTAAGTCAAGTAGTAGTATAAAGGCATATTGTAACATAGAGAATAATGATGAGTCATTATAAATATTAGTCTATAATTGCCCACAGATGGGCACTGTTCATACCTACCTGTAGCAAGAAGGCCTTCAAAAATAATGGACTGATCTGGATATTGACCTCTTGTAACAAAAAGAAACACTAATAGACATGAACCTATTCCCCCTGTTTATTATTCAAAACAAATAAAAATCCCCATGAAATAAAGAATCTCTATAGGTATTGAAACCATGAAGTTGGTGTATATATCTCAAATGGGAGATGAAGAAGAATTTACTACAAATAAGGCATAAGGAAAAGATGACCCAAAGATCTAAGTAAATGGTTTAAGATTATGGTATCCATTTTGTCAATTTTAAAAGGTTCATACTGCTGAAAATTGCTTTGTTTCTTATCAAATTTATTTATACCAGAATATATTTTATTTCTAAATTGGATTTTATTTTAAAATCAGATATATGAGTTATTTCACAATTGAATTAAATATATATTGTGTTCTTTTTTGTCATCTTAGATTTTTTTTTCTCTGTCAGTCAAACTATATACAGTTCAGTTTCTAGCCCAATTTTGGCTATAACATTATGAGCAACTAACTATGTTAAAACTTGCCAGTTAATCAATAAATTTATAAATTATATATTCTTTAAATATTATCTATTCCTTAAATATTATATATTTTATAAACTTATATAGAAAAATTAAGCACAATCATGATTGATATGTCATTAATTTATTTAACTTTTTGTACTATACACATCCTCAAAGAAATACATCATACTGAATACATAAAACAAAATTTGAATAAATTACAGCTAGAAAATTGACCTCTAAATAGTCAAAAGAAAATTAATTCTAATTCCTGTTTAGTCTTTTATTTTTTTTAAAGCAAACTCTATGCCCAAAGTGGGCAAGCCAAGGTCAAGAGCCATATGCTTTACCAACTGAGCCAGCCAGCACCATAAAACCTGGAAACTGTTGACAGCATTTTAAATTGAACTTTACTGAGATATAATTCACATACAAAGTTTTAGGAAATTTTAAGGAATTCTCATATTTTTTTGTATAAGCCCTTTCAATAAAATTCCAGTGTGCACACATATTTGGCATGATGTTTAGGTGACACCTATTCAGGAAAATATTTTTTTTCAGGAAAATATTTTAATAGATCATCCCTTTTTCTTATTTCTCAATGATCTTTGATATATAATTTTTTATCTTTGAAAACCTAGAGCATATCCTGTTCTGATTATGCACATTTATGTGTTGATAAATAATTCATGATCCAACCAGTACACTAAACTATTCTGTTCACTTTGCATTTATAATAATACATTTGTGTCAGTGTTTGCTCCAAATTAAATGATTACTTGATTTTTACTTTTGCTCTTAATTTTGAACTTTACTTAATATTGTGTTTATGTGATAACTTCTGGGAAAATACCTATTTTCTCTCAAGTAATACTATACAATTTAGAGACACAAGAATCTAACAGCATTTAATTATAATACATAAAATGAGTATTTAAATCTAGATGATGGAAATGTGTTCTTTGTTTTTCCATACCTAAGTATAAACCATGTTACTCAGGTTTAGTTCACTTCTCTCAGGTTATTGAATACAAGCTATTGTGATATCTATTTGGAATATATTTAAATAGTAACTTATTTTATATAGCTTCATATATAAGAGGTTCTATTAATTAGGGGAAGCAAAATAAAGATTTCAGTTTATGAAATATTTATTATATTACTTTGTGATATACTTTGTTCAAATTGATAGAACTTTGGGACAATTGTAGAACTTTTCTGAAAATAATCATAAATATCTAGTGGGAAGAAAGTCAGGTATGAAACTACTACACAAGGGAATTTGTTTTAGTAACTGAAACTGCTTGCAACAGGATCAAGCTCCCACTCATTTGTTCACAAAGAAATTGTCTAGATATACATATAAGTAGACCCGTGTAATAGTGTTATAAAATATTTTAAGTAAGCATATATTAATGTATAGAGATAGTTTTGAGAGTTAATTTTTCAATCTGTTAAAGCAGAGAGGATTTTAATATATGATTTACAAACATTTCTCAGATCTCATCAGATAGGTTGCCTTTTAAAACAGAAAGCGTTTATTTATGTTTTAATTAGATGAGAAACGTGTGCACAAATTCAAAACCCCCTTTTATCAGAAAATGTAATTTAAATTTTATTGCTGAAATGATACCCAGTTAGTGGTTATCCTGATATAGATATATATTTCTTCAAGACTATTACATGTTATCTTGCATACAAAATCACCAAATAAATATGTTTACTGCTGATGAATTTTTACCTGATTATTCAATATATTTCTCTCAAAAAATGATTTAATAAATGAATTAATCACCAGTTAAATAATTAGATTCAGAATGAACATTGTGTCCTGTGTGCATGCTTTTGAATTTTCAAGGCTAGTCATTGCACAGAAAAATTTTAATTATTTATTTGAAGACAAAAATATAGTACTTAGCCCTGGGTACCTTTGTTAATGACTAAGATACATTAACAATATATTAAAAAAGAAGTAGTACAATCACATATTAACATGTATGCAAGAGGTTTTCTTTAGAGTATGACAAAAAGAAAAACAAATTAAAAATAAAAACATTCTAATATAAAAACCAAGAAGTCACCAAATAGCCAAAACTATAACAACAACAATATCCAAAATATCCCTGTTCTGAGTTTAATTGATAAAACATAAAGATAAAAACAGAGCTGAGTGTCATTCGTCATGGATTCTTCATATTTGATTTTGCTTTAGCAAGTGATTAGAACTTTCATCTTTTCTTTCAAGATTACCCTAATTTTTTAATCTCAACATTGGAACCCAGTATCATTCCCTTTTTCTTTTTCTCGCTAGTCATGTCACACACTAGTCATGTCACTGCACTTGTAATCCTCTGAGTGTCTCCCTTTTCAGGTAACTGTGTGTGACTGTGCTTTCTCATTTTTTAGAATATGTTTTCCCAAACTTTCACCTCTAATAATATATATATATATATTTTTTTTAAAGATTTTATTTATTTATTTGACAGACAGAGATCACAAGCAGGCAGAGAGGCAGACAGAGAGGGAGCCTGCTTCTCCCTGCTGAGCAGAGACCCCAATGTGGGGCTCAATCCCAGGACCCTGATATCATGACCTGAGCCGAAGGCAGAGGCTTTAACCCACTGAGCCACCCAGACACCCCAATAAAAATATATTTTAATATAATGTGTTAATAGAAAATCTGAGGTATGCAAGACCAACAGATCAGGAAACAAGGGCCATTGTTTATAGCTTATTACTCATAGTTCCTAAGAGGAGGGAGCCTGTTACAACAAGGAATGCCACATAGGGGAGTACCAGGATCAGTCACAGGGCCAGGAGAGAGGGAGGAATTTTGAGGAACAGTCTTTACTGTTGTTTCTGTGGGAAGGAACAAGCAAGGAGAGTAAACAGGCTTAGAACTGGTTAGTCTGTCCTTGGTTATCTGGTGCCTGTCCCTGGAGTGATCAGAGCAGGGATACATTAGGCCAGGATGTGAGACACTCTGATAAGGAGATGATTTGGGATCCACTGGTTTGTACTTGAAACGTGAACTCCCAGGAGTTCAGAGCGGTGAGGGGTATTAAAAACAGAGGCTGTCCCTACACAGTACGTGAATATTCCCACTTAACATCTTTTTCAGTACTTAGGAGTTTTCAAGAATCATTAGTTTGTTGGGTGGACATATTGTGACTAGACTTTGTAGTCCTGCAATTACTAAAGCCATTGGACAAATTTTCATATGTTTATTAGCATTTTGTATATTGTATATTTTGTATGTGGTTTTGAGTCTCTAACAAACTTTTCTATTGGACTTTTTTAAAGAAAACTGGTTTGCCTTTAAGGCCATGAACACAATCTCTTATGTTCTATTCAGTAAGATATTTTCTTGATTTTTTAGATACACAATTAACATGGATTTGATTTGATAAGTCTGTGTTTTAGGAGCCAAGATTTTTTTTTTTAATATAATTTTTTATTTTTTATAAACATATATTTTTATCCCCAGGGGTACAGGTCTGTGAATCACCAGGTTTACACACTTCACAGCACTCACCAAAACACATTCCCTCCCCAATGTCCATAATACCACCCCCTTCTCCCAAACCCCCTCCCCCCAACAACCCTCAGTTTGTTTTGTGAGATTAAGAGTCACTTATGGTTTGTCTCCCTCCCAATCCCATCTTCTTTCATTTATTCTTCTCGTACCCACTTAAGCCCCCATGTTGCATCACCACTTCCTCATATCAGGGAGATCATATGATAGTTGTCTTTCTCCGCTTGACTTACTTCGCTAAGCATGATACGCTCTAGTTCCATCCATGCTGTCGCAAATGGCAAGATTTCATTTCTTTTGATGGCTGCATAGTATTCCATTGTGTATATATACCACATCTTCTTGATCCATTCATCTGTTGATGGACATCTAGGTTCTTTCCATAGTTTGGCTATTGTGGACATTGCTGCTATAAACATTCGAGTACACGTGCCCCTTTGGATCACTACGTTTGTATCTTTAGGGTAAATGCCCAATAGGAGCCAAGATTTTTGTTTCTTTCTTTTCTTTCTTTTCTTTCTTTCTTTCTTTCTTTCTTTCTTTCTTTCTTTCTTTCTTTTAAGGTAGGCATACAATCAGTAGTGTAACAATTATTGAATAAGCAGTCATTTCTATCATTTATCAGTTGAAATAAATTGGTCCATGGAATTTTGACAAAAGATAAGTATCTATGTATGAATGGGTCTACCTATGGACCCTATAATCAATTTTGATTTATTTGTATATACTTGCATAAACACAGTCCTGCAGAATTGTTATATCTTATAATATTCTAATATCCAAAAGAACAAATCCTTCCACCTGGTTGTTTCTTTTCAAGATTTATTTTGTTATTCATTTCTCCCTAATTAATGTTCTTGGAATAGTCCAGTTTCATTTATGTGTTGATATTCAAATGAATGTGTAGAACATGCTTAACTTTTCTACTACAGATAAACATTACTTTCCATCTTTTTAATTAACAACACTATTGTGATTATTTGTGTACTTGTCCCCCAAAGCACATGAAAAAGGAATGGAATTCATGGGTTACAAGGTTTGTGTATGCTTAGCTAGTTAAATGTTAGCACTTAAATTTGTTATACAATGTGATCACACCAATTTGACCTCAACAAGCAGTATACAGAAATTCCCATCACCTCATAACTCACACATAGATAAACAAAATCTATCTGTTGGTAACCTGATGTATAGTGAAATCAGTATCTCATGCTAGTTTTATTTTGAATTGAGAAGACTGGGTACTTTTTCTTATATTTTCATTTTATTAATAATTTTATTGTTTAAAATTCTTACATATTTCTCTACTTTAATGTTTTTGTCCTTCTCTAAATAATAAATAGCAGCTTATTATGTTATGAATTTCAGTTGTTTGCTATTATTTAAATAAATACCTTCATCCAGTTTATGGTTATTTTCACTTTACTATTGCTCATTCAAGAAGGGAAGATGCTCTTAATATTAATTTGACCATTTGATCTCATACTTTGAAATCAATGGTAAATTATTTTAAGAGTTTAAAAGTTTTGTCTTACATATCCATGTGCTTAACTGCATGTATAAGGTGAGGTAAGGATACCTTGGCTTTTTTATTATAAATCATTTTACTTTAGCAGCTACTAATATATATTTATGAATATATATGAAAATTATATTTTCTAAATGTTTTTGGATTATGGAAATTCAATTCATTTTGATATGTGTTATCTTATAATCATCAACTTTATTCATCTCTTTTCATAATTCTAATAAATCTAGACATTCTCCACAATGCATTGCCACATGTATTATGCATTCCACAGGATGACATTTTTTTTTTTTTTTTTTTTTAAAGATTTTATTTATTTATTTGACAGAGAGAAATTACAAGTACACTGAGAGGCAGGCAGAGAGAGAGAGAAGGAAGCAGGCTCCCTGCTGAGCAGAGAGCCCGATGCGGGACTCAATCCCAGGACCCTGAGATCATGACCTGAGCCGAAGGCAGCGGCTTAACCCACTGAGCCACCCAGGCGCCCCACAGGATGACATTTTTTATATGTATTTCATGGCATGAAGCTATTGATTATTCAATTCTTCTTCAGTTGAAAATTGGTAAATGTTTTAACCTCAAAAGGCAATTGAAAACAATTACTTTTAAGTGTATGTGACTATTTCTTCAGATTTTTTAGATAGTAAATCAAAGGCAAAGATGGGGCTTTGGGAGGTAATTAGGTTTAGGTGCAGTTAGAAAAGTGAGGCTTTCATGATAGGATAAGTGCTTATTATGAAGAAAAGAGTTGTAAGACACCCTGGAGAGCTTGCTCTCACACACTCTCTGTCTCTGTGTCTGTCTGTCTATCTCTCTCTTTCCATCTCTTGATTCCCCCTCCCTCCCGCAGTCTTGTGATCTATTAATTAGAGTCCAGGTGACTCTCAACTTAAGTTCAGCAAACTTCACTGGGCAATGGATTAAATACTTGCCAATGGGAACTGCTTAAAAGGGATCCAAATATGTAACACAGTGAATGTAAGACACTGGTCTTCACCTCATTTCTTTCTTTCTTTTTTTTTTTTTTTAAGATTTTATTTATTTATTTGACAGAGAGAAAGATCACAAGTAGGCAGAGAGGCAGGCAGAGAGAGGGGGAAGCAGGCTCCCCGCCGAGCAGAGAGCCGGATGCGGGGCTCGATCCCAGGATCCTGAGATCATGACCTGAGCCGAAGGCAGAGGCTTAACCCACTGAGCCACCCAGGCACCCCTCCACCTCATTCCTTAAACAACTCTTTTTTTTTTTTTAAATTCTGGGATTTTCATATGGCTTTCCCTTATACCACTTGCTCTGTGGCCAGAATGCCTGTCCTCTTTGTCTCAGACTAACACCTCATATCTTTAGGAATGATATTCCAAGGTTTGTCTGTACAGAATGACCCTAATGTTATAAATCATTATGGCTAAAAATTCAACTCAGATGCAAGCTCTAGATACTAGAGCGTATCATGCTTAGCGAAATAAGTCAAGCAGAGAAAGACAACTATCATATGATCTCCCTGATATGAGGAAGTGGTGATGCAACATGGGGGCTTAAGTGGGTAGGAGAAGAATAAATGAAACAAGATGGGATTGGGAGGGAGACAAACCATAAGTGACTCTTAATCTCACAAAACAAACTGAGGGTTGTTGGGGGGAGGGGGTTTGGGAGAAGGGGGTGGGATTATGGACATTGGTGAGGATATGTGCTTTGGTGAGTGCTGTGAAGTGTGTAAACCTGGTGATTCACAGACCTGTACCCCTGGGGATAAAAATATATGTTTATAAAAAATAAAAAATAAAAAATATATTATACTCTTATATGTTAACCTTATTTATTACAAAATTGAAACATTTGTGTATCAGATCTAGCAGCTTTCTAAGTAGCCTCTTTAGTTTCATTTGCATAAGCAATCATGTTATTTGCAAATAAAGACAATGCTGTTTTTCCTATTTTGTGATTACGCTCTTTATTTTTCTTGTCTTTTTTATAATGGTTTGGGCCTATGGTTATATGTTGAAGATAACTGGTAATATGAACATTCTTGCTTTGTTCCCTGCTTGGGGGGAAATTATCCAATATTGTACCATTAAATATTATTACAGAAGTAGATGTATTTGTATATTGTAGAAATAAAGAACACCCAAATGAGAGCAAACTGAAGCTATCTATTCATATTTAGGTATAACAAGAGTCAACTACCATCACCTTAGTTTTGTAGAGACTCAAAGTCAGTCAGAAGAGTGAGAAGTCTTTATAGCTGAAAAAAAGGGGAAAGCTTCCGAAAATTTAGGTAGAGGGAAGATGGAGGTGAATTAAGTAGAAGTGAAGTAGATGATACAATTGGTTTAGGGCAGATATTTAACTCTATCTGGTGATCCTGAGTTGGCAGCAAGGGCAAAATTATAGAAGCTGGTAGTTAATGAAAAGATCATGACTCTTCTGTGTCACTCAATATACAGGTCATGGTTTGATTTCCTGGGCTGGTTGCTGCAGAGATTGTGGATCAGAGTTCCATTCCCATATATGATTTGCCCCTCCCCCCTGTTTGGTCATAATTTTGCCTGCAAAAGACCAACAAATTCAGGGAAGTCTAAGGATTCAGATATTCAGTACTTGGGAATGCTTCAATTGTGTCCAGAGGTTTGGGTGGTATTTTACCATGATGTCTAGAAAGAAGAGAGCCTTTGCCATGTAGGGTGCCTAGCAAAAGAGAAAAGGCCATTTGATCACTCCTTGTTTTTTTCTCATTCTAAATCATGCTCTTGTAAAGACTAACCTGGATTTTAGTTAGGTATCTTTCCCATCACAATTTCAGATTTTCTTCTATGTATACAAAAGTCTAAGAACTTCATTTTTTAATCAACTGTTAACACTTTTTCTCTGTTACTATCCTGTTTTGACAATTTTCCACATTGTTTGTAGCTGTTTCATGAGCAAGATATTTATTTATTCTTCTTTTTCTGTTTTCAAATTCAAAAATAAAAAAAGGAAATCCAAGAATTACCAAAAACTGGTTACTCAAAACTGTGAAGGGCCTTGCTGACAAGGCAACTTAAGTGATGCCATCTTGTCTTCACTACACCATTTTGTTGAACTGCTGAGCTTTTGCTGATGCCAGAAGGAAACAAAATGGGGAAACTGCTGAGAAAGGGCTTTCTGGGGACTGTGAAAAATATGTTTTTTTCCTAAAACCTGATGGGATGACCTAAGTAAGCTAATGAATTATAAATTCAAATTTATCTTCTGATTAGAATAATTGAAAAGCCACTTATGTAATTCATTGCTATTTCTGAATCTTTAAAATAAAGCCCTCACTATTTTTCCTCAACAGGACACTTTTTGGATTTCTACCTCCATCTATGTTCCCCGAATTGCAATTCGAAGACCCCATAATAAATGCTTTGCTTACATTTCAGCACCTCATCATTTCTTGGTTGACAAGACCCTAGGCATTCTGTCAAAACCTGGTTTGGATGATCATTTAGAATACTTAATATTTTATTAGTATCAATAAGTGCATTCATTTGGTAACAAATTTTGACTGGATTTCCAAATCACTGACCTTAAATAAGGAATTTCAAAGTAGAAACCTTCAGAAATATTATCATTTGGGGCATGCTTTGCTTTAAACAATTTTTTAAAGTTATTCTTAATGTTTAATCCATCATACTCTGACCTTCTCCATAGGAAAAGAAAATGTAAATCCCCTCGACAGCAGCGAACAAACTGTCAGAAAAATGAAGCTATATTTTCTAATAGCTGTACTTCTATAATGCAGCTCTAAACCAAACTGTCACTTTAGTTGCTTCAAATTCTTAATAGAAAATATTTACCTTCTAGCTTTGGACATGAAAAAAAAAAAAAAGAAAGGAAAAAGAAAAAGCCTCTAAGTCTATCAATTTCTGTAACTAGGAAATTCATGTATTGGGGTCATAAAATGAAACTGATGATACTATTAAATAAGTTTAATGCAGGGAAGGTTTGAAGTATAATGCAGGGAAGGTTTGGAGACTTTTTACAAAGTTGTTGAGGGAGTGAGACAAAACACAAGGGAGAGGCAGTAAACTCTGGTTAGTGAGGGTGGAGACTGGCTTAAAGGGCCACAGACAAGGAAGCTGGCAGAACTACGGAAGATGAGAGTAGAGCTATCTTGAAAGAACAATAATCTATGTTAGGGACAAACCCAGTCATTGGTCAGAGGCTAAAGTTTAAAATTACTCAGATCTTGCTTCCGCCTTCCTTCAAATCTGTTATCATTGACTCTACCCCACTGACTTCACCCAGAAGCTGAAGGAAAAGGGACTACCTTGTTGATCAAGTCCGTATCAAGCAGCTTCCAGGTCAGAAAGTACAGGAAAGAAGCAAGAAACTAAACCAGAAGAGCAAACAGATGTACAAAGGGAAGGATATTTGTGTCATTCATCTGACCTCATTTATTATAATGTGTCAGCTTATGTTTAAGAATATTTCAGACTTTTTCTTCTACATATCTTTAATTAGTCATTATTTATAGAGAAATGAGTATGTATATATTTACTTCAGTGATCTCATTTTTACCTTTCCTCTTTTATTGTCCTACAGAAAACAACATCTTGCATCCCTCTGAGGGTATTAATTATACTCATTTGGGAATCTTTTTCTTATGTTATATGTTGTTTTTCCTTTGCTATTGTATAGATCCTCCACTTGTTTATTTTATTCTATTCTATTTTACTTTATTTTATTAACTTTTGTCCTCTGTACTTGTAATGTTGCCATTTCTTATTTCCCTAAATGACTGTTGATCTTTTTTCTATCTCTCCTTTTTTTTCCCCTAAAGTTGTATGTATTCACCTTTTGAAAGGTGAGTCTCTGCTGCTTTTTTTTTTTTTTTTTTTTTTTTTTTTTAACTGAGCAGCCTGCTGCCTGCTGGTGGAGGACTGAGTTTCCCCTTTACCTGTAACCTTACTCTGTTTGCAGTCCCAAACTTTTTTTTTTTTTTTTTCCAAGAATGGAAAACATACCCACTAGGCAGTGTGTATCCACATTTTGTCAGCTGATCACTGTCCTTTCTTTCGCCCCCCCCCCCAGTTCCCATACTTGCTGCACCGACAAAAGATAGGACTCCCTCTTGGTTTCTTAAACAAGACTCAAAACCAAAAGCCATGAGAAAAATTTGATTAATCTGACCATGTAAATTTTAAAGTCTTCCCCACTAATAAAGAGATCATAAGGAAATTTCAAAGATTGCTGACAGACTAGGAGAAAATATTTAAAGTATATATGACAAAGGATTATGAGAGGACTCCTACAAATCATTTACAAAAATAAAAATGTCTAATAGAAGAATGATAAAACAGTATAAATAAGCATTTACTGGAAGAACAAAGCAGTATATTGGGAAACCTTTAAATTCATCAATAATTAGCTAAAGCAAATTAAAATAATGAGATAGAACATTCTATTTTTGATATGCAAAAGGATAAATCAGACACATTTGTGAAGCTTAAATAATTATAAAACCAATCTGTGAGAAGAAAACTAGGCCATGAATTAGAATATAGTCAGCATTCCAGAATCTTCTTGTGTTTCTTCCTGAGACCCATCCATTGAACTGCCCTATTGCTTATTTTTGTACGATTGGCACTCATTACCTTACCTTTTAGTATAATTTTATTGCTGTGCTTCAAAAAAGTACATGCATACATCTCTGAACAATATACCAAAGTTTATTGTTATATACCAGCTTTGACAATTCATATGAAATTATTTTCTTTGTATTTTCTGTGATGCACTGTTTGTTCAACATATATTTATGGGAGACATCCCTGTTGTTATAATAGCTGTAGTTTATTTATTTTTACTGCTCTATAGTATTTCATCATTAATATAATGGCAATTTTTATGTTCTTTTTTTAAAGATTTTATCTCTTTATTTGACAGAGAGAGAGAGCACAAGCAGGGAAAGCAGCAGAGAGAAAGAGAGGGAGAGGCAGGCTCCCTCTTTATTTTTTGAAGATTTTATTTATTTATTTGACAGAGATCACAAGTAGGCAGAGAAGCAGGCAGAGAGAGAGGATGAAGCAGGCTCCCTGCTGAGCAGAGAGCCCGATGCTGAGCTCTATCCCAGAACCCTGGGATCATGACCTGAGCTGAAGGCAGAGGCTTTAATTCACTAAGCCACCCAGGCGCCCCTCCTATTTTATTTTGATACTCATTTAGGCTGTCTGCAATTTTAGGTGCTTAGGAGCAGAGTTGATATGAAAATACTTGGGTGTATGATATGAAGAATATATGCATTAGTTTATCTAAGGCATATAACTACCTAAGGAAATTTAGAGGTAAAGGAATGTGAATATTTAAGAAGAGACTGACAATTTTTTTTTTCTAATCAATAGCATCAATTTTTGCTTTTTCCTGCGGTATGTGAGATTTCAAGAAATAAGATTTTTTTATCCATCAGTTTCACAAAAAATTGGCAGTTTAATAATATCAGATTGCCCTCTGTAATGTAAAACCAATTTAGATGATTTTTAACATCTATTTAATTTTATAATGCTCATGCCTTATAAATGCAGTTTTTTAAAGTCATCATCTGTTTTGGAGAAATATTAACATATATACCCACAAAATGGTATACAAGTATGTGTAATGCACCTTTTTTTTTTTTTTTTTTGGTGATAGTGAAATCCTTATAAATATCTTAAATATCCATCAACAGAGAAAAGGCTAAGTAAGCTATGGCATATTGAAGGGTTAACAGAGTGATCAAGATTAACATGGACTGAATCAATGAATTCTAGCAAACATATTAAATTGAAAATTGAAATATACTTTGTGGCTTAAAAACACACACAAAGTCTTGCATTATCAAATCAGACTGATGCACATAGAGATTTCACACACACAATAATCTCAGAGATAACAATTATTGCAAGGCAAAGGTGAAGCTGGACGCAGTCAGGTCTACTGTGGGGCTCCTTGGGACACATTTTCCCACATCAGATGTGCTTTAGCCAAAGATAACAGACGATATTTCCAAGTAAAGTGTGCAGTTACCTCACTTACACAGGGGAGATATTTAGATCATGAAATACTTTTTTGTCTTTGGATGATCCGTGAAACTATGTCCCATAGGTTAGAGGATTTTAGCTTTGTTTACCATAGGTGATCTTAGAAGTAAATGTATATTCTGTTGAAAGCATTCCATGGTATGGGAATTCCCTTGTGGAAAAGTAGGAATTTGTTTGCCAGGAGGTCTATCAGTAGCATATTTACATAGAAACCTGACTTCTTCCTTTGTCTCCAGCATATTCCCTCTTAAAGGAAGTAAATTAATTACAGAGCTCGTGTTTATGCATCGACTACCCAGATGATTTATAAGCAAAACATGTAATAGCACTTGTTTCATGAACTTTTGTGATTGCTTTGGAAAGTGTCTAGAAGTATGTAAATAACACAAATAACAGTAATTGGGAATGAACTAACACTTAATAATGCCACTTATAATTCTTTGATTTTTTTCATGGATAATGCATTCCTCTATTATCTGTATAATTAACATATATTTAATACAATGTCCACATGTAATAATTATAGTGTGTATATGCCCTTACTTTTAGGAGACATACCCAGTAGTATTTATAAAGCACAGGGGTCAGCAAACTGCTACGCATCTTTTGAATGCCCTACTGCTTATTTTTGTACAGTTGGCAAGCTAAGAATGCTTTTTACATTTTTTTAACGTTCTTATATTCACCTTTTTTTTAAGACTTTATTTAGTTATTTGACAAAGATTACAAGTAGGCAGAGAGGCAGGCAGAGAGAGAGGAGGAAGCAGGCTCCCTGCTGAGCAGAGAGCCTGGATGCAAGGCTTGATCCCAGGACCCTGGGATATGACCTGAACTGAAGGCAGAGGCGTTAACCCATTGAGCCACCCAGGCACCCCATGCTTTTTACAGTTTTAAGTGATTGAAAAAAGCAACAGAAAAATAATAATATTTTATGACACATAACAATAATATGAAACTAGTTTTATTATATTATAGCGAAACCTATTTATTTACATATTGTCTGTAGTTACTTTTGTGTTACATCAGAAGAGATTAGTAGTTGTGACAAACACTCCAACAAGGCTCACAAAGTCTGAAATATGTACTATTTTGCCCTTTTGGAAATAATAAATAATTTGTTGACTCTTGGTAAATCATTATGGTTGCAAGTAATTTTTGAATCAGGTCAATAAAATTCACACACACACACACACACACACACATACCTAGACTGAGTTATAAGTATATGGGTGTTCATTTTATCATTCTTGAAATTTTTCATGTGATTTGACATCTTTTCTAAATTGTAGTTGTGGATAATTTTGTTACCGATAAATTCCTAGAAAAAATAGTGTTGCATATATTATATATTAACTTTTTGTGTTGATGCAGTCATGAAATCTTACAAAGCAATATCTCACTAACACAAAATACATGGTGGAATAAAATAAAGATAAAAATACAATGCTGTGAATAAGGTCAAGGTTTGGAGAAGTTCCAAAATTCATTCAAGTAAAAAGGGGGCCCCATATTATTCTGCAACATCCACCTGGATTTTCATTCTGTTTTGTTTCATATTCATGTATCATGGATTTTCCAACATTTTCATTCCAATCATCCTTTTTAACTTATGATGAATTCAGCTGTATAAACTCTCTTTATCATTTAGACTAAAATTTAATTTATTAGAAGGTAAGAAATATCAGACTCTTAGTTTATTTTTTTAGGATTGAGAACATTGTTGAATGTCATTATCCATATGATAAATTGAGGTAGAGGGCCAATACCAACATGATTAAATTTTATATATTAAAACTTCTCAAAATAATAAAAATAAGTGAGAATACAGGAGAATGCAGGGCATAAATATCAACATAATTAGATTTTAAACTTAAAGAAGACAGGGCATATATATATATATATATATATACATATATATATATATTTTTTTTTTACTTATTTATTTTCAGCATAACAGTATTCATTGTTTTTGCAGCACACCCAGTGCTCCATGCAATCTGTGCCTTCTCTAATACCCACCACCTGGTTCCCCCAAACTCCCACCCCTTGCCGATTCAAACCCTCAGATTGTTTTTCAGAGTCCATAATCTCTCAATTGATGCAGAAAAGGCATTTGACAAAATCCAGCATCCGTTCCTGATAAAACGCTTCAAAATATAGAGATAGAGGGAACATTCCTGAACTTCATAAAATCTATCTATGGAAGACCCACAGCAAATATCATCCTCAATGGGAAAAAGCTTGCAGCCTTCCCGTTGAGATCAGGAACACAAGAATGCCCACTCTCACCACTCTTGTTCAACATAGTATTAGAAGTCCTAGCAACAGCAATCAGACAACAAAGAGAAATAAAAGGTATCCAAACTGGCAGTGAATAAGTCAAACTGTCTCTCTTCCCAGATTATGTGATTCTTTATATGGAAATACCAAAAGACTCCACCCCCAAACTACTAGAACTCATACAGCAATTCAGTAACGTGGCAGGATACAAAGTCAATGTACAGAAGTCAGTGGCTTTCTTATACACTAACAATGAAAATACAGAAAGGGAAATTAGAGAATCGATTCCATTTACTATAGCACCAAGAACCATAAGATACCTGGGAATAAACCTAACCAAAGAGGTAAAGGATCTGTACTCAAGGAACTACAGAACACTCATGAAAGAAATTGAAGAAGACACAAAAAGATGGCAGAGCATTCCATGCTCATGGATAGGAAGAATAAACATTGTTAAAACGTCTATACTGCCTAGAGCAATCTATACTTTTAATGCCATTCCGATCAAAGTTCTACTGGTATTTTTCAAAGAGCTGGAACAAATAATCCAAAAATTTGTATGGAATCAGAAGAGACCCTGAATCACTAAGGAAATGTTGAAAAACAAAAATAAAACGGGGGGCATCACGTTACCTGATTTCAAGCTTTACTACAAAGCTGTGATCACCAAGACAGCATGGTACTGGCATAAAAACAGACACATAGACCAGTGGAACAGAGTAGAGAGCCCAGATATGGACCCTCAACGCTATGGTCAAATAATCTTCGACAAAGCAGGAAAAAATATACAGTGGAAAAAAAACAGTCTCTTCAATAAATGGTGCTGGGAAAACTGGACAGCTATATGAAGAAGAATGAAACTCGATCATTCTCTTACACAAAGATAAACTCAAAATGGATAAAAGACCTCAACGTGAGACAGGAATCCATCAGAATCTTAGAGGGGAACATAGGCAGTAATCTCTTTGATAGTAGCCACAGCAACTTCTTTCAATATATGTCTCCAAGGGCATATATTTTTTAATAATATGTAAATTCTAACGGTTAGTTCAGCTCTACACACACCCCATACATTCTTTGAGTACATGTTGTCTAAAATATAGAATGTCACTGAGGACATTTCTGAAAAGAAAAAAGGTAGAGGAAAATCAGTGTGAAGAGTAATATTAATTTAATTGGCATACAGTCAATAAATTCTACAGAGCAGCTTGAAACAATGAGCTAAAAACTGAACAGCAAACAATTTCAATGGATAGAGACTGTTACTCTCTTTTTATAATTTGTCCATTCAAATATTACTTTACAAATCATAACTTTTGAGTTTTTCTCTTGTATCTTTACCAAACACAAATGCTTTTGGCATCTCTTTCTCTCCCTCTTTCTCTTTTTTTCTAAATATAGTTTTGATGACTTTTCAAGCTAATTTCTGTGTTGGAATGCTATAGATGAATGAAATCTCAATGCTTCCTTGTAACAAATATATTTTACTTCTTTTCCTAAGGAAAAAACTTTTTTTTTTTTTTTTTTTTTTTTACTTAAACCCAGGAGAGCTGTGCAGTAAGCTCTCCATTTATTTCCATTCTATACATATTTGATAAAACAGGAATTTTATCAGGTATGTACTTTATGTTTCCATGGCTTTTTAGTGCAAAAGTTTGCACACTTCTTAAACTCAAGTTTAAAGTTTTTCTAAAAAAAGAAAGTGGGAAGTTAAATGTTTTTAATGATTATTTTTATAACTTTGATTTTACTCTCTGAGGATTTTTTTTTTACTTTTTCTAAAATGATTCAAGACAAAATAGCTGACATACTAAAAAAGGTTAACACAAAGTCCTTCACCTGTATAGCACCTCTTTGAAATAACAGAGAGGTTACAATTCCAATGTATTAAAAATCTGAGTTGTTGTCTATATGTGTTATGTTGAAAATAGAGCTATCAATTGTAATAGTTTTTCTCCTGAGATTTCAGTAGCACTATAATAATCTCTTTTTAGGGATTAGGAGAATTTTTTTTTAAAGATTTTATTTTTATTTATTTGACAGAGAGAGATCACAAGTAGGCAGAGAGGCAGGCAGAGAGAGAGGAGGAAACAGGCTCCCCGCTGAGCAGAGAGCCCGATGTGGGACTCGATCCCAGGACCCTGAGATCATGACCTGAGCCGAAGGCAGCGGCTTAACCCACTGAGCCACCCAGGCGCCCGGGATTAGGAGAATTTTTGATAGAAGAATGAAAAAAAATATCAAGGATATATATATTTTTTCTTTTTTGTATTATCATCAAAGTCTTTGAAAGATGTTTTCTTCTTTTAAAATGTGATTTGTTATCGCAAACATTATCACATGTATTTTGGTATTGTTAAAATAACATTTATACCTGAAAAATCATGTGTAATAACTAAGGGCTAGGTTCAGTCTTTAGAGATTTTTAAAAAGCATAAAAATTAATAAATAGAGTGGAGAGGGAGTTGGGGGAAAATAGCACTTTCCCCGAATGACCACAGATTTAAACATGCATTAGACAGTGTATAATAATAAAGTATTTCAAATCATTTTTTAAAGATTTTTTTTCTTATTTATTATTTGAGAGAGAAAGAGAGAGAGCACGAATAGGGGGATAGACAGAAGGAGAGGAAGAAGCAGACTCCTACCTGAGCACAGAGGCCAAGATGGGGTTCCATCCCAGGACCCTGAGGTCATGACCTGAACCAAAGTCAGACACCTAACCAACTAAGCCACCCAGGTGTCTCTCAGTTTCAAATTCCTAATTAAACTATTAAGCAACAATAAAGTTCTCATACACCCCCTCTGTTAATATACTTTGGGAATTAAGATAAAGTATATATAAATAAACAACCAAATCTTTTCCTTTGTTTCTTAGAAGGTAGTTTGATATTATGAAAGAAATTAAGTTCAAATTATAGATTTGTCACTAAATGACTGTCAAATTTTAGTTATGCTGTCTAATACCTTTCAGTTACACTTTCCTTTCTGTATCTAAGCTATCTAGTTAGTAACATTTGTCCTATAGAAATAGTGTAAGGATAAATGAGATAACATGTAGTAATCATTCAATGTAAATAGGATGAATCTGTCCCTATTTATATATTTCTATGTACTTACTAGAAATGTTCCTATTAAATATTTTAAGTATATATATTAAGCATATACTTAAAATACTGTATTTTAAATACTTCTTCTTTTTACTTAGTATAGAGTTCAGCATACAAAAATTTTAACATATTCATCTTGATTTTCTAACCCTGGGTGATAAAATATATATCTGTTTCACTCTCCTTCTTAAATTATGTTTAGTTGATTAAGTTCACTATAACATATTTTTGTCTCTTCTTTTTCCTCTTTTTGATTAATTTTATCCTCATGAGGTCTAGAATTTCTTGTACCTTACTATTGTATTCACAGGCCAAGTCTTTAATATAAGGATATGTCAGGGCACTTGGATGGCTCCGTGAGTTAAGTGTCTGCCTTCAGGTCTGATCATGATCCCAGAGTCTTAAGAGGGAGGCCCACATCCTGCTCCCTGCTCCCTGCTCCACATGGAGCCCGCTTCTCCCTCTACCTTTGCCTGCCACTCTCCTTGTGCTCTCCCCCGCTGTCTCTGTCAAAATGAATAAATAAAATCTTAAAAAAAAAAAAAAAGGAAAGATATATCAGGTCTTTACTCCTCCTCTCTAGACAAATTACTGGGATGACACAATTGACTCCAAAACCTTGCTTTCTGTGTACTAACATCCAAAGCTCAAGAATTCTTGGGGTGGGGAGGTGGGGTGGGAATGACATAATTAAACTTGATTATTTTACATTAGATTCAAAATTACAAATTTTAAAAGGAAGCTCAATGGTGCCAAGCAGTCTATGTATTCATTCTCACACTATTCATAATGACAGTTTTGTACAAAGTTGCTCTATTGGTGGCCTTCCCCACTATTACATAAATAGAATTCATCAGGAACAACCTCATCTTTACATAAAAAATTTTACAACTTGTTTACCTGTGCTCCTGTCTTCTTCTTTTCTTTTTCCATAGAATAATCATTTCTCCTAGCAAACAAAATACAGTTCCTCAACTTTATCTCTTACCCCAGTAGACCATTCTCTTCATTAATGAGAATCTCCTTCCCTATTAAAAGTTTATATTGACCTCTTATTTCTCTCCAGTTACCACCTCATTTTCTAATCTTCCCTTCAAAGATGAAGAAGAAGAAAAAATACACAACAAAAATTACTTAGAAAGTCTCCTTCAGTAGATGCTCTCATTAATCACCTAATGGACTTCTTTCTTCCTTCTCTGCTGAAAGTTTTCCTTCTTTCTATACCTTTCCTCCCTGAGTCTACTCACACATTCCCAGAGGTTTAAAAGCCTCTTGTATGTGGTGGTTTATATGGTGATGTCTCAGAATATTTGAAACCCTGATAAAGTTTGCTACATCCTGATATAATCATGTTTCAGGTCTTATCTAGAATGTTTCTTACAAAACCTCAATTCGTGTTGTTTCAAATAGAATTTGGGTCTTCGGCCTCATTGTTTTTCTTTTTGTTTGTCTGTTTTCCTACCTCAGCTGGTACTATCTCTGATCTGTCTTATCAATCATTCCCCAAATCTGTCAATAGATCTTGTTTTCCAGACTTAGACATGTCTTAAATTCAACTCTCATTATATTTAACAAAGACTCCATCTTCTCCTGCTTTTACTTAAATAGCTTCCTGACTGGTTTTATTGTTTTTATTCTTGTTCTCATATAAATTATCCTTGATTTAGAAAACTCATTATTCCTTTTTTAAAACATAACTAATATATTTTCACTCTTCATCTCAAATCCTTTAATTATCTGCAAATACAATTAAAAATCCTTTTCCAAGATGCAAAAGCCTTCCAAGACTTGAAGCCAGCCCTGTTCTTTACTCACAGGCACCCCTCGGTGCCTGGGCTCTTTGTGGGGTAGGCCTCTTTTTATTAATAAAACTCTCCCTCCACCCTCAAGGGATTTTGCACAAGTTAACACCTTGTCTTGAAAGATTTATTCTTTGGTTCTTCAATCATTTTTTTTTTTCTATCTAGAGTTACCATTTTTTATTTCATTTTCTCATGGAGACCTTGCCTCACTCCATGATCTCCCATTACATGCCATCATATACATATCACTAGTTATATGCTATTATTTCCTAACTTCCATTACATCCTATCACTCTTTTATTTATTTGTTTATACTTATTTTGCATTTAGACACTGCAATATAAAAGCCCTAAGGAATGGATGGTGAGTTTCCTAATTTAACACAAGTTTTAATAATATTAAAAAATACTGTTTTCTTCTACATAATTTTAAAATTTTGATTTCAAAAGAATTTCAGACTAGCAAAATTTTGCAAAACTATTGTAAAGGATTACTATATATTCTTTATTTACTTCCCCCAAATATTAACATCATACGAAGTAATGTAATTATTGAAATGGGTATAGTATTTGTCCTTAGCCTACAGACCTTATTCATATTTTTTGTTTCCACTAATGATCTTTGACTAGGTTCAAAACAAGGTCACATATTACATTCACTTGCTACATTTTTAATTTTTTTTTTTAATTCTAGGACAGTTTCCCAATTTTTCTTTGGCTTTCATGACCATGATATTTTTTAAAGAGTATTAGCAAGTTATTTAGTAAACTTCTGAGATCTGAGTTTTTCTGGTATTTCCTGATGGCTTAATTCAAATAATATATTGACAATACCACAATACTGAACTTGCTTTCCTTGGTGCATCATATCAGGTTGCACATGATGTCCCCATGTCCCATTTCTAATTTTGTTAACTCTGATCATTTGGTTGGGGTACTGCCCACTAGATTTCTTTATTTTAAAATTACTCTCTTTAAAATAAGTATTTTGTTGAGATCTACTTGAGCTACTATGTAAATATCCTGTTTCTCATAATCTTATCCACAATTTTAGTATTCTGGCTTGAAATAATTATATGATACTGAGTACTGAGTGTCTATTTCCATGATTTCCTCTACATTTACTAATTAGAATTTTACTATATGGTAGATCTTTCCTTTCTCCCCCCTTTGTTTATTTATTCAATTATTAATTTATATCAATATGTATTCACATGTATTTAATTTACTTAATCTTAGTAATCCACTACCATCACTGTTTCTCAAATTATCTTAATTTTGACTACTGAGAACCATTACAAGTTAGGTCCAGTGTTCTTCCACATGTCTTCATCATTAATTGAAACTTTCTTCCATCAGGTTGTTCTAAACTCATCTTTTTCTTTCTCTGTTCCATACCTGTAATCAGGCATTACTTCAAGGAAACTCTGTTCTTTTAATAGAGAAATAATGTGTATCCATATTTGGGTTCTAAGTATACTTTTTGCTGTTTGAGTATTGTTTTTTGTAGGAGTGTGTGTGTGTGTGTGTGTGTCTATTTTATATTAATCCATTTCTACCTTTCTGTATATCTGAGAAAAAATAAACATGAGTACAAATTGATATCTCTGATTCCAATGTAATCCCATAAGGTTATTGTTAGTCTACCGTCATTCTCACTATACCTTGTCTTTCTAAGACACACTTAGCTTTAGTTTTTGTTATACTCAATATGGTCAGTATACTGACATACTTGTGTAATTTTTTAAGGCACTTTCCACTTTCTGGCAGCTGACTAAGAATCTATAATAATGACTGATATATATACACACACACACACATATATATATAGTACCTGAAGAGTATGTGTTAAATAAATAAACAAATGTAAAAATAAATGCATATTATGAAATATGCTTCACATATAACATAATTCCAAAGGAGGACTCCTTTATGTGATAGTGCTCCTTTGCCTGTTCTTGGACTATTTCTCCAAAATCCATAATTAAATCATTGTTGTTTGGAATTTTTCTTTAGTTTTCAATGAACAAAAAATATGGATCATATCATAGCTTTTTAACTTCTTTCATTCCTTCAGAAATATAAATGGATTTGAGATCTTTGCCTGACATGAATTTCACCTTTATTGCTTTTGTGTTATTTTGGTAAGAACTTCTAGGAGAAGGGGAGAAGAGAGGTATTAATTACATGAGAGATTACCAAAAGATGATTACAGCATAAATTTCTTTAAGATGGTAACCACCCAAAGAATTCTTTCTTCATCACAGTGTTTTTTAAGAGGGGTTCACTTTCATTCCATACAAAATAATTTTATTATGGTAATAAGAATATTATGGGATAGAATCACATAAAATATTCTAATAATACTATTTGTGGAAAAGTATTGAGGAGGTTTTAGGACCAAATAATATTTGTTTAATGGTGTCAGAATTCATTTTAACACCATGAAAAGAGTATGTATTTGTTCAATTTTCACTCACTGCACAAAGCATTAGATAAAAGAAGATTTTCAGTAATAGCTTTTCATTTTGAGACTTAGCAATCCTTTTAGTTTTGGTATAACAAAAAGACTATTAGCTTTTACTCTGTTGTGTTGAATTTTGATGATTTTTGACAGTCTTCACTGAGACACTCAAAGAAATGAGACTTGCCAGTCGAATAACATAAGATTTCATTAAATTTACCAGCAACAAGAAAAGCTATTTCTGTCTCTTAACTTTTTGATGTGCTGTCTTTTACTAATTCTCCTCCCAGGACCTAAATAAAAGGCAATAAACATTTTTATTTTTATGTATTCAAAGATTTCTCCATAATCAAGATAATAGTCATCTTAACTTTAAAATTATTACATTTATAAACATCAAAATAAGCACATAATTATTAAAGAAGTGAATTCCTTTTTTGCATATAGTAATAGTAACAAAAATATTTTGCCTGTAATTTGATAACATTTATATAGAAGATATAATATCTTGTTTAAATTTTGTCACCAAAGTATGTAGGAAAAATAATATCATTTTCAAAGGTAAGGAAATGGCCTGTGAAAAAATAAACATCTTTATCCAAATTAGGTGCTAGTGAATAGCTGAGATATTAATTTCAAATATTGTAAAACTTCCATTTTCAAATGCTACCTTCATTTGTCATTATAACATATGGGTTATGAAAGAATGTGTTTTATTGTCTTTGATAACTTACACTGGCTATCGAGTATATTACTGAAAAAAGAGTTAAATTAAGCATATGGGGAGAATATGAAAGGATTTTTGTTTCCTCAACATTAAAGGAAATGTTTTGAAAAAATTACTTTCCATGAGATAGGTTGTTATAATCTTGCTTTGTAGCATCCATGGATGTAGAAATAGATACTTAAAATCTCTGAAGAGGGGGTGCATGGGTGGCTCAGTTGGTTAAGCAGCTCAGGTTATGATCCCAGGGTCCTGGGATTGAGTCCTGCATCTGGCTCCCTGCTCAGTGGAGAGCCTGCTTCTCCCTCTCCCTCTGCCTGCTGCTCTGCCTCCTTGTGCTGTCTCTCTTTATCTCTGTGTCAAATAAATAAATTAAAATCTTAAAAAAAATCTCTGAAGAAAGAAAATTTCCCTTGTTCTCTTTATCTACAAGTCAGTATTAAGTTATGAAAATATATTTCATATAAATGTATTAGTAGACAGAAACTCAGGATTATGTAATACTAACATATATAAACTATTTTAATGTGTAAACTGTTTTAAACTACTGAAGGATGTGGGGGAAAAATGCACAGACACGTTTTCTGTACCAGGTACTCCAAGGAGCCCTCATAAAACTCATAATGGTTTCATATGGCAGCAATTGGAAGTTTGTTGTTCTTACTATTCCCATTTTATAGAAGAAGAACACAAGCCTCATATTAGTGTCAGTTAATCATATCATAGAGCTGATTACCAGAGATTTTTAGTTCTGTTTTTTGTTCTTTATTATGGAGAATAAGAAGTAATATATATATACACACACACACATATAATACATATATATTCTTTTTTTCTTTTTAGGCTAACAGAATAAGATAAAAAAATGAGCCTATAAAAGTGGTTAATTATATGACCAAGGATATAAACAAGCCAATGCGAAATAAAACCCCTTTCTTATTTAAACCTAGAGGGAGATAAATTCATTCAATCTATAGATATTTATTTTGGTACCACATTAGAAATAAATATCTCCTCTGAGAAAGGCCACCTTTTATTTAATTTTTATTACAGTATCTAAAAAATAGCAGCAGCCTAAGGTATAGACTAACTGAAAGTGTTTACTGGTATTTATTTTCTTATAAAATATGATATCAAGTATATTCAGATAATAGTTACACTGTATTTTGCTGAATACTGTCTTAAAATGAAATTGTTTTATTTTTACAGTGCTTTTTGTTAATAAGAAAATCAAATAAGATAAACTGAAGCAACTTTCAACAGTAGTCCACAGTACCACTATTTACATATATATCCTTTACTTTAACATATACCTGGTTCTCCTAAAAACACCAGAATGATGAAGAGTTGTTAGGAGAGGTGAAAAAACTCTGGTTAACACCAACAAAACAGACAACAAATAATCAGCATAAAATTCAGAATATAGGAGTAATTAGGTAAATTCTTAGTATTTGGAAGGGCAGGGTGAATGGCAAAGATAACATAGAGATAAAAGGAAATGTTAAAAGATCCTACAATCAATAGACTAAATGTAGATTTACCAACAATTATTCACACTAAAGAAAAAGACATATATTCTAAGGAAAAAATACTAAGAACAAAATCAAAATTAATCAGAGAATCAGAGAAAGAGAGAGATAAAATCAGAAAAATCTGGTGGAAGGTAAGGAGGTGAGACAAAAAAAAATAATTTTTAGAAAATTATTTTCAGAATTAAAGACAAAAGGCACATATAATCAAATAGAAATAATACAAATATAATAAGAGATATAGAGGAGAAAAGCAAGAGTGAAAATGTAAGCCAGAAGTAGATCAAAATATTTGAGAAGACCAATCTAAATATAGAATTTAGGCAAAGGATAACAACATTTATATGTTCTTCTTTCTAAAGAAGAAAATTGAAATACAGAGATAATATAAATAATTTGAGCTCATGGGTAAAAGAGGATTGGAAATTCATATTGGCAACAAACTTTCTTGGGAGCAACATTTAATACAGGAAAGTAATTAAGAATTGTTTTAATTTTTAAGAAAGGAAGAACATGGTAGCCAAATGATATTTTATTTATTCAAATTGTGCATTATGTCTAAGGAATACAGAGCCTCATGGACATCTGGAAACTTTGGAAATATGGTCACTTTCTTAGAAAACTTAATTACTGACAACAAATGTAAGTTCAGACAAACATAACAAAGTTTGCAGATAATAATTAAATAAGTTAAATTCAGAATTAAGACTAAATAGTGGGGATCAAGGTAACAAAAATTATGCTACTATTAAATACGGTTAAAAAAGGTAGAAATAATACAACTCGCAAGAAATGAAAAGGGAAAAAATGAAATAAGATTATCTAAGTAGTGTAAGAATGTCTCAGTGGTATCTAACTGCCATTAAAAGGGTAGTGAATATTTATTATGAGGTTACATAAGATAATGGAAAGATCAGACATAAAAACATTCATAAATATCAAGTTCTACCAAGAAAAATGTAAATACAGTGTAGGATTATATTTCTATGTAGGTATATCTCATATAGTGAAAAATAGGACAGAACTGAAAATCAGCACAACAAAGAGATGGATATATCAAAGTACATCAAGGATAGAAGTAAACTTAACTCACCATTAAGTGAAGCATTTTCTTATTGGCTAATGAAACAGAACCTAATCCATTCTGTGTGCAAGACACATACCTAAACAAAGTAATTAAGAGAAGTTTAAAATAAAAAGAAGATCAAATAGTGCTCTTGTCTGATAACAAGATTGTGAAGCATGTGCCACAGTTCGAGACATGGTAGAATTAAAAAAAAAAATATATGCATCAAGGTAAGGAGAGGAAATTAGTTATACCTCACTCTACATAAATAATAAATTCTAATAAAATGTAACAAATTACACTTTAAGGAAGCAGAAATAATAGGAGATGAAAGGAAACACAGATATACATTAAAATGGGTTTTTCATGGAGCTTATTCAGTGAACAATCATTGGAGAATGTAAACACGACTCACTTTCAATTAAAATTTGCTATAGTTACTGATGGAGACTTTCTCCTTGACCAAACTTCTCAATCCTTTCTGAATTAGGTCTTGATTTTGACACCGTCCTTGACAGGCCTGGATAGTAGACCAGTTTTGGCAATAATCCATTTTAGAAATAAGTAATTCAGTTTCTAGAGAATGTCCTTCCATTGATATCAGATCACCTTTGATGGCTGATTCCTCTGGCCTACCATCAGCAAAAATTCTGTTAATCTGGTTTAGCAAGAATCCCCCTACCACTGATATCTCCTCTTAATTTTCTATCCACTGACACCCCCCCCCACACTCTGCTCTTTGTCTACAAATTCCCACATTTCTTTGCTCTATTTAGAGTTGAACTCATTTCTATACTGAAATCTCTTATATCTATTGCAATAGTTTCTGAATAAAATCTAACTTCTGAATAAAATCTATCTTTCTCATTTTTTTTATCTTTATCATTTTAACAACTGTCTGGCTCTGGTTCTGTCTGACCTTACTCTAAAGAATTGATTTTAGGGAAACAAAATAGATGGAAGAGTCTATTGTCCTAATCTAGAATGGACAAGAAGATGATGATGATGCTTTTGATAGTAATAGTGGCAATGGAGATGAAGAAGTGAATATATCTGGGACATACTTTGGAGGAAGAAATCACATGACTCTCAACATTTTCATGAAATAAATGAAAGATAGTGATTAAATACTAAATAAGTCTGAATCTTAGAGAACACTCAGAGGTAGGAATTAAATTGTAGGAGTTATCAACATATATGCAACATTTACAATATATATATTGTTAAATCACACATCAGGGGTTTAGAAAGACCATAGAAATTAATACAAAATGAGCCAAGAAAGTAAACCTGTCAAAATTGAGCCGAGAATAAACAGTTGAGAGAGGTAAGAAGAAATTCAAGGCAGTTAATTAAGAAAATGTACAAAGGAGAATGTTTTGAAGAGGAGAAAGTTGTCAGTTATTTGAAATGTTGCTGAGGCTTTCAGAAATGTGGATAGTGCCCATGCAGAACTTAGAGGTGGTCATTAAAATAACATTTTCATTACAATTATGGGTACAAAACTAGATTAGAATGAGATAAATGGGTCCTTAATTCCAGAATTATGGCAAAATAGGAAACCTAAAAACTCTCATTAAAAACACAAGAAATGCAACATAAACTATAACAACTATCCATTTTAAATACATCATAGGGAATTTCAGGTTCAGGCCATGATAGAGTAGCTCACAGTGAATAACCCCACACAACTAAGATGGCTATAAAAGCTGGGTGTAATACATAAAACAATTGTTTGAAGTCTTTGGAGAACATCCAACCCACAATACAATTGTATTTGACAGAACTGAGACAATACAAACTCACAAAATAAATTACATTCCAGATTTTTTTTTTTCTTGACAGTACTTCCCAAATAATGATAAAAAAAAAAAAAAAAAAAAAAAAGAGCATGAACAGAAGTGAGTGTTCCCATGTTGAGACAGGGGTCAGAGTCAGACGCACCCAGGGTGTGCGAGAGTCATGGGAAAAATGCCTCATAAATAAGTAAAGACAGAGAAGAAGGCCAAATAGCTACACACAAGTCCCCTCAGGAGTGGCCAACCTCAAAGATGTGCATGCCCAAGACAATGCTTTAAGTAGCCACAAATAAGCAAACAAACAAACAAAAACCCAATAGATGGGAGATGGAAAAGCTGAGCTTTGACTTTGGCTTCTGCTGTGGTTTGAACATTGACACATAGGGGCTCATGGGAATGGGAAACTGCGTTCTTAGATGTGTTATTCTTTTGCATGGAGCTTTTATGTGAAGTAGCACATTCTGGGTTCTGCTCACACTGGTAAAGTAATTATTTAATTAACTATGTGCTAACGCTGACCTTGAATGGGCATAGCAAGAATGCATGTCATACATAAATCAAAGGTAATGATTAATGAAATTTTCTGTAATTGAGAATCATTAAAAAGTATATTATTCACCACATTTACAGATTAAATAAGAAAAATCACATCACCTCAACACAGATACATAAGATAGGTATTTTAACAGATATACATACAGAAGAAGCATTTGATAGAATTCATTATGAACCCATGACATATTTATAAACACCTTTTTTTCCTCCAAGTTTTTATTTAAGTTCCAGTTGATTAAATTCAGTTGACACAGTGTAATATTAGTTTCAGGTGTAGAATTTAGTGATTTATCACTTACATACAACACCCACTGCTCATCACAAGTGCCCTCCTTAATACCCACTTACTTACCTTACCCACACTGCCACCAACCTACCCCCCCACTCATTCTCCCAGACCACCCATCTCCTCCCCTGTAACCATCAATTTGTTCTCTATAGTAAAGAGGGTGTTTCCTGTTTTACCTCACCCCCAACACCACTTTGTTCTTCTGTTTTGTTTCTTAAATTCCACATATGAATGAAATCATATGGTATTTGTCTTTCTCTGACTGACTTATTTCACTTAGCACAGTATTCTCTAGTTCTATCCACATCATTGCAAATGGCAGGATTTAATTCTTTTTGATGGGTGGGTAATATTCCATTGTGTATATCTGCCATGCCTTCTTTATCTATTCATCAATCAAAGAATATTTGGGCTCTTTCCATAATTTGGTTGATATACACATTCTTATTAAATAAGAATTTTAAAAACACTTAATTAACCTGATAAAACATAGCCTTTGAAATATTATAATAAATGTCATATGATATAATGTATTAAAAGACCTCCCTTTAAATTCAAGAACAAGTAAAAATGTTACATTACTTTCCCATGGCTACAGTAACAAATTACTACAAATACGACATTTCAAAGCAATGCAAACTCAAACTTACTCTTTCACAGTCTGGAAGTCAGAAATCCAAAATTAGTTTCATTGCACTCAAAATTCAGATGTTAATAAGAGCATGCTCCCTCCAGAAACTCCAGAGAGAATGTTTTCTCTGCCTTTTCAACTTTAAGAGAAATGTTTCTTGGCTCATGCTCCTTCCTTCATCTTCAAAGCTAGCAGTGCAGCATCTTCAAATTTCTCTCCACTTTCATCATCACATAACCTTCACCTTTGTGTTAAATATTCCTTCCCCTTAACTCTTATGAGAACCGTAATTGCATTTAAGGTTCACCAAGATAACCCATGATAGTCTCCCCTCTCAAAATGCTTACTTTAATCACATTGACAACCCTAATATAGCATTTAGAGATTCCAGGGACTGGGACCTGCATATCTTTGGAGGCCATCATTCCACCTAACACAAATACCCTTTATTTTTGCTTTATTAGGCACCATACTTTCTGAATGACTTTTTAAAAAGAAGACTTAGTCTGAAACAAAGAAGTTGCACAATATTTGTGGGGCATGTGAGGTGAGGGGAAACTTTATTTTTTTTAAGATTTTTTTTCATTTATTAATTTGACAGAGAGAAATCACAAGTAGACAGAGAGGCAGCCAGAGAGAGAGAGAGAGGGAAGCAGGCTCCCTGCTGAGCAGAGAGCCCTATGCGGGACTCTATCCCAGGACCCTGAGATCATGACCTGAGCCAAAGGCAGCGGCTTAACCCACTGAGCCACCCAGGCGGTATATAAATACACACATATAGGAAGATAGAAATGGTGTAGAAGAAAATTGGAGATGATGCAGCAGAGAGAAAGATTGAAAAGAGAATTAACTATAGCAACCATGTAAATCTTTAACTCACTGAGCCACCCAGGTGCCCCTAACCATGTAAATCTTGCAGGAGAAAACTTTAGATGAGATACAACATAAAAACTGCAGGATTAGCTTTTAATAGATAGGTTTTGCATAATTTTTATGATGATTCCTGGTTTGATCTTAATTACTTTACTGTCAATAGATATTAATTCTGGGTAAAAATTATTGACTACAATGAGAGAAAATGGAAAAGAAGACAGAAAACAAGGAATTTTCCATGATATAAGTGGAATATTATAGTCAGTACACAATGAGTAAGGACAAGCACACAATGTTTGGTAAAAAGACACCTATAGGGGGCGCCTGAGTGGCTCAGTGGGTTAAACCTCTGCCTTTGTCTCAGGTCATAATCTCTGGGTTCTAGGATTGAGCCCTGCATCAGGGATGCTCAGAGGGGCACCTGCTTCCCCCCCTATCTCTCTGCCTGCCTCTCTGCATACTTGTGACCTCTGTCAAATAAATAAATAAAATATTTTAATAAGACACCTATATATCAGACAAGAGTTTGGAATATGTATGTATTATCTACTTCCCAAATTTGTATCCTAAAGGAATAATGTGTTAATAAAATGATAAAAGGATTCACCTTAAGGAAATAACTTGTATACTCTATTGCTTATGTATCTAATCTCTTCCTTGTTTTTTGGTGGGTCAGAGTACACAGTTTTAATGTGGTCACTACTTTCTTTTACTAGTATATACAGAAAAGTCATACTTTTGGGTAATATCTACTTCTTTCTTGTAACCTAAACTATACTATAGTGAAAATGCAAAATAATAAGCAGAAAGGGGGACATCTGGGTGGTTCAGTCAGTTAAGTGTGTGCCTTCAGCTTAGGTCATGATCCCAGGGTCCTGGGAGAGATCCCAGGGTCTCTCTGCAGAGATCCACCTTCTCCCTCTGCCTCTGCCCCTGCTTGTCCTCACTTTCCATCAAATAAACAAATAAAAAAATCTTAAAAAAAAAAAAGGAAAGGAAAACCTGTGCTACATACATTTTAATGTAATTTGTTATATTTTTGTATATGATAAGAGTATTTAGAACTTAAGCATTAAAGCTAAGGGTTGGTTGAGAAGGACAGGAACATAGAAAATCTAAAATACAGAAAAGATGAGTTCTGTAGTTTAATCCTTCAAAGTACAGATCATAGAACTAATCAGACACATGACCCTTTTTGTTAAACTTTTTAAAAGATTTTTTTATTTTATTTTTTATTTCATTTATTTTAAAAGATTTTATTTATTTTAATTTATTTTATTATTTATTAAAAGAATGAGAGATAGAGAGAGAGAGCATGAGACGTGGGAGGATTAGAGGGAGAAGGAGGAGCCTGATGTGCTACTTGATCCCAGGACTCCTGAGCTGAAGGCATTCCCTTAACCAACTGAGCCACTCAGTGTCCCATGTTAAATAAAATTTTATTAGAATATAACATCATTATTTTCACGTATTGTCTACATCTATTTATGATCTAAAAATAACAGAGTTGAGTAATTGTACACAGACCATGTGCACAGAGTCTAAAATATTTGGTAGTTGGCCCTTCATAAAGAGCTTTACAAACTACTCTCTAGTTAATCTCAGGTTCAGTATCATTTGTGAATAAGTGTTTGCTTAGTGAAGCCATGTTTGGTTTTCTTGCTAATGACAATAATTGTTAACTGCCTCTAGACAGAAGATTCCAATTATTTCAAAATTTCATTATTAGAAATGGTACACTTAATTAAGCAGTAGTTGTTACTTCAAGTATAATTAATTAGTGGAGATATATTGTTTTTATGAGATATAATTAATAGGCAGAGAGGCTACTGCTCTGTAGCATAGTTATGATTTAAATGCTTATGGCTTTATATAATTTAAGTATAGAGTCTGTTTATTATTAGCTATTCCTCACATCATCTAGCTCATGTAATGTAGCTCTCATGTAGCATATTATTTATGTTGTTGATAGTTTATTTTGACAATAATAGTTGGATAGGCTCATCAAAGTGTTTAAGGCAGAATCATGGAAATATACCTGAGAAGATGATGAAGACAAATCCATATATTCACTTACTAAGTTATGTTATTTAAACAAATAAAAGTGATTTTCCCTGTCAACATACATATAAATCTATGATATAATGGTTCTTAACACATCTGAATGAAATAGATGACACCATAGTTTGTGCCAGGCTGATGCATTTTAAGCATTAATTCTCAAAAATTTAACCTGGGTGGGGGGCACCTGGGAGACTAAGTCAGTTAGGTATCTGCCTTCAGCTCAAGTCATGATCTCCAGGTCATGGGATCAAACCCCAAGTAGGGCTCCCTCAGCAGGGAGACTGCTTCTCCCTCTCCCTCTGCTGTTGTCTGTCCACCCTTCCACCCCCTCTGGCTTGCCCATATGCATGCGTGTAAAATAAATAAATCTCTTTTTTTTAATATAAATAAATAAAATTTAGCCTGAAAATTTTATCAATTTTATTAGCAAAAATTCTAACTTGCGTTTGCTTGGTAAATACAGGTGAGAAACTCTGGATCATAAAGACCCTAAAATGTAGGGCCCCAAGTATTATTTTAACGTATTTAGACTTGCAAATCCAGTTTTGTTATTATAACTTAACAACTGATAAGAGGAGTTTTGCTTACATTCTTTTTTTTTTTAAGACTTTAATTTTTTATTTTTTATAAACATATATTTTTATCCCCAGGGGTACAGGTCTGTGAATCACCAGGTTTACATTACATTCTAAACTTGCTTGTTCACACTATTTTGGGTACAGTGAAGTGTCACATGATAAAGTAGAAGTGATTTGGCCCACAGATGACAAATAACTACAGGAACATACAGAATAACCTGTCCATGGACTTTAAAGCATATTTGTCTTATTTTACCTTGTGATTATTCTTTGTTTCCAAAAGAAAACAATAGGCTGCAGTAAAATGTTCAGATCTTTTGAAGAAACACTAATAAAGAAAAACAAAGAGGCCTTTATCTAATGGCCAAAATAGAAAGCAGCACTCAAAAAATATACTCAGTTTTGAGTAATAAGTGGTAGGATCTTAATTTACACCAATTTCTTGGTTAAATCTTACCCAACTGTCCAGATACTGCCATGCCTAAAACTTTCAGCTTTTCCTACCACTAGCCAGTAATAATAATGCAACATATCAGAGCAAAGAATATTTCCTTACAGCAGTGGAATTATAACAGAAAAAGTAGGCAAGGAGATAATAAGCAACCTTTAAGTATCAGTGGCTTGGATTAACTCAGATTTTTATATCACTCATTTTATAAATCCATCAGGCATTACTCTACTCATGGGTCATTGTCATCCTTACACCGGGATCCAGACAGAAAAAACAGCTATTCTAGAACATGGAAAGTTGCTGCAGTCAAGGAAAAAGATAGTTAATGTATGGCATACCCTGGATCTTCATTTCTAGAGGGGAATAAAGATTTTAGTTCTATTCACATTTCAGTGGCCAAAGTAAATCATGTGCTATACTTGAACTCAACAGGGCAGTGAGGCATATGCTATCATGTATAGGGGCAGGTGAGAAAAGTTGTAAGCAACTGTAAAGTTTATCATCTTATTCTTTGCTGTTGTGGCTACCTTCTCTGTAAAAATAGTTATTGCAAAATTCATTAAGTTCTTACTATATTAATCAAGGTAATTAATGCTAGTTCCTGATCAGAAAAAGTATAAATCTCAGTGGCCTAACACACTTTTCCCTTCTTTCTCTTCATATCATGGTTCAGTGGAAGATTGCATTCTTTGAAAGTTCTTAGGGGCTTCTGCTATATCCTTTGAATTCAGTAAGAAGAGGGAAGTAGTATAGAAAGGATTGCATAAGACATTTCAGAGCCCAGATTAAAGTATAAAACATAACTTCCATCTACATCTTCTTGACCTGTTAAGTGGTTGCAATCTACTTGCAATTAAATCAGAAAATATAGTATGTCTATATTGTTCAGAAGAGGAAAATAATATGGTCATCATCCCTTCAGTCTTTGCCAAAGTTATCCCTGCTGGCACAATATCTGTTTTATTCTTCCTCTCATCTTAATACACACTGACTTCTCTCATCAAAAGAAACAACAGAGAACTCTCCCAAGGCCCAAGGTCCAACTCAGAATTTAGAACCTCTATCACAGGCCTGGCAATCAAGTCCAAAGAAAATCCTCATTTTTCGGTAAATCCAAAGTCAGAATATTTATCATATATACAAAAATGCAATGATGGAACAGGAACAAAGAGTCATAAAGATGTTTAAATCATCCCAGTCATTTGTTCTTGACTATTTCAAATCCTTTTAAGAAGACTTTGTAAGCACGTGACCTGAGAGTGACAAAAATTCATTAGGACCTCATTTCTCTCTGGGAGAGACTCTCTTACCTTATGTGTCTTGAATCTCTTTTCTTACCCTCTGGAATAACATAAAGACTTGTCTCATATCAGTATTGCCACATTTTTGTATTAGTATATATGTAAATTCCAAGATTCTGTATTTTTTCTAAAAAAGGAATTAGAGTAGAAAAGATATTACTAGGGAGATGTTCCACAGAATATATCTGATTCTATCATTTTAAAATAAAAACACTAAATTATTTTATCTGTGTCCAGATGTCATCTAAATAACATAATTATAGATATGCACATCATTATTTATATATACTAAGGGGTGACATAATGATGTGTTTAAGTTCCGGGAACTGGAGGGCAACTAATTTAGTTCCAATTTGTGCTTCACCACAAACTAGCTCTGAAGTCTTGGAAAAAAGAACTGAATTTCTGTCTCTTAGCTTTCTTATCTTAAGAAGGAAACAATAGTAGTAATTACCTCTTGGTCTTCTTGTGAGGATTAAATGACCTGTACATATAAATGCTCAGAACAGGAGCTGTTGTGTGTTCTGAATAAATGTGGCTATTCAGTAATACACGATAGAAATTAATAAGTCAGCACAGAAACATCTGCTAATGACAGGCAAAAAAAAAAATGAGCACAAGATTTATTATATCCAATTACATTGTGTCAACAACTTGTAAATATGTTTCTCCTATGAGAACCTCTCTTTAGTACCCTAGAGATTTTAATAACATAGTGCATTTGGATAGGTGGAAGAGTGCTTCATTTGATGGTGTGGAAAGATGGGACTGAGAAAAAGCAAGTTAGAAAGGAGAAGGAACAGGAATCTTGAGTTACAAGTACCTTCTCAGGCCTTCCAGTTTTTAGGAGAAAGCAAACCACAACCTGGAAATACATTTCTTGAGAGATGATACTCAATTGACTTCTTGTATTCATTTGACTCTTGTGAATAGAAGCACAAGCTGCACTTTTGTTGCAAACTATCTTTTCAGAGATGTCTGCATAGTGGACAACCTTGAAAGACCAAGATAGTGTTTATTGATAGACCAGAGAACAAGATTTGTCTATTTTCTGACATAATAAAGACAGTATACCCTATTTCTAAAGGTGAGTACATGAGGTAAACTACAAATGTTGCAGTAAGTTAAGAAAATGGAGGAATATGTCTTTGAAAATGCTGCAGTAGGCCTCTCAGGCTGGAAATCAGATAATCCAGTTTGTTTGTTTTTTTTGTTTTGTTTTGTTTTGTTTTCTGTTCTTTTTGTTGAATAAGTCTGTCCATCAGTAATAACTTGTAGGGAAAAGAGAAAAGTATAGTCTGATATACTTGTCGATATTTCTTAATCAAGAATGGTTATTTTAAAAAGTGGCCATTAATTCTGTGTTGTGTGTCTCTCTAACAGTCAAAAGGGTGGGTAGAGATAATCTTTTCCGTGACTTCATTGTGGGTCATAGTTTACTTCTATCTTGTTATTCTCTGTAATCTTAACTTAGTTGCATCCTTACAGTTAAAGGTAGTTCAGCAACATTCCTGCATTCTAACCAGGGGGAAAAATGTAAGAAGAAATCTAATATAAATACCATATGATTTCACTCTTAGGTAGAATTTAAGAGATTAAACAGATGAACAGAGGAGGAAAAAGGAAAGGGGTAAACCATAAAAGAGACTCTTTTTTTATAAATATATATATACATGTATATAGATAGATAGATAGATAGATAGATAGATAGATTTAGATTTTATTTATTTATTTATTCGATAGACAGAGATCACAAGTAGGCAGAGAGGCAGGCAAGACAGAAGGGGAAGCAGGCTCCCCGCTGAGCAGAGAGCCTGATGCAGGGTTCAATCCCAGGACCCTGGGATCATGATCTGAGCTAAAGGCAGAGGCTTTAACCCACTGAGCCACCCAGGCGCCCCAACAGACTCTTTACTGTAGAGAATAAACCAAAGGTTGCTGGAGGGGAGGTGGGAGGGGGAGGGACTAAATGGGTGATGGGTATTAAGGAGGGCACTTGGGAAGAGCATGAGAAGTTATATGTAAGTGATGAATCACTTAATTCTACTCCTGAAACCATTATTACTCTATATGTTAACTAACTGGAATTAAAATTAAAAGTTGAAAAAAAGAAATCTTGTATAATTAAAACAAATTTTGTCTTCATAGAGATAAGTTGAAATATACACTGATGATATTTATATTGCACTTGATAAACATAACATTGAATAGGAGACTATGAAATGTAATCTGCTTGTGGTCATATGTACTTTGGGTTCTATCACTAAATAGATCATAGAAGAATACATACTAACAACAATTAATAGTCTCTACTACAAAGAAATTACCAAGTCATTTCCAATTAGTAATGTCAAAAAGGTTTATTTGATGTTCTATTTTTTTTGTTTGTTTTACTTTCAACTTAGAAAGATCTGTACAAGCATTCAATAATAATGATGGTATGAATAACAAAAATAATGAGATGTCTCATAAAAGAAATGAAAAGCATTTATTTTTGAAATCTCATTATTGTTTTATATTGACCTTCATAGAAATTAAACTGACTAGAGAAAACTCAAATTTGATTGCTGTCAGTTATGTGGATTTATTTATATGTCATTAAATTATTTGTAAAGATAAAATAATTGGAACTTAACAAAAAGAAACAAAGTTTTTATATTTTGTTGAAATTAAAAAAATAATAATTCTTTTTTATTCCAGGCTGGAAAATTATATTACATTACCCCACAAACTTAAAAGTGTTTAAGCTTTGAAATTCCAGGTAGAGAAAATAGAGACATTATTTAACTTAACTCTTGTCTAAGTAGCAATGCATAAATTTGTATGTACCTGTTAGTAAGAGAAAAAAGGACCCAAAACAAAGTAATAATACAAACTCTTGACAATGACCTTTCAATAATACTAGCAAAATTATCATGATCTCTTGTAAGAAAACAGTTTTGCCTTTCTGGGTTTCACTTTCCCAAGTCCCTAAGTATTAATTCAGTGGGAAAGAAACTTTAGCCATAGTTGCAGTTTAATTCCCTCCTCAAGATATGAAGTACAGTTAATTAGAATCATATAATCTTAGAGCAAAATGGATCCTTAGAGAGTATCTAATCCTATTCTCTCATTTGTGCATGTGGAAATGGGTTTAGCAATCTTACCAAGGTCACACAAATTCAAAAAACACATAGAAAGTCTTTATGATAAAAAGCAAATGAAAAGTGTAAAACTGAACTGGTATTAATTTATTTGTGAGTAGGTGTAAAGAAGTTTTAAGTCTTAAAATTATTTTTTTCTAATGATTCTGGTAAGTTTTAATGAGCTCAGAACAATGTTTCTAAATATTTCAAATTTTAGTTTGTCATTCAAATATTATAATAGTAATACATACTTTTAAAAGTAACAGAGGTTCTCTACAGGGAAAATCATAGATCCTTAGAGTTATATCAAATTCTTGAAATGCACATGTGTTGTAAAATATCTTCTTGCCAAAGGGAATTCTGATACCACCCCACAATAGGACTGAACAAAAGTCCTTGATTTATAAGCAATTATTTTTAAGTGCCTGAATTATTGACAATAAATATTAAAATTTATTTAGTAAGACAAAGGGTGAACAAATCATTGCATATAGTTCTACTATTTTTTTAAAATATTTTATTTATTTATTTGACAGAGAGACAGCGAGAGAGGAAATATACGCAGGAAGTGTAGGAGAGGGAGAAGCAGACTTCCTGCTGAGCAGGGAGCCCGATGCAGGTTTCCATCCCAGGACCCCAGGACCACGACCTGAGCGAAAGGCAGACACTTAATGACTGAGCCACCCAGGCACTCCTAGTTCTACTATTTTTATAATAAAATGCATCAAAGCTAACACCTCACTTCTGATATAAACTGTTTTGATGGTTCCAGGGACCCCCTCTAATTTTGATGTTTCATCAAAAATACTCACCAGACTCAATTATCACGTTATTTCGAGATTAGGATTTATTACAGTGAAAGAGACCAGTAACAGCAATTCTAGTCTTACCTTATTAATGGATAATAAAACCAATAATATATTTTTGTTCATGTATATCACCTATAACATAGACAGATCATTTGAACATATTGATAATCCTGTCTCACATATGAACTATGCAATGATTCAACATGTGTGCATGAACCTTACATTTTAAAGGTTGAAAATCGGGGCACCTGGGTGGCTCAGTGGGTTAAGCCGCTGCCTTCGGCTCAGGTCATGATCTCAGGGTCCTGGGATCGAGCCCCGCATCGGGCTCTCTGCTCAGCAGGGAGCCTGCTTCCCCCTCTCTCTCTCTCTGCCTGCCTCTCCATCTACTTGTGATTTCTCTCTGTAAAATAAATAAATAAAAATCTTTAAAATAAAAAAAAAAAAAAAAAATAAAGGTTGAAAATCATTTGTAAAACAATATAGAAATAAATTGAGGAGTATAGCCACTATGTCATAAATTTGAAAAGTCTTCAAAATGCTCTGAGATACACATAAAGAAAATGTATTTTGTTGCTATTTTAACAAATCAGTTATTTAATAATATTAGTTCATTTTTATTATAGCTTTATGGCCATCCAGAATATTAGCTATAAAATCATACATGTACATAATACAAAACAAATGCATTTATAAATAGATAATAGTTTCTAAGTTTATAATGTATACTATTCCTAGGAAAACACTCCCTCCCACACGTATATATATTGTTTTAATGACAATGATTTTCTTACTTGCAAAAATATGCAAATTTAAGCAAATGTTAAAATAAATTATGTTTCTTTCATAAAATATATGCATGTTTATTATAAAATATAGAAGCATCTTCATTCATTCTGTAAAGATTTCTTGAACATCTACTATGTGTTAAGTACATGTATAAGTGCAGGTAAAAGCAATGAATAAAACATTCAAATTGTATGGCCTTCATGGAGTTCATATTCTAGTATTGTGAGAAAGACAGTAGATAGTATCACATAGTATATGTGTTTTATGCCAAATTGTGCTAAATTCTACCACAAACAATAAAGGAGGAAAGGGGAATAGGGCATTCTGAGGAAAGGAAGTCATTAAGTGGAACCATTTGAGTACAATGAATAGTTATGGGACAGTGAGCCAGGAGCATAATTGAGGGGAGGTTTTTTCAGAGAGAAGAAGAATCAAATAAACCCTTGGAGTCAGAATGTACCTGTGGTGTTCCTGAAAGGATGGCATGGTGATAGAGCAGACAAGATGACATCTGAGATGCTGTAAGTCAAGGGCACATGGGGATGTCTACGAAATGAGAAAGATTTTGCTTTTTCACTTGATTGATAATCAATAAAGAGCATCAACAGAAAGTAATGACCTCTTTAAAGATTTAACTGTATCATCTATGACTGCTATGTAAAAATAGACTATAGGTTAGCAAAAGAGAAAACAGGGGTATCAGTGAGGAAAGTAGTATGTAAACTACTCCTAATGTGAGCTGATTGAGGCTTGGACCAGGTAGTAAATGTGGGGGGGAGAAGTGATCTGATTCAGACTATATCTTTGAAGGTATTTTTGAAGGCCTTTCTGGTGGGTTGTATGTACATTATGTATAAGGTAGTGGTAGAACTTACTGTCTAAAATAGCATGCTATTTGTAATTATATGAGGAAAAAATTGCAAACTAGATATATTTGAACTCCATATATAAGAGAAAAAAGTGAATTATTCTTCCAAGATTTTGGTCTGAACAATTGGAGTAAGTTGGAATTGTTAACACAGTTATGAAGTTGGGAGGAGGAAATTTGAAGATAGAGAGTAGGAAGAACCAATAGTTTTATCTAGTTAATGTGAATTGGACATTTATATGTATGATATGTTTTAAGTAAAATGTAAATCATAAAAATATTTGTAGGATATATCTCTGTTTTCACCTCAGATACTAACAAAATTATATGAAAATACATCAAGACCAAAATAGCTGTTGTAGTTAGGCAGTAGATATAGTTGTGATCCTATTGATCCTATTGGTATACTGCCTTTTTATAAAGCTTTTTAATAATGGAATTAATTTTATAATCATCAAAATTTCTATAAAAATAAATAATTACATTATTCTTTATAACTTATGCTTCTTACATATTTCAACTGTATTGCCTGATACAAAGATAACATTAGAATTTAAAAAAAATGCGCAATGTGTACTTTATGTATACTTTTAATTTAGCTCCTTTTAAGTACACCTTTTTATTCTCTAACTGATATAATTCAGAGACAACACTTAAACACAATTTAATGAATTAGCTCATGAGTTTTAGCTATTCCAATATTAAATTCCTTTTATTTATGGGCTATTTCTAGAGATGTAAGACAATTTTAATGTTTAATTTGGTGACTTAGTACAACCAATTTTATATTGTCTTATGAATGTGTGAAAAATATAAGTGTTAGATTATGTGTATTAGAGAAAATTTGTCGTCTAATTACATTATATCTCTTCAAAGTCTTGCTTCAGAATAAAACTCATTTTTAAAAGCAATAGTGCCAACATGGGGGCTTAAGTGGGTACAAGAAGAATAAATGAAAGAAGATGGGATTGGGAGGGAGACAAACCATAAGTGACTCTTAATCTCACAAAACAAACTGAGGGTTGCTGGGGGGAGGGGGTTTGGGAGAAGGGGGTGGGATTATGGACATTGGGGAGGGTATGTGCTTTGGTGAGTGCTGTGAAGTGTGTAAACCTGGTGATTCACAGACCTGTACCCCTGGGGATAAAAATATATGTTTATAAAAAATAAAAAATTATTAAAAATTAAAAAATAAATAAATAAATAAATAAATAAATAAATAAAAGCAATAGTGCCTATATGTTCACTCTTAAAAATCTAAAATGGTTTGTGGTACTCACATAAAATATGGAAGACGTTAACAACAAATGAAAATAAATCTATTTCAGGATGCAAACATTTATGTGATTACATATTTGTCTTTCCTTAAAAATAAGATATTCAAATCTGTTGTGGGGAAAAATTACAAAGTTAGAGTTAGCATAATCCTTTAATTACAGTGCTGTTAACCTGAATTTATCATGCACAAGCTTGGGAGAGAGGTCAGTCTTGTAGTGTCCCTCTCATGAGAACCTTTACTCCAACAGATGCCCCAATACTTCTCTGACTTCCAGTCACCCAAACCAAGTCTGGTGTAATTCATTACACAAATATGTTTGTACATTAATATTATAAAGCCATGATTACCTCAAATATCTTGGGTAATAGTTAGTTGAATTGATATATTTGAATGTATTTTATAAACTACAAAGTTCTAAAAAAAAAACTACTAAAAACACAGAGGGATTCACTAAAGAAATGTTGAAAAATAAAAGCAAAACTGTGGGCATCACATCACCTGATTTCAAGCTTTATTACAAAGTTGTGATCACCAAGACAGCATGTTGCTGGCACAAAAACAGGCACATAGATGAATGGAACAGAGTAGAGACCCCAGATATAAACCCTTAACTCTATGGCCAAATAATCTTCGGCAAAGCAGGAAAAAATATCCAGCAGAAAAAAGTCTCTTCAATAAATGATTATGGGAAAATTGGACAGCTATTTTTAGAAGAATGAAACTTGACCATATACCATACAGAAAGATAAACTCAAAATGGATGAAAGACCTCAATGTGAGACAGGAATCCATCAAAAAACATCAAAATCCTAGAGAAGAACATAGGCAGTAACCTCTTAGACATTGGCCACAACAACTTCTTTCAAGACACATCTGCAAAGGCAAAGGAAACAAAAGGAAAATGAAATTTGGGGACTTCATTAAGATCAAAAGCTTCTGTACCTCAAAAGAAACAGTCAACAAAACATAGAGGCAACCCACAGAATGCAAATGACACTACAAAGGGCTGATTCCAAGATTTACAAAGAACTCCTCAAATTCAAACTCAAAAAACAGATAATCATGTCAAAAAATGGGCAGAAGACATGAACAGACACTTCTCCAAAGACGACACACAAATGGCTAGCAGACACATGGAAAAATGTTCATCATCATTAGCCATCAGGGAGATATTACCTTACACCAATTAGAATGGCAAAGATTAATAAGACAGGAAACAGCAAATATTGGAGAGGATGTGGAGAAAGGGAAGCCCTCATACACTGTTTGGGAGAATGCAAGTTGATGCAGTCATTTTGGAAGACAGTGTTGGGATTCCTCAGAAAATTAAAAATAGAGCTACCCTATAACCTGGCAATTGTGCTACTGGGTATTTAGCCCAAAGATATAGATGTAGTGAAAAGAAGGGCCCATCTGTACCCCAATGTTTATTAAAATAATGTCCACAATAATCAAACTGTGGAAAGAGCTGAGATGCCCTTCAACAGATGAATGGATAAAGAAGATATGGTCCATATATATAATGAATATTGTATCATCAGAAGGGATGAATACCCAACTTTTGTGTCAACATGGATGGTACTGAAGGATATTATACTGAGTGAAATAAATCAAGCAGAGAAAGTCAATTATCATATGATTTCAATTACTTGAGGAACATAAGGAATAACATGGAGGACATTAGGAGAAGTAAAGGAAAAATGAATTGGGGTAAATCAGATGGGAAGATGAACCATTATAGACTGTGGACTCTGAGAAACAATTGAGGGCTTTAGAGGGGAGGGGGCTGGAGGGGTTGCTGACCCTGGAGGAGGGGATGTACTACATGGAGCACTGGGTGTGGTACATAAACAATGAATCTTGGAACACTGAAAAAATAAAATAAAAATAAAAATAAATAAATAAAACAAATGTTTGCTCTGTCTTATCAGATAAAGGGCTAGCATAAAAAAATGCAGAGGGATTAGGCAGCATTCATATGCATCACTTTGCTTTTTAAATTTTTTTTGACATAAAAATATAGTGTAAAGGAATTTTTATAGAGAACTGTAATATTTTTTAATACCCACAGTGATGGAGATATTTTAAAGACAAGGACTAAAATGAAGGGTATGAACAGCAATGAGTTTTCTGCCTTGCTGTTGGTCCTAAGACACTTTTAAAGAAACTCAGTAGATGAGACAATGTGTATTTGAACTCTCAAGTTCTGTTTACATCATAATTTTACAAATTAATAATGGCATAAACTTAGAATTTTTGAACATTATGGGATATGATAACAAAGATAACACTACATTCTATAACATATTTACAGGGAAAAAAAACTTCATTAAGTTACAAATTAAACAATGATTTTTAAGTGCTGCTTAGCCAAAATGAACATTCTCCTAAATAGTACCATATAGTTTAAGGGTTTCTTATTCTAATATAGATTTTCAATATCCAGAAGCCTTTATCAATGTAAGACCAAAGGTGAAAACATTATTATTTGAGCATAATAAAATAGCTGTATTTATGAAATACCTACAATATAGGCAATTTTAAAAGTTCTATTTTGTGAAAAATATTCTGATTTTTTTAAACTCAGTTGGGACCCAAAAGCTTAATATAGATAATGAGTAAATAGACAAACTTCCTTCATTGTGACAATAAGCTATAAAGAAAATTAATGTTTCACACATAGTGTTAACAACTGAAGATATAAGGACATATTTCATAGTACTGAAGAAAATTTTACTATAATAAAGGAAATGACTTATCTTCAAATATAATGATATATCACATTCCAGGAAAATTAAATCTATCACATTCCAGGAAAATTAAATCAAGAATACAAAATGAGATTCATAAGGGTTAAATTATTAAGCTGCAATGGTTAAGAATAATTCCAAAGCATCCTTCTATGAAAATGTAAAATTTAAAATCTTAAATGTCTTGAAAGAAATAAAGATCTGCAAGTAATTACAGAATGTAACCATTGGCATTTACTTACAGAAACAAAGTTATAATGTTTGAATAATGATAAGGGAGGCAATATATGACCAAAAATTATAACCAAATGATTTGTTATCAAAATATTAAAAATAAAGAACTGTAGATATTTTCACATAAAATTTTCACACAAAATTTTTTCTTTAGGAAAAAAAAAAATGATGAGCTGCAACTATCCTAGAGATCAATATAGAGATGCAGTAATCAAATGAATAACAGTGAGGTTTAGATACATTACATAAAAACAGAGAAGATTAACCATGAATGGTTAGAGTTACAAAACATGGGTATGATACACTTTTTTTTTAAATTTTTAATTTTTTATAAACATATATTTTTATCCCCAGGGGTACAGGTCTGTGAATCACCAGGTTTACACACTTCACAGCACTCATCAAAGCACATACCCTCCCCAATGTCCATAATCCCACCCCCTTCTCCCAAACCCCCTCCCCCCAGCAACCCTCAGTTTGTTTTGTGAGATTAAGAGTCACTTATGGTTTATTTACCCTAAAGATACAAGCGTAGTGATCCAAAGGGGCACATGCACCCGAATGTTTATAGCAGCAATGTCCACAATAGCCAAACTATGGAAAGAACCTAGATGTCCATCAACAGATGAATGGATCAAGATGTGGTATATATACACAATGGAATACTATGCAGCCATCAAAAGAGATAAACTTTTAAAATACACAGGTAGTATTGAAAAAATAAGGGACTTATGGAAGAAAGTGTTAATACATTATTTTTATTTTATTTATATAAAATAAATGGAATCAATAGACATTCAAATGTTATATTTCAGGAGATGGGGAAATAGATGATTTCATATGTAGTCATTTTATATGTGAAGATTTTAATCTCCACAAATACTTTGAATAACATAGCAGACAGAAATGCTAAATAAAAATTCAAAAACAGAAAACTAGTGGTGTGATTTAAAGAAAAAAAAAACTGGGATAGCAGGGAATCTGCACAAACTTCATAATTCAGTTGAATTGAGCAAAACCCAGTAATAATGGTCTTACACAAGATGAAATGTTGTATATCGGGTAGAGCAAAAAATAAAACATAACTATTAATTTGCCTACAAGATTTAGAAATTTTTTAAATGTCAAAAATAAAAGAAAGAAAATCATACCTCTGAAAGAAGAGAACTTTATGTAGAAGCCTGTATAGATAGATCTGAAAAATAAAATCACGAGTTGAAAGAAAAATTACCCCATGTTGTGAGTTTCAATTAAGTTTGAAAAACTGTGCATTGAACAATCAAAATCAAGCCCCTGAGAATTATGAACAAGAAAATCAAGCCCCTGAGAATTATGATATATCCAGAATGGCTGAAAATTTGATGGAGAACAATTAGGAAAAAACTCAGTTGTAGGAACACTGGGGAGAAGAAAGAGAGAAAATAAAGGACTAACAGAGAAAAATCACAGAAAACACAGATCAAAGAAAACTCTGGAAAAGATACTATCTACAGCCAAAAGCACAGTCCTGAAAAGAAAAGAATGTGCAAATGGGAACAAAAGCAAAAGGCAGAAAATTTCTCTGAATCACTGTAGTCCTTGGAAATAGAATGAGGAGGCAACCCCTAAGTATGAAGCTTGTTAAGAGTCAGCAATTTAGAAGCCCCCTGAATTATAGGTCATTTATAAATTTGAAATCACTCCCTATCATAGACCCAAAGTAAAATCAAAGGATAAACGCTATCTTCAAAATTTAAATTTATTGATATGTGATTATTCATCTTAAAACTAATGTGAAACCTTAAATTTGGGGTCAGATACTATCCTAACTGTTCATAACAATGAAAAGAACTCTGCTTTTATACAAACAGATTGATGAAAGACAAATTTTAATGTAATGGGTTAAGTGCTACTATAATAATGTATTTGGACACAAAGCTACAAAGTAGTTTTAGATTCTTTAAACATGTAGTGTAGGGCACTCTATGGTAGTGGAAAAATAGTAATACATGAGATCTTCACCCTCCCCAGACACAAAAGTTTCTCTCTCTTCCTATCATCAGAATATATAAAACACAAAAAGAACACCCATCTAGATAAGTCAAGATGAAGACACCCACATTATGCTAAGTGAAATAAATCAAAGAAAGATGAACACCATCTGATTTCACTTCCATATGGAAACTAAAAAACAAAACAGACACAGAAAAAGACTCATAAATACAGAGAAAAAAAGTGATGGTTGCCACAGGAGAGGGGCTATGAATGAAGGGGATTAAGTGGTACAATTGTCTTATTATGAAATAAGTAAGTCACAGAGAGGAAAAGTACAGCATAAGGACTATAATCAATCTTACTATAGTAACATTGTATGGTGACTACACTTACTAAAGTGAGCACTGATAATTGTATAGAGTATGTTGAATAATCATGATATGCAAAGGAAATATATGTTAATAATAAAGATTTAAAAATATATATTCTTGCACAATACCTAGAAATGTAGCAAATTATAAATAGGTAATCAGTATATGAAGGAGAGTAATAAAGACCTATACATAGTTTGTTTTAAGGAATAGGATAGAGAATAAATAAGCAATAACAATATTCTGTTTTTATTTTGGTCATTTTCCATATGCTATACTCTCTGCTTGTTATTTAATTAGATCATTTCATTTAATTATCCTAACACCACCAAGGTCAGGTCTACCAGTTGGTAGGTCAGATAGTAAAGAATCAAGCAAAGTTAGGCAGCAGCTAGGAGTTATTAGTAATAAAAAGTAGAGAACCTGAAATAAGAAGTAACTATTATAACTATTAGCATAGTTTTTAAAAAGTTACTAAAGGATCCAAGAAGATTAAATAACTCCATGATGCATTTATTTCACATGAAAATATTAATAAATAAGTATGGAGAAACTTCTTGAGTATAAAACACACAAAGTTCTTGATAATATGTACAGTATAGTGTATTGAGGTTATGAGATATTCTTTGATAATTGTTTTTAGTTTATTCGATGACATTTAAGTGGTTTCCTGTTTTCCAGTCCTTGTAAATGCTATTCATTTATCTGGCCATAATATACTGGCTACAAAACTAACACATTATGTAAGGGAATTGCTGGAAGTATTTTACACCGTTCCTTATTTTTAAAGCAACACTTAAATGTTTCACAACTATTATCTATCAAAATATAAACTTTTGTCTGTTCTTATTTTACTAAAAGATTCAGTATTACTAGGTAGTGAAGTAGAGGGCATTTAATTAAAATAATTTTAAGATTCTTTTTTCTGTTATCTATTTATTTTATATTTTCTTTTATCTAGTAATTTAGATAATAATAATAATAGAACAATATTATAATCAAATCAAATCAAGCGATATTGTAGTCAAAATCTAATTTGGATCTTGAGGATATATGGCAATTTTGTATACATTGTGGCATTGATTACTTAATCATTTTTACATTTCTATTCATTGATGTAATCAATGACAATTTCTTTTCTAATGTTGTCATTGTTTGGGCTAGATATTAAGATGATTCTAATCTCTTAGTCTTTCACTGTATGAGCTTGAATTAGTTTTCCTCAAATATTTCTTTCCACTCACATGTGGTTTTCTTTACAGAAATTCATAATCTACTTCCTCCACTGTTTTAATGGTTTTAAGAACATTCTGCCCCCTGATTGCCAACCCATAATGGGTTAGTTTTGTTCATTTTTTTCTGGGAACTTATTTCACCAGATTTTTCAAAAATATACTTGGAAAAAATATATCAACTCACCTTTCTCTCTTCTATAACTGCTTCATTTATAATTATGCCTCCCTCATCCACCTTGCCATTACTCTATCTCCTGTTTTCATTTTTATTTTTTTTAACTTCCCCTTTCAATTCTTCATTACCTCCTTCTTTCTTTCTTTGTCCTTGACTAGAGATGAAGCAGTGACAGATTATACCAACATCTACCTACATGCAGAGTGCATGTGTGCAGGTCTGTATGTTTGTGTTTTAAGTATACCTGACTAGCATGTCAACATTATGTGGGAGTTTCTGCTCTGATACCCCATTACTCATTCTCTAGACTTTGTAGCATTCAAGTTCAAGCAGGTACTTGGCAAAGGCCATCTTCATTGTTGGTTTGACTTGTTTAGATTTGTATATTTTGTCACTTCTAGTTTTTATGGATTCCCCTTACTTTATTTAACAACTGTATCATTTTTTAGAAAAATACAGAGTGCAAACTCTTTTAAGTATAGAAATTTGGTTTTTTTTTGTTGTGTTTTTTTTTGAAAATATATTATCAAGAATAGCTTGCTTTTCTATTTTTTTTTCTTTTTGGCATATATTGGTAAAGGTGTTCCTACTACTGATTTGTAAATTAAATTGTCAAGAATGTTAAGAATTAAAAAAATGAAAAAGAATGCTAAGAATCATTGACACATTTTTACAATATCACAGAGTATCTAATTTGATATATCAGAAAACATCAAATTATTTAATCATGAAACAAAGTCCTGCAAAAGAATACGCACAAAAACAAATGTTTGACACAATCATGAAACAGTTCAAAAGTCTTCAAACAGATGTAATAGCATTTCTGTTTACTAGAAATGTTATTGATTTATTTCCTCAAGGCTCTATTTTTAAAAACAAGTTTGATTAAATATATTGTTGGATGAATGATCTTTTAAAGGTCAGGTTTATATATGGTCACCACTGTTGTCATTTTGGAATCAAGTGTTATTTTCTTTGCCTTTTCATACAAGCCTGAGGTAGTCCTGCTCTGAAATTGAATTCATGGGCATTTTTGCAAAGAGAAACAGGTAAAGAGATGGCTATGCATTTAGTAATCACTTGTTTGTTTTGTTAAAAGTATTTATAGCAGATCTCACTTATTTTAATAAATGTTGAAATACCCACTGACTTTGTGATATCTTTTGGCTATAAATCTGTAATCCTACTTGTGATCGTTATGTATAGGTGTATGTGTCTCTTGCCTTCTTGTGTTGTGTGTGCCTATGCACATGCACATGGGTGACCACTTGTATTTGGACTTTACTTTTTCCCAAAGCCTTTTTTATTTTAATATACTACCAGCTCAGCTTATAGAATGGATTTGAATGCAGTCTGAGGTCATTCTATATGAACAAATTATAGGATAAGAGGAAGAGTATTTTGACACTTCACAAATTCTGATGTGTAACATTATCTAATAATGTTCACTTAATAAATTTTTCTCAATGTTTATAGTCTGCAACCAAAGATGAAAATGAGAGAGTGATGAAATGTATGTATATATAAAGATATCAAATTTTAAAAATATCAAATATTTTAAAAATTATATCCTTATATACAGATAAGAATATTAGGTCATGAGTATGGATAAAAATATCAAAATATATACATTAGGCTTTTAAGATTTTTACTTGGGCTCTGGTGGAGAAAGCAGCAAAGAGCAGAGACAAGCCAAGAACAGAAATGAATAATGCTACATAACAACAAAAGGAGAAAAGTATGTAAAGGGATTTCCTTGGAAAGTGAGAAAGGGAAAAAATTCCCTTTTTTGATGACATTTGATTTCTAGACTCCAACACAACATCAAATAGGCATGATATTCTCATATCAATCTTGATTTCAGAACCTAATTACTTTTGACTTAAAGACCAAAGGGGGAAAAATACCATCATAACTCAGTGTTCATGATAGGATATATTAAAATATTTAGAGCTTTCAAAAGAGTTTTCAAAATATTTTATTATGATTATAACCCTAGATAACCTTAAGTAAAGTCATTATACATGAGGAACACTTCACTAAATCTTTTTCAATAATCCATACTCTTAAAATGAAAAACCCTGGGATCAAACTGCATTTATATTCTCATTCAATCATTTACTCTGTGACCCTTTCACAGATTAGGAAATTAAGGCACTTTGCACTTCCTGAAAAACTGAGTTACTGATTCATTTATTTGAGAACTTGGTAAAAATTGTCAGATACTCTGCCTCAGTTGTACATATTTAAAATGAAATATCTTGAAATAATCATAAAAGAACTGCTTGTTTTGTGATACACGTTAATAAAGCCATACTGATTTTTGTTTTTTAACAGCTCATTTGTAAAAAGTTCTGTATCTGGAAATGGGTTAAATCTCTTGATAAAAATTAATTTTAAATTCTCAGAATGATTATTTAAAACTGAGTATGTTGAATCTAGAGCCACTGAAAATAATCTTTATATCACTAAAATTTTATATATTCTGGGGCACCTGGGTGGCTCAGTGGGTTAAAGCCTCTGACTTAGGCTTGGGTCTTGATCCCAGGGCTCTGGGATCAAGCCCCCCATCAGGATCTCTGCTCAGCGGGGAGCCTGCTTCCTCCTCTCTCTCTGCCTGCCTCTCTGCTTACTTGTGATCTTTGTCAAATAAATAAAATCTTTAAAATATATATACATATATATGTATATTCTTACCCATTTCTTTTTTAATTTATTAAAAACAAATCTTCATAATCTGAACATTTTACCAAAGATTTTCAGGGACTTGCAAGACTATCACTTCCAAATTCAATTTCCTTCAAATACTATTTTCATGTAGCATTTTCTTTTTATGAATATTAAAATAACATTTTTCTATATTGAAATTGTGATAATTAGCTTATTTACATATTCAATCTCTATCTTTTTGACAGTATAAAATGGCTTTAATTCATTTCTTTCAATCTTTTTACTTTGTCCATGTAATCAATATCTGTAATCACTAAGCAAAACACTAACTACTTTTGTTTCTATTTTGTTACTCTTTATTCAGTGAAACAGTTTACTATAATTTAAATATGAAGGAAACCAAGTATATCTCTTGTATGCCATTATTTTTCAAAAGCCATTTAGGAGAAACAGGAATCTATATAGACAGATAAAAATAAACAGGTATCAAAAAAAGTAGTTAAGTTTAAATGCCAGGGAGCACAGGATTTTGGGTCATTTAGCAAATGTTGACAAGAATTGTAAAGAAAAAAAAACATTTAAATATTGTTATTTGTCAATATCTTGAATAATTTACTGTGTCTTTATTTTATATTTCAGTATAACATATGACATGTAATTATGTGTGACTACTGTGGGTTATAAATAAATAAAATTAGTGTTGCACATATAATATGTATACATAGACAGTAATAAGAATTTCAAGTGTAACATTGCTTGTCATAGAAAATAATATTAGAAGGGCACCTGGGTAGCTCAGTCAATTAAGCATTTTACTCTGGATTTCCTCTCGGATCTTGATCTTGGGGTCATGGGATTGAGCCCTGAAGTGGGCTCTGCACTCAACAGTGAGTCCTTGGAGTTTCTTTCCCTTGCCCTCTCCCTCTGCTCCCCACTCTTCCACTCACGTGTGTATTCTTTCTCTAAAATAATAATCTTTTTTTAAAGAAAACATTAGAAACTATATTATCATATATTGCTAAAAATAATTTTTGAAATGAATTTAGTACAGTTATATAATGGAATACATTTAATTGGCTTTATTGAGTTCAATGTGCTTGATTTAGTGTTTTCCATGTAAAATTCAGTTGTTTCTAGCAGTCAAGGGTCTTTCTACTACTCACTCCAAAGATTCAGTTGGTGCCAAAACATAAGGGGCAGAGTCACAGATTGTTCCAAGATATGCTCAGAGACCATGGTGTTCAGCACCAGAAGGGCATAGAGAGCAGAGAGAAATGGCTGCCTTTTGCCTAGCTCCTCTTTGCCCCTCTGGTGATGCAATGCAAATGAGATGTCATAGCACTGATAATGGGATCTACTAGAGGCAAGGAACCCTGGCAAAAAGAGTCAGGGCATTCATGTAAAAGAGTGACCAGCTGCTCTGACACCTTCTGAGAGAGTTTCCATGGTAACATAATGGAAAGAATTTTGATTTCTTACTCTAGTTCTTTGGAATGCAAATAAATCTCTCCAGGGAGAAATGAAGACTAGAGTTTCCAGCTGTACAAATCCTGGAGGGTCTCTAAAGGGTCTCATTCTCTCTTGAAATGTAAACACCCACCCCTGGGGAGGTAAATCTCAGAGGACAGTCTCTAATAATCTTATCTCTCAGAATTAACTTCAGGGTTTGTTATTTTATTCCAGTTCCAAAGTTAGTAAAATTTGCTTTAAAAATCCTGCATGTACATAAACAAAAATATTGTATCCACAATCTAAAAATATTCATATAAATCACCAAAAGAAAGGAAGACTATTCCAAAATAACCTTACAACTGGAGCTCTCAAATGGTGTTGATTGACTTATAAATTGCTGAAACTACTTTGGAAAGTATATGATTCTATTACAGCTACATGTATGCTGTGTTTGTCCATTCAGGCTGCTATAACAAAATAGTACTAAGTGGGTAGTTATTAAAGAGAAATTTATTTCACATGGTTCTAGAGGCTGGGAAGGCCCAGATCACGGTACCAGCAGATTCTACATGGTAGGTTGTTCAGAACCCACTTCCTGTTTCATAGATTGTAATATCTTTCTGTGGTCCCACATGGAAGAAGGAGGGTGGAGAGCCATTGTTATCTATTTTATAAGTACACTGAACCCATTCATGAGGGCTCCACCCTATAACCTGAGCTCCACCCTATGACGTATGACCTCCACCTTATGACCCTTCATCCCAATAATTCATGTTGTGTATTAGAGTTTCAATATATGAATTGTGTGAGGGGGTTCACAAATATTCAGACTGTAACAGTCTGCTTCTGGTCCCCCTAAATGCATGTCCTTATCACATGTGAAATATATTAATTCTATTCCAATAGCCCCAAAAGTCTTAACTAGTTGAACTCCAATATCTCCTCTAAAGCACATCTAAATCAGGTATGGATGAGATGACTCATCCTTAGGCAAATTACTCTACAGCTCTGAACCTGTGAAATAAACATGTAATGTTCTTCCTAACTGCTATGATGGAACAATCACTGGATGAACATCTCCATTCCAAAAGGGAGAAATAGGAAAGAGCAAAGGGTAAATGATTCCTGAACAAGTTCAAAACTAAGACCACTGAGGCAGACTTAGGCCCCAAGGCTCTGGGCACCACCATTCCCTTTGCTCTGCTGGGCGCAGGCTACTCCACACTCTCCTGAGCAAAAATTGCTTGCAGGTGGGTCTACAGTCTGTAGTCTAGGGTAGCCAGTGGCTTTTCCTCAATAGGGCCTCTCTGTAGTGACCTCACTCTTCTGTTTTCTCTTGACTAGTTCACTGCCTGAAGCCTTATTCTTTGCAATGAAGGAGGAGGTGGCCACAACCTCTGTCCTTTGTTGGACTTAGCACTGGACACATGGAACCCACAGAAGCTGCACTTGGGTCAGTGGAGGAACACCACGCCAGAATCAAGCCAAATTCCTGCCCCTTCATAACAAGAATGTTTTTTCCTTTCATTACTAATAACATGTTCCTCATCTCCCTGGAACTCTTCATCAAAATATGGCCTTTACTGCCTGTTTTTATGAACATTCTGTTTACAACTACTTAGATATTCTCCAAGTAGTCTGAGGTTTTCTCTATAGCTCTCCTCTCCTTCTGAGTCCTTAGGACAGTCCCCTTTAACAGTACATTCACTGCAATGTAGGTTTCCTCTATCATACTTCCCCCAAACTCTCCGAGTCTCTGTTATTCTCCAGTGCATGGCTGCTCCCACATATTTAAGTATTTCTTATAGCAGTATTCTCAATTCTAGATTTTGAGGGAACATCATCATTCCAACCATAGCAAATGTATACTCTATGATCCAGTAATTTCACTGCAATAACCTGACAGAAATGTATAAACTTTCCACAAAATGTCCAAGATTGCTTATAAAATACTTATTGATAATGGTCCCAAATTAGAAGTTTCCCAATGACATTAAGAATGAAATGGATGGAGGAGGAGTCAAGATGGCGAAGAAGTAGCAGGCTGAGACTACTTCAGCTAGCCGGAGATCAGCTAGATAGCTTATCTAAAGATTGCAAACACCTGAAAATCCATCGGCAGATCAAAGAGAAGAAGAACAGCAATTCTGGAAACAGAAAAACAACCACTTTCTGAAAGGTAGGACCGGCAGAGAAGTGAATCCAAAGCGACGGGAAGATAGACCCCAGGGGGAGGGGCCGGCTCCCGGCAAGCAGTGGAGCACCCGCGCACAAAATCAGGACTTTTAAAAGTCTATTCTGCTGAGGGACATCGCTCCAGAGGCTACCTGGGGCAAAGCCCACACGGGGTCAGCGTGGCCTCAGGTCCCGCAGGGTCACAGAAAGATCGGGGGTGTCTGAGTGTCACGAACTTGCAGGTATTAGAACAGGAAAGCCGGCTACAGAGACAGAACCGACAGTAAGCTCACAGCTCGGGGTGACCTTGAACCGGTCGCAGGCTCAGTGAGCTCAGAGTGCAGCTGGAGGTCAGGCAGACGGGAGTAACTGGGCGCTGTTCTCTGAAGGCGCACTGAGGAGTGCGGGCCTGGGCTCTCGGATCCTCCAGGCCAGAGACCAGGAGGCCGCGATTTGCATTCCCGTCCTCCGGAAATCTACTGAGAGCGCTCAGGGAACAAAAGCTCCTGAAAGCAAACCCGAGCAGATTACTCACCCCGGCCCCGGGTAAGGGTAGTGTAATTCCGCCTGGGGCAGACACTTGACAATCACTACAACAGGCCCCTCCCCCAGAAGATCAACAAGAAAACCAGCCGAGACCAAGTTCACCTACCAAGGAGTGCGGTTTCAATACCAAGGAGAGCAGCAGAATTCCAGAGGAGGAGAAAGCCAAGCGCGGAACTCATGGCTTTTTCCCTGAGATTTTTTTTTAGTCTTGCAGTTAATTAAATTTTTTTCTTTTTCATTTTTTTTTTCTCGCCTTCGGGTAAAATTTTTTTTTAACTGTTACCTTTTTCTTTTTTAACGATTTTTTACTAGATTATCTAATATATATATATTTTCTTTTTTTATATTTTTCTTAGGTGTTTTCTTTTTTTTTAATTCTTTTCTTTTTTTTTTTCTTTTTTCTTTTTTTATCTTTCTTCCTTTTTGAACCTCTTTTTATCAACTTTGTCCCCCCTCACGATATTGGATCTCTTCTACTTTGGTTAAAGCATATTTTCCTGGGGCTGTTGCCACCCTTTTAGTATTTTACTTGCCCCTTCAAATACTCTTATCTGGACAAAATGACAAGACGGAAAAATTCAACACAAAAAAAAGAACAAGAGGCAGTACCGAAGGCTAGGGATCTAATCAATACAGACGTTGGTAATATGTCAGATCTAGAGTTCAGAATGACAATTCTCAAGGTTCTAGCCGGGCTCAAAAAAGGCATGGAAGTTATTAGAGAAACCCTCTCGATGATATAAAAGCCCTTTCTGGAGAAATAAAGGAACAAAAATCTAACCAAGTTGAAATAAAAAAAGCTATTAATGAGGTGCAATAAAAAATGGAGGCTCTCACTGCTAGGATAAATGAGGCAGAAGAAAGAATTAGTGATATAGAAGACCAAATGACAGAGAATAAAGAAGCTGAGCAAAAGTGGGACAAACAGCTACTGGACCACAAGGGGAGAATTGGAGAGATAAGTGACACCATAAGATGAAACAACATTAGAATAATTGGGATTCCAAAAGAAGAAGAAAGAGAGAGGGGAGCAGAAGGTATACTGGAGAGAATTATTGGGGAGAATTTCCCCAATATGGCAAAGGGAAAGAGCATCAAAATTCAGGAGGTTCAGAGAATGCCCCTCAAAATCAATAAGAATAGGCCCACACCCCGTCACCTAATAGTAAAATTTACAAGTCTCAATGACAAAGAGAAAATCCTGAAAGCAGCCCGGGAAAAGAAGTCTGTAACATACAATGGTAAAAATATTAGATTGGCAGCTGACTTGTCCACAGAGACCTGGCAGGCCAGAAAGAGCTGGCATGATATTTTCAGAGCACTAAACGAGAAAAAACATGCAGCCAAGAATACTATATCCAGCTAGGCTATCATTGAAAATAGAAGGAGAGATTAAAAGCTTCCAGGACAAACAAAAACTGAAAGAATTTGCAAACACCAAACCAGCTCTACAGGAAATCTTGAAAGGGGTCCTCTAAGCAAAGAGAGAGCCTACAAGTGGTAGATCAGAAAGGAACAGAGACCATATACAGTAACAGTCACCTTACAGGCAACACAATGGCCCTAAATTCATATCTCTCAATAGTTACCCTGAATGTGAATGGGCTAAATGCCCCTGTCAAAAGACACAGGGTATCAGAATGGATAAAAAAACAAAACGCATCTATATGTTGCCTCCAAGAAACTCATTTTCAGCCCGAAGACACCTCCAGATTTAACGTGAGGGGATGGAAAAGAATTTACCATGCTAATGGACATCAGAAGAAAGCAGGAGTGGCAATCCGTATATCAGATCAGTTAGATTTTAAGCCAAGACTATAATAAAGGTTGAGGAAGGACACTATATCATACTCAAAGGGTCTGTCCAACAAGAAGATTTAACAATTTTAAATATCTATGCCCCCAACGTGGGAGCAGCCAACTATATAAAACAATTAATAACAAAATCAAAGAAACACATCAATAATAATACAATAATAGTAGGGGACTTTAACACTCCCCTCACTGAAATGGACAGATCATCCAAGCAAAAGATCAGCAAGGAAATAAAGGCCTTAGGGACACACTGGTCCAGATGGACATCGCAGATATATTCAGAACATTTCATCCCAAAGCAACAGAATACACATTCTTCTCTAGTGCACATGGAACATTCTCCAGAATAGATCACATCCACGGTCCTAAATCAGGACTCAACCGGTATCAAAAGATTGGGATCATTCCCTGCATATTTTCAGACCACAATGCTCTAAAGCTAGAACTCAACCACAAAAGGAAGTTTGAAAAGAACCCAAATACATGGAGACTAAACAGCATCCTTCTAAAGAATGAATGGGTCAACCGGGAAATTAAAGAAGAATTGAAAAAAATCATGGAAACCAATGATAATGAAAATACAACGGTTCAAAATCTGTGGGACACAACAAAGGCAGTCCTGAGAGGAAAATATATAGTGCTACAAGCCTTTCTCAAGAAACAGAAAGGTCTCAGGTGCACAACATAACCCTACACCTAAAGGAGCTGGAGAAAGAACAAGAAAGAAACCCTAAGCCCAGCAGGAGAAGAGAAATCATAAAGATCAGAGCAGAAATCAATGAAATAGAAACCAAAAAAACAATAGAACAAATCAACGAAAGTAGGAGCTGGTTCTTTGAAAGAATTAATACAGGCCAGACTTATCAAAAAGAAAAGAGAAAGGACCCAAATAAATAAAATCATGAATGAAAGAGGAGAGATCACAACTAACACCAAAGAAATACAAACAATTATAAGAACATACTATGAACAACTCTACGCCAATATATTTGACAATCTGGAAGAAATGGATGCATTCCTAGAAACATATAAACTACCACAACTGAACCAGGAAGAAATAGAAAGCCTGAACAGACCCATAACCAGTAAGGATATTGAAACAGTCATTAAAAATCTCCAAACAAACAAAAGTCCAGGGCCAGACGGCTTCCCGGGGGAATTCTACCAAACATTTAAAGAAGAACTAATTCCTATTCTCCTGAAACTGTTCCAAAAAATAGAAATGGAAGGAAAACTTCCAAACTCATTTTATGAGGCCAGCATCACCTTGATCCCAAAACCAGACAAGGATCCCACCAAAACAGAGAGCTATAGACCAATATCCTTGATAAACAGAGATGCGAAAATACTCAACAAAATACTATCCAATAGGATTCAACAGTACATTAAAAAGATTATTCACCACGACCAAGTGGGATTTATTCCAGGGCTGCAAGGTTGGCTCAACATCCGCAAATCAGTCAATGTGATACAACACATCAATAAAAGTAAGAACAAGAATCATATGATACTCTCCATAGATGCTGAAAAACATTTGACAAAGTACAACATCCCTTCCTGATCAAAACTCTTCAAAGTGTAGGGATAGAGGGCACATACCTCAATATCATCAAAGCCATCTATGAAAAACTCACCGCAAATATCATTCTCAATGGAGAAAAACTGAAAGCTTTTCCGCTAAGGTCAGGAACACGGCAGGGATGTCCATTATCACCACTGCTATTCAACATAGTACTAGAGGTCCTAGCCTCAGCAATCAGACAACAAAAGGAAATTAAAGGCATTCAAATCGGCAAAGAAGAAGTCAAATTATCACTCTTTGCAGATGATATGATACTATATGTGGAAAACCCAAAAGACTCCACTCCAAAACTGCTAGAACTTATACAGGAATTCAGTAAAGTGTCAGGATATAAAATCAATGCACAGAAATCAGTTGCATTTCTCTACACCAACAGCAAGACAGAAGAAAGAGAAATTAAGGAGTCAATCCCATTTACAATTGCATCCAAAACCATAAGATACCTAGGAATATACCTAACCAAAGAGACACAGAATCTATACTCAGAAAACTATAAAGTACTCATGAAAGAAATTGAGGAAGACACAAAGAAATGGAAAAATGTTCCATGCTCCTGGATTGGAAGAATAAATATTGTGAAAATGTCTATGCTACCTAAAGCAATCTACACATTTAATGCAATTCCTATCAAAGTACCATCCATCTTTTTCAACGAAATGGAACAAATAATGCTAAAATTTATATGGAACCAGAAAAGACCTCGAAGAGCCAAAGGGATATTGAAAAAGAAAGCCAACATTGGTGGCATCACAATCCCGGACTTCAAGCTCTATTACAAAGCTGTCATCATCAAGACAGCATGGTACTGGCACTAAAACAGACACATAGATCAATGGAACAGAATAGAGAGCCCAGAAATAGACCCTCAACTCTATGGTCAACTAATCTTCGACAAAGCAGGAAAGAATGTCCAATGGAAAAAAGACAGCCTCTTCAATAAATGGTGCTGGGAAAATTGGACAGCCACATGCAGAAAAATGAAATTGGACCATTTCCTTAAACACACACAAAATTAGACTCAAAATGGATGAAGGACCTCAATGTGAGAAAGGAATCCATCAAAATCCTTGAGGAGAACACAGGCAGCAACCTCTTCGACCTCAGCCGCAGCAACATCTTCCTAGGAACAATGCCAAAGGCAAGGGAAGCAAGGGAAAAAATGAACTATTGGGATTTCATCAAGATCAAAAGCTTTTGCACAGCAAAGGAAACAGTTAACAAAATCAAAAGACAACTGACAGAATGGGAGAAGATATTTACAAACGACATATCAGATAAAGGACTAGTGTCCAGAATCTATAAAGAACTTAGTGAACTCAACACCCAAAGAACATATAATCCAATCAAGAAATGGGCAGAGGACATGAACAGACATTTCTGCAAAGAAGACATCCAGATGGCCAACAGACACATGAAAAAGTGCCCTATATCACTCGGCATCATGGAAATACAAATCAAAACCACAATGAGGTATCACCTCACACCAGTCAGAATGGCTAAAATAAACAAGTCAGGAAATGACAGATGCTGGCGAGGATGCGGAGAAAGGGGAACCCTCCTACACTGTTGCTGGGAATGCAAGCTGGTGTAGCCACTCTGGAAAACAGCATGGAGTTTCCTCAAAATGTTGAAAATAGAACTGCCCTATGACCCAGCAATTGCACTATTAGGTATTTACCCTAAAGATACAAACATAGTGATCCAAAGGGGCACGTGCACCCGAATGTTTATAGCAGCAATGTGCACAATAGCCAAACTATGGAAAGAACCTAGATGTCCATCAACAGATGAATGGATTAAGAAGATGTGGTATATATATACAATGGAATACTATGCAGCCATCAAAAGAAATGAAGTCTTGCCATTTGCGACAACATGGATGGAACTAGAGCGTATCATGCTTAGTGAAATAAGTCAAGCAGAGAAAGACAACTATCATATGATCTCCCTGATATGAGGAAGTGGCGATGCAACATGGGGGCGTAAGTGGGTACGAGAAGAATAAATGAAACAAGATGGGATTGGGAGGGAGACAAACCATAAGTGACTCTTAATCTCACAAAACAAACTGAGGGTTGCTGGGGGGGAGGGGGTTTGGGAGAAGGCGGTTGGATTATGGACATTCGGGAGGGTATGTGCTTTGGTGAATGCGTGAATTGTGTAAACCTGGTGATTCACAGACCTGTACCCCTGGGGATAAAAATATATGTTTATAAAAAATTAAAAATTAAAAAAAAATGAAATGGATGAATACATTATTGTACATGCACATAATGTAATGCAATAAAAAAATGATATATATGCAAGAGCTTAGTGAAACTCATAAACACACTATTGAATAAAACAAGCCAGCCACAAGAGTAGATATCACATTATTCCATTGCTTTGATTAGATATCACTTTAATCCTTAAAAAAAAATCTTAATTTGTAAAATATTGTTATCACATGCAGAAACAACCCTTAAGTTATAAAACACTACTATTGGAAACAATGAAAGAATATCACTTTAATTTAGCTTAAACATCTATCATGATATATAAAAAATACACAGGATTAATTTATAGAGTGAAGGAGAGAAATTTAGGGGGTCAGAAGTCACATGATATGAGTCCTATAGGACTGAATTTAACTAAACAAAATTAACACTCATTTTCTTCTTCTCTATGCGCACTTCTTCCTTTTTTTTTTTTTTTTTTGGCCCCTCAAAAATCATATATTGAAGCTCTAACCTCAGTGTAACAATATTTCAAGAAAGGGCCTTTAGGAGAGTAATTAAGGTTAAATGAAGTCTAAGAAGTGGGGCCTAGATCTGGTAAGACTGGTGTTTTCTTAACACCAGAGACACCAGAGGTGTCTCTCTTCTGGGAAGAGGAGAGGAAAGGCCATGTGAGTCCACAGCAGAAGGAAGCCATCTGCAAGCCAAAAAAGATGTCTTCCCAGACACTGACACTGCTCGCACTTTGATGTTGGACTCCCAGCCTGCAGAGGTGTGAGAAGAGAAATTTCTGTTGTTCAGATCATCCAGTCTGTATTTTTTTTTTTATCGCTGCACTGACAGAATAATGAATTAGTTATAATTATGAAATTATGGTGCTGGGTGTCTTGGTGGGTTAAGCCTCTGCCTTTGGCTCAGGTCATGATCTCAGGGTCCTGGGATCTAGTTCCACATCGGGCTCTTTGCTCAACAGGGAGCCTGCTTCGCCCACCTCCAGCCTGCCTCGCTGCCTACTTGTGATTTCTGTCAAATAAATAAATAAAAATCTTAAAATATATATATAAAATTAGTGTATAAAGTTATAGTATTTAAAAAGTTATAGTTAAAAACCCTAGAATAGGTTGAACTTTTAAAGGAATTTCTCTTCTGAAACATTCAGAAAACTGTATGTTTTCTTTGCTTGTTCCTTTAAAATACTCCTTCCATTTAATTACTACCTCCTCCATTTTTTGCTGTCTCCTTGGAGGCTGTAGCAGCATATTTCTCAATATTGGGTAATTTCTAGCACGTTTAACCTGAATTTCAACCAACATGGTCATTGTCTATTAAATAGAATAATTTTGAATTTCTAGATTAACATTATTTACTTCTTTCTTTTCCAAGTAACAAAAAAATGCTCTTGCTGCCAATGATCTATCCTCTGATATCGTAAAATTTCTGGGCAGCTCTTAAAGACACATGTCCACTTGCCAATTAGAGGGCATTAGGCTTTGTGACCTAAATTCAGTAACAGAAAATGATTAGTTTATCCAGCAATTGGATATGATATGCTTCATGTATTTCAAAATTTATAAATTTTCTGGTCTGCTGATGTCATCCTTTATTATTTTTAGGAGCTGCCACTGTTTATGTTGCTTATCCATAATGCTATTTTCAGTAGAATTACTAGAAAGGTACTTTGATATTTTGAAACCATATTACTGCTTATTTTTACTTTAGGAGGATTATGAAAGCCTCTCTTAAAAACAACAAAAAAATATTACTTGTTTCCCTTTAGATGAAAATGTTAAAAACTGGAAGCAAAAGAGAGAGCAAGCTATTTTAAGTAAGAAGGTAAATAATAAAATAAGGATGATGAAAAGCCAAATCTTTTCAAGCATGGTAAGAAATTACTGGTAAAACACGGAGGCTATCCAGGGACCCTTTGCAAATGAAGTCAAAGTAGATATCTGCCATAGTAATAAGTAAAATTACAACTTTGCTGTATTTTGTGCAAAAAACCCCTGTATCTTTAATTGATACATCCAATCAGTTTTTTTAAACTTATTTTACCTAAAGAAAATTCTCATTTTATCATATAAGTAGTGACTTGAAAACACATTATCACCTATTTTCTTTAAGCACTGTAGAGATAGTTTGAAAGTCAAATTCAAAGGTGTAAATTAGCATACCTATTTTATGCAAAAAATAACTGTATGGCATTTTCTGTTACAAATTTCTATAAGTATAATTCAGATTTTGAACTTATTTGTAAATAAATGAGAAACAAATTCTGCCAAGTCTGGATTCCTGTGTTTATGTCAATGTCATGAGTATTTTCTTTCTTTATATTTCAGGCAGGTTAAGTAACTATTGTATGGTGCTCATTACATATAGCCTAGCTATGTTCATTGTTTCTCAAACTCACGCATTTATTAGAATGATATGAAACATTTTAAACTATCCATTTTAAACTTTTTAAAAACTTTAGTTTCAGGGCTCCTGGGTGGCTCAGTCAGTTAAACATTTGATTTTGGCTTTGGTCATGATCCCAGAGTCTGGGGATTGGAATAGAGCCCTGCGTCTTATTCCTTGCTCAGTAGGGAGTCTGCTTCTCCTCTTACCCCTTACCTCACTCCTGTTCTTTCTACCTCTCTCTCAAATAAATAAATATAATCTTAAAAAAAAAAAATAAAAAGCCAAACAAACTTAAGATCTGTTTTGATTAGGCTAGAGTGATCAGGCTAGAAGTGAGTACTATAAAGCTCACCGTGTGTTCCTACGGTCAAGACAGGGTTCAGAGGCACAAGCTAGATCTCTAAGGTAAGTACATATTATTAGTTGAAGCAATTTTAAGTGTTTGTGATCTTGACTGAAAAAGGAGTACTTATAATAGAACTTTGCCTGAGCCTTTAAGTGCTTAAAATATTCTTGTTTTTATTTCATTAAATACGTCTTATTTATTTAACATTTATGATTCTAAAACACATTACGAATTTCACAAAACTTGCATTTTCTAAATGTCAACACTCTAAATGTATCACTTATTTTCCAAAATCATATGTTTGATTCAAATTCCATTGCTTTGTTGAGTCAATTCAATTTAAAAAGATAATTATTAGTTAACCCAGCAAAAATAGGTAGGTTTTTGCAGTGTCTAAGGAATTATTTCACAATTGATTTCAGTTTAACTAAAAAACTGGATTGTTCTATATGTCTTATGCATAACCTTATTCTTGGCTTTCTTACATTTATTTCTCTTTTTTCGTGGCTTAAATAAAGAAACTATGATTATCTGTAAATTGATTGCTCCAAAGTAATTAATCATTTTTCTTATTAAATTACCAGGATAAATTAAAACTCTTATGATTAAAGCATTTTCTCTTGTGTAAATATAACATGCTGAGAGACTGTGTTGGAAAATTACTATTTCAAAAACCAATCAGATTAAGTCCCCATATATATATATGTGTATATATATATATATATATATATATATATATATATATATATTGTTCTAATGATTATGACATTGCACTTACAGAGGAGTACTTATTCTTGCAGCAGATAACTTGTACAATGTATTATTATTTTTTAAATAAGCATTATTTGTATTTAATCTCATTGTCTACCTTCAAATGAAACTCAAATTGACTATACAATTGTTATTTACGTCAGTGAATAACATATCATCATACATACTAAACACTCTTCTTTCAAATATTTTTCTAATGCTTATTAAGAAGTTCAAGTTTTATATCTAAAGGAATACAACTTAGACTTTAGAATTATATTTAGTCTATATAGAAGGCTAATTTACCTGAAAAATCTCTGTAACAAATGCTAATATTAAAATTATTAGTTATTTCTATACATACATATACCTAAAATTGTAGGAAATCAAAGAAAAGAACCTCTGCTAGAAATACCAAAAAGATTTAATACCAACACAGCCAATTGCTTTGACTTTTCTGGGTGGCAGAAGAGAAGGACACAGAAACTTACAAATTCATTCTTTGTCACTCATTAATGAAGATCCGGATAATGCCTGTAAAGGGAAATAAAAAATCAGGATTTACATATTATGAGATATTTGTGTCACAAGGAATAAATTAGGGATAGTGATTTACTTTAAGTCAAGAGTATATGTAGGGAAAAAAGGAATTATTCAATCAATCCAATGAAAGCCAAAAGAAGAAAAAAAGTTATAAGAAACACACAGTAACAGTGAGAAAAGATAGAATCTGAGGAAGGACATTTAGCACAAAATTAGTTCATGTTCCCAGCCAGTCCACATGAATTTTTGTTTTAATGGAATCCTCAGCTGAAAGAGATAAAAACTAAAGCCTATGAAAAATATAAAATGGAGAGTCTGGCCAGAGACCTACTTACACTGAGCTAGAATATTAAAAACTAACAGAGTTCAATGAAGGGCATAATAAAGAACAGTCTTTGAACGTACTTGTAGACTGGGATCAAAACTAGGTTGTCCAGGGACTCAAATTTTGACCTCAGTTTAAGGTGGCCTGGGATGGGTAATGCCTGCAAAAGCAAAGCTTCTGGAGGAAATTACATTCACATAGACCTCAAGGTATACTTAGAAATTATTTACATGAATTAACTGTGTGAACTTAGCCAAGTCATTTATTATTTGTGTTTTCCTCAACTGTAAAGTGAATATAAGAGTAACTAACTTGTAGGTCAACATTGATAATTAAAATAAATTGATTAATTTTATAAATCATTTAGAATTTTGTCTGACACAAGTATGTGAATTATAATATTTGTGTTTGTGTGTATGTGTGTTTGTGCATGAGAGAGAGAAAGAGAATGAAGGAGAGCAAAGAATCAGCATATGTTCAAAGATAACAGAATACCTGGAAACAAATCAAATGGCATGAGAAACAGAATATAACTTCAAATCCTAGAATTAACAGATAGAATTTAAAGAATAATTATGCTTACAATATTTGAAGGAACAAAATACAACCTTGAAGATGAATGTAGGGAAATATAAAATCAAACATGGCAGATTTTTAAAAAAGAATACCTACAAAAAATAACAGAAAACTACGAGGAAATAACCGAAGTGCAATAATGAGAAATAAAAGGAAAGAAAATAGTGAAGAAAAGTTAAAAGATACAGAGAATAGAGTTAAAATCTCTAATATACTTCTAACTCTTCCCAGAAGACAGAGTTAAAAAAACAAAAGCAATAAAGAGATCATGGTTAATATTCTTTAACTACTGATGAAAGGCAAAATAAAGAGAGTAAAGCAGATTGAGAGATTCCTAACAAGGTGAGAACATTGAAAAGCAAACTGCAGAAAACAAGACAGAAGAAAAATCTTAAAAGCAGCCTGAAAATAAAAGACAGATCAAAGAAACAATAATTAGAGTGAAGTTAATTTCTCAACAGAAAAAAATGAAATTCCAATAATGTAGAATGGTAACTGCAATATTTTTAAAAATGCCAAATTTTATATTCATCAAAATATATTCCAATGATGAAAGTGAAATAGCTATTTAAGATATACAAACCAACACTGGAAATTTGGCATCAGTAAAACTTCACTGAATTAAATCTAAAAAATACAACTCAAATTGAAGGAAAATAGTCTTTGACTTTTTAGGCAAAAACTCACCTCTGAGTTCTTTAAATAGTATAAAAAGAAAATTAAGGTGTACAATTTTGTAAAAGGTGGTTGGTATAAAAATTATGATTTAAAGTTTTTATACAATTGCAGGGGAAGAGGTAATATACTAAGGTTAGAATTAAAAATTAAAATGCATTTAATTTCTAGAGCAGCCAATAAAGACAGAAACAGAATTGCAATATCTAAACTAGAAAAATTAATAGAAATAAAGAAGAAGAGATGTAAAGAAAGAACTAATTTTATCAAGCTGGACAGACAATTATCATAACTTAGGATCAGAGGTTTAACACACATACACATGTAATTTAATTTATACAAACAGATTAAAAGCTTCCATGAGTCAACTAACCACAACAGACAGAAGTCTAGAGGAATATAACCTCACTGCAGTCTTTCTGTATGTAATAGATTTGAAGTACGGGAAAACAGAAGTTCAAAATTAAAGCTTTGGGGAGAAGGTGGAACATGAGGGTGCTAGCCAAAGGAGAGCTGTCATAGCCACATTCATATAAGACAAAAATGTCTTTGAGGGAAAATAATTAATAGAGATAATGAGGACATTTTGTAAAGAATATAACAATATGGTCTCAAAATAAATAATGTAAAAATTGTCATTATTACAATGAAATCACAGTCACAGTAGAATTTTTAACCCAATTTTGCAGTAATTTATATAACCAGAAGAAAAAAAAATGTTAGTAGGAATATAGACAGTTGAACTACCTAATAAAAGAACTTAATATAATGGACCCATATAAAACCCTGCACATGGGCGCCTGGGTGGCTCGGTGGGTTAAGCCGCTGCCTTCAGCTCAGGTCATGATCTCAGGGTCCTGGGATCGAGTCCCTCATCGGGCTCTCTGCTCAGCAGGGAGCCTGCTTCCTCCTCTCTCTCTCTGCCTGCCTCTCTGCCCACTTGTGATCTCTCTCTGTCAAGTAAATAAATAAAATCTTAAAAAAATAAAATAAAATAAAATAAAAAATAAAACCCTGCACATAAGTACTTTAGAATTCACCTTAAAAAATAAAAAACAGGGGTACCTGGGTGGCTTAGTGGATTAAGCTTCTGCCTTCAGCCCAGGTCATGCTCTTGGGTCATGGGAGTGAGGCTCACATCGGCTCTCTGCTCAGCGGGGAGCCTGCTTCCCCCTCTCTCTGTGCCTGCCTCTCTGCCTACTTGTGATCTCTCTCTCTGTCAAATAAATAAATAAAATCTTTAAAATAAATAAATAAAATTCACATGGGCATTCTGTTTCTAGTTACAGCGACATAGTATGTAAGGATTATATCCTCCCACAGATAACAAACAAGGACTTAGGACAAAATATAATAAATAACACTTCAAAGCCATAATGATCTATCAGAAGATGATAACAATGAATCATGGAACACTACATCAAAAAAATAAAACAAAAATTAAAAACAAAAGAAGTTGATAGGAACTGAAAAGGAGTCAAATCCGAAAAGAGGGAAATGCATAGGATGAAATTTGCTCTAACATCACTTTTGATATCTCCTTCTTTTGATACCAGCACATCTTCCCCCTTGTTCTTCTAATGGGTTTCCAAACATAGATCCCTTTCTCTGATAACAAGGATGAGTCACTACAGAAGGCCAATGGAATGCCTGAAATTTACATTGTTAGCAGATCCTTACAGACTGGAAGAGAATGAGAGCTCCATGATATGATTCCAGTGCCAAAGAAATAAATTAACCAATTCTGCTGCTGAAGGCCTAATTCTTCCCTGCCCTTATCCTTCCCATGACTTGGTTTTTCATCTTGTCACTCAATTCTATAAACCTACCAGTATGTTTCCAATTAGTTCTTTTTGCTGAAGTTGGTCAGAGTTGGTTTCTATTGTTTGTAAATGAAGAACCTTAATAACAGGAAGATGAAGAACATAGATTCCATAATTATTCTTAATTATGGAAATACCAATAATAGATCATTTTATCAGTAAATATAAAGAAAACATTTGCCTGATAGAATACAAAAAGAGTGCAAAAAGAAAAAAATCATTTTAATTATGATTCTGAAAATAATCTATTGAAAATTCCAGATTTTGTTAGAAGAATTAGAAATTCATTGCTATAGCTTGCAAGAGGAAGTGAATTGTATGAAACAGGAAGAAAGAAAAAAATGCCATATGAAGAAATAATAGTGATGGAAATAGGAAAATAGGAAATTTCAAAGTTAAAGAAACTACACATAGGTAAGATAATACAGAATTTTAAACAGTCAAAACATACTAAACTGACATTGGTTTGGGGTGGTAAATGTCAGAATTACTATTATGGAATGTTGAAATAATAACATAAATATTAACTTGGTTTTACAAATGTATGAAGCCCTTTAACACTGTTTATAAAAAATACCTGCCAATTAAAAGATTAAAAAATAAGTTGATAGGGGTGCCTGGGTGGCTCAGTGGGTTAAAGCCTCTGCCTTTGGCTCAGGTCTCCATACCAGGGTCCTGGGATTGAGCCCTGCATCAGGCTTTCTGCTCAGCAGGGAACCTGCTTCCTCCTCTGTCTCTCCACCTGCCTCTCTGTCTACTTGTGATCTTTGTCTGTCAAATAAATAAATAAAATCTTAAAAAAATTAAGTTGATAGCAGTCTAAAACCTGAATATAATCCAAGAATTTTTGGCATTATTGAGGCAGCAATGAAGACAATTGGAACAGGTAAACTTATCAAACATAATATTGAAAAAATATACAGGATATTTATTTATTCATTCATTCATTTATTAAATCCTTTAAAAATTTATTTATTTATTTTAAAAAATAAATGAAATTTATTTATTTATTTTGAGAGATAGTGGGGGTGGGGAGAGAAGGGGAGGGAAGAGAATATTAAGTGACTCTTGCTGAGCACAGAGGTCCATGTGGGTCTCAATCTCAGGATCGTGGGATCATGATCTGAAGCAAAACCAAGGGTTAAATTCTTTTTTTTTTGGGGGGGGGTTTCTTTTAATAATTTTTTATTTTTTATAAACATATATTTTTATCCCCAGGGGTACAGGTCTGTGAATCACTAGGTTTACACACTTCACAGCACTCACCAAAGCACATACCCTCCCCAATGTCCATAATCCCACCCCCTTCTCCCAAACCCCCTCCCCCCAGCAACCCTCAGTTTGTTTTGTGAGATTATGACTTTACCACTCAGATACCCCTGGGAATTTTTTAAAATCAGCAAGTCTAGCAATTAAATCTCACAAATTACTCCTAGCGAAGTTTGTTTTGTTTTATTTTAATTACGACACCTACTGGTATCTTGCAGAATCTAAATTTTTAAACAAAAATTCAAACAAATAAGATATTTAAAAATGGCAGTTTTAATAGAAAAAATATTAAATTGAATCCAGACTTTTATTTGTAGAACACCAAATGTTTGGAGACATTATAAAATCATTTAGAGATATTTGAGAAGAAATTAGTCACTTTTATGGAAATACTTAGAATTTTATTCTTAACCTCACCATTAATGTCTATGTGGAAATAGCATAAAGTTATTCACAGATAATTAAAAGTTTAGAATATTTACCCATCAAGCCCATCTTGAACATGGACCAAAAAGTAACAGAGATCCCTCAGATAACACAATTAAACAAAATTTGTAAAATACCTTTTTTTAGTTATAGGATAGCACATTTTGATTTCCAAAAGTAATGCAAATACAAAATAATACATACAAATAAGGTTGTAAACTGTTCTCAATATGAAAATTTCTTGGCAGGGAAATTTTAAAATATTAAATGATATTTGGAAATAAAGATATCCATAAGAAAGTAGGATCATGTGAGATAGGGAAATAGGGTAATAAAGTGCTCAAATGCCCTTATTTTATATAAGAGCTTAATTTTGTTCTTGGCTTTAATAATCCCAAGTTATACATTGATAATTAGATCATTTTTTTTAATGTTGAAGAGTCCAGCAGGTAAATTATATTTCTTGCTTTTCTTTTCTTTTTTTCTTTTTCTTTTTCTTTTTTTTTAAGGTTTATTTATTTATTCCAGAAATAGTGTGTGAGCAAGAGATCTGGGGGAAGGGCAGGAGGAGAGAAAGGGAGAATCTCAAGCCGATTCCCTGCTGAGCATGGAGCTCTTTGAGGGGCTCCATCCCATGGCCCATGAGATCATGAGCTGAGCCAAAGCAAATGCTGGCTGCTTAACCCATTGAGCCACCAAGGCACCTTGGTAAATGCTCTTTTTTACAGTGTTTTATTGCATACTGCCTCAACTGGAGAGTCAAAGATGTGCACTGATATACAAAAGACTAGAAGAATTCTTAAAACAGAGAAAAGAATTTAAAAGTTTTCAATCCAGTGTGCTAGCAATACCTTTTATTTTTAGTGTTATTGATTGAAAACAATAGAAATTATTTGTAATGTCAAGCAAGCAAAGTAGATGTACTGGAAAGGCAAAAACAAACAAACAAACAAACAAACAAAAAACCTCTTAGAATTGAACAAAAAAAAGCAGTAGAATCAGGGTCAGACAGCAACCAGAGAAAAACTCAAATCAGATGTCAGGAAAAGGAGAGATATCTGGAAGAGAATAAGATGATATCTGCTTGTGATATAGCCTTTGGCCCCTTGCCACTAACCATTGTTGGTATATCTTGCACATGCACTTGTACTAAGGCTGCTGGGCTCTGGTCATTTGTTTTAACTTTGGGTTGTACATATCTGTCTGGTCACCATGAATAATTTCAGACTCTGCACCTAATTTTTCCCTGGGCAAAAATCTTAGAAGTGAGGCACTAACCCATCATATTTAAGTCTGTTCTAGGGTTTAACTTCCAGGACGTGGAAAGAGGAAAATCTATTCACTAAGAGCTTTGAAATTGGAAGACTCTGTGGTGGAACTCCTAAATGAAAGAAAGGATTGGCATAATAAACTAAAGGTCCATCTGTGTTGTGGTAAATGGCAAGGTTTACTTCTTTCTCAGGCTAGTTACATGTCAGTTTCAGCTCAATAAATGTGAAAAAGAAAAGAAAAGAAAAAGAAAGTGTTGGAAGCTTGGCAAATGCCCACATATCCTAGAAGAAAACATATTCTCTTTCAAACAGGAAAAAAAAAAAAAAAGAAAGAAAGCAAGCAAGCAAGGAAGGAAGGAAGGAAGAAAGGAAGGAAGGAAGGAAGGAATTGCAGTTACTAACATAAACTATTCCTTATATAACCAAAATCACACCCAACCGTTTCCTGAAGGAGAAAATGCCAAATCACATCAGGTCCATATTCATCTTCAGGTCCAGGACCACTAGAAAATATAGATTGCTTTTCAACTTCTTTCATGTTTGGCTTTCTTTTTTCTATAAACTCTGGCTTAAATTGTAAATACTTCAAATGCATTCTGTATTATATGGGTATGAGTGAAAGAAATAGAAAAGGAAAAAGAAAGAGAAATTGCAAATATCTCTACAAAGGAAGAGATAAAAGTTGTTGCTTTATTTCCTGTTTCCTCCACGGTTGACAACTTGCAACAGATGTTAAAACTCCTTGCGTTCCACTAACCATTTCATGTTTGCTTTGACAGACAATTCTTTTGATCATTTTGGTGATGAAAGTACACTTTTATTTCTGAAATATCAGAATTTTTTCAGGGATCCCCTTTATCCATTAAGTTTTAACATTTGAATAATACCTACTAAAATTTATAGAAATTATAATCCATTGCTCTTCCACTACCCTTCGAGAAACTATATGTGGGAAGTAGGGAGAGAATTTCCATCTTGGTGTTTGTGAAGACACCATTAACTGGGTGTCTACAAGAACAAGTACAAACTGCCCTGAAATGTTAAATTAATTGTTCTCATAATATATGTATCAGAAGGCATAATGTAGGAACACAGAAACTATAACTATACAATGAACGCATCTTTAAAGTCCTGTATGTGGAGCCCAAAAGCACACACGAAAACACACACGTGTTCATGCACACACTTATAAATTATTTCTTAAGTTTATTTCTCTTTTTGTTCTCTCTTGACCTCTAGGTCTCTACAAAATTCCTTGAAAGTTACAGTCTATCCCAGGTAAGCTGATGGAAGCTAAAGGAAAGATTTTACTCATGTTTACATTAAAGAATTTCCAGAAGGACTAACATGTGGCTCTGCTGACTTGGCAGTGTTTACAGGGTGAATCTAGATACCAGGGTCTTCACAGTCAGGGGCAGCCTTGTGAATCTGAGATTTCTCAAGCAATCACTTCTGTACAAAGAGATGGAGTTTAAAGATATACAGAATGATGATGATGATGATGATGATGTGTGTGTGTGTGTGTGTGTGTGTAGAGAGAGTGTCACTTCTGATATATTAAGTTGAAATTTTAAAACCAATTAAAAACATAAATTATATTTTAAAATTAAAAAAAGGAGAAATGAGAGATTTGTAACTGCTTTCTTGGACCTAGTATGAAGTGAGAAAATGAGACAACCCCAAGACGAGGAATCATGTCAGTTGAGCTGATTAAAAGTAATACAAATGACTATTTTTCCTACTTCTTAATGTAGAAATTTTCTTTCCTTACTCCACAATGGAGGCTTTGGGGCTTATTTTGTTTTTTGAAATTTCAACATTCTCGATGCATTTAAATTAGTAGTATCTTAGGCTACATATTATGTCATCAATTCTGTTAACTTATATGCAAATAAGTTTGGACAATGTTTTCGAAGATTAAAATATAGCTCTGCAGGAAAAAAAAAAAAAAGAACTTTGAGTTCTACAACTACCCACTGATTTGAAAATGGAACTTAATCTTTATACCTTCAGATAGCCTTGCATACAGGTGTTTTTTTAATATTTTATTTATTAGGGTGCCTGGGGACTCAGAGGGTTAAGCCTCTGTCTTTCGCTCAGGTCATGATCTCAGGGTCCTGGGATGGAGCCCCACATCTGGCTCTCTGCTCAGCAGGGAGCCTGCTTCCCCCCCTCCTCTCTCTGCCTGCCTGTTTGTGATCTTTCTCTCTCTCTCTGTCAAATAAATAAATAAAATATATTTTTTTAAGATTTTATTTATTTATTTGACACAGAGAGAGACACAGTGAGAGAGAGGGAACACAAGCAGAGAGAGTAGGAGAGAGAGAAGCAGGTTTCCGGCTGAGCAGGAAGCCCAGCACAGGGCTGGATCCCAGAACCCTGGGATCATGACCTGAGCTGAAAGAAGACTCTTAACAACTGAGCCACCCAGGTGCCCTTTTGCATACAGTTTTGATGAAAATGTCAGTACCTAGTAACAGATTAATCTCATATTAATGAATGCATCTCCTTAGGAATAATGGACCTTAAAACTAACTTGGGAAGTTTTTTTGTTGTTGTTGAAAAAGAAAATATGTAGTTTAGCAGTGATTTAAAACTAATCCTTAGAGAATAAACCAGAAGAAAACTTACGATTGCTGTTACTTTAATTTGCAGGACAACAGTTTTGATATATTATTAACTTTTAAATCGACTATAAAATTTAATTAATTCCCTATAAAGCTAGTTGATACATAAAACTGCAAACAAATATTGACTATTAAATATTTATAGAATAATTCACACTGTATACTATTACTTCTTATAGAGCTGTAAACTATTTTTGGACCTCACCAAACTCTGAATGAGTAAACTGGAAATGTATTAGGTTTTTCTAGTGTGGACAATATATGAAACTACTATACTTGAAGAGATAACTAGAACACTTCCTACCCACTCAACTATGACCCACTGAATTGCTCTGAATTATAAATCAGATGCTCTAGACCAATACTTCATTATCATTTCAAAATGTACTGCTTTCAAATAAGTTAATAATAGTTGTAGAGTATAGTTCAGGACTGGAAACAAGTCACCTAAAGATTATGGCCATCAGGAGTCCCCTGATTAACTAACTGTTACTGAGATCAGATGTTGCCTCTCCTCTAACACACCTTTCACATCAGGGTACTACTGTAAGAACTGAGAAGTTTTGCTCTAAACCACAGATTAATCTGACAAGTAATATGTGAGGTTAGAAATATCAAAATGCTTTCAAGAGAGGTGACAAACATTGACTCTAACCTTGTTTTAACAATAAATGAATTTTGATATCATGTACTAAAGAAGGAAGTATTTCATACCAAGTTTTATTTTTTTTCTGATAAGATTAATGGATGCAGCATGTTTTGTTATTCACATGTGGAAAAGAGGCAGGAAATTTATGCTCCAATAATGAAACACAAGTCCATCTCTTGACCTGATCAGGCCAAATTAGGTCACCTGCCCACCCATGAATCGTTATTAATCCAGGAGAAATGCCATTAACTTTATGATGCAAGTCTGGTTTCCTATGGCATCTTTGAGCTAACAATGGGAAAGGGCTTATCCATCTCTGTCCTTTGGGATGGCGTGAGATTCCCCTGAGTCATCGATGCTACATGGCATCATATTATGCTGGAATAATACCAGGATTCTACTTAGAAGTAAAAAAGAGGAATGGATTGAGTAGGCAACTAACTAGTGTTTACCTGCTATAAGATGGAAGGCAACAGTTAATTGTTTATATCGTGATAGCTCTGAAATAGAACACATCAAGTTTTCTTTATTTTGATTCTGTATGTATTTTGATTTGCTGAAAGCAGATAAAAAATTAAATCTCCTATATCCACACTTCTGGTTACTTAATATATCTTTGATTAGTTACTTTTAAAATGTATTTATTTGCCTTAGAAGAGTAATCATTTTGCAACTTCAAACACATGAAGATATTGTGGTTTTCTCCTAAGGTAATTTTCCTTTCTTCTCTCTCTTTCTTTTTTTAACATGAAACTGTTTTTCCTCAAAAAAGTGACTTTCATAAACTTGTGACTTGTTAAATATTGTCTTTATTAACATTACATTTTCTAGCACAATTTAAAACATAAGCATATATTATTTATAAGAAATGGGTAATACTGTTTCAACATAACCTTGAAAAGGGGAAAAAAAAAGAAAGAAAGAAATGAGTCTCAGTCCAGCAGCAGCCCAAGGAGCTTAGAAACAGTAATGTTAGTGCTAGCCTGGCAGACACAATCTACACAGAACTTAATCAAAATAAGATTAAAAGTCCATAGCAATTTCCTTGAGTGGCCAGTCAGATGTCCCAATTACAGTCACCAACCAATCTGCCCTGGGGGCCTATTTCAGAAATAAATTGGTTCGTAGATGAGCTGATGCAGAAGAAGGAAAAAAAAAAATGTTTTCTTGAGACTGTATCCTAAATTTTATCAAGTAATATAGGGAAACTTCAATGTTATTTATTCTCATTTTTTTGCTTTATATATTCTTAAATTTATTAGTATTATGTTAAATATTAGTTTATGTAAGCTTATTGTTTGACTTTTTATAGTATTTAATAGGTAACATTAAATAATAAGAAACCACAACAGTAACACCTAAGAAATGGTTCAGAGAAAAATTCTATTCAGTTATTAGAAGATTTGCCTACTTATTTTAATACTTAACAGTCACAAATATTGTATCATGCCAAAGAAATCTGAAAAATAAAAAGAAAATTTCAATCTGAGGGATACTCCTAGACACAGCCCTTAAGAGGAGAGTAGAACATTTCTATTGTATCATATCACTGAAATTTTGGCCTCACTAAAAAGATTCTTTTTTTTTTTTTTAAAGATTTTATTTTTATTTATTTGACAGGCAGAGATCACAAGTAGGCAGAGAGTCAGGCAGAGAGAGAGAGAGCGGGGGGAAGCAGGCTCCCTGCTGAGCAGAGAGCCCAATGTGGGGCTCGATCCCAGGACCCTGAGATCATGACCTGAGCCGAAGGCAGCGGCTTAACCACTGAGCCACCCAGGTGCCCCTCACTAAAAAGATTCTTAAATAAAGGAGTGATTTGTGGAAATAAAACTTTATTTGGGCAACATAAAGAAATATTAACAAAAAGATAATCAAGAGAATTTTTTAAACAGATTATATTCCTTTATTTGAGAGAGAGGGAGAGGGAGCACAAGCAGAAGAGAGGGGCAGAGGAAGAGGGAGTGGGAGAAACAGACTCACCGCTGAGCAGGGAGCCTAACCCAGGAGCCTGAGAACATGACCAGAGTGGAAAGCAGACACTTAATGAACTGAGCCACCCAGGTGCCCCAAGAAAAAAATTGACCCAAATTGCAATTTTACCTGGGACAAGACATATTTCTATCAATTACAAAAATAAATGCGTTTAGTTCATTAAGTTATATACTGAACAGTAATAAGTAAGTAGCAGAAATTGACTATATCTTTTCAATGACAACCAAAATTTCTTGATGGAAATAGAAATTCCTGATATTAGCCATATGATTTCATGCATTAGGCTAAGACATATGGCTATTTCTATGTTTTCAGGACAGTTCAACAAATATCTTACTTGTATAGTTTTCTAATTGTCAAACATTTTAATCTCTTGATTAAAATGTTTGATAAATTTTCCACAAATGACTTGGGACCTTGGAATTCCATAAAGATCAATCCTTCAATATTTAGACCTAAAAAGCAATCTCCATTGTCTATCAAATTCCAAATTTGAACTTACTTCTTTGTTTACTCCTCCATTTTGTTTCTTATCTTTCCTAAAGGTGCCTCATGATATTATTATCAAGAAGTGCTACAGTAGTAATTTACCTGGTTATAACATTTTCATTTATCCATCCAAAACTACCTTTGAACTGCTACTAAATTCCAAAAATACCTTTGAACTGCTACTAAATGTAATTCAACCCAACCATATTTAACGGTGATTATTAATGTACAAACCATCAGGATAGGTTCTATTAGGGATACAAAAACAAGTGTAACTGAATGACTAACCAAAATACTTGCAGTCAAAAAGGTGAAAAGAAGTCCTATTATACAGAAAAAATATATTAAAAGGCTATATGATTCATAAGCCTTTTTGATTGCCTTCAAATCTATTTGCTAAACTATGCAAGTTTCTTTTTAGTTTAAGTAATTATTTTCACATGTCACTCCTTCCGAATTTTTTTTTTTCTTTTTGTGAGTCATCAGCACTGTGCAATTGCCCATACCTGTTGTAACTGGTCTAAAGAGGCTAATCATCACATAATAGTTTTTGTGCTTTTTGGTCTGATGTTAGTGAGTGCTCTGAGGCAAAACTGAATGAGTTTCCAATAGCCAGTCCAAATTACAAGAAATACAGACACAGAATGCCTGGGGTTATCCTCAAATAAAGTTATATTTGAATTGCATCCAATATCCTTTATTACAATGTGGAAATGCTCAAAGCAAATACAATAGTTTCTCCTTGCCTCTGACACTTAACTTCGCAGTGTTAGGTTTAAATATAACTTTTGTTACAGCTACTTCACTGACGAAACTTGAAAAAATTTGATTCAGAATGGCAATTTTCTGTAATAACCTATTACAGTTTGGATTGTAGGACAAAACAGGAATCTCAATATAGAATCAATTGAATAACAAAATTTTATCAATTGAGATTCCACTGATAAAGTATTTAAGTTGCTCAGGTTAAAGCATATCATATTAGCATTAAATTTAAAACAAACATGTTGGAGGAGAAATAAAAAATATCTTTAGAGAATAAGCTGTTTTCAAGGATGCAAGTATTAGATGCCATATGACTTGTGTGATCATTATAAATAAAAACACTACAATTGTGTCGTATTTTAATTTATTAATATACATTCACAATTAATTTATTATTTTAATAAGTAACTCATGTGCTTGGTAGCATAATGCATGTAGTGAAAAGAACATAGTTTTTAGTTTCAGACAGAATTATATTTAATTCTGGCTCTGTAACTTGCCAGCTATACAAACTTGATTATATTACTCAGTTTGAATTTTGGATTCCATTCTTACAGAGTAGTAATAATATTGACTCTCTTTTAAAATATCTGAGTAGTTTATAAACAGTCTGTATGAAGTCTTTGGCAATATTCATGTATAAACAAATGACTGTTACTAAGTATCATTCCTAGACTGACTCTAGTTTCAAAAGACACTTAGAAAAAAACAGGTTTGTTCAAATAAAATTCACGATATATATATATATTTTTTTTCCACTTATGCTGACTGGTTTCTTTGTCAATTAGTCTGAATTAGCTAAGGGTTACTGGTTTGTAACAGAACATTTAGATCATAAATTATGCACATTTATATTATAAATCGAAGTTTCTGGTTATTTCAAATTGAGCAATATTAACCCAAACTTCTCCACTGGAAGAGCCCTTTTTTAACCAGCACAGTCTAGAGCATGAGTTAATTGTACTCATGATAGAGACTCTCTCAGGGGAGAACATGCCATGTATTTGTTAAATGACTGGAAAATCCTATTTTATTCTCTCAAAGATATTTTTGCTCATCAAATAATGCTGAGTGAATACTAAAAACTGTGTGATTATCTGCATCTATTGCTCTGGTAATTTCCTCCCTCATAGACTGAGGAAGTGAAAACCTTTCCTAATGTCTGCTTTTAGCTCAAAACTCTCTGCTAGTAGACACTTCCAATGACTGGCTGACAAAATGAAAGCATTTAGAAGACACTCCCTAATATTCCGGTTCGTGCATCTACCACCCTCTTTGAGTCTGTACTCCCACCCACCCACAAACATTGCCTTTGTTTTTGTTATGATAAATTAGTTCTCCTTGCCCTATTCCAAGGCCTTCTCTCCTACATATACATTGGATAATATCCTCTCTTGCTCTGTTCAAGTCCTCCATCCATAAATCATTCTCTCTTTATATTCTGAATTATAAAGTTTACTCTCCATTCATACCAGGTTATCCTGGTAACTTCCAGCATTAACCCCATTCTTTGTCCTAGTCTTTCTTCTTCTGGGTTTTCTATATTTACTATTTCTACTTTTCTAATTTTTCCTAACACATTCTAGCCAGCTTTTAAATTCTGTCAATTCACTAAAACTAACATTGATAAGAGTAACAACACTCTCTATTTTACCAAACTTATTAGTCAATTTTTACTTTTCATTATTTTCAGTACTTCTACAATATTTGGCAGAATATACTACTCTCTCTTTACAATTATTGCTTTACTGGACTGCCCAGACCCCACACTATTCTCATATTCTTTTATGTCAATGTCTACTCCTTCTAAGTCTCACCTTTATTCTCTCCATGAACTCTATTCTACACAGAAGTATCCAACAAATAAATTCTTAGTTATCTTCTCTTCCCTTCATGCATTCAATTTAGGTAGCTTAGGTGAATTTGAGAGTCATTAATCTTTAATATTCCAGATTAACCAAGGACTCTTAAATGTATGTCCTCTCTCATAATGTCCACATTCTCATTTTAAAAAGTCTATTGATATTAGAGATTGAATGTCTAAAGAACATCTCATTATAATTTTTGAGTCTAATCAATTTCTTCCCCTTTTTCATAAACTGGCACTAACATTTAATTAGTTGCTGAGTAAATGTGGTTTCATGAGGACAAGGATTTTGTTAAAATTGTGTAATATTTTGTCCCTCACAACTGACAGAAATGCCTGAATAGAGTAGCTACTCATTAATGAAAACAGGCAGGTGCGTAGGCAGGAAGTAAATAAGGACTATATTACATTGAATGAAGGGTTAAATGAAGGATTAGCTGAAACTGGGATAGGCTATGTAATATGTCTAATGAAGCACATTTATTAATAACTGTGATAGATTTAATCCAAAATCTGCTAGCCACAAAAGCTGTTTCCATTCATTTTCTCTGACTTTTTAAGTTGGTGCAGTGTAAAATAAGTCAGTAGCTTGGATCTCTTTGCTCTGCCTTACCTAGTAGTGGGTGGACGGACATACTTTCTATTTTCCAGTCTCCAGGGCAATGAACTCTTTTCACAATTAAGGTCTGCATACAATTTAAAAAGATAAAAGATGAAATAGAGAAACTATCACATAAATCTGGCCCATAAATATGCCAATATAAGTAGAAGAATAAATGTAAAATGGGGGAAAAAAAAGTAGAAATCTCACTTGCTCCTTTCAGAAATATAACAGATATTTATGTAAGTATTAGGTACATTAATCACATAAAATACTAATTGTAAGGATATGTTTTACTTGTTAGCAGCTGTACTGAATCATTTTTCAATTGACTATTAACACTTTCAAAGTAATATTTGAAGTCTCCAGTTTGTCCTTGTTAAAATTTCTTGCTTAGGTGTATAGACTGTTCCATGAACAATAATTTCAAAAACATAAGTAATCAACATGATGTTCTAAATGATCTATATTTGCTACATGCCATATTACATAGGTTTACATTTGCATTTTTAGTAAACATTATTTACAAAGATATTTCTTAAAGTGTACTATGTCTCAAATTACCTTTATTAGTATTATAAAGGATTTGATATTGCAGTTAAGTTTTACAGTTTTTTAAATGTAAAATATTTTTTAGATTTCTTTTAGTTTATAGGTAAGTCAGGTTTTTTATTGTTTAACTACAGACCATTTTAAATTCATATTTTGAAAACTATGTCTGCCTATGTACTTTCTAGTTCCATTTTAAAAGGCATTTACCATACCAATAGCTACCTTTGAGTCTAAAACTCTCAGCAACTTAAAACAGGAAGCTTGGACATATTTTCTTTCTAATAGTTTATAAAAATATTCAACCGTCTGAAATCACATACTGATTTCCACTTCGTTTTCTAACTATGATTATATAAAAATACTTAAAATTTTTACTTGAAAAAGTAGATCTTTGCATTATTTAAAAACTTACTTCCTTTTTTTTTCTTTCTCCTTGATTTATGAATAGATACTTGTATAAAATAATAAAGACAAAGATAGTCTCTATAGCCAATTATGGTTCGTCAACCAAAACATATTTCCCTGAATTTTTATTTGTTATATGTGATAAATGTTTTATTGAATGATAATTTACTTGAAATGCTTCAAAATTAAATGACCACTTCACCTCCAAAACTGTAGGGTTTTTGTTTTTTTTTTCGGTCTTGTCTTAAATTTATCCTATGATGAATCGCTTATTTCTTTGTTCATTAATATCATGTGACATGATCACCATATGAGATACTTAATTCCTCTGCTGTTTAATATTTAGACTTACTAATACTTCTAAAAATAGTTTCTATATTATAGTAAAATATGTAGTAATGTAGAAAAATAAGTGTGTGTGGTATATATGATAGAGTTGTTAAATAAATGATAGATATATGTATATATGTATGAAGACAATCCCGGCTATAACTCCCATAAAGCAACAGGCACTGCCATACATAGCTACAATTATCACTGACAATCTGACCGATTTTATAGCTGAGTTCCTCACAAATGAAGTTTAGGAGAGAGAAATGTGTAGAACCAAAAAAAAAAAAAAAAAAAAGGCCAAATATACAGGCTCTATCCAACAAATTCGTGCCAATTACTTCAATGGTCATCTTATTTTCTATTTAATTTCTCTCTTTTCATACATTTCTTTATTGTTTCCAATCTTGAAAAACTAAATTAAGTATGATTTGAAATAATGGCAAATTTCAGTTTCAAGCCAATTAAAACAAAATTGCACTTTTTTTAATTGGTAGGATTTTTTATTAGGCCTGAAAAAAAAATAAACACACACACACACACACGCACACACACAATGTATTATTAGCCCCAGGGGCACAGGTCTGTGAATCGCCAGGTTTACACACTTCATAGCCCATATCTTCCCCAGTGTCCATAATCCTACCACCCTCTCCCTACCACCCTCCCCCAGGTAACCCTCAGTTTGTTTTGTTTTGTGAGATTAAGAGTCTCTTATGGTTTGTCTCCCTCCCGATCCATCTTGTTTCATTTATTCTTTTCCTACCCGCCAAACTCCCCACATTGCCTCTCAACTTCCTCATATCAGGGGGATCATATGACAACTGTCTTTCTCTGATAGATTTATTTCACTAAGCATAATACCCTCTAGTTCCATCCACATTGTCACAAATGGCAAGATTTCATTTTTTGATGGCTGCATAGAGTGTGGGTGTGTGTGTGTGTATACCTCTTCTTCTTTATCCATCCATCTGTTGATGGACATCTATGTTCTTTCCATAGTTTGGCTATTGTGGACACTGCTGCTATAACCATTCGGGTGCACGTGCCCCTTCGGATCACTACATTTGTATCTTTAGGGTAAATACCCAGTAGTGCAACTGCGGGTCATAGGGTAGCTCTATTTCAACTTTCTGAGGAACTTCCATGCTGTTTTCCAGAGTGGTTGCACTAGCTTGCATTCCCATCAACAGTGCAGGAGGTTTCCCCTTTCTCCGCATCCTGGCCAACATCTGTCATTCCCTGATTTGTTAATTTTAGCCATTCTGACAGGTGTGAGGTGGTATCTCATTGTGGTTTTGATTTGTATTTCCCTGATGCTGAGTGATGTAGAGCACATTTTCATGTGTCTGTAGACCATCTGAATGTCTTCTTTGCAGAAATGTCTGTTCATGTCCTCTGCTTATGGATTGGAAGAACAAATATTGTGAAAATGTCTATGCTACCTAAAGCAATCTATACATTCAATGCAATACCTATCAAAATCCCATCCATTTTTTTTCAAAGAAATGGAACAAATGGTACTAAAATTTATATGGAACCAGAAAAGCCCTCAAATAACTAGAGGAATTTTGAAAAAGAAAGCCAAAGGTGATGGCATCATAATTCCAGACTTCAAGTTCTATTACAAAGCTGTCATCATCAAAACAGTATGGTACTGGCACAAAAACAGACACAGATCAATGGAACAGAATAGAAAGCCCAGAAATAGACCCTCAACTCTATGGTCAACTAATCTTCAACAAAGCAGGAAAGAATATCCAATGGAAAAAAGACAGTCTCTTCAACAAATGGTATTGGGAAAATTGGACAGCCACATGAAGAAAAATGAAACTGGGCCATTTCCTTACACCACACATGAGAATAGACTCAAAGTGGATGCAGGACTTCAATGTGAGAAAGGAATCCATCAAAATTCTTGAGGAGAACACAGGCAGCAACCTCTTCGACCTCAACCACAGCAATTTCTTTCTAGGAACATCACCAAAGGCAAGGGAAACAAGGGCAAAAATGAAATAATGGGACTTCATCAAGATCAAAAGCTTTTGCACAGCAAAGGAAACAGTTAACAAAACCAAAAGACAACTGACAGAATGGGAGAAGATATTTGCAAAGGACATATCAGATAAAGGGCTAGTATCCAAAATCTATAAAGAACTTATCAAACTCAATATCCAAAGAACATATAATCCAATCAAGAAATGGGCAGAGGGGGCACCTGGGTGGCCCAGAGGGTTAAGGCCTCTGCCTTCGGCTCAGGTCATGGTCCCAGGGTCTTGGGATCGAGCCCTGTGTTGGGCTCTCTCCTTAGTGGGGAGCCTGCTTCCTCCTGTCTCTCCTTGCCTGACTCTCTGCCTACTTGTAATCTCTCTTTGTCAAATAAATAAATAAAATCTTTAAAAAAAAAAGAAAGAAATGGGCAGAGGACATGAAGAAAAATTTAATTGAAATACCAGTTGAAAATGACAGACAACAGCCTTTCTAATATATTCTTTCACTTCTTTTCTTGGAAGTTTCACATAAAAATATCGTGTTGTTATTGATATTTAAGTGTTATTCTTCCCTCAGTTAACTGGATCTATTAAAGTAAAGATGATTGATTACTGAAGAATTAAAAAATCAAAGATCACCCACATAAAGTAATTAACAAATGAATGAATGTTCATTTCTAATACTTGTCTCAGTGATCACATGTGGCTTTTTAAAAAAGAAAGACAAATTCATGTGCTGCTTGGTTTTATTTGTATATACTCTCTAGTGCCAAATTTATTAAGAGAAAGAATTACTTATCTGGGGCACCTGTGTGGCTCAGTCAGTTGAACAGCAGACTTGATTTCAGTGCAGGTTATGATTTCAGGGGTCTAGAATCAAGCCCTGTGTAGAGCTGCATGCTCAGTGGGGAGACTATTTTAGGATTCTCTTTACCTTTGCCCCTCCCCTTGCTCTCTCTCTCCCTCTCTAAAATAAATAAGTAAGTCATTAAAAAGACGAGAGAGAGAGAGAAGGAGTTACTTTTCTAAACAACTAAGTCAGATTTTCCACATCCTGAAAGAGTCCCATGGGTGGCTCAGTCGGTTATGCTCCCCCTTCAGCTCTGCACTGAGCTCCATGTTCAGCGGGGAGCCTCTTTCACCCTCTATCTTCCACTTCCCCTGGTTGTGTGCTCTCTCTCCCTCTCTGACTAATAAATAAATAAAATCTTAAAAAACAAAAAACAAACAAAACACAAAGCAGATCCTACCCCAAAGTCTCTCCATTTCCCATGTCATTTTGCTTCTTTTTGCTTTTTTTCTTGACATCTGGTAAAATATTCACTTTTATTTATAATATTACTATCTATTTCCTTCATATTTGCATCCAAGACATAAAGTACATTTGAATGTCTTGCCAGTACTTGTTCAATAATGCACTGGATTGCCTGGCCTCTGGCAGAGCACATTTTTTGGGCTAGCCCTATCTTATATGCTCACACATTTCTTCTTCTACTGCTTGTTTGTATGCAAAAAGTTGGTTGTTTTGTTCCCAAATATATTTATATCAGATATAATGATTACTGCAACCAGATAATTTAAGTTACTATTATGTAAAATAGAGATAAATGAGTTTGAAAGTATATATAAATTGTTAAACATAAGCTACTAAAAATGCTGAAAAATTGGATTTATGAGTCAGATGCTTATGTTTCCTTTTTTGCTTTTATATATATTTTTTTAAATGGAGGGTGGGTAAATTCTGCATATATATTACTTTTTATAGATTTCCAACTAATTGGTCTGCTTCAAGAAAGCAGCACTAAAAAACATGGACCATATCTATTGCAAAAAGAAACATTGCTAACAAACCGAATTCAGCAATACATTGAAAGGCTCATACACATGATCAAGTGGGATTCATTCCAGGTGCAAGAATGGTTCAACATCCACAGATCACAATGTGATAAACCACATTAACAAAATGACAGATAAAAATCATTTAATCATCTCAATAGATGTAGAAAAAACACTTGACAACAGTCAATATCTTTGCATAACAATAATTCTCAATCTGCAGTTTGCACAGCAAATAAAATGATCAAAATGGAAAGGAAATAATTGCAAAATCATGTGTCTGATAAGGGGTAATATCCAAAATTCAAATAAAGAATGTTCATAACTCAAGGACAACAACAACAAAAATCTGATTTTAAATGGGCAGTACTGAATATACATTTTTCCAAAGACGACATATAAATAGCTAACAGACACATGAAAAGGTCAACATCACTGGTCATTAGGGAAATGAAAATCAAAACCACAGTGATATACCACTTTACATGAGTTAAAATGGCTATCATCAAAAATATAAGAGTTAACCAAGTGTTGGCGAGGATGTGGAGAAAAGGCAACCATTATACCCTGCTGGAGCCACTGACACAACTATTAGGGGAATTGTGAAAAAGTGAAAACTAAACTACCTATTATATGATCCAGCAATTTCACTTCAATATATATCCAAAGAAAATGAAAACAGGATATTGAAGACATATTTGCACTCCCATATACACTAAAGCAATGTTTATAATAACCATGCTGTGGAAACAACCAAAGTATCTATCAATAGAAGATTGGATAAAGATGTCAAGTATACATATTATATATGTATATATATATTTTAAATAATAACTATATAATATTTATATATTATATATGACATATATAATTAAAATTTGCCAAAAAAGTAGAACTTAAAAATATTATTACCAAAAAGAAAAGAAACAAAGCTCAATAAATCCATGTACAAAATTAAGACCCAAGACTTCCTATCAAATAATTAGTCAGGGCATATTTATTTATATTAAAAGAAACATTAAATGGAATTATTTATTTATATTATATATATATATTTTTTTTTAATTTGGGTATACAATTTGTTTTTGAAAAAGCTATTTTGGTTTGAATCCTTGAAAAAAGTAGACTTTTTTTTCATGGGATTCTCCTTTATTCATGCTAAAACAATCTCTCTTCTTCTCCTCACACACTGATATTTGGAAAATGTTTTTAGTCACTCTTAGGTTTTAAGAAATAGTATTGGTTCTAATTTTATAGTTTATGGTCAATTTGAATATCAATAATATTTCTTTTATCTAATTCCAAACTATGCTGCATTCCAAACTCAGTCATACCTCAGACTAGGCAAATAGCAAAGGGATTTTTACCTTCGTACAGTTTACTGTTAAATCTTCTCCAATTTCTATGTTCTTTCTGGCTCTTACAGGGTAGTAATAGGGAGAAAGGGACATAATAAATCTTGCTTAACCCATGTAGTTTTCATTGTGCAGGAGTGTCCTTGTGATGGTGCAATGTCTACTTTTTAGCTCTTCTTTAAAGTGGACCACAAATATGTGACAGTTGTTAAGAAACCATGAGAGACTGTGGACTCTGAGAAACAAACTGAGGGTTTGGGAAGGGAGAAGGGTGGGGGGTTGGGTGAACCTGGTGGTGGATATTAAGGAGATGCACATATTGCATGGAGCACTGGGTGTGGTGCATAAACAATGAATCTTGGAACACTGAAGGGAAAAAAAAAAAAAAGAAACCACAGCACCAATACATTCCTTGTTCTTAAAAAAAAAAAAAAATGCCTCTTTGGGATGCCTGGGTGGTTTAGGGGGTTAAGCCTCTGGCTTAGGCTCAGGCCATGATCTCAGGATACTGGGATCCAGCCCCACATTAGGCTTACTGATCAGCGGGGAGCCTGCTTCCCTCTCTCTCTGCCTGCCTCTCAGCCTCCTTGTGCTCTTATCTCTCTGTCAAATAAACAAAATCTTTAAAAAAAAATGTCCCTTTGAGTTGCCCCTTACAGTTTGCTCTCATCTCCCGATGTTAAGGCAGTCAGTACTGGAATTTTTCCTTTGTTAGGATTACCAGGTTATCCCAAACACTTCTCTTAGATGTGATTATTTCAAGGCAAACCAATTCCAGCTACCATCTCAGATACCGTCATCTGACCCAATCAAACCTTGAATATACACACAAACTCAGTTTGACTCAGTCTGCTTACAAACTCTCATGTTTAAGCTTTCATAGGCATGAGACAGATATCAGTACTTGCATCTCCCCAGAAACATGTCACGTTTGTTGAATGTTTCCTTACAGCCCTCTTCACTTGTTACTAAAGTGAGGCAAGAGCATACATAGGATAGGAATCCTATCCAAAAGAATCTCTTTGAAAATATAACCTCTGGAAATAAGTGAAAAACAGAAGGGCACAATGACATTATCACAATCTCTTGGTATATCCTTTGATAATATAGCATTTATTTGTTATTTTGAGCTTTTAAGTCTCTCACTACAAGTCTGAAAGAATTGGAAAAAGTCTCACTTATGTCTAGTTATTTCAGTATAATTTCAAATAACTTATGCATTACCAGCAATTAGTCATATGAAGCCGTTTACCAGACCCCACTGTGTTGGCAAGAAGGTCTTTACAACTGTAAGTAATGACTACCAGAGCTAGAAATATTGCTGACACTTGAGCACAGAAATTGGCAATATTTTGTAATTAAAGTGTATTATATTTTACAAGAAAATAAATGGTTCAACAATAATGTGGGCAAAGAATTGATTTTTGTCTCAAGTTTTCTAAATAGGGAAGTCACCTTTTCCTGTTTAACTCAATATTGGTAATGGTTTGGATTTGAGAAATTAGTCTAATCTCTTAGTGTGTGTGTCACATGCCTCTTATACCAGTGTATGCAACTGTGGTGGACTTTGAGTTAGCACATTCTGGCATTTAATGGCTAATCAAGAAATTTTATTTTTTATTTTTTTTTTATTTTTTTTTAAGATTTTATTTATTTATTTGACAGACAGAGATCACAAGCAGGCAGACAGTCAGGCAGAGAGAGGGAGAGGAGGAAGCAGGCTCCCTGCAGAGCAGAGAGCCCGATGCAGGACTCGATCCCAGGACCCTGAGATCATGACTGAGCCGAAGGCAGCGGCTTAACCCACTCAGCCACCCAGGCGCCCTCAAGAAATTTTATTTAAAAAAATACTGTGTTCTTCAAAATTAATAAATATATATTATATGATATATGCCTGATATGTATATATAACATATGCATATTTGTAACATATGTTCAGAGAGAAGAAAGTCATAAATTCTGGATGTCTTATCATAATGGTATTATCTAACATAACCTTGTAAGTCAACAGAATATGTCTGAACAAACTCTAATTAATTCATTTTTACCAAACAAAGCAAGTAGATTCTTATTGATATCTAAGGAGAAAAAACTGATCACTCTCTAAAGAACTGTTTTTTAAATAAAAATTAATATCTGAAAACTAAGAAAAAGTACTATGATCATGTTATTTATCATATTTCATTGAGTACCTATCTAAGCCTCTCTCCCTTTACACTGTGAATTCAAGGTAAAGAAGGAAGAGATTCTTAGCATTAACAGGACAGGATGAATCATGATATCTAGAACTTAGAGAATTCAATAAATTTTCATTGAACTTAACTGAATTTGATATAAAAATATTGTTTTGGGAAATCATGTTTCACTTGAGATTATTTACTTAGTAAAGATTAATAGGGCCAGATTGTGTCATCCTATGAAAATATTGGTATGCTTTATTGATTTTTCACTATTGCATAGTTTATACTGTAAGACTTTTTCCTGGATGTCTCCATACAGGGTTTCCAGGCATTAACAAATCTTTAGAAGCTCATGAGTTTAGTGCATTTTCATCAAGTTGTATAATATAACATAAATACTTTTCTTTTTTTTTTTAAAGATTTTATTTTATTTATTTGTAAGAGACAGAGGGAGAGAGAGCAAGCGAGCACAGGCAGACAAAGAGGCAGGCAGAGGCAGAGGGAGAAGCAGGCTCCCCGCCGAGCAAGGAGCCCGATGTGGGACTTGATCTCAGGACCCTGGGATCATGACCTGAGCCGAAAGCAGCTGCTTAACCAACTGAGCCACCCAGGCGTCCCATAACATAAATAGTTTTCAATTTGCTTCACAAGTCATTCGTAGTCAAATATTATTTTGGTTGCTACATTAGAGTAAAGAAAAATCTAGATGTAACACAGTGACATATATACCAACAGAAATCAAAAGTTTGGTTTTGGAAACGTTTTCTGAAAATTAAATAAAATAGAATCACATCCTACTCCAAACTAAATTAATAAAAGTGATATCTTAGTAGTCAACTAATCTATTCAATAAAAAAAAGGGAAGTGATTTGTTCTAGAAAAACAAAATCAGGTCATATTTTTTTTTTCTGGAATATAAAAGACAAAAACTAGAATAATTCAAGTTACATAAATATTAGTAATTCCTTTCCTCCAAAATATGTCGTTGACTTTGGGCCTTTTCCTATTTATTATATAGGAAAAATTGAAATATCACTGTTCTGGGAATAGGGAAGTGGGACTGTTTTTAAAATGTTTATATCCAAACATTTTATCCAAAAATATTTATATTACTACTTATTGTTATAAGGTGTTTATATTTAGGGCCCCTGGGAGGCTCAGTCAGTTGACTGTCTAACTTCAGCTCAGGTAATGATCTCAGGGTTCTGGGATTGAGCCTTGCATCAGGTTCCTGCCCAGTGGGGTGTCTACTTGTCCCTTTCCTTCTCCCTCTGTCCCTTCTCCCACTTGTACTTTCTCTCTCTCTCAAATAAATAATTAATTTCTCTTAAAATGTATTAAAAATCAAGAAGAGATAAAACATGGTACCTAGAAATTTCTATCACTTGGCTTTTGGATAGATTTTGTTTACATACTTCATGGTTACAGTAAGAAAGAGACTTTTCAAAAGGGAAAAGGGACAGCAACTTCCTTTCTCTCAGTGGCAGAGGAAAAACCCATTTTCTTTGTCCCTCATGTATGGGTGCCTCATTAGTACTCAGCTTAACTCATCAGGATCTTGTGACACTTTCCCAGGGTAAAAGACTAAAGAGGAGATCTATATACTTACTAAGAAATCTGGCCCTGTTTTTTTCTTTTTCTTTATTTTTTTCTTTGATTTTAATTTTTAAGATTTTATTTATTTATTTGGCAGACAGAGATCACAAGCAGGCAGAGAGAGAGAGAGAAGGAAGAGGCTCCTCGCTAAGCAGAGAACCCAATGTGGGGCTCAATCCCAGGACCCTGGGACTATAACCCAAACAGAAGGCAGAGGCTTTAACCCACTGAGCCACCCAGGCTCCCTGAAATCTGACCCTGTTTCAAAACATCTTTTATGCTCAGTGAGAAAAATTAGTAAAGAACATTATTAAAAACCCTACAATTGTTGATTATATACTAACCACTTCTGTATATTGTTAGTTTTCTTTTTCTAATACTTTTATTCAGTGTTTGAAATTTAAGTATGTGAATGAATTGATTTATAATTTTCCTTCCTTGTCAATTTCAGGTTTCATGATCATCATGGTTATTCTGTGTTCAAAATAAATGGGGAAGTTTTCCTCATTTATTTTGCTTGAGTTTATTTGTTATTTATATTATTCCTTCTTAAATAGTTGATATAATTGATTGGCGAAGATTTTTGATGCCAGTATTTGTTGCTGTTTATCATGTTTAATTGAGAATGGGAAAATCTCAGAAACAAAAAGAGTTGGTGAAGAAAGAAACCTAAATATGAAAAAAGGAAATGTCATTTATCAAAAAAATGAAGAGGGGTGGTTCAGTAAGTTAAGTGACCTACTTCTGGTTTCAGCTCAAGTCATGCTCTCAGGACCATTAGATTGAGCCCCTTATCGGGCTTTGAACTCAGAGCAGAGTCTGCCTGAAATTCTCTCTCTCCCCCTCTCCCTACCTCTTCCCTCAATCTCTCTTTCTAAAATAGATAAATAAGTAAAATCTTTAAAAAAATAAAATAAGACATTACTTTAGCATAATAAAACTGAGACTTAGTTGGCAAGAGGAGTCTTCAAATATCAGTAAGATGAACAGGGCAGAACCTCAATAACTGGCAAACCTAGGAAGAACAGAGAGCATCAGTGCTGGAAAACAAGGATGGTTATTCCTTGTGTGTCGAGGGTGGATGCTCCAGGGGCCCGGAGATCCGTCAACCGCAGAGCTTTGCAAAATGGTGCCTGGCGATTTGCCAGGTGTGTCTAGAGTGACTGATTGTAAACAGGAAGTACTACCTATTGGCTGTTGAACTATTGCTATGCTGTGGGTACTTGGTAACAAACTTAAGATTGGTGGATACATATCGCTGTCTATGCTGATTGGCTTAGCTCCCCTATATAAGCGATGGCCATATGATATAAAGGGCTTTTTTGAAACCCAACCAGACGGAGGGTCGTTATTATCGCTGCTGGACGGCGATACTTATGAACCAAATTCACAGGAGGTTCACAGTTCTTCACCTCTGGAGGTAAGCTCTGGATTAACAGAAAGACGTGTGAAAAATCAAAAGTTATCACACTTTTGTCTTTTTTTTTTTTAAAGATTTTATTTATTTACTTGAGGGAGAATGAGTGAGAGAGAGATCAGAGAGGAGAAGGTCAGAGGGAGAAGCAGACTCCCCAAAGAGCTGGGAGCCTGATGCGGGACTCGATCCTGGAAGTCCGGGATCAGGACCTGAGCCGAAGGCAGTTGCCCAACCAACTGAGCCACCCAGGCGCCCAAAAGTTATCACACTTATAAGAAAAGAAAGAAAAAGTGAAAAAAATAGCAAACAGAGAAATTAATATCCAAAGAATCAGAATTGATACAGAAAATAACTTTTTAGGAGTGTCTCTTTAGAGAGATGCAAGGCAAGATTGAAAACATTTAAAAAAATAAAATTAATAAGAGAGCATTTTTTAACAGAGATAACATAAATGTATTTAACTAGCTAACCCAGATAGAATAAAAGTTATATGTCTGCACTATATTTAAAACTGATAACACTGCAGACATGCCTACTTTAATAAAACCAACAAATTTAACTAGATTTATTTACCAAAGAGTATCCCAGATCATGGGAACTTGAAAAACATTTGGGTTAGTTTCCAATAGATTTTTGAAAATCTATAAATATTTAATTTGATAAGGGCTTACTTTTCTTTAAGTTAATTAACTACAGGTTTTTTTTTAAATAAATTAATTTGTCAATGCCATCTAGAGGTAGAAAAATATATACATAACATACATTTGTGGACATACACAGACATTTAGAAGAATGAAGAAAACAGACCTTATGGCTTTTGTTTTTAAAATTTTAGCCATGAGTCAGGAACAAGAAAAAAAAAAACTCACTAGTTCATAAATAATAGTTGAATCTAAGTTGTGTTTCTATCATTTGGAATAAGGTTCATTTGATTTCATTAAAATTGTAGAGAAGATTTAAGATTTCTATTTGCCCTCAACAAGCGTTATTACGGAGGCTATGGACTAGATTATGAATGAAAAGGGAGAGATCACTACTAACACCAAGGAAATATAAGCAATTATCAAAAATTATTATGAACAGTTATATGGTAATAAGTTAAGCAACCTAGATGAAATGGATGCATTCTTGGAAACCTATAAACTTCCAAAACTGAATCAGGAAGAGATAAACAACCTGAATAGACCAATATCTAGTAATGAGATTGAAACAGTGATCAAAAACCTCCCAAAACACAAGAGCCCAGGACCTGACAGATTCCCTGGAGAATGCTATCAAACATTCAAAGAATATATTCTCTTGGGGCGCCTGGGTGGCTCAGTGGGTTAAGCCGCTGCCTTCGGCTCAGGTCATGATACCAGGGTCCTGGGATCGAGTCCCACATCGGGCTCTCTGCTCAGCGGGGAGCCTGCTTCCTCCTCTCTCTCTGCCTGCCTCTCCGTCTACTTGTGATTTCTGTCTGTCAAATAAATAAATAAAATCTTTAAAAAAAAAAAAAACAAAGAATATATTCTCTTGAAGCTGTTTCAAAAAATAGAAACAGAAGGAAAACTTCCAGACAATTTTTATGAAGCCAGCATTACCCTGATCCCCAAACCAGACAAAGACCTCACCAAAAAGGAGAATTTCAGACCAATATCCCTGATGAATATGGATGCCAAGATTCTCAACAAGATCCTAGTTAAGAGGATCCAACAGTACATTAAAAAGGTCATCCACCATAACCAGGTAGGATTCATCCCTGGGCTACAAGGATGGTTTAACATTCACAAATCAATCAATGTGATAGAATAAATCAATAAGAGAAGAGAGAAGAACCACATGCTCCTCTCAATTGATCTGGGAAAAGCATGTGACAAAATCCAGCATCTGTTCCTGATTAAAACACTTCAAAGTATAGGGATAGAGGGAACATTCCTCAACTTCATAACATTTATCTATGAAAACACACAGCGAATATCATCCTCAATGAGAAAAATATGACAGTTTTCCCATTGAGATCAGGAACACAACAAGGGTGTCCACACTTACCACTCTTGTTCAACATAATATTAGAAATGCTAGCAACAGCAATCAGACAACAAAGAGAAATGAAAGGTATCCAAATTGGTAAAGAATAAATCATACTCTCTCTCTTCACAGATGACATGAAACTTTATATGGAAAACCCAAAAGACTCCACCCCCAAACTACTAGAACTCATACAGCAATTCAGTAATGTGGTGGGATACAAAATCAATGTACAGAAATCAGTGTTTTCTTATACACTAACAATGAAAATATAAAAAGAAAAATGAGAGAATTGATTCAATTTATTATAGCACCAAGAAACATGGGAATAAACCTAACCAAAGAGGTAAAGGATCTGTACTCAAAGAACTGCAGAACAGCCATGAAAGAAATTGAAGAAGACACAAAAAAAGATGGAAGAGCAATCCATGCTCATGGATCAGAAGAATAAATATTGTTAAAATGTCCATAATGCCTAGAGCAATCTATACTTTCAATGCCATCCCAATCAAAATTCCACTGGCATTTTTTGGAGCTGAAACAAACAATCCTAAAATTTATATGGAACAAGAAGAGACCCTAAATTGCTAAGGAAATGTTGAAAAAGATTTGAGCAAAGAAGATTTTATAATTGTTTGTATTTTAAAAGACCTCTTTCTTTCTTTCTTTCTTTCTTACTTTCTCAGTCTTAGGAGATTGTGGGAGGTGTTTCAACCATTTCCTGGATATTTACAACTCAAAGATGTGGTAAAATTTATGTCTTCAATAGACAGAGAAAGAATGTATGTTTTCTCCTAAAGATGTTAGGTGTTACATTTGTCTTTTATCAGCAGTCCAACGTAATTACTGTATATTTTTTCCTTCTTTTTTAGAATAATTCTGTTTCAATGTCCTGATCTTTCATAATAATGCTCAGCAAGCATTCTGAGATAATAGGGAAGGTTTGGGGGTTGATAAAGATGGGTGAACTTTGAATTGTTTCTAGAGCTGCATTTCTGGTTTTGTGAAGATTGATTTCTAAGACAAGGTCAGTTGCTTTTACTTTGTCAAAGAATTGGGTAAGGGCCTAAAATAATACCAAGGAGCTGACCCACCCACCCAATTACATTAAATCATGTTTTTTTGTTTGTTTGTTTGCTTTTTGTTTTTGTTTCTGTTTTTGTTTTTGTTTTTTTAAATCAGGGAGATTTCTTAGTAAGGTGGGAATCAAAAGATTTCTATGTTCTGGAGTTTTAGGACTTAATGCATTATACCTTCAAAAATTCTGTATAAAGCATTCAAAAAAGACCTTTGCTCTTTTTTTTTTCTTGAATTTAGATTCAACATTGAGCCAATTCATTTTTGGGAAAAAACAAATCTTTATCATTACTTTCTGCAGCCTCTGAGCATAAGCCTCCTGATGATCTACTTCCTGATCATTTGTAGGAAGGCCAGGGAGAAATTTTTGTCATTTCTTTCCTTTTTGAGGAACATTTTCCCTAGAGGAGAAGCTGGCTTACTCTGTTAATTACAGAATAATCATAGGTGAGAAGAACATCCTCTAGCAGCCAAAATGTCTGTGAGTAGGTTTGGGAATGGTCATTATTTTTTTCTTTAAGATTTTATTTATTTATTTATGAGAGACACACAGAGAGAGAAAGGCAAAGGGAGGAGGCTCCAAGAGGAGCAGGGAGCCCAATGAGGGACTTGATCTCAGGGTCCTGGGTCATGACCTGAGTTGAGGCAGATGCTCATCTGACTGAGCCACCCAGGCATCCCATCACTAGTTTTTCTAATTCTTCTCTAAATTTTGTGGGATACTCTGAAAGTAGAGGTAAAAAGACTTTATAATTTAATATATCTGCTGCTGTCTAGGAGACTTGAATTCTTAACAGTGGGGGATCCCATTTACATCCACAAAGCTTATTGCATAGGAGGGCCAGAAGTTGGAAGGGCCAGATTACAGAGCCCTGGAAAGTAGGAGGAGCTGCATGGGATAGTGAAGTGAGCTCTACAATCTATCCCGGGTGCTTCTTTTTTTTTTTAAATTAAATTTATTTATTTTCAGCATAATAGTATTCATTATTTTTTCACCACACCCAGTGCTCCATTCAATCCGTGCCCTCTATAATACCCACCACCTGGTGTCCCAACCCTCCACCCCCCCACTACTTCAACCCTTCAGGTTGTTTTTCAAAGTCCATAGTCTCTCATGATTCACCTCCCCTTCCAATTTACCCCAACTCCCTTCTCCTCTCTATCTCCCCATGTCCTCCATGCTATTTCTTATGCTCCACAAATAAGTGAAACCATATGATAATTGACTCTCTCTGCTTGACTGATTTCACTCAGCATAATCTCTTCCAGTCCCGTCTATGTTGCTACAAATGTTAGGTATTCATCCTTTCTGATGGAGGTATAATACTCCATAGAGTATATGGACCACATTTTCCTTATCCATTCATCCGTTGAAGGGCATCTTGGTTGTTTCCATAGTTTGGCAACCGTGGCCACTGTTGCTATAAACATTGGGGTACAGATGGCCCTTCTTTTCACTACATCTGAATCTTTGGGGTAAATACCCAGGAGTGCAATTGCAGGGTCATAGGGAAGTTCTATTTTTAATTTCTTGAGGAATCTCCACACTGTTCTCCAAAGAGGCTGCACCAACCTGCATTCCCATCAACAGTGTAAGAGGGTTCCCCTTTCTCCACATCCCCTCCAACACATGTTGTTTCCTGTCTTGCTAATTTTGGCCATTCTAACTGCTGTAAGGTGATATCTCAATGTGGTTTTAATTTGAATCTCTCTGAGGGCTAGTGATGATGAACATTTTTTCATGTGTCTGATAGCCATTTATATGTCTTGATTGGAGAAGTGTCAGTTCATATCTTCTGCCTATTTTTTGATATGATTGCCTGTTTTGTGTGTGTTGAGTTTGAGGAGTTCATTATAGATCCTGGATATCAACCTTTTGTCTGTACTGTCATTTGCAAATATCTTTTCCCATTCCGTGGGTTGTCTCTTTATTTTTTTTGGCTGTTTCCTTTGCTGTGCAGAAGCTTTTGATTTTGATGAAGCCCCAAAAGTTTATTTTCGCTTTTGTTTCCTTTGCCTTTGAATATGTGTCTTGAAAGAGACCCATTTTGAACCTAAAGATACACTCAGACTGAAAGTGAAGGGATGGAGAAGCATTTTTCATGCCAATGGGCCTCAAAAGAAGACTGGGGTAGTGATTCTCATATCAGATAAATTAGATTTTAAACTAAAGACTGTAGTCAGAGATACAGAAGGACACTCCATAATCCTTAAAGGGACTATCCACAAAGATGATCTAACAATTGTAAATATCTATGCTCCCAATATGGGAGCAGCCAATTACATAATAAAAGTGTTAATCAAGATAAAGAGTCATATTGATATGAATACACTAATCGTAGGAGATCTTAACATGCCTCTCTCAGAAATAGACAGATCATCGAAGCAGAAAATCAATAAAGAAGCAAGAGCATTGAATGACACATTGGACCAGATGGACCTCAGAGGTATATACAGAACATTCCACCCTAAAACAACAGAATACTCATTCTTTTCAAATGCACATGAAACCTTCTCAAGAATAGACCACATACTGGTTCACAAACCAGGACTCAGATACTTAAAGACTGAGATTATTCCCTGCATATTCTCAGATCACAATGCTTTGAAACTGGAGCTCAATCACAAGGAAAAGATCAGAAGGAACTCAAACACCTGGAAGTTAAGACCACCTTGCTTAAGAATGCTTGGATCAACCAGGAGATCAAAGAAGAACTGAAACAATTCATGGAAACCAATGAAAATGAAGACATTTCTATCCAAAACCTATGGGATACAGCAAAGGAGGTTCTAAGGGGGAAACACATAGCCATCCAAGCCTCCCTCAAAAAAATTGAAAAATCCAGAACACAGCAGCTTTCTCTACACCTTGAAGAACTGGTGAATCAACAACAAATCAAACCAACTCAACACATAAGAAGAGAAATCATCAAGATTAGAGCTGAGATCAATGAGGTAGAAACCAAAGATACTATAGTATGAATCAATGAAACTAGAAGTTGGTTTTTTGAAAGAATCAATAAGATCGATAAGCCACTGGCCACACTAATCCAAAAGAGAAGAGAGAAAGACCAAATTAATAAAATTATGAATGAAAAGGGAGAGATCACGACTAACATCAAGGAAGTAGAAACAATCATCAGAAGTTATTATCAACAGTTATATGCCAATAAGCTTAGCAACCTTGATGAAATAGATGCATTCCTGGAAAACTATAAACTCCCAAAATTGAACCAGGAAGAAATCGATAACTTGAGTAGACCAATATCTAGTAATGAGATTGAAGCAGTAATCAAAAACCTCCCAAAAAGGGACACCTGGGTGGCTCAGTTGGTTAAACAGCTGCCTTTGGCTCAGGTCATGATCCCAGAGTCCTGGGATAGAGTCCCACATCACCCACATCAGGCTCCTTGCTCAGCAGGGAGTCTGCTTCCCCCTCAGCCTCTGCTTACCATTCTGTCTGCCTGTGCTCGCTCTCTCTCCCTCTCTCTCTGAAGAACAAATAAAATAAAAAAAAAAAAAAAAAAAAAAAAAAAAAAAAAACCTTCCAAAAACCAAGAGCCCAGGACCTGACGGATTCCCTGGGGAATTCTACCAAACTTTCAAAGAAGAAATAACACCTATTCTCCTGAAGCTGTTTCAAAAAATTGAAGCAGAAGGAAAACTTCCACACTCTTTCAATGAAGCCAGCATTATGCTGATCCCCAAGCCGAGCAAAGACCCTATCAAAAAGGAGAATTTCAGACCAATATCACTGATGAATATGGATGCTAAGATTCTCAACAAGATCCTAGCAAACAGGAACCAACAGCACATTAAAAAGATTATCCACCATGACCAGGTAGGATTCATCCCTGGGCTAGAAGGATGGTTCAACATTCGCAAATCAATCAATGTGATATAACAAATCAATAAGAGAAGAGAGAAAAACCACATGGTCCTCTCAATTGATGCAGAAAGAGCATTTGACAAAATCCAGCGTCCATTCCTGATTAAAACGTTTCAAAGTATAGGGATAGAGGGAACATTCCTGAACTTCATCAAATCTATCTATGAAAGACACACAGCAAATATCATCCTCAATGGGAAAAAGCTTGCAGCCTTCCCGTTGAGATCAGGAACAAGACAAGGATGCCCACTTTCACCACTCTTGTTAAACATAGTATTAGAAGTCCTAGCAACAGCAATCAGACAACAAAGAAAAATAAAAAGGTATCCAAATTGGCAATGAAGAAGTCAAACTCTCTCTCTTCGCAGATGACATGATTCTTTATATGGAAAACCCAAAAGACTCCACCCCCAAACTATTAGAACGCATACAGAAATTCAGCAATGTGGCAGGATACAAAGTCAATGTGCAGAAATCAGTGGCTTTCTTATATACTAACAATGAAAATACAGAATGGGAAATTAGAGAATCGATTCCATTTACTATAGCACCAAGAACCACAAGATACCTGGGAATAAACCTAACCAAAGAGGTAAAGGATCTGTACTTGAGGAACTACAGAACACTCATGAAGGAAATTGAAGAAGACACAGAAAGATGGAAGACCATTCCATGCTCTTGGATTGGAAGAATAAACATTATTAAAATATCTATGCTGCCTAGAGCAATCTATACTTTTAATGCCATTCTGATCAAAATTCCACCAGTATTCTTCAAAGAGCTGAAGCAAATTATCCAGAAATTTGTGTGGAATCGGAAGAGACCCTGAATCGCTAAGGAAATTTTGAAAAACAAAAATAAAACCGGGGGCATCACGTTACCTGATTTCAAGCTTTATTTCAAAGCTGTGGTCACCAAGACAGCATGGTACTGACATAAAAACAGACACATAGACCAGTGGAACAGAGTAGAGGTCCCAGATATGGACTCTCAACTCTATGGTCAATTAATCTTCGACAAAATAGGAAAAAATATACAGTGGAAAAAAGACAGTCTCTTCAATAAATGGTGCTGGGAAAACTGGACAGCTATATGTAGAAGAATGAAATTTTACCATTCTCTTACACCGTACACAAAGATAAACTCAAAATGGATAAAAGAACTCAACTTGAGACAGGAATCCATCAGAATCCTAGAGAAGAACATAGGCAGTAATCTCTTTGATATCCCGGGTGCTTCTGCTAAGTTTACTATGTGCCTCTCAGCATTTACATGAATAATCTGTTCAGTGGACATGGAGATCAGGCTGGAATGTTCTCCATAAATCTTCTAGGGAATAGGAAATTTAAAAAGCCAGCTGGGTATTAAAAGAAATTTCTATGAAACTGGAGGAGTTTGGGGAGCTAAGGGAATTTGGTTAAGAGACAGGGCTGGATTTTGAGAAGGGGAACTTACATAGGATACAAATTTAATTTTTTTATTCTAATTTCTGGTTTTTTTTTTTCCATTTTGTTAAGGAAATCCCTAAGCTAGACATTACACTTTTTGTGTCCTCTTTTTAATTTGATTTTTCCATAGATACCAATAAGATAATTATTAAGGATAATAGCTGCCTATTTTTTTTTTCAGATATAGAAATTTTTTCAACCTAAAGTGTACATCGCTGGGCTATTGATGCATAAGTTCTTCAATGGTACATTAATCTTTTATAAAGATTTATTTATTTGATAGAGAGAGAGAGAGTGAGAGAGAGAAAGAGAAAGAAAGTGAGCATTGTGAGTGGGGCAGAGAGAGAGAATTCCTAAACAGACTCCCCATTGTGTGCAGGGCCTGATGCAGAGCTCTATCTCATGACAAGAGATCAGGATCTGAGATGAAACCAAGAGCTGGACAACTAACTGACTGAGCCCCCAGGTGTCCTTCAGAGGTATATTAATCTTAATGGTGACTCAAACCAAAAAGGATTTTATGTCTCAGCTATGGATACAAGGGGTGTCCCTAAAGATGGTACAAAATAGGCAGCTCTCACAAGATCTAGAAAATTCACTTCCAGAGTTAACCTAAGAAAGCAAAAACCTACATTATCACTAGCAGTTTGAATGTCAGCAAAATGGTGTTTCCAGTTTTCCAGGAGAATAAGAGATGCCTCTAGCCTCAGACCTGCTAATTTGTGAAACTGGGTGGCCTCTCCTTGAATAGGATTTTTCCAGCACTAATGAGACAACGAAGGTTGAGATGATAAAGGTCCTTTATAAACTAAGACCCCTTGAAACAACCCCCCTGATAGTTGGCATGGTCAAAGAGAATGCTGTTTGTCACTTTGTATCCCAGATTCCAGCTTATTTGGCTGGCTGCCAGATGCAAAGTGACATGTGTACCTTCTGGCTGGTGGAGGCCAGAAAGAGTATTCTCAGTGGTCACAAAGCCAAGTTTTCAGGACACGGAACCAGAAGAAAGGAAAAGTTCATCTCATTTTTATATAATGACTCTATCTAAACAGACACAAAATATATCAAAACAAACACTTGTCTGATACGAACCGTGAATTCACCATTCTGTGAGGCCAGCTTGCAGGCTTATCAGAACTATGCCTGCATTCTACCTTATGATTTCCCTCATTCTGACAAAAGATACAAAAGACAGTGACAAAAGAAAACAATGGCCATCTCTGGGATGAAAGAGATCAGTAGAAAACAAGAATACTCGTAATACAATCTTTCTCAGGGTCACCATACCCAGGAACCCAGTTCATACAAATATTTTCTCCTGTTAATCTACAATTAAAAAAAAAAAAAAAAGCAAAAAACAAACAAAAACAAAAACAAAACAAAACAACAACAACAAAAAAACAAGACAAAACAACAATAACAGCAATAACAAACCTCTTACCATTTTCACTTCCACTGGATTCTGCAGGCACAGATCTGGAAAGCTAATGTGGTAAGAAAGTTTACCTCTTTCTAGAGGTCCCCAGATCTTTAAGCCACAGCAGCCTGAGAGCAAAGGGTGTCTAGCAAGTGGAGAGCCTCACATGGGCACTAAATCATCGGTGCAGAAAAAGTCTCTCTTCCTCCCTTCTAGGTTCTTTGATGTACTAATTTAAATTGACCTAAAATATATTAACGGGAAAAAAAATAAAATTACTTTAATACATATGGAAATATAGAATCCCTCCCAAAATAGAAGGCTCTTAGAATTGACCAAAGCAGGAAGGTTTTATACTTTTTAGACAAAGGAGCAATAAATTTGTGAAGAATTAACAAGATAAAGTGAATTGGGCTTAGATTCGGGGAAAACTTTGTAAAGTAAAACTTGTTAGTTCTTCAAAATAACAAGTTACTTATGCAAACTGCTTGGCCCTAAATTCCCTGTCACTTGGTGATAAGGAGGCCTTCTACCTTCCTGGTACAGGGAGGATGCATTCTACATTCAAAATATGTCTCCTGTTTTTAGGGGGACAAAAGAGGGCCAGAGTCTCCCTGCACCAGCTGTTTCTCAAGTACCTTTCATTCAAAATAATCAATATGCCAAAGTAGCACCTTTTGGGTTGATATATTCTGAACTCTTACATCTGAAATCCAGATCGAGTGTTTGGGCTCAACAATATATAAGATAGTAGATTATGGATGTCTTTATGTTCCTACACTAAGCTTCAACACAATCCTAGAACATTGAAAGAAATGCACCTTATGGTTATTGTAATGTCATCGACAATAAATATATGAACTTTATCATCATTAAGTTTAAGATTAAATGCAAAATAGCCACATATCAATCAGTTTTTCATTCATACCTAAATAACTTTGGATCCTGTGTGTGAGTTATTTTAAGAGCCATTTCAGTTTACGTTGTTCAATGAGTATAAAATTACAGTTATACAAGATTGAATAAATTCTAGTTGTCTGCTGTACAATGTAGAATCTGTAGTTAATATTATGATGTAGTGCACTAAAAAGTGTATTAAGAGGGTAGATTTTGAGTGCTCTTATGACAAAAAAAAAAAAAATCCAAAGAAACTTTTGGAGGTTATGGATATGTTTATTTATTACTCTTAGTGGGGTGATTGTATCAGAAGTATCAACATGTGTCCAAACTTGTCAAATTTTATTAAATATGTGCCATTTTTGTATAGATGTTATACCTCTTAAATCTGTAAAAATGATTAGAAGTGCATGCAATAAAACAGTAAAAAAGTGTCATAACTAAGTGGTATAAAAGTGGTATGATAAGGCAGTTGCTATGAAGAACACTTTAATTTTTTTTTTAAAGATTTTATTTATTTATTTGACAGAGAGAAATCACAAGTAGATGGAGAGGCAGGCAGAGAGAGAGAGGGAAGCAGGCTCTCCGCTGAGCAGAGAGCCCGATGCGGGACTCTATCCCAGGACTCTGAGATCATGACCTGAGCCGAAGGCAGCGGCTTAACCCACTGAGCCACCCAGGCGCCCCAAGAACACTTTAATTTTAATAAACGTCCCTATTATGTATAGCATGAAGAAAAACTATTTACTCAAATTCTTCAATATGGCTCCTTTTATTTAACAAGTTTTGATGTCCCCAGACAAAATATATTGGGAGATTTCAGGGACTAAATCATAAAGAAAAATGGATACAAATACACAAAATGTGGAAAAAAACAATTTTTACCTTCAAAATAGAATAGTGAAGGTACATAAAAACAATATTTAAATAAACATGGAAAATTCATGGATCAGAAGGATCATTGTTTTAGAGAGAAGGCATGAATAAGGATTATATTTTAATTGGATTAAATAAGATTAATTAGAATAAACATCTGAAGGAGTCTTATTTGATCTGAGAAACTGAAGATAAAACAGGACTAATGTGCCACTGTATTGACTATGGGTGGGATAGATGTCTTTGCAAAAGAGTTCATTGAAGGATAGAGTAGTAAATAAATGGCTTCATAATGAGAATTTGTATTGATCCAGTTCTGAAAAAAAAAAAAAAATGCGGGATTTGGAGAGAGAAAGGGCAAGAGGGAGGGCTTCTCAGATTGGATCAATAATGTTAACAGCCTCAATCTGCCATAGGTATTCCTAAATAAAATTATTAATTCAGCTTTCAATTTCATTTATCAAGTGATTTTCTATTCACCTAATGTTAAGTTCTGGCAACCACCTGGGCTCCTTCAAGTTTATCACATTCACTTCTGATTCCCTCTTAACCTATTAAGATGGCTTCTAACACTGTGAGTTTAAAAATCTGAAGCAACTTCGCTGTGGTCAGGCAAGATGAGGGGCCAGTCAGGCAAATACACCTCCTTCTTTTTTATGGTTTTGAAATATCTTTTGTCTAGAGAGATGTATTATTATACAAAAGATCTATTTGGCAATTTATAGTTCGCTTTTTATCTATTCAATTGTTCCCTGGTATTCTTAGAACAGAAAAGGGAACCTTTTAAGAATAATAACATGCCAATTACCTTTAATTACTCTCTAGCTCTTTTAGTGTGTGTGTGTTTTTTTTTTTTTTAAACCTCTCATTTTAGGCTTAGTTTGTTTCTGAATAGAACATTTCATCTCTGAAACCCTTAATGGAAAGGCTTTCCTATTTTCCATGACTTTCTTTCCTATTTAATGTATTCTCTCTAAATTTAACACATTATTTAAAGTGCCATCCATCTACCTGATCCACTTGAAAAGATAGAGAAACTCACATGTAAAGCTTATTATCTATTTATATTTTATACTGATGTTTCTATTTTTTACAATCAAATAAATGATTATGGTAAAATATATATTTTCAAATCTATTTTACATAATACATTTTGTGGAAACTGGAATAAAACAGGAGACAGAAAACTTGTGTATAATATTTGTCTGATTTATGCTTTGTCCTTTTAAGTGAAATAGTGTAACCAAAAAAAATAAATAAATAAAATAAAAGTTATCCAATTTGGAGGACTAGAAAAAAAAGACCAAAAAAAAAAAATAGAAAAAAAAGACTGGGAATTTTAACCTTTTTTTCTGACATTTTTGAAATGTTATACTTTAGACCATAACTTTTATATTATTCATTTTATTTATCAAATATAGAATAAATATTTATAAAAGCAATAACATAAATGTTGGACTTAAGAAGACATGGCTTTAAATGTAAAATATGCATATTTGATCAATTCAGAAAATGGACGACAGCTTTCTTGCAGTCAAGTATTCTGCTCACAATTTTTTTTTAATTAAAAAAAGAATAAATATTCTGAAAGATTGTCTTAGTTCATGCTGCTATAAAAATATAGAGTGGGTAGCTTAAACAATAGAAATTTATCCCTCACAGTTCTGGAAACTGGAAAGTCCAAGATTAAGGGAGCCAACAGATTTAATTATTGATAATAACTTGCAGATAGCTAGGTATTAACATAGTGGAGAGTGATCATCTCTCTTCTGCTTTTTTCTGAATAAGGGCAGTTATTCTATTCATGGGGGTTTCATCATAAGGGTCCTAATTACCTTTCAAATGCCCATCTCCAAATACAATCATATTGGGGATTGGGACTTCAATATATGAATTCAGGGAGGTACAAACATCCAGTCCATAACACTTAGGTAGCATATGTAGCAAGACTGTAGTCTAAATCCAAGAATTAGCATTTTCTGTATGTCATTTAAAAAATATATATTTTATTTATTTATTTGACAGAGATCACAAGTAGGCGGAGAGGCAGGCAGAAAGAGAGGGGGAAACAGGGTCCCCACTGAGCAGAGAGCCTGTTGTGGGACTCGATCCCAGGACCTTGAGATCATGATCTGAGCTGAAGGCAGAGGCTGAGCCACCCAGGCACCCCTCTAATATCATTTAAGGGGGAAAAAAAAAGAAGCTCTTGGAGTAGAAATTCATGTTCATCTTATCTTAGGATTGATCTTCCTTCATTGATAGGATGACTCTATGTCACATTGTTTGGGTCTCATTAAAAATTGTTTTATAAGGGGGCGCCTGGGTGGCTCAGTGGTTTGGGCTGCTGCCTTGGGCTTGGGTCATGATCTCAGGGTCCTGGGACCGAGCCCTGCATCAGGCTCCCTGCTCCGCAGGAAGCCTGCTTTCCTCTCTCTCTCTCTCTCTCTCTCTCTGCCTGCCTCTCTGCCTGCTTGTGATCTCTGTCTGTCAAATAAATAAATAAAATCTTTAAAAAAAAAAAAGAATTGTTTTATAAGTATTTATAGCTTTACTGTTCACATAGAAATTCAGCCTGTGTCTCTTCTTTCTGATCATATGACTTTTTAAAGCTACTAAGAATGTTTTATTATTTTAGTATGCAAAATGTTTTGGTGTATTATAGAAATATAAATATTATTTTAAAGGGTAATAAATTTCCCAGAAGAAGTGGGATTCAGATGCTACATGTATTCACATGCTATAAGAAATAGCTAATATTATTGCTGTCTCTATCTAAATCAGTTTTGAAGCAGCAATATATTATATAAGAAACTAGAGAAGGGACTATAACCCGAAAAAGTTAGATTAAAAAAAAAAATTTACATTGATTTTTACCAGGCAAAATGGTAAAAATTTAAAAAGCCACATATTTTGCTCTTTTATCTCTAAAAACTTTTGAGTAAGATAGTGACTAGATACATACTACTTAGAAAATTGAATACAAAACTAAGATATTTGCCAAATATGAAAATACTGGTAACCTTTGAACAGTGTAGGAATGAGGGGGATTGATGCCTCCACACAACTGAAAATCCATATATAACTTTAAACTTCCCAAAAACTTAAACTACTGATAGCTTACTGTTTACTGGAAACCTTACCAATAATATAAGCAGCAGATTCACACGTAGTTTGTATAATATATGAATTATGTACTATATTCTTACAATAAACAACAACCAAAATCTATATATAGGTGGTCCCATGTAGTTCAAATCCATGTTGTCCAAGAGTCAACTGTATAGTTAACTTTTAAAAAATAAAAGGTAAAACACACACATCATTCTGGTGGCTGACATTTTAGCAGAGTCCAGAATTTTTTGCAGCAAAGATGAAGGGAAACTGTTGTTTAACACTCAGGGACTTAGGAATTAGTTTCAGTAAGAAGGGATTGGAATACACTCGGGTTCCATTTGCACAACTCTATCTCTTGCCCAAAGTCTTACCTAAACTTCTCTATAAAACTAAATAAAGCTACCAACTAGTTTTACTTCATTTTTGTTTTTGTTTTTTTACTAAAAAAAAAAAGAGGTCTGTAGAGACATGTGATCACACCTTTATCAGAATAAATAATCATTGAAGACCATCAAACTTCCTTCATTTCATGGAATCCATATTCTATGGATATGATAATTCAATCTTATCTACTTTCTAAACATTTCATCATAAAAAGTATATTTAATTAATTATACACAGATTAGGATAGCTATTTGAAATATATTTTTCAAGATGCAAAATAAAGGTGATAACTCCTATTTATACAACTGCTTATTGTGAGTTTTTAATAGAAGGATCCTGAGAATAAATGATCTCTAATTTCTTGGCAAAGTATATTCTATATCTGAACAATTTAATGGTGATAACATCACAGTATTGCCTCTTAGTACAGTCGTAGGGAAAGAGAACACCAGTTCTTCTTGTTAAGAAGGAAATGTCAATGAAAATTAAATTCATCATACTCAACTATTGTTCAATTATCAGAAATTTAATCACTACTTGCATTTTAAAACAACATATTTTTACAATCAGTTTGAAAAAATATGACTACATCTCCCATACAGCTATAAAAGGCTATAAATAAAGTACAAAAGGAAATTAAATAGAACAACATAGGGAATGAGAAAAGTCTTAAGCATTCAAAAGGTTTCAGCAAATTTCTGGGAGGAGGAAAGAAGAATGAAGATTATTAAAAAATATAAAGGAATAGAGAAAACAGACACAAAGAACTAAAATTTATGGGTGTACAGTGGGGGGAACCAAACCACCTGGGAGACTGGATTTAAAGGGTTAAACAAAGCAAAAAAAAAAAAAAAAAAGAAAAGAAAAAAGAAAAAAGAAAAAGTAGATAAAAGCAAAAAAAAAAATAGAGTGAAAAGTGAGACTAAAAACACAAATTCTAATTGAAGTTCTATCTAGAAAACAGATGCTTAAGCTGGGCATGTAAACCCAACATCAATTTTATGCAAAGAAGCCAATAACTCAGCACCCTTGATGAGAAACAATAAAAACAACACCCCACAAATCATAAAGAACAAGAAGATATTGAACAATAGCAGTAACAACCTGAAGCCAAGAGAAAATTTTGCCTAGGTTTTACACTTAAATATTTATTCCCCAAGGAAGAACTTGTTATATATTGTGTGAATTAAAGGCCATTTTAATTGTTTCCCATTTGCATAATCAGTTTTACCAGCAACACTTATTGACAAATCCATCTTCCATCATTGATCTAGAATATCAGCTCTCCCAAATGTCATGTGTTCATACTAACATTTTTCTTATGATCTATTCCATTCCATTGATCTATATGTCTTTTGCTTTTCTAATACAACACTTATATATTCACACATATATTAACACACATATAATAATATGATATATTATTATATTTTATAACACATTCCCTAATGTATTGTTTTCTTTAAGAAACTTACATTAACTTTGAGCCTTTTTATATTTAACATACAGTATAGAATTAGCTTGATATTGTTTAAGTTGCAATCTTAACAGAGCTTTTACTTGGGATGCATTGATATTACAGATAAATTTTTAAAGGAGAAATTACTTCTTTAAGTTCTTTTTCTTTGTCAGTCTAATGATGGCAGAACTCTCAGTGTATTTGGGTCATCTTAAATAATTATCTATAAGGTTTTTTGTTATTTTCCACAAGATCTGGCATGCTTCAGTTAGACTTATTTTTTTAACTTTTTTTTTTAATTAACATATAATGTATTACTAGCCCCAGGGGTACAGGTCTTTGAAATGCCAGGTTTACACACTTCACAGCACTCACCATAGTTTTTTTTTTTTTACTTATTTTTAATAACTTGATTTTAAAATTCCATTATAAGTCATATCTGTGGTGTTTTACTTTGTGTTTGTAGCTCATATACAGAAATGCAATTCATTTTTACATAATGAATGCTTAATGGACTGAGCCACCAAAGTGACCATCTTGAATTTTCTGTGTGGATAATAATAACCTCTATGATACAATTGTTTGTTTTCTTTTATCCAATCATTTTTATTATGAAAAAATAACTGCCATGTCTAAGATCTCTAATCTGTATTATTTATAACATTGATATTTCCCTTATTTCCAATCTCATAGGATATACTTTAGCATTTCCTTGTTAAGCATGATGCTTTCCAAAGAAAATCAAGTTAAACACATTCTCTTTTATTTCTAGATGGCAAAATGTAAGACTTATTTTTTTAAGACCACGGCATTAAATTATATTTTGATATTTGTTAAGTCTTTTGTTTCAGTGCATCACATTAATTGGTATTTTAGTATGAAGCCATCACCACTTTCCAGGGTTTCTTGGAATAAACCTTCTGTCCATGATGTCATATTTTTTAATACATTGTTGATTTCTGCTTGATAATCTTCAAGTTTTTCTTCCTTATTTTTGATACATTAGATTGACTTTAGTTTCGTTTTCCTTTCCTATCCTGGTAAGTTTTTTGCTTGTTTGTTTCCTTTGTTTTTTTACTTATTTTATTTAAGCCCAATTAGTTAACATGTAGTGTATTATTAGTTTTAGACAAGGAATTCAGTAATTCATCATTTGCATATAATACCCACTAGTCATTCTATCAAGTGCCCTCCTTAATGCATATCACCCAGTTATCCCATCTCCCCACCCCCTGTGCCTTGGTTTTTCTTTTCAATAAAATGATACATATCTAATCAGCTTATTGTAAATATGAAGCAAGATAACATAGGTAAAAGAGTATAGTAAATGGAAAAATATAAATGTTGGTGTGCCATCTTTGTTATACCAGAGTGAGTACTAGCAGCAGCAAAAGTAATTTTTTTCCTCATCCCTATTGAGGTATAATTGACAAATTTGAGTATATATTTAAGGTGTACATGATGTTTTGATATACATTTTTATGTATATACATTTGATATGCATTGTGAAATGGCTGCCCCAATATAGCTAATGAAAGCATCCATCACCTCATACAGTTAACATTTTCTTTTTTTCTTAATATGGAAAAACATGAATTTGCTTTGTACTGGGCAATGCTTATTTTTATGTGTATCATTTCAATTTTGGTATATGTGCTGCCAAAGCAAGAACAAAGGCATTTTAATTATTTGATTTATAGCTGTTAATTGGGGCTAATCATAGTTACATTTTTTATCATTCCTCTGGTTCTGGGAATACTTACTTGCTTATCTATATGATAAAATATAAGCTTAATGAAAGGGTTTTTGTCTTTTTGCTTTCTGATATAGCAGTGAGGATAAACTAATGAATAACTTCATTCAACAAACATATGAATGTATATGTATGTGTATATGTATGTATTATATATATTATATATATATAAACATAATATGCAAATATGTACTTCGACGCTATTTATATTAATGTTTCTTAATTTCCATTCGATTCTGAAATGTGTTGACATAAACAGAGATTTGTGGAGAAATTGACTATCACTCAGAAATTCAACTAGTCTAATAGTAGCTTTTCTAAAAATACATAAAACTGAAAAAGTACAGATCCACTCTGCCCAGATTTTACTAAAGATGGATTGAAATAGATTTAATTAGCTTTAAGATTTTAAGAACTATAGCTTGTGTCCAAATTTTCCTAAGAATTGCACTCTACATCCTTGGTTGAAATGTTTCTGTGAACATTTCTTCAAATCTTCTTTTTTTCTTTTTATTTAGAATCTATTCTATATTACCATAATTAAAAAAAAATTCTTAAAACTATGGACAATAATATGAAAGTCATCAAGTTGTATTTTCACTTTTGTAGTATATATATCAAAACACCATTAACATAGAATCTCATCACTACCTTGATCTGGTCAAGCAGTGATGTTTAATAAAATAAAAAAATTTTCAGTTAGGTCCTTTGAAAATAAAGCCAATCAAAGTAAACCATTAATCAAATTCAGTAGATATAAAATTTAAAATAATAATAGGTATTCAGATAATGCATACATGTTGTAGTAGCTTGATCTCCTAGGAAATTAAATTTATTTAACCAAAAGATCACAGTTAACATACTGTATGATGAAATTAAAAATGAAATTCTAGGGCGCCTGGGTGGCTCAGTGGGTTAAGCCGCTGCCTTCAGCTCAGGTCATGATCTCGGGGTCCTGGGATCGAGTCCCGCATCGGGCTCTCTGCTCAGGAGGGAGCCTGCTTCCCTCTCTCTCTCACTCTCTCTCTGCCTGCCTCTCTGTCTACTTGCGATCTCTCTCTGTCAAATAAATAAATAAAATCTTTAAAAAAAAAAAAATGAAATTCTAGCCTATTAATCATGCAGAAGATTGTAATTATGTTTTATCTGTTATTTTCATGGAAGTTTCAAATAATACTGTTAACTCTTCTTTCACTCAAATCTACAATATTAAGTTAGTTATAAAACAAAAATAAATTTTTGAGATTATAAATACTTTAAAAAATATTTTGTATGTATATAAATGATTTGAGCAACTGCATATATTTTTAAATATTTTATTTATTTATTTGACAGAGATCACAAGTAGGCAGAGAGGCAGGCAGAGAGAGAGGGGGAAGCAGGCTCTCTGCTGAGCAGAGAGCCCTATGCGGGGCTCTATCTCTAGACCCTGAGATCATGACCTGAGCTGAAGGCAGAGGCTTAACCCACTGAGCCACCCAGGTACCCCAAGCAACTGCATATTTAAAACCACCATAATGGTTATTTGTGTAATTCCTGTGGAAATGCATAACAATGTTTCACACATTATAGTTGTATTAAGATGATAAAATGAAGATATTATTTAGAGGGACATTAAATAGTTAAATGCCTAAAGATGCAAGGGAATTTCTGTTGAATCTTGGAATAAGAAATCAAATGCTAAAAAAATACCAACGGCCTTGGAAAGATTTTCTAGATTTAAGGGGTCAATGCCTTTTACTCTGAAGTCAGGCAGAAATGATAAAGACCCATGGAGAATTCTCTCCCAACAGTAAGTCATTCATCAATATACCAAAAGGATATGTAAATTTTTCCAAGAATACTTTTTTTTAAGATGTATTTATTTATTTTAGAGAGAGAGAGGGCATAGGAGTAGGGCAGAGGGCAAGACACTCAAGCAGATTCCATACTAAGCTCAGAGCCTGACTCAGGGCTCTATTTCATGACCCTGGGATCATGACCTGAGCCAAAATCGAAAGTTGGATGCTTAACTAATTGAATCACGCAGGTGCATTTCCAAGAATATTTTTCTTATTATTTTTTTAATTTATTTATTTTCAACATAATAGTATTCATTATTTTTTCACCATACCCAGTGCTCCATGCAATCCATGCCCTCTATAATACCCACCACCTGGTACCCCAACCTCCCACCCTCCCGCCACTTCAAACCCCTCAGGTTGTTTTTCAGAGTCAATAGTCTCTCATGACTCACCTCCCCTTCCAATTTACCCCAACTTTCTTCTCCTCTCTAACTCCCCTTGTCTTCCATGATATTTGTTATGCTCCACAAATAAGTGAAACCATATGATAACTGACTCTCTCTGCTTGACTTATTTCACTCGGCATAATCTCTTCCAGTCCCATCCATGTTGCTACAAAAGTTCAGTATTCATCCTTTCTGATGGAGGCATAATACTCCATAGTGTATATGAACCACATCTTCCTTATCCATTCATCCGTTGAAGGACATCTTGGTTCTTTCCATAGTTTGACGACCGTGGACATTGCTGCTATAAATATTGGGGGAAAGGCCCACAGCAAATATCATCTTCAATGGGAAAAAGCTTGCAGCCTTCCCGTTGAGATCAGGAACAAGACAAGGATGCCCACTTTCACCACTCTTGTTCAACATAGTATTAGAAGTCCTAGCAACAGCAATCAGACAACAAAGAAAAATAAAAGGTATCCAAATTGGCAATGAAGAAGTCAAACTCTCTCTATTCACAGATGACATGATTCTTTATATGGAAAACCCAAAAGACTCCACCGCCAAACTACTAGAACGCATACAGAAATTCAGCAACGTGGCAGGATACAAAGTAAATGTGCAGAAATCAGTGGCTTTCTTATACACTAACAATGAAAATACAGAAAGGGAAATTAGAGAATCGATTCCATTTACTATAGCACCAAGAACCATAAGATACCTGGGAATAAAACTAACCAAAGAGGTAAATGATCTATATTCGAGGAACTACAGAACACTCATGAAAGAAATTGAAGAAGACACAAAAAGATGGAAGACCATTCCATGCTCTTGGAATGGAAGAATAAACATTGTTAAAATGTCTTTACTGCCTAGAGCAATCTATACTTTTAATGCTATTCCGATCAAAATTCCACCGGTATTCTTCAAAGAGCTGGAGCAAATAATCCAAAAATTTGTATGGAATCAGAAGAGACCCCGAATCACTAAGGAAATGTTCAAAAACAAAAATAAAACTGGGGGCATCATGTTACCTGATTTCAAAGTTTACTACAAAGTTGTGATCACCAAGAGAGCATGATACTGGCATAAAAACAGACACATAGACCAGTGGAACAGAGTAGAGGTCCCAGATATGGACCATCAACTCTATGGTCAATTAATCTTCAACAAAACAGGAAAAAATACACAGTGGAAAAAAGACAGTCTCTTCAATAAATGGTGCTGGGAAAACTGGACAGCTATATGTAGAAGAATGAAACTCGACCATTCTCTTACACCCTGCACAAAGATAAAATCAAAATGGATAAAAGATCTCAATTTGAGACAGGAATCCATGAGAATCCTAGAGGAGAACATAGGTAGTAATCTCTTCGGTATCAGCCACAGCAACTTCTTTCAAGATATGTCTCCAAAGGCAAAGGAAACAAAAGCAAAAATGAACTTTTTGGACTTCACCAAAATCAAAAGCTTCTGCACAGCAAAGGAAACAGTCAAGAAAACAAAGAGGAAACCCGCGGAATGGGAGAAGATATTTGCAAATGACAGTACAGACAAAAGTTTGATATCCAGGATCTATAAAGAACTCCTCAAACTCAACACACACAAAACAGACAATCATATCAAAAAATGGGCAGAAGATATGAACAGACACTTCTCCAATGAAGACATACAAATGGCTATCAGACACATGAAAAAATGTTCTTCATCACTAGCCATCAGGGAGATTCAAATTAAAACCACACTGAGATATCACCTTACACCAGTTAGAATGGCCAAAATTAGCAAGACAGGAAACAACATGTGTTGGAGGGGATGTGGAGAAAGGGGAACCCTCTTCCACTGTTGGTGGGAATGCAAGTTGGTGCAGCCTCTTTGGAGAGCAGTATGGAGATTCCTCTTATTTTTTTTTCAAATATTTTTTATTTTTATCTAATTAGGAGAGTGAAAGCGACATTGAGAGATGAGAGGATGAGCAGGGGGAGGAACAAAGAGAGAGAGAAAAGCAGGCTTCCTACTGAGTGCAGAAGTCTATGCAGGGCTAATGCATAGACCTGAGATCATGAGACCCTGAGATCATGACCTGGGCCAAGGCAGAGACTTCACTGACCAAGCCATCCAGGCACCACTCCGGGAGTAATTTTTAAGTTAAAATTCATAGCAAAATTAATTTGTTTATATTTTGTCTTAATTTTTCAAAAATGTGTTTTGTTTTATTTTTTCACATGCTAAAATAGTCCCTAAAAGAGGGCATACTATATGGAAAACAACAAAATAACCACAAAGCTTTCTTTATTTCATATTTATTCCAGTTATGGTTAGAAAGATTATAATTATGACCAATAATATGTCTACTAATATGGTCTACTAATATGGTATTAAAATCAAGGCTTGTTGAACTATAAAACTGATGTTCTCTTTTTAATTTATCAGCTTCCATTATGTAAACATCATGATTTTAAAAATAAAACATAGACCTGGGTCGTTCAGCTGGTTAAGAGTCTGCCTTTGTCTCAGATCATGATAGGGGGGTGCTGGGATCCAGCTACATGTAGGGCTCCCTGCTCAACATAGAGTGTGCTTCTTCCACTCCCTCTTCCTCTGCCCCTCCCTGTTCCCAGCTATGTTCTATCACTCTCTCTCTCAAATAAATAAAAACTTAAAAACAAAACAAACAAACAAACAACAGCAGAACACCTCAGACATACCTTAACAAATTTTATAATTTGGGAGAAAATTAGTACATTTTAAACGCTTAAAAATAGAGGCACCTGGGTGGCTTAGTGGGTTAAGCCTCTTCAGCTCAGGTCATGATCCCAGGGTCCTGGGATCGAGCCTCACATGGGGCTCTCTGCTCCGTGGGGAACCTGCTTCCTCCAATCTCTCTCTGCCTGCCTCTCTGCCTACTTGTAACCTCTGACTGACAAAAAAATAAATAAAATCTTAAAATAAATAAATAAATAAAGGCTTAAAAATAAAATAATAGTGAATTTGTAGCAATTTATTTTCAAAGATTTTATTTACTTAAATAAATTTATATTTATACATCTGGATCCCAGGACCTTGAGATCATGATCTGCTGAAGGCAGATACTTAACTGACTGAGGCACTCAGGTGTCCCATGAATTTCTAGCTCATCTGTGTAAATATCAAAGAGTGCTGGATTGTAGGGTAAGAATATATTTAGCTTTGTAGAAAACTGTCAACCTATCTGCAAAAGTGGCTGCATAATTTTGTATTCCTACTAATGATGTATGAGGGTTCTTTTTCCTCCACATTATGATCTCAGATTTCTTTAAAAAATAAACATATACACACACACACACACACAAATGCACATGCACACACATAGGTGCAAAGTACTCTGTTGATCTTTCCTTACATCATGCACTTCACTAAAAGAAATAAATAAGAATAAGCTGGGGTGCCTGGGTGGCTCAGTGGGTTAAGCCGCTGCCTTCGGCTCAGGTCATGATCTCAGGGTCCTGGGATCAAGTCCCGCATCGGGCTCTCTGCTCGGCAGGGAGCCTGCTTCCCTCTCTCTCTCTCTCTCTCTCTGCCTGCCTCTCCATCTACTTGTGATTTCTCTCTGTCAAATAAATAAATAAATAATCTTAAAAAAAAAAAAAAAAAAAAAAAAGAATAAGCTAAAAATAAGTATGTCAATGTTGAAATTGTTCTTTATTCACTGTTTAATTTTACTTTAAAACTAAAGATAAAAAATAAATAATAAAAACAGATTATATAGATAAACCCTAATAAAATTTCAATACATCTTTAAAAAAAGATAATGTTTAATCAAAATGTAGGTTAACTTTTATTATGAAAGTAATTATTATTAATAATATTTCATTCTTATGAAATATAAATCCAAAAGATATTTACCATGGGTGGCACACATCACCCCAGAATAATTAGAAGATATAACACTCCCCAAAGCACTTCTTAAATGAACAATTTATTCCAAAATTAGAACTCTAATTAGTCATTTGGTCAATTCGCAACTATTTATTGAGCATTAGCTATGTTGTGCTTCTTAATCTCAAGTGATACAGACATGAACACTGTTCAGAAATCCTTCAATATTAGTGAACGAGTGTTTGAAGTCTTCTCTGGTTTTTAACTTTTCAGAAGTTATCTGATGTTAATTTGATGGAGTTCTTTAATCTGGTATTACTTTTGAACTTACTATATGTTAATACTTATGGTAATTGTATCCTAATGAAATAGCAATTTGTTTTTAATTTATTGATCCTAATAAAGTCTATTTTAGTCTACAGGATTAATTTAAGTCTTTAAATGAAACCACATACTAGTTAGGATACAGGAATTTGGAGACATTTGAATTAGTCATCTAAGCCTACCTCAATCATCTCTGTTTTGCTTTTGCTTTTTTCCTACTTTACAGAACCAATTCTCACATGCCCGTGCTTGATTTGATTGCTTAGGCTGGAGAAACAATCTCTTTTAAATGAGTATGTCAGTGTCAAATTAACTAGCCCTGAACCAATGACATAGACTAGCATGTATATAAATTGTAGCTGAATTATATTTGGACAAAAACATAGTGTAATAAATTTACCACATGCTGCATATTATATGTTAAGAGAAATTTGTTTGCTTTGTCAGTAACTATGCTGAGACTTGTTCACGCAGTCAAGGTTAGAAAATATACATGTAATTGTGTACTTTTTAAAAAATATTTTTAAATTTTTTTTTACTTAAATTCAACATCTTAATACTTAAATACTTAAATAGACATCTAAAGTATTATTGGTTTCAGAGGTAGAGGTCAGTGATTCGTCAGTCTTATATAATACCCAGTGCTCGTTACATCACGTTTCCTCCTTAATATATTTGTGTATTTATCTACAAATGCATTTCTCATTATTAAACTTATAACCACCATCTTCTAGTAGTTCTTTGAAATCACTTATTTATCACCAGAAGGGAAAAATTGAATGAATAACATAATAAAATTAAAAATTATACATATATATATAATTTTATTTATTTATTTGACAGAGAGCTAGAGAGAGCACAAGTAGTCAGAGGGGCAGGCAGAGGGAGAGGGAGAAGCAGGCTCTCCACTGAGCAGGGAGCCCAAGGCTGGGCTTGATGCCAGGACTCTGGGATCATGACCTGAGCCGAAGGCATTTGCTTAACTGACTGAGCCACCCAGGCACCCCATGCATATATCTTTTTATCACATACATATCACATCATGCATATCATTTTTTTTTAATATCATTTTTTTTTCATCATAAGTGTATTCTTTAATCCCCATCCCCTAAGTCCTCCATCCCACCCACCTTCTCTCTGGTAACCATTAGTTTGTTCTGTGTAGTTAAGAGTCTGTTCCTTGGTTTGTTTTTCTTTCATTTTTTTTTCTTTATTTGTTTTGTTTCTTAAATTCCACATGAGTGAAATCATATGATGTTTGTCTTTCTCTGACTGATTTCATTTAGTATTATACTCACTAGCTTTACTCATGTTGCAAATGACAAGATTTCATTCTGTTGTATGGCAGAGTAATAGTCCATCATACATGCATTTTTTTAGAGAATTAATTTAAGAAGTATTTTCACAGAATAAAATAATACAAGATTAAAATATGAAAAGAGAAACAACAAAGAATGAGTTTTCTTTTTCAAATGGCCAGTGTGGGGCACGTGGGTGGCTCAGGGTGTTAAAGCCTCTGCCTTCAGCTTGGGTCATGATCCCAGGGTCATGGGATCAAGCAACCACATCGGGCTCTCTGCTTAGCAGGGATGCTGCCTCCTCCTCTCTCTGTCTGCCTCTCTGCCTATTTGTGATCTCAATCTGCCAAATGAATAAATAAAACCTTAAAAAAAAAAAAAAAAAAAAAAGACCAGTGTGGACATATTCTAATAAAATTCACAATGTTGAAATAAAATAATATATCCCAAAAACTTTCAAAGAAAATTAAATTTTACTACAGAAAAATGAGAATTAAGCTCAGACTTTCAATCATTGAGTGAATACAATTTCTATCTAAATGTCTATAAAGTATCTGTAAACTTATCACATAACAAGCTGCAAAAATCTTAATAAATCTAAAAGAAAAATATCAGATTGTGTAACTTTATTTAAAAATATATACCTGACTGGTATGCATGTTAGCCATAATTTCTACTTGACAAATAACTAATAAGTATAAGTAGATACATCATCTTTGTCTCATATAATTAGTATTTGTGTTTTAAAGAAAGAAATCATAACTAAATATTTTATTTTTATTTAAACCACATAAATCTATATTTATTTGCACTCTCTGATAAACGGCCAAGACATTTCTTTCAATATAGTTGTACTGAACAAACTGTCACATCATCTTTTTTTCATCACTAAAACCATGATGTTTCCTCATTGACATCGGTTTAGGCTTTTTCACAGTGAACTAGACAGTGAAGAGACTTGAAAAGCATTCTTAAGGCAAAAATCCTAATAGGGCCTTAATTTCTTCCTCTTTTTGTCATTTTCTAAAGTTCTCCAGCATTTATTTTATCAAGTTACCTTTACTGAGTGTTTTCAAAGTTTTTATTTACTTTTAACACGGGAATACTAGCTCTTCTCTTTAAATTCTTATAGTTATATGACTATTCATTTATCTATTGTGTGGGTAAATTATAAGCTTCCTGAGAGTTTATACAATGACATTATAGTTCAGTGCTATAAATTCAGTTTTTAGTACAAGGTCTCTTATATAATTAATTCAAAAGTATTTATTGAGCAAATAAATGAGTAACTGTGCATAGAATTCAATTAGAATATGACTACCGAACTATTTATTAGAGGAGAAAAAGAAAGATTGGGATTGGTACAGTTAACAGGAATTTGCAGGGGATCATGAAGTTGTGTTAAAAGATGTGTTAAAGATGAGGGTCTGTAGTCACATTGATTTTATTTGAATTCAGACATTTGCAACTCCTAATGTTGGTATCTTTGGCAAATTTGCTAACTATCTAGTTTCAGTTCTAAACGGTAAAATGAGGATAGAAAGAGTAATTAATACATTGATGTATCCTTAGGATTGAAAAAATTAATTCATTTGAAGTGCTAAAGATTATCTAACACATAGTAAGCACTCAAAAAAAGTTGCATTTCTGTTTTAATATTGGCTATATAACTTTTTATATGTTAATTTTAATCAGTTGTTTTATTTATAAATTTGTATAATATATACTTGTATTAATTTATATTTTAAAAAATACTTCAAAGTAATTAGAACTTGAAACTTTTTTCCATATCAAATTCATTTTTTTTTCCTTTGCCTCTTAAAAGTAGAAATCATGCCTTGGAAAAATCACTCAGTTTCAAAACTGCATTAAGCTTTTACTACCAATTGTTTACAAGTGAATCCTACTATGTGGTGTGTAAAATATACTATCTGCTTATTATTTCAATTACGTTTTTAGCCACATCCTTAAAACTAGATTCTCATCTTTTATTTGTTTTTAGTCTGAAGAGAATTGTGAGCACATGGTTAAAAGCTTAGAAACATATGACTTGCCAAAAATAAAAATAGTGATTAGAAATAAAAGATTGTAAGGAGTTCTTTAGCATTCCATAGTTAAACTGAAGAAAAGTTTGTTTTTTTTTTGTTTGTTTTTTTTTTTTTTTTTTTTTTTTGGTCTGTTATCTTAATAGATCTGTGTATTCTGTAAATGGTTTTGGAGGGGCATCTGGTTAGTCCGTTAGATGTCTCTCTTTGTCTCAGGTCATGATCCTAGGGTCCTGGGGTGGAGCCCTGCATCAGGTTCCCTGCTCAACAAGGAACCCACTTCTCCCTCTCCCTCTGCCTGCATCCCCTGCTTGTGTTCTCTCTCTCTCTCTGTCAAATAAGTAAGTAAAAGTTACAAAACAAACTGAGGGTTGCTGGGGGGAGGGGGTTTGGGAGAAGGGGGGTGGGTTTATGGACATTGGGGAGGGTATGTTCTTTGGTGAGTGCTGTGAAGTGTGTAAACCTGGCGATTCACAGACCTGTACCCCTGGGGATAAAAATACATTTTTATAAAAAACTAAAAAATAAAAAATAAATTAAAAAAATAAGTAAGCAAAATCTTGGGACGCCTGGGTGGCTCAGTTGGTTAAGCAGCTGCCTTCGGCTCAGGTCATGATCCCAGCGTCCTGGGATGGAGTCCCGCATCGGGCTCCTTGCTCCGTGGGGAGCCTGCTTCTCCCTCTGCCTCTGCCTGCCACTCAGTCTGCCTGTGCTCGCTCTCGCTCTCACTCTCTCTGACAAATAAAAAAATAAATAAATAAATAAGCAAAATCTTAAAAATAAATGAATGAATGAATGAATGAATGAACAAATAAATAAATAAATGTTTTGGGGATGCCAAGTGTTTGATAATTGATTTATTTCCTTCTTGTTTGAACATTTATTTTTATAAATACAGTTTAATATACTTTTTACATACATGTTATGTTTATGTACTCTGTACAGAACAGGGTAAAAAAGTTTGCCTCTTCTACTTCTTAAGGAGACAGGTCTGAGACATAATCATTGTTGTGTAGTGATTCTCTTGTACTTTTTTCTGCTTCTCTAAAGCAGAGAAGACAGTAAATTAGTACTTTGAAGGCCTATTGATTCTTTTTCACATGAACTCTTCAAGGAATTTGCTGATAATAATAACTTGGGTTAAGTGTTCAAGTGGCTCTTTTATCTTTATTAGATATGAGGGAAATAATTAATTCCAAATTTCTTAACTAGATCTAAAGAAGTACATTTTTTATTTTTATAATATATGAAAAATTAAGAAGAAAATATTAGGTAATTTCAGAATTCATATTATTCACAAGATGGCAATGGTATAATGCTAAAAGTTAATTTGACTAGAATATTAAGATATTAAGTATTTACAGAACAATAAAAAATTGAGAGATAAAACTTTATTTCATGAACAGTTGCAGCTCAGATAGTAACAAGGAAAAAAATAAGTAATGTTCATTGTACTGGATATTTGTCTGCATGGCATTTCATTAAAAAAATAATATTGCTATCTAATAGGGAAAGTTGGCTATCATTCCCTGTTTTTGGTTGTCAACTTAATCTATCTAAAATCTATATATGGAAGGTTTATACAAGAACAGTTCAGTATTATTTATAAAAGTTCTTTTTAGGGAATCAATGGCATATTTTTATAACATACACTCTTATGGTTCTATTTCAGCTCACCACTTACAGACAGTCCTATAGCTCTTCATTTTTGTCATATGGTTAGCTAAATGGAAATGGTTTGAAATATCATCTTTTTATGTAGATGAATTAATTATATGTTTTATTTAATTAATACATTGCATTTTAAATATATGCTCTCAAAATATGACATATGAGTTTACTAAACCTAAAACATAAAAAAAAAAAAACTACAAAAATCAACGTTTTATCCCCAGGTTAAGAAGTGCCAAAATTAGGATATACATTTTAATAGACTAAACACTTAAGGACAATATAGGATAACTTACAGAAAAAACATAGAAGAGGGGCTACCTGGGTGGCTCAGTGGGTAAAACTGCTGCCTTCGGCTCAGGTCATGATCTCAGGGTCCTGGGATCGAGTCCCGCATCAGGCTCTCTGATCAGCAGGGAGCCTGCTTCCCCCTCTCTCTCTGCCTGCCTCTCTGCCTGCCTCTGCCTACTTGTGCTCTCTCAGTGTGTCAAATAAATTTAAAAAATAAATTAAAAAAATTTAAAAAAGGAAAAAACATAGAAGAAATGCAAAATATTATTTTGTATTTTTAGAAAAAAATACAAATACAAAATATTTTTATTTTTTTTTAATTTTTTATTTTTGATAAACATATATTTTTATCCCCACGGGTACAGGTCTGTGAATCACCAGGTTTACACACTTCACAGCACTCACCAAATCACATACCCTCCCCAATGTCCATAATCCCACCCCCTTCTCCCAAACCCCCGGCCCCCGGCAACCCTCAGTTTGTTTTGTGAGATTAAGAGTCACTTATGGTTTGTCTCCCTCCCAATCCCATCTTGTTTCATTTATTCTTCTTCTACCCACTTAAGCCTCCATGTTGTATCACCACTTCCTCATATCAGGGAGATCATATGATAGTTGTCTTTCTCTGCTTGACTTATTTCGCTAAGCATGATACGCTCTAGTTCCATCCACGTTGTTGCAAATGGCAAGATATCATTTCTTTTGATGGCTGCATAGTATTCCATTGTGTATATATACCACATCTTCTGGATCCATTCATCTGTTGATGGACATCTAGGTTCTTTCCATAGTTTGGCTATTGTGGACATTGCTGCTATAAACATTCGGGTGCATGTGCCCCTTTGGATCACTACATTTGTATCTTTAGGGTAAATACCCAATAGTGCAATTGCTGGGTCATAGGGCAGTTCTATTTTCAACATTTTGAGGAACCTCCATGCTGTTTTCCAGAGTGGCTGCACCAGCTTGCATTCCCACCAACAGTGTAGGAGGGTTCCCCTTTCTCCGCATCCTCGCCAGCATCTGTCATTTCCTGACTTGTTGATTTTAGCCATTCTGACTGGTGTGAGGTGATATCTCATTGTGGTTTTGATTTGTATTTCCCTACAAAATATTTTTAGAAAAAAATACAAAATATTATTACATTATTTATACATATAAGCATATCTTATATTTCTGAAGGACTCTAAGTACAATAGTGACTTTCCTTTTTTAAAAATTTTTGTTTATTTATTTGAGAGAGAGAGAGCACATGAGTAGGGGCAGAGGGAATAGGAGAAACAGATATCCCACTGAGTAGGCAACCTCACATGGGGCATGATTCCATGACCCTGAGATCATGACCTGAACTGAAGGCAGACCCTTAACTGATTTTCCCTTCTTTATGTCTTTACTCTATGCAGAGGTAGAATGAAGATGAATGGAGGAATAGAATACATTGTCTTCCCATTATTAGATGGATTATCTATGTCAGTTTGCATTCTGTTAATTAATTTTCAATAGATGTTGTATTAGGATATCTAAGGAATTTACCAAGATTGACAGGACTAAGTTATATAATAGAAACAACATGAGGGGCACCTGGGTGGCTCAGTGGGTTAAAGCCTCTGCTTTCGGCTCAGGTCATGGTCTAAGGGTCCTGGGATGGAGCCCCGCATTGGACTCTCTGCTCAGCAGGGAGCCTGTTTCCCCCTCTCTCTCTGTCTGCCTCTCTGCCTACTTATGAACTCTATCTCTCTCTCTGTGTGTGTGTGTGTCAAATAAATACATAAAATCTTAAAAAAAAAAAAAAAGGAAAGAAACAACATGATATATACTGTGGTCCAGACTCAATAGCACTCCAGCTATGCAAATTATACCATGGATTGGCGCTGTCCAATACAGTATTTACTAGCCACATGTGTCTATTTATATTTCAATATGAAGTGATTAAAAATAAATTGAAATTCAGTATTTTAATAGATGTAGTCATGATTAAGTGTTCAGATCTACCATAATGGCAAAAACTTCTACTAGACAGTGCTGGTCTGGACCTTCACCAAAAATAAAATAATATGTCATTAAAATAAATAAATAAATAAATAAATGTTTTAATGTCTACGTTAAACTAAGTATAACCAGGTTCCAAAGATTTTGTACTGATAAAGCTTTTCTACTATTAAGTGATTTTCCTTAACTTACATTTTTAAAACTGGCAGTAATTGATAAAAATTTGATTATTATGTGATTTATAAAAATGTAATATTATGTTAAGAAAACTTACCATGTGCCTGAGAATTTTAAATTGGGAACTGACTTTGAGTTTCAGAGGAAGAAAAACAGTGTTTGCACACTAGTTTGTGATTCACAGTTACGTCTGGTAAGAGTAGACAGTTATATTTTTCAACTATAATTACTCAGTGCCTTTTTCTCTTATGATAAACTTACGTTATAATACCAAAAGTGGAAATCAAATTATGACATTTGCCTCATTCCCTTTTTGTGCCTCAATAAGTAGCTCTATAATTAATCAAATTTGTAAAAACAACCACCAGAGATTTGTATTTCTCTATAGATTTCCTTTATTCAGGTCACATCTCTGCCATAACTTCAAACTAAATATGACTTTCACCAATTCAGAATATGAAAAAATCAAGGAAAAAATGCATCTATGGTGTATTTCAGTCCTCATAGTAAAAAATAAAATAAATCATATTTAAATAACCATATAAAATATTAAAAAGTAGAAAATATTTGCCTTTAATAAATTTCAAGCAAATATGTTGTTAAAAATTTATCAAATCACTGCTACTGAATTATTTAATTATTAATATATTGCATAAAATGACTTTAAATTATACTGTTATACTGACAACTGTCTATATGTCAATTGATAAATGTATTATATGAGGCCATGTTTTAAAGAAAGTATTACACATTTATATAATTACAAAGTTTGATAAAGAAGCCCATTTCTTGGCTATATTAAATATACTTATTAATCTTTCATAATATTTCTTGTCACTAGTTGAAGTTTTGAAGGTAAGCTATTTTGAACACTGAGGAAGTTAAATGTAGACATACATAAATCCTATAAAAATTTATATAATCTTAAATTAATTGGAAGTGGCATAGAATTCTCATTTTTTCCCCCTTGTGGCTGCACTGACTTGTTTATCTTTTTTTAATTTTTCAGGTTTTTCCAAAGGGTAGTATTTCTCAGTGTCATAATAAAATTTAGAAGTAAGCATGGAGAAATGCACAAATAACATCCATAACATAAATTATAGGTTATCTATCAGAAGCATATACTTTTAGTGTTCTAGAAAGCACAGCAGGATGAAACATTCTTTAATCGAATATATTTTACATCTATAGATGAACAGATTTTATATTTAATATTTGTAGCAATGATTTACTTGCTAAAAGTCATTTTCATATTAAAAATATCTTTTAATATTATATATAGAGAGATAATAAATAAAAGAAATATGTTAGCTTCACAGAAAGTGCGAAGTTGCTATATGTCTAAAGTATTGCCTTATACTGGGTGACCTAGGAAAGGAGAGAAAAAGACATACTGGTATTTTATTTTTGCCTCTTTTCACAACATAGCTTCCCTAAAGAGAATCTGTATCTTGCAGCTGTCACAGCTGCATTCCTGTTTTTACTAAATTATTATGAGTGCTATGGTGCTGCTGGTGGTTCGTGTGCTTGTATGTGTGCGTTTGTGTTTTCTGAGGTTACGATTATGTCTCTGTCTTAGGCAGATGCTGTCAGCTGTAACTGGGAGGTATGTCCTTCACAGGTGTTTCACAATTCAGTCGAATAAACTGGTTGGTTTAACATGTATTTCTAGTCCTCCATCAGGGATAGCTATTTTGCTGCTATTCTCCCTTGTTTCCTTCTCCCAACTGCAGAGATTGTCCATTGATTTTCTCAGGCATTCTAGTCTTCTAATTCTTAGATTTCTTTTTTTTTTTAAATTTTATTTATTTGACAGAGAGATCACAAGTAGTCAGAGAGGCAGGCAGAGAGAGAGAGAGAGAGAGGAGGAAGCAGGACCCCTGCTGAGCAGAGAGCCCGATGCGGGGCTCGATCCCAGGACCCTGGGATCACGACCAGAGCCGAAGGCAGAGGCTTTAACCCACTGAGCCACCCAGGCGCCCCTAATTCTTAGATTTCTAATGCAAGAATGTTTTTGTTTTTCCCGTGATGATTAATTTTGGGTGTCAATTTGACTGGGCCATGGAGTGCTTAGATAGATATTTGGTTAAACTTTATTCTGGGTATATGAGGTATACATAGGTATACCACCTATGAGGTGGTTTTTGAAATGAGAAAACTTTTGAACTGGTAGAATGAGTAAAATAGATTGCTCTCCCTAATGTGGGTGGCACGGACCAAACCAGTTAAAGGCCTGAATAGAACAAAAAACCTGACCTTTCCACAAATAAGAGAAAATTCTTCCTGCCTGATAGCTTGAGCTGGGACATGAATCTTTTCTGGCCTTTGAATATGAACTAAAAAACTGGATCTTCTTAGGCTTGATTGAGCCTGCCAGCTGGCCTGGAACTGAAACCATAAGCTCTTCTTGTTCTCGGGCCTTCAACTTAGTCTGGAAGAGTATTATCCTCTCTCTTGGATTTCTAGTTTGCTGGTTTGCAAACCTGCAAACCTGCAAACCTTAGGACTTCTCAGCCTTTATAATTGCAAGAGCCAATTTCTTATATTTCCCCGGTATATATAGGCTTCTGTCCCATGTGGGCAATAGGTAAAATGTGTGTAAGTGGAGTTCTTATGGTGGCTGCTCTTCATTCTCAGCCAGTTCAGGCTGGTGACTTCTCAGCATTTTCCCCTAATCATCCTATAAAATGTCTAATGAGGTTTTTGGAGGAAGAGCCTGTAAGAGTGTGAGAGTACTCAATGCCTGAAGTCTCTAGTAACATCACACTCCCCTGCCACCCATTAGTAATTCATCAGCCATTAGTAATTCATTTAAAATTCTAACTTCATCTTCTTACTGGTATTTATGGCATTTCTTTGGCAGTGTCTTTTCAGTTGTTCATGTCCTGTTTCTCCATTTGAATATTTCATGCACAGTGCAAATGTAATATATGCACAATGAAACCATTTTATTTCCTTCGTATATCCATGAATCTTTTCTTCAACTGTTCATCATTATCTATGTAAATGGAATGCCCCAGACACAGAGGTTCAAATATTTTACTTATTTTTACTCCTTCTCTTTCCCGTAATCTTATATTCATATGCACAGAAAGATGTGTGCATTCTTCTTGTGTTCTAATACATTAGCAAGTATATTTCTTTTTTTTAAGATTTATTTATTTGTTTTTTATTCATTTATTTTAGAAACAGAAAGAAAGAGAAAGTGCAGGGCAGGAGAGGGAGAAGAAGAGGGAGAGACAATCTTAGAGAGACTCCACAGTAAGCACAGAACTGGACATGCTGCTCGATCTTATAAAGCTGAGATCATAGCCTGAGCCAAAATCAAGAGTTAGACACTTAGCCCACTGAGCCACCCAGGAACTTCTAGCAAGTGTATTTCTAATCCACTTCTTTCTCTATTTTACTCTCTTAGTTCCATTGTCATCATCTATCTCTTCCAAAGTCTTCCTTACCTTTGTCTTTATCCTTTAAAATTCATTCTGTTGTTCAAAACATAACTCAAAACCTCTACCTAAAATATGTTTAGTAACTTTTCTTTGCACTTAGAGGAAAACCTAAACTCTTTATCAGGGTCAACTGATTCTAAATCAGCCATCTATCTGATCTTTTCTCAATGCATTCTTAAGCCATAAGTTCTAGCCTCATGATCCTTCTGGCTCTTCTTTTCTTTCCTGAAACATATCAACATTACTTCTATGATAAACATGTGCACTAAGGTTTTATCTTCTTATATTTGTATGACCAGTTTCTGTATATCTTTTGGATCTCAACCCAGATATTTCCTTCAAAAGTCCTTTCCAGATAGCCCTACCTAATGTTCTATCACAGTCACTCTTCTCTTATCACATCGATTTTATTATCTTCATGATGTATAATCAAATTAAAAATCTATTTCTATTTGTGTTTTATTATGATGTTAATGGTATTTTTCTACTTCTGGAACCTAGGCTTCATGAAGGAAGGAATTGTATCACTCTTGAACTATACAAGCTAATCAGTAAATGTGGACTTAAAGCAAGGAATCCATGTTCTGGAAATTAAGTATTCTTGACTATATAATTAGAATATAAACTGAAGGGCACCTGGGTGACTCAGTTGGTTAAGCATTGAACTCTTTAGTTTCAGCTCAAGTCATGACTTCAGGGTCATGAAATTCAGCCCTGCATTGGGCTCTGTGCTCAGCATGGAATCTGCTTGGGATTCTTTCTCTTTTTCTTTTCCCTTTCCCTCTGCCCCTACATGATTGTACAATGTACTCAAGCATGTACTCATGTACTCAAGCATGCTCTCTGTCAAATAAATAAAATCTTGGGGCGCCTGGGTGGCTCAGTGGGTTAAGCCTCTGCCTTCGGCTCAGGTCATGATCTCAGGGTCCTGGGATCGAGTCCCGCATCGGGCTCTCTGCTTGGCAGGGAGCCTGCTTCCTCCTCTCTCTCTCTCTGCCTGCCTCTCCATCTACTTGTGATTTCTCTCTGTCAAATAAATAAATAAAATCTTTAAAAAAATATATATATAAATAAAATATTTTTAAAAGTCTAAAATGAGATGCATTTTGACACCCTTCTAGAGTCTCCAATAGTTGCTACTAGGACTCCAAACTAAAATTAAACTGAAACCAATGGCCACATTTTCTGAAGGAACTTTTAAACAATTGGTAAGCAAATTCTCCAACCATCAGTTCAACTCCCGTATTTATTCACACCCAACCAAAACATAGAAAACAGGAAAAAAAAAAAAAGTAGAGAAGAATTTGAGGAAAAGTGAAGAACTGAAACAAAATTATTCATTAGATACCAGAGTGCCTGAACAAAGGAGGCCTGATATAGAATCCCCAGTTTTGAGAACTGCTTACATAAAGGGTAAGCTAAACTGATGCCAATGCTTATTTGATCAAAGAGAGTGAGAGAGTGAGCTGAGGAGAGATGTTTGGGGAGGTAAATATTTTAGGAAAAGTGTGTTCTCACTATTTGGTTTGGCAAGGATGAGGAAATTTCCTAGAGATGCCATGGAATTCAATTGTGTTTCAGTTGAATTAGATATTCCCCCATATCACTAAAAAAAAAAAAAAAAAAACCCTACCAAGAAAAACTGTGAGGTTTTTCTGCAAGTGTAACTAAGTGTAACTTAGTAAGTTTTTCTGCAAGTTTTTCTGCAAGTGTAACTAAGAGAAGAGAGGAAGGACAAAAGACTTTAGGTCTAAGCAGATAGCCCTCTTTAAAACTTTGTATCAGGAAGGCCTTCTCCACATTCCTCTGGAAATTTTACACTACTGGCATTTAGAGTCATGTGGCTGTTGGACATCTCCTATATATCAAGGACATAACAGAGACCAGTCAACATTACCTTGATAACCAGGTACTGCCATAAGGAGTATATCTGTTTTTTGTTTTGTTTGTGTTTTTTGTTTTTGTTTTTGCATGATTGTTTTGTTTTCTTAAGATTTCATTTATTTATTGACACAGAGACAGAGACAGTTAGAGAGGGAATGCAAGTAGGGGAAGTGGGAGAGGAAGAAGCAGGCTCCCCACCAAGCAAAGAGCATAATGTGGGACTCAATTCCAGGACCCTGGGATCATGACCAGAGCTGAAGGCAGATGCTCAACCACCGAGCCACCCAGGCACCCCAAGGAGTATATCTGCTTACTAAAGGATATTTGTCTTCTCTCCTTTGGCTTCCAACACTCTAGAGAAGAAAGCCTACTAGAGGAAAGAGAGACAATTGCATTTCATCTCCCTTCATAATTTCTGACAGTACTGATAATAAATAAAAGAGGGAGAGACTTTAATCAGAAATGAGATTAGGAGTGCCTGGGTAGCTCAGTAGGTTAAAGCCTCTGCCTTCAGCTCAGATCATGATCCCAGGATCCTGGGGTCCAGCCCCACATCGGGCTCTCTGGTTGGTGGGGAGCCTGCTTTCTCTCTGCCTGCCTCTCTGCCTACTTGTGATCTCTGTCTGTCAAATAAATAAATAAAATCTTAAAAAAAAAGATTAAATTTTAAAGTTTAATGCTTTTAATGTTGTTTTTAATGCTTGACAGTGCCTTGAAATCATGAATTCTGTTGTACAAGATAATGTAAAAGGCACAGAAAGGATATTTGACTAAAAGTTTTAAACTAGTGTTTGGAAATAATTCATGTGTAGCATACAACATCTAACTTTAACAAACTAATTATTGTATGTGCTTCATATTAAAAACATGTCACATGTGACTGGATTTTATATCACATCTATTTGATTATTACTTAAGTCTCTGATTCTGCAGTTTTTTTCCCCTCAAAACTAAGGTAAATGATTACTACTTGTAAGTGCAATCTTTTAAAGTAAGTGTAAGTCATCTATTTTAATTGATAACTAAGAATCATCACCTCATGAGTCTGAGTCTCTATATTTTATTATATTATTTTCTACATCTATCATTAGACAATCAGAATCCTCTTTTCACATCAAAACTTTGCCCTGTTTTCTCCATTTGATGAATTCATTATAGTTATGATTCCTTTATGAAGTAATGAAGTAATGTTTGCCTCAGTTAAATTCAATTCAAATGTCTTCTCCTTTTGTTGCTTATTTGTCAATGTTTAGAATAAAAACACTCTACGTCTTGACTTGGCTCTGAAAATCTGACTTTTTAGCCTATACCTCTCCCCAGTATTGTGCATTGTTATATAGATAGTAAACTATACAAAGGTGATCCTGCTCAGGTTTTTTATATATTAAAAACAATAAATATCTTGATTATTTGAAATTATTTTTCTTCTATATTTTAAGTAACTTTAAATATGGATGATCTACATAGACCTTATAATGCATTTCAAGCAGATGTTAGATAATGTCATTATAACCAAAATCATTATTTTACAATAATTTTCTCTCAGATGAAAATCAAGCATATTATATAATTTGGTCAATATATATTCTACAGCTTTGATCTACAAACTGGGAATCTAGATAAAAATCAAGAAAACTAATTGATCTAAAAATATGCTAAATAAAAACCTGCTTTTTCAACTAATACATTGACAAGGAAATGTTTGAAAACATTTTAAAATCCTTTTTATAAGCTTCCTATTTAAATTAGATATTTATAAGGCATTTCTTGTCATCTACTGTGTTTAAAGTCTCAGCATAATATGACTAAATTCTTAGTTTAATTGTACAATGACTTTTACTATGATATAAATCACAGAGTAATATTCCTTCTCCATTAAAAGGCAAAAATATGCATTACAAAAACCTAATTAGAGATTACTATGTAGTGAACTACTGATCAAAACAACTATGTAATTGTTGGTATGAAAATTTTGACACTACAAAACTTACCTGCTATTAAAATTTAGTACATGGTTTAATAATACTATTTTAATGTTATAAAATGTGAACTTGAATATTAAGGGGATCTATTATTTTTCTTCATAAGTTAGAAAAAATTAAAATAAAGTTGTCAGAACAATAAAAAAGGAAGCAAACAGACATTAGAAAGGAAAATAAAAAGATAATATTTGTAGCATTGAATACATACTTCAAGCAGAAAATAGGTAGGTGAATGGAGTATAAAGGAAAAGTTTTTGGAACGAAGATTTACATCAGTTTTTACAGTTAATTTTTAGTTTTGTGTCAACTATACTTGATGAAAAAAAAAAACAGAAAAATTGTTTTAAAGTACTAAAGAGTCCATTATAACAAAAACGAAACCTGTGGTTTGAAACAAACAATTTTTTTTAATATTTTTCCAGTTTAATCACTTGGACAGGACTTGAGCAGACATGGTGCCAGTTAGAACTCGGAAATTCACTTCCAAAATGATTTAATCACAGGGCTGATGGTTAATGATAGGGAACTGGGTCTAACTGGGGCTGTCAACAAAATCATTTACATGGGTGTCTTGTGCTTCTCACATCTTGGCAACATGATTGTGAAAGAAGTTGCCTCTTGCAAGTACTTCAAGAAAAAAAAAAAGCAGGCCATCAAGGTCTAATAAGAGCCAGGCCCATAACTGACAGTCAAGGAAAGTGCTACTCTTTTTGTGTTCTCTTAGTTAAACAACCAAAGACCCACCCACCATCAATATACAATAAGAGATAAACTGTCTTAGGTGGGAGAGATATAAATCCTATTGCCTTGAGAATAATAACGACAACAACAGAAAAGTGTGGTCATCTCTATTCATTTTCACCTATTATCAGCCCATCTATTCTATAAAATGATATTTCAACATTATTTTTGTATTATTATATGGATCAAAATCATCTTTAAAGATAGGTTCACAAAAATAAAAAAAAATTGTTCTAAATGACTTGTAATTTTTTTTTTAAAGATTTTATTTGTTTATTTGACAGACAGAGATCACAAGCAGGAAGAAAGAGAGAGAGAGAGAGAGAGAGAGGAGGAAACAGGCTCCCTGCCGAGCAGAGAGCTCCATGTGGGGCTCAATCCCAGGACCCTGGGATCATGACCTGAGCCGAAGGCAGAGGCTTTAACCCACTGAGCCACTCAGGCGCCCCATGACTTGTAATTTTAAAACTTGTAATAATATATGTTAACTTCAACAACCACATAACATTTTTAAAGTTGATATTAATGAATATAAGTGGCATGCTATTGATGGAGCATCAATGTATAAGAAGTTTAAAGCCTCAAAGTAACATTTAAATTAACATTGCTTAATCTCCATAATCTTTATAATCTCACTTAATGTAAAAATAGCAATCATTTTGATGAAAAAATGAGAAATAGAACAAACATTCAAAAATAGAATTTTCGGGGTGCCTGGGTGGCTCAGTTGTTAAATGTCTGCCTTTGCCTAAGATCATGATCCCAGAGTGCTGAGATTGAGCCCCTTATTGGGCTCCCTGCTGGGCAGGAAGCCTGTTTCTCCCTCTCTGACTCCCCCAGCTTGGGTTCCCTCTCTTGCTGTCTCTCTGTCAGTCAATAAATAAAATTATATATACATATGTATATGTATATATAATTTTCGTGAATGTATGATATAAATGAATGAATTTATGATTCAAAACAAATAATTTGCTAATGAATTTGACTGATTAATTAAAATTATAATTTATTATGGTATATTCAATAATACATAATTAGATCTGTGTTATCTACAATAACTGAATGGTTCTAGTTATTTTTATTAAAAAGTAAATAGTATGTCAACTTGTATTCTTTTCTTTTTAAGCAGAATTACTTTTCTCATAATTCACATAAATGTAGCTTAGTATTTCTGTAGTGCTGTCAATTGGCTTTGTCAAACTAAAATTTTCAATTCATGTTCAGTCATTCCTTGAAGAAAAATGAAGGGATACTTTTTATGAACAATATATACTCAATCCAAAATGAATTGCAGAGTTGATCAATATGAACGTCAACTTTGCCAAAGAAAAAAATACTGTGCAAAAATAAAAAGACCAATAATCACATTATCAGACCCTCTATGACACATTGACAGAAGAAGCAAATGGTAGATTTCAATATAAATATCGATGGGCAACTTTGTGTATTGTTTCCCAAGATGAGTAGCATTAAGGATGAATTTATTAAATGACGGAACTAATTTTACCAAGCAACATAAGGGCTGCAACTGGGGACTAAATAAACTGTAGATGAAATCACATAAAAAGGAAATTAACTAGCTATCTCAATTCTTAACAACTCTGTTAGATATACATTCTGGAGAATATTTACACACTCTAAGCTTTATAAGGGGATAGTTAGGTTATATCTAAGATTATTTCAGCATATAAAATCTGTTAAAAATTAGAGGACATTTAATTTTTAACACATTTATTAAACAGAAATTTAAAAAACCCCAAATCTGTAATAGTATGAATTATTCCCTCAAATAAAGTATATTTTTTCTTTGTCTCTTTTTAATACTGTTTGTATCATTAGTTGCTATGTATTCTGTTCAACATTTTCATTTTGAGAAATAAATGATCAAATATGAAGTTAATATTTTAATTCTACTTAATTTCTTTTACTCAAGGAACTGATATGAATTACAATAAAACAATCTCATGGACATGCCAAAACGATATTTCCAAATTTTGCAACGTATTTCTTGTGATAAATTAACTGGATGTAACATGAAATGGAAATGAATTTATCAAAATAAAGGAAAATAATTTTAAAATAGATGATTATTTGGGGAAAAAATTTTTTTAAAGTATTGACATGAACATGACACTTCCATGATGACATTTTGGCTTGTTAGCAACTGAATCATTCCTTTCTTGTGTGACCATACAGATGATATTGAAATATGTATGAGTATAACTTAAGAAAAATGGCACAGATACAAATGTAGATCTTATGTGTGATAGACTCTGAAATCTTGTTAGTAAATACAATCTGGTAGTAACAATTAATGCATTCTAAAGAAGGGAGTCCCAGAAAGTTGGATGCCAGTGTATGCTCACTGCCAGCCTACAGTTTTCCTTCTGTCAAGTAATTGGCAAGCCAAACACTCAACGTTGTCTGCAGTTAATTGTAAGCAATTGAGGTCAGTTTGGATATGTTTAGTTGCATGTGATTTATTTGCTACGTCACAGATATTTATCCTGTTCCACTGAAGTTACACTCAAATAATTTATCATTTTTATAAGAAATGTAAATTATTTTTATAATAAAATATTTTTTCTCATTTGAAACACTATAAGATACATAAATTATAAATAAATATAAGGTTGGTTTTCCATTGGAATTTCAAAATAGATTACTTATGTTAATTTCTACATATCGATCTTTTGGTGAATTCAAATGATTACTGTTTATAAAAAATTATTTCTGAGTAAATATTTCTTGACTATGGCCATTATTTGTGTTCATGAAGCTACATAGAAAATTATTATCATGATTTACCTCCCTAACTCTGAATTTCTTTTTAGTATCATAAGAAAACACTTTACTAAGGATTGTTTAAATTATTGCCCAGGTATTCCTTTATTTTTAAAAGGTTCAACATAAACAGTGTGAGAAGAGCTTTCAGGAAAGAAAAAAAAAGTCTGTGTTTACAAAAGAGGAGATTTAATACTTTTCTTATTAATCTTAAGCTTATGGCAGAACCCAACCAACTATTCCACCTTAATTATTTTACCTTGTTTTCACAAGTGCAGCAATACTATGTAATTAAAAACCCCCAACTGTACTTTGTCGATAGACTTTAAAATATCTGTGTTAAAGACATGTTTAAGTCTATATACCAACGTCTTCTCTATAGGACATAGGCAGTATGAAATAATAAGCATGAAATATTCTTATTCCTTGGGAGAGTGTACTGCCTTTGGTTTCTCATCACAATTTTTCCAGAACACGATAATTCTTGAACTTAAGCTTCTTTTGTTTCAAATCTAGATAACCAAGGATCAAAGTGTGTTAATGCTTTGGAGTCATCTTAGTATAATTTAGTGAATACTGTGGAACTTTTTAAATTTAGTAGATTATATTTTGCACATCTGTTTGAATTCTGAAATCCTTTAAATCACAGCTGACATGTGATCTTTCATGAGGCTTTCTTTGACCAGCCCTTCTGAAATTATCTCCCCCTTTCTATTACCTTTTAGCACTTATCCTTGGTCCTACTTTGGAATATACTATCCGCAACATAAGGATAGATATGATTCGTCTATATATACAATTTGTAAACTGTGTTGGTATCAGGATTATGATTTATAGTTATTTTTCCTTTTCTAGAGATATATTTTATTCATTTTAGAGAGAAAGAGAGCAAAGGGAGGAGCAGAGGGAGAGGGAGAAGGAGAGAAATCTCAAATAGACTCGTCACTGAGCACGGAGCCCATCATGACCTGAGCTGAAATCAAGAATTGGACACTTAACTGACTGAGCCACCCAGCAGCCCTAGTTGTTTTTCTTACTAACTTAATGCCATACCTCATATTTGGCCTAGCAGAAGATAGGTCTGCAAAAAAATTATCACTCTTGTTTTGGTCCCACTCAAAGCTGTCTTTTACTGTGTCTCAAATCCATTAGAACCTTGACAGAGTGTTCCCAAGAAGTGCAGATAATCTCTGTATGTTTTAAGAAACTCGGAGAGAATAAAATAAGTGTAAGGACTGCCTTAAAAGCTGGGAGAAATCGTCTGGAACAGTAGCCTTTTTTATCATTTAGAATAGAAGTTTTACTTCAGAGGGGTCACTTTACAGTGTGAAGAACTTATTCTATCAGGTGTTACCGTTTGAGGATGTTAAAAAACATGACAGGACCCACTGTTCTCTTCTACACTGACACAAATTTGGGGGGAAAAATTCTTTTTGACAAACTCAAAAGTTTCATATTTAGAGTATTATTTTACACAGAAAATATATTAAATATGTAGTAAATGGAATAGTAAAAACACAAATTCTGGAGTTACAAACAAGAAACTGTTAAGTCATATTTCTAAACTGGTATGAGAATTTCACCAGAACAACTAAATTTCTAAAACACCATAATTTCAATTCTTCGCCCAAACTATTTTCTTCAGACTCTATTACGCTTTTATAGAACACCTTCCCATGGATACTGTTGGTCATGCGCTGTTCCAAAATCATCCTCATTAAGGATCTAGCCTTTAAAAATCTTGATTCTGGGATAGTCCCTGAGACATATCATTATTTTTCTTCTTGAAAGAAAGAAAGCTCTGTGTTTCCAGGAAAGTAAACTTTCCCTTACCCAGAATCATGCAACAAAAACAATTTGGATCAGATCTGAGATTGTCTTGATTCTGCTTTATAGTAGTAATTATTTTGTCAATTTTCTTGTCTCAAAAAGTGAAGAAATAATATTTGTATATCCATTATTCATTAAATATTGATTCAACATACACTATGTACACACGTACTTTTTTTAAAGAATAGGTCTCTGGTATTGAAGAAGCTGTGCAAGTTTCTTATACTATGGTGCTTATATTTTAATAGGAGAAGATTAGAAAAAACTAAACTAGAGAAAGAAATAAATTGCATTTGTCTTATATCCATTTATGCAAAAAATATTTACTAAATTACTACTCTTTGCCAATTGCTACTCTCACTAAGCAATACCATATAAATGCAATTCCCGTTCCTTAGTGTACTAAGAGATATATAAAAAATGAACAATATTACAGATAGTAATAAATGTTGTGAGGAACCATAAAGTTTGATTAGTAGGATAGATAATGACAAAGTTTCTAGGTCAATTGCATAAAGAAAAATCAAGGTTATAGGACATTAAGAAATATCAATTTCAAAAGAATAAGCCTTTAAATGTATATCATATCAATTAAGAGAAACTGTATATAAATGTTTGAAGAAAGCATTCCAAGAAGAAAGAAACAGCAAATTCAGAGATACTGAGGCAAGAACAATCTTTGTGTTTGTGCAGCAGTAAGAACAGTAGAGAAGGAAGAGGGTAAAGTTAGGCTCAGGAGAATCATGAGACTGGGATGATTTAAGGTAGCATGAAGTGATGTAGTTTGTTTTTTTGTTTGTTTGTTTGTTTGTTTTGTTTTGGGTTTTTTGGGTTTTTTTTTTTTTGCAGTCTAGGTTTTAAAAAGATCACTGAAATATTATGAGGACACTGGAATTCTTCTGTGCAATGTATGAATTTGAGGCTTTAACTCATAAGAAATAAGATGTGCAGTACTGGTGTAACACCTGGGTTTGAATCCTGACTCTACTATTTACTAGTTGTTTGACCTCCTTAAGGTACTTAACCTCTGTGTCCAGTTCTCTCATTTGTAAGGTAAAGTTAAACAGAGGGCCATATCTCAGAAGGTTGTGAAAAATAAGAAAATTGATACATATAATTGATTAGTGCAGGAACTAGCATAGAGTAATACTAAATTAAGGTTAATTATTTTTAGTATTATGTCATCAGTAGAACTATGAAGGTGGTAGGAACCCATATACATTTTTGCTTTATTTTTTTTCATTTTATAGAAAAAATGTAAAACCAATTATCCAGTTTCTCAGGCTGCTTTTGCCCCTTAATGATGTTGGGCTTCTTCATCATTGTTTTTGTCAACTCAGAATGTAAAAATAATAATAATAATAATAATAATCTTCTGGCTTAAACAATAGACATGTAATTTCTTACAGTTCTGGAGGCTAGAAACCCAAGACCAGAGTGTCAGGATCCGGTTCTGATGAGATTTCTATTTTTGCTCCATAGAGAGCCTCATTCTGATTATGTCTTCACAGGGCAGAGGTGGGGAGGGACCTTAAGCTTTCTGATAACTTTAGTTATAAGGACAGTAATCCCATTAAGGGCACCACTCTCACGAACTCTCTAAACTAAATTATCTCCTAAAGGCCCCATCTCACAATACCATTACATTTGGAGTTGAAGCTTCAACATATGAACCTTGAAGTACCACAAGTCAGTCCATAGCATCGTATAGGTACAGATAGAATTATTGGCCAAATTCTTATTTTTCTCTAATATCATTATACATACATTATATAACCACACCCTTTACACTTTTCTTAGTATGGGTGAGATACTCTTTATCACTGATTTGACTTTGGGATTGGACATGTAAATGACTTTGGCTAATAACACTGAATGGAGATTTTATTAATCTAGTAATGTCAGCAAAAATATTGTTGAAAAAGTAGTTGAAGGTAAGCACATAAAACAAAAATGGGTGAAATGATAAAAATATGAGAGTTCTTCCAAACCAATGAAACAATTCTTTTAGGACATCAGCCACCAGTGTGTTTTCACAGTGGCATTCTGTTGGTGACAAGGAAGAAGGATGTGCAAGCGAGTAGATGGGGAACCAAATGTCCTATTGGAAGAGCATAAAGGTGGGGAACTTGTTTCAGAGACACAGCCCAGTGGAAATGGCAGACACAGGGGTTTTTTGGTACCTTAGTTAGTTTTTCAGTTAATTTAAGAGAAGTAGAAGGTAATTCAAAATTTTCTAGGGCACCTGAGTGGCTTAGTTGGTTAAGCATCTGCTTTCGGCTCAGGTTATGATCCCAGAGTCCTTGGACTGAGCCTCAAAGAGTACTCTCTGCTCCATAGGGAATCTGTTTCTCCCTCTACCCCTTACCCTGCTCATGCTCTGTCTCTAAAATAAATAAATAAATAATTTAAAAACAATTCTTACTGGACTAATTAAATAATAGTGCTGTCATTAAAGAAACAGAAACCACAAAAGGAGAAACGAAAAGCAATGGAAGTACAGACTTGTAACAGAAACAAGTGACTTTAAAACTTCAACTATTTGTATAGAAAAATGAAAGAAGATGAGACCAGGGAGAGAGATAAACCATAAGAGACTCTTAATCTTAGGAAACAAACTGAAGATTGCTGGAGGGGAGATGCGTGGGAGAGATGGGATGGCTGGGCGATGGACCTTGGGGAGGGTGTGTGCTATGGGGGAGTCCTGTGAATTGTGTAGGACTGATGATTCACAGACCTGTCCCTCTGAAAAAAATAACACATTATATGTTAATAAAAAATAAATAAAAATAAAGTACTGTATCCAAAAAAATCCAAAAACAAAACAAAACAAAAAAACAATTTCGACTATTAATATGGATCAAAAAAAAAAAAGCAGAAAATGTATAAAAAAAAATGTTTTTTTTCTCACGGATTTCTCAGTAAAGCAAGCACATTCCCTTGGCCTTCACTAAGCCCTGAGAAAACCATTATCATGGCAGATATGACACAGCACCTACAACCGTGCACCTGTGTTAAAATAGACCGGCCATGGCAGCATGTGAAATCTGTGTGGTGTCTCGTGACTTTCATTTGTTTTTATTTGAATACCAGGCAGGCAAATAGAATTTTCAAGAATGGAAAACTGTCTGCAAAAATTTTAATTACATTTAAAAAACAATGATTGCTTTCGGTTCATAGCAATATTATTTTCATGGTTTTCTTTCTTCTGTTTTGAGATAATAACAAGAATGGTGTCCTGATGGCTTTCATGCACTTCCAAACACTCAACATTTATGATTTTGTAATGTGTCAATTATCCATCAGCAGCCTCTATAAATAAAAGAAAAAATGCAGAGAGAAAAAAAAATATGGATCAATATTGTGAATAAAATTTAATAGAATAACATGAAAAGAAAGTATGATAACACAGATAATACATTTTTGAAAACACTAAAATTCACATCACTTGGATACATAGACCTACTACGGAGCAGAATACCTAGAAAGGCTGGCCTTGTAGATAATCACTAACCTGTTGTTCAGTAGAGATTGGTGATGCACTTCTAAATTAGACCAGGAGTGGAGAAATGTTATTACTTTGTTTCTTAGTGAAAACCCAAATTGAAATGTTTAATGGTTAAGATCAATAAAATATAAACATTTTATAAAGTAAAATAAAATATAGACTAAGTGGCTCTTTCTAGATGATTATATTGCAGGGGTTTAGAACTTTGTGTGACTATTTTTACAGTAGTGAGGCAGATAGCACATGGGATTGAAAAATCAAAGCTCCAAAACTCCAATCTGACTTCTTCACCAAAAGATCCATTTTCTTTCTGGTAATGAAGAGGTAATGACACAAAATTCATACATTGCTTATGAAGATTAATAGATAAGCTTTACAATCTTTAGAACTTTGCAGATGCCCCAAAAATATGACTTCCAGTCTCATTACCAGTTGTTTCACATTCCATAATGAAGACTTGCCTACAAGTCAAAATTCTTGAGTAGTTAATTCTCAGCATGTATCCACTAGTGATCTTCAAAGTACAGATGGTTTAAAGAGGGACACAGAAATCTAAACTCCTGGACTGTACGAGAATATTATATATTATAGAAAACAGTATTCCAGATTACATAAAATATACATTTAAAATAATCATGGCTATGGCCTTATAAGTAGACCACAACCATTGAACAATTTTAGACACTAGATAATATGCCAAACATATCAATTATATAAACCCAAATTTTATTTTTCTTTTCTACCTTAAAAGGTAAATGCTGATATTATTCCCTTTCATATGAAACTGAGGCACAGGAAGGCAAGTAATTTTCCTGAGAAATCACTAAAGAACAACAGAGATACACTTTCATTTCAACACGTTGGCTTTATTGCTGTCATTCTGAACCACTATATCACTGCCCCCTCGCATCCAAGTACAATAATTGGGTAAAAAATGGAGTCACTTAATTATTTGCTCAGTGTAAAAAGTAGTTTAGGAAATATTTTTTTCAGGGAAAGCTGAAGTAATGACGATCAAGGAAAGAAAATGTTTACCAATTTCATACTATTAGTTAAATCAAAACTTGTGCCATTAAAAGGCAAGAAAATAAAATTTATGTTCCTTCTATTCAAATTTAAAAGCAGTCTACAATGAGAGGCTGAAAATGACTTTGAGATGACTGGTGAGAAGCAAATAAAGAATACATATGGAACACAACTGATCAACATATTGAGTAAGTAATTACAGAAAGTGATTTTTAAAACATGTTCTGAGAACAACTAGAAATATACTGCAGTTAGGTGGAAAGAAATACAAAGGTTCATAAAACATAAAAAAAATTGATGACAATATAGCATGGAAGAGGATAATGTCAGAGCCTTTGAAAATTCTCAGCACTGATGTGTTTTTAAAAAGTATGAAAACCCAAAGTTTTAGAATGAATGAAGAAAGGGTTCAGAAAGTAGTCCTCCAGACAAAATATACATATATGCACAAGTGTATAAATATATAAATATATTAAGCATAAATATAATTTATATATATGTAAATATATACACATGCATAAATATATACATAGTGTATATATCCATATATCCATATATACACACACATATATTTTATACACACACACACACACATACACACACACACAATTAGTTCACCTGAAAAGTTGATAAAGGAAGAGCTCTGTTGTGCAGAAATGGACAGAGATGCTTAGGACAAACAAAGGAAGTCTAACAACTCTCAGCAGTGCAAAATATAAAGTAATCACACTGAATTAAATGAACTTAAAATGAATGTGAGTGCCATCTGCACATGCCTAAAAATATCTACAGTATCTGCCTCCTTTTTTTTTTTTTTACTTTCAGGTGTGCATATATAATGTGTGTAGATTCATTCTTCACATAAAGCTTAGGCTTATCAAACGTTGAAATTGAAGATTTTATTTCACATTATCTTCAAACACATTCCAACTGAAAAAATTGTTCAAAGGATACCCATAATATTCATCACAATACATATTATTTACTCATATTTCTTAATGACATGATAAAAATAAAAGTTATTTTTCCTAGTGAGTGTATTTTTATCTCTTCCACATGATTGTATTATATAATGATAGTTTATTTATCTACTTTTAGAATATGTGTGTTATGTTTTTAAATAATAGACTTCTTCAGAATGGCTTTAGCTTTATAGAAAATAGAGCAAGAAGTGCAAAATTCCCATGTATATCCTCAAGTATGGTTTCCCTTTTCCCTAATCTCTTTTATTAATGTGATACACTTGTTACAACTGATGAACAAAATTGATACATTATTAACTCAAGTCCATAGTTTACATTAGGATTCTCTCTTTGTATTGTAAGTTCTATGGGTTCTACCAATACATAATGTATCCATTATGTAGAATCCATAATTCTATCCATATAGAATAGTCTCACTGCCCTAAAAACCCCTGTCGATCCTATTCATCTTGCCCCAACTGCCCAGGAACTCCTGTCAAGAGATTTTTTTTTAACTCTTTCTATGGTTTTCCCTTTTCCAAAATGCTCTATATATTATATAATATAGTATATAGCTTTTTGGTTTGGTTGTCTTTCATGTATAAATATGCATAGAAGTTTCCTCATAATATTTCATTGACCTTATAGCTTGTTTCTTTCCTAAGTAGAAAATTTTAATAATGAAGATATTTGTTTACTTCAGTGACCAGCTTAGAGATGAATACAAATACATTTTTTACCTAGAGAAACTAAAGAAAAATTATGTCATATTTCTAATTTGAAAGATGAATTCTACCATTATATCCTTTTCTTGGGAAAAAAAAATTACTTGTGTTGAAGGGAGTATAATTATTAAGTATTTCAGAATGAAATTATTTTGTCTTAATATTTGATTTATCAGACATTATTTTTTTGTTAAATAAACAATATCAGAGATTGCTTTTTATTAATTACTATAATTTATTTTATAAAAAGTGAAATTCATGTTCCAATGGCATACAGATCTGTATATCTTCCTTGATAGATGTAGCTCTGTTTCTATTTATAGAACTATATATCTATTTTTACTTGATTATTTTCTTATTTGCTCTAAAAAAGAGAAAGTTTTAATAAATGTGCATATAATATTTTTTCTTGTGAGAATGTGAATACATCCCTTGGAGTGAAAATTATTTGTCAGATTTTCAACTTTTTTGTTCAACTGGGTGTGCATAAATTATATTTCATCATAATTGAAATTTGTATTTACCTGATTGTTATATGTACTGACCACCTGGATTTCCTCTTCCACTGATTTTTGACCCAACAAGAATTTTACCCCCCTCACAGGAATTTTTAAAACATGTTTTATGTAACAGTCCTTTGTTGCTTGGACAAATGGAGAAAGATTCATCAAATTATGGAATTTTCTTCTAGTTTGCTAGAAGTCTTTCATAAATAGATGGGATACCTTTTTGGGAATTGCTTTGCAATGTGTATAAACATAGAAATAGATAATCATCCAAGAGATTAGCTTAACTTTTCTATTTCACACTTTCTTATCTGGTTTTGGTTTCAAAGTTTTACAGCATCAGGAAAAAACATTGGGGAGAATTTTGTCTCTTTCTATTTCCCAGAATTAATTTTTTTTAAAGATTTTATTTATTTATTTGACAGATCACAAGTAGGCAGAGAGGCAGGCAGAGAGAGGAAGAGAAGCAGGCTCCCTGCCAAGCAGAAATTCTGATACGGGGCTCGATGCCAGGACCCTGGGGTCATGACCTGAGCCGAAGGCAGAGGCTTTAACCCATTGAGCCACCCAGGTGTCCTGTATGTCATATTTTAAAACAAAATGTCTGACATATAAGTACCATTTCTTATAAACTCATATATTTATTTGTTTTGTAATTTAGTTTAATTGCACACTGAATCCAGAAAAAGGATTATTTTTTTTTTTTTTTTTTAAAGATTTTATTTATTAATTTGACAGAGAGAAATCACAAGTAGACGGAGAGGCAGCCAGAGAGAGAGAGAGGGAAGCAGGCTCTCTGCTGAGCAGAGAGCCCGATGCGGGACTCGATCCCAGGACCCTGAGATCATGACCTGAGCCGAAGGCAGTGGCTTAACCCACTGAGCCACCCAGGCGCCCCAGAAAAAGGATTATTGATATAAATATTATTCTTGCAATTTCTTCTTGTTTCTTCTCTGGGTATGTATGCGATTTTGTTTTTGTCCTTGGTGTTCTGCAATTTCTTATTATCATAATGAAATTTTATTCTTATTTGTACTATGTACTTATAATATAGTTTGTTTTTGTTTTTGTTTTTGTTTTTGTTTTTGTTTTTGATACTGCCTTGACTCAGTTTTGAGGCCCTAGCTAGAGGCCAGTACAATCTCTAAACTGAGCCGCTAATTAAATCCACACTCCTAACCAACTCCCTTACTGGATTCTCACACTCTAGCCACTATACTCCTGCCCCCATTGCCCTAGGCTCAAGTAACAGACAAGAAGGGAGCTTCTAAGCCCCAGTGTGCCCCAAAATAATTCAAAGTAGCCAATGTTGAATGGACTTACCCTGTCTCGCCCCTCCTTTCTTATGGAAACCCCAGTAAAGACTTGTGCTCAGGATTCTTTCTCACTCTGCTTTGTGATTGGTTCCAGGACTTCCCCCTAACTGGTCCTGTCTTGTGTTCTGTCTTTTCCCTGGAGTAGTCTGGGGAACAAAATGATAAGATCTGTTCTGCTTTCTCTCTCTTGATCTGCATCTGCTCTCTTCCCATCCCTCTGCAGTATTAGAATAGAGCTCATGTACAGATGTTAACGATTTTTATATGTTCTGAAGTCCTCAAAGATAGATAACAAAATCTCTGCTCTTTTCCTGTCTCTGGTCAGGAATCAGTGAGACGTTGGAAAATTGAGTTTTTATTTTGTCACCTTAGTTCCCACTTCCTGCCTTGATTCACTTCATCTGTTTGACAAAAGCGCTGCAAACTTCCAGGCCTCTTGACTACCAAAAAAAGCCAAATTCAATCTCCAAGTCTATCCCTAACTGGCTCAAACACCAATTTCCAGTTAGTAGTTCTGAGATATTCCTTACTTTCTTGCAATGATACATTTCCCATCAGTTATGCATTTAGTAGAATTTTGTTTTGTTTTAATTGCAACCTCTATTTATTGTATATTGAGTCTTTTCTGCATATTTCAGAAGAAATAGACCACATTCAGTATTTAAATAACTGAAATGTGCCATCTCTCTGCAATACTTCTCCTGAGCTGTTTTTATTAATGTCACTATTGATCTTTATAGCAACATCTTCAAAGAAATGTTTGTCTTGTCTCATTTAATCTCTTGGTGTAATTTTTAAGTTTTTTTTTTCCCCCTAGCTTATCATTCACACCGTCTCAATCTTGTGTGCTTTATTTTCTTTGAAAAGTCCTTCTTGGATTTCCCTGTCCTACGTCTTTTTTACCCTAGTACTCTTCATACTCTGTTGCTGAATTAAGTAAAGCCCTTCCTCCCTTTGTCCATTGTGTTTATGTTGCTTGGAAAGCTGCACATGAAGGTTTTTTTTTTTTTTATGATTGACTGATTTTATTTACCCTTCAATTCTTAGAATATTTGTAAATTTTTTTCTCAAAGATTCTTTACCTTACCTGCCAATTCCAAGCCCTTACCCTCTTCACCCTCAGACACACTTTTTGCTTTTCTATAGAATCCTAATAAAACCTCCATATACACACACACACAGGAAACATATATATTATATACAAAATATAACTGGATTATATATTATATTAAATATGTATTTAATATAGTATATATATTATATTAAAATATAACTGGACCTTTTAATGTAGCTGGGTATTTTTATTAATTTGGTAATCTGTTATTTAATTTATTGAGACATAAAGATAAGCTTGTGAGGTAAGGTGTGATTATTTCCATTATTGATAAGTAAATAGTCTACGGCCATACCACCCTGAATGCGCCCGATCTCGTCTGATAAGTAAATAAATATGGCTAAAGCCTAAATAATATGATCAAGATGTTTCACTTACAAATAATGCAACTGTTACTCACAGTCAGTTTGTTTCCAAATCCAGTGTTCTTTTTACCATATTGATTTTCTTCTATGTGATTACACCTTTCATAAATAGATTTGCTTAATGGGTATCTGTAAATGCCTACCAAATATCCTTCGCCAAGCATAGGTCTGAGTAATTGTAACTTCAATTTATTAAGACTCTGATACAGGGGGCACCTGGGTGGGTCAGTGGGTTAAAGCCTCTGCCTTTGGCTCAGGTCATGATCCCATGGTCCTGGGATGGAGCCCCGCACCGGACTCTCTGCTCAGCAGGGGGCCTGCTTCCTCCTCTCTCTGCCTGCCTCTCTGCCTACCTGTGATCTCTGTCAAATAAATAAATAAAATCTTAAAAAAAAAAAAAGACTATGATACAGTTGGTAATCTTTATCCTATGCTAATTTTCTATTTTTATTCACTTGAAAATTCTGTTTCATATTAAATCACTGGTCATTGTTAGAAATTATAAAGTTAGATCCTTTTAAGTATCACCTTCTTAATGGTATCAATACTTAAGGAGATAATAGAAGTTATTATTGCCATTGACACCAATTAATCCTTCTTAAACACCCACAGAGTTCCTGACATCATACAGAATGCAGAAGAGAAAGTATATAGCGAAAAGCCCTTGAATAACTTAAAATTTTGTTCATACAACTAAACACTCTAAAATGTTATGTAGTATCAGGAAAAGAAAGTGTCATGACCAACTTTCGTCTGGAATTGAAAGAAGGTGAGATATTTTGAAAGTTGCCACTACTTTTCAAATAACTATTTTTAATAGTTCAGATAAATCTTTGTGTCAAAATTTATCATTGGTTAAGTATACTGTGAATGTGCATAGTTAAATCATAGCTATGTGAATCAGATTAAACATCAGCTGCCAATTTTAATTTGGAATTGCCACCTGAAATTTTTTTAAATTAAGCTGAATATCATCTATGATAACTGCTCAGTATATAAAATAATAGCTATAAATCTTGTGAGACAGATTAAGATTTAAGCTCTTTGCCAATTACTTAATGTGTCTCAGCCTCATTTTACACATCTGTAAAATAATATACCTAATATTTTTTTAATTTTATATGGATGTTGAGAAGGTTTAATTATGTATCAAATGGTGCTTAGCCATTTGTGTTTGGTACTGAGTATACATAAACATTGTTATAATTATCCAATAACTGTTAAAACTGAACTTAATCAGAAATTGTGTAGCTGCTTTTGTTTAATATATATATTTTTTAAGATTTTATTTATTTGAGAGAGAGAACATGAGAAGGGGCAGGGTCAGAGGGAGAACCAGATGCCAGACTCCATCCCAGGACTGGATCCCAGGACTCCAGGATCAGGACCTGAGCTGAGGGCAGTTGCTTAACCAATTGAGCCACCCAGGCTCCCTGTATAGTTGCTTTTACACTAATCGTTTTAAATGAGCAGTGAACAATTATAGGTTTATTTTGTTGTTTCTGTTTGTTTGGTTTTGGTTTTGACTTTATAAGTCACTTTGATTCAGATGGCATTTTTTTGTACTAAAGAGTTTTTGTTGCTTTAGCAATGTCTAAAAAAAAAAGTACTGGATTGATTTCATTTATTTTGACTGATCTCTCAAGTATATCCTTTTCTAATTCATTGCCAGCTGACTCTTTTCAAAGGGACATTCCCTTGCTCATCTCCACTTTGAAAGGTGTTAGAGGATAATAAAGCTGAGTTAGCATTACAATGAATAATTTTAAGACTCAGTATACATTTAAAGACTCAGTTTTCACAGTATAAAAAAAGATGGGAATGATCTCACTGATACTATTTTTTTATAGCATTAAGCACAATTACATTTAAAGGTACCACAATAAGCCTTTGAAATAAGACACTACTGCAGGTATATGTAGAGTTTGAATTTCTGTAAAGAATTCTTAAATGCATGAATGAGATGTGTTTGTTTTCTAAAATGTCAACGTTAACACTTTATTTTTAAGAACCATATGTATTACTGTTCCGAATGACAGAAAAACAAGATTAAGCATATCTATTTTGAAAACCTATTATGTGAATTTTGAAGGAGAAAATAAGCTTTTCCATAAATAGAATAAATTTTAGTTTCTCTGTATGCTGAGCTTTACATTTTAGTCACAAGGACATTTGCATGATTTTCTCATGCTAATAGGTTGTAAAATAAAAGGAGTATCATTGTTTATAGAAAATGTTTGAAAGCCAGAAATAGTATTTATGTGATTGACAAAGGATTCTTTCTTTCCACAAAAACACATGAAACTTCTAAGAGTTTACAAAGTTAAAATAAATGTGCTTCAGTGTTTTTGCTTATAAAAAAAAAAAAAAAAAAAAACTGTCATGGCGCTTCCAAAAATGTTTTAAAATGTGAGAAGTAGTGGAAATTATTTCTGAAATAGTTTAATATTGTAGATTTTATGATAGTATAAATTGTGCCATATAAATATGATTAAGCACATTCTAAGTATTTAAGTTTAAATCGATTTATTTGTTCTATATATTAAAAGGATTTATAGCTCTTAAGTTTAACACATTCTTATATATTTACATGCCATAATATAATAAAAATAGTTAGGCTGAGTTTCCTGGGTGGCTCAGTTGGTTAAGCGACTGCCTTCAGCTCAGGTCATGATCCTGGAGTCCTGGGATCAAGTCCCATATTGGGCTCCCAGTTCCACAGGGAGTCTGCTTCTCCCTCTGACCTTCTTGCTCATGCTCTCTCTTGCTGTTTTTCTCTTTCAAACAAATAAATAAAAATAAAATATTTTAAAAAAATAGTTAGGCTAACAAATGTAGAAGAAGCAATAATTCAAATGAGAAGAGTTCTGCAAAATTACAAAAAAGGTGATTAAGGTAGAGATAAGATTATTTGCCAAAGGAATCTCAAAGATGGATTACCCTTGTTTAAGATTTCAATCTCCCTTTCTATTTCGGTAATAGAATAAATTTCTACTAATCATTTCAATTTATCATGTCGAATTCTATTCTTAATTTTTTTAATTAAACATGTAAAAGGTAATGTCTTTCATAATTGTAAAAATATATCAGCATTGTTAAGTGAGGTATTCTGACTGTGTTTTGGTTTTTATTAAAGTGAACTTTAGTTATGTTCAACAATTTAAGTTTCAAAATACACTTCCATAAAATTTTTCAAGAAAGACTACTATCAAAGAGAATGCCTCTCATTTTAATTAGCAGAATATTGAACTAAGCAGAATATTCCAATGTACAGGAAGCCTGTTTATCTCTAGCAAGTGTCTGGTGTTTATATTCCCTTTTCATCATCATTATTAAGCAAGATAATAACAACAGCATTTAATAAGTGCTTATCTCATAGCACTCTCAAGGAAGCTGAATAAAGGAAATGAAATATTCATGATTCTTGTCCTCTGAAAATAGTTTAATAGAAGCAACACTTTAATGAAAATGTGTGTATAAACATACATATACACACACAACTAAGAGGTTAGGTTTAACCTAAATGTTTATATGACATATCAACGACTAAATTAATGTTATTTTCAGGGAACTGGGTAGAAACCAGACTTCTCAGTATCTATTTCTGTATTGACTTCACTCTTAGTCACTGGCTGTTTGAACTATGTTTATAAGGAAGGATGAATCCACTGTATCAGGTCAGTAATATACATCCTATATTTTTTTTTGTTGTTATTGTTTTTCAACATTTTATTTTTGTAACAGAGAAAGACAGGAAGAGTTCACGAGCCAGGAGGAGAGGCAGAGGGTGAAGGAGAAACAGACTCCCCACTGAGCAGAGAGCCCAGGGTGGGGTTCAATCCAGGAACCTGTGATCATGACCTGAGTCTAAAGTAGCCACTTAATAACTGAGCCATCCAGTCACCCCAATAAATCCTATATTGTTAAAATGATTTACTCTCTTCTATTCATCAGATTTAAACAAACTTCTGTTCTTTTTTAAAATTAATGTATCTTGGTTAATTTCTCTTATGCTTCCAGTCATCATTGTATTTTCCACTAATACCTCCCTGTCTGATATTATGAAATGCTCCTTCACCTTTGATACAAATAACATTTGTGACTCCTGATTTACAAACACCATTGTTGTTTACCTCTTCCATGAGGAGATTCTTCTTGTTCCTCTCAAGAATACCAGATGGTTTATGGAGTTCTTCAGAAAATATAGGTTCAGGGCGCCTGGGTGGCTCAGTGGGTTAAGCCACTGCCTTCGGCTCAGGTCATGATCTCAGGGTCCTGGGATCGAGTCCCGCATCGGGCTCTCTGCTCAGCAGAGAGCCTGCTTCCCTCTCTCTCTCTCTGGCTGCCTCTCCGTCTACTTGTGATTTCTCTCTGTCAAATTAATAAATAAAATCTTTAAAAAAAAAAAAAAAAAAAAAAATATAGGTTCAGAATTATGTAATTTTTACTTACAAGGTTCAAAGTTTTGTAAGCTGAGAAAAATGACATGAAAAGGAGAATGGTAAACTAAAAGACATGGAATTTCCATTCCCTTGGGAGAATGCTAATTTGAGATAATAATCAAGTTATGCAGGTATTCCATATTTTTTCCTATTTTAGAATGGAAATATAAGATTATTCAATAAGGACAAAATAAAGTCATTATAATTGTTTATATTAACAAATGTGCTTGAGTAAAAAAGGGTAAAGATAATAGCTTTTTTTAACTAAATTAATTAACATATAGTGCATTATTAGTTTTAGAGGTAGAGTTCAGTGATTCATCAGTTGCATATAACAGCCAGTGCTCATCACATCATGTGCCCATTGCCCATTTACCCTCTTAACTCCCCTTCAGCAATCCTCAGTTTGCTTCCTATGATTAAGAGTCTCTTTGGTTTGTCTCCCTCTCAGATTTCACCTAATTTTATTTTTACCTCCCTTCCCCTGTGATCATGTTTTGTTTCTTAAATTCCACATATGAGTGAAATCATATAATTATTTATCTGATTGATTTATTTCACTTAACATAATACCCTCCAGTTCCATCCATATTGTTGCAAATGGTAATATTTCATTTTTTGATGGCAAAGTAGTAATCCATTGTATTTATACACCACATGTTCTTTATCCATTCATCTGTTGATGGACATCTGGGCTCTTTCTATAGTTTGGCTATAGTTAGACATTGCTGGTATAAACATTGGGTGCATGTGCCCCTGTATATCACTACATTTGTATCTTTGTGATAAATACATAGTAGTGAAATTTCTGGGTCATCAGATAGCTCTGTTTTCAATTTTTTGAGGAACCTCCATAATTGCCAGAGTGGCTGCACCAACTTGCCTTCTCACCAGCAGTGTAAAAGGGTTCCCCATTTTTTGCATCCTTGCCAACACCTGTCATTTCCTGATTTGTTAATTTTAGCTATTTTGACTGGTGTGAGTTGATATCTCATTGTGCCTTTGATTTGTATTTCCCTGATGCCAAATGATGTTGAGCACCTTTTCATGTGTCTGTTGGCGATTTAGATATCTTCTTTGCAGAAATGACTGTTCATGTCTTCTGCCCATTTCTTGACTGGATTATGTGTTTTTTGGGTGTTGATTTTGATATGTTTTTTTATAGATTTTGGATACTAGACTTTTATCTGAAAAGACATTTGCAAATATCTTCTCCCATTCTGTAGGTTGTCTTTTGGTTTTGTCTACTGTTTCCTTTGCTGTGTAAAAGCTTTCTAGCTTCATGAATGCTCCATAGTTCATTTTTGCCTTTATTTCCCTTGCCTCTGGAGACATGTCTAGCAAGAAGTTGCTGTGGCTGAGGTCAAAGAACTTACTGCCTGTTTTCTACTCTAAGATTTTGATGGATTCCTGTCTGACATTTAGGTCTTCAATCAATTTTGAGTTTATCTTTGTTTATGGTATAAGAAAATGGTTCAGTTTCTACTTGTGGCTGTCCAATTTTCCCAACACCATTTGTTAAAGAGACTGTCTTTTTTCCATTGTGTATTCTTTCCTGCTTTGTCAAAGATCAATTGACAGTGGAGTTGAGGGTCCATTTCTTGATTCTGTGTTGTGTTCCATTGATCTAATTCTGTTTTTGTGCAAGTATCATACTATCTTGATGATTACAGCTTTGTAATAGAGCTTGAAGTCTGGAATTGTGATGCCATCAGCTTTGATTTTCTTTACAATATTTCCTTGGCTATTCAGGGTCTTTTTCTGGTTCCATACAAATTTTAGGATGATTTGTTCCAACTCTGCTAAAAATATTGATTGTATTTTAATAGGGGTTGCATTGAATGTGTAGATTGCTCTGGATAACATAGACATTTTAATAATATTTGTTCTTCCAATCCATAAGTATGGAATGTTTTTCCATTTCTAACACATCTAGGAAGGTGTTATATGCAGCTAATGAATCATTAAATACTACATCAAAAGTTAAAGATGTATTACATGCAGGCTAACTGAATACAATAAAGAAAGATTCTAAATGGAGAAATAATCATATAATAGATTAAAATTTGGAAATAATTATAAAAATAAAATATTGGGAGAGAGAGTAAGGATAGGTGAGTATTCAATGAAGTTCCTAGACAACACTAGTTTTTGTTTTTCTTTCTTTCTTTTTTTTTTTTGTTTGTTTGTTTTTAAAGATTTCCAAGGCCCTTTTATTATGCATTTTAGGAAATTGGGCCCCAGAAATCAAATTAGGTACACAAGACTCTATCATTACTAGAGAATGAACATCTTCCAGGAGCAATGGTTTAACATGTGCTTTTAAGTGTTCCAATGTGATGTATTAAATCTGAACACTAGTAAACCAATGACATTGGTTGTATAGAAAACTACCAGATGGAAGGCAGGTAAAGGAGTTTGCTTGCTTGTTTTTCTTTTTAGGTATAATTGGTATACAACATTACTGTTGACCCATGAACAATGTGGGGTTTAGGAATGTTGACACCCTACTCAGCTGAAAAATCTATATATGTGTAAAATCCATGTATAACTTTTGACTCCCCCAAGACAACTAATAACATAGACAAGATTATTTCTATATATAGATAAAATTTGTGACAGCTGTAGTTACAAATTTGAACATTTTTTTGTTGCAATACATATAAAATTTTGTGATAGTGATCTCACTGAATTTAGATTATGAAAAAAAGTCATTGTAATATTCATTTATGTGAGCAGATTATTATGAATTGTAAGCTTTGTTTTCTTTTTTACTAAGTGTGATGTTGTTGAATTGTATTATCTATTTGGAGATTATTAGTAGCATGTTCTTTTAGAATTTAATAATGAACCAGAGGTTTAAGGGTATATAAGAATTCTAAACAAGTATTTTAAGTTATGTGTGTCTGAAAGCTTATGAAATTCCCTCTCAGAAGTGGATCTACAGAATTCAGTATATTCTAAAAAAACTTTCTGATTAATTAATTAATTAATTAAATTTTAATACCTAATTTAAAGAGTTACAGTCCAAAGTTGGCATCTAAACTTTGAAAAATTATAAGGGGATATTGTTATCTTAAAATTACTTATAACGAAATTTTTAAAAAATTTAAAAAGGAAGTAAAATACTCAAAAAACTAAAAGATATCAAGCAAAATTAGAGTCATAAGATATATCAGTGTAAATTTCAGGCTTCTGAAAAAAAAAATAGAATGACTGTTGGAAAGCGTAAAAGCTACCAATAGAGACATTTGAAAAAAAATAAGTATATATAAAAACACAGAGTGTAAATAACAAAAGTGTTCCAGTTTGTTGGATAAAATTTGACAAAATAGAGACAACCAAGGGGAAATTCAACATATCTTTTAAAAGCTGATACTTCAAGCAAAAATATTCATTACAAATATTATAGTTAATACAAATGAGAAATATGGAAAATAATGGGAGTTTAATTTTTTTAATTTCTTTTCAGTGTCCCAGAATTCATTGTTTATGCCCCACACCTAGTACTCCATGGAATATGTGCCCTCCATTATACCCAACATCAGGTTCATCCAAGGGAGTATAATTTAGCACAACTTCTTTCAAGAGCATTCTGCAATACATAGGAATGGAAAGTTCATATGCTATAAAGTCAGATGTTTGTATTCTGAATGAGTTTTGTGTCTGTAATTTATTTATTTAGAAATTTTATTTATTTATTTATTTATTTATTTATTTATCAGAGATAAAGAGAGAGAGAGAGAACAAGCAAGGGAAGTGGCAACCAGAGGGAGAAGCAGGCTTCCTGCAGAACAAGGAACCCCAGGCAGGACTCAATCCCAGGACCCTGATATCATGACATGAGCCTAAGGCAGACACTTAATGACTGAGCCACCCAGGTGCTTAGGACTTATAATTTCTATGAGTGTGCACTTAGAAGGTATAGACAATGGGAATTTAAGATTTAGATGAAAATACCTGAATAAAATGTTTAGAAGTTGTTTTTAATGCATATTTTGGGGGGTACATATAAAACTAAAACCAGGCTTGCTGTAATGCAATCAAAAGCATTATGTATTTGTTTAGAGTAAATAATGTTTAAGCCTTTATTTTTTGAATTCTTTTAAATTTTTTCATTAACATATAATGTATTATTAGCCCCAGGGGTTCAGGTCTGTGAATTGCCAGGTTTACACACTTCAAAACACAAGCCATAGCACATACTCAATGTCCATAACCTAACCACCCTCTCCCTACCCCCTCCCCTCTGCAACCCTCAGTTTGTTTCATGAGATTAAGAGTCTCTTATGGTGAGATTGGGGGACAAGATGGGGAAGTAGGAGGAGGTGCCATTTCAACCTGTACCCTAAAGTGAGCTGATTACCTACCAAAGAACTCCGATCACCCACGAAATAAGCCTGAGATCAGAATTATACACATCTGGATCTCTACGGGGCAGAAGACACCAGTGAGCAGGTAAAATGGAGTGGGAACATTAAACTGATATTGGAAGATAAACAAAAGGGGGAGGGAGCCACCAGAGGTGATTGATTGGAAAGTGATACCCCAGTATGAGAGTGCCCTGTGTCTGGGGACCAGCATTAACTTGGAGATTGGTTGAAAACACTCAAAGAGAGCAAAGGATCATGAGGGGTGGAATTTATGGGAATTGGGGTGGCTAGGGACAAAGGCTTAAGTCCCGGGACCCACAACAGCCTCCCCTGGCACTGAGCCAAAGAGAGTGCGGCAGAGAAACCAGACCTTGGTTCCAGAGCCACCAGCGCACCCAAGAACACGTGAGGTCCAGCTCCTGTGAGGGGCTGGGAGCCTCGCCAGATGGCAGAATGCCGAGCCATGCTAACAGAGCCTGAGACTCACCTGAGAGAGGTGTGTACAAGCCCTGAGCTCTTAGACCTGGAAAGACCAGGCACTCCCAGCCCAGGCCAGTGGGAAAATCTCAGTGTGCGATCACTGCTTGGAACCTCTCTGGCAGTCTAGGGCTGCCCACACAGCTGCTGCTGCTGTGGTTTTGGGTACAAGCAAAAAAAAGATCCTGAGTCCCCAGGGACCGCGACTCGTAACCTGTTCTGCCAGCGGCCAAGGGGGAATTTATTTGGGCTCTGTAGCCAGACTGAGGCTTCTCTCTGAGAGGGAGGTCAGGGTGCAGTTTGCTTTCCTCTAAACCTACAAAAACCATCAAAAGCGGTCAAGGTGAGAGAAAAAAAAAAAAAAGTGAACAAACATAAAAACCGCCAGAGAATAAAAGCCTGAAAAAAACCAGTTTCCTCAGAGCCCACCTCCTTGAGAGGGGCGGGAGGACTTAACTCAGGGAACATCATTGACTGAAAACCCACGTGGAAGGCCCCTCCCCCAGAAAACCAACCAGGAAACTAAAAAAAAAAAAAAAAAAAAAAAAAAAAAAGACTACAAGAGAACAACCACCAGTACTTCATAGGACGACTTTTATTTTAACTTGTTGCCACTATTCTGGTTCACTTATTTTTTTATATATAAATAATTTTTTAACCTATTTGCCATCACAGTGAGATTTCCAGTACATCAAATTCCATAATAATCTTCTAACCTGAACTTGTTGATACATACATTTCTGTTTTTCTTTTGCATTTATATTTTTTAATTTTTTTTAATTTTAGTTCAGTTTAGTCTAGTTTATTCCTAGTTTATTTCTAATATTCATATAGAGTTAAACTTCAACAAAATCCCCTTTCCCCAATCAATGCTACCCCTATAAGTAAACCAAATTTTAATCCCCCTATATCTTAGGAAAGTTGATTCCTTTAACAAAGATATCAAGATACATCCAGGAAGAATCAAAACAACCTACCTTGCCCACACTGAGAATTTATTACCACTCTCTCATCTTTTTCTTCCACCAGTGTTTCTGTGTTTTTGTGTTTGTCCTGATAGTATATAAATCTTATAATAGGGGTTCTTTTGACGAGGTTCTTCCTTTATTTGCTTATATATATACATTTTTTTCTCTTGTCATATATTTTTATCAGTCTTTTTGTTTCTCTATTTCTGTTTGTGTACTTCAGAAATCTTACCTTGGAGTCCATTTGGGCTGAACCTTCTCTTTTATCTTCCCTTTTTTTCCTATCTCTCTTTCTCTCTCTCTCTCTTTTTTTTCTTTTTCTTTTCTTTTTTTCTCTCATTTGGGTGGGGAATCCTGATTGCTCAGAAGCATTCCAGGGTGCACCTTGACTGCACCACAGTCGATACATCCAGCCACATCCATTCAGTCATCTCTCACCAAAATGACTAGGAGGAGGAATGCCCAACAGAAGAAATGCAGAGGATGGGCCTTCTGCAAAAGCACTAATGGCTATCAACATAGACAATATATCGGAAAGAGAATTCAGGCTAACAATTATCCAAGCAATAGCTAGGTTGGAAAAAGCCATGGATGACCAAACAGGATTGTTTGGGTTGAAATGAAAGCGACCAGAGATGATGTTCACAATATTGGGGCAGAGCTGAAAGCTACCCGAGATGAGGTTCACAATGTTCTCAATGAGTTCCAATCTAATCTAAATTCTCTCAAAGCTAGGGTAACTGAGACAGAAGATAGACTTAGTGATCTGGAGGACAAACAGATAGAGAGAAAGGATCAGGAGGAAGCCTGGAACACACAGCTTAGAAGCCACGAAAACAGAATCAGGGAAATAAATGATGCCATGAAACATTCCAATAACAGAATTATTGGAATCCCTAAAGGGGAGGAGAAATAAGGAACTCTAGAAGATATAGTGAAACAAGTTCTTCGTGAAAATTTTTCCAAATTTGTGAATGGAACCAGCGTTCATGGACTAGAGGCTGAACGGTCTCCACCCAAGATTATAGATTCCAAAAAATCATCAAGGCACCTGATAGTCAAATTGAGGAATCATAATTGTAGATATAATCTCTTGAGAGCCACTAGGAAAAAGAGCTCCTTACTTACAGAGGAAAACCCATCAAAATAACGTCAGACCTGTCCACAGAGACCTGGCAAGCCAGAAAGGGCTGGCAAGATATATTCAGGGCACTAAATGCAGCCAAGAATACTTTATCCAGCAAGACTGACATTCAAAATGGATGGAGAGATAAAGCGTTTCCAATACCGGCAAGGCTTAAAAGACTATGCAACCACCAAGCCGACACTGCAGGAAAAATTAAGGGGGGTTCTATAAAAGAGGAAAAATACTAAGAATAGAATTGAACAGAAATATACAGACAATCTACAGAATGAAAGACTTCAAAGATAACACATTGTCAATAAAAATGTATCTATCAATAATCATTCTCAATGTGAATGGCCTAAATGCGCCCATAAAACAACACAGGGTTGCAGATTGGATAAAATGACAGGACCCATCCATATATTGTCTACAAGAGATCCATTTTGAACCTAAAGATACACCCAGATTGAAAGTGAAGGGACGGAGAAGCATCTTTCATGCCAATGGACCTCAAAGAAGGCCAGGTAGGAATTCACATATCAGACAAATAAATTTTAAACTAAAGACTGTAGTCAGAGATACAGGAGGACACTACATAATTCTTAAAGGGACTATCCACCAAGATGATCTAACAATTGTAAATATCTATGCTGCCAATATGGGAGCAGCTAATTACATAAGAAAACTGTTAATCAAGATAAAGAGCCATATTGATATGAATACATTAATAGTAGGAGATCTTAACACATCTCTCTCGGAAATAGACAGATCATCGAAGCAGAAAATCAATAAAGAAGCAAGAGCATTGAATGACACATTGGACCAGATGGACCTCAGAGATATATACAGAACATTCCACCCTAAAACAACAGAATACTCATTCTTTTCAAATGCACATGAAACCTTCTCAAGAATAGACCACATGCTGGGTCACAAATCATGACTCAACCTACACCAAAAGAATGAGATTATTCCCTGCATATTCTCAGATCACAATGCTTTGAAACTGGAGCTCAATTAAAAGGAAAAGTTCCGAAGGAACTCAAACACCTGGAAGCTAAAGACCACCTTGCTTAAGAATGATTGGATCAGGGGAGCCTGGGTGGCTCAGTGGGTTAAGCCGCTGCCTTCGGCTCGGGTCATGATCTCAGGGTCCTGGGATTGAGCCCCGCATCAGGCTCCCTGCTCAGCGGGGAGCCTGCTTCCCTCTCTCTCTCTCTGCCTGCCTCTCTGCCTACTTGTGATCTCTGTCTGTCAAATAAACAAATAAAATCTTAAAAAAAAAAAAAAAGAATGCTTGGATCAACCAGGAGATCAAAGAAGAACTGAAACAATTCATGGAAACCAATGAAAATGAAGACACTTCGGTCCAAAACCTATGGGATACAGCAAAGGTGGTCCTAAGGGGGAAATACATAGTCATCCAAGCTTCCCTCAAAAAAATTGAAAAATCCAGGACACACCAGTTATCTCTACACCTTAAAGAACTGGAGGATTAACAACAAATCAAACCAACTCCACACATAAAAGGGAAATCATCAAGATTAGAGCTGAGATCAATGAGGTAGAAACCAGAGATACAGTATAACATAGCTCTGAAATTAGAAGCTGACGTTTTTAAAGAATCAATAAGATTGATAAACCATTGGTCACACTAATCCAAAAGAAAACAGAGAAAGCCCAAATTAATAAAATTATGAATGAAAAGGGAAAGATCACAACTAACACCAAGGAAGTAGAAACATATCATCAGAAGTTACTATCAACAATAAGCTAAACAACCTAGATGAAATGGATGCATTCTTGGAAAACTATAGACTCCCAAAATTGAACCAGGAAGAAACTGACAACATGAATGGACCAATACCTAGTAACGAGATTGAAGCAGTGGTCAAAAACCTCCCAAAAAACTAGAGCCAAGGACCTGATGGATTCCCTGGGGAATTCTACCAAACTTTCAAAGAAGAAATAACACCTATTCTCCTGAAGCTGTTTCAAAAAATTGAAGCAGAAGAAAAACTTCCACACTCTTTCAATGAAGCCAGAATTATGCTGATCCCCAAGCCGAGCAAAGACCTTACCAAAAAGGAGAATTTCAGACCAATATCACTGATGAATATGAATGCTAAGATTCTCAACAAGATCCTAGCAAACAGCAACCAACAGCACATTAAAAAGATTATCCACCATGACCAGGTGGGATTCATCCCTGGGCTACAAGAATGGTTCAACATTCGCAAATCAATCAATGTGATAGAACAAATCAATAAGAGAAGAGTGAAGAACCACATGGTCTTCTAAATTGATGCAGAAAGAGCATTTGACAAAATCCAGCATCCATTCCTGATTAAAACGCTTCAAAGTATAGGGATAGAGGGAACATTCCTGAACTTCATCAAATCTATCTATGAAAGACACACAGCAAATATCATCCTCAATGGGAAAAAGCTTGCATCCTTCCTGTTGAGATCAGGAACACGACAAGGATGCTCACTCTCACCACTCTTGTTCAACATAGTATTAGAAGTTTTAGCAACAGGAATCAGACAACAAAGAGAAATAAAAGGTATCCAAATTGGCAATGAAGGAGTCAAACTCTCTCTCTTCGCAGATGAAGTGATTCTTTATATGGAAAACCCAAAGACTCCACCCCCAAACTTCTAGAACTCATATAACAATTCAGCAATATGGCAGGGTACACAGTCAATGTACAGAAATCAGTGGCTTTCTTATACACTAACAATGAAAATACAGAAAGGGAAATTAGGGAATTTATTCCATTTACTATAGCACCAAGAACCATAAGATACCTGGGAATAAACCTAACCAAAGAGGTAAAGGATCTTTACTCGAGGAACTACAGAACACTCATGAAAGAAATTGAAGAAGACACAAAAAGATGGAAGACCATTCCTTGTTCTTGGATTGGAAGAATAAACATTGTTAAAATGTCTATACTGCCTAGAGCAATCTATACTTTTAATGCCATTCCGATCAAAATTCTACCCGTATTTTTCAAAGAGCTGGAGTAAATAATCCAAAAATTTGTATGAAATCAGAAGAGACCCTAAATCACCAAGAAAATGTTGAAAAACAAAAAATAAAACTAGGGGCATCACATTACCTGATTTCAAGCTTTACCACAAAGCTGTGATCACCAAGACAGCATGGTACTGGCATAAAAACAGACACATAGACCAGTGGAACAGAGTAAAGAGCCCAGATATGGACCATCAACTCTATGGTCAATTAATCTTCGACAAAATAGGAAAAAATATACAGTGGAAAAAAGACAGTCTCTTCAATAAATGGTGCTGGGAAAACTGGGCAGCTATATGTAGAAGAATGAAACTTGACCATTCTCTTACACCGGACACAAAGATAAACTCGAAATGGATAAAAGACCTCAACGTGAGACAGGAATCCATCAGAATCCTAGAGGAGAATATAATCAGTAACCTCTTCGATATCAGCCACAGCAACTTCTTTCAAGATATGTCTCCAAAGGCAAAGGAAACAAAAGCAAAAATAAACTTTTGGGACTTCATCAAAATCAAAAGCTTCTGCACAGCAAAGGAAACAGTCAACAAAACAAAGAGGCAACCCACGGAATAGGAGAAGATATTTGCAAATGATAGTACAGACAAAAGGTTGATATCCAGTATCTATAAAGAACTCCTCAAACTCAACACACACAAAATAGACAATCATATAAAAATATAGGCAGAAGAAATAAACAGATACTTCTCCAGTGAAGACATACAGGTGGCTATCAGACACATGAAAAAATGTTCATCATCACTATCCATCAGGGAGATTCAAATGAAAACCACATTGAGATACCACCTTACACCAGTTAGAATGGCCAAAATTAACAAGACAGGAAACAACATGTGTTGGAGGGGATGTGGAGAAAGGGGAACCCTCTTACACTGTTGCTGGGAATACAAGTTGGTGGAGCCACTTTAGAGAACAGTGTGGATATTCCTCAAGAAATTAAAAATAGAACTCCCCTATGACCGTGCAATTGCTCTCCTTTGTATTTACCCAAAGATACGGATGTAGTGAAAAGAAGAGCCATCTGTATCCTAATGTTTAGAGCGGCAATGGCCATGGTCGCCAAACTGTGGAAAGAACCAAGATGCTCTTCAATGGATTAATGGATAAGGAAGATGTGGTCCATATACACTATGGAGTATTATGCCTCCATCAGAAAGGATGAATACCCAACTTTTGTAGCAACATGGATGGGACTGGAAGAGGTTATGCTGAATGAAATAAGTCAAGCAGAGAGAGTCAATTATCATATGGTTTCACTTATTTGTGGAACATAACAAATAGCATGGAGGATAAGGGGAGTTAGGAGAAGGGAGTTGAGGGAAATTGGAAGGGGAGGTGAACCATGAGAGACTATGGACTCTGAAAAACAATCTGAGGTGTCTGAAGGGGTGAGGGGTGGGAGGTTGGGGGAACCAGGTGGTGGGTTTTGGAGAGGGCACGTATTGCATGGAGCACTGGGTGTGGTACAAAAACAATGAATACTGTTACGCTGAAAATAAATTTAAAAAAATTTTTAAAAAAGAGTGTCTTATGGTTTCTCTCACTCCTTATCCTATCTTGTTTCATTTATTCCTTTCCTACCCCCTGAAATCCCCCACATTGCCTCTCAACTTCCTCATATCAGGAAGATCATTTGATAATTGTCTTTCTCTGATAGACTTATTTCGCTAGCATAATACCCTCTAGTTCCATCCACATTGTTCCAAATGGCATGATTTCATTTCTTTTGATGGTCACATAGTATTCCATTGTGTATATATATATATATATATATATATATATACGCCACCTCCTCTTTATCCATTCATCTGTTGATGGACATCTAGGTTCTTTCCATAGTATGGCTACTGTGGACATTGCTGTTATAAACATTCAGATGCATGTGCCCCTTTGGATCACTCTGTTTGTATCTTTAGGGTAAATAGTAGTGCAACTGCTGGGTCATAGGGTAGCTCTATTCTCAACTTTTTGAGGAAGTTCCATGCTGTTTTCCAGAGTGGCTGCACCAGCTTGCATTCCCACTGACAATGTAGGAGGGTTGCCCTTTCTCCAAAACCTGGCCAGCATCTACCATTCCTTGGCTTGTTAATTTTAGCCATTCTGACTGGTGTGAGGTGATATCTCATTGTGGTTTTGATTTGTATTTCCTGATGCCGAGTGATGTGGAGCACTTTTTCATGTGTCTGTTAGTTATCTGGATGTCTTCTTTGCACAAATGTCTGTTCATGTCCTCTACCCATTTCTTCATTGGATTATTTGTTCCTTGGGTATTGAGTTTGATAAGTTCTTTATAGATTTTGGATACTAGCCCTTTATCTGATATGTCTTTTGCAAATATCTTCTCCCATTATGCCCATTGTCTTTTGGTTTTGTTAACTGTTTCCTTTGCTATACAAAAGCTTTTGATATTGTTGAAGTCCCAGTAGTTCATTATTGCCCTTGCTTCTCTTGCCTTTAGTGATGTTCCTAGGAAGATGGTGCTGCAGCTAAGATTGCAGAGGTTGCTGCTTGTGTTCTTTTAAAGGGTTTGGATAGATTCCTTTCTTACATTGAGGTCTTTCATCCATTTTTAGTATATTTTTTGTGTGGTGTAAGGAAATGGTCCAGTTTCCTTTTTCTGAATGTGGCTGTCCAATTTTCCAACACCAATTGTTGAAGAGATTGTCTTTTTTTCCATTGGACATTCTTTCCTGGTTTGTCTAAGATTAGTTGACCATAGAGTTGAGGGTCTATTTCTGGGCTTTCTATTCTATTCCATTGATCTATGTTTCTGTTTTTGTGCCAGTACCATACTGCCATGATGATGACAGCTTTGTAATAGAGCTTGAAGTCTGAATTGTGATGCCACCAAATTTGGCTTTCTTTTTCAAAATTTCTCTGGCTATTTGGGGTCTTTGCTGGTTTCATAGAAATTTTAGGATTGTTTCATTTCTTTAAAAAAATAGATGGAATTTTGATAGGGATAACATTAAACGTGTAGATTCCTTTAGGTAGCATAGACATTTTCACAATATTTGTTCTTCCAATCCATGAGCATGGAACATTTTTCCATTTCTTTGTGTCTTCCTCAACTTCTTTCATGAGTACTTTATAGTTTTATGAGGACAGATTATTTGCCTCTTTGGTTAGGTTTATTCCTAGTTATCTTATGGTTTTGGGTAGAACTATAAATGAGATTGACTCCTTAATTTCTCTTTCTTCTGTCTACAGAACTATGCCCTGTACTAGATTATGGTATATTTTGATCTATTAAAAGAGGTTGTATCAAAAAAATTTTTAGACAAAAAACCCTATGTGTATATAAAAAATAAAGTTAGATACAATGAAGGATAAAATATGACTATAATAATAAACATTCAAAAAGATTTTTTATGAAAGCTATTTTTAAGATAAACTAGTTAAAAAACGTGGAAAGAGTAAAAGTTAAAAAATAGAATAAGAAAAAATAAAATTAAAAAAATTAATTAACTTTGCCAGACTAGAGACTCATGGGAAGAAAGCCATGAATTCCATGCTTTGCTTTCTCCTCCTCTGGAATTCCCCGGTTCTCTTTGATAAGTGAGCTTGGTCTTGTCTGGATTTCTTGCTAATCTTCTGCGGGTAGGGGTCTGTTGTAGAGATCCTCAAGTGTCTTTGCCTGAGGCGGATTCATATTGCCCTTTCCAGGGGCCAGGCTAAGTAATCTGCTCTGGTTTGTTCTCGGGAGCTTCATTTCCCTGAATGCTTTCTGTAGAATTATGGAAGATGTGAATAAAAATGGCAGCCTCCTGATATCTGGCCTGGAGGTGTAGAGAGCTCAGGGCTCCACTCCTCAGTGCACCTCAGAGAAAAGTGCGCAATCACTCCCGTCTACCTGGCCTCTGGCTGTTTATTGAACTCACTTGTCCTTCGACTGTGTGTCTTTTGATGCAGGATTTTTTTTTTTTTTTTGAATCTACAAGATGGTCAAGCCCCCAGTCCCTGTGTTTTCCTTACCCCATCGCTAGTACAGGCCATTTCTTCAAGGAGCTCTGGTTCCTTCTACTGACAATGAGATTTAGAGAGCCAGACCTGGATGCTAAGTGTGTTCATTGTTTCTAGGGTTTCAATTCTTCCCAACCCTCTAGTGGACAGAGCTAAGAAATATATGTCTGCTAACCTACATATACACATATCTATGTTTATTTCTGTATCTATTCATATATATATTAAAGTAAACAAGAGTTCAAACTATAGTTCTAACTCTAATTTAGCACCACAGAATTCATTGTAGCCTTTCTAATAGTGAGAAACCTGCCCCTCTTTATCTATATTTATGTATTTGTTCAATCTTAGTATACATTTAAGTAGTTTCAAAATTCCTAACCTATATACTTCTAAGATATGAATTTACCAACTAGAGTACAGTGTTTGTGTACACAGCCCCACCTGGAGTCTCCAAACCCAGCAGACCACTGCTACTTTTCCAGGGAGGTCTCCCCGGATCTGACCCCTTTGAGCAGGGGTCCCTGCTCAAAGATCAGTGGTCTGACTGTGCCATGGGTCATGGTTTAAGGTAACCCTGAGCTGAGAACTCACTCCTCAGGTCTGTCTCTGTAGCTGGCTTCCCTGCTCTAATATCTGCGAGCTCTGTGATACTCAGATACCCCTGATCCTTCATTGAACCCATGGGGACCCATGACCATGCTTTCCCTATGAGAGCTCCACCCATGCTTAGCCTCTGGAGCAGTATCCCTCAGTGGAGCAGACTTTTAAAAGTTCTGATTTGGGGGCACCTGGGTGGCTCAGTGGGTTAAGGCCTCTGCCTTCGGCTCGGGTCGTGATCCCGGGGCCCTGGGATTGAGCCCCGCGTCAGGCTCTCTGCTTGGCAGGGAGCCTCCTTCCCTTCCTCTCTCTGCCTGCCTCTCTGCGTACTTGTGATCTCTGTCTAGCAAATGGATAAATAAAACCTTTAAAAAAAAAAAAGTTCTGATTTTGTGCTCCATTGCTCCGCTACTTTCTGGGAACCCTCCTCTCCCTCCAGGGTCTATCTTCCTGTCCCTTTGGATTCACTTCTTCACAGATTTTACCTATCAGAAAGTGTTTGATTTTCTGTTTCTAGAATTGCTGCTCTTCTTCTCTTTGATCCCCTGTTGAATTTGTAGGTGTTTGAAATGGTTTGATAAACTATTTAGCTGATCTCCTGCTACCTGATGTCATCTCAGCCTGCTACTCCTCTGCCATCATTGACACAAATCCCATGTCTAAGCCTTAAAATCAATGTTATATTTATTATTGCTTGATATTGTTTAATCAAAACAAAACAAAATAAAAATATGACTTTTCTAAATCTGTTTTCTTACCCTTTCTATGTTTATGAACAAAATAAAACAAACAAATGAGGGCTTAGTGATTTTTAAACCACATAAGGTGGTCAATAGTTACAAAATTTATATATTAGTAAGTAACTTTGATGAAACATAACATATAGAAATAGTCACAAAACTAACTTCTGATGGGTGGTTTGTGTGTGCATGATTATACAGTTTTTATTTTTTCCCCTAGAAAACCTGACATAGACACATGAAAAAAGAATATTCTGCTACTTCATTTTCAAGTATGCTCTTTGTATTTCTTTGTGAAGGTTGAAGGATTATTGTTGAAATACAGCAGGCGCAATTGTGTTTTTCTACAGTAATACAAATCAAGTGATCTCTAATAAAATTGTCACAAATATTATCTGAATATGTAATTGTGAATTCAAGTCAATGCAGTATGCAAAATTGTAATAGTATTTAAATTGTGCTTTACAAATCTACTTGAAAAGCTTTTATTCTTGTGTTTATTTTTATGAAATATGCTAAATGAAAGTTTTATGGTGACTTCTGACAATAGTATAAAGGTAAATGTTTTTAAAAAAATAAGGTTGATAGAGTGCTTTTTAAAATTCAAAATGCAGAAAAATTTGGTGTGCACAAATCCCATCTTTGATTAATTATCTGAGCTAAGAAGTTTTAAAAGTATAGAAATACTAAATAAGTGTAGAAATACTGTTTTTAATGAAATTATCCTTAATGGAAGTATTAAAAAGAATACTCTCAAAGTCTTGTATTTCTTTCTCTCTTTCTTTCTTTCTTTCTTTCTTTCTTTCTTTCTTTCTTTCTTTCTTTTTTTATTTTTGACTAACAGAAACTCTGTAACTGCCTAACTTTTTATTTTATGCTGGGTAAGGATAACTACTACAATCACAAATGTATATTTACTGTAGCTGATTTGGTTATTGATGTTCTGTTCATAATTTTAATTCATGTGGCCTCTCATTACAGTTATTTTTGTTAAAAAAATACTGGATTTACTGTGAGAAAAAAAAGTTTTGTTTTTTTTTTTTTTTGAGGATAATCTACATCTGGAAATTCTAACATTATAAAATTATCTTCTCCTGATTTATAGTATTTGAGTTAGTCTTATATTAAGGTTTTAGGTGCAAAATACCAAACAATGTAACTTTTTTTGAAACAAAAATTTACTTAAGTTAGAAGAGCTTTTTCTAATTTACATCTAGTTGGTGAGATAATTGGAAGTATAAAATCATTTGCATTTAATGCTACATAAAATATTATGTGCAATTAATTCCCAACTGACAAATTTAAAATGAGCACATCAAAGCTCATTATCTACTAACTTTTGAAAGGTGGCACTTAATCTAGAGAAAGTGTTGTAAAGGGGAAAATAATTCAGATTATTTTTTCTATTTGTTCAATTAATATTAGTTCAGTAAAATATGCATCCCTAGGATTTTTGCCCCCATTTCTTATTAAGGTTCAGACCTTGGGAAGAAAAATAAATAAATAAATAAAGCCTGATGTAGAAAGGCAGAATTGAATGTTGTTTTGTACCTTCATGCTGTGTGAAGGGACTTGATTTGTTACCTTTGCTTAAGCCTGATGTCTCCTTTCTAAAAAATATTTTTGCATGCCTTCGTTTTACTTAGAGTATCTGATTTACAATTATTGCCTATATTTTTTGTATGTTATCTTTTGTAGGCAGAATGTTTTTTGATTTGCATTGTTTATTATGGTAATTATTAAACAGCATGGTATGTTTCACTATTCAAATTCAGACAACTTCAAACAGAGTGGCTGGTCTATCAGTGAAGAAATTTATTTCTGTCTTAGCTCTTTCATTTGATTTCTGATGCTAATCAAATAACTGAAATTGGTTGTATCCCTGTAATGGAAAACATGGTTGGCATACTTAAGCACTTCTGACTGAGAGTAATTTTATCTATATCTATACTCTTCTATCTATCTATCTATCTATCATCTATCACCTATCTATCATTTATTATCTATGATCTATCTATCTGTCATCCGTCTATCATTATCATCAACTAAGAGACAAAATACTCACCTAACTTCTCTTTAATAAACCAGTGTGTCAACTTCTAATCTCTACCTCTAGTTTTCTTTATAGTTCCTTTTCATAGGTACTCATTTTGTAAGTTACATAAGCAAATCATGATGTGAATTAATTATAGAATCAATTTGATATTATTTATTTTGTAGGAAAGAAAATTGTGGTCTATTGAGACCTCTAAAATCATACATAGAGAGTAAGAGATGCATAATTTTATTATTTTTTTTATTAAAGATTTTATTTATTTATTTGACAAACAGAGATCACAAGTAGGCAGAGAAGCAGCCAGAGAGAGAAAGGAGGAAGCAGGCTCCCTGCTGAGCAGAGAGTTTAATGCAGGGCTTGATCCTAGGACCCTGAGTCATGACCTGAGCTGAAGGCAGAGGCTTTACCCCACTGAGCCACCCAGGCACCCCATAGTTTTATTTTCTTACATGAGACACAGATATATAAATGTAATGCTCTAAAAAATTTAAACAGTCATATATTTTGGTAAAAATATAAATTATTATTTTATTACAATTTGGTATAAATAATTTGAATAAGTACTAATAACTATTAGATTGATTCTGAAATAATTTATAAACACATATGGGACTGAAGAAATGATGTTGCGAGATTATAATGTGGTTGCTAAAAATTTCTGAGCAAATATAACTGTCTCCTCTTAGCATTTATTTTTGTAGTTGTGAGACCTTGGGCAAGTAATTTTCGAAGTTTTCTCATACATAAAAATGAAAAAGTAATCATGCACTGGAGTGGTAGTGAGGATCAAATTAGACAATCCAACTGTTACTCTGAAACTGTTCCTGACACATAGATCTCAATAAATTACCAGCTGTGTCGATTAATAAATAGGAATAATTCAAATTAGTATTTATATGCAACCCATTTTCTTAACTGCAATTCAAAAACATTTGTAACAAATGAGGACTTTATATATATATACATATACACACAAATACACACACATATACAAATTATAATTATCATACCTTATCTTCTAACTCTATACTTAAATAACTCATGTTAATCTCAAGAAACAATGAATTTATTATTCCATTTATAGAATTCTTCTTTTTTTGAGCTTTTATTTATTTATTTATTTATTTAATTTTTATGATTTTTTTTAATTTTTTATAAACATATATTTTTATCCCCAGGGGTACAGGTCTGTGAATCACCAGGTTTACACACCTCACAGCACTCACCAAAACACATACCCTCCCCAATGTCCATAATACCCCCCCTTCTCCCAAACCCCCTCCCCCCAGCAACCCTCAGTTTGTTTTGTGAGATTAAGAGTCACTTATGGTTTGTCTCCCTCCCAATCCCATCTTGTTTCATTTATCTTCTCGTACCCACTTAAGCCCCCATGTTGCATCACCACTTCCTCATATCAGGGAGATCATATGATAGATGTCTTTCTCTGCCTGACTTATTTCGCTAAGCATGATACGCTCTAGTTCCAGCCATGTTGTCGCAAATGGCAAGATTTCATTTCTTTTGATGGCTGCATAGTATTCCATTGTGTATATATACCACATCTTCTTGATCCATTCATCTGTTGATGGACATCTCGATTCTTTCCATAGTTTGGCTATTGTGGACATTACTGCTATAAACATTCGAGTACACGTGCCCCTTTGGATCACTACGTTTTTATCTTTAGGGTAAATACCCAATAGTGCAATTGCTGGGTCATAGGGCAGTTCTATTTTCAACATTTTGAGGAACCTCCATGCTGTTTTCCAGAGTGGCTGCACCAGCTTGCATTCCCACCAACAGTGTAGGAGGGTTCCCTTTCTCCGCATCCTCGCCAGCATCTGTCATTTCCTGACTTGTTGATTTTAGCCATTCTGACTGGTGTGAGGTGATATCTCATTGTGGTTTTGATTTGTATTTCCCTGATGCCGAGTGATATGGAGCACTTTTTCATGTGTCTGTTGGCCATCTGGATGTCTTCTTTGCAGAAATGTCTGTTCATGTCCTCTGCCCATTTCTCGATTGGATTATTTGTTCTTTGGGTGTTGAGTTTGCTAAGTTCTTTATAGATTCTGGACACTAGTCCTTTATCTGATATGTCGTTTGCAAATATCTTCTCCCATTCTGTCAGTTGTCTTTTGATTTTGTTAACTGTTTCCTTTGCTGTGCAAAAGCTTTTGATGTTGATGAAATCCCAATTGTTCATTTTTGCCCTTGCTTCCCTTGCCTTTGGCGTTGTTCCTAGGAAGATGTTGCTGCGGCTGAGGTCGAAGAGGTTGCTGCCTGTGTTCTCCTCAAGGATTTTGATGGATTCCTTTCACACATTGAGGTCCTTCATCCATTTTGAGTCTATTTTCGTGTGTGGTGTAAGGAAATGGTCCAATTTCATTTTTCTGCATGTGGCTGTCCAATTTTCCCAGCACCATTTATTGAAGAGGCTGTCTTTTTTTCCATTGGACATTCTTTCCTGCTTTGTCGAAGATTAGTTGACCATAGAGTTGAGAGTCTATTTCTGGGCTCTCTATTCTGTTCCATTGATCTATGGGTCTGTTTTTGTGCCAGTACCATGCTGTCTTGATGATAACAGCTTTGTAATAGAGCTTGAAGTCCAGGATTGTGATGCCACCAACGTTGGCTTTCTTTTTCAATATCCCTTTAGCTATTCGAGGTCTTTTCTGGTTTCAATAAATTTTAAAATTATTTGTTCCATTTCTTTGAAAAAGATGGATGGTACTTTGATAGGAATTGCATTAAATGTGTAGATTGCTTTAGGTAGCATAGACATTTTCACAATATTTATTCTTCAAATCCAGGAACATGGAACATTTTTCCATTTCTTTGTGTCTTCCTCAATTTCTTTCATGAGTACTTTATAGTTTTCTGAGTATAGATTCTGTGTTTCTTTGGTTAGGTTTATTCCTAGGTATCTTATGGTTTTGGGTGCAATTGTAAATGGGATTGACTCCTTAATTTCCTTTTCTTCGGTGTTGCTGTTGGTGTAGAGAAATGCAACTGATTTCTGTGCATTGATTTTATATCCTGAATCATGAATGAAAGAGGAGAGATCACAACTAACACCAAAGAAATACAAACTATTATAAGAACATACTATGAGCAACTCTACGGCAATACATTTGACAATCTGGAAGAAATGGATGCATTCCTAGAAACATATAAACTACCACAACTGAACCAGGAAGAACAGACCCATAACCAGTAAGGAGATTGAAACAGTCATTAAAAATCTCCAAACAAACAAAAGCCCAGGGCCAGACGGCTTCCCGGGGGAATTCTACCAAACATTTAAAGAAGAACTAATTCCTATTCTCCTGAAACTGTTCCAAAAAATAGAAATGGAAGGAAAACTTCCAAACTCATTTTATGAGGCCAGCATCACCTTGATCCCAAAACCAGACAAGGATCCCACCAAAAAAGAGAGCTATAGACCGATATCCTTGATGAACACAGATGTGAAAATACTCAACAAAATACTAGCCAATAGGATTCAACAGTACATTAAAAAGATTATTCACCACGACCAAGTGGGATTTATTCCAGGGCTGCAAGGTTGGTTCAACATCCGCAAATCAGTCAATGTGATACAACACATCAATAAAAGAAAGAACAAGAACCATATGATACTCTCAATAGATCCTGAAAAAGCATTTGACAAAGTACAGCATCCCTGATCAAAACTCTTCAAAGTGTAGGGATAGAGGGCACATACCTCAATATCATCAAAGCCATCTATGAAAAACCCACCGCAAATATCATTCTCAATGGAGAAAAACTGAAAGCTTTTCCGCTAAGGTCAGGAACACGGCAGGGATGTCCATTATCACCACTGCTATTCAACATCGTACTAGAGGTCCTAGCCTCAGCAATCAGACAACAAAAGGAAATTAAAGGCATCCAAATCGGCAAAGAAGAAGTCAAATTATCACTCTTCGCAGATGATATGATACTATATGTGGAAAACCCAAAAGACTCCACTCCAAAACTGCTAGAACTTATACAGGAATTCAGTAAAGTGTCAGGATATAAAATCAATGCACAGAAATCAGTTGCATTTCTCTACACCAACAGCAAGACAGAAGAAAGAGATATTAAGGAGTCAATCCCATTTACAATTGCATCCAAAACCATAAGATACCTAGGAATAAACCTAACCAAAGAGACACAGAATCTATACACACAAAACTATAAAGTACTCATGAAAGAAATTGAGGATGACACAAAGAAATGGAAAAATGTTCCATGCTCCTGGATTGGAAGAATAAATATTGTGAAAATGTCTATGCTACCTAAAGCAATCTACACATTTAATGCAATTCCTATCAAAGTACCATCCATCTTTTTCAAAGAAATGGAACAAATAATGCTAAAATTTATATGGAACCAGAAAAGACCTCGAATAGCCAAAGGGATATTGAAAAAGAAAGCCAACATTGGTGGCATCACAATTCCGGACTTCAAGCTCTATTACAAAGCTGTCATCATCAAGACAGCATGGTACTGGCACAAAAACAGACCCATAGATCAATGGAACAGAATAGAGAGCCCAGAAATAGACCCTCAAATCTATGGTCAACTAATCTTCGACAAAGCAGGAAAGAATGTCCAATGGAAAAAAGACAGCCTTTTCAATAAATGGTGCTGGGAAAATTGGACAGCCACATGCAGAAAAATGAAATTGGACCATTTCCTTACACCACACACAAAAATAGACTCAAAATGGATGAAGGACCTCAATGTACGAAAGGAATCCATCAAAATCCTTGAGGAGAACACGGGCAGCAACCTCTTCGACCTCTGCCGCAGCAACATCTTCCTAGGAACAACGCAAAAGGCAAGGGAAGCAAGGGAAAAAAATGAACTACTGGGATTTCATCAAGATCAAAAGCTTTTGCACAGCAAAGGAAACAGTTAACAAAATCAAAAGACAACTGACAGAATGGGAGAAGATATTTGCAAACGACATATCAGATAAAGGACTAGTGTCCAGAATCTATAAAGAACTTAGCAAACTCAACACCCAAAGAACAAATAATCCAATCAAGAAATGGGCAGAGGACATGAACAGACGTTTCTGCAAAGAAGACATCCAGATGGCGAACAGACACATGAAAAAGTGCTCCATATCACTTGGCATCAGGGAAATACAAATCAAAACCACAATGAGATATCACCTCACACCAGTCAGAATGGCTAAAATCAACAAGTCAGGAAATGACAGATGCTGGCGAGGATGCGGAGAAAGGGGAACCCTCCTACACTGTTGGTGGGAATGCAAGCTGGTGCAGCCACTCTGGAAAACAGCATGGAGGTTCCTCAAAATGTTGAAAAATAGAACTGCCCTATGACCCAGCAATTGCACTATTGGGTATTTACCCTAAAGATACAAACGTAGTGATCCAAAGGGGCACGTGTACCCGAATGTTTATAGCAGCAATGTCCACAATAGCCAAACTATGGAAAGAATCGAGATGTCCATCAACAGATGAATGGATCAAGAAGATGTGGTATATATACACAATGGAATACTATGCAGCCATCAAAAGAAATGAAATCTTGCCATTTGCGACAACATGGATGGAACTAGAGCGTATCATGCTTAGCGAAATAAGTCAAGCAGAGAAAGACAACTATCATATGATCTCTCCTGATATGAGGAAAGTGGTGATGCAACATGGAGGCTTAAGTGGGGGTAGAAGAAGAATCAATGAAACAAGATGGGATTGGGAGGGAGACAAACCATAAGTGACTCTTAATCTCACAAAAACAAAACTGAGGGTTGCCGGGGGGAGGGGGTTTGGGAGAAGGGGGGTGGGATTATGGACATTGGGGAGGGTATGTGATTTGGTGAGTGCTGTGAAGTGTGTAAACCTGGTGATTCACAGACCTGTAACCCTGGGGATAAAAATATATGTTTATAAAAAAAAAATTAAAAAAAAAATAAAGAAAAAAATAATAAACATAGAAAAAAAAAAGAGAATGATATTTGCGGTGGGTTTTTCATAGATGGCTTTGATGATATTGAGGTATGTGCCCTCTATCCCTACACTTTGAAGAGTTTTGATCAGGAAGGGATGCTGTACTTTGTCAAATGCTTTTTCAGCATCTATTGAGAGTATCATATGGTTCTTGTTCTTTCTTTTATTGATGTGTTGTATCACATTGACTGATTTGCGGATGTTGAACCAACCTTGCAGCCCTGGAATAAATCCCACTTGGTCGTGGTGAATAATCTTTTTAATGTACTGTTGCATCCTATTGGCTAGTATTTTGTTGAGTATTTTCGCATCTGTGTTCATCATGGATATTGGTCTATAGCTCTCTTTTTTGGTGGGACCCTTGTCTGGTTTTGGGATCAAGGTGAAATATATAGCGGTACAAGCCTTTCTCAAGAAACAAGAAAGGTCTCAGGTACACAATCTAACCCTACACCTAAAGGAGCTGGAGAAAGAACAAGAAAGAAACCCTAAGCCTAGCAGGAGAAGAGAAATCATAAAGATCAGAGCAGAAATCAATGAAATAGAAACCAAAAAAACAATAGAACAAATCAACGAAAGTAGGAGCTGGTTCTTTGAAAGAATTAATAAAATTGATAAACCCCTGGCCAGACTTATCAAATAGAAAAGAGAAAGGACCCAAATAAATAAAATCATGAATGAAAGAGGAGAGCTCACAACTAACACCAAAGAAATACAAACTATTATAAGAACATACTATGAGCAACTCTATGCCAATAAATTTGACAATCTGGAAGAAATGGATGCATTCCTAGAAACATATAAACTACCACAACTGAACCAGGAAGAAATAGAAAGCCTGAACAGACCCATAACCAGTAAGGAGATTGAAACAGTCATTAAAAATCTCCAAAGAAACAAAAGCCCAGGGCCAGACGGCTTCCCAGGGGAATTCTACCAAACATTTAAAGAAGAACTAATTCCTATTCTCCTGAAACTGTTCCAAAAAATAGAAATGGAAGGAAAACTTCCAAACTCATATTTTGAGGCCATTTATAGAATTCTTAACAAAATTTATGACAGAAACAAACAAATCTCAAATTTCTTAGAAAGAAAATCATTGTATAAGACATTACTTAGTTTAAGCATGTTTATTTCTGATTTGAAGAGTTCTGATTCAACAAATTCTGCTTAACAATGGTTACATATATATCATAATATATGTCTTATATATTTCTATCTTTTGAAGATATATAAATATACACATATATTGTATATATAATATGTATATATGTGTATATATGTATACATATATAATATGCATATGTATATTCAATATGATTTTATACACGTGTGTGTGTATAGATATATATTTTTTTCAGGTGAATACAAATTCACCTGTTACTCATTCTTAAAAAAACAATATTAGTCACTTAAGAACAATCAAAAAATGTACGGGAGGATTAGGAAATGTTACATATCAAAATGTTGTTGAGTATTTTCTTCCTTGTTCTTTCCTTATGCATGAAAATCATATAATAATTGTACTATAATATTAAGCCTTTTCTACCATCTTTTAAATAATAACTGTATTTAAATATCTAGTTGTTTTAGCCTGGGGCATCTACAACTCTGACTATTTGTTATCTAGGAATAGTTCTCATTACCACTAAGCTAGATGAGTTTAGAAAGAAAAAGTGAAGAAATTCATGTGCCACAAAAGAAATGTGGCCACATGCATAAAAAGACAAACCTACATGGCTGTTTGGACTTTCAGCATGGTGAAGAGGGTGCTCTCATCCAGAGGAAATCTGAGATGCCAGCACACAGACAGTATGAGGGAGATATATACCAAGAATGTGTTCCAGAGCAGAGTGTTCAGACCCAAGTGAGGTAAGAAAGACTTTCTTCGAAGAGTTGTGGAAAGTATTTGAACATGGATCAAAAATAATATATTAGGTAAATTTTAGTGTTCCCTTTTCCTTTCCAAATTCCACTAAGGTATATAGTCACTGTCAGTGTACTTTGTCCCAGAGTTGGTGACATGATTTCTTTGTGGGAAAAAGTCACCAACTTTGTATTATTACAGGTTTCATTTTCTGCTTTTAACCCTAGCATGTATTTATCCATTCTTCATAATTATTTTTATTATAAAAATACTTACTTAGTGCAAAGTGCAGCACAATCTAGAAATCCATATTCAGTGAAGTCTTACTCCCATCCCTATATTCACTCCATTTTCATCTCTCAACCTTAGTTTTTTAGTGTATACAAAAAACAAAGTTGATTTTCAGTTTACTCAGTTTTTTCTGTTTGTAATGACTGAGTGTTCACTTCCAAGTTCTTTACATGCAGAGCTGAAACAGTAAATCATCACTGCTTTTAACCAGCAGAATGTGACAAAGGAATAGGGTGTTTACTTCCATTATTACATTACATAAGATTTGAATTTCCATCTTGCTAATTGATTCTGTCTCTTACCTCCTTAGCTTTTACACCTTGAGGAAGTGAAAGCATGTAATGGAGAGACTCACAGGACAAAAAACTCAAGGCTTCATATCAAGAATTGGTGGGGAGCTGAATCTCTCAACTCATTAGCTATAAGCATGTGAATCCTGCTAACAACCATGTGTGCTTGGAAGGGGGAGTGATCCTTCCTCAGTCTAGTCTTCCTTGAGATCTCAGTACTGTCCCACTCATAATGGAAACCTGGTGATAAATCCTAAAACAGAGGGAACCGTTAAGTCACCACTGGATTCCTAACACAGAAGCTGTGAGATAGTAGTGCATGCTGGATTTTAGCTACTAACTTTGTTCCAATATATTCTGCAGCAATAGGTGTCTTATAGAAATACTTGATATAATGTTTACTATTGTTAAAGGCATATATTCATAATAAACTCTTAGAAGTAAAATTTGGTTGGTGAAATGATTAATGCATCTGTAAATGTGATGAATGTTACCCAATCCTCTTTAGAACAGTTACAGCATTTTTCACCACTGGCAATGTGGTGAATGTACATTTGACAATGTACTAGCCTGGCTATTTTTCCATAGCCTCACAAATAGAGTGTTTTTTCCAAGGTTTTGTTTTTGTTTTTTTGTTTTTTAAATTTTTACCACTTTATGTCAAAAATAATGTTTTTATTTTTTAAATTTTTTAAAGATATTTTCTATTTATTGGAAAGAGAGAGAGAGAGAGAGAGGTCACAAGTAGGCAAAGAGTCAGGCAGAGAGAGGAGGAAGCAGACTCCCTGCTGAGCAGAGAGCCTAATGTGGGGCTTGATCCCAGGACCCTGGGATCATGACCTGAGCGGAAGGCAGGGGCTTTAATCCACTGAACCACCCAGGTGCCCCCCAAATAATACATTTTTAATTTAAATCTCTTATGATTCAACATCCTTTAGCATATATTTATAAATGTATAGGCTATTCATATATGTTGTCCCTTTCTTCACTCTTTCCCTGATGTTTGGTCTTTTTGTTTTTCAAGTTTTTTAAATTTTTTTTACCTTATTTTATGACTTTTTAAAATTAACATATAATGTATTATTAGCCCCAGAGGTACAGGTCTGTGAATCACCAGGTTTACTCACTTCATGGCATTCACCATAGCACATACCCTCCCCAATGTTCATAACCCAACCACCCTCTCCCTCCCCCCTTGCCTCCCACCATGATTTTATTTTTAAGTAATCTCTATACCCAATGCGGAGATTGAATTTACAATGCCAGGCAAGAATCACATGTTATTCCAATTAAGCTAGGCAGGTGTCCTTCTTCTTCACTTTAAAAATTTCTTTAAACATCTAAGTTATTAGCTCTTTATCTGAGCCATTACCAACAAAAATGTTCTCCAAATTTTCCATTTATCTTTGAGCTCTGAGTTAATATGTTAAAAGTAAATTTACATGAATTGGAGATACTACCTTGGATCAAGATTTTCTACTATTTCAAGAATATAAGCAATTTAGTAGCATATGGGAAGAAGGAAGAGACTAGAATATACTCAGGGCCTCCCAAGAATCTCTTCATAGTGAATATGCACTTTCTAGCCAAGTAGCCTCTAATGTGATACAGAGGTATTTACTTCCTTCACAAGGAGTTGCTAAATTACGAAATATTTTCATTGCTTATCCTGGATGTCTGTATTGCTTATGCAATATATTCTGGGTGACTACATGTGCATAAAGTTATAGTATCAAGATGTATTTACAAGGACAAGCCAAATATTTTTTAGTCTATTTACAACATACTAATAGGAGATTAGATTGGTCACCTATGTTCTCACTCCTTGGTAGTCAGGACAGGACAGAAATAGATTTCAGGTTAGCTATTTTATTCTTCACTTCCTCTGTTTTGCAAGTGTACCCTCTTACCTGGGATTCCCTTGACACACGTTTTCCTTAAGCATCTTATTATTATTTGTCTTTCTGCAATATTTTCTCATACAAAGGAGCCTATTAACATAAAAAAGAGGATTTGAACCACCCAGTGGAGAGTAGGAATTCATTCTATGAAGCACATTAATTTTGACCATATCCCTTCAGAGCCCTATTTTTTTTTATTCCAGTTTAAGCAGTCTTTTATTTCCACTAACCACTGTTAAAAATATTTAAAATATAGATTAATAAAATAGTTAGTATGTATGTCATATTTCTAAGGTTAAATTTAATTTATTTTCTAACCAATCTTCAGTTTCCACAATAATACATTAATTGGAGGCCTGAACTCAAGTCACCAAAATATTTTCTTATACTGAGAATCATTGTTTTCATATTTCACAGACTTAATTTTATCAGTGAAGTTTCATACTCTTTGTTATACTGCAAATCTACAGAATAAAGAAAAAAAATGTTTGACACAATATTTAAAATTATCACGTTATTCTCCATTCCTCTCCCCACCCCCTTAAGACCTCCTTTCATGTACCTTATAGTTACAGTGACTGTGGTGGTTACCAGAAACCATTGTTCAATAAATTCTGGAATCTACATAGAACATATATGTATAGCCGTATCACAGATCTTATAGTATAAATTTTACAGATACTAGCCCATATACCATCCCACAAAGGTGATACAGTATTGGATCTTTATGCGCTTAATTTCACAGCTGAACATCAGAGAAGATAAATTACACTCTTACCCATTATGTTTAGGTCATTGACTTGATTACATTGTAATTGACTTGATTTTGTAGCAAATTAAGCACTGAAATTTAAAGACAGCAAATTCTATTCTGATTTGAATATCAACTTGCATTACTGGCTAAGGCTATAACCCAGCTTCTAGCACTTTTGATAGGTAAGAGGTTCCTTTGAATTTTTACTTGGTTATTCCATTTACTTAAAGCTTTCTGGTATCTGCATACTGTCTTCTATCTCCCCTGGAAGATAGTTCCTATTAGTGATGTTATTTTGGTTAACAAGTTTTTTTTTTGTTTTTTTTTTTGTTTTTTCCTAATCAAAATCATGAGACTAGAGTAAATATTTTCTTTTTTTTTTAATTTTTATTTATTTTTTAAAAACTTCTTTTCAGTGTTCCAGAATTCATTGTTTATGCACCACATCCAGTGCTCCATGCAGTATGTATCCTTCTTAATACCCACCAGCAGGATCACCCAACTTCCCACCCCTCTCCTCACCAAAACCCTCAGTTTATTCTTCAGAGTCCACAGTCTCTCATGGTTCACCTCCCAACTCACTCCCCCAACTCACTTCTCTCCATCTCTCCATGTCCTCCTTATTATTCCTTATGCTCCACAAATAAGTGAAACCATACGAAAATTGACTCTTCTGTTTGACTTATTTCACTCAGCATAATCTCTTCCAGTCCCATCCATGTTAATACAAAAGTTGGGTATCCATCCTTTCTGATGGAGGCATAATACTCCATAGTATATATGGCCCATATCTTCTTTATCTATTTGTCTGTTGAAGGGCATCTTGGTTCTTTCAACAGTTTGGCAACTGTGGCCATTGCTGCTATAAACATTGGGGTACAGATGGCCCTTCTTTTCACTACATCTGTATCTTTGGGGTAAATACCCAGGAGTGCAATTGCATGGTCATAGGGAAGCTCTATTTTTAATTTCTTTTTTTTTTTAAAGATTTTATTTATTTATTTGACAGAGAGAGATCACAAGTAGGCAAAGAGGCAGGCAGAGAGAGAGGAAGGGAAGCAGGCCCCCCGCTGAGCAGAGAGCCTGATGTGGGACTCGATCCCAGGACCCTGAGATCATGACCTGAGCCGAAGGCAGCGGCTTAACCCACTGAGCCACCCAGGCGCCCTCTATTTTTAATTTCTTGAGGAATCTCCACACTGTTCTCCAAAGTGGCTGCACCAACTTGCATTCCCACCAACAGTGTAAAAGTGTTCCCCTTTCCCCACATCCTCTCCAACACTTGTTTACTGTCTTGTTATTTTTGGTCATTCTAACTGGTGTAAGGTGGTATCTCAATGTGATTTTGATTTAAATCTCCCTGATAGCTAGTGATGATGAATATTTTTTCAAGTGTCTGTAAGCTATTTGTATGTCTTCATTGGAGAAGTGTCTGTTCATGTCTTCTGCCCATTTTTTGACATGGTTATCTTTTTTGTGTGTGTTGAGTTTGAGGAGGTCTTTATAGATCTTAGATATCATCCCTTTGTCTGTAGTGTCATTTGTGAATATTATCTCCCATTCTGTGGGTTGCCTCTTTGTTTTGTTGACTTTTTCCCATGCTGTGCAGAAGCTTTTGATCTTGGTGAAGTTCCAAAAGTTCATTTTTGCTTTTGTTTCCTTTGCCTTTGGAGACATATCTTGAAAGAAGTTGCTGTGGCCAGTGTTGAAGAGGTCACTGCCTATGTTCTCCTCCAGGATTCTGATGGATTCCTGTCTCACCTTGAAGTCTTTTATACATTTTGAGTTTATCTTTGTGTATGGTGTAAGAGAATGGTTGAGTTTCATTCTTCTATACATAGCTGTCCAATTTTCCCAGCCCCATTATTGAAGAGATTGTCTTTTTTCCACTGTATAATTTTTCCTGCTTTGTTGAAGATTAGTTGACCATAAAGTTAAGGGTCCATATCTGGGCTCTCTACTCTGTTCCACTGGTCTATGTGTCTTTTTTTTTTTTTTTTTTTTTTTTTTTTTTTTTTTTTTTTTTTGCCAGTACCTTGCTGTCTTGGTGATCACAGCTTTATAGTAAAGCTTGAAATCAGGCAATGTGATGCCCCCAGTTTTGTTTTTCTTTTTCAACATTTCCTTAGCAATCCAGGGTCTCTTCTGGTTCCATACAAAGTTTAGGATCATTTGTCTCAGCTCTTTGAAAAATGCCAGTGGAATTTTGGGATGGCATCAAAAGTAGAGATTGCTTTGGGCAGTATAGACATTTTAACAATGTTTGTTTTTCTGATCCATGATCATGGAATTGTCTTCAATCTTTTTTGTGTCTTCTTAAATTTCTTACAGAGTGTTCTGTGGTTCCTTGAGTACAGATCCCTTAACTCTTTGGTTATGCTTATTCTCAACTATAAATGGTTCTTGGTTCTATAGTAAATGGAATTGATTCTCTCATTTCCCTTTCTATATTTTCATTGTTAGTGTATAAGAAAGCAACTGATTTATGTACAATGATTTTGTATCCTGCCACATGACTGAATCGCTGTATGGGTTCTAGTAGTTTGGGCATGGAGTCTTTTGGGTTTTCTGTATAAAGTATCATGTCATCTGCAAAGAGAACGAGTTTGACGTCTTTATTGTCAATCTGAATACCATTTATTTCTTTTTCTTGTCTGACTGCTGTTGCTAGGAGTTATAGTACTATGTTGAACAACAGTGGGAAAATGGTCATCCTTGTCATGTGCTTGATCTCAAAGAGAACGCTGTCAGCTTTTTTCCATTAAGGATATTTGCTCTGGGTTTTTCAGAGGTAGATTTTATGAAGTTCAGGAATGTTCCATCTATCCCTAGGCTTTGAAGCATTTTAATCAGGAACTGATGCTGTATCTTGTCAAATGCTTTTCTGGATCAATTGAGAGGACCATGTGGTTCTTCTCTCTTCTCTTACTGATTTATTCTATCACATTGATTGATTTGCAAATGTTGAACCACCCTTGAAACACAGGGATGAATCCCACCTGGTCATGGTGGATTATCTTTTTAATGTGCTGTTGGTTCCTGTTTGCTAGGATCTTGTTGAGAATCTTGACAGTCATATTCATCAGGGATATTGGTCTGAAAGTCTCCTTTTTGGTGGGGTCTTTGTCTGGTTTGGGGATCAGGGTAATGCTAACTTCATAAAAATAGTCTAGAAGTTGCCCTTCTGCTTCAATTTTTTGAAACAGATTCAGGAGAGTAGGTATTATTTCTTCTTTGAAAGTTTTGTAGAACTCCCCAGGGAATCTTTCAGGTCCTGGGCTCTAGTTTCTTGGGACATTTTTGATCACTGCTTCAATTTCATTACTAGATATTGGTTTATTCAGGTTGTCAGTTTTTCCTGATTCAGTTTCGGAATTTTATAGGTTTCCAGGAATGCATCCTTTTCTTCTAGGTTGCTTAACTTATAGGTATATAACTGTTGATAATAATTTCTGATGATTGTTTCTATTTCCTTGGTGTTAGTCATTATTCCTCCCTTTTCATTCATAATTTTATTAATTTGGATCCTCTCTCTTTTCTTCTGGATTATTTTGGCCAATGGCTTATTGATCTTATTGATTCTTTCAAAGAACAAACTTCTAGTTTCATTGATGTGCTTTACAGAATCTCTAGTTTCTATCTCATTGATCTCTTCTCTAATCTTAATTATTTCCCTTCTTTTGTGTGGGGTTGGCTTAATTTGTTGTTGATTCTCCAGGTCTTTAAGGTGTATAGAGAGCTGGTATATTCTGGATTTTTTTTTTTTTTTTGAGGGAGGTTTGGATGGCTATGTATTTCCCCCTTAGGACAACTTGTGCTGTCTGCCATAGGTTTTGGAGCAGTGTCTTCATTCTCATTGGTTTCCGTGAATTGTTTAAGTTCTTCTTTGATGTCCTGGTTGATCCAAACATTCATAAGCATGGTGGTCTTTAGCTTTCAAGTGTTTGAATTCCTTCCAAACTTTTTCATGTCCTTGAGGTCCAGTTTCAAAGCACTGTTGTCTGAGAATATGCAGGGAATAATCTCAATCTTTTGGTATCAGTTGAGTCCTGATTTGTGACTCAGTATGTGGTCTATTCTGTGCACTCGAGAAGAATGAGTATTCTCTTGTTTTAGGGTCGAATGTTCTGTATATATCTATGAGGTCCATCTGGTTCAATGTGTCACTCAATGCTTTTGTTTCTTTATTGATTTTCTGCTTGGATGATCTGCCTATTACTGAGAGTGGTGTGTTAAGATCACCTACTATTAATGTATTCATATCAATATGACTCTTTATCTTGTTTAACAGTTGTCTTATGTAGTTGGCTGCTCCCATATTGGGGGCACACATATTTATAATTGTTATATCTTCTTGGTGAATAGATCCTTTAAGAATGATGTAGTGTCCTTCTGTATCTCCAACTACAGTATTTAGTTTAAAATTGAATTTATCTGATATGAGAATCACTACCCCAGCCTTCTTTTGAGGCCAATTGGCATGAAAGATGGTTCCTTCTCTTTCAGTCTGGATGTATCCTTAGGTTCCAAATGGGTCTCTTATAGACAACATATGGATGGGTCATGTCATTTTATTCAATCTGCAACACTATGCCATTTTATGTGAGTGTTTAGGCCATTCACGTTGAGAGTGATTATTGAGAGATACATTTTTATTAACATCATGTTACTTGTGAAGTCCTTATTTCTATAGATTGTCTCCATAAATTTCTGTTCAATGACATTCTGGGGTTCTTTCTCCTTTTATATACCCCCTCCCTTAATATTTTTTGTAGTGTCAGCTTGGTGGTCACATATTCTTTTAAACCTTGCCGTTCATGTTGAGAGTGATTATTGAAAGATAAGTTTTTATTGACATCATATTGCTTCTGAAGTCCTTGTTTCTATAAATTGTCTCTGTAAATTTCTCTTCTGTGACACTCTTGGGTTTTTTCTTCTTTCATAGAACTCCCCTAAATATTTCTTGAAGCACTGGTTTGGTGGTCACATACTCTTTTAAACCTTGCTGGTCTTGGAAGCTCTTTATTTCTCCATCCATTTTGAATGTCAGCCTTGCTGGATAAAGTATTCTTGGCTGCATGTTCTTCTCATTATTGCCCTGAATACATCCTGCCTGCCCTTTATGGCATGCCAGGTTTCTGTGGACAGGTCTGACATTATTTTGATGGGCCTTCCTCTGTACATAAGGAATCTCCTCCCCTAGCTGCTTTCAAGAGCTCCTGTCTAAAATTATGACTCATTAGTTTCACAATCAGATGTCTTGAGGTCTTTCTAGATCCTACGATCTTTGGGGGGAAACCTGTCTGCCTCTAGGACATGAATGCTGGTTCCATTCCCCAGATTGGGAAAATTTTCATGGAGAATTTGTTCAACTGTATCCTCTAGTTTTCTTTCTTTCTCTCCCTTTCCCCAGGATCTCCCCCCCACCCACTCATGGATTCCAGTAATTCTGATGTTGGAAGGTTTCCTTAGCTGCTAGAGAATTCAGATTAGATTAGAACTCATTGATAGCAACATCGTCTCTGGTGGCTTTCACTTCTGCCCTAGTCAATTCTATTTTATCATTATTGGTTTTCTCCAACCTAGCCATCACCTGGCTAATTGTTAGCATGAATTCCCTTTCCAACATACTGTTTATGTCCATATCCAATAGCTCTGATGGAGAGGGTACAGTTTCTGAATTTTTCCTCTGATGGGCATTCCTCCTCCTAGTCATTTTGGTGAGAGATGGCTGAGGATATATGTAGCTGAATGTATTAACCATGATCCAGGAAAGGTGCACCTTGGAATGCTTCTATAAGAGATATCTGGTGCCACACAACTTGATTCAACACTGGTTCTCAGCACCTGCTGATTGCTTCACATTCAGGATATTTAACGTCATTGTGACCCAATTCCTTATCTCTTTTACACTCCTTTCTAAGGGAGGTTGCTTCAAGTTGTGCTTTCCAAATTCAAAAGGTAAGCCAAGAAGAAATAAGCAAACAGTGGATCCAACCAACTTTGCACCAAAGCTCAGAGTCCAGATGTAAAGACTCAAAGCCTATAGGAAATATTTTTATCTGCCTGAATCATTATTGAAGATATCTGCAGGATGTTTGCTATGACTATGCCAGAGATAATCAAGCTACCATATATGTTGTTGTCTTTACAGAATAATGAAATGTTTCCCTTAGGAAAAATTATATGTACCCAGAGTACCATGTGTTATGCAGCTACAATTGGGTTTGTTCAAAATTTAATAAAATTCTTTTGGGATGTGTCTTAAATATTCCCATAAACATGAGGTACCTGAGTGGCTCAGTCTGTTAAGCATCTGCTTTTGGCTCAGGTCATGATCCCAGGGTCCTGGGATTGAGCCCTATATCAGGCTGATTAATGGGGAACCTGCTTCTTTCCCTTTCTATGCAGCAAACCCTGCTTGTGCTCATCCTTTCTCTCAAATAAATAAATAAAATCTTTAAAAAAATGATTCCGATCAACATATCTTGTCAGATTAATTTGCCTCATTGTCAAGTTCACCAAAATCTACTTTTTAAAGATTTCATTCCCATTGTCCTTAAATGATTTCATCTCCATTCATATTTGACATAGTCAAGGAAGCATGCTAAGCTGTGATAAACCAAGTGGGCAGTAGCAGTCATTTTCTAACCACACCTAGCTGGTTACTTAAGCAACACATCATTTTGATTTATGGCAATGGAAAGTGTACAAGATAAACTCTTCAGTTTACTTTGCCCTATTGCTATGATTTCTAGTATTTACTTCCAAATATCTTAAAATTAACCAGAATGGTAGATAAAACCTATAAACTATGCCCGAGTGATCATTGCAGTCAAGTACCCATAAACTGACTCAGCTGTGTAACCATAATATGACCAGTTACCAAAAAAGTAAAAAAAAAAATGCTAATTTTAAAGACCATGTAGTAACTATATTTTGAGATCTTTGGTAATATGTCAGAACTGGGTTCAATCAGGTATAAATTTGATTGTGTATTAAAGAGCAGACCTCTTAAACACAATTATTTTGGGGAGATTGTCTCCTCATCACTTTGAAGATTTAAAAAATATAACAGTCAAAATAAGTAAGACATTTATAAATGAAGTATTTGGTAAAATAAGCATATTTAGTTTATAATAACTAATGTTTGTTGTTATGATAATTTGAAAAGGTTTTGAAGTTTACAAGGCCTTATATGACATAGGCAATAGCTGGTTTTTATTGACAGAAAATACATTATTCAGAATCTGAATTCCACACAAATAGTAATTGTGTATTCGATATATGGGTATATAGAAGGACTTTGACAAGATATTCATTCCTATCGGTGCTTTTAATGATAAGGAATGGCTTAAGAAGAAAAAGAGAATTGTGTCTTCAGCTAAGCAAAATGATTGTTTTTAAAATTCAGTCAAAACATGCACATGTCATCAGAAAATAACAAATGTCTATATGGTAGATTTATATTTGTATGGAAATGTGTTATACTTAATTTTTAAATTTCTGAAATAAGATTTATGACTGTGTGGTATCTTGAGACAACCTATACTAATTTGTTGAATCTAACTTCTTTTTTTATTTGGTGAACTAAAATTTTATTAAATTATTATGCTTGGTTCTTCAAATTTGAATAATGTTTGATACAGATCAAATAAACATTTTTAAAAAGAATACAGCCTTTATTTGTAGAGCAGATCTTGGTGATAAAATATATTACTATTTTGGGCTTTTGGTTTTTTTATTTTTTATTACTAAACATTTATTGAGATATAGCACATATTTATAAAAGTACACAATTCATTAAACATAATTTTAAAGATAATCTACTCAGCTGTGTAACCAGAACTCAGACCCATAAATAGAATTTGACAAGAATTCAGAAGCCTGCCAAAATATTCTTCTAGCTACTTTTCCCCTCCAAAGATAATCACCATTTTGACTTCTAACAGTATTGATTATGTTTGCTTATTTGAAGACTTTATATAAATACAATAATTCAGCATATATTCTTTTGTGTCTGACATTGCTCTATTTTATTTGTGAGATTAATTTGTTGTTGTTTATTGTTGTAGTTTTCTATTGCCATTATGTTTAACATGCTGTTTTATGAATATATTACAATACATTTATTTACTCTGGTGCCTCAAGCAGGTGAAGACTAAAAGTTATATTTGCACACTGTTACTAAGTCAATCAAGTGCCCCAGTCTAGGCAGTGAGAGTCTCAGACAAATTTCTATAGGATCTCTAAATGTTAAAGCACACTGACCACAAAACCACTAGTAATACTTGTGGTTAACCAAAGTTGGATATTTGGTTTCTAGAAGCAATAGAGAAAGGAAAGAAAGAGAGCCATGAAGCATCCCATGGGGGAGTCAAGGAAAGGTACTTATATGGAAGGCTGGACCTCACTTATATGAGTTATAATGAACAGAATTTGTTAACCAGTCAAATTGTTGGGAGAATTAGTTCCTTTATTTTCAGAAACATAATTCTGTGAAGTTATTGTTAGGTATATCAGTGATCTAGATATGCATGGATATAAATGCACTATTGTGAGTTTAGGTAATCCCTTATGATATAGATTGTACACTTTGCAAATAGTAGCAGTATTAGGTAAGCTATGATTTCTTCTTCAATTCTTAGTTCTGCCACCACAGCTTAATGGCTAGTAAGTCTATTTTTTATTTTACTAATTTTTATGCCTCAGGAAGAGAATTAAAGCAGAAGTCAGTAAGCTCTGTGTACTCAGGAAATGCCCCCCCCATAAAAGAATAGCAAATGAAGTCTTAATCTGGCAGACTATGGGAAGTAATAAAGAATAGAGTAGAAATAAGTGGTACAGAAATAAAAAATGTAGTAAAACAGATTATAGAAGTGGGAGTTGGTTCTTTGATATAATTAATACAATTAATAAACCCCTAGCTAGACTTATCAAACATAAAGGAGAAATCACAAAAATAAATAAAATCACTGAGAGAGGAAAAGTCACAACCAACACTACAGAAATATAAACAACGATGAGAATATTAGGAAAAAATATATACCAACAAACTGGTAAATCTAGAAGAAAAGTACAAATTCTGAGAAATGTACAAACCACCAAAACTTAGTCAAGAATAAATGGGAAATTTGAGTAGACCCAGAACCAGTAAAGAAATTTAATCAGTAATAAAAAATCTCCCAACAAACAAAAGTCCAGGGTTGGATATCTTCCCAGGGAAATTTTATCAAACATTTAAAAGAAAAATAGTACCTATTCTCAAACTGTTTCAAAAGAGACAAATGGAAGGAAAATTCTCAAATTCACTCTACAAGGAGAACATTATCTTGATTCCAAACCTAGACAAAGACCCCACAAAAGGTAAATTACAACTCAATATCCTTGATGAGCATGGGTGCAAAAATTCTTAGCAAAATATTATCATCTTGAATCCAATGGTACATTAAAAGACTCTTTCATGAGGATCAATGAGATTTATTCCTGGGCTACAAAGATGGTTCAATACTCATAAATCAATTAATTTAATATACCAAATTAATAAAAGAAAGGATAAGAACCATATGATCCTCTCAATAGATATGCAATAGATGCAAAAAAAGCATTTGACAAAATATAACATCCACTCATGATTAAAAACCCTCAAAAAAGTAGAGGTGAAGGGAACATACCTCAACATCATAAAGGACATATATAAAAGACCCACAGCTAATATCCTCAATGGGAAAGAATTGAATGATTTTCCTCTACAGTCAGGAATAAAATAAGATGTCCACTCTCACCATTGTTATTTCACATAGTACTAGAAATCCTAGCCTCAGTAATTAAACAACAAAAGAAATAAGTCATCCAAATGGGAAAGGAAGTCAAACTTTCACTATTCACAGGCAACATAATAGTCTATGTAGACACCCAAAAGACTCCACCAAAAAATTGCTAATGCTGATACACAAATTCAGCAAAGTCATAGGATACAGATTCAACATACAGAAATATGTTGCATTTCTATACACCAATAATGAGGAAGCAGAAAGAAAAATCAAGGAACAAATCCCATTCGCTATTGCACTAAACCCCATAAGATACCCAGGAATAAAACTAAACAAAGAGGTAAAAGATCTTCACTCTGAAAACTATAGAACACTTACAAAAGAAATTGAACAAGACACAAAGAAATGGAAAAAACTCTATGCACATGGGTTGGAAGAACAAATATTGTTAAAATGTTTATATTACTGAAAGCGATCTAAACATTTAATGCAATGTCTATGAAAATGCCATGAGCATTTTTCACAGAGCTAGACTAAACAATTCTAAAATTTGCACAGAACCACCAAAGATCCCAACTAAACAAAGCAATACTGAAAAAGAAAAGCAAAGTTTGGTGCACCACAATTCCAGATTTTAAGCCATATTACAAAGCTTTAATCATCAAACAGTATGGTATTGGCATAAAAACAAACACATAAATCAATGGAACAGAATAGAAATCCCAGAAATGGACTCACAACTATATCGTTAACTTATATTTGACAGAGTGGGAAAAAATACTGAATAGAAAAAAGACAGTGTCTTTAACAAATAGTGTTGGGAATACTGGACAGATGAGACACCACTCCACACCTGTCAAAATGACTAAAATTAACAACCCAGGAAACAACAAATGTTGGCAAGGATGCAGAAAAAGGGGAGCCCTCATACACTGTAGGTAGGAATGTAAGCTGGTTCAGCCCCTGGGAAAACAGTATGGAGGTTGCTTAAAAAATTAAAAATAGACCTTATGACCTAGCAATTGCACTACTAGGTATTTACCCAAAGGATTAAAAAAAAAAAAAAATTAGTGATTCAGAGGGGCATAGGCACCCTGATATTTATAACAACATTATCAACAATAACCAAATTATGGGAAAATCACACATGTCCATTGACTGATGAATGGGTAAAGAAGATATGTAATAATACTCAGCCATAAGAAAGAATAAAATACTGTCTGTTGCAATGACATGGATGGAGTTAGAGCATTATGCTAAGCAAAATAAGTCAGTCAGAGAAAGACAAATGCCATATGATTTCACTTATATGTGATTTAAGAAAAAAGAAAAGAAAAACAGTTGGACATAGGGGAAAAGAAAAAAGAAAGAAAGAAAGAAAGAAAGAAAGAAAGAAAGAAAGAAAGAAAGAAAGAAAAGGAAGCAAACCATAAAAGACACTTTACTATAAAGAACAAACTGAGGATTGCTGGAAGGGATGTGGGCAGGGAATGGGCTAAATGGGTGATGGGCATTAAGGAGGGCATGTGTTGCGATGAACACTGGGTGTTTTATGTAAATGATGAGTCACTAAATTCTACTCTTAAAACTAATATTACACTATATGTTAACCAACCATAATTTATAAAACCTTGAAACATAAAAAAAGTTTTAATATTTCTTTTTAGTATACAAAAGTTTTAGAATTCAATAACTCCTATTTTTTTTTAAAGATTTTATTTATTTATCAGAGAGAGGGGGAGAGAGCGAGCACAGGCAGACAGAATGGCAGGCAGAGGCAGAGGGCGAAGCAGGCTCCCCGCCGAGCAAGGAGCCCGATGTGGGACTCGATCCCAGGACGCTGGGATCATGACCTGAGCCAAAGGCAACTGCTTAACCAACTGAGCCACCCAGGCGTCCCAGTAACTCCTATTTTTATTTAGCCAAACACTATTTAAGTCCTAATGCTAAAAGCAAAATAAATTGAGAACTATTTATATGCAAGACAGATAGCATCATAATCTTAAGAGAAGTAAAATCATTTCTTTTTCTTTAGTGAAAGAGCCATAAATGAAAGAATTTGTATCGTTTGGGTTTCTACAAATGTGATTTTGATAGTTTATTTTATATTTAAAACCATTTTGGATCACCGAAATGACAGTGTCACTTTTTCAGATTAATATCTTGGCAATTTTATAGAGGAAAAATCTAAAATGTGTAAATATAAATATTTTATTATATGCCTAATGTGCTTTGGTAGTCAAATTGTGTATAAGATTACATGAATTGTCCGTTTCCATAAGTCATATACTTAGATAAATCAATATGTTCGCCCATCATAACAGGTGCTTTTTTTATGCTTTTAGTTGAAAAGATTATAAAAATATGGCAATAAATGAAGACAAGCTATGCACCTCATATCTGAGAAGCTATTATCCACTTATTTGAAGAATGATACCTATTTTATATTAATATATTTTCAACTTTCAATAAGAATTATAGTAAACTGTTAAACATTATGAAAGCAGAATAAATTATTATCTGCTATTAAAATAAAAATTAGAAGGAAGAGAGGCTTACAAGTGAGAGATAGAAAAACCAAGAATGCAATGCCTAGAAAGATGGGCACTGGGTCAGTCTGTCTTTTCTGGATGTATAGCTTTGAAACCAAAAGCATCAACATTCAATGCAGATGAGAAGAGTGAGATTCTATAAATGCATTTAGGAGCTATCAACTCTAAAGCAGCCAACTTTATTCACCTATTAAATTCTGACTATATTGGGGCAGCAGTCATGAGTTGGAGTCTTGAGGAGAAATATCCACTACAACAATTACAGGTTTCATGTTGCAGCATATTTTAAATAAAATCAAGTATTTTATGAAGTAGATTGCATAGTACTGGCCTAGGTCTTATTCCCTGGGAAATAACTAAAGAAATGCATAAAGATCCTGTTTTTTTGAATATGTTCATATACCTGTTATTTACATATTTCATTATAAAGTCATAATTTTGAATGCTCTAAATGTTGGCCAAGTATTTATTGGAGGTTTATACCTTCTTTTGATGGCAAAAAGGAAACAATTTTTAACTTGTCATCCTGTAAGTTTGGTTCACTGTGAGAGTAATTCAGATACTGAGACTAAATATATTTCAGTAGCCAGACATTGAATATAAGCACAGATGGAATTTCTTCTTCTAATAGAGAATACACTTCAGTTAATACTAAATTTGACATGTGTGCACCTGAGGACCTTCAATAGCCAACTAATTTAGAAAGATGATTTTCTGAAGAGAAGCTGGAGAGTAAGTTATTAAAGCAATTATCTCTAAATGAGAAATGAGGAATCTTAAATCCATTTTTATCCAAATCTCAAGTAGTTCATACATGACTCTGCATGAATCAAAAGAGATTCTTTGGATATCCAAACTGACCGCACCTGGAAAACTGAGTTGTCACGTAAACATCCCATCTTCCTGAGGACAAAGAATAACAAGAAAAAAATACCTTTTGTTCCTTTTACATTTAGTCACTACTTATTACATTAATATGTAAAAATGCATGGAAGATTACAGTTAGAAAATGATATAAAGCAAGCTAATATACAAAGTTATCGTGAATTTTGTCTTTATTCTGATTTGTTTTATAACATACAACTGATACATTTTAATTGGCTCAACCTCTGATTTTGTTTTGAATGCTCAGGTCAAGATTTGATTTCAAAGCTTCAGTGAAGATTAAGTTTATGGTTGAGATTATCCAGTAAACTTGTCAAATTTATAAACTTGATTATGACATGAAATCTTAAGAAATTGTGTTATGTTCACTAAAATTTAACTTCTTGATACCAGTGAACGTATTTTTCAGTATGCATTATTGTATTTCAGAGAGATGCAAGATTATCCATGTAAATTTTCTTGCCACTTCAGGATGAAATGAATGAAGATGAAAGGAAAAATAGTGGTTGGTGGAAATAGAAGGTAAGAAGTTTGGAAAGGATTTAATTCTCAACCTATATGAGATTCTCTGAAATTTAATTTAGTTTTAGAAGCTTTCTCCTTATGTACTCTCAAGCGTAAGAGCACTTGGTGAGAATAAATTAAAAGTAGCTTCTGCTGAATTAATATTAAACTGTTACCTAGAAAGAGGGCTAACAAGTTATGGACAATAAATAAATGGGAAATAGTTTTTCACCATTTATATTTCTGGGGTTCTCCAGAGATAAGGTTTTGACAAGATACTAATGATTTCAATCACAGTTGAACACAGTTATAACATACACATAATGAAGCATATAAAACCATAAGTGTACAGCTAAACGAATCATAATAAAGTCAAAAGACTAACAAAATAAGACATTACCGTCAAATCAGATTTTTTTTTTACTCCCCACAATTTATTACCTTAATCCTCCCCCTGAGAAGTAAATTAAATTCTAACATGTAGAGTCATAGATTAATTTTGGTCACTTTGGAAATTCTTGTAATGGAAACCATGCAAATATAAACCCTTGTGACCAGATTAATATTCTTTATATAATTTATCATGTGTACTGCATATTATCCATCATCATTTCTTGAATGATTCTCATCTCTCATCACTTCTCATCTCTCTTTCATTTCCTCTGGGACTCCAATACCACATATGCTTAATTCACTGTATCTTATGTATCACGTATGTTGGTTTTTAAATTAATTCTATAGGGGCACCTAAGTGGCAGAATAGGTTAACCACCCAACTCTTAATTTCTGGCTCAGTTTGTGATCCAGGGTGCAAGGATGGAGCCCCAGTTGGGCTGTGTGCTCAGTGTGGAGTTGGCTTGTCCCTCTTTCTCTACCTCTCTCCCTGCTCGCACACACATACACACTCTCAAATAAAATACATAAAGAAAATAATAAATTAATCTTATAATTGTCTCTCTGAACTTCAGATTGTGTTTTTTCTTCTGATATATCTTCCAGTCAATTCTTTGGCTTTCAAAAATCTGTGGTAAAACCTACCCATACAATTTGAATTTCAGTTATTCTATCTTCAGTTTTGGAATTTATGTTTAACTATTGCTCTACAATTTCTCTTTCTCTGATGAAAAAATTTACCTTGTAATTTATTATCTGAAACATACTAATAAAATTATTTTAAATCATATATCTGATAAATTTACATTGGGATCCTCCTTTGGGTTGATTTAATTTTCTCACTTGGTTTAGTGTCAATTCATATATATTTATGTAACTTAATTTTTGGATTATCAAATATTTCATATTAAGATGTAAAAATACTTGAGGTTTGGGATAATGTTATATAGAAGATGATAGGAATAAATTACCTTGATCTATTCAGGCATTGAACTAGTTTTGAATCTTGGGTGAAGTCTCCATGAAGTATTGTTATCAGTCTAATATACTTCTGCCTATGGTGATTTATTCCCTATTTTCCATTCTAAGTCTTTATTTTTTATAGTCTCTTCTTGTTAGGGGATAAAAATATATGTTCATAAAAATAAAAAATAAATTAAAAAAAAAAGAAGATACTAAACTTTAGAAGACACTAAACTTTTTAGAAGATACTAAGCTGTACCCTGCTTAGTGAGACTGTTGAAAGCTCCATATGGCTTTAAAGCCTCTTCTTACTAACAGGTGTTTGACCAGTTCATCAGGCTTCTAGCTATTTGAATCAAATAATACCTCAAGGAGCTAGCAGTGCCAAATATCAGGCTGACATTTCATGCCTTCTTCTATTCCTTTCATTTTGGTCCTGCAAGTCTTCATTGCTTCATAGTTTTCTAATGCCATCAAACAGACACTTTTTGATACTCTTTTGAGATTTCAGAGTTGATTTTTCTTTTTACTAGGAGTCTCAGTTCAAAACAACCCGTGCCAGAAACAACACTAAAACATTAAAATATTTATTATCTGCAAGGGAGTGAGATAGATGACTTACATGTTTTATGTCAAATGATGTTTACAAGAACTCTACAAATCTTTACATTAACATTAAAATTGTTTAAATTAGAGCCAAACAGGTGTGTCTGTGTGAATCAGTTGGTTAAGTGTCTGACTCTTGATTTAGGCTCAGGTCAGGATCTCAATGCCCTGAGATTGAGTCCCTCAGTGAGCTCTTTTTTCAGCAGAGAGTCTGCTTGAGATTTTCTTTCCTTCTGCTCCCCCTAATATTCTCTCTCTCTCTCTAAAATAAATAAATTAATTAAAAAATAATAAGATAGAGAAAATAATGTTCTTTATTCATTTTAACGGGTGCTTAAAAACATGACTATATATAAATACATAGTATCATTTCACCCTGGGTTTCACTGGAATGCTATTCAGTAAGTGTTTACCATCAGAATAGACATTGAAAAAATACTGACTAGATGAATTGGTTTTATGGAACTCTTCATAGTATTAAAAAATACATTTTGGGGCACCTGGGTGGCTCAGTCAGTTGAGTGTCCTACTCTTAATTTCAGCTCAGGCCATGACTTCAGGGTTATGAGATCACCCCCCCCCCAAATCTGGCTTCATGCTCTGTGTGAAGTCTGTTTGTCCTTCACCTTCTCCTCCTCCTACTCTCTCTCTCTTTCAAATAAATAAATAAATAAAATCTTTTTTTTTTATTTTTTATTTTTTATAAACATGTATTTTTATCCCCAGGGGTACAGGTCTGAATAAAATCTTTTTAAAAAATACATTTTTTGGTCAAGCCAAATTCAAATTCATATTTTAAATAAATTTTGATTGATACATACCCAATTGAAAAAAAAGTAATAGTTAAAAGGTGACCAATTTGTTTATTCCAGATTGAATAGGTAGATGAAAAATTGCAGCCATAAAAGAAATAAAAGAGTAGAAGTACCAAACAAATATGAAAAGTTGGTTACTGAAAAGATTGAGTTTCTTACTTTATAAGTTATAATGGCTCTCCCATAACATTTTCTAATTAAAATAATATGGATATTCAGAGAAATATATGAAGTTAATGACCAAAGACAGTATACATAAGAACTCTCCTTTTTTTCTTCTGCAATCCAGAGTGAAAAGTGTGGGTGTGTCTGTGTGTGTGTGTGCATGCTCACACATGTGTGCTATCTAAAAGCCTATGTAAACATTATTAATGTTTATAAAATCCCATTTGCACAAAATTGTTTTAATGCCTGTATCACATTAAGAATTTAATAACTGTATTTGTCAGAGTGGTCCAGAGGAAAAAATATCCAATAGGATGTGTGTATTTATAGAGAAATTTATTTTAAGGAATTTGTTCAGTGACTGTGGGAGTTGACATGTCTGAAATCTGTAGGGCAGGCTCTAGACCCAGGGAAAGAGTTGATGTAGTTCAAGACCAAAGACAATCTAGAAACAGAATTTTCTCCTCCTTAGGGGATCTGAGTCTTCAACTGGTTGGATGATATCCATTCACATTATGGAGGGTAATCTGGTTCACTAAAAGTCTACTTGGATGAATGACAATCTTTTAAATATCCATTCACAGCAACATTTGGTCTGGTGTTTGAATAAATACTTGAGTTCTATGGCATGCCAAGTGATACATAAAATTAACCAATACAATAACCCAGCAGCTCATAATGTATGATTTTATACAAATAGAATGTTGAAGTTTATTTTTTTTTCTTTAAGTGATGAAGCCAAAACAGGAAGTTCACACTGTCAAATTATAAAGTTTAGTGTTTAGAGTCATTCAAAAGCTTTATAGAGACAGGAATACATCCAATTCCATGATATCTCCAGATCTAGGTTGAGTAAAATGAAGAGAAGGGAGTTGGCATGCCCCAGAACCTTATTAAAGTAATATAAGAACCATTTAAGGTATATATTCTGTCAAACACTGAAGGAAAGGTGGCCAACAGGTTCTCAGGAAAAGATAAGAGGCCTGTCAGTAACTAATTTTCATATATAAGACATTTGCTCCCATAAAGAGAAGTTGGTAAAGGAATTGCAACTCTTCAAAAAAAAAAGTACACAATGGGCACCTGGGTGGCTCAGTGGGTTAAAGCCTCTGCCTTCAGCTCAGGTCATGATCTCAGGGTCCTGGGATTGAGGCCTGCATTGGGCTCTCTGCTCAGCAGGGAGCCTGCTTTCCCCTCTCTATCTGCCAGCCTCTCTGCCTACTTGTGATCTCTCTCTCTCTGTCAAATAAATACATAAATTTTTTAAAGTACACATTGACACATGTAAATATTATACAGTCAATAATCATTCATGGATTCCATATTTATAAATTTTCTTAACTTACTAAAGTTTATTTTTATCTCCCAAATTAATATTCCATTGGCATTTTTTGGTCACTTACAGAACTATGCAAAGAGATGAAAAATTTGAATCACATGCACATTTCCATCTGCATCTATACTTCTTGTTTCAGGTTTCACACCATAAATGTGTTCTTTCTGTGGTCTATTTAATGTCTTCTTTATTTAGATTGTTATACCTTTTGTCAGGGATTTGTTTAAAATGTTCCCCAAGTGTAGTGCTAAAGTACTATCTAGTTTTCCTAAGCACAAAGAAAATACATATGTTAGATTGACTTTATTTGCACATGAGTTATAGTGCAGTTGGCCATGCATTCAATATTAATGAATCAGCATTAAGGATTAAATAAAATGTCTTTAAGGAGAAATACACATAAAACAAGATTATATATTGATCAGTTGATGAAAATGTGGAGACTAGAGGCTCTCAAGGACCTAACTCTATATTTCACTTAAGAAAGTCTCAGTGTACTCTTATTCAGTGTTCCTGGTGACTTCAGAGAACATAATTACCACAGATAACAAGAATTGACTGTGTCTGTGTGTCTGAGTATCTATTGAGATATATATAATATCACATAGAAAGTAACACTTTATTATAATTAATATATGATAATATAATAATATATTATTGACAGATTGGTAGGGCAAGAGGTTGGGGGAGATACGCATTTAGCTTTGAATTAAGGGTTACTAAATTTAATTTTCTAGGTGTCTGAGTGGCTCAGGCAGTTAAGCATCTGCCTTTGGCTCAGGTGGGATCAGTCCCGTGTTGGGCTCCTTGCTTGGCAGGATGTCTGCTTCTCCCTTTCCCTCTGCCTACTGTTCCCCCTGCTTGTGCATGTCTTCCTCTCTCTTTGCATCAAAAAAAAAAAAAAAAAAAAAAAAGAAAAAAAGAAAAAGAAATTTTCTTTTTTTTAAGATTTTATTTATTTTTCAGAGAGAGAAAGAGAGAGAAAAAGAGCAAAAGAGAACAACCACAAGCAGGCGGTAGTGGCAGCAGAGGGAGAAGCAGTCTCCCCACTGAGCAAGGAGCCTGATGCAGGACTCTATCCCAGGACCCTAGGATCATGAGCTGAGCTGAAGGCAGACACTTAATGGACGAAGCCACCCAGGCGGCCCTAAATTTAATTTTCAAATGGTCACTTTACTTCCAGGTATTATGATTAAAAAAAAATAATAATTTCTTTAATTTAGCATGTCTCACTTTTAAATCAGCAACAATAAAGTTAATTTTACTTAATTTTATTGAGGAATAATTCAGGACACATTAAAACTCTCATATTTTCAACATAAACATCCTTAACTTGTGGCAGTACTGATGGGGTCCATGATCAAAGGAGCAAGACTGATACAAAGTGAAAGGTCAAGCAAAGCTTTATTTCAGGCCAGCACCAAGAATCAAACCAACCAGCTAGGGCCATCTCTTACAGAGAGAGCTCCCACCCCCAGACTCACAGACTAGCTTTTACAGAGCAAAGGCCACGTGGTTGAGCCTGGCCAATGAGATTGTCTCCACTTGGCCTGACTCATCCTTGCATTCTGAGCTCTGTTATCTCCACCTGACCTGACCCATCCTTGTATTTGGGCTCTATTATCAGGGACTGGTCGACTATATTTTACTGTTTTTCCAGATTTGCTTTTAAGTAAGTTCCCCTGGGTAGGGAGGGCAGGGTCAGTTTAAGTTTTACTGCATAAACAACAAAATGGCTGTTAACCGAGAAGGAGTAGCTCTGGCTAAGTAGGCTCCTACAATACAAACTCATGACAAATTTACACACCTGTGTTCCATTAGCTCTGCAGCAGCTGTTCTTGGGAAGCATTTAGTTGTCTCACTCCATACACACAAATGGTAGCTCTCTCTCACTATCTCACAGGGGATCCCAATGGACGTCTTGGGCAACCTTTCTATGCAGCTATCTACTTTGGGATGCTGCTGCAGATGAAAACCAATCTACTTTCCCAAACTCTGATCTGTGCCTCCTCAATTTATATATATAATTTTTATATTTGTAATCCAGTTCTCTGAATTGCTGGTGAGAAATATTTTGCAGGCATAGATCTGACATTATTAGGGGACTTGACTTGTATGGTTCTCTTTTCTCAGATATAGCAGTCTTGTGTTCTTTTTTGTTACTACCTTAAAGCAGTTACCTCATATATTTTACCTGGCTTTATAGTTTATTGGGGGTAGGCTAATGTTACTAGTTATTCCATAGTTATTCTATCCTTGATGGAAACCTATCTAGATTTTGCACCTGTGTGGTAGTACTCTGAAGAGTGTGTACACTTATTTCTTCCTCTTTCTATAGCTAAATACATCCCACTTCTTATCAGTGTTTGTTCCGTATTTGCTCTTTCTCTAGAGGTTTATGGGGCTTTGAAGACATCTCAATACTAAAATCTTTCCATAGCATGACAATTCAAACTCTACCTTGCCTGCACACAAACTTTTCTATGAAATGATTAGAAACTAGGGAGGCATTCACTTCCTGCAAATTCTTGGCTTATAAGATTTTTCACAATAATTCTTAATTTATTTACATTCCATGAAAGTCATGATAGATTTGCCCACTCCCTTGTCATAATTTCAGTTCTCTAGAAAGAAGAGAAGGGCATGAATTAAGGCATACAGATATTATTGGGAGTAACACCTACAAAAAGAAAAGGGAGGAAGGAGGACTACCAGGGTTAGACAAATTACTGTGATATATGACCGCAAGCCTAGTGGGGAGACCTGAAGCAAAACCTGCACATTAGAAGTATACAAATAGGATGGAAATAAGTATGCCATTATGCATTTTTCTGCTTAGTCATTGTCTGGGAGCCATACGTAGAAGAGAGTGTTCTCAGTAATCACCATCACATTATGCATTGGCTGAGGGTCACCTGGAGAATAGTATGTCGATGGCTTGTCTGGATCATGGTTTTGGAAGATGTGCCAGGGTAGAGTTTATGAAGCATGATCAGGGCTGAATTTTCTGGTGATGTGGCAAAAGATTGATCAAATATAGGAGAGACTGAGCAAACAATAATACTTCTTTGATGATTAGAGCCAGATTTATCACCCTAGAAATACAGAAAAGTTGGTATGAGGGAAAATCCTGTGGTGTGAAATTGCAGTTAAAGGAAGTGGGGTGAATTTATGGCTTTAAGATAGTTAGAAGATAGATGGACAGATAGACATACAGACAGATGGATAGACTTAATGATAAATATAGAAATATGCATATTTGTGTATTTGATTTCTAAACAGTATTCTCTACTTAGAAATTTAAAAAACAAAACAAACAAACAACAAATACTAAAGGTCCTTGGAGAAATGGTTGACTCCATTTACAAGTCATAAAAAATAATATATAAGCTCAGAATAACTTTTACCAGAAAGTAAGAAAAAATTTAGAGAATGATGGGAGTATGCTAAAGAACCTGAATGGTTTCTTCTCATCAAAATGAAGATCTATCTATATCTGTATGTCTGTATGTCTATGAATCCATAATCTATATATTCTTCAAAATATGAACTATATCAAAATATCAAATATACATATATAATATAGAATAAAATATTATATATATATAATATTCTTCAAAAATATCAAAATCATGAAAGACAAGGAAAGATTCAGACACTATTTCAGATTGTGGAGTTAAAGGACATGCTGACACACATTTCTTGAAGTTATAAATAATACAGAGACAATAGGTAAAATTTGAATGCAGTTGGTTGACAAGATGGTAATATTGGGTCAAAGTTAATTTGCTAATTTTGATAGTTGTATTTTCATTAGAAGGATAATTCTTGGGGTGCCTGGGTGGCTCAGTGGGTTAAGCCGCTGCCTTCGGCTCAGGTCATGGTCTCAGGGTCCTGGGATTGAGTCCCGCATCAGGCTCTCTGCTCGGCAGGGAGCCTGCTTCCTCCTCTCTCTCTCTCTGCCTGCCTCTCTGCCTACTTGTGATCTCTCTCTGTCAAATGAATAAATAAAATCTTTAAAAAAAAAAAGAAGGATAATTCTTTTGTAAATATAAAGTATTAAAGGTTAATAGGACATTATGTCTGTAGCTTACTCTCAAGTGATATAGAAAAGGGAAATAGAACTGAAAGAAATGCTAAGGCAAATAAGGTAAAATTTTAACAATGCAAAAGCTTAGTAGAGTTTATATGGGAGATTTTCGTACTATTGCAAATTTTATGTGAATTTAAAATTATTTCAAAATAAACAAGAAAATAAATGGCATTGCTGGGAAAAAAAAAAGTTGAGACAATTCTGACAAGGAGCTGGAGGTTCCAAGCTAGCTACAATGTAGGCAATGGAAGACTCAGATTTCTTGTAGGAGCATCTGGTGGTACATGAAATATCTGCTACAAACGTGACAGGACACTTCTTCAGGTGATTATTAGGAAAATCCAATTAAATTAAATATGTGACAGTGTACACTATAAACCACTCTTTTAGTATTTTACTTAATACTAAATTTTCATTAGCACCATTTCTTGCCTTCCTGCCTTTTTCTTCTTGGGTTTATGTTTATAGCACAGGATTTGGTCTTCAGTTTGAAAGCAATTTAATGGTTAATTTAATTTTTATGTTGTGCTTGTATTTGTATTTTTGCTCTTTGCGTTTCTATAACAATTTTGAAAGAGTAACTTAGTCAAAGTTTACTTAGTGGCTGGGAAAAGTTAATTCCTCTTCTATAAAGTATTTCATTTACTATCCGCAGCTATTTTAGGCCCTGGGAGAATCTACCTTATCTATGTTATTTTCACTCTCTTCAAAGTAAACAGAGGCAGGTATATTGTTATCACATCTTGGAAATAGGAAAATTGAACCCTGGAAAGTTAATGGCTTGCCAAGGTCATTTTAACTTGAAAACACAGCTGAATCCATATCCCAAGTGTAGAATAAAGATTTTAAAAAATAATTCAATATAATAATATATTTGGATATTTGCAAATGGTTGCAATTTTAAAAAATCAACAGAAAGATAAGCCGTTTTGTGGCATCTAGGCAATCAGTGATAACGAATATTATGTAGATTTATGTGCAACAATGAGCCAGCTTGGCAAGATTTTTAATATGTAGAAAATATCCTATAATTTCTCATTTCCATTTGTACCATGAACTCATTGGAAAAAAATGAGAATCTCCTTTTCTTATAACTCTCAGACATATTCTAATTAATCTATTTCACAGCTTATACAAACTCTAAAAAAGGTAGCTATTAACCATATTACTGACAAACGAGTTTCCACTTGCCAATTTCATAGAAAAGTAATCTATCTGGCACATGCCAGAGCAAGATCATTTCAATATTTAGGCAAATTGTGTATCTTGTAAATTATGTTGCAATTTTGGTTGCTCTATCTGTTAATACAATTTGTAGTATTTACATTTTAAAACTTTATCCAGATTTTAAGATTAGCTTAAAAATAAAAAATAAATATAGCACTTTTTATTTTCACATTATTAAATGTAAACTTTTTTTCGAGTATTCCTTGTCGTAACATATTTGAAGTTTGAAGAATATTTACATTACTGTTTAATTACTACCCATTAAGGAGACACAGTAACAATAATTTCTGGCCCACTTTAAAAGATATGTCTTTAAATATGTGTGTTTTATGAAAAATTATAAATTGCATAAATTTATAGCTATTTAATGTTGTGTTTCAATGTAATGCTTGTGTGATATATAAGAGGTTACTAAAAACAAAATATCTTTCTAAACTGTTTTTTTTTTTTTGACCTTGCGAATGAAATGCACTGCTGTATATTGCATTAGGCCTAAGCATTTTAAAGGGCACAGTGGGTCATTTTACAATACATTTTACAAGAATATATTATTTTAATGACAAAAGCAGTCATCGTCAGTAGTATTCTTTTCCCTTTATTATATGAAGATTCCTGGAAATTTCATGATCAGAATTAGAATGAAAGGACAGTTTATTATAAACAAAAAAATGAATAGATATTTTCCCTTTCAAGAAACATTAAGTGAAAATTTAAAAATATGTTAATAAAGGAAAAACAACAAAAAACTTCATAGTTTTATTTATAAGGTAATTAAACATTTATTTCCCCTAAGGTGTAGGTGTCTTTAATGTATTTTTTTTTTTTTAGCTTACAGATGAGATTATCTCACTCTCTCACAAATTGTAGTGAGTCAATATAACCTAATATAAAATACAATTTTTAAATTTCATTTTGGTTACAGGTGCCTTGCTTCAGTTCTAACATTTCTATTGCGATCAAAACACTGAAGTATTAACATGTGCCTTATTAAAGCTTCACTTGTTGAGCTAGCACTTTACAACACTTCTAAATGTTAGATTATATTTTTTAAACAAAATTACACATGTTCTGTATCATTCAAATTTCTCCAAAAAAACAGAGCCTTATATTAAACTATGGATAGAAGACAGGAAGATAGATAATAGATGATAGATGATAGATGGATACACATATGTACATATGTATATGTATATATATGTATATTTATATGTAATGATAAATTTAATGATATATATATCATTACATATATATGTATATATACCTGCACATGTGTATACATATATGTATATATGTGTATACACATTTACTTATTTATTTATTTACCAATGGATTATGAGGAATTGGCTCATATTATTATGGAGGCTCAGAAGTTCCATGATCTGCTACCTACACCCCAGAGACCCAGAAAAGCAGGTGGTGTATTCCAGTGTGAGTTTGAAAGCCTGAGAACCTTGAGAGCTGATAGCCTAAGTCCTGTTCAAAGGCAGAAGACCCATTCCCACCTCAGAAATCAGGCATGGAGGGTGAATTCTCCCTTTGTCTACCTTCTGGTTTTATTCAGGCCCTCAATGGATTGGATGATGCTTACCCACCTGGAGGAGGACCCTCTGCTTTATTCAGTCCTAAACATTCAAACATCAATTTATTCCTGAAACCCCCTCATAGACACATTTAGAAATAATTTTTAAGTAGATATCTGGGTAACCTGTGGCCTAGACAAGTTGACACACTGAACTAATCTTCACGTTTGTACTTCAAAACTTGAATAATTCAAATTACAGTTCAGTCTTCTCTAACCAGTGCATTCTGCATAGTGCTAAGTGTTGTCTCCATAGTGTTTATAATGGCATGTTTTTACCTTTAATGTACAAAGAGAAAATCCCATTAATAAGGGATTCAGTCAAGAACTTTAGTGTAAAGTAGAATTGTATTTTGTAACTTGGGCAATTTTAGCATTCTGAGTTCACTCCAATTATGTGAATTATGAGAGAAATATGTATTTCATGTCAGTGTGCCTTCTATGGAGCCAATAGACAAAACCCAGTCATGGCAACATAAAGATGCTAACCTCGGTGGCCTGAATTAACAGCTGACATTGTGCTCTAATAAGTGTAAGGGAATCAAGACCAAATTTATTTTTTACATATGGGTATACTTGAAGAGCATGCATTTAGATTTTTATATAATCAAGTTGTCCAATATATAGTGATTTAAATTTAATAAATGAAATCTAATACATAATAACATTTGCCTAATATTAAAAAGTAACATTGCCATGAATAGATATGTTTATTTAAAATAATAAAGCCGATTAATAGAAAACTGGAATTGTGCACTGTTTTCCTTGTTGCTAATAGAGTAGCCTTTTTTTTTTAATTTACTTAAGTTCTGTAATTACAGTTTGAAATAAAATCCTCACTTGTTTTCCTTCCTCCTAGTCAGAGAGCTTTAAATTCGCATTAATTCTGGTACTACAGCATACAACTCAGCTGGGGTGAATCTTGTACCTCAGGCGTGTTTCCCTGCTCCTCCTAAGAATTTAATTAGCTAATTAGCTTTCTCAGGTGTAAGCAACAGATGCCTCACATCTGCCCAAAATATGTGACTAGCCAGGAGCACCCCCCCCCGCCCCAAAGTCAGACTGAAAAAATGCGTTTTATCTCTTTAGTTGGCTCTTTCTGGCACACATGATTCCAACTGGTCTTGAAGCTAGTATGTTGGCCCTCATTATTTCTTCCCAGGGAAAGTAATCTATTTTGTCTCTTCAGTTGTGTTGTATGATCAATTATTGTTCCTATCTTTCTCTCCTTCACTTTTTCCTATGCCTCCTTATCACTTGCATATGAAGGAAAAATCTTTTTCTTCTGGGGTAGTTTGTCATTTACAGACCACATATTTTCTCCTTATTTCCTGAAACATGTGTTGACTCCCCTCCACCTCTTTTTCTGCTACCACGAAGAAATGTTTATTTATACTATTCAGTGTCCTTAGACACAAACAACAAAAATTACTGGCTGATTTGAATCAAAAGTATTTCATAGACTTTGGTAAGCTTAGAGAATCATCTGGAAGAATAGAGGAAATATGTTGGGAAATAGGAATGAAGGGAGGCTACAAAGCCCAACTTAAAGCAAAGTCATAGGATAGAAAACTTCTGAGTAAAAGTCATCCTGACTGCCCACCAGTACCACCAGCACTTAAGTCATGGTGGCTGGACTGCTGTCTCTAGAAAATGGATTTGTCCTTTCACTACAGTTGTCAGCATGGGTTCTTTACCGTACCTTTTTTGCCAGAGTAGCTCTTAATTCAAAGTCTGGCACTGAAGCTGTTAATGATCTAGGCCTAGATCACAAGTCCTCATGCACTAAATACAGGGCAGACTGGGAAAGTAAATATCTAGAATTTTCAGTGTCTACAGAAAAAGTTTGATCAGTCTTTTACTGAAAATTGACGGCAAAGGACAACCAAATGTGAGTAGATAGTAAAGTACCTGTCTATCTATACAAATGCAAAAGTCTACTATTGCAATGCAGAAAAATTGATATAGAATCACAAAGACAGATACCTAATTCATACAACATAGAGCTGCAACGTTTTTGTTGAAAACTTTCCAGAGTGATAAGAAGATTGTATATTTGATTGAGAAAATTGTTAAATACTTTACAAAACTGACCATATTTGTGCTGTGTGTGTGTGTGTACATGCATACATATTTCAATAAATAGTATGTGAAAAATTACATTGTGTTAGAATTTCTATCCGCATAAACCACTTTGTTATATAGTGCTAAGTATATCTGATATAATACCATTCATAATATGTAGTTAATAAATATACAGATAATATATAGAGGTATTTAACATATATTTATTAGAAATTGCATAAACAGGGGCGCCTGGGTGGCTCAGTGGGCTGTGCCTCTGCCTCTCAGGGTCCTGGGATTGTGCCCTGCATAGGTCTCTCTGCTCAGCGGGGAACCTGCTTCCCTTCCTCTCTCTCTCTGCCTGCCTCTGCCTACTTATGATCTCTATTTGTCAAATAAATAAATAAAATCTTTTAAAAAAAGAAATAGCATAAACATAATTGACATTTATGCACACACACCATATACAATTACTCATAAGAAAGAGAAGCCATAGAAAGCAAAATCAGAATTTACAAGTGTTCTATTTAATTAATAAAAATGTGTTCTTCCTTACTATGATTCACATATACACTTCAAGTACAAATTTATGCTGTGTTTTTTAAAATTTCATAATATGTTTCAGAGCTAAATAGCATACGTCAACATGCTTTTTGAGCCACTGTACCTTTAATTCTAAATTTTATTCTAGTTTCTTAAGTTAAAACTATAAACCATTTGTCAGCAATTTCTTAAGATGAAAAAAAGAAGTAATAATTAGGCTGCAATTCAAGTTTTATAATGCCACATTTGCACCACTATAATTAAGGGTCTTCAAGCTTCTCAATTATACTCTACTTACATATTTTGTTATTTATAATTATATTTCAAGAAAATCACTTCTCAATTTTTCAAAATTGAAGGGAAATTCAAAGCTTACTTTTGAGCTAGAATATTTAACAAATTTTGCAAAGGATTATATAATTTCTTCTTCAAATACTAAAAACATTTCTTTCTCAACGGTGTCACCTTGCCAAACAATATTTTGCTTGGCAGTTTGAGAATTTAACTGTTCATGTAAAAATTACATCAAATAAATAATAATTTGAGAAAATCTCTTATACATAGATGGATTGTATAGGCAAAATATCTTTATGCAGATATAAAAGAATTAAATAATTTGAGAAAAATTCTTCTTATAATAATGTATTATCATTGGATAATCTCATATTTATTATATGGTGCAAATGTATTTATATTTTCACTTGTTGAAAACTTTAAAATTCCATAAAGAGTACAAACAATATTTAAGTATAATTTCTTATAAGAGAGCTGCAGAAGTTCAAAACTGAATTAGCAGTGACAAAGAGGACTAGGGCAGATACAGAGTATGATCCTTTCTTAGGGTGAGCCCTTCACCCACATTTGTGTTATATTCCCGCCTGTGCTGAGATTTTTCCATCTCTTACCCAATTTTTTGTTTCTTACACTTGTATGTAAGGGGGGAGTTTAGATATTTTACCACTTCATTGCATAATTCAGGCAATAAAATGTAGACTTCTTGCTACTTAGAAACTAAATAAAGCTTTAAACCTGAATGGGAAATAAAATTAGAAGTTTATCATCTTAGCAGTGGAAATAGATTTGAGATATGTTGAGATATAAGCTTGCAATTTTCTCTTTTTGTGTGAAAGAATGTGTAGTGGGAGGCAGGGATGCTGACCAAAGCCTTCATCATTGAAAAAGTGCTTGTAAGCTGAGCATCATTATAGGAGAAATATTATAAAGCAGTTATCAAATATCCTTGCTACCCAGAAACTTGCATTGTCAAAGAAAGTTTTTAAAAGTCCCTTAAAAGTGAGTTAACATTTTTAGATGTTATTTTCTAATTAAATATGTTTTTCATAAAATTTTAATGTATTAAATGTTTTAAGGGTGTATTCTGTCTTACTAACTAAATAGTAATCTTTGGAAGGGCAGTATCCAGACTTAATAATAATTCGTCATTGCAGATTGCACACAGTAATAATTTAAATACATACCAATTATTTAATACTTAGATTATAAATATTTCCAAATGCAAATGAGCTAAAATAAAAATAATTAAGACATACTTTTTTTGGTGTATGAACAACTGACTAAATATTACTTTCCTGTGTATGTTAATATATTTGTAGATATATCTTAAACCTTTGGATTTGTGATATTGAGTCAATTTCTAGGAAGTCAAAAATATATATAGCTAACATACTTAACAAAAATTATGGATTTTTCCCACTGATAACTCTTTCTAAGGTTTTATAGACATTAAGTTTTTAAATGAACTTATAGGGGCACCTGGGTGGCTCCAGTCCTTTAAGCGGCAACCTTCAGTTCAGGTCATGATCTCAGGGTCCTGGGATCAAACCCACTATCAGGCTTCGTGCTCAGCAGGGAGTCGTCTTCCCCCTCTCCCTCTGGCCCTCCTCCTTGCTTGTGCTTTCTCTGTCTCAAATAAATAAATAAAAATTTTAAAAATATTTAAAAATAAAATTTATTTATAAACTAAAGCAACATTTATTAGAACATAAACATTTATTAAATTATATTAAATAATCCAATTAAAATAAATTCATACTTGTCTTAGTCTCTGAGCAGTTTTAACAAATAAGTGATATATAATAATTAATATATAAATAATAAGAACATATTAACTTATGTAAATTAATTATACATGCATATTCACAAATGCTATGCTTGATTTACTATTAAATTATAGTTGGTGAGTTTATCTTAAAAGGAATATTTTTCTTATTATGCATTAAAATTGCACATTAAAATATAACTTACTACATAATCTAAACTTTATTTGACATAAAATTTAAAAAGAAAATGACTCAAAGTTCGTAATGCTGCAAACACACACATATCATGAATAAAATATGAGCACTCACTGTTGGTATTTATTTCTTGAGAAAATAATAGTTTAATTTATAATATTTGGACTCATACTTTTAACAGAATTACAATAAATGTTATGTATGTATTTCTGAAATTTTCAGCTACTCACTGACAAAAATACAAGCAAACGAATGAACAACTTTTGGCACAGAGCACAGACATGCTAATTGTAAGCATTAAACCAACAATAAAAAACTATGATAATCTGAAATTGCCATTCTTATGTTGTTCCCTGTGGTGGTTTAAGTAAATGAAGTTATTCAGTTTTCATAAAGGAAGTCAGTATCTTCGGGGAAGTAATGTAAAAATCAGAAAAGAAAATAAAACTTACACTGCAGTACATGTTAAAATTACTAAGAGAATTTCTTTTTCAAGTTAGTTATTTTAATGTAAGTACACATGCAAACCTATCTTTTCCTGTCCTTAGTAATAATAATAATAAAATAATAAATGTCCTCATTGGTGAATGAGTATTGAATTATGGACATCTCCACTCAAAGTTTATGGATTGACAGACTGTTATCATCTACACTATTTCTTTCTCTCTTTGTTATCTATTTTAAAAGATCTTGTTCTTTAATTTATATCTCTGTGGAAAAGTAGAATTGTATTATTTAGAGGTAAGATAGCTCAATGATTGGAAGATTAAATTATTATAGATCTGTGACAGTTCCAATAAGTGAAATGATGAAGTCATGATTAGAATACTACAAGCTTCTGAAACTATGCATTTCTGACTCATAGATTCAATTTCTCTGCATAGGACATATTCTCTCATCTTATGAAAAACTTAACTCTCTGCCAAAACCTTTGGGAAGTCTCAAAATTATTATGAAGCAATTTTATTGACTTTGCATTACCTTTGTGTGACCTGAAGGATATTTTCAGGGTGTTCTTGTTTCTTAATACCCAGACAGGAATTTTTATATTACAGATCACATAACATGAAATGTAAAATAACATACTGCAATATTTTATTAAAAATATTCAATTTCCCATTGGAATCAGAGTTACTCTAAGTCTTTTGTGGACAGATTATTCCCTTTACTCATTTAAAGAGGAATACAAATAAAGCATTAAAAAAAAAACCTTTCCAATAGAAGAGGCTTAGAAGATTTGCTTTAGCAAATATTAAAACAATAGCTATCAGACTAAAGGTTTCAGAATGGATAAATTCTTCTTGGGACTAAAAATATATATTACTTTATGATCTCATAAAATGATATATTGTGTAGTCGTGGGAAAAGAAAGAGAAAGAACTTTTCTCTTAATAGAAAGATTGGAAATCATTTCAAGGAAAATATCTTATACTTTTAATATTCATTGAATTAGACTATTTTTCCTGAAGTTTAGAGAAAAGAGACTAGTAACTTATTTATACCAGGACTTAACATTTTTTAAATGCATATCATTTATTGGTAGTATTTTCAGTATCAGGGATATAACAGATTACAATCAGATCATTTTTCTGCCTTTTGAAGATTGCATCTAGAGGAGAATACAGAATATAACAGATGAATAAATAAATACATTATATAATTCCAGTTAATAATAGGTTCTGTGAAGGAAAATTATTCTTGCTAAGTGGATTGAGTTCTGGTTTAGACAGAAGAGATGCTATTTGACCTGACTTGATTCAAACAAGGCACCTACCCAAGTGTATAACTTAGGAAGGCACATTTTAGGAATCTGGGAAGAAAGGGAGCACCCCAGGATTCCTGAACCTCATGTTTGCATGGAGAATATGAAGGTCAATGTGTCTGTGGGTAATCAGTGGAAGAACAATAGAACATAGGTTTGACAGAAGTATAAAGAAGCAAGTTATTGTGGCACTTGAAAGACAAATGAAGAATTTATAATTTTATACAAGTGGAAGGAAAGACTTTGAAGAGAGAAGATTAAAGAAGGGACATAATGTAATTAAAGATTAAAAAAAGGATGTTTCCTCTTGTTTCATAGAGAATTGATTTGGGGATCCAATGGGGAGTTAGGGAAAAGCAGAAAAAAGGATTCAGTAGTTACTTTGGTAGCCTAAGAGGAAAGATCTGAATTCTGGTGGTGATGATTAACAATTACTTGGAATGAGGCCATGTTTTCAATATACACCTATTTTTTTTTCCAAATCACTGAATGACCTTGAGAGGAGAAGATTAAAAGATGATGATTGAGAAATTAAGGTACTTCAGCCCCTTGAAAATTGACCTAAAATATCCCCAAAGAGAGTAATTCTCAGCATGGGTCTGGGAAGATAGGGAGTTTCCATGTCCTGTGGAGCATTTGGAAATTTGTAAGTTGATATTTTGTTGTCCTAGTGATTGAAGGGGCCCAACTGATATTTATTCTGGTGGCTGTTTATCCTTGAAATACTAGATGTCCTGGGTTTGGGACAATTCAACATAAAAGAGAATTGTCCTGTCCCTTGAGCAAATTATCCGAACCTAAAATTTAACTTTGTTCCTGGATCCAAATAACATAATTTGAATAGTTTTAATATTCATTGGCATTTTCAGAATTAAACCTAACATGAAAATTGTTTTTAAAAATATGTTTACAAGAATATCTCACTATTTTGGAAAAAATCATGCCATCGAACAAGAATGCTACTTATAGTCAGTTGGAATCTCAAATACAATACAGGTGTATCAGTCTGCATCTTTTACATTATTTAACAAATAGTCCCAGAATTCTTGTGAATCCTTCTAATAGATTCAGAACAAAATTATTATGATATTTGGCATATGAAATGTAGGACCTCTTTAAATTTTGTCAATACAAGTGAGATTTTAACTTAATTCATAATTTTCAATTCATATAATTTTTGAATATTGAAAACAACGTTAAGAATGGTGTAACATTACATATTAAAATTGTTTACCTTTCCTTTATCCTAATAAACATTTGCATATACCCAAAGTAATGAAGATAATTTCCAATACATACTTCTTAAAGGACTACCATTTTTCCTGATACATTGAGAACAATCCCTCTGCACTTTATTTTTGCTATTTCCTACATATGTTTGTTATTTATTTTTTTATTTTTTTAATATAATTTTTTATTTTTTATAAACATATATTTTTATCCCCAGGGGTACAGGTCTGTGAATCACCAGGTTTACACACTTCACAGCACTCACCAAAGCACATACCCTCCCCAATGTCCATAATCCCACCCCCTTCTCCCAACCCCCCTCCCCCCAGCAACACTCAGTTTGTTTTGTGAGATTAAGAGTCACTTATGGTTTGTCTCCCTCCCAATCCCATCTTCTTTCATTTATTCTTCTCATACCCACTTAAGCCCCCATGTTGCAACACCACTTCCTCATATCAGGGAGATCATATGATAGATGTCTTTCTCTGCCTGACTTATTTCGCTAAGCATGATACGCTCTAGTTCCATCCATGTTGTCTCAAATGGCAAGATATCATTTCTTTTGATGGCTGCATAGTATTCCATTGTGTATATATACCACATCTTGATCCATTCATCTGTTGACGGACATCTAGGTTCTTTCCAAAGTTTGGCTATTGTGGACATTGCTGCTATAAACATTCGAGTACACGTGCCCCTTTGGATCACTACGTTTGTATCTTTAGGGTAAATACCCAATAGTGCAATTGCTGGGTCATAGGGCAGTTCTATTTTCAACATTTTGAGGAACCTCCATGCTGTTTTCCAGAGAGGTTGCACCAGCTTGCATTCCCACCAACAGTGTAGAAGGGTGCCCCTTTCTCCGCATCCTCGCCAGCATCTGTCATTTCCTGACTTGTTGATTTTAGCCATTCTGACTGGTGTGAGGTGATATCGCATTGTGGTTTTGATTTGTATTTCCCTGATGCCGAGTGATATGGAGCACTTCTTCATGTGTCTGTTGGCCATTGGATGTCTTCTTTGCAGAAATGTCTGTTCATGCCCTCTGCCCATTTCTTGATTGGATTATTTGTTCTTTGGGTGTTGAGTTTGCTAAGTTCTTTATAGATTCTGGACATTAGTCCTTTATCTGATATGTCGTTTGCAAATATCTTCTCCCATTCTGTCAGTTGTCTTTTGATTTTGTTAACTGTTTCCTTTGCTGTGCAAAAGCTTTTGATCTTGATGAAATCCCAGTAGTTCATTTTTGCCCTTGCTTCCCTTGCCTTTTGCGTTGTTCCTAGGAAGATGTTGCTGCGGCTGAGGTCGAAGAGGTTGCTGCCTGTGTTCTCCTCAAGGATTTTGATGGATTCCTTTCACACATTGAGGTCCTTCATCCATTTTGAGTCTATTTTCGTGTGTGGTGTAAGGAAATGGTCCAATTTCATTTTTCTGCATGTGGCTGTCCAATTTTCCCAGCACCATTTATTGAAGAGGCTGTCTTTTTTCCATTGGACATTCTTTCCTGATTTGTCGAAGATTAGTTGACCGTAGAGTTGAGATTCTATTTCTGGGCTCTCTATTCTGTTCCATTGATCTATGGGTCTGTTTTTGTGCCATGCTGTCTTGATGATGACAGCTTTGTAATAGAGCTTGAAGTCCGGGATTGTGATGCCACCAACATTGGCTTTCTTTTTCAATATCCCTTTGGCTATTCGAGGTCTTTTCTGGTTCCATATAAATTTTAGAAATATTTGTTCCATTTCTTTGAAAAAGATGGATGGTACTTTGATAGGAATTGCATTAAATGTGTAGATTGCTTTAGGCAGCATAGACATTTTCACAATATTTATTCTTCCAATCCAGGAGCATGGAACATTTTTCCATTTCTTTGTGTCTTCCTCAATTTCTTTCATGAGTACTTTATAGTTTTCTGAGTATAGATTCTGTGTCTCTTTGGTTAGGTTTATTCCTAGGTATCTTATTGTTTTGGGTGCAATTGTAAAAGGGATTGACTCCTTAATTTCCCTTTCTTCTGTCTTGCTGTTGGTGTAGAGAAATGCAACTGATTTCTGTGCATTGATTTTATATCCTGACACTTTACTGAATTCCTGTATAAGTTCTAGCAGTTTTGGAGTGGAGTCTTTTGGGTTTTCCACATATAGTATCATATCATCTGCGAAGAGTGATAATTTGACTTCTTCTTTGCCGATTTGGATGCCTTTAATTTCCTTTTGTTGTCTGATTGCTGAGGCTAGGACCTCTAGTACTATGTTGAATAGCAGTGGTGATAATGGACATCCCTGCCGTGTTCCTGACCTTAGCGGAAAAGCTTTCAGTTTTTCTCCATTGAGAATGATATTTGCGGTGGGTTTTTCATAGATGGCTTTGATGATATTGAGGTATGTGCCCTCTATCACTACACTTTGAAGAGTTTTGATCAGGAAGGGATGCTGTACTTTGTCAAATGCTTTTTCAGCATCTATTGAGAGTATCATATGGTTCTTGTTCTTTCTTTTATTGATGTGTTGTATCACATTGACTGATTTGCGGATGTTGAACCAACCTTGCAGCCCTGGAATAAATCCCACTTGGTCGTGGTGAATAATCTTTTTAATGTACTGTTGAATCCTATTGGCTAGTATTTTGTTGAGTATTTTCGCATCTGTGTTCATCAAGGATATTGGTCTATAGCTCTCTTTTTTGATGGGATCCTTGTCTGGTTTTGGGATCAAGATGATGCTGGCCTCATAAAATGAGTGTGGAAGTTTTCCTTCCATTTCTATTTTTTGGAACAGTTTCAGGAGAATAGGAATTAGTTCTTCTTTAAATGTTTGGTAGAATTCCCCCGGGAAGCCGTCTGGCCCGGGGCTTTTGTTTGTTTGGAGATTTTTAATGACTGTTTCAATCTCCTTACTGGTTATGGGTCTTTTCAGGCTTTCTATTTCTTCCTGGTTCAGTTGTGGTAGTTTATATGTTTCTAGGAATGCATCCATTTCTTCCAGATTGTCAAATGTATTGCCGTAGAGTTGCTCATAGTATGTTCTTATAATAGTTTGTATTTCTTTGGTGTTAGTTGTGATCTCTCCTCTTTCATTCATGATTTTATTTATTTGGGTCCTTTCTCTTTTCTTTTTGATAAGTCGGGCCAGGGGTTTATCAATTTTATTAATTCTTTCAAAGAACCAGCTCCTACATTCGTTGATTTTTTCTATTGTTTTTTTGGTTTCTTTTTCATTGATTTCTGCTCTGATCTTTATGATTTCTCTTCTCCTGCTATGCTTAGGGTTTCTTTCTTGTTCTTTCTCCAGCTCCTTTAGGTGTAGTGTTAGGTTGTGTACCTGAGACCTTTCTTGTTTCTTGAGAAAGGCTTGTACTGCTATATATTTTCCTCTCAGGACTGCCTTTGTTGTGTCCCACAGATTTTGAATCGTTGTATTTTCATTATCATTTGTTTCCATGATTTTTTTCAATTCTTCTTTAATTTCCCGGTTGACTCATTCATTCTTTAGAAGGATGCTGTTTAGTCTCCATGTATTTGGGTTCTTTTAAAACTTCCTTTTGTGGTTGAGTTCTAGCTTTAGAGCATTGTGGTCTGAAAATATGCAGGGAATGATCCCAATCTTTTGATACCGGTTGAGTCCTGATTTAGGACCGAGGGTGTGATCTATTCTGGAGAATGTTCCATGTGCACTAGAGAAGAATCTGTATTCTGTTGCTTTGGGATGAAATGTTCTGAATATATCTGTGATGTCCATCTGGTCCAGTGTGTCTTTTAAGGCCTTTATTTCCTTGCTGATCTTTTGCTTGGATGATCTGCCCATTTCAGTGAGGGGAGTGTTAAAGTCCCCTACTATTATTGTATTATTGTTGATGTGTTTCTTTGATTTTGTTATTAATTGGTTTATATAGTTGGCTGCTCCCACGTTGGGGGCATAGATATTTAAAATTGTTAAATCTTCTTGTTGGACACACCCCTTGAGTATGATATAGTGTCTTTCCTCATCTCTTATTATAGTCTTTGGCTTAAAATCTAATTGATCTGATATAAGGATTGCCACTCCTGCTTTCTTCTGATGTCCATTAGCATGGTAAATTCTTTTCCACCCCCTCACTTTAAATCTGGAGGTGTCTTCGGGCTTAAAATGAGTTTCTTGGAGGCAACATACAGATGGGTTTTGTTTTTTATCCATTCTGATACCCTGTGTCTTTTGAAAGGGGCATTTAGCCCATTAACATTGAGGGTAACTATTGAGAGATATGAATTTAGGGCCATTGTATTGCCTGTAAGGTGACTGTTACTGTATATGGTCTCTGTTCCTTTCTGATCTACCACTTGTAGGCTCTCTCTTTGCTTAGAGGACCCCTTTCAAGATTTCCTGTAGAGCTGGTTTGGTGTTTGCAAATTCTTTCAGTTTTTGTTTGTCCTGGAAGCTTTTAATCTCTCCTTCTATTTTCAATGATAGCCTAGCTGGATATAGTATTCTGGGCTGCATGTTTTTCTCATTTAGTGCTCTGAAAATATCATGCCAGCTCTTTCTGGCCTGCCAGGTCTCTGTGGACAAATCAGCTGCCAATCTAATATTTTTACCATTGTATGTTACAGACTTCTTTTCCCGGGCTGCTTTCAGGATTTTCTCTTTGTCACTGAGACTTGTAAATTTTACTATTAGGTGACGGGGTGTGGGCCTATTCTTATTGATTTTGAGGGGCGTTCTCTGAACCTCCTGAATTTTGATGCTCGTTCCCTTTGCCATATTGGGGAAATTCTCCCCAATAATTCTCTCTAGTATACCTCCTGCTCCCCTCTCTCTTTCTTCTTCTTCTGGAATCCCAATTATTCTAATGTTGTTTCGTCTTATGGTGTCACTTGTCTCTCGAATTCTCCCCTCGTGGTCCAGTTGCTGTTTGTCCCTCTTTTGCTCAGCTTCTTTATTCTCTGTCATTTGGTCTTCTATATCACTAATTCTTTCTTCTGCCTCATTTATCCTAGCAGTGAAAGCCTCCATTTTTGATTGTACCTCATTAATAGCTTTTTTGATTTCAACTTGGTTAGATTTTAGTTCTCTTATTTCTCCAGAAAGGGCTTTTATATCTCTCGAGAGGGTTTCTCTAATATCTTCCATGCCTTTTTCGAGCTCAGCTAGAACCTTGAGAATTGTCATTCTGAACTCTAGATCTGACATATTACCAATGTCTGTATTGATTAGATCCCTAGCCTTCGGTACTGCCTCTTGTTCTTTTTTTTGTGTTGAATTTTTCCGTCTTGTCATTTTGTCCAGATAAGAGTATATGAAGGGGCAAGTAAAATACTAAAAGGGTGGCAACAACCCCAGGAAAATATGCTTTAACCAAATTAGAGGAGATCCCAAATCGTGAGGGGGGAGAAAGGGGATAAAAAGAGGTTCAAAAAGGAAGAAAGAAAATAAAAAGAAAAAAGAAAAAAAAAGAAAAGAATTTAAAAAAAAAGAAAACACCTTTCAGAAAGTGGTTGTTTTTCTGTTTCCAGAATTGCTGTTCTTCTTCTCTTTTATCTGCCGATAGATTTTCAGGTGTTTGCAATCTTTAGATAAGCTATCTAGCTGATCTCCGGCTAGCTGAAGTAGTCTCAGCCTGTTACTTCTCTGCCATCTTGACTCCTCCTCCTATGTTTGTTATTTAAATCAGCATTCTTTTCTTTGTCTCTTTCAATGTAGATATTTTCTATTTGTCTATTTTCAGTTTCAAAAATCCCATTTTTATTTTCTCATGTCCTAACCATCTCCCATGAATTCTGATTTTCAAATACAGATTTTCAAATCCAGAATTTTTATTTGATATGTTTCAAACATTTCTATATTTAATTTTCTCCATACTTTTAACTAGTTTTGAAAATGATGGGTTCTCTATTTCCTTTGACATACTAACTATATTTTAAATCATGAGTGCTATCTTACATAACTGGACCATGTATGAGTCTATATTTAATTTTTTTATTTGTTTTTTTGGTTTTTTTGTTTGTTTGTTTATTTTCTTATAGTCCTCAACTTCTGGCCATATGGCCCTAAACCATTCGAATGCTGAGTAATTTTTTTTTTTAATTTTGTGTCAGTATCTTTTTATAAATGTATAGGTCCTAAATGAAGTGATCTTTCTCTAGAGATGGTTCTTTATTTCCTTTACTAAATAAAATGATTTGAAAGCTTATTACCTTAAGCTAATAATTGTCCAAAGTAAATGAAGTTTGGGTTGATTGGTTTCCTCCTGAGATCTCAGCACATTTGCTTGGACCTTTTCCCCCAGGGAGACTGCAATTCTAGTTTCTGTCTCTGCTGTGCCATGGCATAACTGCTATGAATTTTGGCATGGCTGCCAAAATTCTACTCAGCTTAGCTTTTAGTCCTCTTTGTACAGCAAAGAGGTTAAAAAGTGTTGTGAAAAGGAAGCATTTTCTCTCTGAAAGACATCAAAAATGCCTTTTTTTTTCCTTCTGTTCCTAAAGGAGTAGGCTCTGCTATTTCAAAATCCTCTTATGAACATACGGATTTGAAAAAACAACAGGTACTATGACACTGCAGATAATTAGCTCATCCTTCTAATGTTCTATCTCCAGAATCCTGGCCCTTTTCATCCTTTTTTTGAGTTAGCCATTTATGATACCTATAAATAATTTATTTCTGTATTTTGCATTTTCTCTTTTTCTAATTTGTTAGGGATTTGGTTTTGGAGTTTTTCTTGTTAAAGATACCCTATTAGTAGTGAAAACATATGTCCACCCATGTATAGTTCTCAAAACTACAACATTATTGGCCATACTACAAGCATGTGTTTATCAGAAGACACCCTTTATAATGAAAAACAATAAATATCGCATCATATTTCATGAAATATCTTTTCAATTTTGACATAAAAGTGAGATTTTGCCAAACTTTTATCTAAAATTAACATTGGAAGAAAATTACTTTCTTTTGCCCTTTTCTTCAGTCATCAAACCACTGACTACTATCTAGGGTCTGTATTCACATGTTTGAGAAGTCCAAAACATGGACAGTTATGAACATAAGCCAATATGTATAAAAAATGGGGTCAACATTTCTGTTTTAAATGTGCTAAAATGATAAAGTAATTAGGGAAAGTACTGAGTAGGAAATTTTAGATAAGCATTTGAACTGCGATCAAAGCAGATTTCTCATGTGTTCCCTAGAAGCAAACTTGTCTTTCTTCACTTTTATTTTAGTTATTTTTGTTCAAAAATTTATCACATCTTACCAATAAAAGAGAAAATTAATAGATAATTTATATTTACTGTAAATAAGAAAAACAAATCCCATTAATTGTAACATCATGAACATGTATCAGAAAGAACTGGGTTTAAGTTAAACTTTAAGTTTTTCCATGAACCCTTCGTGTTATCTGTGCTGTGCATATGTTCATGACATACTTTTTTTCTTGAGGATATTTGTTAGTCTTTCAAGAAACAAAAAGAAGAGTAGAATTGAAATTGTTTTTAAATGACATAACTCTCATAAGAGAGATTATCATTGTCAGAATCATGAAAACACTCTATATTGATATGAGTAATTTACTATAATGACTCCCCAATGACTGTCCACATCTTAATTCCCAGAAGCTGTAAATGCATTAACTTTCATGACAAAACAGAATATTGGTGATATAAAACCTGTAAATAATAACATGGCTGGTACTTATTGTCATTCCTGCGTGTGATACTCTGTGATGAATCCTCACCATAACCTGCTGAAAAAAAGAACACTTATTATCTCAATTTTATAGGTAAGGAAATGGAAGCTAAGAGATGCTAATTGTCCCAAGGACTCCCCCCATTTAATGCAATTGCCCAATGGTAAGGACAATATTTGAATTGAAGAATTGTGCCTTTCTATTCATTGTGCTGTATTACCCCGAACATTATTTGATTTATTCTAGAACTATAAGTAAATCATAACCACTGTATATTGTCAGAATTGGATATTTTATAAATATGAAATGACTTCACAAACATTAACATGATGACCATTTTACTTCACTTTCATGGGAGAATTCTGATAAATTATACTTGCAATTCATTATTGATCTATCTTCCTAAAAACTCTTCCAGAATTTTGAAACTGTTTCTCTTAGAAGCCCATGTATTTAGCTATTTTGGTCATTCAGAAGGAAATCAGAATCAGAAACAAAACAAGAGACCAGAATTTATCACATAAGAGGAAAAAATGTCTTTTTGGGTTGAGTATTGGATATTAGTGTCACAATTCTTAGCTCTACTCTTTACCAAGTTTATATTTTCTCAAAAAGGTTATCCATTGGGTTCTAATTTAATAGAAAAAAATATTTTTCATGATTTTACTTTCTCCTCTAGACACTACAGTAGTCTTTTAACTGACCCTCCCTCAGTCCATAAACTCCTAACAGACTACACACACAGATTAGTTACAAAACTTTTCCTAAAATATAAGCTAAGCCAAGTAATTTACTTGCTTAAAACCTTCTCCTCATGTCTTCTTCATGTAACTTCAGTGCAAAAGTACCATGAACTTTGAGTGTAAATGTAATAAGCCTTTCTGTGTAACGACAACTTGTCCACATTATCCTTTCTGAACCCCCTTTTTCTCTCATGCTGTGTTTTCAGTGTAAACAGACCTCATTGGTTTGACTTTTTTTTATTATTCCTTTTTTAGCTAGTGTGTGGCCCCTATCTCTTCCTGAAAAGTACTTCTTTGAATAGTACTTATATCTCTTTCTATTCTATTTATATTTACTATAAAATGTTTTAAGAAATAGTGTTATGTTATCTGTTTGAGTGTTAGTTTCATTTATAATAGCTGTTATAATAGCTGTGACAATAAGTGTGTCTAAGATGTGGTTAAAAAAAATATTGAGTTAATGATTATTAACCTTGAGTCCCTTTCAATGGCTTGAGGCATTAGTGTCTCAAGCTTGTTTCTTAGAGATACACATTGAACACATGTTGCCTACTATAAAACCTGTAGGTTATATAATAAAAGAAACATTTTCATAGCATTTCTAGTCTGTATTTTGAGATTTTTTAAAAATTCAGTTTTTACTAATTTTAGTGTTAAGGACAGTGAACTGAGAAAATATATCAATTTAATATATCAGTAATGATATGTTTGTTATGCATTACATATGGATATATTATGCTACTAAATAAATACATTATGCACTATGAAATAGATCACTTAAAAATTTTTTAAAGGAGCACATAACTATTGCCTTAGCATCATTTTTATGTCTGCCGAAAGATTAGAGTTTCATTTTTTCACTATTGTTGTGCTCATTTTAAATATA